>NC_139354.1:150697044-152044544 GCF_055883805.1 Amblyomma maculatum
TCTTGCCTGTACTCACCTATGGGGCTGAAACGTGGAGACTAACCAAGAGAGTTCTACTTAAGTTGAGGACAACCCAGAGGGCTATGGAACAAAAATGGTAGGGGTAACATTAAGAGATAGAAAGCGTGCAGAGTGAGTCAGAGAAATAACTCAAGTTACCGACATTCTAGTGGAAATTAAGAAGAAGAAATGGACATGGGCAGGACATGTAGTGCGAAGAGAGGATAACCGATGGACGCTGAGGGTAACAAACTGGATTCCAAGGGAATGAAAGCGTAGCAGGGGGCGGCAGAAAGTTAGGTGGGCGGATGAGATTAAGAAGTTCGCAAGGGTCAAGTGGGTGCAGCTAGCACAGAACCGGGTTAAGTGGAGAAATATGGGAGAGGCCTTCGCCCTGCAGTGGGTATAATCAGGCTGATGATGATGATGATGATGATGATGATGATGATGATGATGATGATGATGAAAATCCTATAAATGCCTGATCGAACAAACCGCTCCGATTCCAGTGGTTGATTGCGTGGAATACCCAAAGCTTATGAACAGACTGTTAGAGCGGTTTGGGACGATGCGCTTGCGCATTTACTTCAGTTGGCTAAGTCCGTCAGAAAAATCGAATGATAGGTACGGCAGCAAAACTGTAGCTGGCGCCAACTTTTACTAAAAGATGTCTCCTAGGCGTGCATCCAAAATCAGCTTCAAAGTCTTAATGAGGATTGTTTTGGAATAAAATGCCGCGTGCATCAGCATGCGACACGTGTCAAAGGTTGACTACCCATCGTTTTTTGCTGTGTCTTTTCTACGGTTTACGATGGGCCATTGCGATACAAATTATTTTCGATATACGGCTCCCTGTAACGTACACATGGCTGTTGATCTGTAGCAGTAAACGGAACTGAATGTCATGCACCTCATAAACTCATTCATGTCCGGCAGCGCAAAATGCATTGCTTTATAAAACTGCCAGTCTTCAAAATAACCGCATTGGAACATCCGAGACGGCGAAAGAGTAAATGCTTACCATCTGCAATTTGATAATTTTCTCTTAAACTACGCAAGCTAGCAAGCAGTAGTTGCGTTCACATTTTTTTTGCTCGACCAAAAAAGCGCTGAGGATTGCGAGTATGTGTGTAAAAACGGTACACAGCTGAGCCTGCTAGCGCAAGCGCGTGCTGAATAAGAAATCGGGCCGCAGCTCCATAGCCCGCCGTATCTGAGCTTGCCCCAACATGGCGCCGTCGAAGGCGGTGTCTCCACCCTGTACGGCGGCGCGCTACATCGAGGCACCCTACGGCTACACCGCATGTGGTGTAATTAATATGGACGAATGAGTGTGAAGTCTGCCACGTCGTCTGCTCACTGCGTGTCCCTACGCAGTCATCGCGACACTAATTCGTTTTCCCACGGCATTTGCTTTGATGCATAAGCTGCATCCGGTGCCACGCACTGCGACACAAACTTCGCAGCATCTCCAACTAAGTTTTTGCTTGCGTAAATGTTCAAATGTAAGAAAAAAAAAAGTAGTGTTCACTCGTCCTATATAGCTTGACGAGCAACAGGATTGAGAGGGCACAACAAGTCGCTTGTCATTCCAGCGTGTTGTTTTGATTGAAGGAATTTAAAACACTATCGGCATAACATAATGAATATTTTTACATTCGCTAACATTTGCGGTTAGTTCTAGGCCGAAAAATATGTTGGCTATTGCGTCATCCTTTAACAGTTCACTTGCTTAGTGCAGTCCTGGATATTTTTTCGGCTCTTAATTTTTTTAGTATAGTTTCATAGAGCTTCAATGAATAACAGCGCGGGGACGAAGGACAAGGAAGAAGACAACACCTGCGCTGACTATGAACTGCAGTTTATTAGAAAGAAACACGCGAAATATACTCTTTTCACAGCAAATAACGCATGTGTGACACCAATCGCCAAACATATACCTCAGTCTTTTGAATCAAGATAGATTAGTTCACAGTCATGAACAGATACAGAAGGGGTGCTACACACGAGTCATGATTTTTATGTATATGAAAGGCTTCACTGATTTCTCTTGCTAGTTTATCTTTGTGTTTGTACAGAATTTTGGTTTCATTAAAAAGGGGAACATATGACTAATCAGAACAATTCAGTTGGTTGTTAAGCGGACAGTTCCTGAAACTGTAATGCAGAGCAAGATTTGAGGATGGAGCGCCCTTCAATGAAGTGTTGAAGTCACTTAAGCGGGTATTTAGGCACCTCCCCGTTTGGCCTATGTATGTCTTCCCGCATATGAAAGGCACTTCATACACAACTCCCTCTGCGCAACAGACAAACCTCAAGTGACGCTTTATCTGGCACCCTCTTTTCGTTTTTCTTCGTTTCTTTTCATTGTCCCTTGTTTTTGCCTCAACCATGGCGTATATTTTTCTCAGCTTTTTGGGTGCAGAAAAAAGAACATCTACTCAATATCTGCTACCTACTTGCTTCAAATGGTGAGACAATTGGTGAATATATGGCACGACTGCAATTTTATTCTTCAGTGTTTCGGAATGCTGTGATGGCTCTTGTGTACAGCACAATTTTGTCCTTTTTAGTACCTTGCTGCATGCAAGAACTATAATATCATCCGGAAACCCCGCTGTTCTTAGTCTCTGAACCTGTCGATTAAAACTGTCACTGATAGCATGTACACATTATTTATAAATGGCGGCACCTAAACAAGAAACAGCTATACCACATTTTACAATCTTGGAATGCGGGGAATATTAACTAAGTAAAGGCTTTTCAGATCTCTGCAGAAAAGACCAGCACACATGATCCGGCTTCATTTGCAGTCTAATATGTAAAAATTGCAGCTCATTCCTATTAGGCTTCTCAAAGGTGAATGTAAGGCCGTGTCCACTATCCTCAATTTTTTTTACAGATCATTGACTGAGTTATCTGTTTGGCGGTTGGAGTTGCACATGCACTCTTGGTTGTGAAAAGAGTATATTTTGCGTGTTTCTTTCTAATAAACTGCAGTTGATAGTCAGCACAGGTTTTGTCTTCTTCCTCGTCCTGCGTCTCCGCGCTGTTATTCCTTAAACATGTACCAACTAGCTCAACTCTCCGTTTTATTCATATAGAACTTGAGTGCAAAGTAAAGATGGATATGACCGTGAGATACGAAATTGGGGTCATGACACCAATCCTGGAATATAAACTGTCCATTGCATCTTATTCCTGATGTGCCAAGAAACTAAACCTCAAAGTTGCAGCTGTATCGAAGCTGCGGATATTTTTAAAACTGAACATCCTGAACAGCTCGCAGGTCTGGCAACTGGCTCAGCTGGTGACGACATATAGGCCGGCGCCGCGTCGCCTGCTGCATGATCTGCGCATGAGCAGCGTCAACTGCTATTACGAGAACCGCGGTAATGTCGGACACACAACAGTCATGCCGCTTACCGAGTTTACCACAAACTCAGGTTATCGTCGATCTCTGTTAGCGTGTTTAACTCGGGGAATAGCGGCATCCGTGGGCGAGATTCAGGTGCACGTCGGCGCCCGAGTACGAAAAACGCACGACTTGACCCGCTCGAACATACACATTGTATATTGAAACACGTCTCAAAAGCAACGCATAAAATGCGCAATATATTAGTACCGTACGAAGGCGCTTTTGTACGATCTTCGGGCACTGACCGCAGTACATCGAGTTACCCAATACCACGTCTTAGCAGCATCGTTTACGTTGCTCGCTGTCAGCCCCAAGTCTGGCCCTATCCGCATCATGAAAGTAGACATAAGCTCACGAGGCTTACAGCAACGGCGCCCGCGAGCGCGTAGGACGACGGCGCTCTGGCTGTCTGCTTCTCCCTAATCGTCGCTAGGCCTAAATTACATCGCATCGAAGCCTCAGCGGACGGCACTTTATAATAGATCAGCGGGGCGTTTTCGTAAATGGACCCCTCGATCATGAAATTTCTTTACTTTCAACCCAAACTTTGTTTCGTAACCTTTGCCTATGGGTCCAAAATCTTAGTGCATATTCTATTGTGATAAAATTATTTTTCTAAATAAAAAATAAAAAAAGCAATAATTACTTTCGGCGACGCTTTAGCAGCGGAGCTAGGGTACAAAAACACGGGCACCGCAGGGCGATTCCCACCGCATATGGGGCGGCGTTTCACAAGAAGCATTCAGTTTTGAAATTCATGTTTCTAGCACCTGTTATTATTAAGAGAAAACCAAATTTTAGCATGTTCTTCTGACACTGGCGCAAAGGATCCGCGTATCGCTGGTGCGGACGGCTTGCGCGAACCGGTGCGGCGGTGTTTACGGCATCGGACGATCGGGCGCGCCGAAGGCGGATGGGAAAGGGATGGGAATCGCGCTTCACGACAGTCTGTGTTTCGCTTTCACAAACATTCCGAGTACACTTACTGGGTGCCATGTTAGCAAGCGCGAACACAGTACTGTGTATCGGCAGCTTATCGGCGCCGGCACAGCAGCAGACGATGCGGTGGCCGGTGTCGCTCTGTGACGTCACCAAGAATTTCAACATGGAGATCGCTTTCGGCGGGAGGAGCTTCACGATGTCAACTTCAGCCACTTATTTCAAAATACGGAATGCGTCTAGGGCGCTCAAATTTTGGAAATAGAATAATGAAGTCCATTATTATATTCCAAACTACAAAACTAGTATATTGGATGACCGTGGTATTACCGCTTTCAGGAATGAAAGCCGGTGGTCCAGGAGCATGGCAGGCGTGCATGCCTTTCATTGCCTATACGTGGCGCCTGTTGAGAGTTATATTTGTATATTTTTTAGCTTGTACTGAAATGCTTAAGGTTTACAAAGTGCACAATTTATGGAATGACGTAAGCGCTCGCATGATCGTGTTTGGACATTTACTACCGTATACGCTAAGACAGGTGCGATCATCACTATCTAATCCATTGTTGCGGCTAATCCCATGAGGTAGAGAGTGCTTTAAACATGGGAGCGCTTAATTAAATTTCGCCTTTTAAGACCAGAACGCGATTGTGCTGTCAGTTAAGGCGCGTTCGGATCGCGTATTCTGTATGTCTATCTTGACTGAGTTTTGAACCAACGAGCTTTCGTGGCTCACAGCCCTCAAGTACTGGGTTCGACTCCCACCGCCACTCAAAACTAACTGAATTGTTTTTAGTCTCAGTTATTTTCCTTGGGTTGCAGGAACTTCCTAGAATAATATAAAGTCAATCAGAACTTCTTTAATGTTCAATCGGGATTTTTTGCCCCGAGTCAACGACGACGTCACGCAGTTTCTGCGGAGCGCAAACTTTAGCGACATCGCACTGAAGTCTTGCGTATTCGGCCAATGAAGCGAAATAAAAAAAAAGCCGACGCTTGCACGGTATATTGGTGGTGCCAGAGAATGTCTCATTGGATCGAGGCGCCTCGCACATGATGTGTGTCATTGAAAAGCAAAGGCAGGGTAAATAAAAAAGGGAAAACAAAAAGAACACCGATTTATTCTGCTGAAGTAATTCATCAGCCAGGGAAGCTAACGCGCATGAAGCTGAGATGAGTTGCTGCTGGCCATGTAGCTCCTGTTTGTAGGAGGCGCCCGTATGCATTAGTTTCTCTCCGATTGCTGCTCAATGTTCTTGTTTCTACGAATAGTGGTACCGCCCCGCCGTTTATCTGGAGTGGTTAAGATGCCTGACTACTGTGCTGGAGTACCCGGGTTCGATCCCGACCGCCGGCGGCCTCGTTTCGATGGAGGCGAAACAAAACAGGCGTCCGTGTGCAGTGCGACGTCAGCTCACGTTAAAGAACCCCTGGTGGTCGAAATTTCTGGAGTCCTCCACTACGGCGTCTCTCATACCCTGAATCGCTTTGGAACGTTAAAACCCATAAACCAAACCAAAACAAACCAATAGTGGTACCCTAGTTTCCGGCGCCAGGCCACCGTCGAAGAAATTTACAGGCCTAGATGAAAAACAAAAAGAAAAAAAAAAAAACACTCTGCGAGAGACGGAGGAGTACCGGCAAGTCGTACCCCGGAAAGACTTTCGAAAATGACCACGCGGCGGCCATCACTGGATATAGACGGTGCACGGGGCATATCATAGCCGGACTATATCCACTGCAGGGCCAATGCCTCTCCCACATTCCTCCACTAACCCTGTACAGTGGCAGCTGTATCCACTTGACCCGTGAGAACTTCTTAATCTCATCCGCCTACCTAACTTTCTGCCGCCTCCTGCTACGCTTTCCTTCCCTTGGAATCCAGTTTGTTACCCTCAGCGACCATCGGTTATCCTCTCTTCGCAATACATGTCTTGCCCATTTCCATTCCTTCTTCTTGATTTCCACTAAATTATTAGTTACTTTAGTTATTTCTCTGACCTATTCTGCCCGCTTCATATCTTGTAGCGCTACACTTACCATTTTCCGTTCAGAAGTGTTTGCATCGTCCTTACCCTAACTAGATCCCTTTTCGTTAGCCTCATAGGTGAGTACAGGTAATATGCAACTGTATATACTTTCCTCTTGAGCGAAGTCGGTAAGGTGCTACTCATAATCTGTGAGTGATTGCCATTCTACTCTTATTTTCATATTTATTTCCCTCTCATGGAAAGGACCTACGGTTACTACCTATCCTAAGCAGAGATATTCAGTTACCACTTCCAGTGCTTTGCTACCTATTGTATACTGCTGCTCTTTCCCAAGGCTGTTCAACATTCTTCTGCATATTATTCTTTATGCCTACCTTTCTGGTTTTCATCTCTTGGTCCCATTTACTTAACAATTAGCCCTGAATTACTTAACAAGGCAATGTCATCAGCGAATTGCAGGTTACATAGATATTCGCTATTAATCCTGATTCCTGACTGCTTCCATCCCATACCTCCGAATACTTCCACTAAGTAAGATTTATCTATTTATTTATTACAAATATCTACAGCGCCTATTGGGCATTATCGTGGGAGGGTTAGTTGCAAACATAAAGGAAACAGAATAGCTGAAGCGAAACTATACAATCAGTTCTAAAAGAAACAAAAAAACGTTTTACAAAAAGAATGGAAGCACATTCAATGCCAAGGTAAAAAACACACCCAACAAATATTTGTGACTCAGTTTCACAATAAAGTACACTGACTGTAATGTAACACAGATTCATATAATGTTCTCAATGGCTAGTGAAAAATTGGGCGCAGATACGACCTCATCCGGGAGTAAATTACAATCTGAAATCGAGCGCAGAAAGAATGAAAACCTAAACGCATTTATGCGACTTTGATATGGCCTGATTTTTTTGTAATTGTCTCGTCTTTTAGACTGTTAATGAGGTTGTTTTAAATATGTGTTCCTATCAATTCCTGTGTTACCATTGTTAATATTGTTCAAAAGCTTTAACCGCAAGATTTTCCTGCGTCCGGAGAGCAGTTTCCAACCTAGGCTTTTCCTGATTTAAGAGCCTTTTTATTTTGTAGTCGTAGATAGCCGTTACGAACCTTGCAGCCCTTTTTTGAACACGCTCTAACTTATCTTCAAGGGTTTCTGTCAAGGGGTTCCAAGCCACATACGCGTATTCTAACACCGGCGATATATGAGAGAGGTACAATGTTTCCTTCAGGGCTTTTGGTGGATAGTTGAAGTTTTTTTGAAAAAGATGTAAAAGGCGACATGCTTTAGCGCATGTAGTTTGAGTGTGATTTGTCCAGTCCAATGTCGCCGTTAATGTGACGCCCAGATAATTGACCTCGTCGAGACATTGTACTAGAGCATTGTTTATAAAGCATGAGGTAGAGTACTTTTTCTTTTTTTTTCGTGAACTGCACATGATAGCACTTTGCTACATTGAGGTGCACTTTCCACTTAACACGCCAGGAACGGATTTTTTTCAAGTTCAGACGGCAACACGCTCATATTTTCTTCACATGACACAGTGTTATACACAACACAGTCATCAGCGTATAATCTAACATTCTAAGCAAGGCCTTCAGTTAAATCATTCATATACACGAGGCGCAGGAGCGGCCCCAGGAAGGATCCTTGTGGCACGCCTGACAAAACTTCAGCCGTTTGCGACGTCAAACCATTTAGAGCCACTTTTTGCTGCCTTTCATATATGTAATCGTCACCGAGCCGTAAAGTGAATGATGTAGAAGTAAGTTATACGGGTCTACGTCAAATGCCTTTCTGAAATCAATAAATATAGCATCTATGTGTGTACCATTGTTAAAACCATATGCAACGTCATGGATGAATTGTACAAGCTGTGTGCTACAGGATAATCCCGAATGAAATCCGTGCTGGGTCAGATGAAAAGCCATGGTCATCAAGGTGCTTAATAGGTCCCGAATACACAACATGTTCCAACGTTTTACAACAAACAGATGTCCAAGTTACCGGTCTATAATTGGTTACCAAATCACGAGAGCCACCCTTGAAAATAGGAGTCACGTTAAGTAATGCCGAAAGTTGGGCGAGTTGGTTAGCATTCATGATGGAAAATAGCGCGCAAGTACACGAAGGACGGAAGGAAGTAAGACACGGACAAGCGCTAACTCGCAACTGCAGGGTTTATTGCTGAAGCACGCAATAATTACAGGTCACATGAAAAAAAAACAGAAAAAACAAAAGGAGAGAGAAGAAAGAGAGAGAGAAGCAGCCTCCTAAATGGGAAGCCAGGTCATAACATAGGCAGTAACACACAGTAACACGTGCCACTCATTGCTGGGGTGGGAAGAAAAAAAAAAGGAAGATACACCTAAGTATAGATAAGTAAAGTCAATGTAAAGTAGAGGCTAAGAAAACAAATTCGCAATCTACCAAGTTAACCGACGGCTCGCTGACAAACACATTTTGACATTTTTTAATATGGTAAGCCTACATAATTTCACTTTTAGATTGTAATGAGGCCTACTTTACATTGACTTTACTTATCTATACTTAGTTGTATCTTTTTTCCACCCCAGCAATGAGTGGCACGTGTTACTGTGTGTCACTGCCTATGTTATGACTTAGCTTCCCATTTAGGAGGCTGCTTCTCTCTCTCTCTTCTCTCTCCTTTTGTTTTTTCTGGTATTTTTTTCATGTGACCTGTATTTATTGCGTGCTTAAGCATTAAACCCTGCAGTTGCGAGTTAGCGCTTGTCCGTGTCTTACTTCCTTCCGTCCTTCGTGTACTTTCGCGCCATTTTCCATCATGAATAGGAGTCACATTTACCATTTGCCATTCACTAGGTAGTTGTTGAGGATTTAATGACTTGCTAAATAAATCAATCAAAAAAAGGTGTAATACTTCGGGCGCAGCGCATCAAGACGTGATTTGACACGCCGTCTGGACCGTGAGCACAATGCGGGTTTAGATAGTTCACGAGCGCCCTAACTCCAGCTTCATTCACAACAATGTCCTCCATTTGAGTTAATTGCTCGTGTGAATAATGTGAATAATGCCGGAGAGATTGTGTCTTCTTGCTTTAACACCTTTCTTATTACTAATTTTATTTATTTCTTTATTCAGGCGGGACTATGCTGTGCAGCCACTAGAAATATCTTCCAATATTTTCATATACGGCTCATCTATACACTGTTTGCACAATGCTTGCATGCTTGCTGAGGTCTCGACTGAGTCAATCTTTTTTGTAATCAATGCATGTTATGTATAGGGGAGGTCGTATTGCTAGCACTTTGTATCAGTTGGTTGATAGATCGCATATGATCGATAGCAGAATGCCCTTTCCGAAAACCATACCGAAGATGCTATCCCAAGTGTGTCATAATCAATACGAAGGATGCGGAGTATGTCGCTGTGTGTAATTTGTAGGGTACCATTGAGGCGTGCTTCTGGCCTGCCAATTAAAAGATATTTACTTCTGACATAATTCAGAGCAGCCCCAGACACCTTGCCGTATCTTTCAAAAAGCGCTGCAGGCTCGCTTCATCATGAAGATACAATGTAATGTCATCAGCATAAACAGTTACTCGCAGCGTCTGACACCCTGGGAGGCCGCAAATACTATGGTCTGTAATGATTGCCCTTAAATAAGGCTCTAAGCTGAGAGCAAACAAAAGAGGTGAGAGGGGACAACCTTGTCGGACACCGTGGGTCAAAGGGAAAGGGGCAATTTTCCACCCATCCATCGCCAGTGTACTTTGAATGCCATCATAGATGATCTTAATAAAACATACGAAATTTTGCGGAAACAGAAAAGCATCCAGAATGCCGAATATGTAACAATGTTCTAGCCGATCAAAAGCTTTTTATTGATCTAAAGAAGCAAGGATACCACTAGCTAAGCGTCTCTGTATGTAATCATTAATGTCACAAGTGGTATACGATACCGTATGTATTTCCCTACTAGAAACAGAGAACGCCTGATGGCAACCAATGAGGGAGGCCATCACACCCCTCAAGCGCCGAACATGACGGCTGCGAGAGCCTCGTAGTCTGTTTAGAAGCGAGATCGGCCTCCAATCCTTTGTACGAGATGACCCAGGATGCCGTTTTGGGGTCGAAATTATTCACCCTCTACGAAAAATAGCCGGAAAATCTAAATGTTCAAAACACTGTCGAAGAATATTTGTCAGTAAGGGACCGACAACGTCCCAGAAACCTAAATAAAATTGTACAGGGAGCCCATCAGTCTCAGGAGCTGACCCGCATTTCATTGACTTTAAGACTGTCTTGACCCTTTCTGAAGTGGAAAGTGCGCAAAGCACATTATGGATCTCAGAGCTCACCAGAGGCAATTCAGCTAACAATGGATGTGTCTCTACCGCCCCTACATCGATATCCGAAGAAGCCATATCTTTAGAGTGCGCCGAGAAACGCATACAGTCACGAGCCTGATGGGACGCAAAGGGAAGCGACGCTGAGATATGGATGCCTCTCCAAATCGAAGTCCCTCGGGATGTGCAGATGGACTACGCCTCCCACGCAGGTAGCCGGGACGAGGCTTAAAAAGGCACTGATACCGGTTATGTAACTCGCCACACCAGGCACGCATCAGAGGGGAATGCCTTCCCGCCCTGTACGCAGTGCGGAGCTTCGCAACCGTATCTGCCTGCTCCTGAGACACGCGACGCCTAAGTGCGCGAGCCTCTACCGAACTGTGCATGCGCCAAATTGATTTGAGCGTATCTAAGTAATTGCAGCACTATCATGAAGAGAGGCGCGTAAAGCTCGTGACAAGCTCTCATGCGAACGCGAATCATGTAGCACGCGCACATCAAAACGCCACGGACAAAATGAGCCAGCTCTATAAATGAAAAGAGTAAGCAATACTGGCCGGTGGTCAGAAATGTGAATCGGCGTCTGAAGGCAAGGTCGCAACATCCATAGCCGTCACACATGTAGGAAGGGACTGCAGCACATACGCGCGGTCTAGCCTGCTCGCCCATGAACCACGACGCCATGTCCAGCAGAAACGCGGCCCATGCATCAGTTTGTGCGCAGAAAGAAGCGCAGCTCACGTGCGTTCCAAGTCGGTCGCCCTCGACCAGGGCCTTGAACATCTACATGTGAGACTATGCCATAATTAAAATCGCCCACTGTTATTACGTGGCGGCCATCCAGAAAGTAAACGTCCAACCCATTAAAGAAGTTATTTGTAAGGCTTGCGTCCACCGAAGCACAAATGCACAAGATGCGCAACCTCACAGTTGAAATGAACAATCGAACGCTAGCCCTAACTCGTCATATGTTAAGTGATGGTCGCGTAAGAGGCATCTGATTAGCACCACGATTCCTTCGCCTCTCGAGCCCGAAGTGGCGAACGAAAAGAAACCCTCCAAAGTTCTCCAAATGAAACTGGCGCTTGAAAGCCAATGCATAAGAAAGAGTAGGAAAATTTGTTTCCTGAGGACGCCAGATATCGCACTGCGTTCTTAAAGCCAGACCTACTATTTCTGTCTGCTTCCGTTCGTTTTGAAATCCCTGGACATGTACAGAAAAAATTGTGGCCAGCTCATTTTGTTCATGAAAATATTAATTTTGAGACCATAAAGAAAAAAAAAAGCCATCAGATTTGTTTTTAACCAGCATAATTGTCACAGATCAGATGTGGAATGAACTTGATGGTTCGCTGCTACAGCTACCCTCTCAGCAGCTTGTTCAATAATTGCCTATTTATGTATTGCGTTTTTAATTTTTTTTTCACATGTAACATCCCCTTCTGCACTGTCTCAAACTTGAAGCGGCGGTATCTGTAAATAAACTCACGAGGACGCTCAATCTTCGCTCTAAGAGTAGACGCGACGAAATATTTTATGGTGCATTTTGATTCCGCCAATTTAGAGAAGAATAGTTTTCTGAAGTTAATATTTTAAAATCAATATTGCTATGGCATCAGTACATATACCAAACACTCGTTAATAACTCATATGCCTTCAATAACTCCACCGCCTTCATTAGGTGCCGTTACACCTAGTTGGTAGCAATATACATTCCAAGACCAATGCATCAATTTACATGCCTGCCTGGTATACAGAGGGCCTGGGTTTGGATTCAAATAGTGACAAATTTGTTTCTATTTTCTGAAATGAATTACAGGGACTGTTGGCTTCATTCAGATCTTTCCCAAAATCGTTAACTTTATTTTAATATAGGATATCTCACTCCAGGTCATGTGGCTGTAACTTCATGACCATGTCGAACAATCAGCACTTATCCCCATCGCCGTCTACGGCAGCGGCGGCTTTTCGACAAAAGGACCTGTATATGCAATGACCTAATCCGCCGACGTAGAGCGTCCTTAGTGCGACGCCTATTCCAGATCACTCGTGGCGGCTGCTGCGAACTCAATGCACTCAGGATTCTCGATTATTATGGCCAAGCGGCGCATTCTTGGTTATCGGGACGAAATCATGACTGAGCTCGCTCTCGGAGCACTTTCGGCGCCTATTTCCATCGCCTGCCTAGGTGATGGAGAGATTAAGACACAAGCAGCGGGATAGCGAGGACCACGGCGATGAACGCCTCCCAACACTCCTGTCAGCCATGAAATCCGTCGTGAACACAAAGAAGAACGGTAACGATGAGAGAAAACGATAAGCGAGAATCTCAAAATAACAGCTTGAGAGGCTAGTTGGTGCATCATCGTATTCAGATATGTGGCGCAAACAAAGACAAACACAGGAGAAGATCCACAACACACGCGCACACTACCAACTGTAAGAAGAACCGGAAAACACTTCCTCTTCTACACTCAGGCACGTCTCAACTTCTTCTTGTTCTCATCTCCCTCTTCTTTGCCAAGGGGAAAATGTCACACTCTTCCTCGCACACCATAACCTTGTCCAAACATGGCGGTGACCAATCTCTTCTTTCTTTTCTTCTATTCTTTCTCTTCTTTACCAAGGGGAAAGTGACACTTTCTTCCTCTCAGCCCAAAAAACATCGACCAAACATGACAGTCACAAATTCTATACTGTCTTGTAAATCCACACCACTGCATTGCCCAGTAACTCCTACCACACTGGACAGGTAAATATCACCACATAGTCACAAATCATACACTAAAAACACCACCACACAAATACAGCAAATACAGTAGGACATGTCCATCTACACACCATAACTTAAGTAGTCCCTATCTATTGAGAAACTATATCTTGCCGACATCTAAGAAGCCATGAGGCCCATGTACTTAAGGGGGAAAAAATTCTGCAAACTCCCATGGCCCCAAAAACGTAAGATGAGTCCAAGAATAACAACTTTAGGCCAAGAATAACAGCTTGAGGCCCGATAATAATCTCATTATTTGCATAACTCAAGACAATTGCTCAATAAAATTAAATTCTTTTCTACGTAAACTCAACGAAGCTTCACTAATGCATCTTTCATTCTTCTTCTGTATCCAATACGCCTCTAAAATTTCGCGTGCCATCTTATCCCGACTCTTGCCTAATATGTTTAACCTACTAAACAACGGCTCAAACTTGCACTTTTGGCAGTGCAAGGCTAAATTTGACCCTTTGCCATTTTCTATGGACTTCTCATGTTCCCTCATTCTATCATTAATACATCATCCTGTTTGCCCAATATATAGATTACCGCACGTCAGAGGAACCTCATAAATCACCCCCACCCGACATCCAATAAAACTCTTAACATGCTTCTTATCGCATTGCCCTTTGTTTTTTCTCCCTATTATTGCACATAACCCACCAAGTTTATTGGGGGCAGAAAACACAACTGGCACCTCAAACCTACTAGCCACCTTTTTCAGGCCGTGTGCAACTCTATGTATATAAGGGATCACTTGTGGTCGTTTATTCCTCAACATATCTGGCGATCTTTTTTTCCCTTTCATTTTTTGAAGCAAAGACTCTGCCACCCCACATATAATCATACCCGGGAAACCAGCCGCATCAAGTCTTTGTAATTGATTATTAAAGCTTTCCTCTGCCATATGTACACATGATTTTAACAAGGCCGACTCCAAACAAAGGGAAGCTATCCCTCTTTTTATAGTCTTTGAATGGGCTGATCCATATGGAAGTAGCTCTTTTTTAGCCCTGGGAAAATATTTCCAACACACTTCGCCATTACAAATTTTTATATTTAAATCAAGAAACTGCAATTTGTTGTCCACCGGTAGCTCATGAGTAAACGTAAGCCCTTTTCCTTGTATCTTAAAAATAGAAAGCACACTTTCCGCACTTTGACTCACTGCAGCGCCCTTATCCCCAATGACTAAGAAATCGTCAACATATCTAAATATTTTAAAACCTGATCCATTAAGGGCTGTATAAATTGCTCTGTCAACACAGGATAAAAAGATGTTACATAGAACTGGGGCAACACATGACCCTATACAAATGCCCCTGCTCTGCACATACAAATGTGTTCTTCACTGTTAAGACTCATAAACCGAACTCGCCTTTCAGATGTATTGTGTCTGAACGTGATGCGTGGCAGCATCAGATCAGCCGGTATCTTCTTAAACATTTAAAAGGTTTGGAGGTTCATGATCCCTTTGCTACTAAGAATTCTTTTGAAGTGATCAATTTTTTAAAAGATCAAACCAATCTTGGGTACTTTTTTTCTATTGATGTAGAGGATTTGTTTTATTCGGTGCCACATTTAGAATTGTTTGAATCGGTGCGGGAATGCATTGAAAGTAATGGGACTATAGACTTTCAGAACTCTGCTGGTGTCAATGTGGACAATTTTCTAGCCCTACTTCAGTTTTACCTTAAGTCCACTGTTGTATCGTTTGGGTCTGATTTGTATGTGCAGAGAAGGGGCATTTGTATAGGGTCATGTGTTGCCCCAGTTCTATGTAACATCTTTTTATCCTGTGTTGACAGAGCAATTTATACAGCCCTTAATGGATCAGGTTTTAAAATATTTAGATATGTTGACGATTTCTTAGTCATTGTGGATAAGGGCGCTGCAGTGAGTCAAAGTGCGGAAAGTGTGCTTTCTATTTTTAAGATACAAGGAAAAGGGCTTACGTTTACTCATGAGCTACCGGTGGACAACAAATTGCAGCTTCTTGATTTAAATATAAAAATTTGTAATGGCGAAGTGTGTTGGAAATATTTTCCCAGGGCTAAAAAAGAGCTACTTCCATATGGATCAGCCCATTCAAAGACTATAAAAAGAGGGATAGCTTCCCTTTGTTTGGAGTCGGCCTTGTTAAAATCATGTGTACATATGGCAGAGGAAAGCTTTAATAATCAATTACAAAGACTTGATGCGGCTGGTTTCCCGGGTATGATTATATGTGGGGTGGCAGAGTCTTTGCTTCAAAAAATGAAAGGGAAAAAAAGATCGCCAGATATGTTGAGGAATAAACGACCACAAGTGATCCCTTATATACATAGAGTTGCACACGGCCTGAAAAAGGTGGCTAGTAGGTTTGAGGTGCCAGTTGTGTTTTCTGCCCCCAATAAACTGGGTGGGTTATGTGCAATAATAGGGAGAAAAAACAAAGGGCAATGCGATAAGAAGCATGTTAAGAGTTTTATTGGATGTCGGGTGGGGGTGATTTATGAGGTTCCTCTGACGTGCGGTAATCTATATATTGGGCAAACAGGAAGATGTATTAATGATAGAATGAGGGAACATGAGAAGTCCATAGAAAATGGCAAAGGGTTAAATTTAGCCTTGCACTGCCAAAAGTGCAAGTGTGAGCCGTTGTTTAGTAGGTTAAACATATTAGGCAAGAGTCGGGATAAGATTGCACGCGAAATTTTAGAGGCGTATTGGATACAGAAGAAGAATGAAAGATGCATTAGTGAAGCTTCGTTGAGTTTACGTAGAAAAGAATTTAATTTTATTGAGCAATTCTCTTGAGTTATGCAAAGAATGAGATTATTATCGGGCCTCAAGCTGTTATTCTTGGCCTAAAGTTGTTATTCTTGGACTCATCTTACGTTTTTGGGGCCATGGGAGTTTGCAGAATTTTTTCCCCCTTAAGTACATGGGTCTCATGGCTTCTTAGATGTCGGCAAGATATAGTTCCTCAATAGATAGGGACTACTTAAGTTATGGTGTGTAGATGGACATGTCCTACTGTATTTGCTGTATTTGTGTGGTGGTGTTTTTAGTGTATGATTTGTGACTATGTGGTGATATTTACCTGTCCAGTGTGGTAGGAGTTACTGGGCAATGCAGTGGTGTGGATTTACAAGACAGTATAGAATTTGTGACTGTCATGTTTGGTCGATGTTTTTTGGGCTGAGAGGAAGAAAGTGTCACTTTCCCCTTGGTAAAGAAGAGAAAGAATAGAAGAAAAGAAAGAAGAGATTGGTCACCGCCATGTTTGGACAAAGTTATGGTGTGCGAGGAAGAGTGTGACATTTTCCCCTTGGCAAAGAAGAGGGAGATGAGAACAAGAAGAAGTTGAGACGTGCCTGAGTGTAGAAGAGGAAGTGTTTTCCGGTTCTTCTTACAGTTGGTAGTGTGCGCGTGTGTTGTGGATCTTCTCCTGTGTTTGTCTTTGTTTGCGCCACATATCTGAATACGAAGCGAGAATCTACTGTGCTCGACTTTTGTTTTGTGTTTTCTATCTCTGTCGATGACAGCGTCCATTTCTTATTCTCCTCCTAGTTCTCCACTTCCTTCTATGGCATAATTACTCTGCTCTCGCATGTTTCTTTTCTGGCTGCTTCCACCTCTCGCCTAAGAAAGACTTCAGTCACGAAATAGCTCAGGTTAACGGTTCGCTTAGCAAAATGTGTGCCCGAAATTCCACACCAGCTTTGCGAGAAGAGAATCTCAACTGCGTAGCCCATTCCGATAGGCATGAGCTGGACTGCAATAATGGAGTACCACACTGCAGGCGTCCGCCGGAACCACTTCGGGTGATGTCGTCGCTGCGGCCCCTGCTCCTTCGCCCATCCAACGCGGGGGCATCGAGGAGCCGTTCAGCTCGCTCTACGTGACTGCCGAGGATACCACGCTGGGGGAGGATCATCGCAGCCCCTTCCGACAGCGCATGCTCGAGTGCTCAGTGACGCCCGAGGGAAACCTGCACATTCTGTGAGTGCGTGAACTGAGGTGCTCGCGCAGCCGCCAGCGTTGAACTTTACTGAAAATGAGGGCGGATAGCTTGCAGGCACAATCTGAAGAGCAAGAAATGTACAATGAATTCGAGACTATGCTTATAGATAGCGTCTTAAGCAATCTTAAATAAAACATGGACAGGGTGAAGGAGAACATTCGGTGTGTCCGGGAGTATAACTGGCACACTTGCAACTGAAAAAAGTTTATTTTACTTTAAGCATATATGGGAAATTCATTTGTGAACACAGCACACAGCGAGAAATGAATAGGTGACGCAGCTTTTTCCTGCAAAGCGCAGAGAAGGAACACTACTGCGTTTGCAGAAGTCTTTAGGGGGTCAGGAGCTGTGCTCTCGGAGGGAGAAGTGCTGACTCCAAGAGTACAGCGGAAATCGTTTCGTGTTCTGGAAGGGAAGCAAACGCTACGCTATCTCATATTGTGACAGAAAATGTGTAATGAGTCATAGGTGCCTAGGTAATCGAATTTCAAAGGAAATAAATTGATTGAATGACTCCTGTGGAATAATTAAGGCTTTACGGTCATGTTGAGATGATGCAGAGAGCTGCACTCACACTAGACGTCCTTTATATAGATCATACGTAAGAAGTCCTGTCACCATGCACACTATCTCACAAGGAGTTCTCTGCCGGTGTTTGTGGCTACTCAGCGGTGCGCAGTACAGTCGCAGCCATGGTGTAAGAATAGAAGGGTGTCTCAACGAGTGCTCCGCACGTTGCAGAGAAACCCTCGCTGTTCCCGGCACTCCGAGAAATGGCACCACACGATTGTTAGTGCTTTTGGAGCTGGAAACGTGAAAGTAAATTGAGGCGGAATGTGAACAATTAATTTAGTATAAAGATTAGCTAAAATGTCTACATAATAAAAAATTAGGACGCATATTTTCCTATACTTCTTAGTGTTTACCAGCAATTCTCGTGACCTTCAGGCTTTTCAGCGCGTGAGAAACATTGAAAATTCCTACAATTCGTTTGCCCCAGGCCTATAAGAGTTGATGCCTCGGTCATCCGTAATTTATCAACCCTTTGATCCGAAAAAAAAAACATTCAGGAAATTATACACATGATTCCCTGAATGTTTTTTTTTCGGTGAAAACCGTAACTGGTCCTACTGGTTTATGGAACCATTCCCAGTTGGTTTCCATTGAATTCCCCATTGGAACCAATGGGAACTCAGTTGGAACTCAATGGGTACCAACTGGTACCAGCTGGGAATTGTTCCATAAACCAGTATGACCAGCTACAAATTTACTTACCAGTTTCGTGCAGCTTGTCTGAGCAGTGGTGTGAACGGCGGCGAGAGATCGTAATTCTTTCGTTATGGCGGGCTGAGCTGAACAGAATTTGAGAGCTACTATAATCGTTATTACAGACAGTAAACACATTAAATTTCAAATGCTTCGCATAGTGTGAAACTGTCTCAAGCACGACAAAAAAGCGCGCGCAGGTCTGTTTTGTGAATCGGTCCACATGCTATACTGAAACTGTAGGTATATTGCACTCGTAATTAACCTCACGCAATTGATTGAACACAAATAACCAGCTTTATTGTGAAAGAGCAAGACACTCTAAAATTGGGGTCCCTCGGGAGTGAAAGAGCCTACGCAAGGCTTACAAGACAAACAGCAGATAAATTAGACGTCGAACATACATTTTTAGAAATGCTTCTGACTCCCCCTAGTTTGTTACGAATCGTTGGCAGCCCCACCAAGAGCTCGAAGGCAAAACATTCGGCGACGCTTGAAACAAGCAGCTGATGCAGCGCGATGTGCCGTCCAAGGAAGATATTTCCTTCGTAGACGTACGGGTCATCCTTTTCGACGCATCCTCAAGAGGATGCGTCGAAAGACTACAACGTTTCTTCGGCCCGGAATCTTGTGCCTCTCAGAAGGCCTTTTCCTTTCTTTCTCGGCTTTCGGCAGAGAAGTCAGGAAACTTTGTTGGCAGTGCATCTTTTGGAAGACACGGTCGATGCGGTGATTTACAATTTGATGGCGCTTGTATAGCTTCCCATGATTTTGACGCAAGAGGAGGCTCCCAATGCTTCTCACATAAAACGTCCGAAAGCTGGAGCAAACGGTCCTTACGTGCGATGCCATTGCTTCAAACCTTCAAACATTTTTCGTTCTTTGGTGCCGAACACATCGAGAACTTTTCTTTGCCCAACTTGTAGTGATTATGAGGCAACGGATCAAGAAACACACAGACAGGAAGAGGGACAAGACTGTTCCTCTCAGCGCTTGTCCCTCTTCCTGTCTGTGTGTTTCTTGGTGCGCTGCCTCATAATCATGGCATACCAACTAGCCCAATTATCCGCTTTACCCAACTTGTAGCCTGCGGTGTCTGCGTCGCGGCTCGTAGGCAAGCAGCGGAACTGTGAGACTTATTGTGCAACATTCAAAGCACAGGACCAGCGGCGCCGTTTGATACAACCTTCTACTCTTACACCGTGGTCGCAGCATTGTCTAAGGACAGTTTCAGGTGGTTGCGGAAGCAGTTACACTATGGGTAAAAAGTGAGCGAATCATACTTTCTGACGATCACGAAGAGTAAAATAAGCATTTGTTAAGCATTTAAGATCTTTTTCTTTTTGTTTCGCATAGTTCAGTTAAGTGACTCATTTCCTGCAGGGGCAAGAATTTTGGAATTAATCACATTTACCTCCCTCACTTTCTGTTTAGTTTAACGCAATGATTTTTTTTTCTAAGGCTGAAGAATATTAGAGAGATCTTTATTCCGTTTCTTGAATTGAATGTTCAGTTGAAGGGAAACATCCTTTTCCAAGTTCAAGAGTGTTGTGAGCAAATGGTAGCAGTCCTGTTTGAATGTTTATTTTTGGTTTCATTGAGGGAAAGGCTCCTTTACTCAAGGCTTAATTATGCTATAATTTTTTATTATGTTTCTCTATTTCTGTACTTATTTCAGAACGCCGCAGAAGCCTCAATAAAAATACCAGGAATCCTTAGCCATAGGATTAGTGGTCAACAAGGCTGTGAATTGTATGTACGTGAAAATAGATCCGGAAGAGAAGTCGCAAAGCGCTGTCATTTAAGCTGTGAAGTCATGACCCCTGAAATGAGATCTTAAGTGGGTCTCAATTTTTTTTTTGCATATTGTGAGCCGCGCTTCTGGCTTGTGAAACCAGCTTCACATGACACACTGTCTTCACCTTCGATTCGGCGCTGTGCTTTCAGATTGTTAAACGCTCAGGACGAACTCAGTGATGGATGTGCGTTTCTGACCACCTTTTAACCGTCAGCCATTAATATTTCAACTTCCAGTATGTGGCAGCGCAACACAATAGAGGTTATACAACATTATTCAGTGCTATGCAGGTGCTATAATTAAAGAAGTAATAATCAAGAAAGCAGCAATGAGCACGTCGCAATTAGAGCAGAGCGGAATTGCACGAGTCCAAAGATGCGCCGCGGATGGAAGCCATTAAAGCTGTCGTGTCATACCAATAAAGGCGTAGATTGCTTCTTAAAAACTCCTTTTTATTTAACGGAGCCAAAAACGCACAACTTCATTTCTCAGAAATATTTGTTAGGAAGTGAGTACGATCATTGCGCAAAAAGGTGGCATTCTCCTTCTATATGGGATGCTTTCCATTTTTAATCTCGTCTTGCACACACTGGCGACGCTGCAGGAAGTACCGCCAGAGGCTTCGTCGCTGTCTACTCATGGCGGTCATCTACGGCTCGACGCTGGCCTCGACAGCGCAGCTTCACTCGCCGGCGTACAGCGACTTGCTGGCTTTCCTCAGACGGTGAGAGGGCGTCCAGCCACTCGATGAAGACACCTCACAATAAATTATAGTGAGCCTTGTTAAAAAAAAATACCAGTAATGACTTGGAGGCATCTCATTCAGCTGCATGTGTGTTAAAGGTAAAAAACTGGATGGAGTCGGAAGGTTTATATTTATGCCATCATTAGGTGCATGAAGTAGTGCAGATTTGTTCAGAGACCTTTGGTTTGAAAATGTGTTCGTAACGCTCGGCGCCCTCTCTTGTAGCCTGGTTTTTTATTGCCTAATTCGGATGTCGATTAAGCTGCGCTGCCCAGCTTACTGAGTGCAGTGAACGAGAGATATGCCCCTGGGAAGACATTATGCAGGCAGTCTGCTTCGGTACACACTGTTCTAATTTCTCAGGTCACAGCGCGCAAAAGGCGTTTGCAGATGTCCTGTCTTTGTTTTCGTAGTTTATTGTTGCCTTTTACCGCAGTAGAACTCTATGCGCTATAGCTATCGGCAACTATAACAATAGGTGAATATTTGCAATTTTGCTACATATTTTCTGTGAATATATGTAGCACAGAGTAGCAGTAGTCTGCAATAGCCATTAAAAATTCAATAGCCATTGAAAAATTTGTACAGGCGCCGTACTTCGTAAAGAAGAGTGAACCGATCATAATACTGCGTGGTCCCACAATGGGTAAACTCCAGCACGAGAGTAGCAGTTGAGTGCAAACGTGACGTGCACCAACAGCTGACGCGCTTGGCGGTTCTCTCTCGGTGAATTTCAACATATTCACTAAGCAGGGCAGGCAATGTGCCTCTGCATGATAACAGTCACCTCGTCGGCATCCTTTCAAGAAGGCGGGGCTGAAAAGTATCGAGATAATGAAGTGGTTGAGAAGCTCGATTCAGCACCTCTGCGTACACGGCATGCCTAAAATAATGAATAAAATGAGAAGAAATTGATTTTTGATATTTGTCAACTAATATTTTTTTTTAATGCAATTGCAGTTGGCTGTGTATGCTTTGAACTCAAAGAGAGAAAATATGTGCCTAAGTGTAATGAAGTTGAATGGAGGGAGCGCTTTTTACATGCTTGATTATAGGTCTCAAGGGTGAATAATTACGTATTTTAGATAACGAATTTCATAGAACACAGTTTAACGTGTAGCAGTACGGCTGCGTGTACCTGTCTATGACGCTGCTAGCTTGGCGGCCCGGTGTTGGCTCGTGACTAGAACTGTACAGCGGAATGCACTTGCGAGTTAGTGCGCATGCCCTGTTTTAATCTACAGGTGTTTTGCTAGATAGTAATAACCTGGCAGTGACACCATATTTTGACCGTATAAGAGAAATAGGCGCAGAATGAAGTGAAATTAGCAACTTCTCAAGCTATTTGTTTGTGAACAGAAACTGGAATGACCTCTGAGAAAAGCTTGCAGCCAAGCGGTTCTTCATGGTGTCCATCTTCTTCTACTTCTCAGACTGCTCGCATATTCATACTTGGGAAACTCTTTTCGTTCGGCCGCCTCATTTCAGTCCATCATTACTCCGTTCCTCTGGAGCTTTTTTTACAGTGGCCTTGACATCGCTCTGTCGCATCCATGTCGAACATTTGACTGTTTCCCAGTAGCATCAATTTCCATGTCGGTCCTTACAATGCGGGACTTGTTCGTACTGGTACTCAGATGAAAACTTGGCACGAATTCTTCGAAATATTTTCGCTGAATACCTGCTACTATTACCACCCGTCATGGCACTCTAGATGTCACTTAAGAATTGTGTCGCGCCGGTGAGCTATGGGTTGAAAATAAACTCAGATGAAAAAACGCCACATATCAAAGTGTACAACATGTTCCTACAGTGACACGAAAGGGACAAAGCTGGGGTGTAAAATTTGCGGGCTTGTTTTTAGAGCGCAGTTCTTTGGCGCCCGTTCCTGCGTTTTGCGTCGTTTTCGGCGTCGGCGTTGCGCCTCGTAACCAGCCCCGCCACCCTCTGAGCCCCCCTCTTCCTCGGTGGCGGTGACCGCGCGTGTTCTCCGATTGCTGCGTGCGCTCCTGCCACCACCGTTCGCCGCTGCGTGTTTCTTATCTTTCTAGGATTTCTTATCTTTAGATGTACTGCATCTACCTGCAAGCACGTTCGGTACACCGCGTTTTATAGTTGCTTAGCTAAAATTATGACATGCAATTATAATAATGTGTTGTACTATTCCTTTAGATCTAGATTTACCAGTGCTTTGAAACCTTAGAAGTGTGCAAAATCATTGTATTTTAAGCTAGATGCTCTTGACCGCTCAGCTGATGTTGTTTACATATGTGCGTTTTCTTTCTGAACACTGTAGGAGGTAGAATGCCCAAGAACTGTATCATGGTCAACATCATACTGTAAATCAATGAAAACAGGAGGATTACCAAACACGTAAACATCTCTCTCAAGCATTTGATTTTCACATTAGTCGTAATATGAAAATGCAACTGCATGACATACAAGTTGCATTTTTAGCACTGCTGTATTCATTCTGCATGCTTCATACCCCAAGATGTATGTAACCGAGACTATACGGCCAAAAACCTATTCTAATGCTTGTCGGCTAGTAACGTAGCTATTCCGGCAGTCAGAGAGATATATCGGCTTGCCGAAGGTGCAGTCCATGCGAGAAAACCCCACTGATAAACAAAATTAACCAAGCAGTGTGTGGGACATTTTACGCCAATGACATGCAACTGTGGAAGCTCTCCATGTTTGAAATCCCACGCTTAATTTCCCAATATGACTGCTGCGTTATGTTGGCCAAAAAAGGGAAGTACTAAAACAAAAGCTTCGTCTTAATGTCATCTCTTGAAACCTCTTCCAATGAAAGATGGGAAGAGTCCGTAACTATTTTGCTGTTGTGTACTTTGTGCTTGGGGTATAATTGGACTGAAAGACTAGATATACTACATTCAGGCGTTTCCAGTAGGCACATAGGCTGTTAATGCATACATACTGAAATGTGGAAATGTATAACTTCCGCAATATATTCAATGTGTTCAAGGTAAAGGAGGCAAGTAAGAAAAGCCAAGCATAAAGTCAACTTGCCTTGTGGTTCTTCATTATGAAAACATCAAGTGAAAGCAAGGCATCAACGCTGAGCACAGCTTGCTACGGGCACCAAGAGAAACAGTCAGGCACAAGAAAATAGTGAAAGGTAAAGTGACTTGCCTTTATTATACAGCCATGAAAGAGCAAAGATTCTTGGAAATGGGAAACGGTTGTTTTTTACACCTCATTACTTTCTCAAGCAGAACTTTAGCAGCGCATTTTTTACAGTATATATAATTAACACGTCCAAACAAGGCTGGGAACGAGGAATAGTAAATGGTGATAAAAGACTTCAATAGACCCGCGCGCGTAATCGCAAGCTGTAAGAAAATTCAAAGTACAGAGCACAGAAATCTTGCCTCGGCAAGATTCATACTTCTTACCCTTACAGGCATAAAAGCTGCTATATAGGCCAGCCTCTGCCTACCTTGCAGAATTTCGTTCTTGTGGTAGCCAATGGCAAGCAGCGCCTTGTTTTCCATGTGAAGGACACTAAGTGAATGAAAATAACTCATAAACTTCATATATGCAGCACCTTGCATTGAATCACAAGTAGCTTATGTAGACATTCATTTAATTTTCGCATGTACATTTGGCAGCAACTAGGCCATTATAAAACTGCTTTGCTGAACAGCAAACTTTGGTTTTGTACCATGTGTCTCAGCTGCCAACTTTTCTACGTGCCATACAATGAAAGATGAAAACTAGCTGGACAATGTTAGCGCTGTCTTGAAGTGAAGATTGTCATGACTCTGACCCAGAGTATAGAAAAATGCTGTTAAATTTTATCCCTGCAACAGTATTTAACAGTCTGTCTTTCTACACAGGACAAGAGTAAATACCAAAGCACCATGTCTGCACAAGCAGGAAACTTTATCCATCTTGCTTGTACTTCTCCGCAATTTCTGCGTGCTCACGCTGATTGCTTCGCTGGTGAAAGCGTGTTTCGTTATCTGGAGTTAAATCAACAAGTAACCGCTTACTCTACAATGTATACACAACAGTATAAATCTTACAACTGCTAACGGTGACACGCTGTCTTAGACAGACAACGAGACCAACCATCGTGAAGCACTGGCCGTGGTTCGCAAAACTTGCATTTAGCAGAAATGGCCAGGGAGTAAATTGTTTAGTACTTATAATATCATATCACGCTGTACTGGCGGAGGCCAAACAATACAATTTGCAAACCTTTTGAAGGCGTGGAACGACCGCTCTCTGCTACCGACACCATGCGAAAACAGCTGTAGCGCATAGCCAAAGTCGCACGAGCGAGAACGTGGTGCTCATTGAAGAAATACTCGAAATAAAGCCTCGTATTCTATGTGCAGCGGATCACAACTCAGCTGTTTTCGCCGTTCACAACTTGACGGTACTCGGAACATCTTGTATTGCGTTCTAGTTGAGTTGCCGTAGTTGGAAGCCGAGCATAACATCAGATTCCCAGCAAATTGAGCCCAAATATCAAGAGAATAAAGGTAGAAACCGCACGCCTGCAAGCAAGGCCAGCAGGAACCAAACCACAGAAAAAAGTCATAATTCACGTGACAAAGTCTCGCCGTGACGCAATCTCCGGCAACTTGGACACCACCTTTTAAACAAAAAACAGCGCAACAACGGAGAGAAGAGAAGACGGGATCAGCGTTGATCCCGTCTGCTCTCTTGTCTCCGTTGTAGCGCTGTTTTTTGTCTATGTACCAACTCGCTCAACTCGCCGTTTTACAGAGGAGCTGCCAACTCGGGCCTCTCCTTTCATTCGGTAGGGGGGCATCAGAGTCGGCCTGACAGGACACTTTTAATCGCGTTTCCTCTAGGCCCCATAGGCACGTTCATATATGTCCTGGGTAAAGAGGGGCTTTATATATGTGGGCTGGTGGCCTATACTATCGCGTTATACCTTTAAAGACGGAGCTTAGTGTCCTCCAGAGTTTTTGCACTGCGTTTTTAATAGATAAAACACGCAGTATAGTACAAGCATATAAATATATTATCCCGGTTGGCCCAGCTGGAAACATATGTGCAACAATCACAAGGATAATTTTACCCACTATGAATCTTATCTTATTGATAATGAAGTCTAGGAGCCTTTAGGCTAGTACAACGATTGGAAGAATGTGCCTTTTTATCACGTATTATTCGGTAGCCTCTTCCAGAGCAACCGCTAAGGCAGTCAGTCTTCAACGTTACCTTTAGCCTTTTTGTTTTTCAAGCCAATGTCCCGACCTTTGTTGCCCTCATACATGCACACTAGGGGCACAATATCTGACAAGAGATCCGCGGTTCGGTAATCTTCCTTCCTGACAGTGCTTTCTATATAATACCCTCCTTTCTGGTGTGGCCCAAGAGCATCAGTTGTACTGCATGATAGCCATATTGTCGAAAAACATTCTGGCAAAGCAGAGTCGAGCGCATAAGAACGAATTTAAAGCTTCTTGACCGTCTACGGTGCATATGTTTTCCCTCAATGGGACAGAGGTTATTGCAGTATATAATAAAGTAGTCAAGCATCGTGGCACTAGGAAACTCATTTTAACTCGTATATTGCACGAATGAATCTCTGCGCAGTAGAAATCCTTCCACAGCAACTGGACAACTTTTCAGCTAACACTGCGTGGCCCACCACTCATGTGCACCCAAACACCGGTGGTGTCTATAAGCTAATGAAAATGTGCATGTAAAACAAGCTCTGACTTGTTGGCCGAGAAATATCTACCCTGCCAAAAAGGACGTCAGTTTTTCTTGCGCATTCTTTTTTCTTTTTAATTTGCTTTTTAACGTTACTTTTACGCGCAGAGAATATCCCGAGTACCACGTACTTGGGAGTTTCACGTTCATGTTCTACTCCATGCCGACGCTGATCGTCTGCTCTTTCTACTTGGGTTGCTACCTCCTTAGCAGAATAAGCAGCGAAAGGTGGGTGCAATTTGCAATTTATTTGAAGTTTGCAAATTTAGTTCGGTTCGCGTACTCAATCGTATCTGAGCTTCCAAGAGATGCGACCGCTCAATTAAACCTATAGACGCAGGACAGTCAAAAATTTATTTCGTGATTTGTTCCGGGTACATTTAAATAACTAAATTATCTTTTTTTGTGGTTTTGGATCGTTGCATAACTGCAACTGCTTGCGCTCGATTTCCAGTAAGCAGTGAAAACTCTGCAAAGTAGCTATTTCGTCTGTACAGAGATGGCACCTAAATGTGACTCAGCGCTTGAATGCGACTCAGCGTATATGAATGCAACTCAGCGCTTGAATATGAGCTTGTAGAGTCACAGATTCCACTGCAAAGGTGATATCACACAAAACGTTATGCCAATTGAACCTGAACAGACAATGAGAACTGTCGGCACTCATTTTCGTCAGTCTTGTTAGCGGTTTTGTGGCCCTGGTCCGATGCTTGGAGTATTTCGGGAATGATGCCTTGCTCAGAAGTCTGGAAATCCTTTACCTAGCACGGTTGGTAAAGTGAATCCTTTGGGCCGGCAGCGTCGTCGCCTTGAGTTATCTTTTAACATCTATAGATTTTTATTTGTTGGCAAGAATAGTAACATTTTTCGAGGTTACGAAGCAATTTTTTCTTAACCCTCCAACTAATTCGCGGTGGAAGGATTATGCGCTAACCTGTAGCATCCCACAGCCCAATCCTTCGAATCATTCACACCTCGATTCGTAAATTCTGAAATTCAATCTTTTGTCATTTGCCAGAATCTTGTTCTCTCGCGAACCTTTGTCAGTGTTGCTTTGGCTGTGACGCTTGCTTGAAAGTACCTGAAAGTAACTTTATGCCTCAACTGCCCAGCTTATAGTTTTTTTATGATTCTGAGATTTCGCTGTTTTTAGGGCCAAAATCCGTCAGGACGAACGGAAATTGGCTGCAGGGATTTTCGAAAACAGGCTCTCTATTCACGGTGCCTGGACGTGAGTAGATGTTTTTATTTTTATTTTCTCCTAAGATGAAAGCTGAACCGCGTTAAGCTCGAAAATATTGGCGATACTTGTTTTGTGAGCTTCAAATAGCATTATCTAACGGTGGTATGCTTTTAAACTTAAACTAATCAATAAACAGTGGAAATGCCTGGCTTTAATACAGTGAAATGTAATGAAAAAGATCGCCGTCAGACTCTATGACTTGCGTAACATTTTCATTTGGTTTGCCGTTATTTGCTTTGTTTACGTTCGCATATTTACTCTCAGGTTTTTATGTCCACTTCTTGAATATAACTGGCAAGATAGGCTCACCCTTTAAGCGTTGCTTGATGCGTAGTTCATTCTTATAGGGCACTCATCCGTTTTGCTTGATATTTTGTTTTTTGCACTTATCTTGCAAGTAGCGGTTGCAAGCGGTATAGTTTCAGAGAATTGACGTCCCGAATCGACTCTTGCTATGAAAGACGCTGTAATGGGCGGCTTAGAATTGTTTAGACAATTGCGATTCGTTAACGTACCCTAAATTATCACAAATATGGGCTGCTATGTGTTTCTTTCCAGCTGAACGCATCCGCCGCGGCTGGCAATAAACCCGCGTCGTCGTGCTAAGCAGTGGAGTTCCTGAACCGCTGAGCTAATTAACTCAGTGGGGCAGGTATCTCGACATTATTCATTAGGATTTCAAACTATCCTGGTTTAAAATACCTACTGTAAAATGCTGGCATAGTGGGAGGAGTTTAATTATCCATGAGAAGGTGTAAACAAACAACTAATGATATGTTCTTTTCAGTCTCTCCGACGCTACAATTGCAGCCTCACAATTTTAGGATGCCTGTGTCTTCACTAGGCAAAACTATAGGTGCAAAGAGGAATATATATTCCACTCAATGTAGTCTATTATTGATATGCTTTAAATCTAGGCGGCGTTCATCGGGAGAGTATAGCTCTGCACTGCGAAGGACCAAATAATGGGGCAGCGTGTCCTTATGTGCGAAACAAATTAAAACGCCACAGAAGGAAGTTTATGGAAGATCAACTCGCCGCTTTCTCTTCGCAGCTTCCGGGAATTGTCCGCTTTGGCGGTGGCTGTCGTTGCAGTGGTGATCGCTGCAATTCCCGGAGGTACCTGGACTTTCCTTTTTACAAAGAGGTCAGCAACAGTTGCCAATATTCATCCTTTTATATTTAGCGTTTTATGAATGAGCCGTATTTCATGACCTCTATTTACTATCTCCAAAAGCTCTAAAAGGCTGCGATGAACAAAAGGCGAATAAAGAGAGGGACATGAAGTTCAGAAAGTGCCTCAGCAATTCATTTGAGAGTCTATGTTCTTTATCGTCTACGTGCTTCACGGCCGGCGTTTTGCTGAAAACTTCGAACCTCTTTATGCCTAGGGTGGATCTAGCATTATTGCATTTCAAGGAAGATAGCCAAGATTGGTGCTGTTCAACCTATCTGAACGTAGTTAAAGAAGGCCAGTTTTGTAGGTCGTGTGCTGGGCTAATTTAAGCAGGGTTGTCCGTTTCAGCCTGACACTTGCGACAGAGTGAAAACGTCGTCGGCCCAGGTACCGCTCAATATTAGCTAGACTGAAGAATCGAGCCGCAGTTAAGCACTGTATATAACATTGATAAGTAGTTGCCATGTGGCGGCGAGGCGGAGGAGGAGTGCCTGGCGCAGCTGGGGGTCACATGATTGCGAGGCTGACGGCACTCGCCGTTCGGAAGTCCGGCGTGCCGAAGGAGCGAGCACGCGGCGCAGCTGTGTGGATAGTGGCGCATGCGCAGTGCCTAGCTTGCACAGATGAATTATCTTTGAGAATGAGAGCAGTATAGCTAAGGCTCTGAGAACGCAGTAGACGAAAAATTAATAATTTATTCCACACAGCCGCTGTCATCGCAGTATCTTGTTTCATTGGTATGTTTGCCTTCGCCTCCTGAATGCTGGTCGGTATCCCGGTGCGCATATACATAGACGCCCTGAACTGAGATTGGGCGCCTTAAAACCTGTTCAAAGAATTGGAGTAGCATCGTTTCAACTCGCGCTGAGCCGAGTAGAGCAGGCTCTTTCACGAGGAAAATAGTTTACAGCTGGCTTGTAAACGAAACGTGTTACTGTACATTGTGGCGGTCTCTAAGCACAGGGGAATGGCCGCACGGAAGCGGAGAAGAGAGCTATGAATAAAATGTTGAAGACGATGCCCGACCATAACAGGAGCGCGAAGAAAATTCAGTCGATGATACAAAACAACGAACTCGAGACAGAGAAAGCTGACCCTGTATCTCAGCTGCGCTGCCAGTGTATTGGTGAGCCGAACATATAGCGAACTCTTGATATATTTTTAGTCGGACATGGCTTATGGCATTAAGCGTTCAAATGTAACCCATGCTATAAGAGACGTTATAGTGGAGGGCACAGGGTAATTTCGACCAGATAGAGTCTTTGACGGGTGTTTGTATTGTGGACGATGCAATGGCAATGCTCGGTAAAGAGCCTGTCTTGGCCGAAATTAATCTTGAGCTTGATACTACGATTTCGTTCAAAACCTGTTAGTTTCGAATGTTCACTCCCATACACCATACTAAATGAAAAATGCCTCAATGGCTAACAATAAGTTTTACTCGTCAAAATACCGGCCACGGAGGTCTAATGTACAGTCTGCATTTTCATCGCAGGCTTTGTCTCCTTTTCTGTTACAGAATGCTTTCTGCAATTTGTTTTAGCTAGACCTGCTGACTAATATTGTTGGTGGCCGGTTATCTGGACTTCCATGTGACTCTACTCCTTGAACATGACTACAAGGATGTGGCAATAATTAATTTTCTAGGTAGTTTTTTTTTGTTACCAAACATCTCTAAGTGGAGTACTCAAAAGGATTCTATGAAACGCGCTTGCAATGTGAATGCTTCTGACGTTGTGTTGGCTTCACTTGAGAGGAAATTAAGTATACAAAGGGCCTATTAAAATCTATTTAATGTAAGAATAAAAAAGCTAACGAGCAATAAGCATGCCATATAGAGATGTGCACGGGCCGAAATTTTTAGCCAGCGTCCGGACCGGGCACGACGCTACATACCAGAGCCCGACCCAGCCCGACTCTGCCCGCCCCTGCCTGGCCCGGCACTCAGATTACAGGCCTTAGCCTAGCCCCGCCCATCATGTTGTGATTGCAGTTGAAGCGACGATATTGAGCCTGCCCCTGCCTGGCCCGGCACTCAGATTACAGGCCTTAGCCTAGCCCCGCCCATCATGTTGTGATTGCAGTTGAAGCGACGATATACAGAAGGAAATGATTTCAGGATGATAAATTTATATCAACGTTTGAAATGTTGAGTTCTCACGTTTGAAACACTTTAATTGCTTAATTTAGAGAGGCACAGCATATATATATATTTACTGCGCAAAAACAAAAAAGGTATGCATTGAATTGAGACAATTTCGGCGCTCCGGGATAGTGAGTCCGATAGCGCTGACGTTCCTTTTAGGGCTGGAGTATGTGGCTGGAATGACTAAAGCGTTTTAATAATAATAATACTAATAATAGTAATATAATAATAATAATAATTACTTCACAGGAAAGGAAAGGCGCAGTGTCTGGCACACTTGCTCAGTGGACGCCTGAACCGCTCCGTAAGGGATAGCAGAAAGGTGGACGTGAAAGTGGAAAGAGAGAGATGAGATGCCATACTGGAGGGTTACGGAGAAATTTCGACCCCATAGGGATCTTTACCGTGCACTGACATCGCACAGCACACGGACGCCTCTTCGTTTCGCCTCCATCGAAACGCAGCTTTCGGTGGTTGGGATCGAATCAGGATACTCCGACACAGTAATCGGGCTTCATAAGCACTGCACCACTGCGGCGTGGCTTCTTTGATAGGAAAGCAAGTTTTCGGTAAGCAGCTTGCTTGCTTCCCCAAAAATGCGCTAACTCTAAACCTAAACAAAGGGTTGATTTCGTGGCCAAGTACTCGATGAGCTCGCCTGATTCACCAGGTGTCTTTCACGTGAAATTTACACAAGAGGAAACTGTTGCGTCGCAGGTGCTTTGAGCTATGTCCCGCTTCAAACGAGGCTATGTCGAGGCAGGAGTGTGTCACAACAGAGCCGTTTGATAGGCGACAGCATGGTGCGAATCCCGGAAAGGATGCCTAAACATCAGCGTCGGTGTTACCCAAGTGGCGATGCGAAATTAGAAACTCTGCTTGGTTACAAACGATTGCCAGAGATCCATTCGCAGTTAGGAGGCGGGAAGGAAAAGCGGGTCGACGCCGAGAAAGAACTCGGAAGTTCTCGCATGGGGAGGACGCGGGAAAATGCTGTGCTTTTTAGACGCTAATAGCTCTATGGCCGTATTCGCGCTTACGCAAAGGTTGCATGTGATCGTGATCGGGGTGTTTGGTCTGGCCCACCCGAGACAGTTTTCCTTGGTCCGGGCTCGGCTCGAGCCAGAGAGAGACGGCTTCCGAGCGGCCCGAACCCGGCCCATGGGCTGGGCCGGGCCGGTTACGGGCTTTCGGGCTGGCCTGAGCCCGTGCACCGCTCTAATCCCATCAATCGCCTAAGCAAGCCAATATAATTAAGCTGCCTTCATTAGCACCGAACATAACGGCGATCGAAAACTGTGCACATCCTCTGCCCCCACAACTCTGCTAGCGCCGGCGCGAAAAAGAAAAAAAAAAGATGAAAACAGGTCGGTACGGTGCCTCATTCCGCTCCTTCGCGCCCGCGTAAGTTCGGAGTGTCGCATTAGCGAGGCACCCAGCAAGTGCCAATGACATAGGAATTTTTTGCGCACGGCGCATGCAGGAATGTGTCACCAAATGCGGTTGCGGGCAGTCGCCAGAAAGACATTTTCAAAATTACTTTTATCCTATAGTCTCCACGCAAAGCTTTCAAATTCGATTCGAAGCTTTCAAAACATGACTGGGAACACCACCTCTATGGATTTCTCGCATTATAATATTACCATAAGTTACGATTTGGAAGCCCTTTAAGTGTTATTCTTCGGCATGTGGTTTTAATGAGAATAGCGGTTCTTTTTCCCGGGATTTATGGTGGCGGGAACACAGTTCACTAATGCATTTAAGAAATGTCTTTTCTGATTGGCGAGTTAACGTCAAGTGGTGGATAACTTTGTACGCCTCCTTTGGTGCAGCCAGGTGACGCCAGAGACGTTGGTGCTGCTTTTGTCTATGGCGCTCTTCTCGCTTCCCTCCCAACCGGGCACACCTTCGGCCCCGCCGGTGCTTCCGTGGGCGGCCGCCAGGGCACGCTTTCCTTGGAGCTGCCTCGCACTGACCGCCTGCGGGCAAGTGCACGGCGCCTTCTTCGTGGTAGGGTGGCCAGTCTCACGTAGCACCTTTTATTTTACCGAGATATATTTAAGCACCTTGTTATGGAAATTCGATGTCGGCGTTGCAAGAGTGAGATCACGAGCATGCCACTAGCACTTGGCAGTTGGCCTGGTCTGGCACTAATTGGTCGGTGTGTAGGTTGATATCCTCAGATCTCGTGACGAAGGCTAGCTGGTTGAAACTGCAATCTCGGATAGATTCTTTTAAATGGAATAAAATCCTCCGTGGCATAGGGACCCTGAATCAGACACACTAGGCCTAAGCCACGCAGGCACTTTATTTGAAGTTTGTTAAACCAAGCCTTTTTATCCATGTCAAGTGGCCCGTGTATACAGTTAGATTCTAAATGAGTTTATGCGATATAATGGCGGCACAAAATAAGGCATTGATGGTCGAAAAAGTAGCAGAATGTATGTGAAGAAGAATCCGCTAGGGGAACTGCCAATGGTAAGCATTGACTCTGTTACATCAAGCTCTTGGCAGCTTATTTGCCACCTCTACCGAAAATAAAAATTAAATATGACTACCGTTGTAGCGCAGTTAGGCCAAATGCAAACTATGTCAGCTAGTGCCTCTGTTTTTACATTATAGGTTTCGGCTTCGGGTGGTAGATCTGATTAGTATACTGTAGTATCCTACCGAACTTTGTGAAAGACTGTCAGACGAAGATGTGAACCAACCAGTTTACGTGCCTTATGGATGTGAGTGAATGGCCAAGCAGTAGAGTGTAGGACACTGGATCCAAGTGCCCCGTTGGTTTGAATACCACGTCTATGTAGTGTAGCCCAAGTTGTCAGCCGTTGCCTTCCTGGTTTCAAATAGACATCTAGGAAAATCCTAAAGGGGGGCACTTAAGCACCGCCATTAACCTTATGACGCGACATCATTAATAGCTTCCGTTTGCCAGCTCTCCTTCACCCCTTCATGAATCTTGCTTTGGGCGTCCATTTACTTCGATGCGCCTCTATCAAGCCACGCGTGCCACAACATCATGATGTCTTAGATGCCACGTTCTCCATATATTTATTAGGCATCGGCATTGTAGGTAAAGCCACGGGCTTAGCTCTGGCAGTCGGCATGAGCGTGCACTAATTGGTCGTCCGATTGTGTGACGTCACGAGGGCATTTGACTTAATGGAGTTGGCATGGGCTGCCACATCGGACTTCCATATAAAAGTGAGAGGGTGAGACCGGAATTCAGCTTTCCATATCCCTCAAACCCCGAATCATACACGCTGCGCTAAACTACGCAAGCAAGTTTAGTATGGCTTGAATAAAGCGGGAAGTTGTACACATGTCGCGTTGTTTTTAATATGATGTGGTATGTTACGATGGTATGCTGATATGTGCTAGATTATTTTTATAGACACAGATAAAACATTGCTGCAAAGTGCTGTAAAGTGGCCGATCAACTTTCATAACCTTGAAGATTTAGTGTTCCCGAGCTCGTAAAATCTTTGTCGTATCCTATGCCCTATGCCCTATCACATATTATAGTATGTTACGACAGTATGCTGAGTTTGTGTGACCCCAGTTTCACCGATTTCGCTTATGCATGCCTGAGACCAACAATCCAGGTAATGGTGATTGTGGTAGCGTGTCCGGTTCTTTATATACAAATCCAAAAAAAAGTTAGATTCCGATTACTCTGCCCCTCCCCATCTTGATCGCGAAGCCCGAAGTGGCAGGTGGTATGCCATGTGGCGCAACCACACCGGCGAAAAGAAGCCTGTGGTGGTGTTGTCGCTCATCGAAGGCAGGCATCACGCACAACATTCACACGAAAGCCCATTTATAAAATAGATGAAAAATACTTTGGCAGGCAAAATATAGATTTTAGTAACTTGACTGTCATTGATGCTGCACCGACGCTTAACATTCTTTTGGGTCATACAGTCATTCGGAGGAAGTCGATATACAATACGAACAGCAAGAAGGCGGTGAAGCGGCTCGTCTAGTTTGTTCTTGTGGCTCCAGGAACCCGGTACTAAATTCTGAACGCTCTATCAATGGAATCTATACATGTTCCTACACTTTCACACTGCAACTTCGCCTTCGTTTCACTGTTGCCTTTATTTTTCTCCCGAAGGAGGCTATGTGGCCCTCATCAGGGAGCATTGTTACCATCGAAAAAGAGAAGCAGTTGGGTCTCTAAAAGCTTAGAAAGCCGTCTGTGGATTTTTCTTTCTCTATCCCTGATTTCCCGTTTGTATTGCAAAGAGAATCCTCCTCGTGGGCGTTTTCTACTACAATAAGCTCATCCACTGCGTCATCGCAGGCCGACACTCTAGGTGTTGAATAGGGAATAAATAGCTCAAAGTGGGTAGGAACGACAGTGACGCAATGAAATGATCCGGAGCAGTGCGAATTCGTTGCAACAGTGAAAAACAACATGTGCAAACGACGAAATAGAATTGTGCATTAACAGCGCAAAATACACATAGACCAAGAAAAAGACGAGACACACGAACCAAAGCTGGTTCGTGTGTCTCGTCTCTTTTTTGGTCTGTGTGCATTTTGCGCTGTTAATCCACCATTATGAAGCAGCACCAATTAGCCCAATCTGCAGTTCTACGAAAACAGAGGGCGTTCAAATGGCACATTGCGAAGTAGCACAAAAATATGGCTCTAGTGGAATGATCGGATGTACTTTATTTCCTTCAACAGGAAACGCACCATTGGGTAAGCAAGGAGTGTTTTTGCATAATTAGTGGCAAAGTATTTCGAGATGTCTGCCACGAGAATCGGAACGCTTCTGAAGGTTGAGTAGTGCTTGGAGATTTTCTAATTGTGAGGTGAAAGTCTTACTTGGCTAAAGAATGGTGTGAACGGAAGTGTCGGCCAGATGTGCCGGCAGCGTGTGCCGACAAAAATGTCCGCACGAACTGGCACCTAAATAAAAAAAATGCCTCCGCCGCGACTCGAGTCACTATCTCCTCGATATCCAGCCGAGCGCGCAAACTATTACCCACGCCGGACTTGTGAGAAACAGGTTGTAATTCTCCTTTCCTAACGTGAGAATGATAGTAGCGATGTCGATGCAGTTAGTGATAATGGATTCGGATATGTGGCTTCCCTTTTGTAACGGGTAGTCCTTACGAAAAAGCTTGATGATCGTAGCGATAACAATGACAGTGCCTTTAGTTGATAATGATAAGAATGATAAGAGCGATAGTGATGATGATAGTAGCGACGGCAACGACAATGCACTTAGGGAAAACATTCCTCTAAAGTGGTCTTCAGCATGGTCGTTCTTATGCCGACTTAAGCGCAGAGTAGTTTTTGTTTCGATGCTGCTGATTATCCCACACAATGAGGAACTGATGATTCTTTTGTTTCTTCAGTGATAGTTTGTAACATGTTTATGATCAGTGCCACCAAATTAGATTACTTTGCCGCTAATATTGTGTTTCTTTTTATCACCGCTTTCATCGACGCCTACAAGTGTTTTCCCACGACTCTTTAGACATGTTGTTGGATTCTGCCTGCCAAGAGTAGGAGTTGCAAGAATTTCGTGTTTGACCTTTTATTTTATTGTTACTCATTAGCATGAACTGATACGTTCTTTTTATTATACCATACATGCCATCCTTGGCCTTTCGATTGATATATATTATTGAGGACAAGAGCTCTATACTTCATGGCACTGAGCGCTGATTTCTCTTGTTTTGTTATAATAACGCCTTTCTTATGACTTGTATACATGCCGCCGTAAAAAAAAAAAAACAGTAACAAAGGGTGAGTTTCATATTTCAAGTCAGAGATTGCAGAGAGGTCCAGGTATGATAGCTAAGAGGGGCGAAATGGTGAACGTAGCTTCTTGACAGCCTAAATATTGGCTATAAACGTTATAAAAAGACGCCAATTAAAAACAACTTACAAACAACTGTTCAAATCAAAGAAAACTTTTCGGCGCCATATTTGTTGGCTTAAACACAAAATTACTTCATAGGCTTTGACCTGTTTGAATAGAGATGCAAACATTTTCACTCTATCGACCCAGACATTATTCTTGTGACATAACTCGAGGGACGGCTATAGAAGATACATTAATACACTGCTCCACTATTTCTGGATCTGTCTCACCAGCGTTCGGGCATGCACAACGTGTTGATATCGTGGGTGAAAGGGGCTGGCTCACAGCACTCCCTGGGTTTCCTGTCCATGCTGGTCTTGCTGTCTATACTGACTGCAGAGCTGACGAACAAGGACAAAAGCATCGCATTCCTCCTGCCCACGCTTGACGCCATTGTGAGTGCCTTTGACTGCATACTGCAGCTGCGCTGCAGGCCTGCACGCCAGTGTGCACGGCGCATTTCAGTGCTTGCGCGCTGTAGAAAAGCGGGCACAGATATATGATTAACTGATAATGAAGGAGTCGCGCATCGCAGTAAGTAGAAACTGATTTTGTGTAATATGCTGCTGAATGTTACCGAATAAAGAAAGTGTCCAGCTTATGACAAAGTCGCCACATAATATGCTCAGAGCCGATTGATAGTGTTTAGCAGTTCACACAAAAAATGTCATCGCATATTCGTCGAGGCAAGCAACGGCACAAACTTAGCACAAATGTAAGGAAATGATGTCAGGTGAGGGATATGCACAGTACCTGATCGGAAGTGTAACATGTAGGTGCCGTGAAAACAAAATTAAAAGGAGCAGGTAATGTTTGCTAGAATTAGCATCTGATAACGAAAGTGTAGTTGCCGTCGCACAGTGAAGGCTGGGAATAAAGCCACTTTCGTGGTGCTTGCCCGCAATTTGTTCATTCATCAAGCTTCTTCATTTTCGCAATATGTTGCTTGATTCCACAGGAATGGCCTATAATGTTCCAGCCGACTGGTCAGGCCACCCTACCGAAATTGTTTGATAAGGCGATACTGCAAGAAAGACGCATAACGTTCTGCTCAGGTCCGCGTCCAGAGGGAGAACCCCTTGAAGCTGATGCTGCCCGTGTCTCGCCTGGCTGCTGCCACCTTCTCTATCTCGACGTCATCGCAGAACAACGCTGTGCTCAGAGACTACGGGGGACTGGCGGCTCTCGACATGGTTCGTGCGAATCAAAGTTCTTCTTTCGTCGCATGCTTTGCCTTCTGCACTCATCCTTCAGCTATTTCGCAGCTTTGTCTCATTCCGCTTTTGGAGCTCTCTTATTTAGAGATAAGTACTGCGGTGACATTGATACACTCCTAGGCATGTCCTATTGAGTATTCATAAAACTGCTTTGATACTTTGTGCGCACCCCTAATGCGTAAACCAGTAACGTTATCAGATTACAAAAACGCGGTCAACAACAGACAACAACAGGTACTGTTAAAAATAGCAGAGTAGTAAATAATGTCACTTTAAAGTGAAAAAATACTTTGTGGAAACGTGCCTCATATGTACCTGTGTTGCGCAAACTGAGAGTTATCCTGGGTCGACGGAACATAAGCGCAAATCCGCATCAATGACAAATATGGAAAGCGCCGAACGCTCATAGCCACAGCCCAAGTTTCTGAGAACTGCGCACGACTAGAAAACACTGGGGGTTCATCTCCTGCCATCAGTTATACCCGTCAATTCGAACATCTCTAAAAAAGACTCTGATGCATTATCTAATACTTCTGCGTGTCGCAGATGACCATCGGAGTTCACCTTTTAAACTACCTCGAATTTATCTTAACTCTTCCATGCTCCGTGAGTCATTTAGTTTGAAAAGAAAATGTTGAGAGCTCAAAACAGCGAAGTATTTCGCTTTACAACTGAAAACAATAATGCTATAATTTTTCTAGCATGCGCACAATTCAAGAAGCGTAGCTTGTTGGGCCAGTTGGTGCATAGTTGAAGGTGAAAGCCAGCGTAAAGGGGACGCGTTAACAAGGAAGGCGTCGCCCTTGTGCACTCCTTCCTTGTTACCGCGTCCCATTTTCGCTGGTGTTCACCTTCAACTATGCAGAAATTTTCTTCGGACTGTCAAAATGTTTGAAACCTGTGTTTGTTTCTAGAATCATCTTTGAGGGAACTTTGCATTGCGAGTAAGACACGCTATTTGTGGGCCATGCAGACGCGTTAGTGCGGCTAGATTAAGAGGGGAATTGTATCTATGGCCTTTTAGATAACAGTGTGTTTGCTAATGTCTAATAATGTGATAAGGATGTCTCAGACATTAGAGGATAGAATACGTGATTAGTAATTAAGCGAATAGAAGCTCAGCGCGAAAAAGAATCCGCGAAGAAAGTTAGCAAAAGCAACTGTCCTTTTCGTATCATAGCATTGATGATACGGTGTTTCGGTGTTTGCAATTTACAAGGGCAAAGCATGCATGAAGGGGAACGCAGTGCTCCATGCACATCCTAGCTCTGCATCTGGCCTCGACATTCACTCAGTTGAAATCTACCAGAAGAGCATAAGCCATGAGGAGAGTGGAAGATTTTGTTATAGAGCCTCTTTCAGACAGCAGTTGAACAGCTCTTCCAGGGAAAAAGTGCTCACTTCATCTTTTTATCCTCTCCTCTTACGCGGAGACTGCCGTGCAGAACAACGCTTCGCTGATCATTGTGTAACTTGCTGTGGAATATATGATCGTGACGTGTACGTATTACTTGTCGCAGATGATCATCGGTGGTCAGCTGCACGTCGTGTTCGCAGTCGCCGAACTCATCAGCCTTTTGACCGTCGGCTACGCCATGTTCGATCTGGACTCTTTCCCCTACTGGGCGTTGCTTAACGCCACAAGAACCACTGGGCGCATATGAGAGGCAGGGCGGGGGGTTTACCTTCTATGAATGACAAGCTTCTAAATATTTTGTTACAAATACTTTAAAAGAGATAGCCGTTCATACGCTTCATATCATTAAAATGAGCCCAAGGCAGGGAAATGTCAAACGATGGCGCGCATGCATTGATACGTGTTAGTGACCTGGGCATGCATTCGGAGGCGCCCACTACAGTGAATCAGAGCTTTTGGAGCATACGAGACAGGGCCTCCGCTTCAAAAAGTGACTGGTTTTAATACGCACTTTCCGGGTGTCAGTGAACTGTCGTGCCATCCAGGAGCGGTCAATAGAAGCTTTCTGATATTGCCATCATTGCCTTTTGAATTTTGTTTTTTTTTTCTTCTTTTCCGACTTATTACCTCTATGGTTGTGTTGAAACAGTTTGCTACTGCAACTCTTCAACTTATTTTTATTTTCCCTGGTGTTTGAGCATTTATCAACAGTCTGAAAGTTTTCAACTTAGACGCAATTGCTAATGGCCGCGGGCGCTGCCACTATTCGCAAACACCCGAATTTTGACTAATCACAACCGCCGCTTTTTGACCCATGAGGCCTATGGAAAGTTTCGCTAATGATAACATTGAAAAACTCTGCTGTGAATAGCATTCGTTGTTATTCACGTGCGTACCAATCTTCTACAAAGCATGGAGACCGCACAAGTGTATGACGTATGTTCTAGTGTTTTCCAGTTGCCATATCAACAGTAAAGCTCAGCGGGGCTATTGTAATGACAGCCTAGTACATTTCGAATGCCTTGGCGAGTAACACAAAACATCATAAAATTTTGCTCCCATACTTGCAAATATGGCTCGATTTAACGATGATAGTGACTGCGAGGCGATTACGAAGTGTGGCGTCGACAAGTGTACGCGTCTCTTATTTGAGATTCAGCTCTCTTATTCGGGGGCCCATGCAAAAGCGGCGCTTACTGAGTAGATGTGGCGCGTGGATGTTGACCCAAGGTCTCCGGATCCAGTCCCTATCATGGGTGGCGCGTTCCTATGCAGCACAAATGGAAAACGCACGTGTATTGTGCGCCGTCAGCGAATCTCAAGAACCTTACTTGGCATACATTGTAGCGAATATCTCAATTGCCGTTATGAGACGTTAAACCTCACTTAATTATACCGCTACCAACTATGCCATATGAACCCAAAGTGCGTAGCTGAAGAAGCACTTCACCGCCAGTTCGCTCAATTTGACTTCCAAGAGGGGAAAGATAATTAAACACAAAGTAGAAGAAAAAACAACGTGCCGACGGTGGGGACCGAACCCACGACCTCCGAATATCGCGTCCGGTGCTCTTCCAACTGAGCTACATCGGCCGCTGTTCCCCCTGCTACTTTCTTGGGTATTAATGTTGTCTGTATACGAACCTTGAGAGTGTTCACCAGCGCCACCGTCAACCATAGCGGCGGACGTAGAACATCCTGTGTTACCGCCAGCGTCACGTAGAACGTGATCAAGAGCGAGGGCGAAGGCTGCGCTAGAACCCTCTTACGCTACCTATGGCTTCGACTGCCAGAACGAGACCTCCGTAAGCTACAAGCAGATAAATGAAGGGGAAATGAGGGTGCTCGTTATAATACATGAAGGAAAGAAGCCAACAGTCAGCGAGGCCAAGGAAAGCATCGGGGATTGTAGTTTTATGTCTTTTTTTTTAATGTTTACTTGGGTAATCACAGAAATTAGTAATGTAGTCTGCTTAGGGGAAAAATAATTAAACACAAAGTAGAAGAAAAAACAACGTGCCGACGGTGGGGACCGAACCCACGGCCTCCGAATATCGCGTCGGGTGCTCTTCCAACTGAGCTACATCGGCCGCTGTTCCCCCTGCTACTTTCTTGGTTATTAATGTTGTCTGTATACGAACCTTGAGAGTGTTCACCAGCGCCACCGTCAACCATAGCGGCGGACGTAGAACATCCTGTGTTACCGCCAGCGTCACGTAGTACGTGATCAAGAGCGAGGGCGAAGGCTGCGCTAGAACCCTCTTACGCTACCTATGGCTTCGACTGCCAGAACGAGACCCCCGTAAGCTACAAGCAGATAAATGAAGGGGAAATGAGGGTACTCGTTATAATACATGAAGGAAAGAAGCCAACAATCGGCGAGGCCAAGGAAAGCATTGGGGATTGTATATTTGTCTTTTTTTAAATTTTTACTTCGGTAATCACAGAAATTAGTAATGTAGTCTGCTTAGGAGGTCGTGGGTTTGGTCCCCACCGTCGGCACGTTGTTTTTTCTTATACTTTGTGTTTAATTATCTTTCCCCTAAGCAGACTACATTACTAATTTCGGTGATTACCCAAGTAAAAATTAAAAAAAAGACAAAAATACAATCCCTATTGCTTTCCTTGGCCTCGCCGACTGTTGGCTTCTTTCCTTCATGTATTATAACGAGCACCCTCATTTCCCCTTCATTTATCTGCTTGTAGCTTACGGGGGTCTCGTTCTGGCAGTCGAAGCCATAGGTAGCGTAAGAGGGTTCTAGCGCAGCCTTCGCCCTCGCTCTTGATCACGTTCTACGTGACGCTGGCGGTAACACAGGACGTTCTACGTCCACCGCTATGGTTGACGGTGGCGCTGGTGGACACTCTCAAGGTTCGTATACAGACAACATTAATACCCAAGAAAGTAGCAAGGGGAACAGCGGCCGAGGTAGCTCAGTTGGAAGTGCACCGGACGCGATATTCGGAGGTCGTGGGTTCGGTCTCCACCGTCGGCACGTTGCTTTTTCTTTCTATTTTGTGTTTAATTATCTTTCCCCTAAGCAGACTACATTACTAATTTCTGTGATTACCCAAGTAAAAATTAAAAAAAAAAGACATAAAAATACAATTCCCAATGCTTTCCTTGGCCTCGCCGACTGTTGGCTTCTTTACTTCATATATATATATATATATATATATATATATATATATATTGTGAGCTCTCCACAGATATCTTCTTTCATTTGTACATACCATGATCTTCTTCTTCCTCTTGTACATACCATCATCATCGTCCCGCGGCGCCGGCTCTGGCGCGCGCTTGGATTTTCTCCATCAGATTAAACGCTGACACGGCATACCTTGCCTTGCCTTCACGACCTTGCCGTCTGGACCTGGCCATCTTTCCCAAGTGGTGGAGTTGAAATTTGATCCCCTTGCTGCCTTGTCTCCTGCCTCTCGCTGGAGCTACGTTCCGGTCGCCGTTTAACAACTACCATCGTCATGTCAACCGAGAGCAGTCCCGACCCGGCCGGACCCTCTACCTCGGCTACACCGCCGTCTCCGATGGTGCCCACACGACAACGCGACCCGCCGCTGTTCGCTGGTTGTCGCGACGAAGACGTCGATGACTGGCTTGACACTTATGAACGCTGCAGTGCCTACAACCGGTGGGATGATGCTTTGAAATTTTTGAACGTGTTTTTCTACCTTATTGAGGTCGCCAGAAATTGGTTTAATAACCGCGAGCCCCACACCACAAACTGGCCCACCTTCAAGCAGCAGTTCCGACAGTACTTCGCCGACCCGGCTGTTCGGACGGAGATCGCAAGGAACAAGCTCGCTACCCGCCGTAATTCGTAAACTGTCCGTAATTCGGAAAACTAAGCGATGCAGTTTTCGGATGAGAAACTGCACTTTGCGAACTTACAAAAAGTCCTCCTCATCGCCCGTACAATATGATTTCCGTTTTAGCTGAAGGATTCCCGGTCGAAGCTTTGATTGACAAAGGAGCTGCACTTTCTGTTATTCATGCTGATTTGTGCCACAGTTTGCGGAAAGTAACGACACCATATGATGGACCTGAACTTCGTGGAGCAAATGGCGTCCCTCTGCACCCTTCAGCAAAATGTACAGTTCGAGTTGTTATAGACGGCGTCCGCCACCATGTGCAGTTTGCTGTGCTTTCACCGTGTGCGCATTTGATGATTTTAGGATGGGATTTTTTGTCAACCACTTCAGCGTTAATTTCTTGTGGCGACCGTGTCATTCATATGACAGACAGTGATTTTTCATCTGACATATCTGCACGGCATCATTTCCTCATTGCCGCAGTTGATACTGTATTGCCTCCACAGTGCGAAACATTTATTACCGTTGTTTCCGAACACATCAGTGACGGAGATGTACTCATCGCACCATCTCATCGTCATCTTGCACGTGGAATCGCCTTCCCATCAAGTCTTGTACGATTCCGCAGCAGCTCAGCAATAGTAGCTGCCACGAACACTTCCCGTGAATCCCTCGTGCTGACTAAAGAAACTTCCCTGCCATGCATAGTGGATGCTCACCCTATATCCATGATGGTGCTCACTGCCCCGCTACCTCTGCAACGTGATTCATCGCAAGTCTCTCTTTCCATGCTGTCGAAGACAATCAATCCGAACCTCATGCCACACCAACGACAAGAATTGCTGCAATTGCTTCAAGCCCACCAAGCCATTTTTGATGCCACTTCCCCACCACTGGGACGGACTAGTGTTGCACATCACCGCATCCTTACCGAAGGTAACTCAATTGTACGCCGACGACCTTATCGAGTTCCTCTCTCGGAAAGAAAAGTAATTGAAGAAAATGTCAATGACATGCTCTGTCGCGATATTATTCGTCCATCAACAAGCCCATGGTCCTCCCCAGTAGTATTAGTTAAAAAAAGGACGGATCGGTACGATTTTGTGTTGATTATCGCGCACTCAACAAAATTACCCGCAAAGACGTCTACCCGATGCCGCGTATTGATGATGCCCTTGACTCTCTCCAAGGTGCCGAATATTTCTCGACATTGGACCTCCGCTCAGGTTATTGGCAAATGCCTATGCATGAGGACGACAAAGAAAATACCGCTTTCGCAACTCCCGACGGACTTTACGAGTTTAATGTTATGCCCTTCGGCCTTTGTAACGCACCCGCAACTTTTGAAAGAATGATCGATACTGTACTTCGTGGTCTCAAATGGAGAACCTGTTTATGTTACTTGGATGACATTGTTATCTTTTCGTCAACTTTTACTGACCATCTCACGCGCCTGAATGAAGTCCTCACGTGTCTTGCTTCAGCGGGCCTTCAGCTCAACACCAAGAAGTGCCACTTTGCAGAGAAGGAAATTAAAATATTAGGACACCTGGTTAGCCATGACGGCATTCGCCCAGACCCTGAAAAAATAACCGCGGTCTTGAACTTTCCTCGTCCGCAACGGACTACAGATTTGCGCAGTTTCCTCGGCCTGGCGTCCTATTTCCGGCGATTTATAAGACATTTTGCAACTATTGCTCCGCCACTTCATGAACTATTTAAAGCGCGCAGCCCTTTCGTGTGGACTGAACAGTGCAACACTGCTTTTAACGACCTAAAGCACGCCCTCACATCAGATCCAGTTCTTGGCCACTTCAGCGACAGCGCTCCTACCATCCTGCACACAGATGCCAGTGGTCACGGTCTTGGCGCTGTACTTCTGCAGCGCGATGCAACTTCACGTGAGAAAGTGATTGCCTTCGCCAGTTGGACCATGACTCCAGCTGAGAAAAGCTACACCATTACCGAGCAGGAATGTCTCGCCGTCGTCTGGGCTGTTCAAAAGTTTCGCCCTTACCTATATGGTCGGCATTTCACAGTTGTGACCGATCACCATGCTCTTTGCTGGTTATCTTCGCTGAAAAATTTGACAGGCAGACTTGGCCGCTGGATTCTACGCCTGCAAGAATACCATTTCGACGTCGTTTATAAATCGGGCCGCCAACACCAAGACGCCGACGCTCTTTCTCGCTACCCGGTTTAGGAATCAGCCTGCTGTTTTTCTTCACAATGCATTTCCACCTCTGACCACAGCCGATCATCGCTTCCACCGACGCATATTACGGCAGTTTCTTTTGACGACTCTGAGAACAAGCACGCTCTCCGCTCACAGCAATTAGCTGATGCCTACTGTCGGCCCATCATCGACCGCCTTATCGGCGCTTCGAGCCCACCCAACGCTAGGCTTCGCCGACAGCTTCGCAATTTCAAGCTTGAAGATGGCATACTACGCCGCTACGTGTATTATCCTGATGGAACTCGCTGGATCCCAGTCGTGCCGCGTGTTCTTCGTCCACGTATACTAGCGGCTTTCCACGATGACGGTACTGCAGGTCACCTTGGTTTTGACAAAACATACGACCGCGTGTAAAGGCGATTCTTTTGGCCCGGCCTGTCTACCACCGTAGCTAAATACGTTGCTTCCTGCCACCTGTGCCAACGTCGCAAGCGGCCGACTTCTTCCCCCGCTGGTCTTCTACAGCCCCTTCCCTGTCCCGCCACACCATTCGACGTAGTCGGCATCGACTTATATGGTCCCCTACCTCTCTGCAATGGTGGTAACCATTGGATTATAACAGCTGTCGACCACCTTACACGCTATGCTGAGACGGCCCCTGTACCGACTGGTTCCGCTGAAGAGGTAGCTAATTTCTTTTTGCGGTCAATTGTATTGCGTCATGGCGCTCCTCGGTTGCTTCTAACTGACCGCGGGACGGCCTTCTTATCGACAGTCGTATCCGAAGTTCTTCGTGCGTCATCGACCCTCCATAAGACAACCTCAAGCTACCATCCCCAGACTAACGGTCTGACTGAGCGATTTCACCGCACCCTATCGGATATGTTATCCATGTACACCACACCGGATCATCGAAATTGGGATACTGTTCTACCATTCGTCACATTCGCCTATAATACTGCAGTACAGCGGACTACCGGTTACTCCCCATTTTTCCTCGTTTTCGGCCGTCCTCCTACTACAATCCTCGACACTTCCTTCTTTTCTACGCCCGACTACTCCTCATCATTATCAGCCCAGTTCTTATCCCGTGTGGCCAGATGCCGTCATCTTGCCCGCCTCAACACAAAAGCGTGCCAGCAAGACCGCCAGAGTCGCTACGATTCGAAGCATCGCGTCGTCTCTTTTCGTCTTGGTGACGAAGTACTGCTCTATACACCACTGCGCACCCCTGGCCTTAGTGATAAATTTCAGCACCGCTATCTTGGTAACTACAAGGTAATCAACTAAACTTCCCCAGTAAACTACCAAGTCACACCTCTTGATCCCCCAGCCGATCGACGCCACCGTGGAACTGAAATTGTTCATGTATCTCGCTTGAAGCCGTTTGTGCGCCGCGGTACATCGGTTGGTTAGGAGCGGCCAGGCTGGCCGCTTCCGACCCCCCGGGCAGATTGTGTGAGCTCTCCACGGATCTTCTTTCATTTGTACATACCATGATCTTCTTCCTCTTGTACATACCATCATCATCGTCCCGCGGCGCCGGCTCTGGCGCGCGCTTGGGTTTTCTCCATCAGATTAAACGCTGACACGGCATACGTTGCCTTGCCTTCACGACCTTGCCGTCTGGACCTGGCCTTCTTTCACAATATATTTATTTATTTATTTATTTATTTATTTATTTATTTATTTATTTATTTATTTATTTATTCATTACAAATAACTACAGTGCTCATTGACCATTATCGTAGGGGGTTAGTTGTAAACATAAAGCAAACAGAATAGCTGAAGCGAAACTATACAATCAGTTCTAAAAAAAAAAAAAAAGACGTTTTACAAAAACAATAGAAGCACATTCAATGCCAAGGTAAAAAACACACCGAACAAATATGTGTGATTCAGTTTCACGATAAAGTACACTGCCTGTAATGTAACACAGATTGATATAATGTTCTCCATGGTAAGTGAAAAATTGGGCGCAGATACGACCTCATCCGGGAGTGAATTCCAATCTGAAATCGAGCGCGGAAAGAATGAAAACCTAAACGCATTTGTGCGATTTTGATATGGCCTGATTTATTTGGAATTGTCTCGTCTCCTAGACTGATAATGAGGTTGTTTTAAATATGCGTTCCTGTCAATTCCTGTTTTACCATAGTTAATTTTGTTCAAAAGCTTTAACCGGAAGAATTTCCTGCGTCCGAAGAGCAGTTTCCAACCTAGACTTTCCGTGATTTGAGGACCTCTAATTTTGTAGTCGTAGATAGCCGTGATGAATCTTGCAGCCCTTTTTGGAGACACGCTCTAACATATCTTCAAAGATTTTTGTGAAGGGGTTCCAAGCCACACACGCGTATTCTAACACCGGCCTGATATTAGCGAGCTACAATGTTTGCTTCAGGGCTTTTGGCGCACGCTTGAAATTGTTTTGAAAAAGATGTAAAAGGCGACATGCTTTAGCGCATCTGCAAATGGTTATAGTCGTGTGAGAGTCAGTGGGGGGGGGGATCGGTTCCCGAACACCTCATTAAGTTTAGTAAATATGCTTTGAAAATAATTATTGAAACCATCTGCGATCTGCTTTTTATCTGTAATGGGGAGTCATTTACTACGATTTTGTCAAATTTTTCATCTGTTTTGTTACAGAGAATCTGCCAAAATTTACTAGGATTTTCGCTAATAAAAATAAAAAAAATAAAACGAATAACTGGTTAAAGTAGCGCTCTTAGAGGCACGTAATTTTGTTGAAAGGTAGCTTTTAGACTGTAAATTATGGAAGTGACGGGCTGGTTTTTTTCTGCAACGCTTAAGTTTACGTATGATGTTTAAGAATAAGAATAAGAATAATGTTTATTTAACATAAAAAAGCTAAAAGGCAAAAAGCCAGTAGAAAGGCTTGACAAGGCCGACGCACCCTACACAGGCATTGCAGTGGTACATAGCATAATATCACTATTAGAAACAAGAACAAAAATAAAACAACCGATTTTTCATTATCTATACATTCGTTCAGACTGTTTATTTAACTGATGCGGGAGAGTGTAGCTCAGCATTTGGTAACCATAATTTGTTCGGATCTTAGGCACAAGCCATTTGGGTGTCGTTCGTGTAGTGTAGTATTGACTCTTTGCGTTGCAATCCTGACAGCTTTATTACCAGGCAGTTGTTATTGTGAACACCGATTTCATACCGACTATGATGTGGATATGTGGATTATTTCTCTAGTTATCCACGGGTTTATCCTCTCTACCGTCTTTTTCTTTTCTGGAATGAAGCTGTGAGGGCAATCGTGGCATAGCGACTTAAACTTTACCCAAAGTGCGTTAACATTTCCGGTGTCAAATGACTGTAGCGAATTCTCTAAACAGGAAGCAATACTTATGCGCTAACAAAATGTTTTACTGTTAGAAACTTGGACGCAACCTTCTCAGCACTGCGTGGGAGGGAACAACTGAAAACTACTTGTATATGGTCAGATATGCCAATACGCACTTCAGTAGCATAATTTCTTATGCAACTTGGACAAAGAGTTACGTCTAACACTGACGCCGTTGATTCGGTTACACGAGTGGGGAGTAAAACAACCTGTTTTAGATTATACGCTAGTAAGATGTCGAGCAGGGTTTCCGCACTCTGTACTTCACGTCCTCCCAGAGTCAGCGATTTCCAATTGATATCTGGTAGATTAAAATCGCCAGCTATTATCATTTTATGCATTCTGTATCTTTCTAGCTCATCGTACAGTTTAAACATAAAGACATGGGGAATTCCAGGGGGTCTGTAGACGCCGACTATAACGATATATAGCATTGCCATAAAAGTCGATTCTGCACAACACGCTTTCATGATCACTGTCGATTGATGGGAGTATGTGAGATGACAATCCGCTTTTAACTAAAATCGCAACACCGCCTCCCTTCGACAAGCGGTCCTTGCGGTAGCAAGTGTATGAAGGCGGGAAAAAACAAAAGTCAGGTATATCAGGCTGTAGTCATGTTTCAGAGAATACCACCACGTGAGGATCGTAGGAAAGTAAAACTTGTTCAATCGCTTCCTGTTTATTGCACATGCTTCGCGCATTTAGGCAAATAAATCGAGAATCTTTTTCGGCGACGGCTTCCTGAGTGTTACGGCATCATGGTTCCTTCTGGTTTCATTCTGCGCAACAGCACCCTGCAGTTCCACCTAGGCATACAGTTCGTCGCTTATCAGTAGTTTGTCATGGACTAGCTTTCCTTTATCGCCAGGTTGGCCATCGGCTTCAACAAACTTCCATAGCTGTTTCCTTTTTTTTTTCTGTGTGGCTTGTGAGTAATCGTGACACGCCGACACCCCAGAACCCTTCAGTGTGGAACAATTTTGGAAAATTACAAGTTTTTTGTTGTAATCAAACAAGAGAATAATGACTGGCAGAGGGCAATCTTGTCGATTCGGTGGATACGTTCGACTGAGCTGACTGACACGCCGAGTTTTTCTTGGCATATTTTCTAGATTATCTTTTCTTCTCAATCAGCTCTTGATTCTTTTCGACTTTCTTTTTTACCGAAAACTACGACATTTTCCGGCGTGCGCGATCCTCGTACTCTGTCATTTTTTTTATCTTGCGCAGCCAGGGCCTTTTCCAAAGATTTCACAGAGTTTTCTTGCGCGGGAACACACGCTCTCCTTGTGCAATTCCGGCCAGTTTGCGAATTGCCGCTTAAAATCCCTGGACCCTGACTTGAAGCTCCGGCTTCCTCCTGGCCTACCCCGACGTGAAAAAACTTCGCTGTGCCGCCTGTGGGTTGGTGTAGCATTCACAAACTATTATTCTTTTATGATAGGTATGTCAAACAGCCCTGCATGTAAAAACTGTGGGTGCGACGAGACTGTAGGCCACATTCTTTGTGTGTGCCCCATATACAGTGAGGAAAGACAATGTCTATGCCGTTCACTGGAGCGTCTAGATTGACGCCCATTGACTGAAATTAAGATTTTAGGTCCCTGGCTAGAGCGATCGGATGCGGGAAAGACCTCCCAGGCTCCGCTTTATGAAAACCCCACACCTAATCGAAACGCTATGAGTTTGCTATTACGGTACGTGATATGACTGTGACGTGATTTGATGTGACATGTCTGTGATGTGACTGTACTAACTTCACCCATCCCTCTCTCACAACTTCTATATCCACTCACCCCTTTCCCCCCGTGTAGGGTAGCAAACTGGTTTCTTTTCTTCTTTCTCTTCTGCCTTGATATTTGGCACATACCCACGAGTGGGATTGACCAGGGTTCAGTGTGGACTGCCAAAGGTCCTGTACAAACTGAATTAGTGCACTACGCTTTAACCTCCCTGCCTTGCCACCTTATCCTCATTATCCTCCTCCTCCTTATCCTCCTCCTCCTCCTCCTCCTCACAGATTCTTCAAGTGGCCGTTTCCTTTCTTCGTTAGCTTTGCATAATTCCAGAATTTCGTCCAATTTTGATCGATTTTAGCTTATTGCGGAGAGCGTTGAATTACGAGATTTATTGGTTGCTTTCATCTCTTTGAGCTCAGCCAGAATAGTGTCCACATGCTCCTTTTGCGATGGACCGCGGCTGGCCTCAACGTCCTCACACGAGAAGCAAAAGAATGGAGCAGCAGTCAACAAGCGTAAATAAGCACTTCCGAGGGCCCGGCAGGGCAACAAGTACATAATCGCTGGAACGGAGGGAACAGTATGGACTGTAGAAACTAGCCTGCATAACAAGCCATGCAAGCAAGATTGCCCATGCTGCCGTGAAGAACGTCTCCGTGCCCTCTGAAGTTTGGACGAGAATCCGCAGGCTTTAAAGCGTTGTCTGCTGACTTCGCAGCCGCTGGAAGTCAGTAATGTCATCTGATGACAGGGACTTGAATCCCGAGTCGTTCGTCTCGTGAAATCGCCGATTACTTGACGCCCACGTGCGCATTGTGAAGCTGCGCTTGTCCTATCAGACCAGGCCTGGATCAAGCGGTGGCTGGGCGAGGGAAACAACCTGCACAGCAAGCCAGGCAAGATTAGTCATGCTGCCTTGAAGAAAGCGCCGTGCCCTCCATATAGCACATAAATGAGCCCTTTCTGGTTCACCAGTAAAGGGCCAGCACACTCGGTGGGAGGACATTCTGGACCGCTAGGACTAATCGCTGCTGTAGCGCTGCCATATTTCTTCTCATAAATTGTTCAGCAGCGGCAGCGGCAACAGCAGCAGCAGCGGCAGTGGTAGCAGCGGCGGCGGCGGTAGCAGCAGCAGCAGCTGCCGGCGCCGCCGCCTGACTATCGGTTATCTTTTCTTCGCACTACGTATCCCGCCCATTCCCATTTCTTCTTAATTTCTACCAGAATGTCCGTAACTTGAGTTATTTTTCTGATCCAATATGCACGCTTCGTATCTCTTAATGTTACCTCTATCATGTTTCTTTTCATAGCCCTCTGAGTTGTCCTCAGCTTACGTAGGATGCTATTGGTTAGCCTCCACGTTTCAGCCCGATAGGTGAGTACAGGTAAGATGCAACTGCTGTATACTTTCCTCTTGAGCGATACCGGTAAGCTGCTAGTCATAATCTGCGAGTGCTTGCCAAATGCGCTCCATCCCAATCTTATTCTTCCTGTTATTTCCTTTTCATGGTCCGGATCTGCGGCTACTACCTGTCCTAAGTAGACATATTCGCCTACTACTTCCAGTGCTTCGCTACCTAACGTAAACTGCTGTTCCTTCCCGAGGCTGTTTAACATTCCTCTGCATATTGATTTTCTGCATCAGTCCTCTGCATATTGATTTTCAAGCCTCCCTTTCAACTTCTCCTGTCTAGGTCATCAATCATTATTTGCAGTTCATCTCCAGAGTTACGTACCACGGCAAAGTCATCTGCAAGTCATAGATTACTGAGGTATTCTCCATCTACCCTTATCCCTAACTGCTCCCATTCCAAGTCTCTGAATTCTTCCTCTAAGCTAGCTGCAAATAGTACTGGGCAGACCGTGTCTCCTTGCCTAACACCTTTCTTTATGGGAATTTTGTTACTTTATTTATGCAGAACTATGGTTGTTGTGCAACCACTATATATATCTTTCAGCACTTTCACGTACAGCTCGTCTACCCCTTGATTTCGCAATGTCTGAATCAACGCCGAGGTTTCTGCTGAGTCAAATGGTTTTTCTTAATCAATGAATGCTATGTATAGGGTTGGTTATATTCCGATAATTTTGTTATCACCTGGTCGATGGTATGGATATAATCGATAGTAGATTTATAGAATTGTTTCTAGCGAAGCGCTATTTGCGACTGAGCAAGCTTGTGTAAAGTGCAGTTCGCACGAGACATGTCGTCTTTTACATTGCTCCACAGCCTCGTAACTGAGAACTCGACCGGGCTTGAAATCCTAGAGATACCTGCAACATAGTCACAGTGGTTAAAACATTCGCCTTCAGAATGGAATCACTCTAAGCTTTGTTCACCGCGTTTTGGTGAGGTTGAAATACAAAATATGCCCTACTGCTGTGCGATGACAGCGATTATTTTAAGAGGGCTCTGAAACTATTTTAATCCGTAATGTACAAGGCTTCGTTCGGCAGATAATCGGTCGTTTTGGTGGTTGTGAAACTGCGTTTTAAATAAACAGCCACCGGCATGGCACTGTCAGCGGCCATCGGCAGATGACAAGAACGAGCACTGATTTTTCTATAGGTTTTGCTACGAAACGAGACCACTTGACGTAAGAAAGTTGTGAGGAGCTGACAGCTCTGGTCGCTAATTTGAGATGGTAGGCTGGAGAAGCAGTCAACCTCCCAGGGCTCTTGGATGCCCAAATCAGGCTTGCTAGTCCTAAGTCACGCAGGCACATTCGTACTGTTTTGCTAAACCTGGGCTTTATATCTATGTCAGGTGGTCGATCACGACAAGTGGCCGGATAACGGGGTAGCTTAGGACTGTATGCTAATAATAATATGCGAGATATTAGCGGCGCAAGTGAGAAATACTAAATAAGTAAACGGAAACACACCATAGTGTTCATGATCAGCCTGGCTATAACCACTACTGAGCTAAGGCCTATCTAATATTCCTCCATTAAACAATTCTGTCTGCACCCACTTGACTCCCACGAACTTCTTAATCTCCTCCGCACACCTAACTTCCTGCCACATGCTGGTGTAGTTTCCTTTCCTTGGAATGAAATTTGTTACCCTTTTTCTCACCATCAGTTGTCCTCTCTTCGCAATGCAAGCCCTGCCCGCGCCTATTTCTTCTTGATCTTCACTACAATGTAATTAACTCCAGGAATTTCTCTGACACCCTCTGCATGCTTCTTCGCCCTTAACGTTACACTTACCTTTTTTCGTTCGATAGCTTTCTGCGTTGTCATCAACTTCAGTAATACCCCATTCGATAGACTTCACTTTTCATCCCCCTAGATGACTACTGGCGGGATTCAACTGTTGTGCACTTTCCTCTTGAGCAATACCGGTAAGCTGCTTGTCATAACATGCGAGTACGTAATAAATGCGCTCCACCCCAGTGTCATTCTCCTAGTTATTTCCATTTCATAAAACGAGAACAGTTAATGAGCAGAGCCTGTATGGATGCGAACGAAGAACCGCAAGTTGAGCCGCACTGGGAGGTACAGCATCTGTCGCGTCCTAACCTTAAAGAAGGAGCTTAAGTGTTCCACGCAAGTCCTTTGGGGTCTTAATGTAATGCGCCAGATTTCCAGAGGTGATATTTATTAGCATTCGCTTTAAATGTAGAGGTTTACTTAGATTTTTGCTATCTAAAACAAGTTTCTGAAATTGTTTCTGGCATCTGCTCGGAACCGATTAGGGTGACGCCTCAATCCGCGCTGTCAGCCGACGCCTCAATTTTTACGAAGACTGGACCATCTGCGTACTGTCTATGTGGACACTCGAGGGCGACGATGGGTGATAAATGCTGAGAGCTGCAGTCCCGACACTCTTTATTAAAGACACACTGCAGCATATTTTGCAAAAATCGCGTTTTCAATAGCAATCTACAGCAGCTCTCAAACCATGGCAGCTCGTTCTCTCTTTCTTCTTCAATTCCTTCTTCCTTCCTTTACAGAGGGTTCTGGTGCCCACCCAGACGTTTGACAGAGACACCATCTTGCATTTCTCCTAGAGGCCCCGTCGTGATGGTGCAGTGGTAAGACGCCAAACTACTGTGCCGGAGATCGCGGGTTTCATCCCGATCACGGCGGCTGAGTTTTGATGGTGGGGAAACGAAGTGGCGTCCGTGTGCTGTGCGACGTCAGCCAGCGCTATTCTAGATCACGCTGTGTCAGAGCACGTTAAAGATCTCCAGGTATGGAGGCGAATTAAACGAAGTGGCATCCGTGTGGTGTGCGAGTCAGCTAGCGCCATTCTAGATGGCGCTGTGTCAGTGCACGCTAAAGATCTCCAGGTGGTCGAAATTACCCCGTAGCCGTTCATTACGGCTCCCCTTTCTCTCTTTCCACTTTCACTCCCCGCCGGGGTGGCGCAGTGGTAATACGCCCGACTACTGTGCCGGAGTTCGCGGGTTCGAACCCGACCTCGGCGGCTGCGTTTCGATGGAGGCGAAACGAAGAGGCATCCGCGTGCTGTGCGATGTCAGCGCACGTTAAAGATCCCCAGGTGGTCGAAATTACTCCGTAGCCCTCCACTACGGCTCCTCTTTCTCTCGTTCTACTTTCACTCCCACCTTCCTCCCTTCCATTACGGCGCGGTTCAGGTGTCCACAGAGCAAGTGTGACACAGAGCAAGTGTGACAGATACTGCGCCTTTCCCTTCCTGTGAACCAACCAACCAACCAACCAACCAACCAACACACCTTCCACCCTACCCTTAAGGCGCGGTTCAGGTGTCCACTGAACAAGTGTGATAGATACTATGTCTTTCCCTTCCTGTGAACCAGTTATTATTATTATTATTACTATTATTAATATTATTATTCTACTAGACCAATTGGCAAATTCGCTAATTAACATAGACAGTGCGTAAGATTACGACAGAGATCACAAGGCTGTTCGTAACCGTTACAGCCTGAAAGAACAAAAATTAGGGGACACTTAACCTCCGTCCTTAGACACGAGAGTTTCATATATACTCCCCAGGATACTACCGTGTATGCAGACGCGTCTTCAAGTAGAGGACACAACACAATTTCAGTGGCCACAGTGGTCGATTCGTCTCTACGCGAAGTGGCCAGCGCCTCTATGCGACACTGTACAGTAGCAGAGGCCGAGGAAGTAGCCGTTGCTGTAGTGGTGGTGGAGGGCTACAGAACGGGCGGTAGCTAACGATACTCACGGACTCTCAAACAGCCTGTCGATATTGCATATATGATAGGATAGGTCGTCCCGCGCTCCGTATACTACTCGAAGCTATCCACATAACCAAAATTATGTCCACAAAATTATGTGGGTACCGGGGCACATGGGGGCGGCAGGGAACCAAGAGGCCGAAAGGATAGCTCGAGCATACACTACTTTCCGAGCATCCAACGAGTCCGCGGAACGTTTGCCAGCACCCAAGGCATGCTCGGCCATACTAGAAAACTATAGAGGCCGAAGAATGCGATATCCCCCACCGCAAAGTTCTCTCAATAGAGAGGACGCTGCCATTTGGAGACAATTACAGACGGGTTCGTACCCAAATGTACACATACTGCACAAAATGTACCCTAGCATATATATGGACAGATGTCTGTGGTGCGATGAAAAACCCACACTATATCACATCACATGGGCCTGCCAAAACATAGTCGTGGCCCCCGAAATTCGAAACCCGAGTGCGGAACAATGGTAGACTCTGCTGTCCAGCGACCGCTGCGAAGACCAGCAAAGTCTGCTACAGCGAGCTCAATGGGTGGCAGCGGTAAGCGGAGTCCTGGACCGAGGAAAACTGACCATTGTGCAGAAGTGGACGAGGTCGACGGTTGTTGTTGTGGCTGTAGGAAGAAGGAAACGAAAATGCACGGGCCTGCTACTGTGTCTGTAGCTGAGCCGCCTCCGCTACCTAATGCGAACAAAAGACAAAATAGAGAAGAAAGAAAAAGAATAGGGGAGAAATAAGCGCATCGCCAAAAGTTGTCGTCCACCACCGAAGCAGTAGCGGTTGCAATGACGGCCTACAAAGATAAAAATTCGGTCGCATACGGCGTTGACCTACCAGCTCCAGCCCCGTAGGGCCAGGAAAAGCCACCCTTCATGACCTCCCCCGGATCATACTGTTGTTGACAAAAATCTGTCCGCGCGAGCGACGCACCTGATTGATCGACAGAGAAGTTACCTCACCAGACGCCCGATTCGAAGCGACGAACCAGAAGTCTTATTCCCAATCACCTATGAATCGATACTTAAAATTGAATTATAAACCTTGTCTTCCACTGCGGAATTGATTGATTGTTTGAATAACTTTATTTGATCAGGGTATTCTTCGCGGTTGCTCCTTTTGTGGAGCATTCAGCACTGGTTGGTGTCCTTATTCCAGGGCTCCACTTGCAGGCGGAGAGGGCACTGACATAATGGCTTCTTGAAAATCATTTCGAGCGGCTTGTGATCAGATTCCACAATGACTTCTGGCTGCCCAAAAATGTAGTCTTTGAATTTTTCATCTGCGCGTACCTTTGCTGCGCTTCTGTCAGCGAGCGTGATGAGTAAGCTAAGGAGTGTCCCTCCTGAATTATCACAGCACAAATTCCGATCTGGCTGGCGTCTACAGATAGGGTGATTGGTTTGCCTTTCTGGTAATATGCCAATTTGGGAGCTGTTGCTAGTGCTTCGCGCAGCGCTTCAAAGCTCTTTTAATGTCTGTTTTCCCAAACCCATGCGGCATTCTTTTTCAAAAGTTCTCGGAACGAAGCTGTGAGCGTTGACATATTAGGAATGAAGCGGGAAACGAAATTCACCATACCCAAGGATGTCTGTAGCCCTTTCCGGTTGCAAGGGGCCTGCACGTGGAAAATATCTTCCAGTCTCTCTGGATCCAGGCTCAACCCGTCGCGCGTCAACACGGGGCCTAGGTACTTGACTGATTCCTGCAAGAAATTACATTTTTGTGTTCAGTTTCAAGTTGTGCTCTTGTCATCTTGTCAGTACATTGACAAGATTTGCATCATGCTCTTATTTAGTTCGACCTCAGACTAGAATGTCCTCCATTACGACTGCTGTGCCAGTGAGACCTTCTAGTACTTTGTGCATGATGCGCTGAAATATTTCCGGAGCCGAAGAAATACTGAAAGGCATACGTAGGAACCTGTAACGACCATACAGAGGGCTCAATGTGCAAACTTTGGATATATCCTCATCCAGTTTTATCTGCCAAAACCCCGTAGCGGCATGCAAAGTCCAAAAGTATTGTGCTCCACACAGAGACGGTACAATGTCTTCTAGCGTTGGATGGGGTAATGTTCCCTCAACAGCGCTTTGTTCAACTCAGATGGATCGAGACATATGCGTACCTTGTCATTCTTTATGACGGTAACCATGTGGCTAGACCACTCGGTTGGCTCGGTCACCTTGGAAACTACTCTAGCTGCTTCCATGCGGTCCACTTCCGCCTTTGCTCTGTCCTCGACTGCGAACGGAATCCGGCGTGCTGCCTTGAACACTTCTTGGGAACCTTGCTTGAGCTTCAGCTGGTAGACGACACCCTTGAGCTCGCCTAATCCGGAGAAGACGTCTTCATACGGCTTGACTACGTCGTACATCTCTTGGTGCTCCAGTGAAGCAATTCGGCGAACCAAGCCCAGCTTCTCGGCGACTGAGCCGCCATGAGTCACGGGCATGTCATCTTCCATTACGAAGAATTCCGTTTCAAATGTTCCTTCGGGTCCGGTCACATGAAGGTGACTACGTTTTGTTGCTTTTTTCAGAAAGCCAAAAAATGTGTACAGCACGACCGCGAAGTTTTCGGGTTGCTTTTTAGATATCTTCTGCAGCTGGCTGCGGGATACGACCGAGCAGTTGGCACCTGTGGCAATGGGCGTTTCTTCTATTTTCCGGATTGCAGTTCAGCGGTCGTCTTTTTTGCTGCTTTGCGATAAAGTTTCCAACCGGAAATTATCTGCCTGTCCGTCTGAATTCGCTTCTAGTGACGGCATTTTTTGCTCTTTCATGCTGATATTAGCGCTCGTTTTTGCATGCAGCTGCAAAATGATTTCTTTTGCCACATTTTAAGCACGTGCGTTCCATTGCAGGGCATGTTTCACTGTTGTGAACACGAGCGCATTTATTACAGCGACTTTTCATTTGGAAGACTCATTGACCTCCAATTGACGGTCCTTGCTGGAGTGTATTTCGTCACTTTGCTCTTTGCCGTGTTCACGAGCTCGACACATTTCAACAGTTTTGGCTAAAGAAGCATTTTCTGAAAGAAGAGTTTCTTGAACTTTCTGGTCTCTCATTCCTAGAATGATTCTGCTTCTTAGCGTGCGTTCTTCTAGCTCACCGAATTCACAGCTTTTTGCTAGTACGCGCAGCTCTCTTAACCAATCGTTGAAATGTTCGTCTTCCTTCTGGTCACGCTTTCCAAATCGAAACTCGTGGTAAGCTAGGTTTAGTGCTGGTTTGTAGAACGCTTCAAACTTTCGCTTCAGTACGTAACGTGGCTTTAATCCTCTCCAGCATCAAATACGAAAGTGATGTATGTTTTGCGTGCGTCTTCTTCAATACTGATGAGAAAAGTGGCTGCCTGTAGCTCTTTCGGTTGTTGGTCCAGGTAGGCTCCAGTTGAGAAGAGCTCGAACTCTTACCTCCATGCTTTCCAGCTATGCCAGATATCTCCCGCTGTATCCAGGGCCCTCGGTGGTGGCAGCAGCGAAGTTACCGGGGCGGCAGGCTGGGGGCGGTGCTGCTCGGTGCCTGTCATGGCTCTGGTCTCCCGGATTGCCGCGCTTCTGCCGTCGGTTACGTTGCCCGGTTGCGTTGCGCGGTCGCTAACCCGCCACTTTTGACACCATGTAGACATGACGAGGCATGGTGCATAAATGACGCTTTATTCAAGAAGGCGAGCGGTTATATAGGCAAGCGGTTAGATAACAGAAATGGGGGCGGCTTCTGTCCGGCTAGGCGTCGGTGAATGACTGCATTACGTCAAAGCCAGATCTGGTGTTGACTAGCCTAGTGAAGCTCTTCGCTTCAATATAAAAGAAAAAAACTCTAGAGGGCAGTTTGTGCCCCTATGTTGTGTTGTTGTGGCTGTAGTATGAAGGAAAAGAAAATGCACGGGCCTGCTACTGGCTCTAGCTGGGGTGCGGAGGGGTGCAGGTGGTAAAAGGTGGCAGTTCCTAGCCCTACGGGGCTGGGACGGTAAGGTCAACGCCGCTTGCGGCGGGGGCTAGCCAGCCACTGAATTTTATCTGTTGTAGGCCGTCATTGGACCCGCCGCTGCTTCGGTGGTGGACGACGGCTGTTGTGGCGGCGCACGTCTTTCTCTCTCTCTTCTTTTTCCTTTCTTCTCTACTTTCTTTTCTGCCCGCACGAGGCAGCGGAGGTGACCCCGCCGAGGTGGTGGAGTGGTAAAACGTCCGACTGCTGTGTCGGAGTATCCGGGTTCGAACCCGACCTTGGCGGCTGCGTTTCGATGGAGGCGCAACGAAGAGGCGTCCGTGTGCTGTGGGATGTCAGCGCACGTTAAAGATCCCCAGGTGGTCGAAAATACTCCGTAGCCCTCCACTACGGCTCCTCTTTCTCTCTTTCCACTTTCACGCCCATCTTCCTCCCTTCCCTTACGGCGCGGTTGCGGTGTCCACAGAGAACATGTGAGACAGTTACCGCGCCTTTCCCTTCCTATAAATAAATGAGTTGTTTTAAATCAGGCAGCGGAGGTGGCTCAGCTCCAGAGCCTGTAGCAGGCCCGTGCATTTTATTTTTCTTCTTCCTATAGCCACAACAACTCTGTAGCTGAGCCACCTTGTGACTGTATAGGAAGAAGGAAAAGAAAAGGCACGGGCCTGCTACTGGCTCTGTAGGTGAGCCACCTCCGCTGCCTCGTGCAGACAGGAGAGATTTATTTATTTATTTATAGGAAGAGAAAGGCGTGGTAACTGTCTCACTTGTTTTCTGTGGACACCGCAACCGCGCCGTAAGGGAAGGGAGGAATATAGGAGTGAAAGTGAAAAGAGAGAAAGAGGAGCCGTAGTGGAGGGCTACGGAGTAATTTCGACCATCTGGGGATCTTTAACGTGCGCTGACATCGCACAGCACACGGACGCCTCTTCGTTTCGCAGACAGGAGAGAAAAAAGAGAAGAAAGAAAGAGAAGAGGGACAGAAAGACGCGCACCGCAACAGCCGTCGTCCACCACCGAAGAGGTGGCGGTTGCAATGGCGGCCTACAACAGGTAAAAATTCGGTGGCAGGCTGGCCACCACCGCTTGCGACGGTGATCTACCTGTCCCAGCCCCGTCAAGGCCAGGAGCGGCCACCCTCCCCCGCTTTTACTACTAAAATATAAGGCGAAAGCCATTATAGTGCGGTGAATCGTTGCCGTCCACTACGGCACCTCTATCTCCATCTCTTCTTTCACTCCCATCTTCCTCCCTTCCTTTATGGCGTGGTACAGGAGCCCGCGGAGACTTGTGACAAATACTGCGCCTTTTCTGTCCTACAAACCAATTTCAAATGCCGCTGATGCCTGCTGTACTAACGCCTCCTAGACACCTGGTTCTGCTTCTCTTTGCAGTGTGGTGCGGTGTTCGAGGAAGCGGGAAATGAAAGGCACCGCATGGACACCTGGATCGGAACGTCCGGTAGGGTAAACTTCGTATAGAGAAGCAAATGAACGGCTTGGTGGCATTATGACCTGTAGTGACGGTACATCGCACGCCCTTTCTCTATAATAGTAAAAACAATTATTAATAATCATAATTGGTTCAGAGGAAAGAAAAGGCGCAGTATCTGTCACATTTTTTCGTCGACACCTGAACCGCGCCGTAAAGAAGGGAGAAAGGCAGGAGTGAAAGTGGAAAGAGAGAAAGAGGAGCCGTAGTGGAGGGCTACGGAGTAATTTGGACCACCTGGAGGAGGAGGAGGAGGAGGAAGAACATTTATTTCCGCCAAATATGGTGCAGCAGCCACCTACGTGTCCGCACGCAGGCGTCCGGGGAGGCAGTCTGTCACACCGCGGCCAGAGGACACCCGGCCTCGTCTAGGAGAAGAGGTCTTCAGCCTCGGCCGCCAGGCGGACGGCGAATCGCTGTTTTTTCGTCGGAGCTTCTTAGCGTGGTCTCCCATTCATCGCTAGTTTTAATCGCGTTGCGCCCTGGGGCATGAACGCATCTCCATATTATATGATCTAATGTTGCCACGTGGCCGCAAAATTTACAAATTTCGGTTTCTGCACCGTCCCTCTTCCGCCCTCTGGCACCCGTCCAACTCCTCCACAGGGGCGAAAAGAAATTTCGAGCTTGGAGTCTTCTCCAGTCGTACGATTCCTTTTTACTCAGGGATTTAACCGGTGGCGGATATATCCTCCGGTCTTTCTTCAAGTTGTCGGTTACATCCCTAAAGGTATCTATACATTCTTTGGTTTTAGATGTTGTGGAGGCGTCCGCAGCACCCCGAGGTAGCGAGGAGCGGGCGAGCATGTGGGCAGCCTCGTTGCCGGCGAGACCGGCGTGTGCTGGGGTCCAGATTATGGTCACGCTTTCGGTGAGAGACGACTCGTTCAGAAGTTTTGCAGCACAATTGCTGACTCTACCCTTGCTAAAATTTCTAACCGCCGCTTTGCTATCGCTGATGACGTGTTTCACGCCTGGTCGTGCAATGGCAATGGCTATTGCAATCTCCTCCGCCTCTACCGGCGGTAGATCTCGATTTCTTTCTATTCCTATGGCGAACCCAGTGTCCAATAGGGCGACCGAGGTTACGTCGCCTTCTTTCCCGATCGCTGCATCGGTGTAGGCGACCGATCCCGGCGGGAGTTTGTCCAATTTGTTAGCGAGGTGTTTAGCTCTGCTTTTCCTCCTCCCCTCGTCGTGTACGGGGTGCATGTTCTTCGGTATGGGCGAGACGTATAGATGCTTTCTGATTTCTCGATCTATGCTTTCTCTGACACTTTCCCCTTCCCCGGGCACTAGTAGGTTTACCCAATCGAGGATTTGCCTACCCGCCGCCGTTCCTGCGAGTCGCTCTCTCTGGGAAAGCCTGACCGCCGCAGCCAGCTCTTTCCACTCATTATGCAACCCCATTTTCTCTAGATCTTTAACGCGGGCTGACATAGCACAGCACACGGACACGTCTTCATTTCGCCTCCATCGAAACGCAGCCGCCGCGGTCGGGTTCAAACCCGGGTACTCCGGCACAGTATTCGGGCGTCGTACCATTGCATCGCCGCGGCGGGGCACCCTTGTCGAGCACAACCAGCATTTCATCGAACGCATCAAAGTTCACCGGTTTTCTATAATTCGCTTAAAGGAAAGGAAAGGCGCACTATCTGTAACTTGTGGAATCCCTCTATCATCCTCACGGTTGTCAAGGGGCATCATGAAGAGCGTTTCACGATCCGGGGCGTGGCGCAGTTGGAAAACCGCTGGGCTGGAACATCATCTTGACCTGGTTAGGTGTTGGTGTCCACAATTTCTTGCCGTTAACTCTAAAGTATAAGGATCCTCCCTTTCCCCAAAGCATAATTTAAATAAAAATGTTGAAAAACCCGTGGATTACAAAGCCGGTGTTAAAGGGGCCCTGGTTGGACAGGATAGTTAACCGGGTGAGGTGGTGATACATTATCCAAAAAACAGCGCGAACAAACGGGGACGAAAGTGAAGAAACCACAGGAACAAGACTCTCAACTAAAGTTTAATCACAGGAAACACGCTTATATAAGGAAACAGAAACGATAAAACACCAAAACCAGAACGCACGTGTTACTATGTGATATCCAGATACGCAACCTCAAAATCACGCAGGAGCAGGGATTGTTTGCTGACACACAATCTTTCTTTCCTAGCCATATTATACGCCTCGATGATTTTCCTGGTCAACTGGTCCGGGTGTTTGTACAAAATGTCAGTAAAATGCGAGGACGGAAAACAGGATTGATTGATTGATTCATTCATTGATTCATTCATTGATTGAATGTCCTTTATTGAATGGGAAGGCTCATGGCCATGGATGGGGATAAAGGGGAGTAGACAGAAGCTTCATTGCTTATGTCGTCACTCAAATCACATTGCTCTAACCAGGCCACTAAGCGAGCCATACTTGGCAAATATCATCTGTGTGTTAGCATCAGTTTCTAGAAGGGAACGGTAAGTCAGGCGGTAGGGTTTGATCTCGGAGCGTCCAGTAGAAAAAGCAGGGCAATGCCAGTGTAGATGAGATATGCCGCCACGATGAGTCGTACAGTGGGGACACGTAATTATTTTATCCGTATACTGACGCCAGCGGGCCATAATACGTGGCGTGTAAGCCGCATGGGCAATGAGCTTATTCAAAAAGACTTCTTGACTTCGGGTGAGGTGGGTTTTTCGCGTAAAAGGTGGGTCTGGTGGGGCCACCTGCATGTGATGCTGACTGAGGGCTACGAAGACTGGTCCGAGTATAGTGCATAAGGGCAAGAAAAGGGATGAGTTGGCCGCCCAAGTTCGAGTAAGGATGAAGCAAGGGGGGTGGGGAAGTAAATGTGGACATACCACCTGCCAAGGCAGCCGCGTCGTGTGCCGCCGCATTGCTCCCTGATTCGTCCGAGTGACCTGGGGTCCAGTGAATAGCGACAGTTCTGGTCGCGAGTTGGTGGCGTTTAAGGAGGCGCTGTATGGCCGTAGCTGTTGCGTCTTTTGAACCCGGAGTAGCGATTTCCTTGTAAGCTTCATAGGAATCAGTAAGAATACGTATTGAACCAGTTCCGGTGCAAGGCACTCCTGACAAGGCTCCCCAAATCGCGAGTTCAGCATGAAGAGGGGTACCTTGAGGTAGGCGGCAGGCATAGGCGCCTGAAAGGGAAGGGTTGTCATCGTATACCCAGCCCATAGATGCAAATTCGCTTGTAATCGATGCGTCGGTGTATATGTCAGTCGTATCAGGGATTCGCTCTAGTCGGGGATGGGCAGCGAGGAGCTCTCAGGGAATGAAAAAATCGCGGTTTATAGGTCGGCGATGGAGGCGAGTGACTACTGGCATCTCCCAAGGGGGGAGAGATGCATATATGGCTGGCGTTTTGTTGTTATGCTGTTCATCCCAGGGCAGCAGGCGACGCTCTTGGACAGTGGTCTCTAGATGTATTCGATGACGCGTCTGTGAATCGGTAACTATGGTAGTGAATGGTGGAAGAGCGGCCAAACGCTCAAGTTCGGCTATAGGAGCGTAGTCCTTGTGTGCGTGTGTTTGCCTCTTGTGCTCTGTGTTGGTGTTACCTGCTCTGCTGCCTTCTTCCAAGAGATGTGTGACCAACTAGCTCATTGTTCGACTCTATTATAGGAGTGTGCTTAGGTAGACCGGTAACAGTGCGTAGTGTTGCGCGATGAAGGCGTTCGACCTTAGCGAAGTCAGGCTTCGACAGTTGGAGGACGGGTGTGCCGTAGAGGATTTTTCCGACCGCCGCTGCTCGGGCCATTGCACGGCAGGCGTGTTTACTTAATTATTTATTATACCCTCAGAGGAAAGCATTACAGAGGGGAGTGGGAAAGTACATAAAAACACTGAAAAATGTGAAACATGAACAGAACGCAACAAATCGCTAAAACAAAAGAAAAAAATTATTACAAGTAAATAATACAATATTAAACATTAGAAACGGTAACAGCAGAACGAAACAGAACAGGATCAGTATATGCCGCAACAGAAGAAGAAAGGTGGTTCCAGTCATATGATGTACGAGGTATAAAAGAGTCCAAAAACGTTTTAGTTCTGCACCGCCATGCCGGTTGGACAGGCGACGAATAATGTGTAGCAGTGCTGGCCAAAGGCGTTGTAGCTGATGAACCCATTTCTGGGGACTGATTGAGCTTCAGATGGGCAGGCCAAGAATGCAGATTTGCCAATTTGAGGAGGTGATGGTGTTGCCTCCGCCGTGAAGATGGATCTGCATACTGTGGTTGGTTTTATGTTTTCAGCCGATACTAATCAATTATGTTTTGTGTGGTGCGAGTTCGAGGCCAATTTTGGTTAGTGTATCTTCAAGACAAAGAAGGGCCGCCTGAAGGGCCATCTGCATATAATATTTGTCTACTTAATCCGCTGCCTCAGTCCAGACGGTAATATTATCGGCATATATAGCGAATCGTGCGCTTGTGCTGATTACCAGATTCTCGGCGACGCGTGTCATGGCCAAGTTGAACAATATGGGTCCGAGAATGAAGTAATACGTTTCGGGCACCCATCCCGGAGCTTTGCAATGTAGCTGAATGGGTCTAGATGTCAAAAAAGCTGCGTGTAATAATAATAATATTAATAAGATGCAGTGGTAAGGGGCCCGACTACTGTGCCGGAGTACCCGGGTTCAAACCCGACCTTGGCGGCTGCGTTTCGATGGAGGCGAAACGAAGAGGCGTGCATGTGCTGTGCGATGTCAGGATTGACATTCACGGCAATGATAAATTAGAGTGGACCGATTAGATTCTAATGAATTGAGATGTTCTCTGAGTCGTGTGTTAATGCATCGTCCCGTTTGAGGTTGCGTATCTGGATATCACATAGTAACACGTGCGTTCTGGTTTAGTGTTGTATTGTTTGTTTCCTTATATAAGAGTGTTCCCTGTGACTAAACTTTAGTTCAGAATCAGCGCTTGTTCCTGTGGTTTCTTCACTTTCGTCCCCGCTAGTTCGCGCTGTTCTTTTGGATAAGGCCCTGGTTGGAACACACAGCTTTCGCACCGTCACTAGGTTCAAGCAATGCTTAAACCCCAACAAGTTTTTTGCATACAATGACGCGAAAATCTTGTATGGCAGAGGTATACTGCTTCACTAAAATCTGAAGCCACGACTGTTTTTGCGAACATTATTGCGTAGTAGTGACCCTTCTTTATGGCATGGGTCTGGTGTCCGCAGAGAAAGTGTGACAGTTACTCCGGCTTCCCTTTCTTGGAAAGTGACGCGCATCTTACCATACGCCCCGCGGCTTGTTGCGGCCTCTTCGGCCAGATGGACGGTGCGTGCTGGATTTCAGGGCCCACGCTTCGCAGCAGGGTATTCTAGGCTTCTCTACATGTTATATTTAGTCCTATCTCTGGGAATTGTGGGCCCTCCAAAATTATGTGGTCGAGGGCCCTCTCGCCCCACCAATCATGGTCCCTAAGGTCTGGTAGCGCGTGAAACGCCCAGACTGGGCTCATGAAGGCATTAGTTTGTAGCCGCCTCCACGCCACAGCTTCTCTATGTGCTGTGCGATTCCAGCGCACGTTAAAGATCCCCAGGTAGTCGAAATTGCTCCGTAGCCCTCCACTACGACTCCTCTTTCTCTCTTTCTACTTTAACTCCCACCTTCCTCCCTTCCCTTACGGCGCGGTTCAGGTGTCCACAGACACAAGCGTGACAAATACTGCGCCTTTCCCTTCCTGTGAACCAATTATTATTATTATTATTTAGGCTAACATCCAGCCTTTAATCCGCGGGCGCACGACTCCCCGTCTCTCCCGGCACGCGTGCCGGGGGCAGGGAAGAGGACGCCCATTTCCGATGGAAATAAAAGCTGTGCAACCAACCAACCAACGCACCGCCGCGGTGGTGATGAAATATTTATTCGATATTTACAAGGGGTATGCTTGGCGCGGAGACTTAAGGGAATCTGCCTTATAAATACTAGGTAGACTCCATAGTCAGGGACCCCATTGGCGGTTGCGCCGCCCGGGCACGCTGAGTTAAGGCCATTTGGGCCTGTAGGTCACAGCAGCTGAGGAGGCTCGCTCCCCAGTCTTCCCGGGAATGGTTAGAGATAGGGGGAAGGGATGAGTTCGGTTGGCAGGCCCATACCATGTGGTGGTGTCAGCCACCTCTCCACAGTACTGGCCCTGGTCAGCGAATGTGGAGTCAAAATGTTGAATTACTGCCGGGCACAGCATCATACTGGTGAAGAGATGCAGGAGCAGCCTCTCGGTCGCTTTTTGTAACCCAGAAGGGTAGATAACCCTTATGTAAGTAATCCTTCTGATAAGTAACCCTTCTGAAAGATAAGTAACTCTTCTGTCGCGTTGTTGCCAAAGGAGATTGCGTATCTGGCCGATACGACTTGCTAGCGCATGTTCTTTTGGCGCATGTGATACGCGGTGGTATACAACCATGCTTTCTTCCTTGAATAAACATTAGTTGGAAGTTAACGCTGTGTGTGTCTTCTTTCTCTGTCCTTGTCTTGGTGCGCTACATTTTGTTCCCTTCGGTTTTGTAACCCTTTGCAGGGGTTAGGGTATTTGCAATGCGAGTTTTGACAGAAAGTTACAATGCCCTTGAGTGCGTAGGCCGGTTTGGAATCGATGTCCTCATCCGATTCGAGTCCGGAGAAAACTGCCCGGAGAGGAATCGCCCAGGCGGCTGCGTCAGCTGCCTTGTTCCCTGCAAGACCCGGTGGCCAGGAGCCCACATGAGATATCGGCACGCGGGTTCCGTATCCCCACTGCAATTGTGATGTATTCTATAGGCTAAGTGGGTGGTTCACCCTGCTCGACGTTCCGACAAACCCCTCCTGAGTCGGCGATTATATATGTAGAGGTGCGGGTTGAGGCGGGGAGTGTATGACTGCCTCTTAAGTGTGTGTTATAACTTTGGCCTTGAAGGTAAGGCCATCGACCGTGTTGCCGTTGTGAACGACTGCGGCCGTATGCCCGCCCCCGGATGGGGGCCCGAGGCATCCACGTAGAATACGCCTGATTTGTTGCCATAATGGCGGGCCAAGCCTTCCGTCCGTTTCAGACGCCGCCAATTGTGGTGTTCTCGTGGCATGTTGGAAAGGAGAGGCCGCACACTGAGAGTGCTCCTCTAGAATTCGAGGATGCGGAAACTCTCCTCTGTGAGCTGTTCGTGCTGAATATTTAGCCGGGAAGAAGGCAGCGATCCAACACTGCCTGTATGAGACTGGTATATTGGTTCATCAAATGTGCTTCCTGAAGCTCCCTGAAAGCGTTCACCACTCCCACGGCCATGAGCTGACCATTAGAGGTGGAGATTTGGAGGTCGAGGGCTTGTTTAATGGTTTTGAGGAGGATCACTTCGAGGGTTTTCTCCTCGTGTATTCGCAAGTGGAGGTGGGGAGTCGAATGCAGGATTCGACTGATTACGAAAGCGTTTGCAAGCCGCAAGGCATCCTTAATTCGCAACCCCGCCGTTTGTTAGATACCCAGCGGACCGGGTGGCTCACCTGGTCTCCCACCTGGCGCAGCTTTGCTAGTGTTGTGACCATCACCTAAGTTTTTGGTGATCGATGAAGAGACCGAGTACTCTGATATCCTCTGATTCATGAATGTGACCGCTCGCAAGCGAGAGCGAGATTTTGTGGTACATCTTGGTGAGTGGCGGAGATGCAGGAACCCTGATTTCTGGAGGGAACATTGAAGACCACAGCGCCGGGCATAGCGGTCCACTATGCTTGCCGCTGTTTGCAGGCAGATTTCAATGTTGCCCACGCTGCCCTGCGTGGCGCAGAAGGGGATGTCGTCGGCGTAGAGCGCGTGCTGCACGCCTTCGGCCTCAGCCAGCTGGGCCGGCAGACGCGTCATGGCAATGTTAAAAAGTAGTGTGCCCTGATGTGTGCCATGCTTGCCGAACATGAATTGTCCATGCTCCTTGTGTTGTATTTTGATGTAGCATTGTCGGTCTCCAAGGAATTGTTTTATATTATTGAAAGTATTACTTGCTGCCACAGTGCGTTTGACCGGTTGGTTAGTATTACTTGACGTGTTACGGTATCGAAAGCGCCTTTCAAGTCTAGGGCGAGTACAACCCTGTCATTGTGAGGCATTTGAATTGGCTGAGAAATCCTTGGTTAAGTTGGAAAAGGACATCCTGTGGGCTAAATCCGAACATGGTGTCCGCGAAAGTCGGCGCCTATGTTCAAGATACTCGGATAGCCGGTCAAGCATTATAGTCTCCATTAGTTTGCCCTCAAAGGAGGTGAGAGAGATGGGGCGGAGGTTATTCGTGTCAATCGGTTTGCCAGCTTTCGGGTTGAAAGTCACAAGTGCCGTTTTCTAATCGATTGGTAAGGAGGTTTTCTCTGCCCAGATTGCGTTAATGCATTTGAGTAGACACTGATACGTCATGCCAGGCAGGTTCGCCAAATGCTTGACGATGACCTTGTCCCGACCCGGCACGGTACCTCTCTTCATGTTGTCTAGACTGGCCCGAAGATCGTGGAGGTGGAAAGCTTTGTCCAGTTCTCCTTGCTCCCGAAGAAGTAGACCGATCCTCCGGGTTCTTGGACTGTGCACAAATAGCGGTCCCTGAGCGATTGTGCTAGCAGCATAGTGTTGCATTTAAAGGAGTGGATTGATGGGTGTAAATGTTTTTGAGTTTCGGTGCTGGTCTGCGTTGGATTGATGAGAGCTCGGAAGAGTCTCCATGTATTACGGCTAGGCATTTGTCGGGCCTCTGGTTTGTAACGATCCACCAGTTGGAGTCCGCGAGTACTGGGCAGCTCGGTGGGTGATATCGGTAATAGGTTCTTTAAGCTTGCGGTTGTGTTTGTGGCGACGTCAGCGGCGTGTAAGGCTTCGGCGAGCATCCCAGAGGTGAAGGAGGTGGTTATCCACGTCCGTTACCGCCTCTGTGAGCTATATCTGCATTTAATGTGTAAGAAGGTGTGACATCATTGACCGGAACCAGTTGGTGCACCCTTGCACTGCTATGGGCGTGCTGGTAGTGGCGAGAAAGTTTTGCCGGAAGGTAGTACAATTAGGAATGTGGGCTTGTGTTGTAGGACTCTTGAGGGGGCGTGTGTAGATCGTTGTATTGAGAAGGCAGTGGTCGCTGCCGAAGGTTTCCTCGGCGTTAACTCAGACTGCCTGTCTTATGTTGCGAGTGAAGGTAAGATGCGGACGTGTCCAGCGTCACTGATGTGTCGATGTGGAGGGTGAGGCCCAGTGTGGACACAAGCTTCGCCAGTTTGCGTCCTCGCAGCTGCTCTTTACGGTACCCCCACAGCTAACTGGGGGCATTGAAGTCCCCCAATATCAGGAGGGGGTCTCGACCCCCTCTTTTTAGCGCAGCTAAAGATGTCTGCGAACATCACTCGCTTTAGTTTGGGGGAGCAGTATATGTTCAGTATTTGCATGGAAGGATCTGAGCAGCAGAGAGGTGTCACCATGCCATACGAATAGGGAAGTGTTAGGTCTAGATCCACTGCTGTGGCCATGCATGAATTGTGTACGAGCAGACAGGAGGGTCTCGCTGGAACGTCTCGTGTAGTTTGTTAATTTGGTCGCCACTCCTGGCTCCTGGAGGGCGACCACGCCGGGTAGAGCTTCGAATGTTTCGAAGTAGAGGCGCAGTTTAGCGCATTTTTGGCGATTTCTGTAGTGCCTACAATTAGATTGCGCCACCAATAGTGATTGACAGTACTTGGGGAGAGGGTAGGGACTGCTATTTTAGTCGATATTTGGGAGACTGGTACAGACGCCGCTCCGGAGCCGGCTCTTGAAGTAGGGGGGGGGGGGTGGAGTTCTTGTCCGAATCCGCAATAACTGGGGAGTATTTTGGTAGGCGGGACATATATTTAAGGTTTCCAGCTCGACGGTCTGGTTTTGCTATACAGGACATATCTAAGGTTCCTAGCTCGACGGCCCGTTCTAGGATGATTCTGCATGTATTTGGAAACGGTTGCGGGGCCCATTGACAAGCATCTGGCTGCGACGCGGTCCATAGCGGCATCCACCATGTTTTGCAGTTGGGAGGCGAGATGTGCCTCCATGGCGGCCTGCTGCCGCACACGCGGCCGGAGGGTCCGGCTCACTCTCCATGGCATCTGAACTCTAGGGTCTCGACGTGGCTCGCAGTTTAGCTTCGAAATTTTATATTTTAGCTTGTAATTGCTCGTTCGGTGCCCTGAGAAGCTCGATTTGTTTGCGACTCTCGGCGTCTACGTCGGGGACCGCGGGAGGGAAGGAAGGTGAGGAGTTGAGAGGAGAAGAGGCAACCCCTGCCCAGCTGCTCACCTGCTACCCGAATTTGGGTTAATTTATTTTCATGATATCACCTAACACTTCAGATTGGAAAGGCACACGTATACCCGTCCCCACAAATTCTTAACGGAGGCGCAGGAAGTTACTGGCGCTGACTACAAGCAAACTCCCTCATAAATCCGGCGGTGCTTGCCGTCATGTACCCAGGCCAGTAAACCCAAACTGCAATAAATGCGGCGAAAAAGCGACATACAACCACATTCTCTGGAACTGCTGAAATAATCTGCCTGCGACGGAATGAATACCTTCTATAGAGCAGTGGGAAGCCGTGCTGGTCAGCTCGGACCCGAAGATTCAACTTCGGGCCATCGAGCGGGCTAATGAGGTTCCTGCCAGCCATGGACTAGCGACCATCCCTTAGCGACGTCCCCCTTGGATCTGCTTGAGCGACGAAATAAAGTTTTGCAATATAATATGATTGCGGCGCGGAGGCATGGGCTCTGGCGGCGCTGTTTGTCTGAATTTCCTTTATCTGTGGAAAGTGACCATAAGCCGGAAGTCACTTTCTGTGCTAATAGAGTGTGTAAATTGTTGGAAGATGTGAATCAGGCAAGGGCGTGTGATCCTGATGACATTCCCGCAGCAATTGTAAGAAATAGCGCGGATAAGTTATGCTTTGACTTCACGCGGTTGTTTCAAAGGTCCCTCAATGAAATTGTCTTGCCCTGTGATTTGAAGTTGGTGCGAGTTGTTTCTATATATAAGTGGATGAGAAATTCAGTTCTGAAATACAGACCCGTTTCCTTCGATAGTATTCCCTGTAAAATTATGGAGCATGTAATATATAGCTGCGTCATGACGCATATAACAAAACATAACATCATATGTTCCAGGCAGCATGGCTTCAGGAAAGGTTTATCGTGCGATACACAGTTGATAGAGCTTACCCACGATCTGGCCTTAGCAATTGATAAGCAACAGGTTATTGACTGTGTTATTCTAGAATTCCGCAAAGCATTCGATGTAGTTGCGCACAGCCTCCCTCTTACCAAATTAGAATCTTATAGGCTTGACTATATTATTATTGAGTGCATTGCCGAATATTTGTCATTACGGAAACAGGCTGTTGTTTTGAACGGATTTTTTTCCAATACACCCCAGTGACCTCGCGAGTTCTCCAAGGATCTGGGTCCATTGTTGTTTTTGTTATAAATCAACGATATTTCAATTGGTGCACGGTCTTCATTTAGAATGTTCGCTGATGATCGTGATTTTACAAAGTGATTAGTGCCAATTCTGATTCACACGTCTTGCAAGATGCTTCCAAGCTGTAGCGCACACAAGACGAGGAACTGAGAACGAGAGGACACACACAGCGCTAACTTCCAACAACTTTATTCGGAAAAAACGGCACCTCTATATATGTACAGTACATCGTCTGATCTCAAGTCATGCACAGAATCAGCAGGAACGAAGTTAATCTATTTCTTTTTTTGAAAGATTAACAGAGGGGGTACTCACGCAAGCACTTCCTAATCTGGCTATCTTTTCCGCTTCGATTATTTCTCGGGAGCACCTATCCTTACTTTTCCCGACCACAAAACACCTGTCAAGGAGCGGCATACAATCTTTGCATTTGTTACAATGTGCTGCTAGTTGTTCATCATCTTTATTTTTAATATTGCGATTATGCTCACGAAGACGATCATTAAAGCAGCGACCCGTTTGGCCTACATACTGCTGTCCGCACGAGAGTGGAATCTGATAAACGACTCCTTCTTTGCAATCTACAAAAGGCACTTGATGTTTCTTTTTAGAAGCAACTGGCGGGTTTTGTTTTCGACTGTTCAATTTGCATTGCCTGTCTAACTTCTCTGGGGCTGAAAAAACTGAAATGTCTACCCGTTTTGCTATTCTTTTCGAATTATGAGACACAGTATGCATGTGAACGATCACGGCCACATATTTCTGTTTTTCAAACGGCACTCGAGTACATGCTTTGTCTTGAGTATTCAATTTTCTTAGCAATACTTCAGCAACAGATACCTGCAGATGGACAGGATAGCCTGCAAGCGATAACCTATTGCACTGTTGCTGGAAACCTTTGGAAATCAAATGGGGACACGATTTCTGTAGGGCATTGCGAAGACAAAGATTCGCAATCGCTCTTTTGACCAGTTTGGAATGGGCTGAATTGAAGGGTAACAGTGGTTTATTATTGCGTGGTTCGTAGTCCCAAAAGGTATGACCGGGATGAAAATGAAACTAGCGTCCAGAAAGCTGAGCTTGTTGTTAGAAGGTAGTGCGAATGTTAAAACCAGCTGTTTAAAGCTCTGTCTCAGCAATGTGAGTATATCAAAAGCTCTGGATTCAAATGAATCCTGGTCATTGTCAATAAAAATCAAAAAATCGTCAACGTATCTGAAGACTTTAGCTACCTGCATATTGTCTAAACTATCCTTAACGGCCTTGCAAGTTTTGCTAAAAAGTTTTTGGAAGTTAGCGCTATGTGTGTCCTCTCGTTCTCAGTCCCTCGTCTTGTGTGCGCTATAGCTTGGAAGTGTGAACCAACAAGCCCAAATTTCGACATTCTTGCAAGATAATTTAGATATCATAGCAGGTTGGTGTGCGCGGTGAGACATGTAAATAAAAATAAATATGTTCACATCACCTTTACAAGAAAACGCGCTTACCATCCGTATAAGTACAGAATTGGTGATATTACCTTAATTAGGCACAAGCAAGGTATTTAAATATCTGGGAGTCTTTTTGACATCTGATTTACGGTGAAACAGGCACGTTAACTTTATTGAAAATACGGCAGCATCAGTTTTGGGTTCCTTTGGAGGAATTTGTCATTTTCCAAGTAACTTAAAAACCCGGCTCTACTTCAGTCATGTTCAACCAATACTTGAGTATGTGTGTGCTTGTTAGGAGCCTCATACAGCTGAGCTTACAGGCAAATTATAAAAAAAAAATTCAGAACTGGGCAGTCAGATATGTTCTTGGAAATTACAGCGGGAAACTTAGCACGACAAAAAACAAACATGAACTTAAATGGCAAGAGGCAAAGAACCGTAGAAGAAATGCCAGATTACTTTTTTTCATAATATTTATTACTCTAAAATGGGCATCAACTGCGAAAAGTGCATGCTGGCACCAAATTTTATATTGAACCGACCAGACGACGTCAGGGAATTTTCTTGTAAAGGTGAGGTCTTGCGTTACTCTTTTTTTTGTTAGAACTGTTCTAGAATGGAACAATTTGCCATCAACCCCTGTGTATATATAGCGATGAAATATGCTTTTTATGATGCATTGAAATAATATATAAAGTTATAGTTAACGTTTGTAGCCCCTTGCTGTAACGCCCTACGAGCCATGCAGGCATCTAATAAGTAAATATAAATAAAAAATAAATAAATACATATTTAAATAAACAAATAAATAAATAAAGCAAGGAGGTTTTCTGAAGGACTGGGAAGTGTCTGCATTTTCTTTTGCTTCTTCATTCAGTCGCAACAACAACAACCGAAGCGGTAGCGGGTGCAATGACGGCCCACGGCATTGTCGCGTCAGCCGGCAGCGCGTTTGCCGCCGGACACACCTGACTTTTTGCCAGGTGTGTCCGCTTTCAAGGCTCTATGTTGTCGGGGCTTATTTCTGGGCGTCCGAAGTCTTCGGCGCCGTGCTATCCTGCGAGCCCTTGGGGTGGGCCAAGCCGCAGATTACACACGACGGTTTACTATCATGTGGAGCTGGGCCTGCGTAGTCAGCTCTACACACTGGCCACACAGGCCGCATTTTAAGGGGTCCACGGCAGGACACATGTCAGCGCGATGCCCAATATTACCGCCTCACACACGCCGGTACTGTACGCTTGTATTCACGCATGACAGCCAGTTCCGAATTGTAATGCACAAAGAATGACACCACCTTCCCCAGAAAGGGGAGAACCGCGACCTTCGTCTTTCCCAGCTTGCGTACTTCTGCGAGCTCACCAGCTCGCGACTGAAATTTCTCTTTCAGAGTGGTGCTTATCAGAGATTACACCTCTGCAAATTGCAACGGTCTGTTTCAATACAGAGGGGTCCCTTGCTGGCGTCCAAGTTGAAGTCGCGATTTAGGCGGTCCACTGTAGGTGGCTCCTGGGTGCCTAATACGGCAAGATTTTGGTCGCATGACGGGATGAAGTTGAGAGTAGATGCCGTCTGCTTGCCAAGGTAGGCGGTGAGAGCCTTTCCCAGTTCGCCATGTTGGAACACACTCCGCAAGTTCGCCGTGACGCGGGGCTTGAGTACTACAACAATGGGTGGGCATGGGACTGCGCGCCAGTGTCCGTGCTGGCTTGAGGTGTGGAGGCCACTGACGTGTCGGCCGCAACCTTGCGTCCGCTTCTGGACAGGAGGCGGCATTCTACAGGCTTGCAAAGTTTCTCGTTCTCAAAGGGCGGTGAGACAGGCGAACTAGTCTCGGGCCGTCAAAATGGTGGACCAAGCCACTTCGGACGGGCCATAGCAACACCTTCTCGAATTTTACAAGGCCTGCTCACAACCTCCTCTCCTTAGCCGTCTACGTCACGTTAGTTGTCCTTTTCTCCCAACACCGTTCACGTCTGGACGGTACACCATGACTCCTGTCGCGTGGCGTTCCTTGGCGTGCTTTCAAGTGTTGGATTGCAGATTGCAGGAACGCCAGACAAGATGAGACTTCTGGTTGGTCGCCTCAATTTTGGTGGCTGGTGATGTCACTTCTCTGTCTACCAATCAGGTGCGCCACTCGCCCGGACAGCTTTGTTCGACGACAGTATGAGCTTTCTCCGAACGTTCCTAGAAGCAGGTTCGAGCGAAAATGTTTGAGCAACTGAGTATCAGCTTTTTACTGTTCGCTGCCTACTGTTTTGGTTAGGTTTGGCGCTGCACAGCTCCGCGTTGACGTTATTTTTGGGTTGCTTTCCCACGCTCAAGTGTGCTTTCAATCGTGTGCTTGAATTTTTGCATGTATCAGTACGTGCAAAATATTGAAGTCTGACCAGCATGACCGGTGCTTGAAACGAGGATATGGCTTTGCGCCGAATACACTTGACGTGGCGTAACATGGGGCGGTGTTGTGTTCCTGGGTGTCGCGGGAACTATGACACTGGTCCTAAGGTGCGTGTTCTCGCGTTTCCAAAGAATGCCAGTAGGAATGAAGCGTTGTCCTTGTATTTGTGTGTGCTTCTTATGTTGTGTGTTGTTACCTGCTCTGCTGCCTTCTTCCAAGAAATGAATCGTGGATTAGACTCATTACGCGGAAGTGTTTCATACCCAGCGTGCATTCAATGGTGAGAAACTGAAGTTTATGCCGTACTCCACATGTCCCACGTGCTCGACCAGAAGGTCAGGTAGCGCTTAAATAATGTTTGACGTGAAACGACTGGCAGTCTAAGTGAACTTTGACCAAGGCAGGGATAATGAGCAGAAGTATGCGGTACTGTGCTGGACTGCTTATTAACATGCAAATTACGTAATAGTGTGTCCATATACCGGCAATAAGTGACTACATTATTGCATACATTGCGCAAGTTTGTGAACTTTGTTTCCAAAAGAAAGACCTAATGAAGATAGGCTATCCCACTTTGATGCAGCAACAGGAAAGACTTTGACAGTTGACAGTGACAGGGTTCTTCTAGGGTCCATGCCATACCATACCCGGACTGCCCAGTTTACTTGAACCAGTCCCAGCTCCGTAGGCCCATGCCGTTATCTGCCACAGAAGCGGCGGCGGGTGAAATGACGGCCTACAAGATACATATCCGGTGGCAGGCTAGCCCTGTATTTCTGCGAGATGTCGCCTTGGAAACCTGTAAAAATGCTCACAAACCAGAAACTGTAGAGCGGCACGCAGTGCGTGCCGCAACAAACGTTACTTTGAACAACTTTTGTAAAATGAGAAACGAGCATATTCAAAGTGCAGCGCAAAAAAAAATGCGGACAGAAAAAATGAAGACGTTAAGCAAAAAATGAAATTGGCCGCTTCTAACCCTTTCTGTCGATAAAACCATTTGTGTCGTTCGACGCATATTTGGCCAGTAGAAACGTTCCTTAATGCGTGTAAGAGTCCTGGCAAACCCCAAGTGCCCAGCTGCAACGTCATCGTGCATAGAGTGCAGAACAGAGGAGTAGAGGCTAGCCGGAACGACTAGCAGAAAGCGTGCACCGCCAGACGAGTAATTTTTTCGATACAGCAAACCATCGCGAATGCAGAAAAGGTTCGCAGATGCCGGATCACGAGGTTTTTCAAAAAGTGACACCGTCTTGATCTTTTCGCTGTACTCTCTGGAAAGTAGCAAGATCCGGAAATTGTACGGAACCGGCGGCAAGATAGTCGTCAAAGTTGTCATCGCAGAGGGTAGTTGCGAGAGGCAGCCGCGAGAGGCAGTCAGCGTCAACGTGTTGGCGGCCACTTTTGTACGACACTTTAAAGTTGAACTCCTGAAGGCGTAATGCCCAGCGGGCCAGCCGGCCGCAGGGGTCGCGTAGATTCACCAGCCAGCAAAGCGAATGATGATCGGTGATGACTATAAAGGAACGGCCATAAAGGTATGAGCGAAACCGCTGTACGTCAAAAACGACGCAAGGATCTCTTGCTCCGTCACGGTATAGTTGCGTTCAGGCGTTCAGACAATATAACTGGGTGCGTTGGTCTGAGGGTGAACTGATAGTGAATGAGTTGTTGTATGGGTTTATACGTACGCGATCCTTGGCACGGGCGGTGGTACAAAGTGAGGTCAGGAGGGCCCCATTGGTATAGTGGTGCGGAGGCCGGCGCGGAACACGATCTTGTAGTCTTCTTGTGGAAGTCGAGGTAGGGGGACATGGTGGCATAATCTGGGAGTCTTCAGTGATGGCGGGGGCGCTATGGTGGACTTGAGGTGGTCGCTTTGAGGAGTAGCGTCTCCTCTAGGGTAGGCCGAATGCTGGGCCTTAACAATTTGGGTCCAGCGGGGGTCATCGTCAAATTCTTCTGTAGTGATAGGCGTACCAACGACTTGGTTCTCCATGTCGACATCTTCGAGGCTACAGCAGCTGCGGCGATGGCTCAGCGGCGGCAGGGGAGACGTGAGACGCAGCTCTTTGCTGCGGACGAAGCGGTGCCACGCCGAGCGTTAGGCTTTGCTCGTTTGCTTCGTGGCGGGTGAAAGATGAGGTCTTATTCAAGAGGCGGTCGGTCGGATGAAGGCAAATGAGGTGTCAGGTGAATCCTCACACCTTCACGGGCTCGCTGACAAAAATGGGTAAATATCCGAGGCGAAATGTGAAAGCCAGGCGCTGAAAAATACGGATCCCATGCGAGGTACCGTCTGTTGCAGAAGTTTGTAGCCCAACGCGCCAGGCGGAGGAGCAGTATCGCACCCGAGAGGTGGTGCTGCGCCCGCCTCTCGGGAGCTCGTGTGTGCCTCTTTCTTTTTTTGTCCTTGTCTTCTTTGCGCTACGTTTTCCTAAAATGCGAATGCACCAACTCGCCCAATTTAGCATTCTTGTGCGATACTGCTCATCCGCCCGGCGCGTTGGGCTGCAAACTTCTGCAACAGACGGTGCGTTCGCACGCGTTCCGAGCTGCCACGTGCCGATGCAAGAATCGCGAGCCGATGCACGATGTGTTGTCTTGCGAAAAGCAACGCGTTCTACCTCACGACTCTCCCGCGCCATGGTGGTGCAGTGGTCAAGATGCCCGACTACAGCACCATAGTACCCGGGTTCGATCCCGACTGCAGGTGGGTGAGTTTAGATGGAGGCGAATCGAAGCGGCGTCCATGTGCTGTGCGATGATAGAGCACGTTAAAGATACTAATAATATTAATTGGCTCCCAGGAAAGGAAAGGCTAAGTACCTGCCACACTGATCTGTCGACATTGAAACCGCACCGTAAGGGAAGGAAGGAAAGTTAGAGCGAAAGCGGAAAGAGAGAAAGGGGTGCCGAACTGAAGGGCTCTAGAGTAATTACGATCACCTGGGGACCTTTAACGTGCACTGACATGGGGAGGGTTGCGGCGGTGAAGGGTGGCTGTTTCTGGCCCTACGGGGCTGGGACGGTAGGCCACCGCCGCTTGCGGCGGGGGCTAGCCAGCCACCGAATTTTTATCTGTTGTAGGCCGTCATTGCACCCGCCACCACTTAGGTGGTGGACGATGGTTATTGCGGCACGCGTCTCTCTCTCCCTCTTCTTCTCTTTCTTCTCTACTTCTGTCTGCACGAGGTAGCGGAGCCCCGCCGGGGTGGTGCAGTGGTAAGACGCCCGACTACTGTGCCAGAGTACCCGGGTTCGATCCCGACCTCGGCGACTGCGTTTCGATGGAGGCGAAACGTAGAGGCGTCCGTGTGCTGTGCGATGTCAGCGCACGTTAAAGATCCCCAGGGGGTCGAAATTACTCCGCAGCCCTCCAATACGGCTCCTCTTTCTCTCTTTCCACTTTCACTCCCACCTTCCTCCCTTCTCTTACGGCGCGGTTGCGGTGTCCACAGAAAAACAAGTGAGACATTTACCGCGCCTTTCCCTTCCTATAAATAATAAATCAGTGGGTCCTGCCGGGGTAGTGCTGCGGTAAGACGCCCGACTACTGTGCCGGAGTGCCCGGGCTCGAACCCGACCTCGACGGCTGCGTTTCGATGGAGGCGAAACGAAAGGGCGTCCGTGTGCTCTTCGATGTCATCATCACCAGCCTGACTATACCCACTGCAGGGCGAAGGCCGCTCCCATATTTCTCCACTTAACCCGGCTCTGTGCTAGCTGCATCCACTTGACCCCTGCGAACTTAACCTCATCCGTCTACCTAACTTTCTGCTGCCCCTTGCTACGCTTTCCTTTCCTTGGAATCCAGTTTATTGCCCAGAGCGACTATCGGCTATCCTCTCTTCGCACTACATGTCCTGCCCATGCCCATTTCGTCTTCTTAATTTCCACTAGAATGTCGGTAACTTGAGTTATTTCTCTGACCCACTCTACACGCTTCCTATCTCTTAATGTTACCCGTACCATTTTTCGCTCCATAGCCCTCTGGGTTGTCTTCAACTTAAGTAGAACTATTTTGGTTAGCCTCCACGTTTCAGCCCCATAGGTGAGTACAGGTAAGATGCAACTGTTGTATACTTTCCTCTTGAGCAATACCGGTAAGCTGCTAGTCATAATTTGCGAGTGCTTGCCAAATGCGCCCGATCCCAATCTTATTCTTCTTGTTATTTCCTTTTCACGGTCCGGATCTGCGGTAACTACCTATCCAAGGTAGACATATTCACCTACTACTTCCAGTACTTCGCTACCTAATGTAAACTGCTGTTCCTTCCCGAGGCTGTTGAACATTGCTGTCAGCACACGTTAAAGATCCCCAGGTGGTAGAAATTACTCCGTAGCCCTCCACTACGGCCTCTCGTTCTCTCTTTCCACTTTATCTCCCACCTTCCTCCCTTTCCCTACGGCGTGGTTCAGGTGTCCACAGAAATAAGTGTAACAGATACTGCGCCTTTCCCTTCCTAGAAACCAATTAGCGGAGGTGGCTCTGCTACAGAGCCAGTAGCAGGCGCGTGCATTTTCTTTTCCTTCTTTCTACAGCCACAACAACACTGACATCGCACAGCACACTAACGCCATTTCGTTCGTCTTCATAGAAACGCAGCCGCCGGTGGTCGGATTTGAACCCGTTAAAATTATCAGGTGGTCGAAATTGCTCTGCATCCCTCCATTATGGCACCCCTTTTTGTTGTTGTGGCTGTAGGAAGAAAGAAAAGAAAATGCATGGGCCTGCTACTGGCTCTGTAGCTGAGCCACCTCCGCTGCCTCGTGCAGACAGAAGAGAAAATACACAAGAAAAAAGAAGAGGGAGAGAAAGACGCGCGCCGCAACAACGGCCGTTGTCCACCACCACCGAAGCGGTGGCGGGTGCAGTGACGGCCTACAACAGATAAAAATTCAGGGACAGGCAAGCCCCCGCCGCAAGCGGCGGTGACCCACCTGCCCCAGCCCCATCAGGGGAAGCACTGCACCATCGGAAATGCAAGCTTGTAAGCTTGGTTTTTCCTTCCTGCTTTCACTGCCACATTTATTACCTCCCTTACGGCGCGGTTTAGGTGTCGAAAGAACGCGTGACAGGTACCGTGCTTTTACTTTCTTGTGAAACAAATTATCATTATTACTTACCCTACTGAATCTTTCCCTGGAATGTAATTAGTAGTGCCAAGGCAATTGTAGGCTATGGAAACAATCATAATAATGAAGATTGCAAATTTTAGTAAATAATAATAGTTGTCAATAAAGATTAAATAAAAAGCAAGATCGGAGCATAACAAATAGAAATAAATTGAATAAAATCATCAGCCGGACTCTACAAACTGTAGGCGAAAGCCTCTCGCATATTTCTCCAATTATCTCTGTTCTGTTCTATGCTAGCTGCATCCACGTAACCCCTGCGAACTTCTTAACCTCATCCGCCCACCTAACGTTCTGCTGCCCCCTGCTACGCTTTCCTTTCTTTGGAGTCGTTTGTTACCCTAAGCGACCATCGGTTATCCTCTCTTCGCACTACATGTCCTGCCCATGCTCATTTCTTCTTAATTTCCACTAGAATGTCGGTAACTTGAGTTATCTTAACCACATCCGCCCACCTTTGTCCACCCCTCTTACGCTTTCCTTTCTTCGAATCCAATTTGATGCCCTAGCTGGTATCGGCTGTCCTCGCTTCGCACTACATACCCGTGCCTATGTCCAGTTCTTGATTTCCATCCCACTGCATGCTTTCCACGTCTTAAAGCTAGACCTACCATTTGGCGTTTCATTGTCCTCTGCTTTGTTTTCACCTTAGGTAAAATCATTTTCGGTTGCCTCCACATTTCAGCCCCATAGGCGAGTACAGGTACAATGCAACTGCTATATACGTGCCTCTTGAGCGATACTGGTAAGCTGCTAGCCATATATGTGAGTACTTGGCAAATGCGCTCCATCCCAGTCGTATTCATCTAGTTATTTCCCTTTCATAATCCGGGTCTGTGATTAATACCTGCCCTAAGTAGACATATTCGCTTAAGACGTCCAGTGCTTCTCTACCTATTGCAAACTGCTGTTCCTTCCCTAAGCTGTTGAATATTATCTCAGACTTCTGCATATTGTTTTTTCTTCCGCTCTAGGTCATCAATCATTTTTTGCAATTCATCACCTGAGTTACTTAGAAAGCCATAAGCGAATCACAGATTACTGAGGTGTTTTCGAGCGACCCTTATCTGCTCCAATTTCAAGCCTTTGAATACTTCCTCTAAGCAAGCTGTGAACATTATTCCCCTTGCCTAATCCTGTTTTTATTTTTTTATGGGAATTGTGTTTCTTTATGCAGAATAATGGTCGCTTTGCAGCCACTATCCCCGCCGGGTTGGCGTAGTGGCCACGGCGTTCGAGCACTGTTCCCAAGGAGGGGGATCGAATCCCGGCTTCAGCGGCCGCTTTTCGATGGAGGTGAAAAGCAAGGCTCTCGTGTGCTGTGCGATGTCAGTGCACGTGAATAAACCGCAGGCGGTCGAAATTTCCGGAGTCCTCCCCTAAGGCGCCTCTCATAGCCTCAGTCACTTTGGGACGTTAAACCCAACAAACCAACCAACTTTGCAGCCACTATATATATATATATATATATATATATATATATATATATATATATATATATATTGACTGAGCCCATCGTGGCCTGCATGACTACCGATGTTTCTACGGAGTCAAATGCTTTTTCGTAATCAATTAATACTGTGTATGAGGGCTGGTTATATTCGGAGCATTTTTCTATCACCTGATTGCCTGGATTTACCTCGATGGACACTTGAATATAATGTGCCGCCGTGATTACGTTCGAAGGAGCCTTCTGCCCTAGCAACTCGCTGTCATCGTTTGCTGCCTTGATAAATGGCACATACCCACGAAGGGGGATTGGTCGGGGTTCAGTGTGGACAGCCAAATGTCCGACACATACTTAATTAGTGCATTATATTATTTATCAACTAAACAAAAACCTAAGATTTAGGATCACAAAATTGATTGAAAGGAAAAAAATGCGGATCAAATCATTAGGAAGTTTGTAAATTTGGAATACAATTAGCAAGGGAATCTGTCCGTAGCTGTGATGTAGTCATATATTTATTGACAAATTTGAGGCAACGCAAATAATTTCGCACTCGTGCCGAAAGGGAGTAGAAGCGGGATCGACAACGTAAGTCCCAAGCGGGCTATTGGAATTTTTAAATGCACCCTCCTCTGATGTGAAAACCTTCTTCAAGCGAGAAGGAAATTATCATTATTTTCAATCTCACTGCAAGCCTCAGAAAGGTTTGTGGGGCTGATCCCGCATCTACATAAATAAAGATTTAGGCGAGGAATCCTGCATCTCATGAGAGTCATCGTTACCGCACACGTTCATGATTTACATGAACGAACATTCCATGAGTATATAAGATGTTGGTATTCGGCTGTAGATAGCAAGGGATCATTGCATGAGGGGCTAGGTATTGATAACGCTGAAAACAGGACATTCCAAAAATGGTAATATTAGGGATAGTACATGAAACAGATGCATCAAGAGCTGATTTAGCCAAGAAATCTGCCGCTGCGTTCGGGAAAATACCGCTGTGACCGGGGACCCAGATGAAGCGTATTTCTTTCACACACCCCGGTATGAACAACTTTAGCGAACGGCTCAAAAGAGCATCCCGTGCTGATTCCAGTGATAACAAAACAGAAACAGAGTCTGATAGAAAAAATATTTTTGACTGATTGCCGAGACTTTTAAGAGTGCTAGCCCAATTGCCAAAAACTCTGCTAAAAAGATAAGTGTTTATTCAGGGACACGCACCGAAAAACTCCAGGAGAGAGACTTTGAAAAAATTCCAATCGCTGCTTTTGGCGCAGTCACAGACGCATCAGTTGCGATTACAGTGTGATCAGGGAACTTTTCAAGGTGATCACATAGGAGACTGGATATTAGATTTGAAGGTAAGTGCTTGACATTAGATGGAAATATAGAGTTATAATTGATATCCACAATGAACATTGAGGCAACCAATAGTACATATAGAACAGAGGTCCACACCAATGTTTGCTAAAATGCTCTGCGTGAAAACAACCTGGGGCACGCAGAACCTTTGCCACTGATGAGTGAGAAAGAGGACTGGGTTTGAGACAAAAGTAGGTATAGCCACACCGGGAGTAGCCTCAAATTACCGCAAGAATGACCGCCAAGCTATCTGTCTCGATCCTTCTGCTTTTTCTTTTTCTTCTCCTTTTTCTTCCTCTTCTTGTTCTCAATCTTTTGCTTTCCTTCGTCTTTTTCTTCTTTTGTATTATTTTTATTATTCTTCATCTCCTTCGTTTTTTCTTCGTCTTCTTGTTTTTTCATCTTCATCTTCCACAGTGCCAAGGTGCTATGCCGACGGATTGAAAACGGAAGACTGCTTGTAGTGTAGCTTTCACCACAAAAGCAAAACTTTCAAAGTCGTCGTGGCAGGAGGTAATGTTCTCGCAATCTCGCAATGTGGTGTCCGCATTGACCTCTATCTGATTTTTTATGTCACAGACTTGCGTCCGAAACTTCGCTTTTGCGTCTCTTTTCAAGCAACGACAGGTGTCGCTATTAGCAGGGCCTTCGTAGAAAAGGAAGCAGAGATGGCGGCTGAGGCGTCGACGTCGAGCGATGAGCTCGATATCCGCCTCGAGCTGACTTGGTCAGGAGTGCGCGACCAGCGAAGAGCTGGCGGAAGCTGGCTCGAGACGTTCACCGTGTACTCCGTCAGCGACGGGCCAGACCGCACCGTATTTCGTGAGCTGGAACGATCCGACCCTGGTAAAGACAACGCGGCCGTTTTCGGCACAACGTACCGCTTCGGCGACACGCATCTGCTGCTGTTCGAGGTGTTCAGCCTTAATCGAATCACCAGGACACCCGAGCCTCTCGGAAGGATGACTTGCGGGGCCGTAGATATGCTCGTATACCTAGACACTCCCTACACTCGCAACCTAGTTGATCAAAAGGGAGCCAAGGTGCCTGGAAGTATGACCATCGTGCCCAGAGCCTTCAGCCACCCCGGTGGATTTGTGGCGCTAGAATTCTCGGCCCGGTCACTTCCGGTCAAGCGGCTCTTCCGTTCCAGCGACGCCATGCTAGAGCTGTGTGCCCAGGACGGCAACGCGGTGCTTGTCACCGAAGTGGCGTCTGGAAGCCGAACCCCGCGGTGGAAGCCACAGGTGGTCAACGCGGACCGCTTTCCAGGAGGCGTGCTCAAGTTGCGCTGTTACGACGTAACCCTGACGGGAGAGCGCACCTTTGTAGGCCAAGCGACAGCTCTGCTGGACGAGATGGAAGCCGGCACCTTGCTTCCTCTGGACGTGCCTCGAGTGGGGTACGCTGGCCTCGAGCCCTGCCCTGGCGGCGAGAAGCCTGTTCTGCACGTGGAGCGTTGTCGCCAGTTTCCTTGGACATTGATCGACTACCTGCACGGCGATTTTTCCCTGCATTTTGCCTTCATCATCGACCTGAGCTCCTCAAACGGTGATCTAAGTCCAGGAAGTGAGGTTCGTCGCTGCTACGAGAGTGCAATTGGAGCGTTCGACGAAGTCGTGCAGCAGTTTGACGAGGACCAGCTTTTGCACGCTCTTGGGTTTGGCGCCCGTGCTTCCAAGGGACTCATGAGTCAGCCGCTCGTTTTCCTTTCCGGTAGCAGTGATAAAAAGGTGAAAGGTGTCCAGGGTGTGCTGGAAGCATATGCTGAGAGTCTAGAGCGCCTGGTTCCGTCTGAGCCTTCGGAGCTGGCGCCGGCCGTCACGCATCTAGCGCGGCTGGCAAAGCCGACCAACTACCACGTGGTCCTCGTCTTCACGGACGGCCGGTTGGACTACGGACTGAGTACTCTCGACTGCCTCTCTAAAGCCGCGGTGTGCGCCCTTTCCATAGTGCTTCTAGTGATTGGTGAGGAAGGCTGCAGCCGGGCCCTTCGCAGGGACCTGCTGTCTCGCCGTCGCGCTGGTCAGCGCGAATGCGTGCACGTGATTGAAGTTGCGCCGTACCGAAATCGTTTGCACGTACTGCCGCGAGAGGCGCTAGTTGCTGTCCCCGAGCAGGTAATGCAGTTCTTGGCGGTGAACGACGTCGAGCCAGCCCTTGGGGTTCAGTAGGACGGACGGTACCGCATAACACTGCAAGTTCAGCAGAACTAAATTAGAGTCAAGGCGACAGCGCGTACAAAAATTGAGATAAAATTTTCACTCCTACCTGAATCCTGTCGGAGCTCCTCTGACCACCAGCCATGACTGGCAATCAGTTTCCGTTGCTTCCATCGCAATTCTACACTGAATAGTAAATGTAAGCTCAAAGTCTATTGAATGGGCATATTTCTTGTGAAAGTCGTGGCACAGATATCAATATGTCCTATTTCCGAAGCGGCGTGAACATAAGGTAGTTTGCTCAAAATATTTTAAATTTTGAAATATTAATACTCCTAAATCGGTTAAGAATTCTGGAACACGTTTTATTTCCAAAAACTATAAGTGTCACTCAAGCACGCCGTACATCAAATTGATTTATCTCTCTTTACTTTGAAATCACGATGAATGAATCGCCCTAATCTCTCCATTTCACAGAATAGTCTACAGTTCGTACTCTTCAGCGCTGCCTCTTGTACAGCCATACCGAACCTCGCGTAGTTTAAACAATCATCTGAGCTTCCAATGCACTTCTTGCAAACCCGTTGCTTTTAATTCATCTGCCTTATTTAGTGATAAAGAGAAAATTGGGAATATTGCAGCGATAGTCTCTAACACCACCTTTTAATCTACGTTTTTTTTGATATTTTAATATTAATAAGTCATTAGGAAAAGAAAAGCCCAGTACCTGTTACAGTTTATGTGGACACCTTACCCGAGAAGTAAGGGAAGGCAGAAAGGCGGGAGTGAAAGCGGAAAGAGAGAAGGGCTGTAGTGGAGGGCTGCGGAGTAATTTCGGTCACCTGAGGATTTTTAACATGCACTGATATCGCACAGTAAATGGATGCCTCTTCGTTTTGCTGATATTAAAATGCAGGCGCTGGCAGTCATAATTTTGTAGCGAAAGCTACATTGCCCACGGACAAGGAGCTTCGCGTGGCAGGAGGCACAGAGCTGTTGCCTAGCAACCGCCGCAGCTTACAGACGCCGAGCGCTCGCCGCGCCATCCGGCAATCAAGAAGCAACCAGAACAAGCCTCGTCTTTAATGCAAAAGCTGTCCAGTCTTCGTAGCCAACGCCAAGCGCAAGCTTAGTGCCCTGCTAGACTTCATGTCGGAGTCTGGCGCCCTCAACCTCACCTCACCCACCCCCTTCCCCTCTAGGCCTCAGGTCCTCCTCATGAATAAAGGTTTTTGAATGAATGAATAATGCAAAAGCAGCATAGCTAGACCTAGTGAATAGCGCATCTTAATTCTCCTTTTCTGGCATGAGGATGATAGTGGTGATCATGATAGGCTAGTCAGCGCCGCATTTCGGGCGAGTGTGTACTCAGCATTGAAAAGGATGGATTGGATTAGATTAGATTGGACTGGATTGAGTTCGACTCTATCGGAGTGGTTTGAATTTAGCAGGCTTGGATTGTATTGTACACGGTTGGTTGGATTGTATTTCAGTCCCCTAAACTGTACTTGATTCGACTGGATTGGTTTGGATTGGATTAGATTGGATTTGATTACACTGGGTTGGATGCGATTAGATTGGAATGGGGAGGAATAGGCAGCCCAATGCCAGGTACACATGATTGCGCTACGTATATCCTGGCCTAGGTGAGCTAAGCCACGGCCAAATTTTTCTCTAGGTTAGGTTTTGGGGAAAAGAAGGCGCCTTATACTTTTGAGTGGGAACCACGGAATGGCCGACACCTGCACGTAAGTAGGCCAAGGCCATGTTTTCGTACTTTTTCTTGTAAATTGTGCATTAGTTTATGGCAGATCAGGCAGAGGCGTGCGGCTTTATCATCCTTATTTTCTGTCTGATCCATGTTTTTTGCTGGTTGGTCACGCCGGCGTGTGGTATCAGCACAACCTTCATCCAGAATTTGATGACCTCACGCCCCTATTGACGTGCGCTGCAGAGCTAGTGCATCAGCATATGACCTCACCGGAGATGCCTTTCAATAGTCAATAGCAAGAATTTCATTTCAGTGGTCACGGCAGACCAGGCAGAGGCATGTGGCTTTATGCACCCTTCATCTGTCTGACCCAGGTTGGTGTCTACTACATACCTTGAAAAGTGGTTGTCATGGTGTCCTCGTTCTGCCAGTCCCCAGCAGTGCTTTCTAATTGCCTGCGATGTGTACCTGGAATGTCAGTTGCTGCATGTGGAGATAGCGAGCTGAATTCCGGCTCTGAGACAAACTCGGACAGTTTGAAAGTGCAAGTATTGTTGAAGCAACTACTTCTTGGACTACAAGAATTGACCGAAGAAATCGGGGCAAAAATAGGGCAAAAGACGTTAAGAAAGAAACGTTTGAGTGAATACAACCTGGAGCCTGGCCTTTTGAAAGAGAAATCATCCCGTTTTGATAACGTGGGGATAACAGTTACGTTCCTTCGCGAAGAAATATCACCGACTTAGAAGATCGAAGCAGACATACGAACTTAGTTATCTTTGGCATGCCAGAAGATCCTGATGAAGGGGAATCCAATATTAGGAACAAAGTTATATTTATATTTGAGGTTTTTCTATCTAAGCTTTGTGTGACGTGTAACCAAGTTGCTCGAATTCATTGTATCGGCATACCTGAAAAAAAAAAAAAGCGACCTGTCGTACTATTTTTCCAAGACTAAAAAAGGCGAGAAGTTATACGGAATGTTCGCAAACTTAAAGGTCCAAATGTTTCTATCCCAAAGATGAATTCATGGGACACTGTCAGGATAAGAAAGCTTTTATGGGACAGCACTAAAATAGACAGAGATGAAGACTGCAAACTGAATCTTCTGCATAAAAGTCTAAAAATGGATGGGCAGACTTTTGCGTGGAATGAGGCCAACTATTGTAGTGTCAAGATACGCAATTAACTAGATAACGGGTGACTGGTATTTCGAGGTACAAAATAACTCAGGCTTCTTAAGGTAAACGCGCGCCGGGTGGTTAATAAGAGCAGAGTTGGGCTAGTTAGTGATCTATTGAGTATATACCAGCAGCGCAGACACGGAGAGAGGGAAGGAGGAGAACACAGCGTTTTTGTGCTGTGTTCGTCTCCTTCCCGCTGTTCGTGTCTATCTGCACTACTATAGTTGATATCTTATTAAGTTGCAGTAATACGGAAAGTTGAGCTAGTTGGTACATGATAGTTGGTACATTCTGCGAGTATTTAATCTGTGTTCTTCGAATAAACGTTCAGTTGATAGTAGCGCCTGTCCTTGTCATTAATCTCTCGTTGTTGTTCTCCGTCGCAGCGCTCGTAATTTGCAATCTTATTAAGAGCGACTGTCCTGAAGCCATAGTATTAGGTTATCAGCCCTACTGTAAGTACTTAGGCTTGGTATCGAGAAAAAAATTGACGATTGTCATCCGTTAATAATTAGAGGTGATTAACTATGCGCCACTAATGGTACGCACACTCCCAGACACTCTTAGAGTGAGCGGGGGTTGCTGTCCCAGTCTTAAAGGAATGTCCTCGACTTGTGTGGCAAGCTCAGCCGGACGTCAACTACGTTTAGCTTTCGCCGGTTCAAGACAGAGTGAGGGTCAGAGTCAGAAGTAACAAAAACAAACTTTATACACAGCAAGAGATGATACAGATAAATTCGCACGGACCTTAAAATGTACAGACGAGAGGTTCATAGGAAGGCAACGCTAAGCATGCAACTAAAGAAGTATTCAATAACAAATAGGCTTTACAATACTGAACAATACACAGGAGAGTCAAAAAAACACACCAAATTGTTCCCTGAGCACTGTCGCAGACCGACACGCCTGAAAGTCAGGATGTGGCCGCTACTGAAACCCCTCAATAAACTAAAAGAAGCGCCATCTCCTCTCTCCTCTCACAAATGCTGCGCTGATTAGTTTTACACGAACAAAGGAAATGGACAAACGCTGAGGTTGGGACTTCTGGATACCCCTTACGCTTGGGTCTTTTGAATACCCCTTAAGGCTTCTAATTGGCATTGCTGAAACTTGCCTAAGGAACTTGAGAATACACCAAGAGCTTTCGCCTCCGAAGCAAAGTGATGGAAACAAGCCTTTCGCGGTCCTTCCTTATGTGGACGGCATTTCGCACCGGCTGAAGAAATTTGGCCAGGGGTTTGATGTGAAGGTTGTTTGTCAGCTCCCTTAAAGTTTAAAGGGATCTGAAAAAGTTAACCAGGAAGAATATGCAGATGAGAAAAGTGCGTGCGGCGTCAAGCATGTTTCGCAATTTGTTCCATGCTCTAAGGGGGTGGTTTACAAAATTTCCCTCTCTTGCGGCAAGTGCCACGTGGGGCAAATTGGGCGATTCCTGAATGAAAGGCTTTTGGAGCACAACAGGAAATGTCGTTCCTTGCAGGGTGCAGAAAATTTGGCTAACCATTCCCTGAAACACGAGTGCAGCCCATATTTCCAAAACACGGTTATTTTGGCAACAGAAAAGAAAAAGCGTGAGGTAATTGAGGCCTTTCGGATGGTTTCATGCAAAGAAGGCGATTACGTTAGCGCTCCTTCCGTAGCTCTTTCCCGCCGGCAAATAGATATTTTGAGAAGTGACAAAAGACTTGCATGAGGTCACCCGCGCGTGTCTGTTAGATGCGCGGGGGGGGGAGGGGGAGGAGGGGGTTTACTGCGATTTCATCCCGGGCTTAGATAAGGTGTTTATTTTTCACATTTTCATGGTTTCATTCCTTAGTTGTTCTTGCTGTTACAGTGCACTGTTATGATTTATGTGTATTCAGGATCCTCAGATTACGTCGCGTGCTTGTGTTTCCTTTTTCCTTTTCTAAGAAATAAAACTTCAGTTGGTAGATTGCGCTTAACCTCAGCGTTTGTCCAGTTCTTTTGTTCGCGTAAAACTAATCAGCGCAGCATTTGTGAGAAGATGTTCCAACTAGCTCAATCTCAAGCACTTCCTCTCTCCTCCTCCAGCTCTGCCGCTCCTCCTCTCGCGTTTCGACCGTTGCTCCACCTACGCGCTGCGAGCTCTAGCGGGGTGGTGGTGGTGGAAAACATTTACATCAGATACAAATATAAGAGGTTACGCATGAGCTGACCCTGAAGGGGCCAACCCTCACAGACACTAGATGGAGGTCCCTAGTTAAGGACCCTAGTGGCGTCTGCCGCCACTGGGGCTCACCCGACTGAAGCTCGTTGGGCCTGCAGGCCGGAGCAGCCGAGCAAGGTCGCCTCCCAGTCCTCCTGGGTTGGGTAGGGTTGAAGGGGCTAGCCGGATTGGAGGGGCAGGCTCAATCCATGTAATAGATGTCCGAAGACACCGCCGCACAGAGAAAGCAGGGTCGAAGTGTTTTAGCGCTGCCGAGCACAGCAGTGTGTTGGTATAGAGGCGGAGTAAGATCCCCTCATCCGCCTTTGAAAGGCCTTTACAAGGGCGTGGGTAAAGGCTGTGGCTAGATTGGTAGTTTTTTACGATATCTTTGAATGTATAAGCCAGAGCAGATCAGCATCCTGGTCAGAGGGGGAAGAGGAGGAAACTTCCCGGAGAGAGAGCGCGCGGGCGGCGGCGTCGGCAGCCTCGTTTCCAGCCAGCCCCTGATGAGCAGGAGCCCAAATAATATACCGGAGAGCGGAGTCCGCAATGTAGGAGCTATTTCGAAATATTCGATAGGCTAGATAGGGGGTCCAGCCCGGTTCGACGTTCCGACAGGCCCCTCGGTAGTCGGAAATTATTTATTTCGAGTCGGAGTGGGAAGCAGCCAATGCTATGGCGACCTCCTCCGCATGAGTTATGTTGCGGGGCCCGAAGCTAAGACCGTTGACTGTTTTCGCCTCGTGGACAACTGCGGCGGTGTACCATCCCCCATGGTGCGGATGGAGGCGTCCTCATAAAACACGCCGGGTTTGGAACCATAACGGTGTGCCAGGGCTTCCGCCCACGATAGGCGTCTGCCATCATGGTCTTCGCGTGTCATTTTGGCAAGAAGAGGCGTACGCAGAGGGCGCATTCCACGGCGCTGGAATGCGTGCCCGTTCTTCCATAAGTATGATATGTTGGATGTGGAGCCGGGCAAGAAAGCGCCTGCACAACTGCGTCTGCGACAAACGCGTATATGTATTTGTGAGGTGCGCTTACCTCAATTCCCTGAAGGTGTTCCCCCTTCCCAGCGCCATGAGGCGCTGGTTTGAGGTGTTCACCGGGATATCGATGGCCCTGGTTATGATTTTGCGGATAATGACCTCGAGGGCATCCTCATCCTCAGGAATGGAGTAGAATACAGGATTCGACTGGTTATGAAAGCGTTTGCAAGCAGCAAAGCATCCTTACTTCCCAATCCACCGCGTTTATTGGAAACTCGGCGGACCATGCGGCCCACCTGGTCCTCCACCTTGCGGAATTGCGCCAATATGGTGTCTGGCTTGCGGCGTTGGTGAATGAAAAGTCCCAGTACTCGGACTTCTTGTGTTTCTGGAATTGGATCTGATTGAAGGGTAGGTTGAATTTTAGTAGTGCATTTGGGAGAGGGGCGGATGTGCCCAAATTCAGACTTCTGTGGAGAGCATTGAAGACCGCAGCGGCGAGCATAGCGGTCTACTATAGTCGCCGCCTGCAGCAGGCTGGCCTCAGTGTCTCCAAGCGAGCCCTGTGTGGCCCACAGGGTGATGTCGTCGGCGTACAGAGCATGCTGCACGCCCTCGACAGCACACAGCTGGGCCGGCAGGCGCATAATGGCCAAATTGAATAACAGGATAGAAAGCACTGCGCCTTGCGGCGTTGCCCTGGTAACTATGGGGAAGGGGCCATGTTCGTGATCTTGAATGCGGATTTAAGAGTGGCGGTCTGTGAGAAATTGGTGGTTATATTGGAAGGCACGACGGCCAGAGTTGGCTTGACTCAAATTAGTGAGAATAATCTTATGCGTTACATTGTCGAAAGGCCCCTTAAGATCCAGGGCGAGTGCGACCCTGTCATTATGAGGGCACTCGAGGGGGTCAAGGACTTCTAGATGTAGTTGAAGCAAAACACCCTGTGCGGATCTGTTTGGGCGAAATCCGCACATGGTGACCGCCAAGACGGTTGTGTCTCTAGGTACTCGGACAACCGGTCCCGCACCATCGCCTCCATAAGTTTGCCCACACAAGAGGTAAGAGAGATGGGGCAGAGGTTGTCGTGTTTATTGCTTTGCCGACCTTTGGCATGATTGTGACCACCGCAGTTTTCCAATCAATGGGGAGTGGCGCATCTCCTCAACATATTGCGTCGATGTAGTCCAATAATGTTGTATAAGCTGAGCAAGGAAGGATGGCTAGTAATTTAGCTTAACAGGGATTTTGTCCCAGCCCGGTGCAGTGCCACGTTTTATTTTGCCCAGGGCTGCTGGTAGGTCGTGCAGCTTGAACGGCTGATCAAGCTCAGTGTCCTCATAGCCTGCATAAGAGTACGCCTGCCACGAGTTTCTTGTATGTTGCACAAATATCGGTCCCTATGTTTGTGCGCGAGTTGTGTAGTATTATCAGAGAAGTTGCGGATTACACGCTGCAGATGGCTTTGTCTTTCCCTACGTGTCTGAGGTGGATTAAGGCGCGAAAGAGGCGCCATGTTTCGGCTCGATATTTGACGCGCTGCCGTGTTGCACCTATCCACCCAGTTAGAGTCGGCGAGCTGGGCCGCGTACTCAGCCGCTCGTTGGTGAGCTCGGCAATTCGAGCTTTAAGGTACCTGTTATGTTTCTGCCAACAACATCGGCGGACGAGGCAGTGCCGAGCTTCCCAGAGGTGGAGTAGGTGGTTGTCCACATACGATACCACCTTTGAGAGCTGAATTTGAGTTTCGAGGGAGCGAAGGTGTGAAACCAAATGCTGGGACCATGAGGTGTACTCTTGCTCTGTAATGGAATGTTGCGTTGTCGAAATTTTGCCGGAGTTTCGTCCAATCTGGGAGACGGACTTGTGTGTGGGTTTAGAGAGTGGGCGAGTTCTGTTTGTGGTATTGATAATGCAGTGGTTGCTGCCGAGGGTTTCCTTGGTGTTGACCCAGTCTACATGTTGGATGTCATAAGTAAAGGTAAGTGCTCTGTCGTGACCGAAGAAAGACACGAACGCAAGCAGCCAGGAACGGAAGTGAAACTATTAACGGAGGCCTCGGCTTATATATGGCCCTTGTCTTGTCTGATGTCACATTCTTCCCTTCTTGGTGAAAACAAATGCTATTTAATTTTTACACTGCTTCTTCCTGTAATCTTCTGCAGTGTATCTGTCCGGGGGTTTTCGCACACCAGTGCTTCGTCAGAGTAATGGTGCTGGTGACTGGTTGCCTGTAGAATTACGCTCCTCTACCTCGAGGTTGGACCTGGTCGTGTTGAGCTCCGGATTGCCTCCTCCAGCAACTGTTGATAGGTCGGGTTGCGGTCTCGGTCACGGCTCATCGTCAGACTGGCTCGGCTTTGGTGCGGTTTCCCTAATTTGATCCCTTGGAGAAGGTTGGGTTTGCACCTTACTCTATGCCTTGGCAATCTGAAAAAGACCTTTTGAGAAGAGAATTCTTGACAAAGACCTTTTTGAACTTCTGAGCCTCCCAGACCGATACCTTCCTTCCCTGCACATGGTAACTGCGTCGTATTATTGGTGACTGCATTCCACACTGTAGTTTGCCTTGGCCGTAGGTTGTCAACGTGAGTGAACTGTAGTCGGCCTTGAACTCTTATCTAGTATGTGGCTGAACTGACAATATGTTCGACCATAACTTCGTGCCATGACGCAGGCTCACCTCGTGTAGTCTTCACGTATACTTCATCACCTACGGAGAAGGATTCTGCGGGTCTTCTTCGGTCGTTGCGTTGTTCAGTGTCTCTTCTGGGACGCTCAGTCATGTCCCCTGCAAAACTTGGTTTAGAAGGGACAAAGTAATTCTGGGCAAACGCTTCAGGAAAACTTCAGCAGGTGTACGCGAAGTCATTGAGTGCGGAGTGTTTTTACAGAAAAACAGAAACTTCTTCAAACGTTCTTGTGCTGTACTATTCACTCCAGCATTTGCATCGCTCAGAACCTGTTTTAGGAGAGCTTCCTTAGTCGTTCTGCGGCACCATTCGAAGCAGCATGATACGGAGGGGTCCTTGTGTGTTTGATACTTCTTTTGCTCATGAAATCTCCAAAGTGTTTCGAAGTGAATTGTGGGCCGTTGTCGGTAACAATTTCTTCAGAGAAGCCGTAGGCTGCGAACGATGTTCAGTGTCCTGGGCGTTGTCATTGGCCTCATGGCGAACACTTCAATCCCCTTAGAGTACGCGTCTACCAAGACTAGTAGATTTACACCGTCTTTTACAGCATAGTAAACGTGAATCCTATCCCAAACTTCTGTTGAATATCTCCAGGGTTGCAGAGGCCCTGCTGACTTTGCTGGACGGGTACCTTGACAAACGTGACAGTTTCGAACAGTTTTTCATATGTTTTTGTCGAGGGAAGGCCACCAAACGTATGCCCTCGCCAGCATCTTCATGCGAATTATTCCTAGGTGAGCTCCATGTAGCAACGAGAGCATATGCGCCTGCAAGGGTTCTGGCACGATCGCCCGATTGCTCCAAGTCAAGCATCCCTGCTCTGCAAACAGTTCATCTCTGCGTACGAAAAACGGTCGCAGTTCTTCAGAGCAATGCTCTGACCATCGCGAAAGAACTTAGCTGAAAGCGCGTGTTAGTAGGTAATATCGCTTGGTTTTCCGAGCGACTTCTTTAGCTGTTAGCGGGGTTGCATCAAAAACAGCCAAACTCGGGCTCGTCGTGGCTTGAAGCGGTCAAAAATGGTAGTCGTGATAGTGCGTCAGCGATTTCCATTTTCTTGCCGTTCCGAAACTTGATATCATACTGATACGCTGTTAACGACAGCGCCCACCTCTGCATCCGTGCAGCTGCCAAAGATGGCAGGGGCTTGTCACGCCCAAGTGCGATAAGCGGCTAATGGTCTGGGTTAAGAGCGAACTTGCGCCCATACAAGTAACGATGAAACCGCCGTAACCCAAATATGAGCGCGCGCGCTTCTTTTTCACATTGAGCATAGTTTCGCTCGCTACTTGACAAAGTGCGGGAAGCGAATGCGATAGGCCGCTGAATTCCGTCTGGCATTTCATTGAAAATGACCGCTCCCAGGCCGTAAGCGGCCGAATCGCAGCTAAGCCCAATTGGCTCTGCGACGTCGTAGAAGGCTAGTACTTCGCTGTTCGTAATCATTTCCTTAGTTGATCGAATGCCTTCTTGCACGGTTCCGTCCATTTCCATTTACGGTCTTTTTGAAGAAGCTCATAAAGAGGTGCGACCACAGTTGCCAAATTCCGCAAAAACTTTCCATAGAAGTTTAGAAGACCCACGTTGGCCCTCAGTTCTGAGATGTTACTAGGTTATGGGGCATCCCGTACTGTTTTTATCTTTTCTGCGGTAGGATAAATTCCCTTCTTCGAGACCTTGTGCACTAGTTGACAACTGATTCGCGAAAACAATTTCCACTTTTCCTCTTTTAGCCCGATGTTGTGATCGCGTAACTGCTTCAGGACTTTAACGGTAGTGTTGTAGCAGTCTTCTGTGCTGCTGCCTGTGATAACGACGTCGTCTATGTAGCATCTGACGTTAGGAATTATTTCCAGAATTTTGGTTTGGTTGGGTTTGCGGGGTTTAACGTCCCAAAGCGACTCAGGCTATGAGAGACGCCGTAGGGGAGGACTCCGGAAATTTCGACCACCTGGGACTCTTTAACGGGCACTGACATCGCACAGCACACGGGCCCCTTGCTTTTCGCCGCCATCAAAAAGCGGCCGCTGAGGCCGGGATTCGATCCCGCGTCTTTGGGAACAGTAGTCGAGTGCCGTAACCACTGCGCCACCGTCCACCATAGCGTAAAACAAGACTGGTGCACTGGCAATTCCAAATGGTAGCCTTTAGAATTCATAAAACCCTTGATGCGTATTTATCGTGAGCAGTGGCTTAGATTCTTCGGTGAGAGGAACTAGCTGGTACGCAGAAGACAAATCCAGCACACAAAATACTTTACCGCCAGCTAGCATCGAGTACAGATCCTCAGGCAGCGGTAGCGGGTAACGATCCGTCTTGAGTACTTAATTGTTACTTTGTAGTCTCCGCGAATTCGTATTACACCACAGCGCTTTGGGACCGGTACAATGTTAGTAGCCCACTAGCTCGTTGCTACTTTATTTAGAATGCCTTGACTTTCCAGCTTTCGTAGTTCCTCGGCGACTGCGTCTTTCGTTGCGGAAGGCATAGATCTGGCTTTGCAGAACATAGGCGTGCAGTTGGAATCGATGGCTATTTTGACTTCAAAGTTGCGGACCATTCTCGGTGTAGCACGAAATACTTCCGGAAATTTCTCTCGTAGGGACCTAACATTAGCGTTTTCTGCAACGCTGCGGACGGTTTCCCATTCAAGCTGCAACCTCTTAAGCCAATTCCTGCCTAGAAAGGTAGGCATCTCTCGGCCTTGGTCCTCTACTATATGTAGTGGAAGCTCAGTTGTGTATCCGTTATGCTCCACGTTTACCATTGCCTTTCCTCTCAGCTTTACAGGCTCTCCTGTTTAAGTTTTCAAAGCTGCTTTTGTTGGATTGCATTTAACCTGCGAAAAGCATTGCTTAAAAAAACTTTCCGGCATCAATGTGGCAGCTGCCCCCGTATCCAAAAGTATGGAGATGGGCGTTCCGTCAATCTGCACGGAAAGTTTGTAGCCGCGCGTTCCGTCCCCCGTGGATTGCACGAGGTGATAGGTATGCGAATCGTCAGATTCTTCGTTTGTCGCAGTTCACCGGACGGGTTTTCTTTCCTCGGCACATAGATTGTAAATGCCCAGTCTTCGCACATGCACGGCACTTCGCATTGCGATACCAACACTTGTCTGAATTATGGCCTTTTCCGCAGCGGTAACAAGCGTTTTTCTCGCCTTTCCTTCCTTGCTCTCTGACGGCCTGGCTTTTGTGACCAGCGTTCCTCGAACCACACTTACGTCAGACAAGCGTTCTGCTTGGAAGTATAGCTCCTTTGCTTTGCAGCAAGTTCTTTCTCGAACGCTATCTTGCACGCTTTTTAAAGTTCGTCTTCCGTTGCGAACAATATCCTCTGAGTCTCCTGGTACCGCAATCCTGCCACAAGCCGATCCCTCAAGCCATCATTAAGGAACGCTTTATACTTGCAATTACGCGCCAGATGTTTAAGTTCCGTCATGAGGTCCTTAACACTTTCACCTTCTTGCTGCGTTCGCTTGTTAAACTTGCAACGCTCAGCGATTATGGAACTCGGAACTGTAGTGCTGTCCTAGTACCTTTTGTATTTCTTCGAAGGTCTTGTCAGTAGGACTGTCAAAAACTAAAATTTTCTTGAGCTCCTCATAAACTGCACTGCCTACTACCTTCAAGAACAACCACAACTTGTCTCCGGTAGGCCGTTAAGTGCCACAACATTTTTAAACCTCTAAAAGTACGACCTGATATTGTCGTTTCTAGGGTTTAACTCTGGCATTCTTCAGAAACGTTGCGAAGCCCCTGACATTGACATAATGAAATGCTTGCCTTCTGTTCGAGGTCCGGTTGTGCGTTCCGCTCCCGTCGCTGTGCGTTCCGTTTCAGTCACGGTGCGTTCCGCTTCAACCGCGGTACCGGTGGTTACTTCGGAATCGTGGCATACAATCCCGTCCTCATCGCCAGTTCTGTCGTGGCCGAAGGAAGACACGAACGCAAGCAGCCAGGAACGGAATTGAAACTTTATTAACAGACGCCTCGACTTATATATACCGCCGGCATAACACCTCTGTCAGTGCGTACCAGGCTCCGTGTAGAACGTGTGTTACACCCAAATTCAAGACGATTGAGGGCAACTGTTCCAGAAGAATTTGATACAATTTGAGAAGGGCTAAAAGGAAATCTTACCACAAAGCGTGCATAGCACTTCGGCACCTTCAGGACCCAATACCGAGCAAGACATACACACATACACACGACGTCCGGGCACAGGCGGACGTCGTAGGGGATTTCTCGAAGGAGCGTATGCACTTGTGTGCTGAGTTAGCTGCAAACTCCCGCGCTGAGCGCCTCGTCTATCCGTTACCCCACCTATCCCTCACTAGCAAAGAACAGTAAAGGTAGCCCTTGTCTTGTCAGATATCACGGTAAGGTCCGGACAGGTGTCCCTTGTCACAAAGTTACCAAGTCGGGTTGGACGGTCCGGGTCAATGTGAAGAGTGAGGCCCAGCGTGGACGCAAGCTCCGCCAACCTGCGCCCTCGCTTTTCTTCACGGTAGTAGCCCCAAAGCCGACTGGGGGCGTTAAAGTCGCCTACAATCAGGAGGGGGTTTCCACCCACCACGCTCAACGCTCGGCTGAAGAGATTTGCAAAAGAAATGCGCTGAAATTTAGCGAGACAGTATACATTGAATATGTGAAGGACAACCCACTTAAGTTGAGGACAACCCAGAGGGCTATGGAACGAAAAATGGAAGGGGTAACATTAAGAGATAGAAAGCGTGCAGAGTGGGTCAGAGAAATAACTCAAGTTACCGATGGTCGTTGAGGGTAACAAACTGGATTCCAAGGGAAGGAAAGCGTAGCAGGGAGCGGCAGAAAGTTAGGTGGGCGGATGAGATTAAGAAGTTCACAGGGGTCAAGTGGATGCAGCTAGCACAGAACCGGGTTAAGTGGAGAAATATGGGAGAGGCCTTCGCCCTGCAGTGGGTATAATCAGGCTGATGATGATGATGTGAAGCGGTGGGTCCTGCTTGCGGAGAGAGAAGAGAGTCAGCGTCATGTAGGAATATACAATTTGGAGCTCGAGGTCGACAAAATTAGCTGTATAATTTTTGTGGACACAATAACAAGTCGAGAGATCTTGTTGGAATGTCGTATAGTCTGTGAGTGTGGTGCCCATCCCTGGCTCTTGGATGGCTACCCCGGATGGTAAGCATTCAAAAGCTCCGAGGTAAAGACGGAAGTTGGCCCGCTTACAGCAAGCATGGAAACATCTGCAGTTCCATTGTGTTATTGTAAATAAGTTTAGCCGAGTTTGAAGGTGGAAGGCGCCTACTTTTAGGGGGCCCCGCCATCCTTAGGATTAAATAAAAATTTTGGGGAACTTGATACCTCAGAGCCATCACCCAAAGGCTGGGCAGGAAACTCAGTCCCCGAGTGAGGGGAAGCTTCCTGGGTGTCCACCTCTATGACTCGACGGCTTGTTTTGGGACGTCGAGGGAACACTAACCGAAGGGGTCCCGACCGTCGGACAAGGCGAGCGTTTTCGCCTACATGTTTCGAGATCATAACGGGAACAGTCTCCATGACCTTGGTCAGGACCTGTTCCATTACTGACTGATCATTGAGGTCACTTTCATAGTCAGGCGGGCCTCCGTCTCAGCGAGGGCCGCCGCGAAGGCTGGTGACGATGCCACCGGCTCGCTCTCTATATTGTCCGAGCTAGGAGGGCTGGGAGAATTCAACAAGGTTAACGATTGGGCAAGTTGGTAAGGGTTCATATTTCACCAGCCAAAGGACGAGACACAGGAAAGAAGAGGACAGGACAAAGCTGGAAAGAAGCCATCTGCTTTCTAAAGCTTGAATTTTGGTAAGCAGCACCTCACTTTGGGCCTGGAGGGCTGCAATCTGTTTTTTGGAGCTCGATAGCAACGTGAGAACGGGAGGGAGGGAAAGGAGAGAAGGCAACCCCACTTATGCCCCTCACTTGTTTGTCATTTTTCATGGCACGGGCCCAAGCGTTAGCTGTGCCATCCGCCTTGTTGTTGGTATGAGATTTGTGGCCTTTTGCCCCATTCTGTGGTGGCGGAGGTGTCTGGCCCTTGTCGCCACCTCCGGCAGGGGACTTGCTGCTTTTTCTCCGTGACGTCGGTCTGACGTTTTGCGATGTCGTTGGTCGAGACACCGGAGAGTTTTGGCTTCCCATCAGAATGCCGTGTTGTTGGAGGCCCCGAGCGCCTAGCCGTAGAGGGTGAGCGGAATTTCCCAGCGCACTCAGGAGAGTGTAGGGTGCGTGAGCCCACATGGTGCACATTTCAGCTGGCAGTCGTGAGGAGTCCGCACCCCTCCACTGCCGGCATGTTTGGCAACACAGGCCGCAGTTTTCACCATTAGGGTTGGGACATGTGTCCGCCCAGTGTCCAACTGTGCCGCACCTCACACATGCTGAAATTGTTCTTTTGTATGCCCGGACCAGGGCAATTTCTGAATTGTAGTGGATATACCGAGGCACATTATTCCCGGCCGAAGATGAGCTGGGCCGCGTTGGAGGTGCCGTATTTTCGGATGTCGACGATCTCTGCGGCTCGTCATTGAATATTTTGTTGCAGGAACGCAATGATCTCGCAGCTCGCTACGGTGATGACACCTCTGGAAACATTGTCGGTTTGTTTAAGATGACCCCGCATAGCAATGGAGCCATTCGAGGCAAGTTGAAATTCGCCAATGAGGCGATCTGCCACGGCATCCGGGGTGCCCGTGATAACTAGATTTTGCTCCTATGAAGGAAGCAGAGTACGAGTAGCTGCTGCTGATGCACCCAGTAGGGCCTTGAAAGCTTCTGCTGACCGCATTGATACAAATCCCGGAGGGCCACCAGTTTGCTGGGTTTGAGGACGACTTGATAATGATCCGGATGGAATCTTGGAAGTGGTCTGGGTTTTCACTTCGATGTCGGCCTATGAGCTGAACCGCCTTGGGACGCCTCTGCGCGCTGGACGCCATTTTGCTGATTTGAGAACGCCGACTCCGGTGACGCGGCGGAGGACGCTATCTTCGCTCGTCGCTGGGAGCGGTGTTCCATGAGCTTGAACAGATTTTCATACCGGAGACCTGATCCTGGCGGAAGCCCTTCAGTTGGGGCGACAAGGACCATGGACTAGACCATAGTCTCGGGATCGTAGCCTCGCTGAGCTTGCAGACCGGCCATATTCTCCGGAAGGGCTTCTTGGTTCGGAGACGGCGTCAGCCGCCGGGCGGAGGAGGCAGCCGCGGCAGTGCGGGCTTCGCCAGACATTTTTCGGCGAATTTCAGTACCGCTTGGGTCGGCGGGTCGCAGTTCGCGGTGAGAGGCACCGGAGCCGATGGAAACACGTCAGCCCTCGGCGCGCGCTCGAGGTGAACTCGGCTAGCGTGCTCTCTTCGGAGCAGACGCTGATCACGGCCGCCTCGATCGGCGCGCGCTGTGGGGCACCGGCCTACGTGCGCCGATCGAGGCGGCCGTGCGCCGGGTCTCAGCAAGGCATTTCAAGAATCTTTTGAGGAATTAGTATCTGCAGATGTGGATCTTGTGTGCTCTCGAAGAGCTTACAGACTGCAATTTTCGCGCAAATAAATGGCACATGTGCCATAGAGGATGACTACGAGAACATATTCAGGGGAAACGTGTCGGCATTTGAGGTTGATAAGCATGTAAGAGTGCTTCGATGGTATTAGAGCAACAGGAAGGCTTGCAATGCGCAGGGCTTAAGCTTCAGAATTAGAAAGGAATACTCTCTGTACTCATAAAAATAGATACTGTATGAGTAACTCCTTTAAGTTTTCCTGAACAATTTCCTGTTAATGCGGGTAGACGCATTTATATGCTGATGTGCAGTAAACTGATCAACACAGTGCTTTTAAAATTTTTGGTTATAAGAGGCCTTGCTTTAAGAGACATCTTTTTCGGGTCCCTTGAGTGTCTCTTGTAATGAAGTTTTACTGTATATGAGGTGGAAGCCCGTTATATCTAGTGGCACGGGCAGAGGCATATTATTTAATATTTTTTTGGTAGCCTCACCAAAACATATGCATATGAGGTGGGTACCTACTGTGGCATTACAAGTACACATAGAGACTGCTTACTCTGTGCTTTGTCCTGTCGCCGCTTTGCGTTAAATTCTAAAGGGTGTGATCCGAATACACTGTAGGGATAGCTTGTCGGAAAAGAAAAGGGGGACTGCATTGAGAAGCAAGGAGAACAAGAATTGCTACCTAGTACAATGACATCAAGCTCCATAAGACCCATTTTAATGTGTTGTGTAAACGTTTGAAGAGCAGGTTAAGCCGACATATTTTCCACTTAACAAAGTTTGTTCAATGAAACAAAGTGTTGTAATTATCTTGCGCGCTTTCCAGGGAGAAATGTCCTTCTTGAGACCCACAGTTTAAAAACACACAGCCTGGCTGTTTGTGTCATTGCCATAACTAAAAATAAATAGGTTATCATATAAAGCAATGACTCATTAACATAGACCCTGTTAATACGGACATGCAAGACTCATATTACGAAAACATTTTCTGCAGATGAACCTGCAATGCCTTTACACTTCATCAACATGGAAGTTTGCTGTTTGGACAATAAACTATAGCCTATTGTGGTCCTGTGCCCCATGTATGCTTCATTAATGGGCACGGCAATGCTTGCAAACAAAACTGCAACTGTGGTAGCTAGGTTTATATTATAGTGTGTGAGGGCTTTTAAGGCTCTTCTTATTTCAGTAGGAAAGTAAGAGAGACTGAATTATATGGCTGTTACTCTGTTAAGCTGTCATCGTACCGTTCATTGCACTGTGTACAATATTTTTCTGAACCCATACGCTATGAGGCGCTCTGAGTCCTTCAGCTCACACTCCAGTTCCCAAATCCCTTTTACTTATGTTAACATAGTTTGTAGTAAGTCACCCCTAAAAAGCTTGGCTGCTCATATGTTAGTCATTGCACGAAATGAATTAAGCAGCGGTGGAAGTAGGCTCGAGCATTTTGAAGTAGCTTTGGGAGCAGTGGTACAGAAATTTGAAGCAGCTTTGGAGCAAAGAAATGAGTTTTGGCGCATTATAAATATGTTTTCTAGCACGTTTGTGATTTCAAACGCCTTTGATAATTGCAGTTTTTTTTTTCGGAAATACAAAATCTAAAATCTGATTCCTCTTTATGCAAGTTCAATGCATTTGAAACTTCGCACTCATCGCTGACATGACAAACGGTCAAAGTATGTAAAGGTATATATTACAACACAGGCCGACCTTATCAAAAACTTGGAACAGACTAGCAACAAACGTAACGCTTGCTGGTGCGCTTCATAAGTGAACATGATAGTCTGACTAATGCATTTACCTGTTTTGACTTGATAGATTCAAATGTCCAGCCTATCACATCGATAAGCTCTAGCAGCGATACTAATTTGGAGTTCAGATAATTGGGCATGACATTTCCGCTCCCTATCTTGTGGATATGTATTTTATTGTATTTATTTAGAATACTCCTCAAAGCTCCCAGATATGGGCTATTACATGATTCTTTTAGATCTTTTGTCTGGGCTGATAAATTCCTGAGTACATGGATATTTCGTCTGCCAAAAAGGCACCTGCAGACCACAATAATGCGCCTTGACAAGCTTGGTGCCAGTGCCGTTCCCGTGCTTTCTGCCTACTGTAGGATTCCAGACGACTACACCGACCTCGATCACGTTTTGCGTTTATAAATATGGCGGTCTACAGGCGTGGGTGCAGGCTCGAGCATTTTGGAACAGCTTTGGGATATAGATACATGTCATTGAAGGGTAGCTTGTCGATCCTACAGTCTTATTACTTCACAGCCTCCTGTCAATAGTCCACTCTTTCCTTGAGCAATGCTGGTGCTAACTTTTAATATTTTCACGATAGAGCCCGCATGCCTTTAAAATACTATTTAGAAGCTCCCTATTGTTGAAAGCTTTGGCGTACCAACCCATAACGTTCCAAGTATGGTTTTGTCTGCCATAGGCCTGGCAGGCTTGTCACTGACAAAAAGTCTCGATGGTGAAGTACCTGCTTGTTTTCACAGCAGAACCATTAAAATAACTCAAGAAGTTTTTGAAGTCGGACAAGTGTTCTTCCTAACGGTTCACAGTAGTTCGTGCTATCTACTTTGCTTGCTGACTTCGCTTCTTTCCACCGGTAATTCAATAGACAGTGTTGGTGCTACGTCACATGCACAGTGCATTTTTTCGCAATTATCTCCAATCGCTGGTGGTTCGTACTAAATTTACTTGCGAACAAATATTTATTATGCTCCATGCCTCCTTCCCTTACAATAATTTAATTTGTACTAAACCCAGCGAAAGATGCATTATATCTCTGCTACTGGTGCAATGACATTGTTCCCATGTTGTGCTAAATTTGATGGCAGGGCATCAAACAGCCAGTTTCGAGAAGGATGCAGCAGGGAAAGCAGTTTAGATCAGAATGGAGCAATTGGAGCAGCACTTCCACCCCTGATTAAGCTGCCTGCTTAGATCCCAGGTAGCACATGCGACCGGCCCGATATTGGAAATTGGCGATGTCTGGTCCACCAGTGGCCCGGCGTTGCCAATGCGCTACTAATAATACTACAGTTATGCGATAACATTGACCACTCTTGGACCAGTGATTTACGTGTTCCCCCCGTGATTGGCATTCAAGGCGTATCAACGGGCAATAATAATAATAATAATCAATCAATCAATCAATCAATCAATCAATCAATCAATCAATCAATCAATCAATCAATCAATCAATCAGTCAATCAATCAATCTTTATTTAATGTGCGCAGGAACAACCATGTGGTCTTTGTGCTGCAGCACAAATAAAAAAAAAAGAAACAAAAATGAAAAGCACGAACATGTTTACACACACAAAGAGAACACAAAAAAGAAATAAATACATGAAATGAAACTGAGACGAAAAGTATCACGGAAAGTAAGCAAACAATGAGTAGCATCACTTATATACACAGTGAGAGAATTTTTGAGCACACCAGGAAAGAAAGAAAAAAAAAAGAACTGTAGATTGAAGAGAAAAAAACAACAACAAATAACTGACATTGATTATAGTAATATAGAAATATACATAAAATAAACAACCATTCCAGGCGCAACAAGTGCATGGTACTTAAAACACAGGCTAGAAATACAGAATAATACAATAAAGAAGTAAAATTGAACAAGGGACAGTAAGATTCGAATATAAAGTTTAAAGTTGAAATATAAGTATGAAACAGATAAAAAGTAGTTCACGATAAAGACAGCATTGAACAGGAGAAAAAGCAAAAAGTGAAGTAAATACAATTCAAGGCTAGAAAGTGGGAGTTATATGTGATAAAGTACTATTTAGAATACAACGCTACGAACATCCAATGTAAATGAACAGAGCGAGTTTTGGAAGATGTCAAGGTGAGGACAAAAAGAGTTAAATAACCACTGCATCCTGTCCAGAGGGGAGTGGGAATGAAGAGGAGAAACCTGAAATGGTCTGAATTCCCTCATGCTCTTTCGCGGAACGCGCAGTAGGATGTACTCTAAGAGCTGAGGGCACATAATGTGGCCATGAAGGAGTTTCTACAGAAATATGATATCAAGTCTGATACGACGGCAGTGAAGGGAGGGAAGATTCAGTTGGGCGCTCCTGGTGGAGTGAGAGGGGGAAGTTGCGCAAGGAAAGCGATAATGAAATATCCGTAAAAATATTTTTTGTACTCTGTCAACCTTGTCCAAGTTCGATTTGCAAGTGCCATTCCAAACAACCGACGCATACTCCAAGACCGGCAAGCATATGGACAGGTACAGTTTTAAGAACGGAAGTGGAGTATGGAACTCTCTCGAAAGTCTGCAAACGAATCCGAGTGTGCGCATAGCCCGCTGAGCAATGCGTTTAGTGTGAGAGGAGAAGCTGAGGGTGCGATCAAAAAGTACACCAAGGTCATTAATTTCATAATAATAATAATAATAATAATAATAATAATAATAATAATAATAATAATAATAATAATAATAATAATAATAATAATAATAATAATAATAATAATAATAATAATAATAATAATAATAATGATAGTAATAATAATCAATCAATCTTTATTTAATGTGCGCAGGAACAACCATGTGGTCTTTGTGCTGCAGCACAAAAAAAAAAAAAAATGAAAAAGCACAAACATGTTTACACACACAGAGAGAACACAAAAAAAAGAAATAAATAATACATGAAATGAAACTGAGACGAAGAGTATCACGGAAATTAAGCAAACAATGAGTATCATCACTTATATACACAGTGAGAGAATTTTTTAGCACACCAGGAAATAAAGAAAAAAAAAAGAACGGTAGGTAGAAGAGGAAAAAAAAAAAAAAAACAGATGACTGACATTGATTATAGTAATATAGAAATATACATAATAATAATAATAATAATAATAATAATAATAATAATAATAATAATAATAATAATAATAATAATAATAATAATAATAATAATAATAATAATAATAATAATAATAATAATAATAATAATAATAATAATAATAATAATAATAATAATATTGGAAAGAAAAGGAGCAGCCGCTAAAAAGCTGCTTCGAAGAGCAGCTTGACGGGGCGGCTGCCCCTGCATATGACGGCATTTCACAGCAGAGAAAGTCACGCCCACACAGTGAATAAACAGTCAATGGAGAAATAATTAGACCACAAGAAAGCACTATAGGTAAATCAGGAAAAATACATGAAAATAAAACAGAAAACGCCGCAAGACAAAACACCGAACTTAAAAATATGTATTTATAGAAACATTTCGCGGATTAATTTAATGGGAGGAAGAGAGAAATCTTCACCACGATTAGCAAAATATTGATTTAATATGGTAGGAAGCTTGAAGCGAAGCATCTGTCTACCCATAGTTCGTCCGGCACGCTGTAACGTGCGAATGCTCCGGGTTACGGGTGTCGTATGTATTTATGTTGTCTTGAAGCGCTGCTATGAGTGTTAGTGTGTTGTCCTTTTTACTGATGCCTTGTTTATATAATCGTATAAACAAGGCATGACCTTGCGTATAGAATTGCCTGCCAACATTATATACACACTGATATATCATGGGCAATATTACCCAGCCATCGGCAATCTCTTGTCCATAATTCGAAAATCAGGGCATACATTGGTAAATATTTTCCTGCCATTATATATGGGTTGTCGACAATGAATATAGCTTGGCATTCATTGTTCAATATCATCACGCCAGTCTTAGTGTCTTGCCAACATTGTATGCACCTTCAGTTCCAGTGGCCGATACTGCCCAACGAGTGGTGGCCACTGGCCTACATTGAACATATCATGGCATGCATTGACAAATATTGTCCAGCCAGTATTGGAGGCACGTTAACATCGAATATATTTTGGAATACATTAGTCAATGTCCCCCTGCCAATCGTGACGGCTTCCCAGCATTGTGTATATCTGCATATAAAATGGTCGACGATGGCATACAATAGTAAATATTGTCCTACCAGTATAGCTGGCTGCTCGACATTTAATATATCTTGGAATATATTGGTTAATGCTATCCCACACGAAAGTATTTAGCGACAGTTTTCACCTTTGTAAGGCTTGTTTTTTCAGACGTGTAGGCCTTTTTCACTGCGTCAACAGCCTCTGAAATGCAGTGTGTTCGCTCCTCGCCACCCGCCTTCTCTGATATTCTGTGAATTGTAGAAAGTATCTCATGCTTTGGAACAGTCACCTCAAGGCTGAACTTGGGACCTTTTTCCAGTACCCTCTGAACTCCACTTTGCCCCGAGGCATCCCTCAAAAAGGTGGCTGGAACTTTGCCTACCTCTTTCCTGGGCGTCACTGGACGATTTTGAAGTTGTTTCCACCATAACCACTCCGTCGTCGCAGTTGCATGTTCTTGAAAATCACTGAAGATCTTGAAGCCAGCCGCGCCAACTCCTTTCGACTTCAGACACAACACCCTGAGCCAGTCCTGAAAAAGGCTGACTTGTCTCCAGCACTCCGCTTTTATAATCTTGGCGATCCGCTTCCAGTGACCTGCTGAAGGTCTGAAGACGCCAAACATCCCTTTGACTTCGGGAGGGCAGCAACGTTTCCGTAGGCAGTAATTGCACGTCATAACTGCGATAAGGCTTGCACAGAGCGAACGTTGCTCATGAAGGGGACGATAATAAATAAAGTGCCCAAGGTAGAAGAAATAAAATTCAACAGAGTATGCTGTGGGGCCAGTTGGTCAGCTGTAGTTGAGCGAACAACGTAGCGTTAAGACAGGACTATAGAGACGAGGACAGGACAGAGCTACAACTTACAACTGAATGGAATCGTACGACGAAAAAACGCCCCATCATTAAGCAACAATACGCCTGTGCATACCTAGAAAAATTGATAAAACTCTTCTTTGGCAATCTAAAACACCGAAAAAAAAACGAAAACACCAACAGTTATCGCTCATGATATGTGGTGCAACCTAAAGTACGTATTAAAAAATTTTTCTTCTCTCCATAAGATAAGCAGATGGTATTCTAACGCACGTGTCACTACTGCATTTCGCAATCTCATGCGCTTAGAAGATTTCTCTTTCCAATTAGTCTTTACGGCTTCCCAAGATCGTGGTACCGCTCAGAAGGGGAAAACAGTTTTTGCAGCTCTTGCAGTGCTTAGCGCTTGTCCGTGTCCTCTCTCTTGTGAATGTGTCGTTAGCGCTTTGTCCTTTTGTTAATAATAAGCGCACTGTGAACCACAACTGACATGAAAAAAAATTCGATGACAAACTCAAGTAACAAGTAATATGGAGGAAATGTGTTTCGAGAAACATGTGCAGCTTATGCTAGCGCGGTGGGAATAGAGTGTGCATGTGTTGTGAATAAACTGTAAAATCAACGCTATGTGGTATTGTTTTCCCGAATAGTTATGATGCAGAGGGAATATGCTTAAGGGATTCTAACGTTCCTTTAGAGATATTTATTCCTGCTGGTTCCAATGTTCGAAATTTATAAATTAGATATGCCTCCCTATATTTTCTGTCCATGGCAGATTTAAAACTGGACTGGAGAATACATAATTTATTTCTTCGAACCTATGCGCTTTCTTATTAAAATGCTGAGAAACTATTTTCGGGAGGTTTTTGTCTGTGTCTACACCGATGTTCATTCGTCGCCCTGTCCCTGCGATGCATTGTTTATGACAGAAGGAGCAATCTAGAAGGTAGACAACTTTTGAAAATATGCAGGTAAAGCCTGATTTTATGTGAAAAGTGAAATCACTTGCATTACTTTTAACCGTGGTGCCTTTTTGTATATGACTGCACGTCTTACATCTAGGTTGAGAGCAATGGTATGGTTATGTTGGATGCTTGCTGTCGAGTTTACAATGCACTAGAATATATCTGAGGTTTGAGATACGTTTGTGTGTTAGCCTAGGTGCTTCAGGAAATATTTTCCTCAGGCGTACGTTACATGGTAACATGGAATGGTATTTCCGCAGAATTAGTTTTGGGAGGGCATTACAGTATTTTGTTACAAAAGTAGGTTAGCGTTTATTGTTGGCCTTTGGTCGTTTCGTGAGCACATCGTTTTCCTTTTATCTTCTCCGGTGTCTTCCTGTTCGCGCTGTTTAAATTAACAATGAATGTTTATCAACTCGCCATACAAAGTATCTTGGTAAGTTGTATTAATAGTGTATGACGCGTACAGCGTATGCTTACTCCTCTTGAGCGGAGATATCGAGTTGAATCCCGGACCTGACCCGGAGGGTTCTAGCACACATGAACTGCTTGAAAAATTGCTTTTGGGACAGCATAAATTAATTGAGGATGTTGCAGCACTTCGTACACAACAAACTAGCATGCAAACACGTCTTGCCAATTGGGAGACCAGATTTGCAGAAACATGCGGAACGCGTGGAAGAACTTGAAGGCACGGTTAAAGCCTTAGAAGCGAAAATTACGAATTTGGAGGATTAAAGTAGATGCTCGAATTTACATGTTTTTGGTGTATTAGAGGAAGCAGAAGAGACAGAAGCTGTGCTGCGTTGTAAAGTACTGATATATGTTCTACCAAGTTACAAATTACGTCCGAGTCTGTAGCCCGAATACATTGGATCGGCAAGAGCAATAAAACGCGGCCAGTAATCTTATATTTTCCAGATTACGAAGAAAGGAAAAGTATCATGCAAAATGATTTCAAGCTTAAGGTTCTAATACTTCTGTTCAAAACATTTACTCACGAAACACGCTCAGGAAGTGTAAACGTTTTGTGGAACAGTGCTTCAGAGGAAAGGGAACACAAAAGAAAAGTTCAACTAATCAACGAGAAACTTCGAGTCGACAGCGACCTTTACATTTGGGATGACAGAAAAAGCTGCAGGAAAAAAATCGGTAAGTATAACATTTGATAAGAAATGCGTGCAATAAATATAAATGCATGCAGCATTGTTAACAAGAGTGATCAGTTGGAGGTTATTATCTTAGGGTACTGCCCGCACATCGTTGGTTTGACCGAAACGTGGCTACACAGCGGCGTAGATGATGAAGACGTTTTTCCACCATCTTACAGTGTTTTCCGCCGAGACACATCAATGAGTGGAGGTGCAGCAGGGGAGGTACAGGTACAGCTGGGCTAGTAAAGCAAAACGTGTCAGCAACTCACTTGTGTCAGGCTGATAGCGCAGAGACTAGAAGCCTAAACATTTCTTACTATGGACAATCATTTTTGCTAGTTGCCGTTTATCGAGTGCCTGGCTCACCACCCCAGTCCATGTGTGATTTCTTTGAGCATGTCAGGTCATTTGTACACAAAAATATTTTTTAGTGAGAGACTTTAATCTTCCAGGAGTTAACTGGGAACATTGTTCTTCTAGTGGTGAATTTAGTGCTCATTTTAATTATATGCGTGACATATTCTTATGCCACAATTTGCAGCAAGTTGTCAACTTACCAACGCGAGTGCATGGTTCTTCATCATCAATGCTTGATCTTGTCTTCGTGAGCAAAACAATCGGGGATTTTTCAGTATCAATTGAACATGGAATGTCAGATCACAAAATGGTGTACTATTCGTGTCATTTAAAAACATGCCCCGCTAAGAGGGCAGAAACTGTAGCAGTGAAGGACTTCACACGTGCAAGAGAAGAAACCGTGTTGGATCATCTCGATTTACACCTAAGCAGCTTTCACGGAAGCAATGTAGTAGAACTTTGGGACAAGTTCGAAAAAATTTGCACTTATTGCATCGAAAATTTTGTTCGTACGAAAACAAAGAAAATAGGAAATGAAAACCTTTGGATAACGCGTGAAGTCGTTCACTTTAAAAGATAAATAAACCGCTAAAGACGGCGGAATGAGTGCAGAACTTACAAGCTACACTGAGCTCGTCAATTGGGCATGGCAAACGGCAATATTTTAATAACACCTTGCCGCACTTTATTCGCACGGCTCCAGAAAACGTATAGAAATTTTATAGTAAAAAGAGCAAGGCAGTGGGTCAAATATTAAAAGATGGCATTCTCGCCGTTGAAAAGCGAAGTATTGCCGAATACTTTATTGCATTCTTCCACAGTGTGCTTATTAACTCAGAAGAACTTGCTCTTCCCTTTTCACCTTTATCAAATGTACCTCTTGAAATTTTATCCGCCCAAGATGTGCTTTCCATGCTCCTCTATCTAAAAATAAACTCCACACCCGGACCGGATAACATACAGAATGTTTTTCTGCGCCGATACGCAGGAATGCTGTCACACTTTCTGGTAGTAATGTTTTGTGCGTCACTGTCCATTGCAGTCCTCCCTCCCCACTGGCGAATGGCACGTGTAGTGCCAGTGCCTAAGAAGGGAGACCCCGCAATGATTACAAACTACCGCCCAATTTCGCTAACATCATCTTGTTGTAAGATGTTTGAACACGCCATAGAAAACTTCATCAGATATTTTCTGGGGGATAGCAATATACTTTCACCTGCGCAGCATGGTTTTTGTAAAGCTTTCTCTACGGTGACACAATGAAAAACTCTAATCCATTCCCTTGCTACAATTGTCGACAAATCCGGCCAGGTGGACGCTATTTTTTTATACTTCAGGAACGCCTTTGACATTGTTTCACACTCTATGCTTATAGAAAAACTTAAAATGATTAACCTTCCTCCTTTCATTATTAACTGGGTTGCTGCGTACGTCACTGATCGTAGACAGTTCGTTAATATTGATACTTACTACTCCCATGAGCTTCCAGTGACTTCCGGCGTCCCTCAGGGCAGTGTGTTCGGACCGTTGTTGTTTTTAATATATATTAATGACATTGTGAGCGTAATTACCGAACCTGTTTAAATACGACTGCTTGCAGACGATTCATTTCATTTCATTTATTAATACTGTCAGCCACCATAAGGGGCTGTAACAGGAGTGGAAAATACAAAACAAAAAATGAGCAAAATAGAAGACGATGAAAATCAATAGTCAATCAAAAATTGTCTCTGAATACACACACAAACAAAACAAAACTGAATTACACAGAAATCAGAACAACAGCCATCCTACACAACAGCAATAGAACCTCATCACCCTGTGGTAGAGCCATAGATGAAATTTTCTAAATGGCGTACAAATTCAGATAATGATGATGATCGAACAGCAGAATCTGGAAGAGAGTTCCAGTCCTTACAAGTTCGCGGGAAATAACTAAACTTGAAGCAATTATTTTTTATAGCCGGCAATGGAATGAACCTACTATGACGATGCCTTGATGTCTCATTAGTTTTGATCTCAAAGTAGTCTGATTTATTAATTTTTAGATAATTATTGATAATGAGGTATAAGAGTTTTTAGTCTTTCATACCTGCTTCTGCTTTCTAACATTGGTAGTTGGGCTTGTTTGGAGAGGTCTGTTGAAGAATGGTTACGGCGGTATTTATTAAATATAAACCTTGCAGCGAGCCGCTGAATCCTATCTAGCTTGTGAATGTTAGTTGCTGTGTGAGGATCCCATACTACTTTGGCATATTCAATAATTGGTCTGACTAGGGTTTTGTAAGCCAGGCAATTTACATCCGGGGTAGCACTGTGCATTGTGCGCCGCAGGTACCAGAGTGTTTTAAAAGCTTTGGAGATGACATTTTCAATGTGGGTATTCCATCGTAGGTCTGATGTAAAAGTTAAGTCTAGGTATTTATACTGATCAACTTTTTCGAGCATGTAACCATTTATTTGATAATTGAAATTAAGAACGTTCTTTTTCCTAGTTACGGACATGAACACAGACGTTTTTAAGTTAAGTTAACTCCATCTGCCAGTCGTTACACCAATTGACTATTCTTTGCAGGTTTAAATTTAATTTAATCTGATCATCAATCGTATTTCAGAGAAGTGTCAAGCGAGGATTACCAGATAATTCTTAATAATAATCTTCAAAATATTGTTTCCTGGTGTCACTGTTGGGATACGCAATTGAACGCTAACAAAACAGTGTATATGAAAATAACAAGAAACTTAATAACCTTTCTTTTCCCTACGCCCTCGAGACAGAACCATTAACCGAAGTGAGGGAGTATAAATATCTTGGCGTCACACTAACAAATATCCTAAACTGGAACACTCACATAAGTAACGTATGTGGCACAGCCTTTCGGAAACTTTGCCTTCACCGTCATAAATGAAAGCACGCCCCTGCCGAAACTAAACTTTTAGCATATACTTAATTAATAAGGCCGGAACTTGAATACGCATGCGTAGTATGGGACCCTTATACCAAAACTAACATTTACGCTTTCGAAAGAACCCAGCGTAAGGCAGTCAGGTTTATTTTTTCTAAGTACCGTACAACTGATTCCCCGACAGCACTAATGAAACAACATGTAATACAGACACTGTAACTAAGAAGAAAAGTTCAATGCTTAAAGTTCATGTTCCTTCTTAAAAATAACCTACTTGCTCTAACTCATGACCCGTACATAGCACCACTTTTTTTCGGTTCGAACACATGCCCGAAGGAAGGCTAAGAGAAAACTTACCCAGCAGAAGCGAGGAAACATTTAGTCCCATTAAAGTTCACTGCGTGCATGTTATGTACCAACCTTTGATTGTTATCGGCCGTGGTCAATACTGTTAGGCAGCGCTGAAGAGAGAAAAGAGGAGGTGTGAGGGAGAAGCAGAAGCTCACCATCTGTTGGTTAGCGCACCAGGCTAAGGTTATGAAGTGTTCTGTAAATAAACCTTAACAGTGAGGTGGCAGGTGTTGCAACGATCACCACATATTCTTCTCTACCTCGTTCGAGCTGACGACTCACTGGACTTCCCCCTTTGACCATAACAATGATCCAAGATGGCGACGCACGGCAGGCAGACCCAGCAGCACCCGTTTGGCAGCATTGCCGTGAGCCGCGGACCTTTTTTTTGGCAAGGCAAGTGAAGATATGGATGAGTGGCTCACCAATTGCCATCGGGTGAGCAAGTACAATCGTTTGGATGCCGCAGTCAAGCTGGTTAATGTTGCTTTCTTCTTCGACTCCACAGCACTGACATGGTTTGAGAATCATGAAGCATCTTTAGCTGGGACCGCTTGGAAGAGGAGATTCGCAGTTGTTTTGGAGATACCACGGCGAAACGAAAGTGCGCTGAGCAGACTTTACTCTAGCGCGCGCAAGTTCCCGGGGAAACGTGCGCGACGTAGATTGAAGAGGTCCTAAAGCTTTTCAAAGCGGTAGACCCCGTATGTCTGAGGAAGACAGTGTTGGTCGCCTCCTAAAGGGCATCGCTGTGGACGTAAATAATTTTTATTACAAAAGATAACCTGTATTCTCTCACGGTCGTCATCAAGCACTGTTGCACGTTCGAAGCTTTAAAGCTGCATCGTATAACCCCAAAATTCGGGCGTTTACCTAATGTGACCGCTGTTACAAGCGTGGACTCTCACGAGCATTCTCAAGAGCATCCGAATTTAGCCGACATGATTCGCCACATCATCCATGATGAACTCTCTCGCCATCAAAGTGTTGTGAGCCGGAAATAAGTCTCCTATGACAGCTGTTCCCTGCAGGCAGCTCCAGTCCAGCGCTCCACTTCTTGGGGTACTACCGCTCACACTCATCCTGTCCGTGGACTCTGGAACGACTGATACTGCCCTTGATGGACTGATACTGCCCTTGAGAAGCATGATGGACTGCGCTGAAGACTTAACCTTTATGAAAGCGGTGAAAGTGGTTCTACTTCACCAGCCCTGCCACTGATGTGCGGTCGTCCAGCCGACAGTTAGAGCTGGCCAAATGCGTCGTAGTGACGGCCAACATCCCGGCCATCGCCTACTTTGTGGTCAAACATCACAGTCGAGTCCTAGCACTCGTCCTAGTTTTGTCCACGGTGGTCATACTACTTTATTATATCTAACCTTCAAAATGAAATTAATTCTCTTGAGCATTGGTGCCATATTAACCGCCTTACTGTGAATGTTGCTAAGACTTGCTTTCAGATTTTCCATCCCCCTCAGAAGCCATTGCCCGTCTCACCACTGCTATACTTCAATTCCACTGCCATCGCGTCGCAAGACCGAATTTTGTTTCTAGGTGTTGTTATTGACCCTCACCTAAAATTTCATTATCATATAGCGGAAACTTGCAAGAAAATTTCATTTGGGTTACGCGCACTAATCAACACAAAATCACTGTCGGCACTGTACTGGACAAACGCGCCGTAACCTTCTTGTTTAGCTGACTTAAAACATATTTCAAACCTACGAATGCAGTCACTCGTCGTTCAGACAGCGGCCGGTCTTGGCGGTCGGGTAGAGGCAGGCACTTCTGCGGTACTCTTAAAATTTTTCAGTGACTCTTGTCTTTCTGGCTACGATGATATCCGGGCATGCGCATAACTGCTCATCCGTGTGGCGTCACGGGCTGCTGCGATGGTGGAGTGGGCGAGCGGCCAATGCTACGGCGAAGCGCACGTCGCACCTCCGGTTGTCATGGTAACGGCGGATGCGCACAACTGGCTTCTCCCGGCCACCAAGAAATTAGTGACTAGAATCTACTGGCTAGTATGCCGTCTGCGGCAGTTTCCCTAGAAAGGTTTGGCGCCGTTTGCAATGACTGCAACCAGTTGCCAATTGGGGATGCTGCGCATAGTAGGTGTGCCGAGGCATCATCGCCATCATTATAAATCAACGCATATTTGCAATAAAAGGTTTGATATTCGTTTTTATATTTTTTTCGGGCCTTAAACTTAGAACTCATGATTTGTTGATATAAAGAGGAACGACCATATCAGCCCCCGCTCTCAGCAGACGGTCTCGTTTACAGACAATTTCTCTTAGCGAACGGTATTGCTTGTGCTGCTAGTATTGCCGTGCTCATGAGTGCGTAACTTCGCTGGTGCATGTAATTTCTCTGGCGCGTGCCTTATGTAATATGCGTTCATTTTTGAAACCGGTAATTCATCAAAATGCCGCATGGCAAGTATGTCCAGGTAAAGTAGCCTTGCGAAGAATCGGCACGTTTAATATTAATGCACCGGAGCGGATCTCTGTCATGCAGTGGAAATGTGTTTGTTTACGGCCCAGGTTGACAGTACATGACTTGTATATTTGATAAAAGTAATAAGCGGGCAGATCTAAGACGCATAAATGCCGAAGGGGTCTCTTGCAATTCGATTGTGAGCATCTTGGCCGACTTCTTGGCGGAGACGCACACTCAAGCCTTTGTAAAGCCTTCAGCAAAGCTGATATCTGTGCGAGGGGGTATGCATTCAGACAAGGGAACAGCCCAGCAAAGGCGGGACAAGGACGAGACAAGTGCTATCACCTGGGTTTATTAATGGACACTAATGAAAATATATAGAGAGACCGAGCAATGAAATATAAAAATGCATTGAAATAAGTAGCCATAAAATCAAATCAATATCGCATGGGAGGTAATATATGCTATTTCCTTGTCATTTAGGATCAGAGGGATATTGCTTATGCATTGGTCACAATTATTGTGGTTGTAATGCGATTTCATTATTACGCGTGCCACGTTGTCTTTATGGCGTAAAAAAAACTTTCGTGTTCTTGTACTCACGTGCGCATTTTCATTTCTTGCAACGAAACTTTGTGGTCGGAAGCCCTGCATTTTTTGTAATTGCCTTTCATGCCCCCATTCATGCTTACATTTGCGTTTGGCACAAATAGCAGCAACATGGCAAAGAGGACATTTTTTTTTTCTTGCATGATTATGCTCCATTAGTCGCCTGTGCAGGCATCTCCCTGCCTGTCTGACGCTACTGGCATCGTATGTGAAGGGCATTTGGTGTACCATGTTTGTGCGGAGGAGGAAACATGGCGTACCTGGCAACTGTTCTTCTTTGCTCCCTGTGCCTGCTCAACCTGTCTGCACATGAAGCTGATTTCGCTGGGAGCATAAAATACAACGTCGACGTCATACTTGCCGGCAACCTTCTTGATGCCGTGTGACATGCCGTGTGTATAAGTAACCACAGCTGGTCTTTTTATCCTCTTGCCCCTATTGGTTTGGCCATTCTTCACAAATTAGACCAACTTTTTCGAAACCTTTGAAAAACATTTCATCCAGATAACCATTTGCACGTAACCTGCAGATTACCAGTGTAACGCAATCAGCAATCTTCTCAGGATCCTTTTTGAGAGTGGATTTCAGGCACGATAATTTTATGCCTTGTTTGATAAGCTTCGAATGATGCGGGGAAAATTTAACAACGGTTTCGCAGACCTCAGCAAATAGCACCAACAAACCAGCATTCATGAAAAAAAGCCAAATCTAAAAAGTGAAGCCCATTGCCGCTTGAACTTCGATTGTAAACTTGATGATATTTTAATTTATTGAAAATCTTCAAGACATCAACGAGCTTTCTTGGAAAACCACCTTCACATCCAGTAAAGCCAATGTGCAACTGCCTTCATGTCCGTACATAGAAATACAACTGACCATGCCTTCTGACGCTTTACTATTCAAAACTTATATTGCTAATCTAAATATATCCGCGAGGATAGGAGCAACCTTGCATCCCATGCAAGCATCCGCCGCTTACACAAACGACTGTCCTTGTCATTCAACCACGGTTAGCGACAAGTAAAACAAGGGAATTTTTAAACGTTTCCACAGGCACTCCGCATTTGTTCATAAAGGCACTTTCATCGATCCTTGGCAATGCATCTTTTCACAACAATCATCAAATCACGGTGTGGCAAGGAAAGAATACTCGTCTACCACATCAATACTAACCATCTTGCAAGACCATGGATTTTTGATCTTTAAATAGTTAACCAGTACTTCAGAGGTCCGCACTAAGGATGGGTCGTGCGCATTCAACGATGAAAGGTGATTTTTTAGGTATCCCGACGCAGCATGCTGTCATTATCTACGTTCAGAAATGATAGCACAGAAGGGAGTATCTGCCTTGTGCATTTTGGCGATAAAAATACTTCCAGGTGCAGCCCGTTTTACTTATTAATAGAATCAACCAAGTTCTTCAGGTTGGTAGTGAGTAAAAGGTTAACAGCCTGCTCCTTTACCTTGGCTTCTTTAAGTCCTTTTTCGATGCTTCGGACACATTCACCTCAAAAGAACTCTTCTGAAGGTCGACAAAGCAGCCGTCCTTATCCGCCGTGACTAACTTGAGACCACGTTTCACCAGGAACTGCAGTCTAATTTGGGTTGCCTCTGTTTCCTTGCGTCTTGTCAGTTCCCGTCAGGACATCGACGCATTCTGCGGTGCATCGCTGGCGCATTCCCTCGGGAATCAGGCGAGCAATGCTTCCCGAAAATACCACCTTCTCTGCCGGTTTTAAACGAGACTCAAGGGCGAACATAAGGCGAGGGTGTTGGTGGTGAAAACGCTTAATAAAATATGGAGTTACATGAAGGCTGCTCTGGGGTCAGGCTAAGTGCCCTTCCCCTCACACACACTAGGTGGAGTCCCTAGTACGGGACCCCAGTGGCTTCCGCTGACGCCATTGCTCTTTTGACCAAGGCCTTTCGGGCTTTCAGGTCGGAGCAGGCGAGTAGGGTCGCCTCCCAGTCCTCCCGGGTGGTGTTTTGGTTAGGTGCAAAAGCAGGGTTGGAGGGGCACGCCCACACCATGTGGAAAAGGTCCGAGGACATTTCTCCGCAGTGCGGGCACTGCCCGGAGAAGGCACTGTCAAAGTGTATAAGTGGCGCCGGGCACATCATGGTATTCGTAAGGAGGCGAAGAAACACGCGTTCCTCCGCTCTTGCTAACCCTTTACACGGGTGGGTGTAAACATTGTGTCTGTTTTGGTACAGCTGCGTAATTTCTCTGAAAGCGTAGGCTGGTGTAAATTCTTCTGAGAAGGGCGCTTTCTAACCGCCCGGTTAGAAAGCGCGCGGGCGGCGGCATCTGCTGCCTCATTTCCTTCTAGCCCAGAATGGGCGGAGCCCAGACTATGAAGCGGCGGGATGGACTTTCCACGTACAAGCTGTTTTTCAGTAGTCGGTAGGCCAGGTCCGAGCTGTTTTTTAGCAGCCGGCAGGCTAGGTACGGGACCCAGCCCTGTTGAAAGTTCCTACACGCCCCTCGCGAGTCCGTTATGATTGTTTTGGAATCATAGTGTGTTGCTGCTAACGCGATGGCGACCTCCTTTGCCTGTGTTACGCTTCGGGCTTTAAATGTGAGCCCGTTTGCCGTTTTGGACTCGTGGATCACTGCCGCCGTGTACCACCCGCCTTGGTGCGGGCCGGACGCGTCCACATAGTACGCTCCTGGTTTCCCTTCGTAGTGATGAACTGAGGCCTCTGCCGTGGCCATGCGCCTACCCTCGTGGTCGTCCTTGGACATATTAGTGGGGAGTGGTTTTACGTGCAGGGCGTATCTCCACTCCTGGGGAAGCCTTACTCTTTCCTCGGTTACAGTCGTGTGTTGTATGTGTGGACGGGTTAATAGGTGACGCCCCGACGGTGTCTGCGATAGTCGCGTGTATTGACTCGTGAGGTGGGCTTCTCTCAGCTCCTCGAACGAGTTCGTCATACCCAGACCTTGGAGTCTCAGGTTCGGCGTGGTTATAGGGAGGTCGAGGGCCTTCTTCGCTATTTTGCTCGTGATCACCTCGAGGATGTTCTCGTCGTGTTTCTTGAGGTGGAGATAGGGAGTCGAGTACAGGATTCTGCTTGTTACAAAGGCATTCGCCAGCCGTAGAGCATTTTGCTTCTCAGTCCCCCTTTTTTGTTTGAGACTCTGCGGACCATTCGGCCCACCTGGTCTCCCACCTCTTTTAGCTTATCGAGCGTGGTCGTCGCCAGCTTACGCTGGTGAATGAAAAGGCCCAGTACTCTAATTTCCTCTTTTTCGGGTATCGGTTCTGATCCAACTCGCAATTCTATCCTGTCTGTGCATTTTTTGGAGGGACGAATATGGACGCATTCGGATTTTTTTTTGGTGAGCACTGAAGGCTGCATTTTTTCGCGTACTCATATACAGCGGTGACTGCCTCCTGCAAGCCGGCCTCTATTTCTGCGAGAGAGCCCTCCGTGGCCCATATGGAGATGTCGTCCGCGTACAGCGCGTACTGCACACCCGAGACTTTCTCCAAATGGACCGGGAGATTTTTCATTGCCATGTTTAAAAGAAGCGGGAATAGCACCGCTCCCTGTGGTGTACCTCTCGTGCCTAATAGAAGGGGACCATGGTCTGCGTTCTGGATCCTCACGTAGGCTTGTCTGTCTGAGAGGAAGCGTTTTATACACTCGAACGCGTTCTTTCCACACCCAGTCTCCGAAAGGTGTGTCAGGATGGCCTCGTGCGTCACATTATCGAAGGCTCCCTTCAGATCTAGGGCCAGTACTATCTTATCCCGGTTCGGATGTTCTATTGGATTTAATATTTCTCTGCTGAGCTGTAGCAGGACGTCCTGAGCCGATTTACTTGGCCTGAAGCCATACATCGAGTCGGCGAAGACTCGCTTATTTTCAGGATACTCGGAAAGTCTGTCTCTGACCATTGTTTCCATCAATTTGCCTACGCACGACTTGAGAGAAATGGGCCTGAGGTTGTCCGTATCTATGGCTTTGCCTGCCTTTGGGATGAAAGTTGTGAGTGCCGTCTTCCATTCGGTGGGAAGAGGAACTTAGACCGTCCAGATCGAATTGAAGTGTTCTAGCAGGGATTGGTACGCGTGGTCTGGTAGGTTTTCTAGGAGTTTTACCGTGATCCCATCCCTTCCTGGCGCGGTCCCGCGTTTCATTCTCGCTAGGGCTGCCTTGAGCTCGTATGGTTTGAAAGGTTCATCTAGCTCAACATTTTCGTCTCCACTGTACCTGTAAGCTTCTCCCTTTGGGTCTTGGGTCGTGCTCAAGTACTGGAATCGGAGCTTCAGCGCTAACTGGGCCGTATTTCCTTGAAACACGTGTATTGGTTGGTTGGTTGGTTGGTTGGTTCATAGGAAGGGAAAGGCGCAGTATCTGTCACACTTGCTCTGTGGACACCTGAACCGCGCCGTAAGGGAAGGGATGAAGGTGGGAGTGAAAGTGGATAGAGAGAAAGGGGGGCCGTAGTGGAGGGCTACGGAGTAATTTCGACCCCCTGGGGATCTCTAACGTGCGCTGACATCGCACAGCACACGGACGCCACTTCGTTTCGCCTCCACCGAAACGCAGCCGCCGAGGCCGGGATTCGATCCCGGGAACTCCGGCACAGTAGTCGGGCGTCTTACCACTGCACCACCCCGGCGGGGCAATCTGCAGGTGTTTCTGCGACTCGGTGCGCGTCTGGTTTGGATCTATGAGAGCTCGGAAGAGATGCCATGTGTTTATGCCAGACATCTGCCTAGCTGCCGCGTTGCACCTCTCTACCCAGTTTGCGTCCGCCAGTTGCGCCGCGTATTCTGCCGCCTCTTTTTTTATCGCCGCGATCCGGGTTTTTAGCTTTCGGGTATGTTTCTGCCTGCGCCATCTTTAACCATGCTGCGTCTGGCTTCCCAGAGGTGGAGGAGGTGGGTGTCCACATCCGTCACCGCCTCAGAGAGCTTTACCCGCTTTTCCGTCGAACGGAGACTGGTCAGCAGCTGTTTGGTCCAGGCTTGGTGTCCCTGCTCCTGGATAGGACTAACATTATATTCTTTTCTAAATTTTGCCCAGTCCGGCATCCTAGTCTGCCCCGTCGGTCTGTAAGGGGTTTAGTGCGGATCGTTAGGTTGATCAGACAGTGGTCACTACCTAATGTTTCCTCCGTATTCGTCCACTCCACTCGCCTCGCGTTTTTTGAAAAAGTTAAGTCCGGACAAGTGTCCCTCTGCGCCGAGTTCCCAATTCGCGTGGGGTGAGCCGGGTCGGTGTGTAGGGTTAGGCCTAATGTGGACGCTGCCTCCGCTAGCTTCCGTCCTCGCATGTCCTCTCGGTTGTAGCCCCATGAGAGGCTCTGCGCATTGAAATCTCCTAACAGTAGTAACGGATCTTGTCCCGCTTCCCTGACAGCCCTACTCAGGAGTGTGGAGAAGCTTGCATTTTTTGCTTTAGGTGGGCAGTACACGTTCAGGATGTGGAGCGGCGGATCATCCTTTTTTATGGACAGGAGAGTCACCATCACGTATGAAAAGCTGGCTTGTAATTCCAGATCTATGAGATTTGCTATGAAATTTTTGTGCACGAAGATGCATGTGGGGGGGTCGAGTTGGAACGTTTTGTAGTTTGTGAGGCTCGCGTTCCCGCCTGGCTCCTGTACGGCCACCACTGCCGGAGTATGCTCGTACGTGGAAAGGTGCATCCTGAGGTCCGCTCTATTAGTCTTTGATTTAAAGCCTCGACTATTCCACTGTGTTAAAATTATAGGACTCTCCTTAGTTCGTCCCGCCATGTTTTCCCTGAAGATTGTTATTCTGGAGGGGGAGCTGCTGCAGCTTCTCACCCTTACTGATCACCCTACGCATCTTATGAGTTACGGGATTCGTGGGTCTTCTTGTGTTAGCATACTTGCGAATCGTCATCGCTTTCGCTATCTGTCGTGACACTATGGAGGGAATGGATTCCTGTATCTTTCTCATCATAGCTTCTAGTTTGTTTTCCATGCTAGGCTCTTTCCATCGCCTCCTCTTGCTGAGGCGGCTGAGATTTAACTAGTGCAGTTTCTAGTTTGCTGGCTAGTAGCTCTATTTGAGCTTTTAGGGCTGCTATCTGTTTTCTTAATTCAATTTCTACCAAATTTGGTGTAGGTGGAGAGGTAGTGTTGGGAGGAGGAGGGGAGACCCCACTCACCGGCTGCTTCCCGTTCTTGACCATGCTGGCCCAGTTCCTCTCTTGATTGCTTTGTTTAGAATTTGGCTCCATATTAATCGAAGGGGGCGGGAGGTTCTCGCTCCTTCTTGTCTTTTTCTTGTTCTTGTTACTGTATTGTTGCTGCTCGTTCCTTCGGAATTTCGCAGTGCAGTCTTTAGAATTCGTGGCGTGTTCGCCGCCACATACCGCACATTTTTGATTGCACTCGTGAGGGGCCCGCATCCCCTCCACAAACGGAGGTTGCGTTCCGCAGAGTCCGCAGCTTTCTTGCCTCGGTGTCGGGCAGGCGTCTGCCCTATGTCCCACCGTGCCACACAGGTTACACGCTGGTACGGTGCGACGGTAAGTGGCTACCGGTATAACTTCCGCGTTATACAGCACAGCTCTGGGCTTGTACTTCCCTTCGAAGGTGACCCTTGCTTTGTTCGAAGTGCCGAACTTTCTGTTTTCAAGGATTTTTCTCGCTCCGCGAAAGCTTCTAACCTTCCCTCGCAGGGATTCGGTGGTCTCCAGATTGGCCACAGTGATGACTCCGTGTACCACGTTGTCCTCACTTTGCTTTACGTGTCCATGCAGATAGAGGTCTTGCCCTTTCTTTCGGATTGCAAAGTCGCCGACCAGTCTGTCTGCCGCATGGATGCTTGACGTGCCCACAATGATCAGGTTTTGGTCCGGAGACACTGTGAAGTAAAAATTGTCTGCTTCGGCCTCCCCGACTCGCTGTCGTAGAGCTAGGCCCAACTCACCGTGTTGCAAGTTCTTCCAGTTTGTGGCCGTTAGTGGTTTGATGATTAGCACCACGTCGTCTGGTCTGAATCTGCACAGAAACTTGGGCTTCCATGCAGCTCTGACTTGCGTTGGGCCTCCGGTTGCGAGCTCACCGGGTTCTGATTCGGGTTGCGCGTGGCGGCCTCCGTGTGCTGACGTGGCCTTCCTTTGCGTGCTGGCTTGGAGTTTCTTGGCTCGCTTTTCAAAAGCCCGGATCACATTTTCACTGCAGGCTTGCTCTCGGCTGGTCTGTGGCAAGGTTGTCCACGTCATGCCTTCCGGGTCGTAGCCGCGTTGCTGGTTGGCGTTTGCCATGTTCGCCAGGAGCGGCCTTCCCGCCGTTTGACGCCGGCATTCAGCCGATAGGCTGAGCCACGCCTCCACAACGGATTTATTTATTTATTTTTTTATTTATTTATTGAACCCTCAGGGCCGGAGGCATTAAAGAGGGGAGTGGTTACAAACTATAACATAGAAAAAATACAGAAACAAGAACAATGAGTGTTACAAAATTATTCTGCTATTCATACAGTGTTAGCTAAAGCATTGCGGAAGTGTTGGTTATCAGTGATGTCGGTGATTTCAGCGGGAAGGTTGTTCCATCCGCGTGAAGTACGAGGCACGAAAGACTGAAATACAGACACAGTGTTAAATGTTTCAATTTCAACCTTGTAGCGATGATCGGTGCGGTGTGATATGTAGTGGGGAGGAGAAATGAGCGCGTTTCGTAGAGCGGAATGATGGTACAGTTTATGAAAAAGACTGAGACGAATAATTTTTTGGCGGCATGCTAAAGGTTGTAAAGAGAGGAACGATTTCATGCTGGTTACGCTTGCACCACGGTTAAAGTTAGACAAAATAAAACGAGCGGCATTATTTTGGACCAATTCAAGCGAAGTAATTAATTTATCGTGATGGGGATTCCATATAGCAGCTGCATATTCCAGTTTAGAACGAATTAGTGTTTTGTAAAGCAATAATTTAAGAGATGATGGAGTTTTCATGAAGTTTCGGCGTACGTAGCCCAACATGCGGTTAGCGTTGTTAATAACGTACTCGATATGGTGTGACCAGGTGAGGTCTGCTGAAATGTGGACACCCAAGTATTTGTATGTGGTAACAGACTCTAGGGGTACGTTATTTAGGTAGTATCTGAAGGGGGTGTTAGTGTGTCGGGATACTCTCATAACTTTACATTTGCCAATGTTTAGGTCCATGTGCCAAGCGTTGCACCAAGAAGAAATGTTAGAAAGATCGCTCTGAAGAAGGTTAGCATCGTCAGGGGATTTTATTTCACAAAAAACAACGCAATCGTCAGCGAACAGATGGATGTTAGATTGCACTTTGGAAGGAAGATCATTAATGTAGATGAGAAACAAAAGCGGTCCAATAACTGAGCCTTGAGGCACTCCCGAATAAACATCACTGAAAGGTGAATTATAATTGTTAGCGCAAACAAACTGAGATCTGTTAAGAAGGAAGTATTCAATCCATTTAAGAATATTAGGATCAATGTTCAACTGATTTGGTTTAAAAAGTAATAAGCGGTGACATACCTTGTCGAATGCTTTAGAGAAATCAAGGAAAATGCAATCAACCTGTGATGCTTTGTCTAAGATAACATGAAGTTTGTTAGTGAAGCAGGCAAGTTGCGTATCACATGAATATGATTTTCGGAAACCGTGTTGTGCGGGTGTGAAGAAGGAATTGGACTCGAGAAAATTAACAAGGTGTGTGAATATTATGTGTTCCAGTAAGTTGCAGGAGCATAGGAGCAAAAGTGCTCCAAAAAGTCGAAAACTCCGTCCACCGCGTTGAGAGTGGTCTCCCTGCGTTCCGGATGACTTGATGGCTCTTCAAGGTCCAATAGTTTTGGGATTCCAAGGCTAGGGAGAAACATAAGGCAGTGCAGATGGATAAACACAGAAACATAAGGCAGTGCAGTCTCATCACATGCGGTCATGACGTCACAACTTGTCATGGCGTCACCATGTTATGATGTCATAGTCACTGTCATCTTTGCTATTATAATCATCAATGCCACTATACCTATAGCTATCATTGTGGTCACTATATACCACAAACTGGGGGCAGCTGTCTCTATCGCAACCGCACTGACATGACTAGGCAAGGAGAACTAAGATAAGTTTCTCGCGTGCCCGACGGGGCTACCAGGAGGATTGACAGCTATAGTGGGACAGGACGCCAGACACCGTATGAGGCCTTAAAGGCTTTCGCCTTAAATCAGCAACCGCATTTTGGTTGTTACATTATTAAAAGCGCTTGAGAGCAGCCAACTTGTCTAACTCAGAACACGATGATGGCGGCTCTTTTTGAGCTTTTCATGTCACACTTGTTGCGTGTGACAGAGAAGAGGTGACAGAGAGAAAAAGGTGTCGTAGGGGAGGCCTGCGGGACAATCTTGACCACCTGGGGTCTTTAATGTGCACTCACATCGCACAGCAAACGAATCCTTCTCCGCTTCGCCTACACCCAAACGCAACCGTTGGCGGTTGGGATCGAGCATCGGAACTCTGGCACAGTAGTCGGACATCTTGACCACTGCACCACCGTGGCGGGGCAGGATACCTGAACCGCACAGTATACTTTAGGGCTGACAGAGCGGAATGGTGTACACCGAGACCTAATCAGGTGAAGGTCTGGTTTTTGTTGAAGCTGTAGGAAGAAGGAAAAGAAAATGGACGGCCCTGCTACCGGCTCTGCAGCTGAGCCAGGGAGGTGGTGAAGAGTGGCAGTTCCTGGCCTTACGGGGCTTGGACGGTAGGTCAACGCCGCTTGCTGCGGGGGCTAGCCAGCCACCAAATTTTATCTGTTGTAGGCCGTGATTGCACCCGCCACTGCTTCGGTGGTGGACGACGGCTGTTGTTGCGGCGTTCGTCTTTCTCATCCTATTCTTTTACTTTCTTGTCCCTTTTCTCTTCTGTCCGCACGAGGCAGCGGAGGTGGCTCAGCTATAGAGCCAGTAAGTAGCAGGCCCGTGCATTTTCCTTTCCTTTTTCCCACAGTCGCAACAACAACCCGCGCTGTCTACTGATTTATTTATAGGAAGGGAAAGGCGCGGTAATTGTCTCACTTGTTTTTTTGTGGACACCGCAACCGCGCCGTAATGGAAGGGAGGAAGGTGGGAGTGAAAGTGGAAAGAGAGAAAGAGGAGCCGTAGTGGAGGGCTACGGAGTAATTCGACCACCTAGGGATCTTTAACGTGCGCTGACATCGCACAGCACACGACGCCTCTTCGTTTCGCCTCCATCGAAACGCAGCCGCCGAGGTGGGGTTCGAACCCGGGTACTCCGGCACAGTAGTCGGGCGTCTTACCACTGCACCACCCCGGCGGGGCCCTCCGCTGTCTTTTGCGGACATAAGAGAAAATAGAGAAGAAAAAGAAGAGGGAGAAAACAACGCGCGCCTGAACAGCCATCGTCCACCACATGAGCGGTGCCGGGTGCAATGACGACATACAACAGATAAAAATTCGGTGGCTGGTTACCCACGCCGCAAGCGGCGGTGACCTACCTGTCCCAGCCCCATCAGGACCAGGAGCAGCCACCCTCCGTTCTCTCCTCTCGAAGGTCTGGTTTTCATTTTGTAGCTGTTAAGTTTTGGGGAAAGAAGGCGCAGTATACTTTGAGTGGAGATCACGCAGTGATGGACACCTAAACCTAACAGGTTAGGGTAGCACCTTTTGTTAGAGGTGAACACTTAATTAGGTAAAGGTCACATTTTGATATTGTTAGGAGGTTTATTTACACAGATGTTAGGATGCGCTGGAGATTGGTAGCACACCACAGCGGACAGACTCAGCTTCCTCGTCCTCTTCTGCTTATTCCGCCAAACCTCATCTTTCTTCAATAAGGACCGAAGTGCGTGACACTGCCCCCTTCGCAGACGATGCCCGCAGGGCGAGTCAAGGTTCGTCACGTTGATAGAAGGGCTTCATGCGGGCCACATGGACTACTTGAGTCTTCCGAGAACGACGCCCTTGGGTGGTCACTCGAGAGACTACAAAGTTTACTGCGCTGAGGCGTTCCAGTACAACGAAAGGGTCCGTATAGTTGTGGAACAGTTTCTGGGACAAGCCGAGCTTACGCAACGGCGTTCAAAGCCACACCAAGTCACCAGGGGCATAATTAACATCTTGATGACGCTTTTCGTAGCGTTACTTGTAGCGTTCCTGGGAGGCTAGAGTGCGAAGTCTAGCGAGTCGACGAGCTTCTTCAGCCAGAGAGTATGCGCTAGTGAAGTTTCAGCAGGCAGTGAGAAAGGCAGAAACGTGTCCAAAATGCTGCGTGGAGGTCGTGCATAAAGAAGAAAAACGTACTGTAGCCCGTCGTTTCGTGCTTAGCAGTGTTAAATGCATATATTATAAACAAAAGGACTTCATCCCAGTTTTTGTGGCGGGAGTCGACATACATTGCGAGCATATTGATAAGCGTCCGATTGGTGCGTTCGGTGAGACCGTTTGTTTGTGGGTGGTAAGGAGTTGAATGGCGAATATGGGATTGGTTGGTTGGTTGGTTCATAGGAAGGGAAAGGCGCAGTATCTGTCACACTTGCTCTGTGGACACCTGAACCGCGCCGTAAGGGAAGGGATGAAGGTGGGCGTGAAAGTGGATAGAGAGAAAGGGGAGCCGTAGTGGAGGGCTACGGAGTAATTTCGACCACCTGGGTATCTTTAACTTGCGCTGACATCGCACAGCACACGGACGCCACTTCGTTTCGCCTCCATCGAAACGCAGCCGCCGTGGTCGGGTTCGAACCCGGGAACTCCGGCACAGTAGTCGGGCGTCTTACCACTGCACCACCCCGGCGGGGCAACGAATATGGGATGAGCAGAGGCGAAGAAGTTCTTCTACAACTTCTGCCGTAAATCGTCGGCCACGATCGCTTATCAACACACGAGGAGGCCCATGTCGAAGAATGATGGACCGTAGGAGGAACGCCGAGACTTCAGAAGAAGTGGCTGACGGTATAGAAGCAGTTTCACAGTACCGCGTAAGGTAGTCTACGCACACTATGACCCAGCGGTTTCCGTTAGAGGAATGGGGAAATGATCCTAGGAGGTCAATTCCCGCCTGTTCGAATGGGGCTCGTAGTGGCGTTATAGGCTGAAGATGACCCGGCGGTGAGAAGGTTGGGTGCTTGAAACGCTGGCACTGGAGGCAGCTGGCCACATAACGTTGCGTAGTTTGACGCATCTTCGGTCAATAAAAACGTTCCTTAGTCCTGTGCAATGTCCTCGCGAAACCCAAGTGTCCAGCTGTAGCATCGTCGTGCATTACCCAAAGAACCTGACACCTAAGACTTGTAGGAACTACCAGAAGAAGCCGCGCACCTACTGATGAGTAGTTCTTCCTGTATAGTACACCGTCACGAATGCAGAATGAGGTCTTAGGGTTTCGGGAACTTGCTGCATCAAAAAGCAGCGCCAACTCGTTGTCGTTCCGCTGCGCAATCTTATTCACCAACATCGGGGAAACGTGTAGAGAAAGCAGCTCTATATTCATCCAATACCTCGTTGTCGCAATCAGTAGTTTCAAGTGGCAACCGTGACAGGCAGTCAGCATCACCGTGCTTACCACTACTCTTAAAGGCACAGTAAAATTGAATTCTTGAAGGTGCGAAGCCCACCGCATAAGGCTTCCACAGGGGTCACGAAGGGTTACAAGCCAACATAAGGAGTGATGGTCCACCACAATTTTAAATGCACATCCATAAAGATATGACCTAAACCGTTGTACACCGAATACAACGGCTAAGCATTCCTGTTCAGTTACTGTGTATTTACGCTCAGCCTTGCTCAAAGAACAGCTTGCATATGCAATAACATGTTCATCGCCATTGTGGTGCTGTATGAGCACAGCACCAACTACAACTGCGCTGGCGTCGATGTGAAGTTCTGTTGGAGCTGATGGACTGAAGTGGCGTAGTAGTGGTCACAATGTCAAAATAAATTTTAACTGACGAAAGGCGGAGTCACAATCGGCAGCCCACTTGAAAGGCGCATCTTTTTGCAGAAGACAAGTAAGGGGATATGCTAGGTTAGCAAACTTCGGAACAAAACGTCGAAAATAGGAGCAAAGCCCCAAAAAACGTCTGAGCTGTTTTAACGATTTCGGCGGTTTAAACAAGTGACAGCTTCGATCTTTTTCGGATCAGGCCTGATTCCATCCTTCTCTGTGAGATGTCCAAGTACCACAGTCTGGCGTTCTCCAAAACGACATTTCTTGGAATTAAGTACCAGACCAGCTTTCTCAATACACTCCAAGACAATCTCTAATCGATTGTTGTGTTCATGTAAAGTAGTCCCGAATATCACTACATCGTCCAAATAACCCATACAAATGTGCCACTTCAGTCCGCGCAAAACTGTATCCATGAATCTTTCGAACGTGGCTGGAGCGTTATATAATCCAAACGTCATCACTATAACTTCATACAGCCCGTCTGGGGTGATGAATGCCGTCTTTTCTTTATCTTCCGGGTGCATGGGGATCTGCCAATAGCCTGATCGCAGGTCGACTGAGGAAAAATAGGAGGCGGAATATAACAATCAATGGCGTCATCAATACATGGCAGGGGATACACGTCCTTCTTGGTAACAGTATTCAGCCGTCGGTAATCAACACAAAATCGCCATGTGCCATCTTTCTTTTTGAATAGAATCACAGGGGCACCCCACGGACTAGACGATTCCTGAATGATGCCCTTATGCAGCATATCACGAACTTGTTCTTCGATTGTTTGGCGCTCTGATGGGGATGCACGATAAGGCTTCTGGCGGATTGGATCAGCAGTCCCAGTATTGATTCGGTGCTGAGTAAGGGAAACGGGAATCAATGGTGGTGAGTCCCGAGAGAAATCGAAAGTCGCAGTATGTTTCGCCAGAACTTCCACTAAACTGTGACGGTCACTTGTTGGCAGGGGTTTGTTAATCATGGCGATAAATGTTGTCTCATCTACTTCTGAGCATGCGGTAGGCTGGGAATTGTCTGTGCTGAGCACGGCCACTGATTTAAAACTGTCGTCGTCAACATTGGCAAGTTTTAGACCACGTGGTAATACAACAGGTTCGTTAGAGCAATTATAGTAGTCGTCCACAAAGAATAGCCATTCATGACTGAGATGACGCAGCGGGGAATCAGAATACTTTTCTTCGCGCAGTTGAGGGTGAGTGGTTCAACCACAGCGTCGAACGCATCACTGACACAGCTTGAACTAACAACTTGTATAAACTCTGCTGACATTGCAGGAATGACTATGTCGTCCGAAACCGAAAGCGTGCTAGGATTGGTCGGCGAATTTTCACGCAAAGCAGATTCAATTCGAGTGCTCACAGAAAGGTCTCCGTTGCGAAAGTCAAGAGTGGCCCCACATTGTTTTAGGAAATCGAGTCCAAGAATTACGTCATGTGTTGATCGAGCAAGTACAGCCAATTCAGTTCGGAATGTGTGGCCGGCGATAACAAGATTCAAGCAACAGACTCCAAGTGGGTTAATCGGTTCGCCACCAACACCACACAATGTTGTCGCACTATCCCAAGCAAACATAATTTTACGACCAAGGCAGTTTTTAAAAGCGAGACTTATAATAGAAATGGTAGCACCTGTGTCCAACAACGCCATAGCACGTACACCGTCCAAAAACATTCAATTCGGTTCTTTAACATCGAAACGGGCAGAGGCATGGGTAAGCTAGAATCAATTGCGATCTCACCTCCATCGGCCGCGCTCACTAGTTCCCCGGAGGTGGCAACCGTCGTCGGAGAGAAGGGGAGCGTCGTAGGCGCCGAGATGGCGGTGTCAGGCTACTTTCAGAGGCCGGTGATTCGTTTCGGTTAAGCGCCATTCTGCGTTGTTGTCGGCTAGCTGTTGCTTTGTACTCATTCCGGCCAGGTGTTCTTCTATATGAATCATCACTATCAGCAGGAAACCTTGTACGGGAGTTCACCCACTGTCGGCGATACTGCTGGTATGGACGACGGTTGCGGCAAAAACGCGAAATGTGGCCGATCATTCCACAGGCATAACACACTGGCGGCTCACGTTCATTCGATGAATAAGGCTCATCGTCGCTTGAATTAAACGCTTCATGTTCTGGATGCAGTCGACGAGGATGACGAGAGTGCTCGCGGTTGTAGGCGTTGATGGTGAGAGGTTGGATGTTCGGGCGATGAGCAGCATAGCATCGGGTGTCCGAAGGAGACGTAACAGAGGGAGCATAACCGGTAGACGATGGGCTATTGTCTGCCGAAGAGGTGCTACTGTAGGGTCTGACGTCGCCCCCTATATCTTGATGCCTCCGAAGCTCCTCGCGGGCGATTTGTCGTATTGTATCTGCTATGCTTGTCGTTTCCGACACATCCACACTGGCGACAGTTGTTACATTAGGCAACTGACCGAACTTCGGAATGATACGGCGTCGCTTCAAACATTCAAACGTGCGGCAGTGTCGTGTTACATCAGCGGTGGTATTCAAATCGTCATTGCAGATAAGAAAGTTGTACACGTCTTGCGCGATTCTTTTGAGGAGGTGACCCATTCTGTCTTCCTCAGTCTTGCGAGATCAACTATTTTGCATAGCTTGATGACTTCTTCTATATAAGTTGTGCAGGTCTCCCCCGGTACTTGCGCTCGCTGAGCCAGAGTCTGTTCGGCGCTTTTTTTTCGAGCATCGGCATCGCCAAACCCCACTCGCATTTCTTCTATGAAGCGATCACAGGTGGTAAGAGATGCTTCATGATTGTCAAACCATGTTAGCACAGTTTCTTCAAGAAAAAATACCGCATTCGCCAACTTGGTATTCGCATCCCAGCGGTTGTATTTGCTCACCCGATTGTAGTGGGTGAGCCAGTCAGCCACGTCTTCCCCGGACTTGCCATAGAAGTGCCGGGGTTCCCGATAAGGCTGTCCGGTGGTCGGTTGAGCTGCTGGCGTGGGCTGTATTGAACCATCTGCTTGCGCCATCTCCGTCCGTAGGGGGGGTAGCCCAGCAGTTCTGCTTCGGTGAAGTAGGAGAGGTTCCGTGGTGATCTGTAGCCCGCAAACTCCACCACACTTGTTACGAGGTTTATATACACAGATGTTAGGATGCGCTGGAGATTGGTAGCACACCACAGCGGACATCATCTTCCTTCAATAGGACCGCGGGAAGTGCGTGACAATATACTTTCTTTAAGCCAGGGCTTGGGGAAGCAACGCGCTGTATACATTTTGGTGGACACCGAAGATTGATGGACAGCTATATAGTTACTTGGATGGTGTCACGAAATCGGCGCACATTTTTACTAAGCCGGCGCGGCCGATGCCCGCGCGTCACCGCATCGAAACTTCCACAAGGTTCTAGACAAACCTACTTTCCCGCGCAAGAGAGCGCGAAGCTTTGTACGCGTCGCCGTCACCCTCTTTCTCGTCACTCGGCGATGACGGTGATTCATCAGTCCGGAGCATGCCAGACGTCTCCAGAAAATTCTATGGGATCTAGCCAATGACGACGCGCCGCTCGACGGGAGGGAAAAGGAGCACTCTTAACTAGCGAAGCAAAGTGTGTGTGCGCGCTAGCCTTAGCGCGCCTTAACAGACAGAAGCGGCGCGCCCTATTTATGGAGGCCGCGCCGCTTGTGTAGTCAGTCAGTTAGTCGGGGATTGCGGCGTTTTCGCTAGTGCTTAGACTGGACTCCCGGGGATCACCCGCTGCTGGCAAGCCCACGGACTTGCGAGGGAGCGGCGCTCGTCTTGCATGGCGGCTACATCGTGACTCTTGGGGCGTCGGACTGCAAAAGTGCCAGTGAACAATTTGATGTTTATTTATGTGACTCTCCCGTGTTTGATCTGTGTTGTAAAGCCTCTGTGTTATTGAATACCTGTGTAGTTGCATGCTTAACGTTTGCTATTCTGTGAACCTCTCGTCTGTGCAATTTTAGTGTTTGTGTGTTCCTCTGTATCGTCTCTTGATGTGTATAAAGTTTGTTTTGCTTGTTACTTGTGACTCCGACCCTTCATCTGGCATTAACCGGCGAAAGCTGGGCATCAAACGGCCAACCCCTTCTGTCAATACAAGGTAGTTGAATTCCGGCTGAGCTTGCCACGCTGGTCGAGGGCATTTAATTTGCGACTGGAACAGCTACTCCCACTCACTCTAAGGGTGTCTGGGAGTGTGCGCACCATTAAGGGCGCATTGTTAATAATCGTCATAATTATTAACGGGTGACAGGTGGTCACAGTGCACTTCCAGACGTAATTATGAATTGGTTCACATTAAAGAAAAGACTATTTATCTGTCCTCCCAAGTGTGCTGTGCACACAAGATCTGCGACATAAGGACATAATATGGGGGAGCGCCGCCGGCGCCAGCCGCCATACTTACGAAGAAGGCCTGCGTCACGTGGTTATATAACACGCCTCATAAGCTACGGAAGGGAGTGGTAAAACTTTCGATTCAAAAACAGGATTTAATCCCATGGCTCCTGTAACTTCACATTTAAGCCACGCTACATATTCTACGTCGTTAAAGTGGAGCTAGCTAATGGGGAGCTAGCTGGTGGATGGTGTAATAAAAAACGATGGGCAAAGAAGATATCATAGAAGGATCTTTAAAAGAGACGCGCAAAACAGACATCACATAAATGTAACATGTAACGATGGAGCCTCCTGTTCGCCCCTGGGTACCGTCACGTTGCATGGTGGCTCTTTGTCGTGCTGACGCGACCCAAGTAATCCGTTAATGTCATTCTACATTCACATAACGCCTGGGTAGCACTAGCGATGCATATAAGCTCACCAGGCCCTGCCTCGGCTATGTTCAAAGCAGCTTTCTCCAGATTGCGGTTACGAGGAGCGGCACTTTGAGCTACTCTAGCCACTTCACCGTGGTGTATTTTCTGGTTATTCCATGCTTGCGACTAAGGCCATAGTTCGTCGTAACGCTATATAGCGTGAAGCTCTCAGCCGAAGCTTTGACGTTTACGGATACCTACCTTCTTGCCAGCGGCACTTTCTGTGGCGTTCAGCCTCTTACCATACCGAGCCTCTTACCAGCCTCTTACCAATCGGAACCGCAATACACGTATAATCTAGCCTGCTGTGCATTACAGAGTCTGGCTCGATCAGTCACCGACTACAGTGCTCATTGCACTTCAGTGGCGCAGCAGCCCTTTTTGCCTGGCGTCCAGAAAGCTAGGATATAAAATCAAGCAGCGTAGTTTGTTGGTTTTATGGAGCTTATTATAGGATTCCAAGGGAAGGAAAGCGTAGCAGGGGGCGGCAGAAAGTTAGTTGGGCGAATGAGGTTAAGAAGTTCGCAGGGGTCAAGTGGATGCAGCTAGCACAGAACCGGGTTAAGTGGAGAAATATGGGAGAGGCCTTCGCCCTGCAGTGGGTATAGTCAGGCTGATGATGATGATGAGCTTGTTGGTGCAAGGTTGAAGGTGAAAACCAGCGAAAAGAGGACGCGTTAACAAGGAAGGAGTGCACAAGGACGACGCTGGAACACAACTGAATTTTACTACCTAGAAATGGTCAAACAGAGCAGGGCGCACACCTGCGTTTTATGAATGGGACATAGTTTTGCCAAGTGCAAGATAGCAGCAGCTGCACTATCATTGAATTGTGTTTTATTTTTCCTTTGTTGCGTTGGTGCTGACGAACGTGTTTGCCCTGCTCTGTTTGACCACTTCCATGCAGTAAAAGTTAGTTGCGTTCCAGTGTCGTCCTTGTGCAATACTTCTTTGCTAACGCGTCCTCTTTTCGCTGCTTTTCACCTTCAGCTAGGAAACGAATATTGATTTTCACAGAAGAGGCTAAAATGTTTTCGACCCGCAAAGCTCTTATCAATATCTCGCTGCGCACTCAACATCCGTGCCGACAGCGGCTCAAGCGCCACGACGGTGAAGTGGGGCGAGTTGAGTGGTGACAAGTTTCTAATCGTACGAAGGTAAGCTTTCGAGAAAGCTACTCATTGCTTATCGCAGGAACACCGATGCCTGTGTAGGCTTTCAAGAAGACGTTCGGCGTTTATTTGGCCCCGTGAGTTTGTTACAGCTTCATATTTCTCACCGCCATGCATCGGATGCACATATTTCTGCTGGCTACCCTTCTCAGCCTTGCTCTGCTGTGCGTGGAGGTGGGCGTCGCTGACGGTAAGATTCTCGTGTTTTTTCCCTGGAATTGCTCAACAGAGGACTCACTAGAGCGGATGATTTGTTAAATACTCAGGACTATTTCTAGACTGGGAGAAAATGTCCGAGAAAGTTTCTCCATGACTGCATAAGCTACCAGCAAAATTTGACCGTGTAATTCTTGAGGTTGGATTTGAAATAGCAGTCACTTCGTCAATTACTGCTATAGGTGACATAGTCTAGACCTTTCAACGTCTTTCGTAGACAGCCTTTGACAGGTTAATGTTCAAACGATACATGATATAACGTCGCTAGCTTCTTCAAGCAAGGTTGTTTATTAAAAATATAATGTTCAATTCATGTGTAAAAACGACAGCACTCGAAACATGAATGGAGCTGGGTGAAGCACAAATACTATCGGAGACAAAAGCATCTGGACTGCACGTCTGGCCAAACTGGACTGAATCCATGGTGTAAACAATTTATCGCCTTATTTCTTTAGTACGAATGAAAGAACCTAGGTCCAACTGTCACACCAACAAATATGGTCTGAGACTACTGGCCGATTCGAAGGTTATGTACTTTTGGTCGGAGTTTGCGTTGTCCACATAGTGTTGTCACCAATAGTACATATGGGTCAGCCTGTCTTTGAATGCGCTTTTGTAGCGCACTACAGCAGTTCCAGCTCCTTACTTTGCGTCGAAAGCCGGCAACCTAAATCCGGTGCTAGTTGACACTAGCAAGTGGTGTAATATAAAAGTTTATGAACGTATAATACGCTCTCTCAATTGGAGCTTAATAGAGGTTGTTAAGAAGCCAAAATATTGTGCCTTCTGACTGGCAGCAGCAGCTGTTTCTCAATGCTGTTCAAAAACGAACACGAGAAAGAAATTAGTCTTTTTTGTCGTTTGTCCTCAATTTTTCAACAACGTCGTGTGTGCCTTTTGTGCATCGGTTTAGACTCTGTCGTTAATGCGGCGAGGTTCGTCTTAGCAGGGCTAAAAGTAAAAGAAATAAGACAAAACTGCTGTTTGTTGAAGTAGCACCGGCTGCCTTTATCAGACTGTCTGCGCTATGTGCCACCGCGTTCTCTATAAACGAGGAAACGCAGTAGGCAACGTGAAGGACCGGCTTGTCCTTTGTCGATGAAAGCGTTTTGGTGCAGAGATAGCGGTGTTACGGTGCTCCTCAAGTAGGCCCCCTCAACGTGTAGAAAATTGTTCGCCTATTTTGTTCACTAAGAATTTCGTTATTTGTAGAAAAGAACACTCCGGGATGGTTTCAGACCGTACTCTAAAGTGAACGATTTGTTGCGTCACCAATCCGCACTGCAAGTAAGCTAGGTTGCGATGAAACTCAAGTACCATTGTATGTAAATATTCGTTCAGCATTGTATACTGGCGCTGAGGGATAGCAATAATACTAAACTGACCTGATTCGATAAGAGCAACAAGGTAGGTTGCCGTCACTCACCGTGAGAGCCTTTTTTGCTTCCCCCAGCGTTAAGTACAGGCCTACAGGTTGATACCTCTGGCCGAAGCCTCTGTCAATCACAGGAACCCATTTGTCACTTTAAGCAAGAGGCGTTCTAATATCTTTATGACACTAGTTTCAGACTTATATTAAGAACAACTTCTCTGTTTCATTAGTTCTTCCAAATTATGGAGACTCCTGAATGGTGAGGCATGTTAGGTGCCGTTGATCTCGAGAAAAATGCAACGGCGGCCACGTGTTTACTTTGGCCCGTGGCGTTAGTGGCAAAATAGAAGAGTTTGTGGGTTTATTTTTGGAGGTGTCCTAAACATTCTTGCTAGAATATAAATGGACTGGATTATATTTCACATGATTTAGCGACACAGTTACACAGTCGTTTTAAGCTCTTCGGTGCCTTTAATTTGAATAAGGGGTTTAGAATATGTGTTTAAATTAAATTGCGCCTCGCATCGCGTAGGAGTGTTTTCTGTTAGATGGTATGTAAACATTCTTTGTACATAGCAGACGAAAAAAATTTGTTGCGGTTTAACTCTGGTGTACTTTGGTTGAATTGCGATAACAAAGACGGAAGTTTTTTTTGCCTGCTACATTATTCCCTTATCACGCTCTATCAGTGTTAGGTGCTCCATTATTGGGGACACACAAGCTCGTCCTTTCTTTTAGAGCGCAGTTATTCGGCACCCGTTCCTGAAAATAATAATTGGCTCACAGGAAGGGAAAGGCGCAGTATCTGTCACACGTTCTCTGTGGACACCTGGACCGCGCCGTAAGGGAAGAGATGAAGGTGGGAGTGAAGGTGGAAAGAGAGAAAGGGGAGCCGTAGTGTAGGGCTACGGAGTAATTTCGACCACCTGGGGATCTTTTAACGTGGGGTTTCGCGGCGTCGATGTTGTCCCTCGTAACAAGCTCCACTTCCCCTCCCACCTTCATTCCTTCCCTTATTGCGCGATTCAGGTGTCCACAGAAAGAAGTGTGACAGATACGGCGCCTTTTCATACATGTGAACCAATTATGAAAGGCATGCTTCAGAGCTCGAGTGGACTTTCACACCCACCTTCCTTTGTGGCTGAATGAATGAATGAATGAAAAACTTTATTTACACAAAGGGAATTATCCCGGCGTTGGTGGGGCCCTCAGTCCGGGGCCCCAGTGGCCTTTGCCGTCTTGCACGCTCTGTCAATCAGCTTGAGCTGGTCGTCAGGTGTCGAGCAGGACAGCGCAGCTTCCCACTGCTCCGGTGTTGGTGTGGTGTTTATTGGTGCTACCTGTGTTTCTTGACAGGCCCATGTAACATGGTAGAGTGTAGGGGGTTCTCCGCATAGTGGGCATTTATTTTCATATGTAGTGGGGTGGATTTTACTGAGTAGACTCAGATTGGGGTATGTGTTAGTCTGTAGCTGTCTCCAGGCAACCGACTGCTCTCTATTGAGGTCTTCGTGGGGAGGTGGATAGATCCTCCTTAAGGCTCTTTGATGTTCAAGGATGGCTCCATAGCGTCTAGTGACTGCGTCCGGTTCCCCGTCGTTGTGCGCCCCCCGGTTGGCGTATGCTCGGGCATTGGCGTCGGCACGTTGGTTACCATTGACAGTCTCATGGCCTGGTTTCCACGTTATGAAGTATCTCGAAAAGCTGATTTTTCGTGCCTTGAGTATGCGGATGGCCACAGTGGACATGCGTCCGCTGCTATACCTTCTCCATGCTTCTTGCGAGTCCGTAATTATTTTTGTGGTAGCCTCCTCATCCTGGTGGGTGATAGCGAGAGCGATTGCCGCTTCCTCAGCCTCGAGAATGTTGTTGCTCTTGATCGAGGCGCAGTTGACTTCTTTAAGCTGGTGATCAACCACACTGGCTACCGCTCCGCGTTGTTCTTTGTATGTGGTCTCGTCGACGTACAATATGTCTTTTTCCCTGCGAGGCTTCTTTCGTGTGCCTCGGATCTTGCCTCTCTTCTGGCCTTGTGTATTTTCGGATGCATGTTTTTCGGAATCGGGTTTTTTTTTTCAAGGAACTTTATTGACAAAACCAAGTAAAAAGCACAAACACTGTTTGGACCGATAGCTCAGTAGGCTAATGGCCGGTCCAAATGCAAATATTACTCTCAGGTTCAGCCATAAAGGATCAATGATTGAAAGGAACAATAATGATATAAACGCAACATTACTGCTAGAGTTGCGTACATAGGCAAGAATACAGCAAACTGCAAGTAAAATAAAATACCCACATAATTATGAGTACCAAATAAAATCGATAAGCATAATAGTACTACAATGAAAAAAAGGAAAATTCGAAAGAATATAGTTACAAAGTACAATAAAGTGCAAGCGAAGTACACGATACACTCACAAAAATTATTGACCTTAATGATCTCTCTTATTTCTTTCGGTATGCTGCCCGTGCTGTTTATTTCTCTGCAAGCATCTCTCATGCCCAGTATATCTAGCGTGTTCCTTCCCGTTTGCGTCTGCATGAGTCATTTTCTGCGCGAGAAGGTGGGCCTCTATGTGCTTTTGCACTGTGTTGTTTATGCCCAGTTTATTGAATTTTTCAGTCGAGGTGTTGACCGGTAGTCCAAGAGCGCATTGTAGGCTTTCCTCAGGATTGCCTCCAGTTGTTCTTTTTCCTGTTCGAGCAGAATTTGGTAGGGGACGCCATGTACAATTCGGCTTACAACGAGGGCCTGTGCTAGCCTACATGTGTCCTCCTCGGACATGCCTCGTCTAATGTTGGAGATTCTTGCTATCATTCGCGTGATCTGCGCGGTGGTACTTGCTAGCTGCCTGATTGTTTGATCTAAACGACAGTTGCTTTGTATCCGCATGCCTAGGATTTTTATTTGCGACACTTCCGGGATCTTCTTTTCCCCTATGTAGATGTCTATGGAGTTGTGCAGATCGTACCCTCTTCTGTGGACTCTGAACACCTCAGATTTCTCCGGAGAACATTCAAGGCCGCAATGTCGAGCGTATGCGTTGACAGCGTCTGCTGCTATCTGCAGACAGTTTTGCTTTTCTCTTAAGGATCCCCTGGTCACCCAGATCGTGATGTCATTAGCATAGATAGCATGTCTGGCTCCTTCAATTTCTTCGAGTTTGTTTGCTAAGCCGATCATAACAATGTTAAAGAGCATAGGGGATATCACTGAGCCTTGCGGCGTTCCCTTTTTGTGGGTCGGGAAGGTGTCTGTCCTGATGCCGCCTATTCTAATGGTGGCGGTTCTGTTACTCAAGAAGGCTTTCACGTAGCTGTGTATTCTCTGCCCGCAATCTAAGTTGCAGAGCCCGTCTAGCACTGCCCTGTGACTGACATTGTCGAATGCCGCTTTGAGGTCGAGCGCGAGCAAGATGTTTTCTCCGTATTTCGGGACCGTGTTAAGCACCTCCTCCTTGATCTGCAGGAGGATGTCCTGTGTTGATAGATGTCTTCGGAATCCGAACATAGTGTGCGGCATGAGGTCATTGTCCTCCAGGTGGGTCTGCAACCTCTGAAGTACAATTCTTTCGTATACCTTTCCCAAACATGACGTCAATGAAATGGGTCGTAGATTTTTCAGGCTGGAAGTTTTTCCGGATTTAGGAATCATTACTATTTCCGCATGAGACCAATCTTTCGGGATGGTCCCCTGCTCCCAGTGTGTGTTGATGAATTCAGTAAATCTGTGGATTGAATTCTCCTCTACGTTCCTAATCATGGCGTTGGTAATGCCATCCTTGCCTGGGCTGGTGTTTTTTGTGGCAGACAAAACAGCGTGTCTGACTTCTTCTATAGTAATGGGTTCGTCAAGAGTGGGATTTGCTTCTCCCATGTATGGCAAGCTGTAGTCGGCGCCCGCTTCGTCACCGATGTATCGCTGCTTGATGTTCTCTAGCAGTTCCCGGTCTGTACCTTGGAATTGGTGCGCGATCCTCTGGATTGTCTTACGGTTTTCACATTTGGTCTTAGTTGGGTCTATGAGAGCCGTTAGCAATGCCCACGTCTTGGCCAAACCTAGAGTCCCCTGTAGATCGTTGCATTTCTTGTCCCAGTCCCGTTTTGAGAGCTCCATCGCATATACTTCGGCTTGTTTTGTGACCTCGGCGATCTTTAGCTTGAGCTTTCTGCCTTTTTCGTCTCTTTAGCAACCCCCGTCTAGCATCCCAGAGGTGTAACAGATGTTTATCCACGTTGGGCGTTTTGTTGGTGAGAGTGACCTTCTTAGTGACTTTTTCCCAGTCGGATTTGATACCCTCTACCCAATCCTTAATGTCTTTGATCTCTGTATCCTCGGACTCCGCCCTGGTCTTTATATAGGTTTCCTACTGTGCGAGTCTAGCTTGGCCATAATTTTTCCTGATTGGAAGAGTTTCTATCTGGATGCGCAAGATGCAGTGGTCACTGCCTAGCGTCTCCCCGTCGTTTTCCCATCTTGCCTGCCTTATTCCTTTGACGAACGCTAAGTCTGGGCACGAATCGCGGTTGATGCTATTTCCCACTCGCGTTGGCTGAATGTGATCTGTGATTAGGCTGAGGCTTCTGCGATCAGCTTCTCTGGCTAGATCCTTACCTTTCGGAGTTTCTCTGACATAGCCTGAGCTTTTATGTCAGGCATTAAAGTCCCCAAGGATGAGAAGACCCCTCGTGCCTGCTGCTTTTTCTGCCTTGCCCAGCAGGTAGCTGAAGCTAGCGTTCTTTTGGCTGGGCGGGCTGTATACGTTAAGCAGGAAGATGCTTTCCTGGCTTCTCTTTTGGGTAATGACTTCGATAAGAACTTGGTCAATGTCCGTTCCGTCGATGTCGTGTCTGATTGCGGTGATACTTTTGGCAACCAGCGTGGCGACCTTGCTTTCCCCCTGCCCCTCATATGCTGAGTAACCCGGGAGAGTTGGTGAGCAGCCGGTTTTCTGTAGGGCGATTATGTCTGGCGGTACTGTACAATTTGTGATATGTTGTTTAAGAAGACCCCGCTTTGCTGATCCCGCGGCAGTTCCATTGCCATATTTCAAGGGTTTCCAACTTGACCGAGCTCTTACGGTGCCTCGCCATGCTCGGTCAATGGCCTATTATAGGGTTTGCCTCTGGATTTCATGCTCGTGAATTGTACTAGGCGTTCTCTATATCTTTGCGCCTCTGCTTGTATGTTAGATATGAGATTACTAAGATTAGTTAGGGAGTTGTTCATGGCTGCCATGGCAGTTGCGAATTCTTGCCGCCCTATGGTGGCTGGCTGAGTTTCATCCGTTCGCGCGTTCGTGTCGGTCTGCCCTGTTCTCTGGGCTTTGAGCTCTTCATAAGGTCGTTAAGTTTCTGTCTCAGTTCAGCATTTTCCGCCCTGAGTGTCTGAATGGTTTGTCTTAGTTCTTGCACTTCGTTACGTTGTCCACTAGTGTTTTTACTGAATTGCGCCTGCGCGTTCGTGTTCTTTGGAACAGTGGGAGAAGTAGAGAAAAGCTGCGCTGCCCAGCTCAACTTACTCTGTTACTCCTTTTTTATCTTCTTCTGCTGCTGCCCCTTTTTTGTTTCTTGTGGCTCCCTGGTCCTTGATCTCGAGCGCGACGCCGACCTGGACCTGGATGGCGAAGTAGCATCTGAGCTGAACCAGCGTTTCCGAGCCCGCCCGTGCCGCCATCGCCCTTTGCTGCGCTGTCGGTTTCCTCTTTCGTTCCGGTCCGTGGACTCCTCGGTTTTCTTAGGCGTTGCTTGCACTCCTTTGCCCCTGTGGGATGCGCTTCCTTGCACAGCGCACACCTGGGCTCACACGAATGACCGTCCTCGATGACTGGTTCACCGCAGTTCGAGCACACAACGGCGTCAGGTGTCGGGCATACGTCCGCCCTATGCCCAGGCTTGAAGCATATATAGCAAACTTGGCGCGATTATCGGTAGAGGTAGCAACGCGTCTCGCCACCGTAGTAATAAACGTAGCGGGGAACGATCTTGGCTTCGAATGTTATGACGGCGCTTTGAGATTTTCCAAGCATTCGTGCATAAAGGATTTTCACTCCTTGGGTGCGTACCCTAAGATGGGACAGCAATTCGGTAGGTGTTGTACCGACATCCAGTCCGTGGATCACTCCTTTGCATGAATTGTCCGGGGCGGCAACGTAAGCCGTCACAGCGTAGTCTTTTGCATCGAAGCGTAGACTCGGAATGTTCTGTACAACGTTGGCAGTCTCCTTGCTTGGCATGCTGATTATGGCGATGTTAGATCCGTTGTGCAGCCGTATAAGTAGGCTGCCTTCGTTGCAGATGTCTGGGAGTCCACATGCTTTAGTTATAGCCCGGGCCATCTGATGCGTGCTCAGCTGGCTGATGTCGAGCCCATTCTTTGGTCTAATAATGATTTTGAAGTCTGCTTTCGGCAGTGGAGGTAGTTTGCCTTTGCGAATAAGATTTTCCGTTTGTTTGGGCTGGCTCGGTGGTGGTTTGCCTGTCGCTTCGGTCGAGGTCTCCGGAACGGCAGTCAGTCTCGATTTGTGGTATTTTGCGAAGAACCCTCCTCCGCTGTCGAGTGTCTTCTGTGAGTCGTTGGTAGCGTTCTCTTCGTGTTTTGTCTCTTGAGTCAGTGTCGTGGCTCCAGTCGATGCCGCTGCGTTGTCAGCAGCCATCCTCGGAGGCTCCCGCGTGAGCTTGAGCAGCGTTTCGTCGGGCCGATGGCCCGAAGCTGCTAGGCTTAGCGCGGCGTTCTCCGCTTCGGATCTGCGAACGGCCAGAAGATGGTGAAATCTGGACTTACAGATGAAAATCTGTTATCAGCAGATTCAGCTTGATTAGTGGAAGCCGATGGAGTATCCCACTTTGTGTAGCGTTGATGTTTTCCGGGTAAAATACGGCGTCGAAAGGAGGTCATGTGGAGCGCGTCCGCTCCATCTGACCGCCTAGCGGTGTCTCCTTTGTGGCTGGTCGTGGCCCTGATGGGGTTGGGATAGGTAGGTCAGCGCGGCTTGCAGCGGCTGGCTGACACCTACCACATGGTACGGGCCTGCCAACAAAACCCTTCCCTTCCCCCCATCCCTATTCCTTCCCGGGAGGACTGGAAGGCGACCCTGCTCGGCTGCTGCGACCTACAAGCCCAAAGGGCCTTAACGCGGCGTGAGCGGGCGGCGGCAACCGCCAATGGGGTGGGGTCCCTGACTAGGAAAGGATCTCCACACAGTATTGTAAGGCCGAAGCCCTTAATGCTCCGCGTCAACCCTCCCAGTATGCAATAAACGTTTTCACCACCACCACCTGCCACCGAATGTTTATCTGTTGTAGGCCGTCATTGCGCCCGCCGCCGCTTCGGTGGCGGAAGGTGGCTGTTGCGGCGCGTGTCTTTATCTCCCTCTTTTTTTGCTTTCTTCTCTTTTTTTTCTGTCCGCGAGAGGAAGCAGAGGTGGCTCGGCTGCGTAGCCAGTGGCAGGCCCGTGCATTTGCTTTTCCTGTGCGATCTCAGTGCACGTTAAAGAACCCCAGGTGGTCGACATTTCCGGAGTCCTCCACTACGGCGTCTCTCATAGCCTGAGTTGCTTTGGGACGTTAAACCCCACAAACCAAACCAACCATTTGCTTTTCCTTCTTCCTACAGCCACAACAACAGCCTTCCTTACCTTACGGCGCGATTCAGGTGCCCACAAAAAGAAGTGCGAGAAATACTGCGTCTTTCTATTTATGTGAACCAGTTATGAAAGGCACGCTTCACAGCTCGTGGAAGACGTGAACACATATGGTATACACTGTGTTACGTTTCCCCACCGACAAGTGGGACAGCTGACGCGGCCACCGCATAGCAACAGGCAGAACCGAGAGAGGATCGGTGATTCCGGCGCCGTTCATCGGCCGCGCAACGCTTCCTCCCTCGTGCGAGTCTCAGCGTGATCCTGCCACGCGCCAAATGTGTGTTCGTGCGTGTGTGTGCAAACGCCGGCCAAGCCTGTAGCTCGTGAGAGAGTGCGCCGCCCTCGCCCGTCTGCAGGAGGTGGAGGAGATGAGGTCGGACCACCTGCGATTGAGTCATCTCGTCGTGAACCAACATGTTTGGCTCTCCCTTTCCTGTGAGGGTTTACCCTTTCCCTGTGAACTGGAAAAACTATAAAAAGCAGCAGCCGACTCCGCTGAGAGAGAGACTACTTTGACGCGCCGTTGAGACGACGCTAGACACCAGCTGTGTGAGAGTGTCTGTATTCTCTCCGGGTCAGCTTCTCTGCCCGTATCTTCACGATGTTGTAGTAAAGGTTGCTTCGTTAGAAGACGCCTCGTCTTTGCTGGCACCTTTGATGCCGTCCGCCGTCCACGGAGCCGCCAGGCCAACGCTACCGAGGGGCCGCGCGCCGCACGTAACAACTGGCGTCAGCGGTGGGCTGATCACGCGAGCCGCACGTAATAACTGCTGGCAGTGGTACGCTACCCAGGCGCACGCGACCCCAAACCTAACAACTGCCAAGACGAATCAGGTGTCCACACAAATACGTGTGACAGATTGTGCGCCTTTCCATTTCTGTGAAGCAATTGTGAAAAGCACGCTTCAGAGCTCAAGTGGAAGACGTGACCACATGTGGTACACACTGCAAAGATAATTCATGAATAATGCGAGCGCCCACACCAAACTGCAGGGTAATATGTGCAGTAACCGAAAATTCACACACAGAGAAAGGCATCATATTTTGATGTAGCTTGCGTACATACTCCTAGTTCACCACTATAAAAAAACAACTTCGCTTAAAACAATGTCTCGATTGGCATCGTTTCAGCATTAAGCTCTTTGGCGCCCGTTCTTGGGTTTCGCGTCGCCGTCGCCATTGTCCCTCGTAACTAGCTGTCAGTAATTGTACGTACATGTCTTGCTCGAATTCTTCGCCTCAATCTATCAAGAAGCTGAAACAGCTGACGAGCGGCGCTCAAATTTCGCATCACGAAGTATCCTGATCGTCGCCAATTTTTCCCTCTTCTTTTTATTGATTTTTTTCTTCTTCTTCTTCTTCTGCTCCTCCTCCGCCTCCTCTTCCTCCTCGGCTGTTCAAGGGCAAGCGTGGCCTCCGCCAGGACTACGCGACTGCTCGAAACCTGGCGCAGTATTTCTATCGCAATAAAGTATCGCTGAATTATGTTGATTAACTTGCAGTCATCTGACTCCACATATAAATACTCCACGCCGACCATGAGTCACGTTCATCTGCCGAAGGGTACTGCGTTTACTGCGTTAGAGACAATTTGTTTTTTTCTGCACTGCTCTTGTTTTCGCCTTGCCGTTCTGTTAGGCTGCTTTTTTTTTTTTTTTTTTGAACGCCTCCTTGGCTACAAACGCGGACGGCCGATGGCTTGCTGGCATAGGTCTTTTCTGCCATTGTGAGCGTTTTTTTTTTCGTTTTCTGCGAGCCTTTACGTCACATTGATTGTGACTACGTCATGAAGCACTCTCGTAACATGCAATATTTCTGCTTCGGAGAACGCACCAGTTCATCCGATATTTCTCTCACAGCGAGTGTTCTCGCTTCAGCTGGTACACGCCCTATGGGTACTCACATTTAGAGCTTGCGAGTGTCCTTCTATATATATTCCATGCCCCTAGTTTGCTCTTGTCTGGGCAGCTCAGAACACGTGTGATGTGTGGTGATAGGAACGTGAAGAGACAGGAAACGTGCAGAGTAGGTCAGAGAAATAACTCAGGTTACCGACATTCTAGTGGAAACTAAGAAGAAGAAATAAACATGGGCAGGACATGTAGTGCGAAGAGAGGATAACCGATGGTCGCTTAGGGTAACAAACTGGATTCCAAGGGAAGGAAAGCGTAGCGGGGGGCGGCAGAAAGTTAGGTGGGCGGATGAGGTTAAGAAGTTCGCGGGGGTCAAGTGAATGCAGCTAACACAGAACCGGGTTAAGTGGAGAAATATGGGAGAGGCCTTCGCCCTGCAGTGGGTATAGTCAGGCTGATGATGATGATAGAAACTATTGAAAGGTGTTTTATTCCCCACAGATCGCAAACACAGTCGGTACACAACTTTAGCTTCAAGGTGACCAAAAGTAATCGGAATGTATATATGAAGTTGCATTTAAGGGGATTCTTACTTCGGGATTCGTATTAACATCATCGCACCTTTGCTTAACAACAAACAGCAGATTAGGTGCATTCTACGTTACAGGGTTTGAAATTGTATAAATGGAAGTCAAGAAGTGATACACACTTCTCTACTTCTTGTCAAAAATTAAATAATAATAAGGGCACCAAGTGGCTTACTTGGAATTAATGTGAAAGGAATTTGTTTTGAGGGTTACGAATGGTTGTGATTTTATGTAAAGTTAACATTAATTAGCATTAGTGAAAATTTGAATCATATTATTTAGCATTATATACTAGTGATTGACATTAGAATTTGAGGTAACATGCTAGGTGCTTGCTAAAAGTTTGGTATTTCGTATTGAGTTTGTTTAGCTTCTATCAGTAGTTAGGGAAGAACATTTGTATCTCTCACGAACAATTACTAGCTATCTGGTATTGTTATACTGTCGCGTCCTAGCCTAAGGATGGGACGATGATATCAACCGCAGGTCAGCAGGGTGGCAGCAGAACCAGCGCGACGGCTGCGACGGCGGGAATACCCATAAAACCGAAAGAATAGCCCGCATCAGCGTCTTTCCTTTACCGAACGTTCGCACTTCCTCTTCTTCGGCTACACTGCCTCCCTCCGAAGAGAAGCATCGTCCCGATGCTAAACATAAAATGAATTAATCGCCGCGCAGCAGAATACACATTTGCTAGTAGAAGGAAGGGTTCTCGGGAATCACTGGTAATACGGCTTAAGCAGCACTACGTGCCCTATGTCAAGACGCGAGGAACGGCGTGCCGATGGTTGCGTTACACACGGCAGCACCTCATAAGTTCACCGACTCTACGAACAACTGCGTACGGCCCGAAATACAGCTTCATGAGTGTTTCTGAAACCCCTCGACGGCGAACCGGTGTCCACACCCACACCTTGTCTCCTGGGCGGAAATTGACGTCACGTCTCCGGAGGTTGTAGTGACGAGCATCGGTACGCTGTTGCTGTCGTATGTGGAGTCTAGTCAGTTGTCGGGCCTCCTCCGCGCGTTGGCATCCTAGCCGGGTATCATCAGCTACGTCATCTGGCGGTGCGTGAGGCAGCATAGCGTCAAGCATGGTGGTGACTTGCCTTCCATGCATCAGCTGGAAGGGGGACATACGGGTGGTCTCCTGGACTGCGGCTACAATATAACACACGCATACACACACAATATGTATGTGTGCATGTGTACGCTTTCCTTGGTATCTATATAATAATAATAATAATAATAATAATAATAATAATAATAATAATAATAATAATAATAATAATAATAATAATAATAATAATAATAATAATAATAATAATAATAATAATAATAATAATAATAATAATAATCAATCAGTCAATCTTTATTTAATGTGCGCAGGAACAACCATGTGGCCTTCGTGCTGCAGCACAAATAAAAAAAGAAACAAAAATGAAAATGCACAAACATGTTTACATACACAGAGAGATCACAAAAAAAGAAACAAATAATACATGAAAGGAATCTGAGACGAAAAGTATCACGAAAAGTAAGCAATCAATGAGTAGCATCACTTATATACACAGTGAGAGAATTTTTTAGCACACCAGGAAATAAAGAAAAAAAAAAATAGAACGGTAGATAGAAGAGAAAGAAACAACAACAACAAATAACTGACATTGATTATAGTAATATAGAAATATACATAAAATAAACAACCATTCCAGGCGCAACAAGTGCATGGTACTTAAAACACAGGCTAGAAATACAGAATAATACAATAAAGAAGTAAAATTAAACAAGGGACAGTAAGATTCGAATATAAAGTTTAAAGTTGAAATATAAGTAAGAAACGGATAAAAAGTAGTTCACGATACAGACAGCGTTGAACAGGAGAGAAAGCAAAAAGTGAAGTAAATACAATTTAAAGGGCCCCCTGAAACGCCATTTACGGCCGTATTTTGATGCTACATGTGTTTAGAGGTGGTCTTAGTGAGCATCGAGATCACATTCAAAAAGCTCTGCGTGTTAGCTGTAATTTACAAATAATTTTGGAAAATTGCCGCTCGCAGCCGATTTGGGCGACTCACCAGCGTGCGTTTTCAGCCGCCCAGCCCATGCGACGTCATTGGGGTTAGCGTTATCATTGGCCATGGCCATATGACGTCACGTGTAATTTTTGCAATTATAGATTTAAAATTAGCACTATTCTTCTTGAAAGTAGTATTTTATTCGTTAGTTATTACTGTACATTAAAGAAAGGTAAGATTCTGCGCGCATCTTGATAGAAGCGGAACACTTCCGGCCGAGAGAGATCCGTCTGCTCGCAAAAGCGCGTGTTGCCCGGTTGTCAATCTTGAAATCTCGCGATCCCAACTGCTGCTGCTTTTTTTTTTGGTCTGCAATGGACCACCATTGCTGTGTAGTTGGCTGTAAAGCCGAGGACAGCAAAGATGTTATAATGCGACATCGTGTCCCTACAAAGCAAGGTGTCACGCGGGAAAGTTGGCTCCAACGCGTCGGGCTGTCATCGTCGGACAAGCGCCAGGAGCTCAGAGTTTGTGGCCGCCACTTTTCCCGTGACGCATACCAGTATAATCCCAGTTTGGCGCAGCAAACTGACCTCAACGTGAGACGTCAACGCCTCAAGTCCGACGCTTTGCCGACGCAGTTTCTCCCTGGAATGGTAAGTTTTCTGGGTTGCGAGTTATTGTGGAAACACGCGTAGCATGGCTCGGAGTCTCGCATGGAAGTACAAGAAGCCTAGCGCAAGTTTTGCAGCGCAGATTCCTTGCGCGCCAACCGCTCTTGCGAGAGGACCACAACAAGTTAAGGCTCTGAAAATGTATGAAAGGGAGCTCTCGCCCTGCGGCGCGCGGATAAGGAAAAAAAAAAGCGACCTGCGCACATGAAACCATGAATTAACATACACTAACGTGTACGCGATCACAACAATCGCAGTATAATTTGCCTGGGTGGTGCAGTGGGTTAGGGTGGTCGACTGCTGTGTCCAAGGCACAGCGGCCGCTTTTCAACGGAAGCGCAAGCAAGGTGCCCGGGTACCGGTGCGGACAAAAATAAGCGGAGCACGATTTTTCATCATTTTTCACTCGGTGCATATTTGAAACTGGTAGTCGTGGTATGCGTGGACCGGTAGTAGACGCAAGTGCCCTTTCACGGACAAATATTTCCTGATCTCCAGTGAGGAAGGCGCTATTTTATTTGACTGAAAAAGCCTAGCTGCTCCGTTTACTTACGTCCGCACCTGTACATGTGCTGTGCGATGTCACAGTGCTGTGCGGCGCCTCGTCTGAGTCGAATTTGGGGCGTTGAACCCCATAAACCAAGCCTGACTTGTAGTAAAAAAATACCAGCACACTAATAACAATACAGACCAACTGCATCCCCCCCCCACTCCCCATCCACCTAAAGATATGCTTATTTTACAGTGCGTTTAGTCTACTCTTGATCTTTGCCTTTTAACACCTGTATATGCATGTCTTTTTTATTCATGAAGCGGAAAATTGAAGGGGAAATTGGCTCGTTATGATACAATTAATGAAAGGAGCCAACAGTCGAGTCCAAGGTAAATGTAGTTTTTTTTTAAAATACTTTTGTGGTTGAGATTGATCAGAATTAGTCATGTAACGATTTTAGGCAAAAAGATAATTAAATACCAAGTGGAAGGAAAAATAACATGTGGTATATAGATAAAAAAAAAAAGAAGGTATCCCCTATGACCTTGCACTTGCAGACTGTTGTCTCCTTTCATTCTCATTCATGTGCAGAATAATAAAACTGCCATTAACACAATGTTGATTACGCACAAATTTCCTTTCTTTTCCTAGCATGGCAAACCATCATCGCCAGGAAGCTCGAAAGACCTCAGCACTACACAGGTTTCCTCTGGACAGGTTAGTACTGTTATCATGGTATTAATAACAATGTATATATACTTTTATATTTATATTTATGTATATTTAGGCCACATATATAACTTTGGAATATGTTGCATACATATATGATGGCTCTATTGCTAGAAGCTATATAAACTAGAACAACTGTTGCTATGTCATTATGCTTTCATGCAGTTAGTTACGTGTTCAACCATTGCTTCAGGCAGCTACCGGAGGTGATCCAAATACCACAGCTCTTCCTGTAGAGGTGAGAATATTTTGGATAGTTCATTTTGTCCAGTGGATGATGCAAGTCTTTTGACATACGTACATGCTTAATTTTCAACTGTATTATATAGCTTTGTATTATATTGCATACGATGGCTCTATTGCCCGAGTAAGTAAGCTATGCAAATTAGTGCAAATGTTATGTCTGCTTCCATGCACAAGCTCGATCATCGCTCGAGGCACCTTCTGGAAGCAATTAAAATGTAGCTCTTCCTGTATAGATGAGATCATTTTGGAGTTCAAATAGTTAATTTTGTTTAGTGGATGATGCAAGGCTTTGGTGTGCACTGGCGCACCAAAAAAAGAAACTCTGAGCATATATTAACTGGATTAACATGGGAGACCCGACGTTCCAAAAATAATGAGCTGCTGGATTGGTTCATGGAACAGTGCATTAGTCGACTGTCCTGCACTGTGTCTTTTGTTTGTGCTGCTAACATGCCTCCAAATTTTTCAGGGCTCTTGAAACTCCACAAACTACAGCTTGTCTGTGCAAATTTTTTAGTCATATCAGTTCTCCACTTTCAGAATATTTGTGTATGTGTAGCAAGTTGACAATGTTTGCATTTTGTTGCGGGCAGTTCACTCTATACAGCACCTGAAAATAAAAGCATGAAAAATTTCAAATCTGCAACCATCATTATAATTATGAATATCTGTCTGCAGGAAGCATCACCAGCGGGGCCTTCAACTACTCGCACGCATACTGTGGCAACACAATGTGGGAGTGCCATTCTGTTGGTAAGTCATTATTGATAAAGATGTTGTAGTGTTGTGAAAATGTATTAAAGAGCTATATGATTGATTACATTAAACGTAGATGGGGTGCTTGCGAATAATTTTAAATATATGAAATTTTTCCAGGCACACAGGTGTCTATTGGACATAAATCTCTAGTCAGCACCAAGGTTCAAACAGAGAAGCCTGCCACCAGAGAAGTCGGTGGCAGGCTGCTATCACTGGCCAGTTACTGCTATCACTGGCCGCTCGTTAGAACAGAACTTCTTTCATCCACTTTTGTGCATTTGCTGGCTATGGCAGGCAAGAAAATTTGTCATTTAAGCACTGTTCATTAGGCAAAAAAAAAGAAAACTTGACGAAATAAGTCACCTATGTGTCACATATTCACTCATTCAAACCTGCAAATATACCCTCCCTGTGACACAGTCCATTGGAATGATAGCGTTCATAACTCTCATGCATGGCTTGACATGATTAAGGATGTGGTAATACTCACAATGGGTCAACAAATATTGCCTTGATGAGTCTATAGAGACCATGCCTCATACATACCTTGCACACCACTAATCTCGGACGTGGTGTTAGGATATTCACAGTTGCGTCACGTAGCAAAAGGGCAATTTTTTCTTACATAATATGGTCATGCTGTGTCTGCCTAGTGTACATTAGTACTGTCTTTAGAGCTACTACGGAGCCATCACATGCACTTTGAAGTTTAATTTTGCACAGATATTTGAACAAGTCACTAAGATGCACAAGGATATTTGATTCTGTTGTGAAAAAAATATAAGTTGCGTAGCCCTAAAGTGTACTTAATTTGCCATGGCATTTTTCTGTTCCATGTTGATAGAATGAAAAAAAAATGCATACCTACTGTAAACTTTGACAGCGGCTTTATTTAGCACATTTTACAGCCAAGACATTCCGAGATGAACACCCACGGCTGCTACGTATTAGTTCATAATATTAACAATCACATGGCACCAATCGCTGACATCACTGCACTTCTTTTTCAGCGACCATCAGGATGAAGCGGCCCAGACAGCGATTGAGGAACCCCTCTACAAAGAGCGAAAATTCCTTGTGTTCGAGGGTTGCCTGCGGCAGCTTCTTGAGACCTGAACAATGTGCGGACAAACAAGAACCCTTTACTTTAGCATAGCGGGAAGCCTTGTTACTGTGAAGGGGACATGCTCACTGCAGCATTCTTTCCTCTGGAAAAGCCAACCACTGGTAGAAGGAAAGGCAGCAAGAAATGTCCTCCTGGCTGCAGGCATCTTGTTCTCTGGCTGCGGTATAGCTTCAGTTCCTCGGTTCCTGCAATCCATTGGGGTGCAAGGCATCACAGAGAGGACCTACTACAACTACCAACGGGCATACTTGCTACCTGCCAGAAATGAGGTTTGACAATAAGGATCTCTCTCATACAACATTCAAGTCAAAGTATATGTCATTAACTCGATAACTAGATGTCGCATCCTTTCATGACAACTTGAAGCTACAATGCAACATATAAAATGCAGCATATATGCAACAGCGGAGGCATTGCAGTGCAATGCACCTGCTACTGCACATCTCTGTTGCCTTTGGCTACATGTTTAATAGACCAGATGCATGCTCTAGTACTGAAGGCATAATTTTTGCAATATTTTTTTTTAGTAAATGTGCTGTGAGAAAAGTGAAAAGCAATGCAGCATTTGAAACCTGCCCCCCTCATCCTAATATGCATTAAGGCAACCACATAACTGCAAGTTTGTAGCCTCTAAATTGAACATCTCCTTCTTTGCAGCTTCTTCAGCAAAGGCAAGCAGAACTTGCTAGTGAGCTTGTAGGGACAACAGACCTGGCAGGGGATGATCGCTGTGACTCGCCAGGCTACAGCGCAAAGTACATGACTTGCAGTGTACTAGCTGTGCAGAATGGAGCCATTTTGCACACTGCACAAGTTCAAGTCGGTGAGGTAATGCGACTCATCCTTTCCGACAACTGAGGTTCCTCCTAACATCACATCCTATCTTACGGCATTTCAACCCTTCTGCTCCAACTTCAGTGCACACGGACGCAAGTGGCATAGGCCTCAGTGCTGTCCTCGTTTAGCGCTACGACGACTGTGAACATGTGATTGCTTACGCCAGTCGGACTCTAAGCAAGACTGAGCACAACTACACCATCACCAAGCAGGAATGTCTCGCGGTTGTTTTCGCCGTGCAGCGGTTTCGCTGCTGCCTGTACGGAGAGCCTTTCGTAGTAGTAACCGATCACCATTCCCTATGCTGGCTACTCAATCTCTGTGATCCGTCTAGTCGCCTAGCCCGCTGGGCACTTCGCTTGCAAGAATACGACTACAGCATTTCATACAAAAGTGGCCGACAGCACGCAGATGGAGACTGCCTCTCCTGGTTGCCACCTGCCACGACGGAATGCGACGCGGACAACTTTGATCATTACGTCACTGCTTTATCTCAGAGATTTCCAAATACTCATACCTTTTGAACCGAGGAACACACCGATCAGCATCTGGAGTCGTTCTTAGCTGCTGCTCAAGACCCAACCTCGAACAGCCAGTTTTGCCTATGCCTATGTGATGGCCTGCTATGCAAAAAAGTTTACTCTCGTGGCTGCTTGCTCCAGGAAAGTGTCTTGTTTTTTTCACCGAGCCCACGACCAACTTGTCGTCCCCACTCCATGTACGGCCGCCGCTACCGACCAACTCTGCGATTACGATACCTCATTAGATAAGAAGGCTGTGGGAATCCGTTTTGCTACAGACTGTCGGTTAATTGAATATTCTTTTTGCCTTTGTCTATACCTTGACCTGGCTTAGTATTTTACGCTGTGTTTTTGTGCAACTCTCGCCCTTACTTACTATCCCTAGAATACTTGCTTTGTTATTTTATAGTCTTCTTTATCGCAGCGTTTGTTATTTGTCGGTTTTTTCTCTTGTCATTTATTGAGTCGTTTTTTATTACTATCATGTCCTGGTGTTTTATTAATTTTTTTATGCAGTGTAATTTCGACTACTACCTATATATGTTCCCATTGTGTGTTAAAAAAGTGACGCATAAATTTATTCCTTGATCACACACCAACACACGCACTTCACTGGTTGACCGGCCTAACTTTTAACTGTGTTCTCAAACCTCATAGAGGGACGACGGGTAACCGTAAAGGGGATCCCGCGCCTCTGTTAATCGTTAAGGCGGGGTTTGTGACAATATAGAACAGACCAAAACTGCAGGAAAGGTATTACATATACTAAAAAATTACAAAAAGGTCAATGAGCTGCAAGGATTCATGGGATTTGCCAACTTTGAGAAAAATTTGTGGCACAACCTGCATACTCTAGTGCAGTGAAAAGAACTGCTCCCTCCCCCCCCCCCCCTCCAAAAGAAATTGCACGAGTACACTCAATTCTGCTTAGGTGCAGTAATGTGAAAGCACTGCGAATTATGTCACACTGCTTAAATTGGTCCTACATTACGCTAGCAAACCTCGGCCGCACTCGTCCAGATGGCGTACGTGTATGCCATATTTACCCAGGTTAAATGAAGGAGTGGTGCAGATGGTACTTCATGAAGATCACAATGTTTGCCGCACAGCTGAACAGTATGTTGTAGTTTGAACTTGATGAAGAGAATGATGCTTACTGCACAGCATGAGAGTGTGTTGCAAAGTGCATTGCTTGTACCGTAGACGGGGAATGCCTCAGCCCACATAACCAAAGCAGAAGCCTGTGGAGGCCGCTTGGAACCGTCAAAGCCGACAGCCCACCATCACACACCCACGTAACTGGTCGGAATGCTCTGACCCAAGGCAGGTGACCGTTTCCCCTTGGATAAGTGCTCCTTTCTTCTCTCCTTGCAAATTTCATCATGGTCTTTTTCTGCAAAGCTGTAAATTCTTCAGTTCTGTTCCTTCTATCTGGTGCTCTGTTCTATACTGCCTTTCGTTTTCCTTTGACTATTCTGAACAGATGAATAAAATGTAAACACCAACACTGGAAAAAGCGACCATGAAAAGAAGCCACAGAAGAGGAGATATGCGGATAGAAAAGCGACAGTAAAAACTAGAAACATATTCACAGATCTCAAGGAAGCAAGATAACAAGCCAAGCTGTCGACAAAGTTCAGGCCCCAGAAATTGCAAGAGAACAAGTTAAAAAGATCCTTATCAACAGTGCCAAATGAATGAATTATGAAAGAAGCTCCTCGCTCTATAAAATGCCAGAGGGATAAATATTAGAACAGGCAATGACAAGGTCTCCCAGCCCAACTGAGTGATTCCTGCGGTACAGGCCACAAAATGAGAAGCAGTGGCTACCTTAGCTGGCAGAATTTGTGTACACATATTCACTGTGAAAGGAGAGCGATGTAATGCACAGTTAGATACAGCTGATAATCAAGAAATAGGGGATTATGTCCAGGCATGACAGCTGGTGATAGCCGAGACAGCTAAAATAAGGCTTTTAGAGCATTCGCTCTACTTCTCCCGTGCACAAACCTCAAAGTGAATGCAATGTTGACTTTGAACTCTCACGCTGTGCAACAAACAATGTCATCTTTATAGCTTAGACATGAGAGCACTATGCTATTGCCACAACCTATCACACCTCGTAGTAAAACTACAACACACTCTCGCACTGTACCGTAAACATCGCCTCCATCAATTTCTAATTGCAAGACATTTTCGTGCGCTACAATGATCATCGTCTTAATGTTTCATCTACTCCTTATCTTTCATTAAACTTACGGAAATACACCATGCACATACGCCACCTCACTATAGACGGAGGTTGCAACCGTGCCAGACAGCCTGCCGAGACCATTGAACAAAGAGAAGCCAGACTAGCCCATTGCCAAAAAGATGAGCAAGAGTGCAAGGGAGCTAACATCGAAGTGGCAGCAGCAACTGTGACTGCGGCCAATGGCTAACGCTCATGAAATTTGGTTCAAGGACGGTTGAACCTGCACAACGTTTTGAAAATATGCAGTGCTGCCCCTACACTTTGGCAAACACACCTGAAAGGGACCAGCTATTATTGCAGCTTGGAGATAAGAAATGTAACACTCTGCAAGCGTATTAGACTGTAAATAAATTCAAATTAATAATTCAGATCAGCAAATGCAGGAACAAGAGTTGTGGTTTGATCTGTGCTTCACCTGCATTACTCCACTGCTGGAATGGATGTATTCTGCGATCTGTTGTCATGTATTCACGGCTAGGAGTATCAATAAACAAACCTTCAAGCACTCATTTCATTGTGTCAGTATTGAGCACTCACACACTCGGTATCAATCAAAACACAGAATGCTTGTGCTGCCTCGGCACAAGCATTCTGTGCTTCGATTTTAATTTTTTTTCTATAAAATTCCATTCCAAATAAATGAATGTTTATGGTAGATGCTTGGAAGCATGTGCTCAAGCAGACTTGGCGATGCTCAGCATTGTCCTCCATTCTGGATTGTTTTTGGATGTGTATCTTTTTTTTTACTAGGATTTGAATTTTCTTCCCAGGCTTTATTTTTCACTAACTAACAGTTCTACACCTTTCTTGCTTAGATATCTACAAGTTCTGGCACTTTAGAGGAATGAGATGTCTGTTCTTAAACAGTGCCACAAAACAGACACTTGACGCAGTGCATAACTTGGCGTTCATAAAATAGCATTCTCTATTTTTCCACCTTAAAAATAAACGCACTTCCATGCACCACTCGAAGCAGTGCGCCTGGCACACGTGATAAAGTTTAGAAACAGCATGTAGTGAAGCGACAATCACCTGAGATTAAAGGGGAGGGTGCCTGAATCCCACGTAGATCGCCGACGGAAATTCACGCCGAACCCGGCAAACGACGCAGGCTGGCAGGACCACCCTGTTGCCTTCGCCCAGCCTGCCCCAAATCCACATGGTAAACAAGCGGTAGGCTATGAAGCAGTGCTGCCTGAAAATACCACGCTTTACAGTAAACGGATCATACACACACAAAAAATAATAATAATGCGAATCTGTCACCTGGCGCTTCCGCACTACCTACTTGTTTACATCTCCGTCTCCATCGATGTTCGCTCCCTCCTCCTCTAGTGCAATGTGCACAGCCCGAAGGACTTCGGGCGTTAGGCACACGCTTTGGAACGCTGGGTGGATCGTAATGCAGCCGCCGTCCTGCTGGCACACCACCAGCACCTCCGGCATGCTGCGGCAGCACACATCTTCAGGTGTGGGCATGCTTTCGCAGCGGCCGCAGCGGCACCTGCGCATAAGTAAAATGTGGAAAGGCCGCGAAGCAAACACGAAACGGCATTTTTTGAAATAAGAAAGTTTTAATAACTTATGTGCAGTGGCGCGTGCGCCACGGAACGCACCATGGTAGGCCGTCGTCTCCGTTGCCAGCGTGTGGTTCAGAAGGGCCAGTCGATCGCGTGCTGCTGTCGTCGCTGTCTAGCGGATAATCATATGGATCAAAGTCCAGCTCGGCAGCGGCTTCACGCAGCCTCGCTTCGAGCTCGGGATCCATGCGATCCATGGCGACCGACACGCGAACCGCCGCAAACACGAAGGGGAAGAAATCGGAGCACTACCGGAAGTAAACAAACCGAGAGTCGGTGGCGTCACTTCGTGACGCATTATGGGCGGGGCGTCGGCCCGGACATTTTCTCTTTTTTGGACGGCGCATCGGCGTGTATGAGTTGAGGGCTACAGTGACGGGAGAGGAGGAGCGTCATTTTTAATATGGAATATCTGCGCTATTAAAGATGTTAGCCTAAAATTTTTTTGCGCTTTGCTGACTAGTGAAGGCACGCCGACCGCTCGTGCGCCTTTCTTAAGCACGGCTTCAAGCTTTTCATGGGCCCTTTAAGGCTAGAAAGTGGGAGTTATATGTGATAAAGTAGTATTTAGAATACAACGCTACGAACATCCAATGTAAATGAACAGAGCGAGTTTTGGAAGATGTCAAGGTGAGGACAAAAAGAGTTAAATAACCACTGCATCCTGTCCAGAGGGGAGTGGGAATGAAGAGGAGAAACCTGAAATGGTCTGAATTCCCTCATGCTCTTTCGGGGAACGCGCAGTAGGATGTACTCTAAGAGCTGAGGGCACATAATGTGGCCATGAAGGAGTTTGTACAGAAATATGATATCAAGTCTGATACGACGGCAGTGAAGGGAAGGAAGATTCAGTTGGGCGCTCCTGGTGGAGCGAGAGGGGGAAGTTGCGCAAGGAAAGCGATAATGAAATATCCGTAAAATTTTTTTTTGTACTCTGTCAACCTTGTCCAAGTTCGATTTGCAAGTGCCATTCCAAACAACCGACGCATACTCCAAGACCGGCAGGCATATGGACAGGTACAGTTTTAGGAACGGAAGTGGAGTATGGAACTCTCTCGAAAGTCTGCAAACGAATCCGAGTGTGCGCATAGCCCGCTGAGCAATGCGTTTAGTGTGAGAGGAGAAGCTGAGGGTGCGGTCAAAAAGTACACCAAGGTCATTAATTTCATCAACCCTATTCAACAGCACAGAATTCACAGAATAATGGTAGAGAAAGCTGTGTGTTTTACAAGTAAAGGACACAACCCTAGTTTTGGAAGAATTGAGGGTAAGTCGATTCTTCGCACACCAATCAGAAAAAGCAGATATGTCCGATTGCAACAACAAGCAATCTTGAAAAGAATGTATTACCTTAAACATTTTTATATCATCAGCATAAAGAAGCAACGAGGAGTTCTTTATCGCCGAGGAAACATCATTAATAAAAACGGAGAAGAGAAGCGGGCCTAGTACTGAACCTTGAGGAACACCACTCGTTGCAGGGTAAACGAAAGAAGTCTGTCCATTGACACTGACAAAGCAGAAGCAATCAAGGAGATAGTTGCGTAAGAGGGCTACGCGTGAGACTTCAACGCCAGAGAGTAGAAGTTTTTCAAGAAGTAGTGAGTGAGTAACAACGTCGAAAGCTTTGCTCATATCACAGTACACAGTGTCAACCTGACCCCTCTGAAGGACTGCTGCAGAGGCATACGTCATAAACGTGACTAGGTTGGTAGAAGTAGAGCGACCCGACATGAAGCCATGTTGATTCGGTACTATGATACGTTTGAGATTGAAGGAAAGTACGTTGTGCAAAGCTAATTCGAAAAGCTTAGAGGTTGCACATAGAAGAGAAATCGGACGATAATTGGAAACATCAGATTTGTTTCCAGACTTGAAGACAGGAAACACGCGTGCCATTTTCCACACGCGAGGAAAGGCAGCATTTTTTAAACAGTTATTAAATATGGCAGTCAGTACTGGTACGAAGATATAACTGAAGGCTTTTATTATGGCAGCTGGAATGCCATCAGGTCCAGGAGACAAAGATGGTCTCAGACGCTTAAGACTCTCAGTTATCAACTCCTCGTCAAAGAGAATAGAATTAGATAGTACACCAGATGGGAGGCAAACTGAATCACAATGTGGATGTTTGTAAACGGAGGAAAAATGTTGTGCAAAACTGTCGGCAACATCCCGAATTTCCGAACCCTGAGAGTCAACTAAGCTGATACTTAAATCTGATTTAATGGAACGCTTGCGAACGTAACGCCAGAACTGACTAGGACGATTTGAGGCATTCCTCTCTAAAGACTCAAGATAGGAGTCGTAGTCCCGCTTGTATAAGCGTTTGCAAAGAGAACGCACACGGCGAAACTCATCTGCCCAATTGTGAAACCCAGGGCGTTTCGCTTTACGATGGGCCCGTTCCTTGAGCTTTAACGCCGTTATTAGTTCCCTTGAAAACCAGCAAGGGAACTTCCTACGCGTAGGAGTATGCAAAGGTATGTACCGACGCATACCATCAAGAACTATTTCTGTAAAGCGACTGACTTGTCCATCTGAATCATTAATGTCATTTAAAAGGGACCAGTCGACGGAAGAGAAGAAATTGAAAAGACCGACATAATCACCACGTGCATACGCGAAACGGGGCGAATTCCCTACCCGATCTGAATTAGTAGAAGGTGAGGCAGAGACAGCAGTAGTAACTAGAAGCGGAGGGTGAAATTTGTCACAGCGAGTCAGCGGTATGTCTGAACTCGAGACTCGAACACTTTCAAAATTCGATAGACAGATGTCAAGAATATTACCGCAACAGTTTTCAATGAAATTGTGTTGCTGCAAAGAGTTAAAGGCTATAAAATCAAGTAGAGCGTTACACTTACTTTATATGTAATGATTGTTGTGAGAAGAAATAAGTGAGTTCCAGTTGATACCAGGAGTATTAAAATCACCTAAAATAAGAAGTTTGTGTTTGCTATGACGGGTTATAACATGTTCGATTGAGAGCAGAACATCATCATAGGCTGAAGGAGGTAGATTCGGAGGAATGTAGAAAGCTGCAAGTAAAAGTTTTTCATGTCGATTTAAAGTGAGCTCGAGCCACACACATTCTTCAACAGTTTCCAGATCGGAACGTCGAACACACTTCACAAAACTGTCAATAGCAATGAGCACTCCACCTCCTCTTGATTTGGGACCTGTTTCTGGGCGGTCGCTACGAAAAACAGAGTAATTATATGGAAAGAAATCATTGGAAGGAATATCTATTGACAGCCAGGTTTCGGTAACCACAACAGCGGTATAACAAGAGGACAAGACGCTAGAAAAAAATTCTGATCCCTTAGTCCGAAGACCTCGGGCGTTTTGATAATAGATATCCAAATTAGGGGCCACTGCAATTTTGCGTCAGTTCAGAGGGATGAAGCATATCGTCGTAAAGCTTCCCACGAAAGTCCTTGTAAATGCAACCCATCGGCCACATCGAAGGCTCAACAAGCTTACTGTAGGATTCTTCATCAACTTCAATATGGAAGGACGAGTAGGAGTCGTTCTTGTTTTCAGCTGCCGGCAGGAAATGGGAGTAATATTCACTGATCTGAGATGGTTGGTAAAGTCTACCGATGTAGTATCGGGACTGAGTTTAGAGACGAAAATAGTCTTCGGACGCTTCTTTTGGTAAATGGCAACGTTCAGGACAGATGAGCTCGATGCGCCAGTAATGGCTCGACTTCGGTGCTTCTTCATCGCACTGGGTAAGTCAACCGCACGGCGAGGAGCAGAGGCAGAAGATGAACAGGTAATATCTCCAGGAGTCATCCCTCGATGAAGAGCGGCGGAGTAGTCCACAGATGGCTGCTCCTCACGGGTAGGATTGCCCACGGAGACAACAAGAGGACGCTCGACGAGAGGACGCTCACACTGCGAAGCAGCGCACCGCACAAGCTCCTGGCGTAGGCCGTGAACATCGGCACGTAGAGAGGCGATAACCTCGGCATGTTGTACGAAAGCCCGCGAGTTCTCTACACGAAGGCGCTCGTTCTCTTCCCGTAGCTGGGCAACCTCATCGCTCAGAGAAGAGATTCCCTCAAGCGCGTCGAGGAGGAGAGCCCGTAGCGAGGCAAACTCACCGCCATGTTCGCCGGTCGCGGCTGAAGGGGGAAAACCGGTCGGGTGGCTGGGCAGGAGCGGGGCACCAGGGACTCTAGCACCACCGTCGCTAAGCTTAACACCGTCAGACGACGACGACGCACACAAATTACACAAGAATGGCCGAGAGCCGGACTTCAGAAGTTGCAGCTCGTCATCCGCCCAGGTGACGCACTTCGTGTGGACACGTTTCGCACAGTCGGCACATCGTAAAAACTGCTGCTTGCCAAAAAACGGGCGGGAGCACAGCGCACATGCGTCCTTACTGGGCACCATCTTGGGAAAAAGAAAAATAATAATAATAATATTAATAATGTTTATTGCCATTTTGTAGATGATACAATATGATTCAGGCCCGTTAAAGCCAACAAGAGGCTTGAGGGACTGGGCCCGGCAGTTACGGCCAAGACTACAAAAAAGGCAGTAGATATTCAACGCTTCTCGTTACACCCAAGCGAGAGCAAAAAAACAAAAAAAAGGTGAAAGAAAACAAGTAAACAGAATGAGTATTGAGAAATTAAACTCTAAACACAGAGTAGACGTCAATATAAAAATAAATGAATTAACCAATATATTTTTAAGCATGACTTCACTCTGACAAAAGAATAAAAAATATCAACAGAGGGCTTTCAGATGCATCTTTAGGCTACGCATAGAAGTTAGCTCAAAAATTTCATCCGGTAACTCATTAAAGATTTCAGGTACATAAGCACAGCGCCTTGCTTTCCCGTATCTAGTTACACTCCGTGGTATATAATAACGTAATGTTTTCCTTAACCTCCGTTCAGGAGTATCAATAATTAAAAAGTCAGAATTCCAAAAATGCCGGTGAACAACTGTCTGCACAAAAAGAGAATGAAATGACGGAAGGCCTAGGAACTGAAAGACGTCCGTGCCGGATGGTATGTGACAATTGTACGCAACGCTCTTCAACATGTTTTTTAATATACTATCAATGCGGCAATGCCAGCGTGAAGGACATGGCCCAAATGTAGTTATGCCGTATCTGAGAACACTGTACGCGAGTGCATGAATTAGTTTTTTTTACTGACATCGGCGCCAAAGACTTAATATTGAAGAGTAACCACGTAACTTTCCGTAGCTTAGCACACAGATATGCCAAGTGGTCATGCCAAGATAAGCTGCTGTCAAAAACAACACCGAGATATTTGATCGAGTTAACATATTTTATTGGCTTGCAACAACAGGGGAGGGAATCATGATCATGCAAGAATACTTGTCTATCTATAAGTAGTGTCTTTAAAGGATTTCTGAAACATATCATTTTCGTTTTGTTTATTTTGACCGAGATTCCATTATCGAAAAACCATTTCATGACATAATTAATGTTTTCCTGCAACACATTCACTGCCGTCTCGTAGTTTATATGCTTCGTGAGCAGAACTGTGTCGTCAGCGTACTGAAAAATCAAGCACTTGGATGTTACTGAGCTCAGATCATTTATAAATATATTAAAGAGCAATGGAGATAGAATGGATCCCTGTGGTACACCCGCTTTTACACGGAGCTTTCCACTGTGTTCCATTTGGCTGTTAATTCTGACTACTTGTGAACGTCCGCATAAGAAATTCTTTAAAACAGCATAAAAAGGACCTCGAAAGCCCAGAAGGTACAGTTTTTCTAATAAAATAGTATGATTAACCGTATCAAAGGCTTTCTTAACGTCTAGGAAAAGAGCACAGCTAAACGTATTTTCATCGAAAGCAGCGTACAACTCATCAGCAAATTCCTCGAGCAATAATATACTACCTCTTCCCTTAATGAACCCATATTGACGGGTTGAAATGGCACCGAATTTGTCTAAGAAGGAAGTCATACATTCAAATAGGAATTTCTCTAGTATCTGTGATAAAATCGGCAGGATAGAAATCGGTCTGTAGTTGTCGATAGCATTCTTTTGTCCTCCCTTGAACAGTGGTTTTACGATAGCAGTTTTTAAATATTCAGGTATTACAGCGTTTTCCAAAAACCCATTAATTAAGAAAAGCAGTATGTCCGAGAGAGCGGGAAAATTCCGCTGTATCAGTGCAGCCGATATACCATCTATTCCGGCGGGCTTGTTTTGTCGGAAGCTAAACACTAGCCTGGCAAGATCCTCCTTTGATAGCCTTGGAAGATACGCGGAAGCTGATGAAGAATGTTTTAGAGTACATTTAAAGCTTTGCCGTGTTGCTGCCATTTCGGCCGCTAGCGTAAAATACTTATTGAAATCGTCACCTTTCGACAAAAGTTCGTCTACCAAAACGTCCGAACAAGACAGGTTCCCATCGTTTCCCCGAAGGTGTTTAATCAGAGACCACATTTTTGCAGGATTTTTATAAGATCGTTGGATCTGCTGCTGAAAGTACTGCCGTCGTGGGGATCGAATAAGTGCTACAACCCTGTTTGTGGCGGTTCTGTATTCAGAACGAAGGTCATTATTATTAGGAGCACGTTTAGAGCGTTTCCAAAGCCAATCTCGATTTGCGATTGCCCGCATGATTTCAGAGTTTAACCAGTTGTGATTCCGCCTTTTCTTACGCACTAATTTCCGAGTACACGTTTCTTTCAACTGGTGAAGTTTATTACACAACTTTGTGTAAACTAACTCCACCGGTTCGCCTTCAATTAAGAGTGCCCAGCTAAAGGACCCTATCAACTTATTCAATCTTCTTTCATCTGTAATTGTGACAGTTAGCATATTAGCATCCCTGCTACTTGATGCAGTGGTTCCAGGCAGCTTATATTTCGGCGAAAAACGACAGGCAGTGAAATAATGATCTGCTAACCGCTGTGAAATAAGACATGCGGACAAGGTGTGATGCAGTGCACGAACAGCGATGTGATCAAGGCAAGACCTCACCAGTCGACCGTTCATGAGATCTTCACGCGTAGGGGCATTGATCATGTTTTCTATTCCAAATGCCGAAAGAGACGACAGGTAATCAGAAACAGGAATCCTAGTTGGGCATAAGATGTCAAGGTTCAGGTCCCCTGCCACGCAGAACAAGTCATCTGCTTTGTGTTTCAGAAGTGTCTCTTCGAGTTCAATGACAAATCGTGTTATGCTAGCACATGGTGGTCTATACACAGCCAATAATGTAAGGGACGCATGCAATAGATCTATCTTTAAGGCTAAACATTCCGCATGTGAAAACGAGATGTCGACAACAGAAACATCGTACTTTTGGTTCACAAAGACAGCAATGCCTCCACCACGGCGCACTGCGCGTGTGGCAAACCTAGCACGATAACCATTCACGGTGAACAGATGTAAACAGGATTCCGGTGAATTAATCTCGGTGATAACAAATATGTCCACAAAACCTACCAATTCCTCTGCCAACATCTTGAATTGTTCCCAATACTTGCGAAGACTACGAATATTGAAGTTAACCAACGTGAATTCCTGACCTGTATTTCGGCCAAGGTTTGCCCTAAAAGCAGCAAAGTCTGTAAACTCAAGTGGATTTGTGAAGGATCCGTGATTCATTTTATCTTATCGATATCGGAGCCACAAGTAACTCGAATGAGAGCTGCGGTTTTGGTATATGGCTTACCAAGACACAGTACAGCGCATGTACTGTGGCTTTCTTGTTTCTTGTCCCTTGTTCTCGGCCAGCTCGTCAAGGAACTTAATCAGATTTTCACCTCTCTCCATTTCCAAGCCATGAATTTCCATGTTAGCGTTCCTGCTATGCTGCTCGGAGTCGTTAAGCCCTTTCTGCAGTCGCTGAATCAAAGATTCCTGAGCGAGCACCTTTTCCTGCAGTTGGCATATTTCTTCATTACGAGCAGAGGCTTCTTCCTTATCAGCTTTAAGTTGTTCGGCTACTGCGTCATACTTGGCAGAAAGGAAGCTTAGCGATTCTTCCACATCATGAACCGTTGTACAAAGCTTAGTGAATTCTGCTTTTAGAAAGTTAAGTGGGCGGATGAGATTAAGAAGTTCGCAAGGGTCAAGTGGATGCAGCTAGCACAGAACCGGGTTAAGTGGAGAAATATGGGAGAGGCCTTCGCCCTGCAGTGGGTATAATCAGGCTGATGATGATGATGATGATGTGAAAGAATCAACTTTTGCATGAAGATCTGGCATGCATTCGACATTTCGTTTAATGTCTTTAATCTCTGTCATAAGCGCTGCAAGTTCGTCAGAGTTGTCCGCTGATTCTGTCAGCTGCTGCGAATTTGAGCCACTGCGTTTTCTGCTAGTACGGCAGGTTTTGCACACCCAAACGTCTCTTTTTTGCGGGCCCATCGTACTGAACGTATTTGGAGCGATACCTGAGCAGTTCTGTCCCAAATGATACGGCTCTTTACAGTCCATGCCTCTCATAAAACGGCCGTCTTCCGGCAATGTATTCTGACAGACAGTACACTCCTCGCCCTTATCCATATCAATGCAGCAAAGTTCAGAAATAACACTCAGCAGTCGGTGGCATGAAAAAAAATTAACAAAGGAACCTCTTAAAAACACATGGATATCAGCGTTCGTTAGGCGGTGGGCGCGCTCACCGGACGAAGCAGTTGCAGTTCCCGAAGACCCGCCGCAGCACCAATACCGCTGCCGACTTGTGCAAAAGGACGAGCAGGGGCGGAGCAGGCAACTTTTCCGTTGGGAGATAGCTAGCAGCGCACTGCTCTCACGAGCACCAGCGTAAACCAGGGTGACCGGCGTGCAGGACAACTCTCAAAGAATGAAGCGGTGGGCGCGCTCAACGGACGAAGCAGTTGCAGTTCCCGAAGTCCCGCCGCAGCACCGATACCGCTGCCGACTTGTGCAAAAGGACGAGCAGGGGCGGAGCAGGCAACTTTTCCGTGGGAGATAGCTAGCAGCGCACTGCTCTCACGCGCACCAGCGTAAACCAGGGTGACCGGCGTGCAGGACAACTCTCAAAGAATGAAGCGGTGGGCGCGCTCACCGGACGAAGCAGTTGCAGTTCCCGAAGTCCCGCCGCAGCACCGATACCGCTGCCGACTTGTACAAAAGGACGAGCAGGGGCGGAGCAGGCAACTTTTCCGTTGGGAGATAGCTAGCAGCGCACTGCTCTCACGCGCACCAGCGTAAACCAGGGTGACCGGCGTGCAGGACAACTCTCAAAGAATGAAGCGGTGGGCGCGCTCACCGGACGAAGCTGTTGCAGTTCCCGAAGTCCCGCTGGAGCACCGATACCGCTGCCGACTTGTGCAAAAGGACGAGCAGGGGCGGAGCAGGCAACTTTTCCGTTGGGAGATAGCTAGCAGCGCACTGCTCTCACGCGCACCAGCGTAAACCAGGGTGACCGGCGTGCAGGACAACTCTCAAAGAATGAAGCGGTGGGCGCGCTCAACGGACGAAGCAGTTGCAGTTCCCGAAGTCCCGCCGCAGCACCGATACCGCTGCCGACTTGTGCAAAAGGACGAGCAGGGGCGGAGCAGGCAACTTTTCCGTTGGGAGATAGCTAGCAGCGCACTGCTCTCACGCGCACCAGCGTAAACCAGGGTGACCGGCGTGCAGGACAACTCTCAAAGAATGAAGCGGTGGGCGCGCTCACCGGACGAAGCTGTTGCAGTTCCCGAAGTCCCGCTGCAGCACCGATACCGCTGCCGACTTGTGCAAAAGGACGAGCAGGGGCGGAGCAGGCAACTTTTCCGTTGGGAGATAGCTAGCAGCGCACTGCTCTCACGCGCACCAGCGTAAACCAGGGTGACCGGCGTGCAGGACAACTCTCAAAGAATGAAGCGGTGGGCGCGCTCAACGGACGAAGCAGTTGCAGTTCCCGAAGTCCCGCCGCAGCACCGATACCGCTGCCGACTTGTGCAAAAGGACGAGCAGGGGCGGAGCAGGCAACTTTTCCGTGGGGAGATAGCTAGCAGCGCACTGCTCTCACGCGCACCAGCGTAAACCAGGGTGACCGGCGTGCAGGACAACTCTCAAAGAATGAAGCGGTGGGCGCGCTCACCGGACGAAGCTGTTGCAGTTCCCGAAGTCCCGCCGCAGCACCGATACCGCTGCCGACTTGTACAAAAGGACGAGCAGGCGCGGAGCAGGCAACTTTTCCGTTGGGAGATAGCTAGCAGCGCACTGCTCTCACGCGCACCAGCGTAAACCAGGGTGACCGGCGTGCAGGACAACTCTCAAAGAATGAAGCGGTGGGCGCGCTCACCGGACGAAGCAGTTGTAGTTCCCGAAGTCCCGCTGCAGCACCGATACCGCTGCCGACTTGTGCAAAAGGACGAGCAGGGGCGGAGCAGGCAACTTTTCCGTTGGGAGATAGCTAGCAGCGCACTGCTCTCACGCGCACCAGCGTAAACCAGGGTGACCGGCGTGCAGGACAACTCTCAAAGAATGAAGCGGTGGGCGCGCTCACCGGACGAAGCAGTTGCAGTTCCCGAAGTCCCGCCGCAGCACCGATACCGCTGCCGAATTGTGCAAAAGGACGAGCAGGGGCGGAGCAGGCAACTTTTCCGTTGGGAGATAGCTAGCAGCGCACTGCTCTCACGCGCACCAACGTAAACCAGGGTGACCAGCGTGCAGGATAACTCTCGAAGAATGAAGCGGTGGGCGCGCTCACCGGACGAAGCAGTTGCAGTTCCCGAAGTCCCGCCGCAGCACCGATACCGCTGCCGACTTGTGCAAAAGGACGAGCAGGGGCGGAGCAGGCAACTTTTCCGTTGGGAGATAGCTAGCAGCGCACTGCTCTCACGCGCACCAGCGTAAACCAGGGTGACCGGCGTGCAGGACAACTCTCAAAGAATGAAGCGGTGGGCGCGCTCACCGGACGAAGCAGTTGTAGTTCCCGAAGTCCCGCTGCAGCACCGATACCGCTGCCGACTTGTGCAAAAGGACGAGCAGGGGCGGACAGGCAACTTTTCCGTTGGGAGATAGCTAGCAGCGCACTGCTCTCACGCGCACCAGCGTAAACCAGGGTGACCGGCGTGCAGGACAACTCTCAAAGAATGAAGCGGTGGGCGCGCTCACCGGACGAAGCAGTTGCAGTTCCCGAAGTCCCGCCGCAGCACCGATACCGCTGCCGACTTGTGCAAAAGGACGAGCAGGGGCGGAGCAGGCAACTTTTCCGTTGGGAGATAGCTAGCAGCGCACTGCTCTCACGCGCACCAACGTAAACCAGGGTGACCGGCGTGCAGGATAACTCTCGAAGAATGAAGCGGTGGGCGCGCTCACCGGACGAAGCAATTGCAGTTCCCGAAGTCCCGCCGCAGCACCGATACCGCTGCCGACTTGTGCAAAAGGACGAGCAAGGGCGGGGCAGGCAACTTTTCCCTTGGGAGATAGCTAGCAGCGCACTGCTCTCACGCGCACCAACGTAAACCAGGGTGACCGGCGTGCAGGATAACTCTCGAAGAATGAAGCGGTGGGCGCGCTCACCGGACGAAGCAGTTGAAGTTCCCGAAGTCCCGCCGCAGCACCGATACCGCTGCCGACTTGTGCAAAAGGACGAGCAGGGGCGGAGCAGGCAACTTTTCCGTTGGGAGATAGCCAGCAGCGCACTGCTCTCACGCGCACCAACGTAAACCAGGGTGACCAGCGTGCAGGATAACTCTCGAAGAATGAAGCGGTGGGCGCGCTCACCGGACGAAGCAGTTGCAGTTCCCGAAGTCCCGCCGCAGCACCGATACCGCTGCCGACTTGTGCAAAAGGACGAGCAGGGGCGGAGCAGGCAACTTTTCCGTTGGGAGATAGCTAGCAGCGCACTGCTCTCACGCGCACCAGCGTAAACCAGGGTGACCGGCGTGCAGGACAACTCTCAAAGAATGAAGCGGTGGGCGCGCTCACCGGACGAAGCAGTTGTAGTTCCCGATGTCCCGCTGCAGCACCATTACCGCTGCCGACTTGTGCAAAAGGACGAGCAGGGGCGGAGCAGGCAACTTTTCCGTTGGGAGATAGCTAGCAGCGCACTGCTCTCACGCGCACCAGCGTAAACCAGGGTGACCGGCGTGCAGGACAACTCTCAAAGAATGAAGCGGTGGGCGCGCTCACCGGACGAAGCAGTTGCAGTTCCCGAAGTCCCGCCGCAGCACCGATACCGCTGCCGACTTGTGCAAAAGGACGATTAGGGGCGGAGCAGGCAACTTTTCCGTTGGGAGATAGCTAGCAGCGCACTGCTCTTACGCGCACCAACGTAAACCAGGGTGACCGGCGTGCAGGATAACTCTCGAAGAATGAAGCGGTGGGCGCGCTCACCGGACGAAGCAGTTGCAGTTCCCGAAGTCCCGCCGCAGCACCGATACCGCTGCCGACTTGTGCAAAAGGACGAGCAAGGGCGGAGCAGGCAACTTTTCCCTTGGGAGATAGCTAGCAACGCACTGCTCTCACGCGCACCAACGTAAACCAGGGTGACCGGCGTGCAGGATAACTCTCGAAGAATGAAGCGGTGGGCGCGCTCACCGGACGAAGCAGTTGCAGTTCCCGAAGTCCCGCCGCAGCACCGATACCGCTGCCGACTTGTGCAAAAGGACGAGCAGGGGCGGAGCAGGCAACTTTTCCGTTGGGAGATAGCTAGCAGCGCACTGCTCTCACGCGCACCAACGTAAACCAGGGTGACCAGCGTGCAGGATAACTCTCGAAGAATGAAGCGGTGGGCGCGCTCACCGGACGAAGCAGTTGCAGTTCCCGAAGTCCCGCCGCAGCACCGATACCGCTGCCGACTTGTGCAAAAGGACGAGCAGGGGCGGAGCAGGCAACTTTTCCGTTGGGAGATAGCTAGCAGCGCACTGCTCTCACGCGCACCAACGTAAACCAGGGTGACCGGCGTGCAGGATAACTCTCGAAGAATGAAGCGGTGGGCGCGCTCCCCGGACGAAGCAGTTGCAGTTCCCGAAGTCCCGCCGCAGCACCGATACCACTGCCAACTTGTGCAAAAAAAAGAATAATAATAATAATAATAATAATATTCAATCAATCAATCAATATTTAATGCGCGCAGGAACAACCATGGGGTCTTCGTGCTGCAGCACAAATAAAAAAAAAAGAAACAAAAATGAAAATGCACAAACATGTTTACACACACAGAGAGAACACAAAAGAAGAAATAAATAATACAGGAAATGAAACTGAGACGAAAAGGATTACAGAAAGTAAGCAATCAATGAGTAGCATCAGTTATATACATAGTGAGAGAATTTTTGAGCACATCTGGAAAGGAAAAAAAGAACGGTAGATAGAGGAGAAAAAAACAACAAATAACTGACATTGATTATAGTAATATAGAAATATACATAAAATAATAATAATAATAATAATAATAATAATAATAATAATAATAATAATAATAATAATAATAATAATAATAATAATAATAATAATAATAATAATAATAATAATAATAATAATAATAATCAATCAATCAATCTTTATTTAATGTGCGCAGGAACAACCATGTGGTCTTTGTGCTGCAGCACAAATAAAAAAAAAAGAAACAAAAATGAAAAAGCACAAACATGTTTACACACACAGAGAGAACACAAAAAAAGAAATAAATAATACATGAAATGACAGACGAAAAGTATCACGGAAAGTAAGCAAACAATGAGTAGCATCACTTATATACACAGTGAGAGAATTTTTTAGCACACCAGGAAATAAAGAAAAAAAAAAAAGAACGGTAGATAGAAGAAAAAAAAAAATAACTGATATTGATTACAGTAATATAGAAATATACATAAAATAAACAACCCTTCCAGGCGCAACAAGTGCATGGTACTTAAAACACAGGCTAGGAATACAGAATAATACAATAAAGAAGTAAAATTGAACAAGGGGCAGTAAGATTCGAATATAAAGTTTAAAGTTGAAATATAAGTAAGAAGCGGATAAAAAGTAGTTCACGATACAGACAGCATTGAACAGGAGAAAAAGCAAAAAGTGAAGTAAATACAATTTAAGGCTAGAAAGTGGGAGTTTTAAGTGATAAAGTACTATTTAGAATACAACGCTACGAACATCCAATGTAAATGAACAGAGCGAGTTTTGGAAGATGTCAAGGTGAGGGCAAAAAGAGTTAAATAACCACTGCATCCTGTCCAGAGGGGAGTGGGAATGAAGAGGAGAAACCTGAAATGGTCTGAATTCCCTCATGCTCTTTCGCGGAACGCGCAGTAGGATGTACTCTAAGAGCTGAGGGCACATAATGTGGCCATGAAGGAGTTTGTACAGAAATATGATATCAAGTCTGATACGACGGCAGTGAAGAGAAGGAAGATTCAGTTGGGTGCTCCTGGTGGAGCGAGAGGGGGAAGTTGCGCAAGGAAAGCGATAATGAAATATCCGTAAAAATTTTTTTTGTACTCTGTCAACCTTGTCCAAGTTCGATTTGCAAGTGCCATTCCAAACAACCGACGCATACTCCAAGACCGGCAGGCATATGGACAGGTACAGTTTTAGGAACGGAAGTGGAGTATGGAACTCTCTCGAAAGTCTGCAAACGAATCCGAGTGTGCGCATAGCCCGCTGAGCAATGCGGTTAGTGTGAGAGGAGAAGCTGAGGGTGCGGTCAAAAAGTACACCAAGGTCATTAATTTCATCAACCCTATCCAACAGCACAGAATTCACAGAATAATGGTAGAGAAAGCTATGTGTTTTACGAGTAAAGGACACAACCCTAGTTTTGGAAGAATTGAGGGTAAGTCGATTCATCGCACACCAATCAGAAAAAGCAGATATGTCCGATTGCAACAACACGCAATCTTGAAAAGAATGTATTACCTTGAATATTTTTATATCATCAGCATAAAGAAGAAACGAGGAGTTCTTTATCGCCGAGGAAACATCATTAATAAAAACGGAGAAGAGAAGCGGGCCTAGTACTGAACCTTGAGGAACTCCACTCGTTGCAGGGTAAACGAAAGAAGTCTGTCCATTGACACTGACAAAGCAGAAGCGATCAAGGAGATAGTTGCGTAGGAGGGCTACGAGTGAGACTTCAACGCCAGAGAGTAGAAGTTTTTCAAGAAGTAGTGAGTGAGTAACAACGTCGAAAGCTTTGCTCATATCACAGTACACAGTGTCAACCTGACCCCTCTGAAGGACTGCTGCAGAGGCATACGTCATAAACGTGACTAGGTTGGTAGAAGTAGAGCGACCCGACATGAAGCCATGTTGATTCGGTACTATGATATGTTTGAGATGGAAGGAAAGTACGCTGTGCAAAGCTAATTCGAAAAGCTTAGAGGTTGCACATAGAAGAGAAATCGGACGATAATTGGAAACATCAGATTTGTTTCCAGACTTGAAGACAGGAAACACGCGTGCCATTTTCCACACGCGAGGAAAGGCAGCATTTTTTAAACAGTTATTAAATATGGCAGTCAGTACTGGTACGAAGATATAACTGAAGGCTTTTATTATGGCAGCTGGAATGCCATCAGGTCCAGGAGACAAAGAAGGTCTCAGACGCTTAAGACTCTCACTTATCAACTCCTCGTCAAAGAGAATGGAATTAAATAGTGCACCAGATGGGAGGCAAACGGAATCACAATGTGGATGTTTGTAAACGGAGGAAAAATGTTGTGCAAAACTGTCGGCAACATCCCGAATTTCCGAACCCTGAGAGTCAACTAAGCTGATACTTAAATCTGATTTAATGGAACGCTTGCGAACGTAACGCCAGAACTGACTAGGACGATTTGAGGCATTCCTCTCTAAAGACTCAAGATAGGAGTCGTAGTCCCGCTTGTATAAGCGTTTGCAAAGAGAACGCACACGGCGAAACTCATCTGCCCAATTGTGAAACCCAGGGCGTTTCGTCTTACGATGGGCCCGTTCCTTGAGCTTTAACGCCGTTATTAGTTCCCTTGAAAACCAGGAAGGGAACTTCCTACGCGTAGGAGTATGCAAAGGGATGTACCGACGCATACCATCAAGAACTATTTCTGTAAAGCGACTGACTTGTCCATCTGAATCATTAATGTCATTTAAAAGGGACCAGTCGACGGAAGAGAAGAAATTGAAAAGACCGACATAATCACCACGTGCATACGCGAAACGGGGCGAATTCCACACCCGATCTGAATTAGTAGAAGGTGAGGCAGAGAGAGCAGTAGTAACTAGAAGCGGAGGGTGAAATTTGTCACAGCGAGTCAGCGGTATGTCTGAACTCGAGACTCGAACACTTTCAAAATTCGATAGACAGATGTCAAGAATATTACCGCAACAGTTTGCAATGAAATTGTGTTGCTGCAAAGAGTTAAAGGCTATAAAATCAAGTAGAGCGTTACACTTACTTAATATGTAATGATTGTTGTGAGAAGAAATAAGTGAGTTCCAGTTGATACCAGGACTATTAAAATCACCTAAAATAAGAAGTTTGTGTTTGCTATGACGGGTTATAACATGTTCGATTGAGAGCAGAACATCATCATAGGCTGAAGGAGGTAGATTCGGAGGAATGTAGAAAGCTGCAAGTAAAAGTTTTTCATATCGATTTAAAGTGAGCTCGAGCCACACACATTCTTCAACAGTTTCCAGATCGGAACGTCGAACACACTTCACAAAACTGTCAATAGCAATGAGCACTCCACCTCCTCTTGATTTGGGACCTGTTTCAGGGCGGTCGCTACGAAAAACAGAGTAATTATTTGGAAAGAAATCATTGGAAGGAATATCACTTGACAGCCAGGTTTCGGTAACCACAACAGCGGTATAACAAGAGGACAAGACGCTAGAAAAAAATTCTGATCCCTTAGTCCGAAGACCTCGGGCGTTTTGATAATAGATATCCAAATTAGGGGCCACTGCAATTTTGCGTCAGTTCAGAGGGATGAAGCATATCGTCGTAAAGCTTCCCACGAAAGTCCTTGTATATGCAGCCCATCGGCCACATCGAAGGCTCAACAAACTTACTGTAGGATTCTTCATCAATTTCAATATGGAAGGACGAGTAGGAGTCGTACCTTGTTTTCAGCTGCCGGCAGGAAATGGGAGTAATATTCACTGATTTTAGATGGTTGGTAAGGTCTACCGATGTAGTATCGGGACTGAGTTTAGAGACGAAAATAGTCTTCGGACGCTTCTTTTGGTAAATGGCAACGTTCAGGACAGATGTGCTCGATGCGCCAGTAATGGCTCGACTTCGGTGCTTCTTCATCGCACTGGGTAAGTCAACCGCACGGCGAGGAGCAGAGGCAGAAGATGAACAGGTAATATCTCCAGGAGTCATCCCTCGATGAAGAGCGGCGGAGTAGTCCACAGATGGCTGCTCCTCACGGGTAGGATTGCCCACGGAGACAACGAGAGGACGCTCGACGAGAGGACGCTCACACTGCGAAGCAGCGCACCGCACAAGCTCCTGGCGTAGGCCGTGAACATCGGAACGTAGAGAGGCGATAACCTCGGCTTGTTGTACGAAAGCCCGCGAGTTCTCTACACGAAGGCGCTCGTTCTCTTCCCGTAGCTGGGCAACCTCATCGCTCAGAAAAGAGATTCCCTCAAGCGCGTCGAGGAGGAGAGCCCGTAGCGAGGCAAACTCACCGCCATGTTCGCCGGTCGCGGCTGAAGGGGGAAAACCGGTCGGGTGGCTGGGCAGGAGCGGGTCACCAGGGACTCTAGCACCACCGTCGCTAAGCCTAACACCGTCAGGCGACGACGACGCACACAAATTACACAAGAATGGCCGAGAGCCGGACTTCAGAAGTTGCAGCTCGTCATCCGCCCAGGTGACGCACTTCGTGTGAACACGTTTCGCACAGTCGGCACATCGTAAAAACTGCTGCTTGCCAAAAAACGGGCGGGAGCACAGCGCACATGCGTCCTTACTGGGCGCCATCTTGGAAAAAAATAATAATAATAATAATAATAATAATAATAATAATAATAAAAATTTGGAGGACGCTTAACCTTCGCCTTCAAGAGTGGAACGCGATAGCGTTATTGCACCTTGTTCGCACCGCCCACTCATTCGCTCGGTATGCTCTTGAGTCACACAAAGACATAGTTTTCATACTCAACACTTCTAAGTGCACCGCGCTGTGAGCGGAAAGAGGAGCCGCGTCGCCTAAACACCACTGTTCGAGTGACGCACGCTGGATGTTGGAAGGGGAGAGAGCGAGAAAACTTATTAAACGCGAGGGTATTGGGGCATCCTCGCACCGGTACCAGCGCGGCCCGAAGGGGAGAAGCGGGTGAGCGAAGATAGTGATCTAAAGAAAGGAAAGACGCTTGATTCTACAACCCGTGAGGGTGCACGGCGAAACGTCAGGGGCGAGTGGCGCGCCACGTGTCGGGCAGCGCCGCACATTGCGAGGAGGGGTTCTTCTGTGTTTGCCGCAAGATGGCTCTGCATGTGCGCAGAGCGCAGAAGAAATGTAGCGGAAACGTACTTCGCTACTCGTGTAACTGCGACTTCTGTAAGTAACATGCTCATTATTACCGATATACACCGCAGTATAACGTTCTACGGCACGTTTCTAAGGCAACACCGCATTCACTAGAAGCGCTTTTGTACCGCTTTCAAGCATCGAACTCGTGGCTGAGACATACATCGCTACACAACAAAAGTGAAAGAACACTTGAGAAGAATTTACATAGCGTCGGTATGGGCTAAAACTTCCAGCCAAACCTTGACTGATGTAAAGGGGCTAAAAACTCTTCATGTGCATAAGGGGCTCAACTCTCGATACCCATTCGGGCACCGGGTACACATCATTGTGGGTTGCCACGAACGCCGCAACGGATTCGCAGAAGTACTGGCCTTGCATCAATGTTGGCGTGTCGCGCTGCCATGTAGGCTTTCCATATACAATGCAATCCCATCAGCATTACTGCGTCGAAAGGGACGCCTTCATCATTTTCCACAGCTTGGAAACGAATTCCTTGGGGGTCTAGTGGCAGGTCTTTTTTCAGTGTTCTTTGCAGTATGTCCCAAAAGAACACGCCACACAAACACTCCAAGAAGATGTGCTCGACGGTTTCGGGCTTTCTGCATAAAAAAACAATGCACACCCCAGGGAACGTACAGTCCCCTTTCCTCCATCCAGGTTTTTACCTCTAAGGTTCCGGTGTGGAGCCTAAAGGAAAAGGACTTTGCGCCTGGAGCCACATGCATTCTCTTTACGCGCTTTAAAACGTCGCTACCGGGATTGGCACTGTACATGGTGCGATACAGTGGTACAGAAAAAACTAAGTCTGCAAGGTCCTTGTACAACTTTTTGCGCTTACTACAGCTAAATAATCGCGTGAGAATCGCGCACTTAAGAAATTACAGGCCGCTACGACCTCCTTGAGAAAACCAACAACACGTGCTGTTACGTATTCGGTAGAAACAACAAAATCGGGTAGGAGTTTGCTTAATCTGATCTGTAACACAGTGCGTAAAAAAGGGTCCTTCACGTCTCGAAGGAAGCAGAAACTCTTAACTATCTGCCGCAGGTATAAATGCGACAACCCAAGGCCTCCATTACCAACACTACGGAAGAGGTTTGTACGGCTTGTCCTCTCCCATACCGACCCCCGCACAAAGACAGCGAATATGCGGTGAAACTTTTGCATATTAGCGCGCGAGCAGTGCAGAACACTTAGCACATACCACAATTTACTAACAAAAAACACATTGCACACAGTGCTGCGTGCGACCATGGACAAGTCCCAACCTTTCACCCTCTCCGTCCTATCACGCATTTCCCCAACTTGATTCCGCCAGTAGGGCTCACTGTCGCGGTAAAACTCTAACGGAGCGCCTAGGTACTTCGCGGGTGTACTAAGCCATTGCATGTTGGCGAAAGTACCAGGGGTCTCTGGCCAAGTACCATGCCAAAATCCAAGGCACTTAGCCCAATTGACAGCACTTCCGCTGGCAGCACAGAAACGCTTCACAATATCCACAGTTTTCAAAATGCTCTCATAGTCAACGCAGAAAACCGCAACGTCGTCGGCATATGCAAGGAGTTTGACCTCGGCTTGCTGTAGTTTGAAGCCTTTGATATAGCAAGTCCCGATGATACTGAGGCAAAGGGGTTCTAAGTACATATCAAAGAGTAGAGGCGAGAGGGGGCAACCCTGGCGCACAGATTGTTGCACCTCGATGCGCGCTCCCACCGACTTGTTGATTATTAGCCGCGTCGTGCAACCACTGTACGCCATTTTGACACCCTCTGTGATGACTGTTCCGACGTTTACATGTTGCAAAATGGTAAACAGAATTTCATGTGGCACTCGGTCGAACGCTTTCTCCAAATCGAGCTGGAGCATTGCGACGCGCATGTGTAAAGCATCGCAGCAATCCAGCACGCATCTCGCCGTGTGGATGTCTGTGAATATTGATCGGTCTCTGATACCGCACGTCTGATGTGGTCCAGCTATATCCTTCATAACCGTTTAAAGTCTTTTAGCGAGTACTTTCATGTATATCTTATAATCAACATTGGTTAAGCTAATAGGACGATAGGCAGTTACTTGCCTTAATGCGGCTCGATCATCTGTTTTGGGGATCAGAACTGTATGAGTGGACAGGAATGAAGGCGGTAGACGCTTTCGTTCGTAAGCATCATCTAAAACTCGAACCAATATAGGCGCTAGTTCCTGCTTAAAAGCTTTGTAAAAATCGGCGCTTAATCCATCTGGCCCCGGGGATTTCCCTCGTGTTGAGTCGTCAATTGCCAACTCTATTTCATCGGCTGTAATCGGGCGCTCTAACCTCTCTTTTGAGTTGTCATCAATTCTTGGCATCAAATTCAGGAATCCTGCCTTGAAGCTGATTGAGTCGACCCCTCTACGCATGAATAAGGCTGTATAGAAAAGTGTGAAAGCGTGCTCGATGTCGTTTTTTCCTTTTACGATAACTCCGTCCTGTATGTCTAAGCAGGCAATAAAAAAAAAAACTCGTGGCTGAGTGGTAGCGTCTCCGTCTCACACTCCGGTGACCCTGGTTCGATTCCCACCCAGCCCATCTTGGAAGTTGCTTTTTATTTATGAAGTGCATGCCGGGATTAATCGCTCACGGCCAACGCCGCCGACGCCGACGACACGGGCTTTTCTGCGACATGAGTTCCTTAACGCTACCGCATTAATAATCATATTATTAACAGGAAAGGAAAAACGCCGTATCTGTCACACTTGTTTCTCTGGACTGATTGATTTATTTATAGGAAGGGAAAGGCGCGATAATTGTCTCAGTTGTTTTCTGTGGATGGGAGGAAGGTGGGAGTGAAAGTGGAAAGCGAGAAAGAGGAGCCATAGTGGAGGGCTACGGAATAATTTGGGGATCTTTAACGTGCGCTGACACCGCACAGCACACGGACGCCTCTTCGTTTCGCCTCCATCGAAACGCAGCCGCCGAGGTCGGATTCGAACCCGTGTACCGGCACAGTAGTCGGGCGTCTTACCACTGCACCACCCCGGCGGGGCCCTGAACCGCGCCGTAAGGGATGGGAGGAAGGTGGGAGTTAAAGTGGAAAGAGAGAAAGAGGAGCCATAGTGGAGGGCTACGGAGTACTTTCGACCACCTGGGGATCTTTAACGTGCGCTGACATCGCACAGCACACGGACGCCTCAGTTGCGCCTCCATCGAAACAAAGCCGCAGCGGTCGGGTTCGAGCCCGAGTAAATCGGCACAGTAGTCGGGCGTCTTGCCACTGCACTACCCTGGCGGGGCAATTTGAAATGGTACTGTATTCATTTTAGGGAGAAAGGTAATTCAAACACAGAAGGATAAACAACGCGCGAATGGTGGGGACCGAACCCACGACCTCTGAATGTCGCGTCCGATGCTCTTTACAACTGAGCTACACCGACTGCTGTCCAAATTTTAAGTTTTTGTTTTGGTATTTATGTTGCCTGCAACCAAGCCTTAAGAGTTTTCACCATGGCAATCCTCATCCATAGCGGATAAATGAGGCCTTACTCCATTTCGACGTTTCTCGGCCTGTACTCTCGGCCTAGCTGTCGAGCAGTTGTTTCTTCCTATAGCTTGGGGTTAAGGGATGTGGTTGGTGAAGGGTGGCTGTTCCTGGTCCTAGGGGACACCGCTAGGGGGCCAGATGAAGCGGACGCGCTCCACATGACCTCCTGCTTCGACGCCGTATTTTACCCGGAAAATATCAACGCTACAGAAAGTGGGATACTCTATCGGCTTCCACTAATCAAGCTGAATCTGCTGATAACAGATTTTCATCTGTAAGTCCAGATTTCACCATCTTCTGGCCGTTCGCAGATCCGAAGCGGAGAACGCCGCGCTAAGCCTAGCAGCTTCGGGCCATCGGCCCGACGAAACGCTGCTCAAGCTCACGCGGGAGCCTCCAAGGATGGCTGCTGAAAACGCAGCGGCATCGACCGGAGCCACGACACCGACTCAAGAGACAAAACACGAAGAGAACGCTACCAACGACTCACAAAAGACACTCGACAGCGGAGGATGGTTCGTCGCAAAATACCACAAATCGAGGCTGACTGCCGTTCCGGAGACCTCGACCGAAGCGGCAGGCAAACCACCACCCAGCCAGCCCAAACACACGGAAAATCTTATTCGCAAAGGCAAACTACCTCCACTGGCGAAAGCAGACTTCAAAATCATTATTAGACCAAATAATGGGCTCGACATCAGCCAGCTGAGCACGCATCAGATGGCCTGGGCTATAACTAAAGCATGTGGATACCCAGACATCTGCAACCAAGGCAGCCTACTTATACGGCTGCACAATGGATCTAACATCGCCATAATCAGCACGCCAAGCAAGGAGACTGCCAACGTTGTACAGAACATTCCGAGTCTACGCTTCGATGCAAAAGACTACGCTGTGACGGCTTACGTTGCCGCGCCGGACAATTCATGCAAAGGAGTGATCCACGGACTGAATGTCGGTACAATGCCTACCGAATTGCTGTCCCATCTTAGGGTACGCACCCAAGGAGTGCAAATCCTTTATGCATGAATGCTTGGAAAATCTCAAAGCGCCGTCATAACATTCGAAGCCAAGATCGTTCCCCGCTACGTTTATTACTACGGCGGTGAGACGCGTTGCTACAGATCATCGCGCCAAGTTTGCTATATATGCTTCAAGCCTGGGCATAGGGCGCACATATGCCCGACACCTGACGCCGTTGTGTGCTCGAACTGCGGTGAACCAGTCATCGAGGACGGTCATTCGTGTGAGCCCAGGTGTGCGCTATGCAAGGAAGCGCATCCCACAGGGGCAAAGGAGTGCAAGCAACGCCTAAGAAAACCGAGGAGTCCACAGACCGGTACGAAAGAGGAAACCGACAGCGCAGCAGAGGGCGATGGCGGCACGGGCGGACGCGGCCGGGCTCGGAAACGCTGGTTCAGCTCAGATGCTACTTCGCCATCCAGGTCCAGGTCGGCGTCGCGCTCGAGATCAAGGACCAGGGAGCCACAAGAAACAAAAAAGGGGCAGCAGCAGAAGAAGATAAAAAAGGAGTAACAGAGTAAGTTGAGCTGGGCAGCGCAGCTTTTCTCTACTTCTCCCACTGTTCCAAAGAACACGAACGCGCAGGCGCAATTCAGTAAAAACACTAGTGGACAACGTAACGAAGTGCAAGAACTAAGACAAACCATTCAGACACTCAGGGCGGAAAATGCTGAACTGAGACAGAAACTTAACGACCTTATGAAGAGCTCAAAGCCCAGAGAACAGGGCAGACCGACACGAACGCGCGAACAGATGAAACTCAGCCAGCCACCATAGGGCGGCAAGAATTCGCAACTGCCATGGCAGCCATGAACAACTCCCTAACTAATCTTAGTAATCTCATATCTAACATACAAGCAGAGGCGCAAAGATATAGAGAACGCCTAGTACAATTCACGAGCATGAAATCCAGAGGCAAACCCTATAATAGGCCATTGACCGAGCATGGCGAGGCACCGTAAGAGCTCGGTCAAGTTGGAAACCCTTGAAATATGGCAATGGAACTGCCGCGGGATCAGCAAAGCGGGGTCTTCTTAAACAACATATCACAAATTGTACATTACCGGCAGCCATAATCGCCCTACAGGAAACCGGCTGCTCACCCACTCTCCCGGGTTACTCAGCACTTGAGGGGCAGGGGGAAAGCAAGGTCGCCACGCTGGTTGCCAAAACTATCACCGCAATCAGACACGACATCGACGGAACGGACATTGACCACGTTCTTATCGAAGTCATTACCCAAAAGAGAAGCCAAGAAAGCATCTTCCTGCTTAACGTATACAGCCCGCCCAGCCAAAAGAACGCTAGCTTCAGCTACCTGCTGGGCAAGGCAGAAAAAGCAGCAGGCACGAGGGGTCTTCTCATCCTTGGGGACTTTAATGCCTGGCATAAAAGCTGGGACTATATCAGAGAAACTCCGAAAGGCAAGAATCTAGCCAGAGAAGCTGATCGCAGAAGCCTCAGCCCAATCACAGATCACACCCAGTCAACGCGAGTGGGAAACAGCATCAACCGCGATTCGTGCCCAGGCTTAGCGTTCGTCAAAGGAATAAGGCAGGCAAGATGGGAAAACGACGGGGAGACGCTAGGCAGTGACCACTGCATCTTCCGCATCCAGATAGAAACTCTTCCGATCAGGAACAATTATGGCCAAGCTAGACTCACACAGTGGAAAGCCTATAGAAAGACCAGGGCGGAGTCCTAGGATACAGAGATCAAGGACATTAAGGATTGGGTAAAGGGTATCAATCCGGCTAGGAAAAAGTCACTAAGAAGGTCACTCTCACCAACAAAACGCCCAACGTGGATAAACATCTCTTACACCTCTGGGATGCTAGACGGGGGTTGCTAAAGAGATGGAAAAGGCAGAAGCACAACAGAAAGCTCAAGCTAAAGATCGCCGAGGTCACAAAACAAGCCGAAGAATATGCGATGGAGCTCTCAAAACGGTACTGGGACCAGAAATGCAACAATCTACAGGGGACTCTAGGTTTGGCCAAGACGTGGGCATTGCTAAGGGCTCTCATAGACCCAACTAAGACCAAATGTGAAAACCATTAGACAATCCAAAGAACCGCGCACCAATTCCAAGGTACAGACTGAGAACTGCTAGAGAACATCAAGCAGCGATACATCGGTGACGAAACGGGCGCCGACTACAGCTCGCCATACACGGGAGGAGCAAATCCCACTCTTGACGAACCCATTACTATAGAAGTCAGACACGCTGTAATGTCTGCACAAAAAAACGCCACCCCAGGCAAGGATGGCATTACCAACGCCATGATTAGGAACTTGGACGAGAATTCAATCCGCAGATTTACTGAATTCGTCAACACACACTGGGAGCAGGGGACCATCCCGAAAGACTGGTCTCATGCGGAAATAGTAATGATTCCTAAATCCGGAAAAACTCCCAGCCTGGAATATCTACGACCCATTTCATTGACGTCATGTTTGGGAAAGGTATACGAAAGAATTGTGCTTAAGAGGTTGCAGACCCACCTGGAGGACAATGACCTCATGCCGCAGACTATGTTCGGATTCCGAAAACATCTATCAACACAGGACATCCTCCTGCAGATCAAGGAGGAGGTGCTTAACACGGTCCCGAAATACGGAGAAAACATCTTGCTCGCGCTCGACCTCAAAGCGGCATTCGACAATGTCAGTCACAGGGCAGTGCTAGACGGGCTCTGCAACTTAGATTGCGGGCAGAGAATACACAGCTACGTGAAAGCCTTCTTGAGTAACAGAACCGCCACCATTAGAATAGGCGGCATCAGGACAGACACCTTCCCGACCCCCAAAAAGGGAACGCCGCAAGGCTCAGTGATATCCCCTGTGCTCTTTAACATTGTTATGATCGGCTTAGCAAAAAAACTCGAAGAAATTGAAGGAGCCAGACATGCTATCTATGCTGATGACATCACGATGTGGGTGACCAGGGGATCCTTAGGAGAAAAGCAAGACTGTCTGCAGAGAGCAGCAGACGCTGTCAACGCGTACGCTCGACATTGCGGCCTTGAATGTTCTCCGGAGAAATCTGAGGTGCTCAGATCTACAGAAGAGGGTACGATCTGCACAACTCCATAGACATCTACATAGGGGAAAAGAAGATCCCGGAAGTGTCGCAAATAAAAATCCTAGGCATGCGGATACAAAGCAACTGCCGTTTAGATCAAACAATCAGGCAGCTAGCAAGTACCACCACGCAGAGCAAGCGAATGATAGCAAGAATCTCCAACAGAAGACGAGGCATGTCCGAGGAGGACACATGTAGGCTAGTACAGGCCCTCGTTGTAAGCCGAATTGTATATGGCGTCCCCTACCAAATTCCGCTCGAACAGGAAAAAGAACAACTGGAGGCAATCCTAAGGAAAGCCTACAAATGCGCTCTTGGACTACCGGTCAACACCTCGACCGAAAAATTCAATAAACTGGGCATAAACAACACAGTGCAAGAGCACATCGAGGCCCACCTTCTCGCGCAGAAAATAAGACTCATGCAGACGCAAACGGGAAGGAACACGCTAAATATACTGGGCATGAGAGATGGTTGCAGAGAAATAAACAGCACGGGCAGCATACCGAAAGAAATAAGAGAGATCATTAAGGTCAACCCGATTCCGAAAAACATGCATCCGAAAATACACAAGGCCAGAAGAGAGGCAAGATCCGAGGCACACGAAAGAAGCCTCGCAGGGAAAAAAAGAACATATTGTACGTCGACGCGACCACATACAAAGAACAACGCGGAGCGGTAGCCAGTGTGGTTGATCACCAGCTTAAAGAAGTCAACTGCGCCTCGATCAAGAGCAACAACATTCTCGAGGCTGAGGAAGCGGCAATCGCTCTCGCTATCACCCACCAGGATGAGGAGGCTTCTACAAAAATAATTACGGACTCGCAAGAAGCATGCAGAAGGTATAGCAGCGGACGCATATCCACTTTGGCCATCCGTATACTCAAGGCAAGAAAAATCAGCTTTTCGAGATGCTTCATAACGTGGACACCAGGCCATGAGACTATCAAAGGTAACCAACGTGCCGACGCCAATGTCCCTTGCTAAAGCTATAACTCTACCAAGTAGAGTTACCGTTGATAGAAATTCTCTTGTGGATGTTTGTGTCACAAATAGGTCTTCTCAAGCGACGGTTGGCCTGGTATTTTCTGAAATTAAGTCATCATCATCATCAGCCTGATTATACCCACTGCAGGGCGAAAGCCTCTCCCATATTTCTCCACTTAACCCGGTTCTGTGCTAGCTGCATCCACTTGACCCCTGCGAACTTCTTAATCTCATCCGCCCACCTAACTTTCTGCTGCCCCCTGCTACGCTTTCCTTCCCTTGAAATCCAGTTTGTTACCCTCAGCGACCATCGGTTATCCTCTCTTCGCACTACATGTCCTGCCCATGTCCATTTCTTCTTCTTAATTTCTACTAGAATGTCGGTAACTTGAGGTATTTCTCTGACCCACTCTGCACGCTTTCTATCTCTTAATGTTACCCCTACAATTTTTCGTTCCATAGCCCTCTGGGTTGTCCTCAACTTAAGTAGACCTCTCTTGGTTAGCCTCCACGTTTCAGCCCCATAGGTGAGTACAGGCAAGATGCAACTGTTGTATACTTTCCTCTTGAGCGATACCGGTAAGCTGCTAGTCATAATCTGCGAGTGCTTGCCAAATGCGCTCCATCCCAATCGTATTCTTCTTGTTATTTCCTTTTCGTGGTCCGGGTCTGCGGTTACTACCTGTCCTAAGTAGACATATTCGCCTACTACTTCCAGTATTTCGCTACCTAATGTAAACTGCTGTCCCTTCCCGAGGCTGTTGAACATTACCTTAGTCTTCTGCATATTGATTTTCAAGCCTACCTTTCTACTTTTCCTGTCTAGGTCATCAATCATTATTTGCAGTTCATCCCCCGAGTTTCTTAGCAAGGCAATGTCATCAGCAAATCGCAGATTACTGAGGTATTCTCCATCTACCCTTATCCCTAACTGCTCCCATTCCAAGTCTAAACAAGTTGTGAATAGCACTGGGGAGATTGTGTCTCCTTGCCTAACACCTCTCTTTATGGGAATTTTGTTACTTTCTTTATGCAGAACTATTGTTGCTGTGCAGCCGCTATATATATCTTCCAGCACTTTCACGTATGGCTCGTCTACCCCCTGATTTCGCAATGCCTGCATCACCGCCGACGTTTCAACTGAGTCAAATGCTTTTTCGTAATCAATGAATGCTATGTATAAGGGCTGGTTATATTCCGAGCATTTTTCTATCACCTGATTGATGGTATGGATATGATCGATAGTAGAGTACCGTTTCCAAAACCCTGGTTGGTCCTTTGCTTGATTGCAGTCTAAGGTTGTCCTGATTCTATTAGCGATTACCTTAGTAAATACCTTATACGTAACAGACAGTAAGCTGATTGGTCTGTAATTTTTTAAGGTCCTTAGAGTCCCCTTTCTTGTGAATGAGGATAATGTTTGCATTCTTCCATGGTTCCGGTACCGTCGATGACACCAGGCACTGCGTATACAGGGTGGCCAGGTTTTCTAGCACGATATCCCCCCCGTCCTTCAGCAAATCTGTAGTTATCTGATCCTCTCCAGCTGATTTCCCCCTTTTCATAGTTTCTAGTGCTTTCTTGACCTCGTCCTTCGTCACTGGTGGAACGTCTGACTGTTTTTCCCTACCGCCAATCTCATTACAGTCCTGACTACTTTGGCTACTGTAGAGATCTGTGTAGAACTCCTCGGCTACTTTGACTATCTTGTCCATATTAGTGATGACGTTGCCCGCCTTGTCCCTTATCGCATACATCTGGTTTTTGCCTATGCCCAATTTCTTCTTTACCGCTTTAAGGCTTCCCCCGTTCTTTACAGCATGCTCAATTTTCTCCATGTTATACTTCCTTATATCGGCCACCTTGCGCTTATTGATTAGCTTTGATATCTCGGCCAATTCGATCTGGTCTGTTGGATTGGAAGCTTTCATACTCTGCCGTTTCTTAATCAAATCTTTCGTCTCCTTAGACAGCTTACCGGTATCCTCTCTAACCATCCTACCGCCTACTTCTACCGCGCACTCAGTAATGATATCTCTGAAACTATTGTTCCTTGCCTTTAGGGTAATGTCGCCATCCTCAGTTAGAGCTGAAAACCTATTCTGTAGCGAGATCCTGAACTCCTCTGCCCTCCCCCTCACCGCTAATTCGTTGATGGGTTTCTTTCTTACTAATCTGTTGCGTTCCTTCTTCAGATTTAGGCTAATTCGGGACCTCACCATCCTGTGGTCACTGCATCGCACTTTCCCGATTACCTCTACATCTTGCATAATGGCGGTGGTTGAACACATTATGAAGTCGATTTCATTTTTAGTCTCTCCGTTAGGACTTTTCCATGTCCATTTCCGGTTCTTCCGTTTGCTGAAGAAGGTATTCATGATTCGTAAGTTATTGCGCTCTGCAAACTCAACTAGTAACTCCCCCCTGCTATTCCTAGAACCAATGCATAGTCACCTACTACCTTGTCTCCTGCCTGTTTTTTCCCTACCTTGGCATTGAAATCGCCCATTAGTACAGTATGCTGCATCTTTACTTTTCGCATTGCCGATTCTACATCTTCGTAGAAGGTTTCAACTGCCTGGTCATCATAACTACATGTAGGTGCATAGGCCTGTACAACCTTCAGTTTATACCGCTTATTAAGCCGAATTACGATGCCTGCAACCCTCTCATTAATACTATAGAATTCATCTATATTACCCGCTATATACTTATTGACAAGGAAACCTACTCCTAGTTGTCGCCTCTCTGGTAAGCCTCGATAACACAGTACATGCCCATCTTTCAGTACAGTATATGCCTCATTCGGCCTCCTAACCTCACTAAGCCCTATGACATCCCATTTCATGCCCTCTAGTTCCTCTAACAGCGCTGCTAAGCTAGCTTCACTAGCTAGGGTTCTAGCATTAAACGTTGCCAGGGTCAGTTTCCAATGGCGGCCTGTCCAGCGGAGCCAGACTTTCTTAGCACCCCCTGCTGCGTCACAGGTCTGACCGCCGCCGTGGCCAGTTGTTCCGCAGCCGCTGGTGACTGAGGGCCGGGGTTTTATGGAGCTTATCATAGTAGGTTGCGGCCAATTACTGCACCAGGGTGGCCAACTCCTGTTCTGGTGAGGGAGTGCGTTGCCGGAGGTGTTCACCGGCATCAGGTCGCACCCCAAACCTGTTTATGCAATTCCATCAACACGCGGATTTTTTTTTTCTTTCATCCGGTGGAGAATTGCGCGGCACCGGGATTTGAACCCCGGTCCTTTGCATGCGAGGCGGATGTTCTACCACTACGCCACCGCTGCACCTGCCTGAAATCAAGTACCACATCCCGATTTTTTGTTTTCTTCCTATGAACCTAAATAAATTGGTATCTAAAAGCGCTGAGAAGGTTACCAGGGACATTTGTGAAACAAATCTTGTCAAACTTTGAATTCCTATTGAAAACACTATTTGGGAGAATATATAAATGATATTTAATTTCAACTTGGCATGTACTACATTTCTTGCAAAGTTCACTGAACGTTATAATGCTGTACTTCCTCTAATTGAAGTAAGGCAGAGCTTCCGAAAGTCCAAAAAGCCACGGGTCAACAAGCTGTTATATCAACGAATACAGGTTAAAAATGAAATTTACCATAACTTCGTATGCACTCGTAATGCAACCCTCTTACTGAGCTCAAGAAATTCAGAAATAAATTAAACAAAGCCCTCAAGGCAGCAAGAACAGCTTACAATATATAATGTTTCTTCAGAATATATAACGACCGCAAGCACGTTTAACAAGAGATAAACGTACTACTAAACAAACACAAGTACAGAGATAACGCAGAAATTCTTATACCTCATTCCCAGAGCAGTGGAACTGATTCACTAAACACCATAAACCAGTTTTTCATTCTTTTTCATTGACGCAGTTAAATCCATTTCGGATAAATATTTTGGAACCCCACTAAGTGTGACCTCATTAAACATTTATCTAATTCTATTGCGTTGCTGCCTGTGGATCCACAAGAAGTATATATAGCACTTTATATTGGTAAAATAAAAAAAAAACAATGTTTCTGCTGGCCATAACGTTATCAAAGCTATACCGCTGAAGTATATATCGGCATCAGTTTTCGACGTTCTAGATTGTCTCATAAATCTAACTTTCACCAGCGATGTGTTTCCAGATCAACTAATTATAGCTCGGGTGTGGAAATACAAATGAAGTTACGAATTATCAATCTATATCCGTATTATGTGTTTTCTAAGGGTGTCGAAGGAGTATTCAAAAGAGCGAGTTGGCGGGCTAGCTTGTTTCGCATGGGGATGGAACAGGGCAAAAGACGGTACACAGTGACACAAGGAGCTTTGCGCTTTCTTGCGTCACAGTGTCCCGTCCCTTGCGCTGTTCTATCGCCGAGCCATTCATTGCAGATTGGAAAAGTTTTTCAGTGTTCATAACAATATTAATCCGTCCCAGTATACCTTTAAAAATATAGACCGACCGAACAAGCTTTAGTCGCTGTTAAAGCGAAATGTATTGATAATATTGAGTCCCGAGCATATACATTTGGTCTCTTCTTGGACCTCCAAAAGGCTTTTGATTGCGTGCAGCACGAAATTCTCTTAAGCAAACTAAATGGGTGTGGAATACGCGGGACTCCTCTGAACCTGCTTAGAAGTTACTTGAGCATCGTACCTCAGCATGTATATGTAGAATGCAACAATTATGTTTCAAATCTCTTCTGTGTTAGCCAAGGTGTGCCGCAGGGATGTATCTTAGGCCCACTTTTGTTTCTAGTCTAAATAAATGATGTTCGTAACATACCTGATTTACCTGATTTGGTCATGTATGCTGATGATATCAATATAATTTTCACAGCCTGAACTCTGCCAGGTTTGGAAACTACTGCAAATGACTACCTGGTAAAATTCCATGTTAGAATGGGGGCAAATAAATTTAGCTTAAACTTGTCCAAAATCAGTTATATTATTTTAAGACCTGATAATGCCCCAATCCATTACGCACTTGATGTAAAGTATGCTAACAAACAAATGCAGTAGGTGAGCCTTCAGAAGTTTCTCGCTGTCTGGTTTAATGAATTCTTAACCAGGAATACGCATATTTCTAAACTTTCCACATATCTTAGCAGAACTGCCGACTGTGTTTAAAGGATCAGTGACCTTTTACATGTTTCACTAAAGGTATTTATGGATTATGCTTTATTTTGATCTACGTTATTATTATTGTGCACAGGTGTGGGGCACCACAACTTCCAGTAATTATCAGAAGCTTTAGATTTTGTAAAACCAAAGGCACACCGAGCTATTCAGGTTTATCACGGCAGAGAGGAGAACTTATCAACGTCACCTCTATACCGAAAACGTAATATATTTAAAGCTAACCGAGTTTATATATATCGCTTTTTACAACATATTCATAGAAAGAGGCCATTTTCCGTCACAAAAACCTCGTCCCCTCGACCTAAAAACAAAGACAGATTACGGTAAGCAGAAGCTTATTTACTAGATTCCAACTGTTCTTAATAACCTATGCCTATGTTTGATGTTCAATCTCTCTAAAAGCAGATTTAAAAGAGACATAAAAAGGCAGTCCATACTTTTTGGCCTTGAATAATTGTTTCGTTTCATTTTGTAAGTAGCAAATGCAAATTTTATCATGCCGTGTTATAGTGTACGAATTTTGGCAGTGTTTGCATTGTGTAGTTGTTTATTTTTTAGTTTATAGTGAACATTATGTTCTTGAGTGTAATTTAATTGCTGTTTTTACTTTAGTATATTTAACTATCACGTTTGCTGATTCAGGTAGAACGAAAGGAAGAAGATGGTTTGCAAGGTATAAAAAAGAACTGAACAAGGGTAAATAGGGTACGCCTCAGGTCGCAGATGAGCCAACACTTCGACAAGTGGACTTGTCGAAACGTAGGCTCATCTGCGACCCGAGGCGTACCCTATTTACCCTTGTTCAGTTCTTCTTTTTTATCACGCTTGCTGTTATTCTCGATTAGCTGATCCATGACTACAGTGCGAAATACGGGACATAGATGAAGGAGGGACACCACACAGAGCTGTGAGGTGTCCCTCCTTCATCTATGTCCCGCCTTTTGTGCATGTAGTTATGGATCGTCGAAAACACCAGCTAGCCCAACAACTGCTTTTTTTCGAGCTTTATTAGCGCTTGTTTGCCGTATTGCGCGCTAGTGTGCCCTGTAACCTCGTCAGGCCTAATCGCATTTTGTCACAGTTTCTTCTTTCATTGCTGTAAGAGAAATAAAGAAGTCAAATGAAGTATATATCTCCACAGCGATCAGCATAACTGAAATTCGCGATGACGGAGAAGAGAGTATCCACCCAGAGAGGCAACTTCTACTTCTACCAATGCCACCAGCCCGTACACAGTCCGACTCCGCTTGGGTATTAGAAAAGTCTCAATGCACTCGTCTGTGCCAATACCGTAATTCTCCGAGGTGACGTTTTAGTAGCTATGTGCTTGGTTCATAAGCCTAGCTCTGCACATAGAAAGGAAATGAAAGTCTTTACTGATATTGCTGCAACCATATACCCGAAACATGTATAAACTTCAGTATTGCTTACGAGGAAAGCAAATCGCAGGCAGTACCTAAAATGCCAAAGGTGGACATCGGACTGATGTCATTAGGAAGGCAAGAACGAGTAAAGAACAATGAGTAAAAGAGCCTGCGTAGTGCACACCTCGCGAAAAGGACGTTGACTTTCAGCTCCATAAATTCCCGAGTCTCATGCAGCTAGGGTATGTCTATCACAATTTGTCTCCGTTGAAGCGCATTCGCCACCGCCGGTATATGACCCTTCTCATCGCTATCTGGAGGCATAGGAAAACTCTTATGGTCACAAAAGAGCCGCCGCCGCCGCTGGCGTCTTTATTGAAGTGTACAAAAGCTTGCATTCAGCCTAGCGGGTAATCGATATCTCAAGCGTCTGTTTGCTTTTTTGCAGAAAATCATTTCTCGCCTTCGCGGCGCCATTTTCGCGGCCGTATCCGCATTTCGTACTGCGAACAATGTAGTGTCCTTTGGCGCCATCGTCGCATTCTCATTTTCATCTGATGTGAGACTTCACCGCCGAAGGACAGTAATGAAGTGGTTTATTGAAACTACCTGTGGAGCGAGTTCGTAGTTCATTTTGAAGTAGGGCGTTATGAAAGAGCACTGAACAAGGTTAGATGAGGGCGGGAGCCTCAGTTCGCAAGTCGGACCAACGGTTCGACAAGTGGACTTGTCTTGGCCTGGGACTTCCACTTGTGGAAACGTTGGCTCGACTTGCAAACTGAGGCTTTCCCCCCCAAACCCATGTTCACTGCTCTGTCATACTGTGCAGCCATCTTTCTCTCATTCTAGGAAGGTCCAGAGAACACACATACACACGCACGCACACACACACACACACACACACACACACACACACACACACACACACACACACACACACACACACACACACACACACACACACACACACACACACACACACACACACACACACACACACACACACACACACACACACACACACACACACACACACACACACACACACACACACACACACACACACACACACACACACACACACACACACACACACACACACACACACACACACACACACACACACACACACACACACACACACACACACACACACACACACACACACACACGCTATATAAAACCCTGCCGCAACCGCGCTTCAGAACAGAGTATCTGTAGTGATAGCTTAATGATGAGGGTAGCTGTTCATCGATTACCCGCTCGATCCGCCAAGGAGAATGCTACCGACAGTACTGGCAGTGACGGTGAAATAGTGGACATTTCTAGTAGGGTTGCTTCTGTTCTTGTACGCTTCATAAACAGCTCAACCAGAGACGCATGGCTTGCCAAAAAAGTTCAGCTAAAGGAATCGACATCTTAAATGAAAATCTGACCGCTCTAAACAAATAGCTCCTTTGGAAGATGAAGAAAACAGCGAAAGAAAAAGAATACGAGTTTGCCTGGCTAAAAAATGGAAACCTGTTTGTCTGCCGCTGCCCCCGCAGCCGAGTTATCAGGATTAGAACGACAGATGACTTGAACAAGATACGCTGAGTGCGGGCCGGAGCGCTTTCACTCTACTGCAAGAAGCATGCTCGAAATGACAGATCAGAACACAGGCCCTTATCACGATGCTGTTAATTTTAGGCGCGCTATGTTCTTACAAGATAGAAAGCACGTTTCGTTATTCCATCTAAACGCACAAAATCTTAGAAATAAGCGAGATTCCGTGAAAATGCTTTTTGGTGCCTTGGGCCACGAATTTGAATTTTTAATTTTTACTGAGACCTGGTCCACTAACGATTGCTATGTTGTGCAGTTTACAGGATACAGATGTGTATCATTTTTAAGGTGTGATAAGAAAGGGGGAGTTGTGCCCATTTGTGTAAAGAACTGCTTAAGTTTCGTCACCATACAAGAGTTTTGTGTGATAAATCAGCACTATGAATGCCTGTTGATCAATTGTGTTGGTACTATATTAACAGTTGTTTACAGGCCTGCTTCTGGGTCTAAGGAAGTATTTTTCGGATTTCTGGAAAATATGCTGGAGTATTCCATGAATTTCAAGGCACCTGATGCCTCCTGTGGGGATTTTAATATCGATTTATTTTCTTTTGACCATAATAGGCAAATAATGCTTGATATTTTTCTTTCATATGGTTGCGAAAACATGATAGAGGGGCCGACTAGTGTGACCAACCTGTCGCATACTTTGTTAGACTTATGCTTAACTAGCTACAAAAAAGAACATGTGTGTGCAGGCGTATTGACAGCTAATATTTGCGACCATTCACAAATCTTCACGTTCTTTACGCCATACAAAACACTATGTAGACATTATACATGTGCACCCATTAAATACCGAATTATTAATCATGATAAGATCGCGATTTTTCAAAGGTTGATAGCAGAAGCACGTTGGACAGATGTTCTACAACTTTCAGACCCTGTTGCGGCATATGATCTTTTCATACAAACTATTACGAATCTCTACAATAAAGCATTCCCTATAGCTGAATTTAGAAGAAATAAAAAAGCCAGGAAGCCATGGATAAATGCTGACCTTCTAGAGAGAATTAAAAAACGTGACAGAATGTTTGCCTATTTCATCAGAACACGAAACATATTGGAAAGCAAAACAGCGCACTTCAAAACACAGACACAGAAAGAGAACAACAACACAGCGCTTACTTAACTGGTTTTTTATTAGAGAGCGATACAATGTATATGTACGAAAAGTGGGCGGGAAAGAATTGATAACAGCTGCTGAGCTTGCACGTGGCGAAAAGACAACGAACGCGAAGTTAAAAGGCGCACGATAACAATACAGGTCAAAACAAGGCAGAACAGTAAAGCTATGAAGGAGCGAACAAGGGAAAGGCCAATAGGTAAAAACAGTAAAAAAAAGGGATGGCATTTCAGAGCTTTGAATAAATGGTTTGTCTTACACTAGAACGTTGCTTGCTGACGTACTTAACGAGAATTTTCTCGAATCAGGGGCTTCAGGTTCATCACTGACAAACCACTGTGATTGCACAGCACACGTCGCATCGAGCAACATTAGATCAATGTTCCTGTTTCCAACAACAGAGTTTGAAATCAATAACGTAATAGTAAACCTAAACAACAGTAGTGCCTGCGGGGCAGACACTATAAACTTATAAAATCCTTCAACAATTTGCTTAGCCAGCCACTTACACACATATGCAACCTTATCTTGAATACCGGAGTGTTTCTAGATAAATTAAAAATTGCAAAAGTATCCGTCATACACAAAGGGGGTGACAGAAATGACTTAAACAACTATAGGCCAATTTCACTACTGCCAATATTCTCGAAGATAATTGAACAAGTTATAAACATTAGGCTTCTTGACTTCTGTGAGAAAAACAGTATCATAGCTGATTAGTAATATGGCTTTCATAAGAAGAAATCTACAGAAATGGCACTAATAAAAGTCAAGGATACGATACTGGAAAATTTTGAAAAGAAAATGTACACAATAGGAATATTTTATACTTTAAAAAAGCTTTCGATTCCATTAAGCACCCAATGTTATTTCACAAATTATCCAAGCACGGTATTAGAGGAGTCCCTCTTACACTAATAAGAAGTTACCTGTCAAATCGGCAGCAGCACACAGATATCAGCCATGCGAAATCAAGTACAGGTCGAATACATTATAGAGTACGACAAGGATCTATTCTTGGGCCACTGTTACTTTTACTTTATATAAACTATATAGTTGACGTGACATCTACACAAAAAATAATATTGTATGCTGATGACACTGATGTATTTTTCTCGGGAGAAGATCTGGATGCTCTGCAGGTATATGCCAACGTATGGTTGGAAAATTTATCTGTATGAATGTATGCGAATAAACTGAAATTAAATATAAAGAAAACCAAGTAAATTGTTTTCAGAGCACGTAACAAGTACATCAGACATGAAGCAGTGATTCACTTTTGCGATGAAGTTATCGAACGTGTCATAACACATAAATTTATTGGCGTCATATTTCATGAGCACTTGGACTGGTGACCTCACATTGATAAAGTACGTACAGATGTATCTAAATCTATCGATATTATATACAGAATTAACAGTCTATTGCCCACCTGGTTGAAAAAGACAGCTATATTATACAATGGTTCATTCGCGTTTGCATTGCGGTCTTCTTGTTTGGGGCACAGCTCCTAAAACAATCTTAGAACGCATATACTTACTCCAAAAAAAATTTATACGGTTAATAGAAAATGCACCTTACCTCCTCCATACTCAACTATTGTTTAGAAAATACCAGTTGCTTACCATATAGAATGTCATAAACAAAAAGACAGCGTTAGTCCCTTATTTAGAATTGTGTTTCAATCCTCTCGTATTTTACCACAAATACATCGCCAAAGTACACAACTACAACAAGCGACACACAAATTTCAATAAAGCAACAATTCGCACTAACTACGGTACCCAGAAACTCATATACAGAATTTGCAATTTTTTAAATGATCATCATCCTGCTTTAGGCATCACATACAGAATTTTCAATTTTTTAAATGACCATCATCCTGCTTTAAGCATTATTTATGAAAGCAAGTCTTTGACAGCTTACAAAAAGAATATCGTTTTGTACCTGTTGGCACTCCAGGCGTAACCATTCTATTCACATATCTAGTATTTTTGTGTGTGCTTTTTCATTCGTCACCATAAAGACGTTTTATCATGTCTGATTATGAATTATGCCCTGATTGTGTGCCTTCTGCTTTGAATGTCTTGTGCTCCTGAGTTGGAGCAATAAGGGGGCACACTCTTCGTCAGGCACTTATTTGCCGTTTGGTCTGCCCCTAGAAGACTGTAACTGTTGTTGTCTAAAATATAAACACTTTGATTTGAATACGGCACCTGAGATGGAGGCCGTGGGCAGACTTTCTGCTGGGCTTCAACGAATGCAAAACAGAAAATGAATCGATGTTCTCTGTTCCATATCTACAGCGCGATAAGCGGGACAAGAGAGAAAACATATAACGACAAACACAGAGCTGAGGTTGTCGTTATATATTCTCTCTCTTGTCCCGCTTATCGCGCTGTAGATATGGAACATCGTCACCAACTCGCCCAACAACTGACCCTGTAGATGTTCTCGGTGATGTTGATCTATGTTAATGGTTTCGCGATGGTCAAGATTATTTTATTGCTTCTGTACGGCGTCTTTGCTTTCATTTTGCTATGTTCCTTTCTCCGTCGAATGCTTCACGTGCGATTGAGATATCCTCAAGGTAACGAGACAGTTATTTTTCGGTTCTAATAATCAAGAGCTATTATTCTCCGAATACTGTGTTATTGAAAAATACTGATTTTATAGGTTTTTATGAGCATAAACTCATTGCTATATTTTGGAAAATTCATTAATTGACAGGAGATGCAATGTTGTTTTACAAATATTTTTTTTATTTTTCGTTTTCGTGTCTCAAAGGCTGTTCCTGACAATTTCGCGCACCTTTGCAGAGCCGCCAACAATTACCGCCTTTCCGCGGAACCAAACGGTGGTAGCGGGAGAAGTGGCGGTGTTTGTATGCAAGGCTGAAGGCGACCCACGGCCGCAGATAAAATGGCGCAAGAACAACAGGAGTCTCTCCTCCATCCTCCGGTACACGACGACCGAGATATCCCAAGGATCAGTGTTGCGCATCGATCCGATCCGCGCCAGAATGGACAACGCCACATTCCAGTGCGTTGCTCATAACGGTGTCGGCGAGCCGGGGCTCGCCGACTTTGCACTCATCGTGGTTGAAGGTGAGAGATATGTGCTTACATGTTTCTTTGAAATTTTATTTTATTTTGCAGAAGAGCTGTCGGCTGCAATATAGTTCAAGTGTGGTATCCAGATTGATTGACTGAATGTCCTTTATTGAATGGGAAGGCTCATGGCCATGGATGGGGATAAAGGGGTGTAGACAGAATCTTCATTGTTTAGATCGTCACTCAAATCACATTGCTCTAACCAGGCCTCTAAGCGAGCCATACTTGGCAAATATCATCTGTGTGTTAGCATCAGTTTCTAGAAGGGAACGGTAGTTCAGGCGGTAGGGTTTGATCTCGGAGCGTCCAGTAGAAAAAGCAGGGCAATTCAAGAGCAGATGAGATATGCCGCCGCGAGTTAGAGTCGTACAGTGGGGGCACGTAATCATTTTTTCTGTATACTGACGCCAGCGGGCCATAATACGTGGTGTGTAAGCCGCATGGGCAATGAGCTTATTCAAAAAGACTTCTTAACTTCGGGTTGGTTTGGTTTGGTAAAACTTTATTTCCCACAGTAGGGGTCCTGGAGAACACTCGGCTATGCGTCAGATTAAGATGGCAGCTCCCACGTCGGCACAGAGAGCCCGAAGCTCTCCTCTGCCTCGCGGGCCTCCTGGACAGAACGGGTGAGGCGGGTTTTTCTCGTAAAAGGTGGGTCTGGTGCGGCCAGCTGCATGCGATGCTGACTTGGCGTTCCTTGGCACGCATTCAAGTGTGGCATTGCAGACGGCAGGGACGCATCCCGCCTCGGCCAATCAGAACGCCTCAAAAGCCGGACACAGTGTGTCCACGATATAATGAACCATTAAAGGGTTTCTCCTTAAAAGTATAATTAAAAATGGGCACGAATGGTTGCACTTGAAAACGATATTAAGGCGAAAGCCTCTAAATGCTGTCGTGTTCTTGTTGTGGCTGTAGGAAGAAGGAAAAGAAAATGCACGGGTCTGCTACTGGCTCTGTAGCTGAGCCACCTCCGCTGCCTCGTGCAGACAGAAGAGAAAATAGAGAAGAAAGAAAAGAAAGAGGGAAAGAAAGACGCGCGCCGCAACAACAGCCGCCGTCCACCATCGAAGCGGTGGCGGGCGCAATGACGGCCTACAAAAGATACAAATTCGGTGGCAGGCCAGCCTCCGCCGCAAGCAGCGGTGACCTACCTGTCCCAGCCCCATCAATCTCATGCTGTCGTGGACAAAGTGCGTCCCGCTTTTGAGGCGTTCTGATTGGCCGAGTACGTCCCTGCCATCTGCAGTGCCACACTTGAACCCGCGCCAAGGAACGCCGGGCGTCAGGAGCGGTGTGCCTTCCAAACTCACAGTTACCGGAGAAAGTGTGATAGATACATCGCCTTCCCTTTCCTGTAAACAAATTATATGTAGCGCTGCAACGACAAGAGGCTAACGATGGGAAGAAAATTATAGGATAGGAAGGGTGGGCTTTCGCCATTCTCCTGAAGAGACATCTAAGAAACCCTGTAATTATTGAAATGTCCGCACGCTCGTGTCGACATGCAAGCTGCAAGTTTCTACCGGTCGTGTTCAGCGCTTCCTCATTTAAAGCACTGAGATATAAACTGCTGTTACTATTGGACCTTCTGATTTATGCGACGAGTCAGGCGTTGTGTTGAAACGTCCTTTACGTTACCAATATATAGTGAAAACAATTCTCTCGTGCTGTCTCAGAACACACTTGCTGTGCGCTAGGAATGTAAATTTGTTAGTGGGTTAGTTGTTCTCTTAGTGTGCTGCCTTTCGTTGCTTTCCTAAGTTTTAATTTTTGTTCTGTCGCAGCGGACGTCATTCCGCAGGGCTTCCCCCGCCTTACGAGGCAGTACGGAACCCGGGTCGTCGAGCGTAGCCGCAACGCCACGCTACCCTGCAAAGCCGAAGGCGCACCCGAGCCCAGTCTTTCCTGGTTGCACAATAGTGTTCCTGTAAACATGTCCAACCCACGTTACTCCCTCGGCGCCGAAGGCAAGTCCCCGTCGATTGATGGGAAATAATCTGTCGCTGTGCAGGGCTATGTACTGTCACCCTGTAACAAGTATTAATCTTCACGCATCGTCTGCCAAGTTGAATGCGGTGAAACATTTCTGGCCACACGGCTACCGCGAGAGAACATTAATCATTTGTTACTTGTTTATAACCTTCCATCAGAAACGCGTGCGGGCAGTGAAAGATTAATCTGTTCATTTGACGTCGTAGAAAAGGTATTGCAAATGAACTGCGTCTTGCTGGCGAAGCAGTGAGTTTTCCAAATAACGTGCCAGAGTGGTTATAGTGGAACAAAAGAGACAAAGGAATAACTAGAGGCGCCAACCTCTCGATGTAATCTAAGTTTTCGCCAGAAGAAGCTATTGGCGAAGCACTTCTACATGAACACTGCTTTCTCCGCTGCTGAAAGTTTTGCTGTCAACAACGTCCAATTCGGGACAAAGGCCTTCAATATTGCCCAGCTCTGTAAAAGCGAGAGATTTTTCTCACGAAACAGTGTTTTGCCGTTTGTCGCTACAACAGATCTTTCCATAATATGGTAGTACACTTCAGAAATGTGTATCAGTATCTCTTTAGCCACAAAGGAAAGCACCATGCATACAAGGACAAATTACTACAAAATTATTATCTTAAGCGGGGGTTCAGGCACTGGTAGCGGACAGGACCGGATTGTTGGTGGTTTAGCTTGTAGAGAGCTAGTCCGCCAAGACCACTTCCTCCTCTTTCTCAGCCATCTGCAACTTCGTAACTTAATCACAACTTCTTTACAATTGTATTACAATGTCAAGACCAAATTAGAACAAAAAATAGTTTCTACCATATAGGGTTGTCGGCTGTTTTTTTATGTACTTTCCTTAAATAAACATTGTTAATAATTAGCTGTATAAGTGTATAAACATAATGGCAACGAGAATCTAATACACCCACTTGCCAAAATAATAGCTATGCCTGGGAAGTCGCCTTGAAATGCATCGCCAAGACTCAGGAGCCATTGTCATAATAACGAATGTTAGCTCCTTTGAATGTTAGCTCTCGCTTATTGTTCAGTGAAACCTAATGCCTGCACTTACAAACGAATCCCCACCACCTCACAACTAAAAAACTTTTCTTGACCATTAACCTAGTTAATATTATTGGCCTTATTTGTGCAGTCATCCGCGGTTCTGCCATTGTAACTACCGTTGCGTGTGGTTGACGGACTATTGGCTGAGTAGGCAAGCAGTCGTATTACCCATCATAGACGAGGTGTAAACGTTTTTTCTGCTATCCGTAATAAACAAATGAAAAAATAAAAAAATTTTAAGGGATTAAGATAACCTAAAATCTGACATTTGAGCGCAGTTATCTAATTGGTTTTGCGATATATTGCTAGGACGAATCTCGAGATTGTATGTATGTATAGGCGCAGGTACAAAGCATTCTATGTTATCATGAGATAAAGAGAATGTCTTAGAAGAGGAAACAGAAGAGCAAGAGGAAGCGACACAGAGCTCGAAGCTGTTCTTTATCTTTTTATTGACAATAATGTGCTTTAGCTTGGAACTCTTTCTCTCGCTTACACCGACAAAGACGATAAGGCCAGACCACTCATTAGCTTCGTCCTGTGCCAGATAATATTTTTAAGAACAAAATAAAGAGAAGCCACAAACGAAAGTCGCGGAGCTCGTGGCTCTTATTCTGAGGCACTCCCTTTGGCTCGCTAAGCCAGGCAACAATGGCGATGCGGCTCAAACATCGAACGGATACATATGAGCCATGCTCTTACGTGATGGCAACTAAGGAGATTCTACGCAAAGCTTCCGCGCTTTCACTAATGTTTTTAAACATTGAAGAACGCAGAGGTGATAAAATCATATAAAGCATTAAAGGGTGAAGTACCTGCTAATACATCTGTATATCTTAGCGGAGTCTCCCTCTACTCCCATTTACGCAAGGAATCCTCATGGAGGTAGATATCACGTGCTGTTGCCAATATAGAATAACAACCTAATCGAGAAACCATATTTGCATCATAATTCAAAATAAAAAGTAGCTAGAAAAAGCAATTAGAAAGAAGATGAATATTTGAAGCTCAGAAAGATACTCCAAGCAAAGTCAGTCATTTAAACATACTGGTAGACAGTCAAATTGTTTTTTGCTAGGTAGGTGATCTTTTTCATTATTATTGTTGTGAACGGTTTTGGTACAATAGTATTTTCGGGTTCTGCTCTATTTTCGCTCAAGCCGCACATCTAATTTTGGCATGAAAAGAAATGTATATCAGTCATTTTACTTTCAAAGATTGATGTCCATAGTGGTAAGCGCTAAAATTACAATCATTGATCCACTGTGGAGATCGTAGAGGTTTACTCAAGCCTAAACCCATGTGGATACTTAGTGTCTAAGAACTCATTTTTTCATTTCAGTTACACCTGCCTTGTTTACATAGCGTGTACTAATTTGATAAACCCGAGGCGACCATGAAGGAAAAGACGGCCCAGCTGTGTGTGTATGAAGTTCAGCACTTCGGAATTTTCGATTGACGACGAAAATTTAACAAAGTACAAGAAAAAATGTAAATTGTAATACATTCTAATCTAAATTATCGTTTTCAATTTCAGCAAACAACACAATAATCCACATTCACCCTTACTAATAGTGAACGGTGCATCTTTATTCACTAACTAATCACTTTTAGCATGCACATTCCTCACTACCTATAAGACATTGATTTACCTTACCTTATTTGCCCACGACCAAAAAGACAGTCATTTACCTTCTCTAGACGCGAGACATGATTCTCAATATGAAGTTACGTGCGCTATGCCATAAGTTCGTAATAACTGAAAATTAAAACCATTGATTGCAAGCGCAATAATGTTAGATTCGTTATCTCGAGTTTTTAAATAGAAAGGAGCATTGAAGCCTGTTTTCAGTCCCAGAATAGGCTGACGCCCGCGCATTTTGAGTCCGTAATATCCGGGCTTAACATTTTTGCAGCTCTACGGCCGCGTTTACAAAAGGGGACTCTCGCATTGTTTTGCCTTCACTGTCCACCTTGTGTCCGTGTGTTGGAAAGTTTTGTGCTCTATTTTATTTCACCCAGTTTATCACGATCATCGTTGACTGCCATGAAAAGGCCCCGTCAAACTCTTCAAAGCAGTTAGGCTTTGGCTTCCCAAGCAGGCATCTTTTTTAAGCTCATCGAATTGATTACCGTAATGCAAGGACGGCTTAACTGCGATACCTGTGGTCGCATTGCAGGTTTCCTGCACATAGATGATGCCCGGGTGGAGGACCAGGGCCGGTACGAGTGCGTTGCCGAGAACAGTCAGGGGATCGCCATTTCATCCACTGTGACCCTATACGTCCGCGGTAAGTATATTGAGCCACCGAGGTCATCCGTCGAAGGCCATCGCGCGGCTAACGTTAGTTTCAAGCAATAAAGGACCCATTCATGCCCACAGGAAAACGCGACATCCGTCGTATGGACCGTCTTTGTACATTCTGCGTCATCATTGTGTAGAGCGCTCGATCGGCGCAGTTCCCTTCATAAAAATCGACCCGTCGTAGCAGTTTCTACTTGTTAGAGGCAACGCCTATGCGGAAGTCGATCTACAGAGACCTGCGAAGAAGAGGAGCGCAAGTATTCTGTGCGGAAAACATGCACTGCTTTCTAATTATAGTCTTCATTGCAGGATGAGCACTGCTTAGCGCTGTACACAAGGAGGAAGCAGACTGTACATTACTACAGGTTCCCGCTTTGTTAATGTCGGACACTGTCTCTGTAATGAGCAAATATCGCTTGTGTGTCGGCAGCAGAATGCGAGTTTCTTGTACATGCGTCTGTAAGAGGGAGTAGCACTTGAGCTACTTTTGCGGAAACCTTTAGATAACCACTTGAGTGGTGAGTGTTTTGAACAATACGCTCTGCTATAATACTTTTTTATCGCTTATCTAATGTCACTGATAAACTTTATCTTGACAAGGCTCTGGGAAAAATAAGAGATTAAGCATTGGGGCTAAGAGACTAATCCTCAAAATTGCGAAAAAAAAAAACCGGAAGCGAACAAAAGAAAAGGTAGCACTGCTTTTAGCAGATCTCGTTTTCTGCTCACACTGGCACATGTGACTCTTACTGAGAATAAGGTTGTTAAACCTGTCTAAGAAGTTTGGCGAAAACGCCTTAAGTATAAATGAATTATGATCTGAAAAAGTGCACATGATAAATCAGCCTTATGAAAGAGAAGAAGCAAACGATACCCTTTTTATAAAAACTGTATACATATTACCTAATATGTTTTCAGACTACCGTATTGCCCTGTCCCTTTTGCAAGTATCACCAGCCCTAAAAGTACTTACCTTGGTAGCTAAGTAAGCGTCATATTCCCCAGCAAGTCTTTTAGCAGCACAAGTTGTACTAATTTATTTTGTTCCCTCTAAACTCTGCCGTTATCGACCCACCTAGAATTGCAAAAGTGGAGTATATGGTCTTCAAGGGACTCATCGCTAGCAAAGAGTGCCGTAGTGTTTTGCTCAGGATTGTTCAAAACTATCCTTGCTCCGCTACAATGCTTTGTGAGCATGCAGCAAATGGGTATAGAAAACTGGGCGAATTGGATTGGATTCATCTTCAAGCAGCGCGAAACACAAGACTCCTGTTCTTTTAATCTGGTGTTTCGCGCTGCTTTAAGATGAGCAAACGGGTGCTTTTGTACGGCATCTTCTTGAAAACAGGGGTGCCGCCCGGCTAGGATCGAACCCACTAGGTAAGGATAAGCAGTTAAAAGCCACATTCACTTGGTTGTCGCAGCGAGTGACGAGGCTGTTGTGAAGTTGTGGCGTGCTGCTGTTTCTACCGCGCCAAATACAACGCATAAAGCGCCAAGACTTTCCTCGGATTAGATGCCAAGTTATTGGTATCAGCTTCCTGCAATATTTGGAAGGAAAGACCTGCTTCCGGCAAACCGATAACTTCAGGTGAATGCTTAGTGTTCATATAGAATTACAGTTCCTGAAAATATGACGGTTCAGGCTCCAAAACTTTCAATTTTTAAAAAATTTCTAAACATTCCTGCAATAGACAATATGGATTACTAAGCATGCAAAACTGGATATTAAAGAACGCATTAAAGAATATTTTTCTGCAGTACACCAGTTACAGGCACGCATACATTACTGCCGCCAGAATAAAGAAATAATTGCCCTGACAGAACCAATCAAGCTATCTTCAATCAGCTAACTGAGGGAGATGTGTACATCGCAGATATTCTCAAGGCTTTGTACGCATATAATATTCTCAAGATAACCGTACCATTTCAAGTTCCAGCTTTTAGTTTTCACAGCTTTATTGCTTGCTGCATTCTACTATAAACAATTGCCTTACTTGTAATGTACCAAGGAATAGTTTTCATACAGTGGTCATTAAAAATTAAAGACAATAGAACAACGTGCACACAAACAAGAAAAGAAGAACGGGACAGAGCGCCATTCACAACTGATTTATTGTGCAGAGTAAAGTACATATATATCTCACTGCCGGCATATGCGCAAGGAACCCATTCAGCATCATGTAGTTTAAGATATGTTCAAGAAGCCCACGCCTCATACCACAGCCTCTTTCTCTGAGAAAGCATTTCTTGAACATAGCTTATCTTAAACTACAAGATGCTGAATGTGATGTAGCTGAATGTGTTCCTTGCGCATGTGCCGGCAGTGAGATATATATGTACTTTGTTCTGCACAATAAATCAGTTGTGAGTGGAACTCTGTCCCGTTCTTTTCTTGTGTGCGTGCATTGTTTTGGCGCCTTCAGTTTATAATAAATAAACACGAACAAGCCCAACAATAAGTTCTAGTAATCATACAGTGCATGCTTGTTCAGCGAAAATATTACAGTCAGCCTGCAATGAGCAATTGAGCAAGTACTAAAAATTTACTTTGCATAGGCAGGAAAATATTATGCTAGATCTGAGTACAATGATATCCTACTTCCTTATCAGCTAGCAGCCTGCCAGGTATGCATTTTCCCTCATCACAGCTAATCATAAGGCCATGCCATCGGCAACCTTCCACATGCAAAATTATATTCATGCAGTTAGGCATACATGGGTGATTTTATGTCCAGGTACCAGGTGTGGTGCTCGGGCATTTGATTTCTTCAAACCAATTCATAGTAGTTGTTGGTATAGAGAATAATAATCTGCCTGAATATCTGAGGCCAAATATTATTTTCATTGCTTAAGCACACCTTGAAATACAATATTTTATGTGACTATGGGATCATAAAAAACGATACATCTAGCATGACAGTGATTTTTTACTTTCACCCTATCACCAGTTACTTGAAAAACCAGTTTATTCCTGAGCTGAAAAGTTGTTTCGCACACATTTTATATTTCAGTATTTATAAAATGTTGATATTTTGTGAATATATTTCAAAATCAAAATTTCCTAACAGCCTCACAAATTATTTTTTTTTTCAAAAATGGACAATATTTTGTACTCAAATTAAAAATAAGATTGTGTCTGGAGAAATAGTACTGTTTGCAGAACAAAACAGCGCATACGAAAAAAAGCAACAATATCTCTGAAATTTAATGTGCAATACACGAACTGAGAGTTCACCCAAAATTACAAGTACAATAGTCCTGTGTACCTGGACTCGACAGCACCGGGTTTAATCAGCGTTGAGTAAGCAAGGTCATCATTCTCGACCCGGCTGATGTCCACATAAACTGGCTTTCTAGTGAGTAAGTATCGTAGCAGAGCGTAGCATCGAGATTCGAAGTTATTGTGCAAGTTCTTACTCGTATTTGATCCCATTGCCTTTTACTATCGAGAGCTTTGATTATTTTTTATCGTTGATGAGCGCTAAAAAGCATTCATTTCGAGTGACGCTCATCGCCGCTCCAGAGGCTTTTTCATATCCCAGAGTTCCCCATAACTAGACTCCCTGACTGGACAGTGTCTACATGCCTTTAGATAAGCGGGTCAAGCCAATTAACCTACCCCCTGCAAGCAAGTTAACGCGACCCGCTCCGCCGCCTATTTTACTCGACCCGACTGTGTATGCATGAACCCCACAACTGATTTTTCACTCGACAGACGTACTCGGCCCAATTCTGCCGAGTTCATGTATACAGGGGTGGAACGCACGTGTAACAAGTAACAATGCTGCTAAGAAACCAATCTGCTTTCTTCTGGCTCATCCAGTTTTCTAAAAAAACATCTTGTCTGACAAAGGAGGATATTTGGAGTTAAGCAGCTAAGCAATACAAGATCCATATGCTTGCTCTAAAGCATGACTCCTCAGTGCACTTACAGTTGCAATTTGCTTGGACCTGTGGCAGTTCTCTGAACCGTTTGGCTAGACATGACAATAAAAAAAAAATCGGGGCGTTATTTCTACTTTTATTAAGACATGCAAAAGCTTTTTCTGTTGTTGGCATAGCATTCGGAGACTGCGGGAGTTTGGCAGTTTTATACGTCTTATTTCGTTTGGCAGTTGCAAGGGGATGTAGAAAAAGAAATATGAGTAAGGAATATAAGGGGTGACAACATCCCGAAATGAAACTAATGGACCAATGATGCACACTGCGTATCTTAAATGGCGTCACTGGTAACATCAAACACAGAAAATCGTCCTTGAGTATGACAAATTTGAAGCCCAGGAGGTGAGTTGGTTGTGGGCAGGTAGTTGGAAAAGGGCAGTCCCCCTGAGAGGTAGGCGGCAAGATCACTGCCACCCATTATGGGGAAAGCCCTGGCAAGCATGCAGGCAAAGGTGCACATATATAAGAGCAATAAATGCACAAGGAATGCACGCCTGAATGAGAAGCTGCATTAATAATTTCCTTTTGTCTTGCAGCCCACCTCTCCTGCACTGTAAGCAAGTCTGCCCTGTTTTCCGAACACAGAAGCATATGCAAAAACAAACAGAATGTTCTCTAAAATTTACAAAATTTGAACGAGTATTGCATGATGATCTCCTTTCTGCAAATGTCTTGCTCTGGGGTTACAGAATAAATTCATTGCTGCTGCGAATAAAGCGAGTTGGGAGCTAATGGCGAATCTCAATGGCTTTGGGAGAGAATAATTTATAATTGTCACTTTGAGCAAAGTAAATAGCCTGGTTTAGATCAAAGTAATATTACATCTACATGGCTGAAGCCAGTGTAGGCAACCAGAAATGTACAAGCAGTCAGTAACTGCATGTCTGTATGAACAAATACATACAGTGCAGGCAGCAGTAATGAAGGGAGGGTGGAAGGCAAATAATCTGAGCAATACTGAATGGCTTTCTTCTCTGCAACCTCAATACAGGCTTCCTGCGAATTCTTGTAATGCAAGCATAATCAAATATGCTAAATATTCCATCACTTAAAGCACCTGCACTCCCGTGTTACGCAAATGACAACTACTTCGTCAGTTCAACAAGCTATGTCTGTTATTGTGCTACTACACCACAGGTTCCCTCAATAATGCCTCCACTTGAAATAGTCACATACTGTTGAAATAAAGCAACGAAATATAGCACCAGCTATTAAAGCACTGCCAGGGACATGAAGGATATTATTTTCTGCATACTGTGGGCAAGACTTCTGAACAAGTAAGTCTCGAGCTAAAAAGCCAGAAAAAGTCATATAGCATGCAATCATATAGCAAAAAGCCAGCAGAGCATTTAAAGCCTTTACATAATGCAAAACAGAGGCAATGTGTTATACCTACCGAGGCAATGTTTCCTTACACACAGCATGTTTCATGGCAAGGCTCCCACAGTTGTTGACAGGTTTTGCAGCACCAAAATGTTGACGATGTTGTCTGCCTCACATTCAGGCAGCACCCCTTTGATGGCCGATGATTGCTTGTGCAAAAGCAGTGCGATGATACAAGTGGAGCAGCTGGACTACGGGAGTTATAGAGGAAAGAGCCCTAAATGCAAGGAAAGAAAGTCTCCATTAAATCGATGCCTCTAAATTATGATAACAGCATACCACGGCTCTTCTGTGTTTATTTAATCTATAATTTCAATTGAAAGCTGTCTCAAAAAATGGACTAATTGCAACTCTATGTTACACATGGTATATAACATAGCTGTGCCAGGGCGGTGGGGCGATCAGTTAGCATAACGACCGAAAAATGCATACTGATGTTTCATGCAGTCTTGATGCTGGAGCAAAGTGTCATGGTGCGAAGAACAAAATTAAAAGCATGCACGGGCGCCAAACGTGTGCTACACAACCGACGCGACTAGAGGTGTGCACAGGCATAAAGTTTGAGCCCGACCCGGGCCCCATGCTACAAATCCGAACCCGGCCTGGAACTGAAATTGCCTGAGCCCACCCAGTGCTCACAATTAAGGCTCCGGCCCTGCTGGACATGCTATAACAGACCAGTTGCAAAACCTACAAGTCGGCTTCCCGGTGAGGCAGGAATTCGTGCACAGTGGCGACAGAACCTGATTCAGGGATAATAGGTGCAGTACATGCATCTACCACAGTCCACGCTGCTTGGGATGCAGTTCCCCACACACAGGCCATTGTCAGAGAAAGGTTTGCGGGTATTCTTAACACTGGAATAAAGGGGGGAGCACTGTCACCGTAGGGGTGAAGAAATCAAATTTAGTAAAGGGACACTAACCGGAGAGGGTAATAGTGGGGCGACAATGCGCACGCAAATAATACTGTGACGAATGGGCAAGAGGTGCGGGAATTACCCTACCCGTCAGGCGATGTGCTAGCACTGTACCCAACTATTACCCCAAAGTCTATGCCGCCACTGTGCAGCAATGTCTGCCGCACCGGAAAGCTGACGTGTAGTTTTTGCAACTTATCTATTGCAGCTGAAGCAACGATACAAAAAGAAAAAAATATGCGACAATTCCTGGCGATGCATCGCGCGACGACGACGCCAACGCCTGTCGCTGCCGCTGGTGCACATCGCACAGAGCGAAGAACCTCAGCGGCAGAGACGCGGTTTCAGCCTTGCTTTGTTAGCGCCGCCTCTAGGTTTGGTAAATGAGTACAGTTATGCTATATATATCAAGTTTCTTGCACTAAACAGCAACACTGATGAAATTTCTTAAAAGCGTCGAGCCACCCCCCCCCCCCCCCCCCAAAAATGGTCCCAGCGCAGCGGCGTGCTACTATACTGCGATGCAGACATGATTGAAAGCAGTGGAGTTTTTTCTGCAACTTTAGAAAATTAGCAATATCTAGCCATACTAGCCTTTTTTGTTTCGCAATACTACCCTACCAAGCTTTTACTAAACCGTCTCGATGTGCTCATATATGCACGGATCAGACGAAATGAGCGTCTGCAGGATTTTCGCTCATACCGGACCAGGGAAACAAACTTTGCATGCAGAAAAAAAAAAGAAAAGAAACAACGAAGGTGAGTACCCCAAAGCCTTTTGCGATTGGCTGCCTCGCGAGCTGGTTCCAGCATCATAAGCGATTTTCTAAAAACCCAGAACCTGGGCAACAGTGCCGAGCGGCAATGCTTTAGCGGTCCTCAGCGCACTGCGCATCGTGCTGCCGCGCGTCTCATGGGGTTAGCGTTTTATCGCACCAGACACGAGAAAATAAGCTTTTGCCCGCACTCCGCCGACTCCGCCCGAAGTCACCTGAGGGAACCCAAGCGGCCGAGCCACACGACGGCTATACGCCGTTCCAGTCGCCGTGAATATCCGAAGTTGGCTTTTAGGGCTACGATGCCACGCAGTTGTTTACTTTAGAAAATCAGTACCCTGCAAAACAGTAACGGGTTAACTTGAAATAAGCTGCAAAATGATCGGCATCAAGTCGCGCACACTTGAGAACCACTTTTGAAAAGTTAACAACGTAAGAAATATGCTAAAAGAAGACAAATCTCCCTAGCACATGGTTTACGCAGCCTGCAGCAATAAAATGTAAGACAACGCTTGTAATTTAAAAAATGCTCAATCTAAGAGGCTAATATTTTGCTCCAATATATATAAACGCTTTATGAAATCTGAATGGAAACATTTGGAAACTTACATGGAATATTTCTTGAAGAAAGAAGCATTTTCCGTGCGCGGTGCCACAGAACGTCGAGCCGAGCGAACGAGTGGCCGTTGGATGGACGTAAGAACGGAGCGCCCTATTTGAAACAAAATACAACTGTCGCCGTCGAAGCTAAGCGATTGTCTCGTCATCCTTCGAGTTTTTTAGTAATCGCTTTTTCAGCAGCAGCAGCATAGATGCGCTGCTGCTGCTGCCGCTCATCTATGTAGGACTCTGTGCCAGCAGCGAAGCGCGTCGTCGCCCTGGAGAGGCGCCTAGCTGTTTTGTTTATAACACCCAAACCTGTTCAAGTTTTATTTTGTGAATGCTGTGTTCTACTACGAATAGTTTGCTCACTTTTAGCATACCAACGAAAATGCTTTCATACAATAGTGCTCAATCGAGTGGAATATTTCAGTCACCCTGAAATGAGGATTTGAAGCAAGTTTGTTGAAAATTATTGAGCCAAGCATCTCAGTACCACAACATGCTAGTTGCATACGATGCTTACATATTTTCTCATATATCCGCATCGTCAGCGTCATTCTATCTGCTAGATTATTCGTTTGTTGTCCCGATTCATTAGGCACTTGTTTCTTTCTCACAGTTTAGTTTCTTGCGTATATTTTATTGGGCAAGAAAATGCGGTAAAAGCACATTTCTCTATGCAACCTGTTATCAGAGCCCGAAAATGTTTGAAAGAAGTCTCCAGTCTGTTAGCGTTTGTGTTTTTATTACTGCGCAATTCCTTCCCCTGGGCGGCGGCCGTCCGCCCCTTGGACCCTGAGTGGTGCGTCGACCCGTCCACCGCTGTGGCGCACCTGCGTGGATTTTGACGCGCGCATGCAACCTCGGACCTTGCTCGCATCGTATGGGGGTGAGAGAGTGCGATCCGGGGAACGACAGGAGTTCGAAGTGCGCGAGGACGGGATTGAGTGGTGCATCAGCACGGAGAGCAGGCGTTGGAAAACCATGAGAACGAGCGTGTGCGAAACAAAGATGTGTCATTGTAATCCAGTAGTTAATGTACCCATTGTACCTTTTCGTATTTTATTTGTGTTTCCAGCCTTTTCTTTCACATTTTTATTTCGTTCTAATGCGAACAAGTCAGTTTACATGTGGGTATCTTCTCTCCAGACACAATATTTGTAAAAAAAAAATACCTTCCCCGCGCACACCTGTAACTGTTCCACCACGGAGGTAGTTAGAGAATAAATAAGCTTTGATACCGAATTAAGCTTAATTGTGAAACAACGACTGCTTTATTTAGTTTTTGAACTCTAAAGTTATTCCTTCTTGCCATATGAAGCACTGGCATTGTATTGCAGTGAACGACGACGGAATCGCGAATTTGGAGGTGTGAATAAAAGCGGAGAAACGTTACAGACTTCTTTTTTTCGCACTTGTGCAAAAAAAAAAAATCCAGAAATTCAAAAATTATGCTATCAATGCACTTGCATGGCGTCGAATCAAATGTTGTTCTGCTGAGCTGCCGTTCTTGTATAAGAGTTGCTACACGAAGCTATTTTGATTTCTTATGAAATTCAGTGTGACAAAGCCCCACGCGAATATATTTCGCGTTTCAAGTTCTTGTGAAAGTGCCGCGGGCTAGCCTAGCTGGCTCAGCGATCATTTTTGCCACTGCAGTGATTTGAATATTCGCGGCTTGTTTAGCAAATAGCTGGCGTACTTGTTTGCCGAATGAGTGTTTCAAGATAATCATAGAGCATTTACCAGTACTGTATGTGTGCGATACTCCATCAGTGATTAATGCACCATGGTCATTGCAGTCGTACTTTTGATTATACACGTATGCGTTGGTCTACTCTTGCAAAGCCTAAGACGTAAGTTACGCTAGCTCTGCGTATGTCAAATAGGTATATGAAAGAAATAGAGCCTTAAAGTATAGCGGATGACGCATTGCGTCGTAAATTCCCGCCCGGGCGGCGGCCGTGTGCATCTTGAACCACACGTGGAGCGTCAGGGCCTGCGTCTTGGATTGCATCGCGCAGCGTGTAACCAGACAAACCCACCTGCAGACCGCATCCACTCGGGCAAGTCGGCGCCGCTGTTGCTGACGCCGTGCCTCCATGTTTTTCTTCCTTTGTTTGTGATGTTTTCAATGCACCTAGCAAGCAGCGAACAGAGCGTCCATATTTCGGCGCGAGTGAGTGCCATCAGTGGACTGGAACAGAAGTGCGCGGTGTGTCGTCAACAAGGGCGGACGCTTGAAAAAAAAAAACAAATGTGCGAACGAGTGCGATGAAGAAAAGTGAAACTGTAACCCAGTTATTTGTTTCAGCATAACCTTAAGATTATTCATACTGAGATTGTAAGTGCAGTGTTTTCTCTCCTTGTTTTTTCTAATACTTCACTTCTTAGAGCGACAACGAAGCAGGAAGCGTCGATACGATTTGCCATATGTGGGAACGTCCATGCATGTGCGGACCTACGTTTAATGTACCGCTCAATAACCCAGCTTTAATTTAGAGCATCATTGTTAAATCGTTTAAGTGAAAGTATGTGCTGCGATGCTTCGTATTCGTATAGCTTAAACGGCCTAGTGTATTTTTAAAGTGTATTTCGATGAAAGCGCGCTCGCCATAGTCGATCTGAGTCAGGTACAAGCCTTAATAGGCCGACGCTTATCGCTCATTTTTTGCATCGCACTGCATGCGTGTCCTGCGGTAATCGTCTGTTTGAAGCGACTGTTGTTAAAACTAATACACTCGGGGGCAAAGAAATTTGCTAAAACGTTTGGAATTGTCTTCACCCAGAGCAGCAGGAATAGCCCCGGGAGCAGCCATGGAAGAACCTAGACCATTGCCGAACAGAATACAAAAATAGCAGCCATTGCCTATGCACAATATATGACATGTCGTTTTGATTCTTTCTAATCTCCCGGTCGGCGTGGAGCTTTTTATCCCCGCCGACGCCCTGACGGACCAGCAAACGGTGGTGAACTTATTGATATTTGACGCCGTTGATCGATCGTCGGTCTCATCCAAATTCGTCACAGTATACATGCGGATTGATTACAGTGCCAGCTTAAGTCAATGAAGATCTAGTGTAAAAGAACATGGTGTAATCCCAAGCAACATCAACAACAGCTAGGTGGGATTAAAGCAAACACGACGGAAACCAGCACCGCGGAACTATAACTATTTAGACACAAGATTTCCGAGGTATTTAAAATTGCAAAGGTAACTTGAAAACATCGATTATAACAGCAAAGTTAACGACTCGAAGTATTAAATGAGCCTGCCAACCGCAAAAGCACGCTAATGCGGTTTCCCACGGAATATTTCCAGCCACATGCTAATTTGCATCTAATATTGACCAGTAGGCGAAATAGACAATACAATGTTGACCAAAGTGTATGCCAATGCATCTGGCGGCACATGGTGACCGAAATGACAGTATTGTCCAGCATATGCCATATATTAGCCAACGTCAGTGGAGTAATGGCTAACACTGTTCGATATAGCCATCCTTATGAAAGGGCAATGCCAATACTGTTGATATGTAAGGTATGCCAGTGTGTATCTGACATTGGCGGGCCATTGTAACAGAGCTCACATTATTGTCCAGCATATGTCGAAAATTGGCCAACATCAGTGGACTGATGGCTAATGCTGTCAGTTACAGCCATCCTTACCTCATGGCAGCGCCAACACCGGTGATACGCCGGTTATCCAGGCCCATCATTGCCATCCTCGTATAATGGTACCACCGATATTGTGAGGGCATCGGATATGACGGGCCAATGTTGTTATCATTATAAATAGGTACGAACAATATTGGTTACCAATGGAATCCTCAGGGCCAGCGTTGGACGTGTTATAGAATGGCACAACCAATACCAGCCATAAGATGGCAGCGCTGGCCCTACATAGGGCTGATCTCTGCCAACTCACTGACAATATTGGCCCGGGCTCTTGTGCTGCCTGGGAACCATCTTGTACCCCGGAAAAAATTTTGCCATATATATATATAAATTATTTATTTATTTCAAAAAAATTACATACAAATACGAGATGCTTCTGAGTACAGTGCTTTGTCAGATATTGAGTACGATCCTGCAAACAAAATAACATATTTCTCGTTGGTGATTTTAACTTACTCGGTATCAATTGGGATCTAGCTTCTGCTGTCTCACGTCACTGCGCACATTCTGGCCATTTGTTTGATATCATGCTGTGTAACAATTTAAAACAAATAGTAGGACAAGCTACACGTATTCATGGTTCATTTAATTCCGTTCTTGACTTGATTTTTGTGAGCCGTTCTCTTGAAACATTTACTGTTTCGATCCATCAAGGATTGTCTGATCATAAGATGGTGTATTTTTCTTGCGATTTTGTTGCTGATAAACTTGCCGGACAGTCCAAAACCGTACTTGTAAAAGATTTCTCGCGTGCCAGGGATGAGAGCGTGCTTGATTATTTAGATCTGTGTCTTGGCAGCTTTGAAGGAAGTGACCCGTCTGTTCTGTGGTCTAAATTTAAACACATGGCCACACATTGTATCAATCAATTTATTCCATCAAGAATAAAGAGAACTGGCAAATCTAATCCCTGGATTACGCGGGATATCTTGCATCAAAAAAGAAGACTCAAACGCTTAAGAAGAGCACGTGTTCCCCGCAGCACCATCGAAATGAAGCAGGTTTATTTGACTAAAGCAGTAGCAGCGGCTAAGCGCCATTACTTTCAAACTATTTTGCCAAAATTTATACATAATGCCCCTCAGAAATTCTGGAATTTTTTCAGCAAACAAAAGAAATCCCTACCTTCGATGAGGCACGAGGGGGCGCTGCTCAGCAACAAGACATATAGTGCTGAAAAGTTTAATTTACATTTTCACAGCGTGTTTTCCCCACCTGCAACCTGCAGATAATTTTGTAACTCCTGTTTCTTGTTCACAGCCCATACATGATCTTGTGTCTCAACCTGGTGTGTTTGCAATGTTGTTGATTCTTAAAATAAAAGCAAGTCCTGGCCCTGATAATTTACCGAATTCTTTTTTACATCGTTATGCTGAAATGATTTCTCACTTTCTTACGATCATTTTTCAAGCTTCTCTCTTGTCTTCAAGTCCGCCTTCTGACTGGAGGGTTGCCCGTGTAGTACCCATACATAAGAAAGGTGATGCCGCATTGTTTAATAATTATTGCCCCATATCGTTGACCACTTCATGCTGCAAACTTCGTGAACATATTACAGCTAATTACATAAAAACCTTTCTTGACGACAACAACATATTATCGCCATTCCAGCATGGATTTCGGAAAGGCTTTTCCACAGTCACCCAGCTTACATCTGTCATTCACGATTTTGTTCAGGTTCTTGACCATTCCGGCCAAGTAGACGTCTTATTTCTATATTTTAAGAAAGCCTTTGATTTAGTTCCGCACAGTAAACTTATCCATAAACTAGAAACAATTGGTCTCCCTTCATTTATTATTAACTGGGTTTCAGCTTATTTATCCGACCGATTTCAATATGTCAGTATCGATGGTCACTGTTCCAGCCAACTTCCAGTAACCTCCGGTGTCCCGCAAGGCAGTGTCCTTGGGCCACTACTCTTTCTTATCTATATTAATGATATTACCGACGTCATTACTCATCCTGTTCAAATTAGATTGTTTGCCGATGATTGTGCTTTGTATAATAAAATTAATGTTCCAGGCGACCAGATTTTACTTAATTCTAACTTATATAGTATTAGCGAATGGTGTAATAAATGGGGAATGGAATTAAATGCTGACAAGACAGTATTTATGCGGATTACGAACAAAAAGAACCGCCATTCTTTTTCATACAGTCTTCCCACCCGGAACCTTTCAGAAGTCGAAGATTACAGGCACCTTGGTGTAACACTAACGAAACAACTTAGCTGGAACAAACATATTGACACTGTGTGCTCATCTTCTTTCCGTAACCTTTGTTTTCTTAGACATAAGTTAAAACAAGCTCCTTCCGACGTCAAACAGCTAGCATATAACACCATGATTAGACCTAAACTTGAGTACGCATGCACTGTTTGGCATCCACACACTAAAACTAACATTAATGTTCTCGAAAGAATTCAACGCAAGGCTGTTCGGTTTATATTTTCTAAATATCGCAGCACTGACTCACCATCTACCCTAATGCTTAAACATAACATACAGTCCCTTGAATCTCGGCGCAGAATACACAGGCTAAAATTCCTCTTTCTACTAAAAAATAATAAATTATCAATGGCTCCTGATTTGTATCTTAAACCGGCATCGTCTAGGGCAACAAGAAATACGCACACCGAATCACTAACACCTTACTTTGCCAGAACTAACATTTTCAAATTTTCTTTTTTTCCCGCGCACCATAACCGAATGGAATAACCTGCCATTATCATCCCTTCAGGACTTTGATTCCTTAGAAAAGGCCGTGCATTGATTTGCTGTCTTGCTTCTACTTGTGTAAATTTTATGTTCATATTTTTGCACTTTATGCTTTTCTGTTTTCTTTTGAAATTGTTGCCCCTCCTGCCAGGACCCTTCACGGGGGGTTCAGTATGATCAAATAAATAAATAAATAAATAAATAAATAAATAAATAAATAAATAAATAAATAAATAAATAAATAAATAAATAAATAAATAAATAAATAAATAATATTGTACAGAAGGCCGACAAATGCCGTCAGCTAGCTCGCACGTTTACCTCCAACACTCAAGGCTATCGCAATAATCAGCATGATACCGATACCCCTGCTCCCACGTTCCTGGCCGACAGCTTCGTTTGGCTATGCGTTCCTGCCACCAACAAACTAGACACCAAATACCACGGACCTTATCGCGTCTTGGAACGCACATCCCCTGTGAACTACGTCATCGAGCCAGTCACCCCTTCTTCCGACCACCGCCGTCGCGGCCGCGAGATTGTCCACGTTAGCCGCCTCAAGCCATATTACAACCCTCTGGTCGTCTCTTCTCCCTGAGTCGCCAGGACGGCGACTTCTTCACGTGGGGGAAATGTAAAGAAGACAAAGAACGGAAAACGCTGCGGCATCGCCATCACCATCGCTTGTCTCCGGCGCCCATCTCTCGTGCTGAAGCTGTGCCCTGCGGCTGGCAATTCGACCCTGCTGTGCTCGAATTACTGGCACGTTCAAACCAACTATTAAATCCACATGGCTTATGCTGCTGCTAATGAAAGCTATCACACATTTGCTTGAGTCAGTTAGTTTTATCTCAACAATTCTTTCTCTTAGCCAAGAGTTTCCGTTCAAATGGCTTCTGTTAGACCAGTTTACTACATAATATTTGATCATCTTCGTACACATGGCTGATTTTTCTGTGTAACTCGTCAAACGCAAACCGAAGGAATGTCTAAATCCTGTGTGATATACAGAAGCATGAACGTTTCGACGCTGACTGTGGAAAATAACCTTTGGATTTCAGATTGAAAGTGACATCGGCGCGATCATTAAGGACTAAGAAAACCCTCAAATGACAGAACGACCGCCTAGCCAAACCACCAATACGAATTTTACTTAAACGGTTTTGAGATACATTATGTAATAAGCAAAAGCAAGTGTTCTTAGTACCCACAGAGCTATGTACTTACTGTAGCGTTTGATTTTAGTAATAATAATAATATTTTATTATTATTTATTATATAACACTTTCAGGACTAGGTCATTGCCACGGGATGAGGCTATAACATGGTCAATAGACGATAAAAGTGTGTTACACAGCCCCGGGAAAACATAGGAACCGATACAAATCCGTTTTCTTTGCACATAGATTCTAATTTCGAAAATAACTACTGTCGAGTTGAGCAAAATTCAAGTAAGGGAAAAACGTATCCGCACTTACATGGTCTGAATTGTGGGAGGCAATGTCCTCATTATATTCAATGCGCTACCATACCGATTTAGGCAGGTCGCCATGTGATGCTAATTGAAACAAATCTTCAACGTCTTCGGAATAGAATCCTACAGAAGATACTTAATAAGGCGGAAACTTGGGCGAGTTGGAAAGCATTTGAACTCATCTTTTCTAGCGCTTCTTTAACACACAAGGGACATTAGATGAAGGAGGAACACATAAGAACAGGACGGACGCTAGTCTTCAACTGTCGTTTATTGAAGCAACATGTCATATATACGATCCCAAAGTGCACATCACACATGCGTAGTGAAGGTGCCACGCTTAAGGTACGATAGCTCTTTATCAGATAAATACACAGATGGAGTGCTGACACAGTTTTGGCCTTCTTTATTTATACATAGGGCTTCGACAATTTCCCTTTCTGATTGAGCCTTATTGGTTGCTAGTACGCGTGTGTTCTGAAGGATCAGTGTGCAGGGTATGGGGTTAGGGTCGCCGGGGTGTTTTTTGATGAGGCACCGCTTGCAGTGATCAGCGAGATTCCCCCCAGCTGATATCGATCCCGCAGCCAAACGATGCTCTCTCAGCCTTTCATTTAAGCATCGACCTGACTGTCCAATATAAACCTTGCCACAAGTGAGCGGGATTTCATACACGACACCGACTTTGCACGAGACGAACTGCGTTTGGTGCTTTTTAGCACAACGCGCTAAACACAACGCTTCAGAACACGCGCGTACTAGCAACCAATAAGGCTCAATCACAAAGGGGTATTGTCGAAGCCCTACATATAAATAAAGAAGGTCAAAACTGAGTCAGCACTCCATCTGATAAAGAGCTATCGTACCTTAAGCGTGGCACCCTCACTAGGTACGTGTGATGTGCACTTTGAGATCGTATATATGACATGTTGCTTCAATAAACGACAGTTGAAGACTAGCGTCCGTCCTGTTCTTATGTATTCCTCCTTCATCTAATGTCCCTTGTGTGTTAAAGAAGCGCTAGAAAAGATGAGTTCACCTACAGAAGAACCCGAAGAAGAAGAGTAGTCGGCGCAGGTCTGCGCGATACTTGGTGTCTGAAGTGGTTAGCATGGCAATGAACTTCCTGCACGACGCGTAAAGACCAACGATCCTATGGAGGAAAATGAATTTCGACTAGACACCGGTACCGCTTCTTACTACAGGTGACCTACGCAAGAACTGGTAACTTTTTAAACAAAGGTTTGAAAGTTTCCTGACGGCATCAGGGGTAGAAGAAAAGCCCCGACCTGAGTCCAAGAAAACAGCGCTGATTTTAAGCGTTGCGGGCGCAGAAGTCATTTAAGTTTAACATCTTCACGTTTGCAGAAGGCGAGAAGAACGACGACCATGCAACAGTGGTGAAAACATCTGATGAGTATTGCATTGCATATACCAACTGAGGTTCACGAGCGGTACATATTCAGGAGAAGAACCCATGTAGCTGGCGAACCAGTGGAGAATTTCTTACGATATCTGAGCAATAAAGCACGTGCTTGCAACTTTGGTGCTCTGACGGAATTGATGGTGAAGAACCAAATTGTATTCGGGATAAATAACGGCACGGTCCTTGAAAAGCTTGTCAGGGAAAACAACTTGACCGCGCAGAAAGCAGAACAAGCCACTAGAGCAGCAAAAGCATCAGCATCTCACAAGGAAATGTGTAACCAAGAACACCAAGTCCATCCTGTCTGCAGTGCTAGCGCGAGCCGCGAAAGCCGAGACTAATCGACACGTTATGAATGCCGGAACTGCGTTAGAAAACAAGCCCCAAAAAGATGCCCTGTTTTTGGAAGAACATGCCGGAGATGTCAGCGGAAAAACTACTTTGCCAGATGTTATAAAACGACGCTAGTTGTTGGCGAGTTGCAAACGACCAAGATGATTTCGAGATACTCGACGTATCCGCAAGGAACGTGTCAAGAGAGGATAACTGAACAGGGGAAGTACACATCAAGGAGGTGGCAGTTCAGTTAAAAGTTGACACTGGATCGCAGGCAAATTGTTGCCTTAAGGAATATACAAAAAATGGACCCACAGCCACCCCTGTACTCAAGAAGTGCGAGTTACGCTCCTACGGCGGAGATGTAATCGAGCAGATTGGCATCATGCGTGCCGAAGTCTCTTTAAATGATCGCGTTGCCATGCTGAGCTTTTTCATGGCACGAAAGGGGCGCCAAGCCATCCTAGGACTTGAGGCGAGTGAACACCTGGGATTGATTTCACCCGTGAACAGCGCGTCGCAAAACGGCTCTAAAGAAGAGGTTGCCAGCTTTTATGACCTTTTCCCTGGCACCGCCTGCGTCAAACGAGTCTACCACATGGTGCTCCGCAAGGACGCTACGCCAGTGGTTCAGAGACCACTTCGAGCATCACTGGCCTTAGTGGAGCCACTTCGGGACTAATTGTCCAGCTTGGAGCAAGCCGGAATAACTGCAAAAGTTACTGAGCAACAGACTGGTTGAGTTCCGTTGTTATCATACAAAAGAAAGACGGGAAGGTGCGAGTTTGCACTGCCCCAGGAAAATAAATGAGTGCCTCAAGCGCGAGCACTACGAACTACGGGAGGACATAGAGGCAGAGCTAGCCGGCGCAAAAGTGTTGATTCGCACAGACGGAAACGCAGGGTTTCACCAAATTCTAGTAGACAGGGAAACGTCTACAATATGCACTTTCGCAACACCCTTCGGCCGCTATCGAATTTTGCGACTGCCTTTCGGAATATCATTAGCGTCCGAAGTATTTCACCAAACCTAAGTGACATTTTTGCCGCACTTCCTAGCGTGAGAGTGCATGTCGCTGATATACTCGTGTGGGGCAAATCCCGACAAGAGCACGACCAACGTCTCAGATCAGTGCTAGAAGAGGCAGACGTGTGGGCCTAACGTTCAATCCATCAAGGTGTGCGTTTGGCGTTCAACAATTTCAATCCCTTGGTGACGTGATAAACGAAGAAGGAATACGTCCAAGTTCATCCCTTGTCGAGTGCATGCTGTACATGCCACCATCTAGTGATAAAATAGCCGTCCAACGCATGCTGGGTGTCATTAACTATTTCGGAAAATTTTTGCAGCACTGGCGGAAAGGTCAACGCTTCTCAGAAGCTTGCACTGTTTTCGAATGGTCGGCCAATCACGAAGGAACGGAGAGCGCTGTGCAACAACCATACCAAGCAGCCCATGCTATCAGTGTTTGGAAACGGGTATCTTGCGATGCATCACAAACTGGAATCGGCGCTGTCTTGCAGCAGTATCACAACGGTGCATTGAAGCCGGTTGCGTACGCCTCTAGAGTGCTTACAGAGACGCTGCAACACTATTCCTAAATTGAAAAGGAAGCAATGGCCATCGTTCTCGGCTGCAAAAAAAAAAAATACAATCATTTCGTGTATGAGCAGAAGGTTGTCGTTGAGGCAGACCATTGTCCGTTGAACTCTATCTCACAGAAGACGACCGGTGACATGCCGCCTAGACTACGGCGACGTTTTTTTGCGTCGGCTATGCTATGACATTTTCATGCGCTACATTAGATCAAAACAGCTGCTGCTGGCGGACATGCTGTCAGGGGCTTCCGTCAAGGGCGCAAGAGATAACACAGACGACAACCACACCGAAGTGCACGCAGTAAGAGTGGTCGATTCTCTCGTCAGCTAAACCACGTGAAAAATACTGGCTTCCGAGACGTGGAACGATGCACAGCTCGCCGTTGTTCTAGAGCTCCTGGAGAACGGGCAGCCAATTGAAGGACCGCTGAAGTCCTTTCATGAATACCTTCTTCAGCAAACGGAAGACCCGGAAATGGACATGGAAAAGTCCTAACGGAGAGACTAAAAATGAAATCGACTTCATAATATGTTCAACCCCCGCCATTGTGCAGGATGTAGAGGTAATCGGGAAAGTGCGATGCAGTGACCACAGGATGGTGAGGTCCCGAATTAGCCTAAATCTGAAGAAAGAACGCAACAGATTAGTAAGAAAGAAACCCATTAACGAACTAGCGGTAAGGGGGAGGGCAGAAGAGTTGAGGATCTCGCTACAGAATATGTATTCAGCTCCAATTGAGGATGGCGACATTACCCTAGACGCAAGGAACAATATTTTCAGAGAGGATACGGTAGGAGAGTTAGAAGTAGGCGGTAGGATAGTTAGAGAAGATACCGATAAGCTGTCTAAGGAGACGAAATATTTGATTAAGAAACGCCAGAGTATGAAAGCTTCCAATTCAACAGACCAGATCGAGTTGGCCGAGATATCAAAGCTAATCAATAAGCGCAAGGTGGCCGATATAAGGAAGTATAACATGGAGAACATTGAGCATTCTGGAAAGAACGGGGGAAGCCTTAAAGCGGTAAAGAAGAAATTGGGCATAGGCAAAAACCAGATGTATGCGATAAGGGACAATGCGGGCAACGTCATCACTAATATGGACAAGATAGTCAAAGTAGCCGAGGAGTTCTACACAGATCTCTACAGTAGCCAAAGTAGTCAGGACCGTAATGAGATTGGCGGTAGGGAAAAACAGTCAGACGTTCCACCAGTGACGAAGGACGAGGTCAAGAAAGCACTAGAAACTATGAAAAGGGGGAAATCAGCTGGAGAGGATCAGATAACTACAGATTTGCTGAAGGACGGGGGGGATATCGGGCTAGAAAAACTGGCCACCCTGTATACGCAGTGCCTGGTGTCATCGACGATACCGGAAGCATGGAAAAATGCAAACATTATCCTCATTCATAAGAAAGGGGACTCTAAGCATCTTAAAAATTACAGACTAGTCAGCTTACTGTCTGTTACGTATAAGGTATTTACTAAGGTAATCGCTAATAGAATCAGGACAACCTTAGACTGCAATCAAGCAAAGGATCAAGCAGGGTTTCGGAAACGGTACTCTACAATCGATCATATCCATACCATCAATCAGATGGTAGAAAAATGCTCGGAATATAACCAGCCCTTATACATAGCATTCATTGATTACGAAAAAGCATTTGACTTAGCTGAAACCTCGGCGGTGATGCAGGCATTGCGAAATTAGGGGGTAGACGAGCCGTACGCGGAAGTGCTGGAAGATATATATAGTGGCTGCACAGCTACCATAGTTCTGCATAAAGAAAGTAACAAAATTCCCATAAAGAAAGGTGTCAGGCAAGGAGACACAATCTCCCCAGTACTATTCACAGCTTGTTTAGAGGAAGTATTCAGAGACTTGGAATGGGAGCAGTTAGGGATAAGGGTAGATGGAGAATACCTCAGTAATCTGCGATTTGCTGATGACATTGCCTTGCTAAGCAACTCGGGGGATGAACTGCAAATAATGATTGATGACCTAGACAGATAAAGAAGAAAGGCAGGCTTGAAAATCAATATGCAGAAGACTAAGGTAATGTTCAACAACCTCGGGAAGGAACAGCAGTTTACATTAGGTAGCGAAATACTGGAAGTAGTAGGCGAATATGTCTACTTAGGACAGGTAGTAACCGCAGATCCGGACCATGAAAAGGAAATAACAAGAAGAATAAGATTGGGATGGAGCGCATTTGGCAAGCACTCGCAGATTATGACTAGCAGCTTACCGGTATCGCTCAAGAGGAAAGTATACAACAGTTGCATCTTGCCTGTACTCACCTATGGGGCTGAAACGTGGAGGCTAACCAAGAGAGTTCTACTTAAGTTGAGGACAACCCAGAGGGCTATGGAAAGAAAAATGGTAGGGGTAACATCAAGAGATAGAAAGCGTGCAGAGTGGGTCAGAGAAATAACTCAAGTTACCGACATTCTACTGGAAATTAAGAAGAAGAAATGGACATGGGCAGGACATGTAGTGCGAAGAGAGGATAACCGATGCTCGCTGAGGGTATTAAACTGGATTCCAAGGGAAGGAAAGCGTAGCAGGGGGCGGCAGAAAGTTAGGTGGGCGGATGAGATTAAGAAGTTCGCATGGGTCAAGTGGATGCAGCTAGCACAGAACCGGGTTAAGTGGAGAAATATGGCAAAGGCCTTCGCCCTGCAGTGGGTATAATCAGGCTGATGCTGATGATGATGATGATGAAGTCCTTTGCGCCACTGAGCTACCGGAAGTAAAAGGGATCCTCTTGAAAGGCTGCAAGATTGTCATTCCGGCCAGTATGAGGTGCGATATGTTGGCAACAATTCATCAATGCCACATGTGAATTAATAAATGCACAGAAAAGGCACGGTTCTTGGTGCTCTGGCCAGAATGAACACTGATATCGAGACCTTTGTACATGTTGTTTTGTACTTAAAACGTATGTTTACAAGTTGCCAAAAGAGCCTTTGAGTATGCGCCTGGTTCCAGACCAGCCATGGTACCGCATCGTCATGAACGTTTTTAGCCACGCAGGTCGGTCATACTTGTGTAGTTATGATGCCCTATCCAGTTTTCCCAAAGTTGACAAGCTCGCAGAGAATTCAGTAAAAACGACTGCGGATGTAGCCAGAGCCATATTTTTCAGATATGACATATTTGTAGAGGTATGCACTGACAATGGACCTCAGTTTTCCAGTAGAGAATTTGCAATGTTCTCAAAGGTGTACTATTTCGAACACGTAACCTCAAGCCTGTATTTTCCCCGCTCCAACTGACTCGCCGAAAAAGGGGTACAAGTAGTTATGAGAATATTGAAGAAAACTGCTCAAGCTAAGCAAGACATTTGGCTTGGTCTTCTCGCCTAAAGGTCAGCTCTGCTTGAATGTGGCCGGACACTAGCCTAAATATTACAGGGACGCTCGCTGCGAATTACTCTCCCAGCCGCTCAGGTCCGGCAAAGCCTGCGAGTTGTCAAAAGCAAGTAAAAAGACTACTCAAGAGGGCCACTCGCACTACTGAACAACGGCGACACGGTCAGAATAAAAGACGGCTCATCATGGACACGAAAGGTTCCAGCTCTTCAATCGTGTGGTCAACCAAGGTCATATGTAGTTATAACGAAGCACGGGCAACTCTTGCGACGCAATCGCGAGAATCTACTGCCGACTATGGAATCTTTCCGCCTTTTGGGGCCTCATCACGACGACGAAGGGGATTTTCAAAAATGCGCTGCCCCTGCCAGCACACAACACGACCCAGATGCGGCGCGAGATTCAAGCAGTACAGCGAGCATCGTGCCGACAATTGCGCAACAAGCAGTTGCTCCAAGAAGGATTACAAGACAACACAGACCACCTCGGCGCTGAATGCATGACGCGAACTTTAAACAAGTGCGGTGACTGTATTAAGCGCTCTCATCTTTGCTTTAGTTTTGATGCGAAGTGATATTTGATGTACTCCTTTTTTGTTTTTCCGAGCTAAAAAGAGCTCCTCGACCTTCATTTTTTCTTTTTCTGTTTAAAAAGGGGTATGTATCGTAATCTGTATCGTAATCCGCGCAGCATGTAGCGCTTTTTTTTTCATAGCAAGATACGCCCCCATGTGGAAAGGGCGTTACCCTCCTATTCATATCGTGTAAGAAACCAGCGCCTAATAAACGCTGTTCAGTTTTTTCCAGCAAGTGACACACGATGTGTCGCGACGGATCTGCACGATACTATATGTTGAGCTGCCTGGGAATGAAATGGGAGTTCAAATTGGTATCGAATCATTGGTCGTGGTAGGCGAATACGTCTACTTAGGATAAGTAGTAACCGCAGATCCGGACCACGAAAGGGAAATAATGAGGAGAATAAGTTAAGGATGGAGCGCATTTGGAAGGTACTCCAACATTATGACTTGCAGCTTTCCGTTATCACTCAAGAGGAAAGTGTATAATAGTTGCATTTTACTTGTACTCACCTATGGGGCTGAAACACGGAGGTTGACGAGAAGGTTTCTACTATGTTGAGGACAACGCAGAGGGCTATGGAATGAAACATGGTAGGTGTAACGTTAAGAGATATGAGGCGTGCAGAGTAGGGCAGAGAAATAGCTCATGTTATTGACACTATAGTTGAAATTAAGACGATATGGGCATGAACAGGACATGTAGTGCGACGAGAGGACAACCGATGGTCTCTAAGAGTAATCAGTATGATTCCAACGGAAGGTAAGGATAGCAGGGGGCAGGAAAAATGAGGTCAGCGGAATAGATAAGAAAGTCGGAGGGGTGAATTGGATGCAGCTAGCACAGGACCGGGTAGACTGGAGGGAAATGGGACACGACTTCGACCTGCAGTGAGTACAGTCCGGCTGATGATGAATCAGTGGTTGAGGAAAGAGAAATAAGGATTCTGACAAATAGTCCAAAAGTGGAGAAAGGAAATGATATAAGTCTACTATTGCCACAACCAAGCAAATACATGGGGAAGGGGAGGCTCCAAGCAAACAGGCACCACTGAATTCACTAGGTTCCTAACGTCTGTCTTTACCAATGCGAATAAAAATGTAGCGCAATATGGAGGCCCACAGATTAAATAGGCCAAAAGCACGAACACTACTAACAACGTGCGTTTTTACCACAGCAGTTAACAATATATAGGGCATCATATTGCATGCGCAAATGACACAAGGGCGACTACAACCTTAAAAAAAAAAGAAATGTAATTTCATCTCTAAAATCACTGATAGAACAAGTAACAGCCTAATCAGTTTGGAAAGAAAAGAAAAATGGCACAAGCACAAGAGACAATGCTCATCTTACAGACAGCTCTCTAGGAAGACACGCTCGTAGGAGTACAGACTTAATGACACGTCGCAGACTCGAGTGATTCATTTTTTTTTGTGGATGTGGAAAGCCTCAACGCTTGTTAACTCCAGCAAGAGTCAGTATTTTGTTTATGAACTTCTACCCAGAATATTTGCGTCTTTAAAGCGAGGCTGTCGTCGTCCTATTGCCATGTGCGCATGTGATGTGATGTCGAATATTTTGTTAACTGCTGCGGGAAATAAAGCCAGTTTTTAGTAGTGTTCGTGTTTGTGGCTTCTTTCATTAGTGGTCTCATTTGCAGTTTCATCTGCATACAGCTCTATCTTTTGGTTATGAGTATTTACCAACTAGCACAGAGAAAAGTTTTATTCCCTTTACCTTTGTTTACGCTTCCACGCACATGCATACGAGCCAAATGTAGTGGGACGGGAACGATCACTTCGGTGTCATATTCATTGGTTCTTTACAGAGAACAGTTGCTAGGGGATTAATTGCTCACTGCCTACTTCAGCCTTACCAGGCGCTTCGTATGAACACCTCAACGGCACGGTGGACGCGTACATAGGAAAACAAAAGGAGACAAAAGGCGTCTATTGGCAACAGAAATGAGTGACAACTCCATGCATTCAGGCATTGGGGGCACTGTACAAAGTTGTGCATCGAAACGACATCTGTGGCAAGAAAGGGAGACAGGAACGGAGCATGTGCATTGGCTGCGGCGCCGACACCAACAGTGCAGCTGCCGTCGTGCCTCCGTCGGGCACCCTTTTGTAAACAAGTGGTTCCATCAGTTTTGTAGTTTCCGCGACCGGGCCCTACAGGTGCATCCTGAATCTCCAAGCAGTTACCTCGAATCATACACTCTGTGTTGGAGATAGAATGCTGTATCGCAAAGTGAAGCGAACTTCGGTGCTCGAACTTCGAAAGTTCTGAAAAGTTCAGCGAAAAATGTCGCACGGACTCGTGTCAGTGTGAGATTTCAGTTTAGCCTCAAAGTTTCAAGCATCACTGCGTGCACGCACAAAGTTCATTCATTCCGCACGCACAAGATGAGAAGACAGAAAACGGAAGGACAGCGTCCAAGGTAAATTGTGGATGGCGAGCGTAGAGCAGGAAGAATGGGCTGAAGCCAATGGTCTTATGATGGACAGTATTAAAAGCTTAGAAATGAATGATTGGACGCAGCCACAGTTCTTGTGATTTTCATCGTCGCATATGGAAAGCCTGTTAGTGATGCTACAGTTGGTGTGTTTTTAGACCATTAGTTCGGTGATGATAAGGGGATGAATGGGGAATATGACGATCACATAAACGGAGCATTTCCTTCACGGTGTCGTCGTCGGTGAACTGGTGAACACGGGCACTATAATACCTCGTGGTGGTCCGTGGGGAAGAACTATTGCCCCGAGGCGTGAAGGAGAAGACTTGACATGCATTGGCTACGGGTATGGCTGCCGTCTCAAAATATTCCTTAGGTGGTCCACGAAAACAGCGATCCAATGGTTTCATTATGGGACAATGGAAAGGGGTCAATGAGATCAGCGCGCAATTGGTCAATTGGCAGATGGGGTGGTGTGACGGAATGAAGCTGCCCAGCTGCCTGGCTTTGGGACGTTTGTAGTGCTGTCACTGGGGGCAGCTGGCGACGTACCGCTTAGTAGTTTCTCGCATCTGCGGTCAATAAAAGCTTTCCTGAGCATGGTGGACAATTCTCATATTTCCAAAATGCGCGGAACTTGGGCGTCGTCCATGGCCTCAAAATTGGATGGTACAGGCTCTTTGCAACGCCCAGGATGAAGCGGTGGCTGGTAGGGGAATAGTTTTTCATCCAGTGCAGGCGATCACGCACACAAAATTGGCGTGCACCTGATCGAACTTAAGCAGCTGCGAGAAAGGCTCCAATGTGGGATCCCTTTGCTGTTCTTCAATGAGCGTGGGGATTTTCTCGAAATCATCGGTATCAGACTCTGTCGGGCAGGCGCGAAAAACAGTCTTTGCCAGCGTGCTTACGATCAGTTTTGTATGCGTTTCTGAAGTCATACTGTTTTAGCCGCAGGTCCCATCGTGCAAGACGGTCCCACGGGTCCCTGCGGGGAACTAACCAGCAGAGGACATGCTGATGCGTGGCAATTATATACGGGCGCCTATAAAAGTACGAGCGAAAGTTTTGTGTGGCGAAAAACAGTGAGACGTTCTTCCTGTATGATAATGCAATTACGGTTCACGTTACTAAGGGAGGGACTCACGTACGCTACGACGTGCTCCTTTCAGTCGCCGCACTGCACAAGAAACGCGCCGATTCCAACACCGCTAGCGCCGGCACTAACCTCTGTGGGCGCTGAAGGATCTTCATGATAAAAGGTGAATGACCAACAAGCCCAAGCTGCTTTCCTGGTTGAAGGATTGAAGGCGGGGGGGAGGGGAGAGGTTGCGACTTAAGAAGCCATTTCAGATAGCGGAAAGCAGAGTCGCACTCAGATGTGGATCAAGAGTTACGTCTTTATGAAGAAGGCTTGTCAGGGGGTGTGTGCTGTCAGCAAAACGCTAAGTAAAGCGGCAAACGTATCAACACGAAGCCAGGAAACTCCACAGTTGTTTGGCGGACTGGGGTGGCTGGAAAGAGGCGACCGCTACGGTCTTTACGGGATTAGGTCAGACACCGCCTTTATCCGGGAGGTGTCAGAGAACTAGTGCTTGGCATGCACCAAAACTGCACTCTTTCAAGTTTAGCACAAGGTCAGCTTTGCGCATCCAGTCCTGCACAAGAGCTAAGCAGTCACTGTGCTCGATGAACTCTTCCTAAAAATTACGACGTTGTCTAAGTAACACATGCATACCTTTCCTTCATATGACTTTCTACTTTGGCTGGCCCTTGAATGCTCTTCTTCAGGATGTGGCAGGCGTGGCTTACTGATCTATTGTTATTCTGTTTCTTTGTCCTTCTACCCCTCTTCTGGGAAACTTGTGAGAACTGTTTCCCTAGAGCTGCAATCTTTAGCGGGATTCTTCCCAATGCCTATCCCTTTTGTATACAAAGGCGTGTCACTATCGAGCCTGCTTTAGGTGCTGACTCAAATTACACCCCACTTTAGAATTTTTCCTGCTGTTGCCGCTGTTAGTGCGTAGCGCTACTACTAGCACTACTACTCTCTCGCTCTCTTCCTCTTTATTCCTGAACTTGAAATGAAGGAAGAGAAGGTTCCAACGCGCGCGTCGCGCGGCCCAGCATTGAGAAGGCGGAGCGGCTGCACAGCTGTAGCAAAATTCTCTCTCTCTCTCTCTCTGTCCATTCGTCTCTCCTTGAACTTGAAAAGGAGGAAGGGCAAGTGGCGACGTCCGCCTCACGCGACCTAACACTGAGGGGGCAGAGCGGACGCATAGATGCACCCAGTGAGAGAGTAAGACAGCGAGAGAGGGCGTGTCAGCTGCGGGTGGCGGCCGTCACTGAGCAGCGTTGCACAAGCGGGTGGTACTGCGGAGTGAGCAGTCGTGTGTCGCCCGCGCGTCTTCAACATCTGCATCTCTCCCCTCGCATCATTTAATCCTCAGCATTCAGGGACAGCAGACGTGCACGCGCTTTGCTCCGTGGATCTCGACTCCGAGCCACTCGCCGCGTCGTGAAGCAGCTGGTTGTTACCTCCGCGCCTGAACTGGCGCTCGCCTTAAAGCGCGTTTCCCTCTCTCTTCTCTCTTTTCTCTCCTTATGATCTCACCCCAAACCTTTCGGCCGCAGAGCAATGCACTGTAAAGAGGTACATTGTGCCTGTTTTCATTTATTTCTGAAGGTGGTGTAAGGAAAGCTGAAGACCCGGCTGCGCCGCATGTTTGCTTATCGTCGCAATGAATAAAGCCGGCTCGTCTGGCACTGCGGCGCAAGTTCGACATGCTTGACATGCTAAAGTACAAAAGGTAAGGAGTGCTACGCACCTACTTCGCATTTGAGCATCTATGAAAATCGGCTGTAATATTTTATTTAATGTTTTTGGCTACGGGATGACCAGTTTCAGGCTGAGAAATGCATAACGAAGGAACACTTTTCCCTCCTTGACCTATTTCTTTCTCCCTCCCCCTTCCTCCCTAGCTTTTCGTCTTCGGAAGCAAAAGCGTTTTTAATCATCCAGCAGTGATGTTCGCGCTGCCCAGATGTAGACAACTCCACTTGTAGAAACTTTGGCTCGGTTTGAGAACTGAAGCTCCAGCTCTACTCTTGTTCAGTGCTCTTTCATACTGCTTGGTTTGGTTTGGTTTTGGGGTTTACCATCCCAAAGCAACTCAGGCTATGAAATACGCCGTAGTGGAGGACTCCAGAAATTTCGGCCACCTGGGGTTCTTGAACGTGCACTGACATCGCACAGCACACGAGCGCCTAGCTTTTCGCCGCAATCGAAAAGCGGCCGCCGAGGCCGGGATTCGATCCCGCGTCCTTGGGCTCAGTAGTCGAGCGTCCTAAGCACTGCGCCACCCTGGCGGGGATCTTTCATACTGCGTAGTCATCTGTTACTTTCCTTCCACCCTGCATCCACTTGGTAGGGATTTTGTCGAACCGGATGTGAGGCGGCAGTATCAATCCTGTGTAGGATACGTGAAGAAGGAATTGAAGATTGGTCGCCCGGTTGGGGAAGGTCAAACAAGGAGGAGTGTCGACCTTGAATGGCCAGCTGTGCGCAGCGCTTCTTCGTTGAAAGCGAGGGCTCAATGAAGCGAAGTAATCGCGATTCGTCCTTGAAATCAGTCACTGGTTGCTGGATGGCTTCGATAATGAAGTCAGCAAATATTAGCGGGTCGGTACTGAAGGACGCGCGTTTCAAAACTTTAGGAAGGACGACCTTCACCTCATACAAAGTCACCTCACACACATCGAGGGTGGGGCCGTGGCTGGAAACCTGTACACATAAAGCTGAAGATGGAGGCACAGCGTTATATTCAGAAACGCAAAACACACGTCACTACACAAGTCTTCCATCAGGCCAAGGAGCAACAGTTTTTGCCACGCTTAGCTCACCAGTGTGGCTGTTGACATTGGCACCAGCAATATTCAAGAAGTCGAGCACAAAGATGAAATCGTGCTCGACAAAGAAATAGGATGCGCAAAAGGAATGATAACTTAAAGGAGAACACAGGACAGGCGTAGACTTCAACAAAATGTTACTGACAACACACGCATCTTTATATATATCGTCTTCGCACCGGCGCAATGATGGATCAGAAGCAGTGACAAAGTCAATAGATGAAATAGGTACATAAACTGGAGATCTTTAAAGAGTGGCGTCAAGTAAACACATTTCCTTTTGGTACAGTTTGATAGAAGTATCCATAATAAAATCCGTTTGGTACAGTTTGATAGAAGTATCACTAATGCTATCCGCTTATGCGAGGCTTATCTATATAAAGATGCGCGTGTTTTCAGTAAAATTTTGTTGAAATTGCTCCTGTCCTGTGTTCTCTTTTAGAGGGATTGTCCCTTTTGCGCATGTTATATTTTGTCAAGTATGAACCAATTCACCCAACAGCAAGTTCTAATGAAATCATGCATTAATTAGGCGACCATTGCCATTTCCGCACGGAACACTTCACCACTCAAGGAAACTTTAACACTGTTCACCCATATAGCCAGCAATGGTTCACCCCTCAAACTACAAAACTGAACACTTTTATGCACTGAAACGTGACTTTTCTTCCTAGGCAACGCTTAAAAGCAGCACTATTGGCCACGGTATCAACTACAGATATGACAGGCGCACGATCAACTAAAACGTGCTCATGCAAGGGTATCTATTCAACCAGCGTCCGTCCAGCGACCTCACATGATCGGCCACGCCGACTAGTTTTCCGGCGACGGTGAGCGGGCATGCTGGAGCTGGTGTCATCCTCCTGTTCGATGGCGGTAAAAATGTCGAAATGGCGCATGCTATGGGTCCTGGAATGAGGAGGCTAGCGCGAACGTTGAAGAGAGCCAGAAATGTAATATTCTAGCTCAGTATAGTTCATGGAGCCGTAATGTGATCATTATCGATGACACATCCTCCACGAGATGAGATCACGTGATTTATTCACCCTCATCGTATACTTTAATACACCCTTCATGTGTTACAGCACGCGTTATATATTTAAAAATTCTAAGCTTTTTCTATATGCTCATGTTTCGTCACTGTAATTTGAAAATATCCGAAACTCTTACAGAGCTCTTAGGCTGTTAAGTGTGATACGAATGTACTCTACGCGGGAGGAACCTGCATAGCCAAACGGCACAATTTGTTCCCACAGAAGCATGTTTTTAGGCTGATTGTTTTTACTGCCCAACTGAGCGAATGAATCAAGAATCCAATCATTTCACGAGGCTGCAAAAATAAAATGTGATTGGGTTGAGGGTGCAATATTTGGTGTGCTAACGTTAACTTTAAGCCTAGGAATAGTAATAATCAGTGAGGTACTTCTGATGAAGCATATATAAGAACTGAAAGCCTGTTTTGCAAACAACATAAAATCGTTTGCGAAAAATAACAGCTGCACCAACAATTTTAAACTACTGAAATGCTATGGAGCGCTGTACAATCGAAAAGATGTTAGGTCAGAGATGTTTGTTGCCGGGCTATAGCCATAATTACTAAGAATGAAATCTAATTTATGTAAGTGGCGAGCCATGTAAAATACCTTTATTCCGTTATTTAAAAGCATACAATTCGAGGCACATTCATAGCTTTGTCAAATTTTTAAATACCAAAGAAGGAAATCTGGGTCCAAATAAAAGCCCGTTAGTGATGCCGTTATCCAGCAAGGAGCCGCAAGGGAGGGCGCCACAGGGCTATTTGTAGCGCATGCCGTCGTTCCACTCGCTGCTTCGTTGGCTCAAAAGCGGGCTGGCGTCGCTCCTATGGTAAACTGGTATAGAGGCATGAAATGAGGAGAGGGATTTCGGAGGCAGCAGATGTTCGGTCTGGACTAATTGGCAGCAATGTCTTGAAAACACAGCGCAATACAAGGAAGACACAGAAGTAGACAGGACAGGCGCTAACTTGCAATTGTATCTTGGAAAAACCATCACATCGAATATCACAATCAGCCGGTGAGCATGCGCACAGAAGATCGCAATCAAAATAACACGTGGTTGAAAACGAAAAAAAAAAAGAAAAAAAAGAGTAACATGTCCTGTCTACATCTGTGTCGTCCTTGGCTTTATTTGCACGATGTTTTCAAGATTTCAGGAGAAGTACTTTGAAACAAAATATCCCCACGGATTCGGGAAAAGTTTTATTTATCGAGTCTTTACTCCAATCGTGGGCTAGTGCAGGGTTCTGCAAATGACGCTCCCTAAATCCTCCGTGGGAACGCTTGGCCATGTATTAAGCCTTTTTTGTTTATATACTCCGTGATTTTGTCAATCACTGTCGGTACACGCCAGCGTAGGCGTGTCGGACGCTGCATTTGACGGCGTATCCAAGGCACGTATCTGTCGACGCGCGTGTACATCCCTGGATTGTTGGGTCTCCCGCAGCCTTTGCCGAAGGAGACAATTCCAACCTGGAAGGACTGGCCACTTCCGGAAACTACTGTGAGCGGGCCACCGGAGTCCCCCTGCGAAAAGAAGACAGGAGTTTGAACCTAATATTCACGGACAGCGCCTACTAAAGGGAACCTGATATCCAATTTCATTTATTCCTCCTTATAGATCACCACGAAGAAATGACAAAACTGTAACCTTTATTACAGGTGGATGTGCTGGGAAGGAAAGAAAGCCTATACGCGTAAAACGAATGCACATGTCGAGACCGAGGGCGATTTATACAAGCAATCTAGCCGGTCGGCGGTATTTGTTGAAAGGTCACAACGCCGCTCACTTGCGCTTTGTAAGGAGTGAGTAATCTTTGTAATCGACAAAAACATTATAAGACGAAAACCCAGAAAAATTTTGATTGATAATCATTTAAAAATGACGACAGAGAATACCCCATGCTGAATTCAAGCGTGGAGTAGCGACTTTCCTCTTTTCTGCACGTATATTACATAGCGATGCTCACTGTTCTCTAAATGAGGCAATGTATATTACATTTCGCTTGATAATTAAATATAGCCCTTAGGTGGTAGGGGTATATTTTGGAAGCTGTAATGACATGAGCACCGTTAAAAGCTGTTAATGCTGCATTACAAATTGCATTGTATGGGTGGTGCAAATATCGGTTTTGCATAACAAGAATTTTTGTAATATAAATGTAGTTCTGCCTCGCACAAGTTGATTGTAAATGACGTACCAATAGGGAAGATAATTGTAGACCAGTATTTTAGCTTCAGCGGAAAGCGTGTATTGGAAACGACCGGTCATTCGTCCAAGTTTGGTTAATAACAAGTTCACATAACATTCGCATAAATACCAGGAAGAGAAGCAAATAATGGATTCTTGCTAGGAGTTTACATTGCTTTGTTTTTCGCAGATTTGTGAACTCTCTTAAAGCAGAGACCAGGTAAATTCTGCACCTAATTTAAGTAACGAAAACAGCACAGAACACAGAATGCGAACGAGCACGACAACATGACGCGCTTAGTGCTGAATGATTTTAAAATTTATTGAATAGGGAATCTATACAAGTGTGAAATATTGGCCGTTAAGAAATTGCGGCAAACAATTCTGTTAAAAACTGTTACAAGGCAAACCCATAATTTAGGACGAGGTCACGCCAGACGTGTCAAGTCAGTTCCCGCTATCGTTCAGCCCCAATTTCCACCTGTTATCCCCACCAACACTGTTCCTCTCTACGTTGTCTTTGATCCTCCGTCACATTTTTTTCCTGTCTAGCCGAAGCCTGCAGGACGAGTCATGTTGTCTACACACTATTTTCATTTTGTCGGATATCTTGTCCGGCGCTTTTCAGTTCAGTTCAGTCGTTCATTCGTGTCCGATTCTTCACGACCCTATGGACCATACCACGCCACGCTTTCCGGTCTCTAACTATCTTTCTAACATCACATAACTTCATCTGCAGCGCCTCGAGGATGCCATCTAGCCACTGCGTTTGCTGCCTACCCCTTCTCCGGTGACCCTCAGCCTTTCCCAGCACCGAGTCTTTCTCCAGTGACTCCTCTGTTCTCATCAGATGACCAAGGTAGCTGAGCTTTAACTTTAGAATTCGACCCTCCAATGAGCAGTCAGGGTAATGGCCGACAATATCGACTGATATAATCTTCTGGCAGTCCAAGGAACTCTCAAGAGGCTCCGCCAGCACCACAATTCAAACGCGTCAATTCTTCGGCGGTAAGCCTTCTTCACAACCCAACTGTCGCATCTTTACATCACAACTGGAAAGACAATAGCACGAGGTATACGGATCTTGGTTGGCAGTCTAATGTTTCTGCTCTTTACTAGGCGGTCAAGGCTAGCCATGGCTCTCTTTCCTAGAAGCAGGCGTATCCTAATTTCATGGCTGCAGTCTCCTTCCGGCGTAATCTTGGAGCCCAAGAAGAGAAAATCTGTCACAGCTTCCACTTTTTGTCCCTTGATGCTCCAGGACCTGATAGGACAAGACACCATGATCTTTGTTTTTTTTTAATGTTCAGTTTAGGCCCAAACTTCTCACTCTCTTTTCGTACGCGCATCAGAAGTCTCTTGAGTTCCACTTCACTTTCTGCCATTCAAGTGGTATCATCCGATATCTAAGGGTGTTGATACGTTTTCCTGCAATCTTCACTCCAGCTGAAGACTCGTCGAGACCGACATTCCTCATGATGCACTCAGCATATAGGTTAAATAGGCAGGGCGACAGTATGCAGCCTTGTCTCACTCCTTTCTCAATCGAAAACCAATCAGTAAGACCATGCCAAGTTCTGACTGTGGCCTCTTGCCCTTCATACAGAATCCTGAGGAGACAGATGAGGTGATTTTGAACTCCCATCTTTTGGATAGCTTGCTACAATCTGCTGTGATCTACGCAGTCAAACGCTTTCGCATAATCAATAAAGCAGAAGTAGATGGGTTTCTGCAAATCTCTTGATTTTTTCATGCTCCAGCGAAGGTTGGCAATCTGGTCTTTAGTTCTTCTGCCCTTGCGAAACCCAGCTTGCACGTCTGGAAGCTCCCGATCCACATACTGCTGCAGCCTACCTTGGAGGATTTTCAGCATAACCTTGCTAGCATGCGAAATGAGCGCGATTGCGCGGTAGTTGGAACAATCTTTGGCACTGCCTTTCTTTGAAATGGGGATGTAAACTGAACTCCTCTAATCCTGTGGCCACTGTAGGGTTGTCCAAATTTGCTGACATAATGTATACACATTGTTAACAGCGTCATGGGTGAGGTTTTGAAGCAGCTCAGCTGCTATGCCATCAATTCCGCTAGCTTTGTTCTTTGCAAGGCTGGCTAAGGCGCATTCAATTCACTCTTCAGGATGCCCGGCTCTAGATCAGTAATCACAAGCGCATTATGTTGGGTTTGAACATCCGGGTTCTTCTTGTACAGTTATGTGTATTCCTGCCACCTCTTCTTATCTCGGAGGCTTCAGTGAGGTCCCTCCCTCGTTTGTTCTTTATCACGCCCAGCTTAGCACAGAAGTTTCCTTTGATATCTTTGGTTGTCTTAGATAGAGCTCTTGGGTTCTTCAACTGGCTGTTGTTCTCAACTGCTTGGCACTGTATGTTAAGGAAGGCATTGTTATCTGTTCTTGCTATTTTCTTAAAATCCGCATTGAGAACCTTGTATCTTTCTCTTTCCCCCATAACTTTTGCCATCCTCCTTTCCTCAGCTACTTGCAAAGCCTCCTCAGATAACCAGTTTGCTTACTTGCATTTCTTTTGCTTTGGAACTACCTTAGTAGCAACTTCTTGTATTATATAACGAACACCAGTCCACATCTTTTCAGGCTCTCTGTCTTCTAGATCTAATTCTTGAAATCGATTCGTCACTTCCACAGCATATTCTGATGGAATTTCATCCAAATCATTGATTGTAAGTCACATTTGTTTCCTTTGTAGCCGAAGCCTGCAGGGCGAGTCGTGTTGTCACCACACGATTTCATTTTATCGGATATCTTGTCCGGCGCTTTTCACCTGCCACTTTTTATGATTAGGTTTTAGTAGAGATTGCGTTGCCTTGGTTGCCTTGGCGATAGAGATTGCCTTCGTTGTCTTCACGAAGTAAAGTTGTTAGTCTACGTTTATGATCGCTGTACCTTTCTTCATCCCGGTCTCGGTAGCCAAGATTTTCTTTGTTTCGAATTGTGACCAACTAGCCGGAGAAGTAATTTGATGTGTACATAAAGTACATCCTATATATGCACAGGATTGTTTTAAAGCACTGCCCTAATGAAACATTTTGTATCAATTTCATACTGGATTTGGTATACCGGTTTATTATATGGGATGAACTGAAATGAATCTGCACGGAGCTCTGACTTCGGAATTCTCGGTACGATCGGTGGCCATCGTTTCTGGCGAAAAATGGGACACCAGGATAGAAGAAACATACAGAGCTATAAACTAACATGAATACTTGTGAAAAATGAAAAACAAAAATGAAAACCGATAAACGAAAAACTGCGCGGCAAAGCCTGGATTCCAACTTCATTCCTTACACCCCAAAGATAGGCCCTAAATTTAAACACAAGTAATCGATTACGTTTACATTTTTTCAGCATGTTATTTATTACACGCCTTTAAATAGAAAATAGCTATATACATCAGATAATCAGCCTGTAGCCGAACAATTCCAATACAACACACACCACAACTACAACACATCTTAGCACAACTTCTCTAACATGTTGGCAAGGAAAGACAACACATCAATAATGGCAGTCATTGCAGTTGATAGTCACTAACGTCGTAAGTGTCTCTCAGCTGCTGCACCATCTGACCGAAATAAGTACTACAGAGAAACGACAGGCTCAGCATTGTGGTCCAACATACGCGTTTTCCATATAATATGCAGTCAAGGATGAAAATCATATCAAATAACTAATGGTCATGTTGGGTGTCCATTAGGTAACTCACACTGTTGGAATTAAAAAAACATCATCTTTCTTCAGTTCTCTCTGCAGAACGTCCCAAAATAATGTCGCATATTTGCAGGCCATAAAACCGTGTTCTACGGCTTTAGCTGTATCACAAAGTCGACAATTAACAGAAGAAGGAAAAATATAATTTTGTCTGATGCCACACTTTAACAGGTAGAACGTCGGCGTGAAGTGTAAAGAAAAACGTTTACTACGAAGAGAGATCGGCATTTTATGTACGTTTTTAAACACATCATGACCCATGCAATTAGAATAGAGAGAACAATATTGCTGCGAAACGTTCAAAACTGTATTTGTTGTTTTCCAGCAGCAGCCGGCATGCGGCCCTATCACTCTGATTCTGGCACGCATATCAATTCTGTATTCTTTATTTGCCAATGCTCGATGTCGTGAGACGCACCTTTATCAGTTCCTTTGTCGCGCAAGATGCGCCGAGATCTGTCTCGAAGATTTCTCCCACTCGCGTATGTTGCTACAATGTTACAGGCGATGCTATAATGACAGTTTGCGACGTTAGCTAGATGGTACTGAGCCGCCTTTAAATTGTGCGTTGATGCGTGCGACAGGCATTATTTGTTCGACGATCGACGAGCCCGTTTGTTGCTATCGCCGCCGAAGAGTTGCTTAGTTCTTTTGCGGGCGCAAGTCAGCCCAATAAAGAGTTAATTTCAGTACTATCACTCCTGTGTCCTGATTTGTCTACGGCCTTGCCACCACTACGTGACGTCTGGTGGAGGTTCTGGGTGTTCTTCGGTGAAGTTGGTCACAAATCTTTTGCGACACGGCGCCCCAGAAGTGGTCATCACGAAAAGGGTAATGGCGTTTACGGCAGAGGTGACGCAAGCCATGGTAACGTTTAAAGCTACAACTCAAGCTAGTGAAGCTAACCAAGATACTTTGTTGGGCGAGTTGGTACTTATTCATTATTAATATAAACAGCGCGAACACGAAGAGAAGGGACAAGATACAAGAAAGCCACAGTACAAGCGGAGTAAAGGGCTTAGGCTTAGTTGTGAGTCAGCGCTTGTACTGTGCCTTTCTTGTATCTTGTCCCTTGTCTTCGTGTTCGCGCTGTTTATATTATAATGAACTAGTCAAGCTAGTTTAGCAGTGCTGTTAGAGGAACTAGAGTGTATGAAATGGGATTTCATAGGGCTTAGTGAGGTTAGGAGGCCGAATGAGGCATATACTGTACTGAAGAATGGGCATGTACTGCGTTATTGTGGTTTACCAGACAGGCGACAACTAGGAGTAGGTTTCCTTGTCAATAAGTATATAGCGGGTAATATAGATGAATTCTATAGTATTAATGAGAGGGTGGTAGGCATCGTAATTAGGCTTAATAAGCAATAAAAACTGAAGGTTGTACAGGCCTATGCACCCACATTTAGTTATGATGACCAGGCAATTGAAAGCTTCTACGAAGATGTAGAATCGGCAATGCGAAAAGTAAAGACGCAGTATAGTGTACTAATGGGCGACTTCAATGCAAAGGTAGGGAAAAAGCAGGCAGAAGACCAGGCAGTAGGTGACTATGGCATTGGTTCTAGGAATAGCAGAGGGGAGTTACTAGATGAGTTTGCAGAGCGCAATAACTTAAGAATCATGAATAACTTCTTCAGCAAACGGACGAACCGGAAATGGACATGGAAACGTCCTGACGGGGAGACTAAAATGAAATTGACTTCATAATGAGTTCAAGCCCCGCCATTATGCATGATGTAGAGGCAATCGGGAAAGTGCGATGCAGTGATCACAGGATGGTGAGGTCCCGAATTAGCCTAAATCTTAAGAAGGAACGCCACAGATTAGTAAGAAAGAAACCCATCAACAAATTAGCGGTGAGGGGGAAGGCAGAAGAGTTCGAGATCTCCCTACAGAAAAGATATTCAGCTCTAATCGAGAACGAGGACATTACCCTAGAGGCAATCAACAATAATTTCAGAGATATCATTACTGAGTGCGCTGTAGAAGTAGGCGGTAGGATTGTTAGAGAGGATACCGGTAAGGTTTCTAAGGAGACGAAATATTTGATTAAGAAACGCCGGAGTATGAAAGCTTCCAATCCAACGGACCTGATAGAATTGGCCGAAATATCAAAGCTAATCAATAAGCGCAAGGTGGCCGATATTAAGAAGTATAACATGGATAACATTGAGCATGCTGTAAAGAACGGGGGAAGCCTTAAAGCGGTAAAGAAGAAATTGGGCATAGGCAAAAACCAGATGTATGCGATAACGGACAAGGCGGGCAAGGTCATCACGAATATGGACAAGATAGTCAAAGTAGCCGAGCAGTTCTATACAGATCTCTACAGTAACCAAAGAAGTCAGGACCGCAACGAGATTGGCGGTAGAGAAAAACAGTCAGACGTTCCACCAGTGACGAAGGACGAGGTCAAGAAAGCATTAGCAAATATGAAAAGGGGGAAATCAGCTGGATAAGATCAGATAACAACAGATTTGCCGAAGGACGGGGGGAGGGGGGGGGGGGGTATCGTGTTGGAAAAACTGGCCACCCTGTATACGCAGTGCCTGGTGTCAGCGACGGTACCGGAATCATGGAAGAAACATTATCCTCATTTATAAGCAACAGGACTCTAAGGACCTTAAAAATTACAGACCAATAAGCTTACTGTCTGTTACGTATAAGGTATTTACTAAGGTAATCGCTAATAGAATCAGGACAACCTTAGACTGCAATCAAGCAAATGATCAAGCATGGTTTCGGAAACGGTACTCTACTATCGATCACATCCATACTATCAATCAGGTGATAGAAAAATGCTCGGAATATAACCAGCCCTTATACATAGCATTCATTGATTACGAAAAAGCATTCGACTGAGTTGAAACCTCGGCGGTGGTGCAGGCATTGCGAAATCAGGGGGTAGACGAGCCGTACTTGAAAGTGCTGGAAGATATATATAGTGGCTGCACAGCAACCATAGTTCTGCATAAAGAAAGTAACAAAATTCCCATAAAGAAAGGTGTTAGGCAAGGAGACACAATCTCCCCAGTACTATTCACAGCTTGCTTAGAGGAAGTATTCAGAGACTTGGAATGAGAGCAGTTAGGGATAAGGGTAGATGGAGAATACTTCAGTAATCTGCGATTTGCTGATGACATTGCCTTGCTACGCAACTCGGGAGATGAACTACAAATAACGATTGATGACCTAGACAGAAAAAGTAGAAAGGTAGGCTTGAAAATCAATATGCAGAAGACTAAGGTAATGTTCAACAGCCTCGGGAAGAAACAGTAGTTCGCCTTAGGCAGCGAAGTACTGGAAGTAGTAAGCGAATATGTCTACTTAGGACAGGTAGTAACTGCAGATCCGGACCATGAAAAGTAAATAACAAGAATAAGATTGGGATGGAGCGCATTTGGCAAGCACTCACACACTATGACTAGCAGCTTACCGGTATCGCTCGAGAGAAAAGTATATAACAGTTCCATCTTACCGGTACTCACCTATGGGGCTGAAACGTGGAGGCTAACCAAGAGAGTTCTACTTAAGTTGATGACAACCCAGAGGGCTATGGAATGAAAAATGGTAGGGGTAACATTAAGAGATAGGAAGCGTGCAGAGTGGGTCAGAGAAATAACTAAAGTTACCGACATTTTAGTGGAACTTAAGAAGAAGAAATGGGCATAGGCAGGACATGTGGTGCGAAGAGAGGATAACCGATGGTCGCTTAGGGTAACAAACTGGATTCCAAGGGAAGGAAAGCGTAGCAGGGGGCGGCAGAAAGTTAGGTGGGCTGATGAGGTTAAGAATTTTGCAGGGGTCAAGTGGATGCAGCTAGCACAGAACCAGATTAAGTGGAGAAATATGGGAGAGGCCTTCGCCCTGCAGTGGGTATAGTCAGGCTGATGATGCTGATGATGATGGCGCAAGCCATCCTGGAATACAGTCATGCAAGCTATCGACGAACAACTGTGTACTATCCCCAGACCAATGGACTTACGGAGCGCCTGAACAAAACGATCGCGGATATATTTGCCATGTAGGTTGTCGCTGAACACAAGACCTGGAACGCCATCTTGCCATACGTGTTCGTCGCGTATAACATCGCAGTGCAGGAGACGACCAGAGTGACCCCGTTCAAGCTTGTGTACGGCAGCGAACCCACGACGACGCTCGACACAATGCTGCCGCACGCAACCAACGAGGAAAACTTTGACGTCGCCGCCTACCTGCAGTTTGCAGAGGAAGCCCGACGATTCGCACGGCTGCGTATTAAAGACGAACAGCGCACCAACACCAATCGATACAACCTACGACGACGCCATGCAGAGTACAATCAAGGAGACCAAGTGTGGGTTTGGACTCCAATTTGCCTCTGCTGAGTAAGTGAAAAGTCACTGCGTCGATACTTCGACTATGAAGTCCTTCCTGACGGCACGGCAGCAACACAACGGCGACGCTCACGCCCGGAAATCGTTCATGTTATTCGTCTGAAGTAAGCGCGATAAAGTATCTGTGGTGTTTAAACTTTGTGACGTTTATTTTTAAGTTGCTTTGTTTATTTTGTAACATCGAGACAATGTTTTTTAAAGGGGGAGTAATGCCGCGGAGCCCCCAAAACTGTATTTGTTGCTTTTTAGCAGCCGCTGGCATGCGGGCTTATCACTCTGATTCTGGCAAGCATATAATAATCTCCTTATTCCATCAATTATTGGAGGGGATTGCGGTAAAAGCCGCTTTACAAGCAAGCGACTTCACAAAGCTCGCAGCCTCCTTTACAAGGAAAGCAACGATACAAAAGGAAGCAGACATCCTTAGCACTTGACTTAATGCAAAAATATATGCAAAACTAAAATCATAAGGAGAGACAAATCACCTGGAAAATTGCTGCTTAGCTATTTAATCATCATCAGCTTAACTATACCCACTGCAGGGCGAAGGCCTCTCCCATATTTCTTCAATTAACCCGCTTCTGTGCTAGCTGCATCCACTTGACCCCTGCGAACTTCTTAACCTCATCCGCCCATCTAACTTTCTCACCCCCCCCTCCCCCCCCTGCTACGCTTTCCTTCCCTTGGAATCCAGTTTTTTAACCTAAGCGGCAATCGGTTATCTTCTCTTCGCCTTAGATGTTCTGCCCACGCCCATTTCTTCTGTTTGATTTCCGCTTGAATTTCAGTAACTTGAGTGTTTTCTCTGACTGACCCACTCTGCACGCTTCCTATCTCCTAATGTTACCCCTACCATTTTTCGTTCCATAGCCCTCTGCGTTGTCCTCAACATAAGTAGAACCCTCTTGGTTAGCCTCCATATTTCAGTGCCATAGGTGAGTACAGGTAAGATGCAACTGTTATATACTTTCCTCTTTAGCGATACCGGTAAGCTGCTAGTCATACTCTGCGAGTGCTTGCCAAATGCACTCCATCCCAATCTTATTATTCTTGTTATTTCCTTTTCATGGTCCGGATCTGCGGTTACTACCTGTCCTAAGTAGACATATTTGCCTACTATGTCCAGTGCTTCGCTACCTAATGTAAACTGCTGTTCCTTCCCGAGGCTGTTGAACATTACCTTGGTCTTCTGCATATTGATTTTTAGGCCTACCTTTCTCTTTTTCCTGTCTAGGTCATCAATCATTATTTGCAGTTCATCCCCCGAGTTACTTTGCAAGGCAATGTCGTGCTTTTAAACTCGGTACTAAAAAACCTTCTGGTACTGACGGTATACCAAATTATTTTCTGCGACGTTACGCGGAACAACTATCTTCGTTCTTCACAGATATCTTTAACTTATCACTTGCCACAGGGGAAATGCCACACGACTGGAGGGAAGCATGTGTCGTTCCTGTTTACAAAAGCGGTGATCGTTTGTCTGTACGAAATTACCGCCCCATTTCAATCACGAGTACATGCTGTGAGCTCTTAGCGCTTGTCATTGCCAACTACATCCGGGAATTCTTAGAAAGCCGCAGCCTGCTATCACAGCATCAGCACGGTTTCAGGAAGCACATGTCAACCGTTACCCAACTTGTTTGTATTGTTCATGAATTCACACAAGTTCTTGATATGAATGGGCATCTAGATGTGCTCTTTCTAGACTTCTCGAAGGCTTTCGATAAAGTTCCGCATGGAAAGTTATTGTACAAATTGGATTGTGTTGGTCTTCCCTCCTCTATCTTGCAGTGAATTTCTGCCTACCTTAGAGATAGGCAGCAGTTTGGTGAAATTATGAATTGCTCATCAAAAATGCTGTCTGTAACTTCCGGTGTGCCCCTAGGCAGTGTCTTGGAGCCGCTATTGTTTCTGATATACATCAATGGCTTGCCTGATGGATTTTATGGTGACGTTTCTATCGGATTGTTCGCCGATGATTGTGTGGGTTTTGAAAACATCACAGCGCCTAATGATCATACAATCTTACAAACAAATCTACAGGCTATTCATGAGTGGTGTGTATGAAGGGTAGTGCTACTTAATAGAGAAAAAACAGTCGTGTTGCGAGTCACAAGGAAGAAAACTATCAGCGCCTTTTCCTATTTACGTAACAATAATTTAACAAAAGTAGAGGCGCATAAACATTTTGGTATTACGCTTGTTAACAAACTAGCCTGGTCTCCGCACATATCCTCCATTTGCTCTTCCGCTGTTGGTAAGTTGTGGTGCCTAAAGGGAAAACTTAAGGGCGCACCTTTCCAAGCTAAACTTTTAGCCTATAATGCTTGCATTAGAGCTAAAATCCAATACTCCGCCATTGTATGGTATCCATACAATAAGACGGAAATACTGCAGCTCGAACGAGTCGAAAAAAAAGCTGTTCGGTATATCTTTAGTAAGTACAGAAGGCACAGTTCTCAATCCTTATTGATGCGGCAGCATAACATACAGTTTCTGGAATCTCGTCGAAAAGTTAGTCGGCTCGCCTTTTTGAATAACTGCCTCTCAGGCAAGCTTAGATTAAATTTGCCGGATTATGTAAAGCCACATTGCACCAGGAAGACTAGACACACACACCCTCGCTCCTTGGCTCCAATCTTTGCAAAAACAAACACCTTATACATAGTTTTTTTCCACAGCACTATCAGTGATTGGAATTCCTTGCCTTTATACGCTTTCGCAGCCAGCAACCTTCTTAAAGAATTGGAACGTCAATTCTTGGGTTGTTAATTGTACTTCGCTCGTTATGGATATTTTTACTTGAATGCAGTTTGTTTTTGTGTAGCCATATGTTTGTTATATGTGTATTCAAAGTTTTTGTTATGGAAGCCCTTTCTGCCTGGACCATGTATATGTAAGGTCTGCAGTATTTGCAAATAAATAATAAAATAAAAATGTCGCGAGACGCACCTTTATCAGTTACTTTGTTTCGCAAGATGCGCCGAGATCTGTCTCGAAGATTCCGGCTACTCGCGTATGTTTCTACAGTGTTCCAGGTTGTGCTAGTGATACTCCGCGACGTCATATAGATGGTTCTGAGCCGCCTGTAAATTGAGCGTTTATGTGTGTGACAGGCATTCTTTGTTCGACGATCGACGAGCACGTTTGTTGCTATCGCCACCGTCGAGTTGCTTAGTTCTTTTGCGGGCGTAGGTGAGCCCAATAAAGAGTTAATTTCAGTACTACCAAGCCTGTGTCTTCTTTTGGTGTCTACGGCTAGTCACCACTACGTGACAATATAACGAAGGCAAGAACAACATAGATATAAGGTCCTTGTAAAAACTTTTCCGTGAAACAGAGTATAAGTACTCGTAGGAAACGCGAACTGCCAGAAAACTCACTCAATCGTTAACCTACATAAAAGCAAATAATAAGGGCCGATCGGTAAAATTAAAAGAAACCACAAAGCTTGGAAGAAGGTTCATAAGGTTAGTTTGCAGGAATCCTCTGATAATTTAATGGGAGCTATTATGAAAAAAAAAGAAACCAGCAACTTACTTTCTGACATATAGTGATGTTTGAAACCCAGACCTGCGTGAATAAGTTATCGGATGGTGCCGGCTCAAAACTGGAGGACCATATGAACGTTGAAAACGTGCGGTGAAAGCTTTGGAAGCAGTGACTAGTGCAATGGAGTACTTTCAAAAAGTAATAAAGTTTTGTTGCCAGGAACATGTTACAGGCCTGTACTCAACCAAAAATTGATAGGCAGTGCGGAACAGAAGCTTCAGCATAACTTTGAAGTTCCGGGACCCGCTCTCTCCAGTAGCGCCTACTAGACCTGAATGCCTGAAGGGAAACTCTAAGGTGTTTAGGGGGACACAAGATGATTCAATTCGAGCATAATGAGTCGGCAGTGCTCGCTATGAACCAAACCACTGACTTGAACGGTTAGACCTATTTATTTGAGCGCCAGAGACAATGCCAAACTGCTCAATAGTGGTTATAGTTTTGTCAATACTGAGTTTATCAGTGCAGAAAAACGCCAACTTATGGGCGTACGTAAGCACTTTGAATTCATTACTAAGGACGACATAACCGCTCCTATTGGTCTTTCGCAGTATAATCAAAGTGGCTCTAGGTAGAAGGCAAAGAATAGCTGTGACGTAGGTCAGCCTTGCTTCAGGGATGACGAAATTGCCCCACAGTTTCTGAGAGGGGACAATTAAAAATTAAGAGTGGAACAGTTGTAACAAAGTTGAATCCATTTAGGTACGGTTAATCTAACATTGCCACGTTCAGGAAGAGAAATCATAAACGAATGCCGGACACGAATAAACGCCTCCGCAAGGTCAATCTGGACTAGAGCAAGCCGAGCCAGTGCAAGACTCGAGACTCGTACGCGAAATATGGATTTTCTTTGTATGGAGCGGCCCCTCAAACCACACATCTGATGAGGGCCCATGAGAACCGTCATTGCATGTTGAACACGATTACATAGAACTTTCGCGAACATTTTGTAGTCAACATTTGCCAACGTGTTTGTCCTGCAGCCATTCACTAAGCGCAATTTATTTATCCTTACTTTTCGGTATTAAGACTATGTGATTCGTTGTAAAAGACTGAGGAAGGACCACTACATCTAAACTTAAAGCGGAATTCTGCAGCAGGACAGGGCTCACCAAAGATCTAAAAGCTTTGTAAAACTCGCATCAGATGTCATTAGGGCCCGGTGATCCGGAGATAATTAAATGGTCAGTTGCCTGTTAAACTTCTTTCAACGTAGCAGGGTCATCGGTAGCAGCACAGGATTCACCTAATAAAGGTTTGATGTTAGCTAGTCAATGCGAATTAGCAGCAGGATCATCCCTGAACAATGCCGTGTAATAGCTCAAAAGACAGAGATCATATTACACGTTTTCTAGGGTGCCATTGGACATCATTTCCGGCATCAGCTTGGTAGCAGTTTGACGGTGTTTGTCAAGTAGAGGTCGCGTAGGGTTTTCTCAGTGCAAAGCACGATTGCTTTTGTATGTATTGCCAGGCTTTAAAACCTACTCCATGATTACTTTCTTTTTTCTTTATTACCGGCTGTCAGTACAGTTAATAAAATGTGCTGGCCGCCCTTCAGCTAGCACAACATTAAAATATTATCAGTGACGCCAAATGAACCAAATGCAGCCGTCCATTGAGGCTAATAAAGCAACGCTCGATACACCTAATAAGACAGACAGCACTTTAATGAAGTGTTCGCGCACAGGGTGAACAATAAGCTCGGTTTGTTAAAATTGCGTTTTCCTTTTGCCACAAAGCATGGAGGCCGAGGACCATAATTAAATTGTACGGGGTATCATCTGAACAAGCTAACGGCAGTGGACCTATGTCGTATGAGTCTAGCAGGAGCTGCTTCTGTAATGAGCTGTAGTGCATTTCACAATCAAATTGAGGAGAAATATTGATTTGCAGCAGTCCAGGAATACGTGCTCTATTGCATCGGACATCTTGAAAATATAACAGTTTGTTGCCCATAGTATGAGTATGTATACCCTTCTCATGGAGCTAGGTATTAACGGAGATTGTGCCTCTATGCAGTTTAAAGGAGAGTGGTTTAACAGATGGGAATACTGGCATTTTCCTTAATCGCTAAAGTATATCCTCTCCTAGGTCTGCATGGTGTAGTGAACGGTAGATTGGAACACATCAAATTGTATCAACGAGGGCTTTGTAAAGATCTTTCTCACTAACGTTGCTCAGGTACCGTGGCGAAAACCAGACCTACAACATGCGCTAAGAAAGTACAGCTTCACGGAAATAACATGCCGCTGCTGCATACATTTCGCATGACGTTACAACTAATTGTGGAAGCAGCCTGCGTAATTGTACTGTATTCATGTGAGGACAAGTTGGTGCTTTTGATCGCGTAGATAAATAAACCTCAAAACAACTTGCCTCAGAAACAAGTGATCAAGTCCAAGCGCCTCTTTTTTAACGGGACAAAACAAATTCGTTCGTCCAGTACGCCCTCAGGTGGAAGCCCAAATGAAAACCGCCAATATTCGATGAATTGGTTGGATGTCACAACCCATTTATCACGTACCAGATCTTGCGGATAAGAAAGAGGTTGCAGACAGTGGCTCGTGCAAACAGTGACAGGCGTCTGCCTTGCACTGTTATCCCTTGCACTAAACACTTGGTCAAACCAATACGCGCCCGGATTGTGATAACGGTTAAGTGGCAAGCCGAGGTTGCGTGGAACAGTCGATCACCGCAACCGACAATAATTTAGGAGGATGGATATGTAGGTTAGTTGGGGATACATTTGGAGATAAAACTGCAGCAGACACATGACAGAGGGAGCGACGACACAGGGTGGTACTTGCAACTGAAATCTTACTGAACACATTGAAGGCTGCGATCTTGAAATTAGGTAACAAAAGATAACGAACCACAAATAAAAAGACCTTTCGACCTTCGACTGCTATGCAGATAAGCGTAGAACTCCTCGGCTATTTTGACTACCCTGTCCATATTTGTGATGACATTGCCCACCCTGTTCCTTAGCGCATACACCTGATTTTTGCATGTGCCAAATTCCTCTTCACCAGTTTAAGGCTGCCCCCGGTCTTTAGAGAATGCCCAATTTCGCCTATGCTGTACTTCCGTATGTCGGCCACTTCACGATTATTATTGGATTTCTCTGTTATTTCACTTTGTTCTCTTACTGTTCTGAAAAAGGCATTCGCGGGAATCGAGTAAAACAACTCTTTGACGTCGACAGGCACCACGCAGTTGTCACCTGAAATACCAAAATTGAGCACTGCAAAAAAGCTGTCATGCCCGGCCATCTTGAAAGGGTATTCGGGCCTTAGCTGCCTCAAAATGGTCTTGAGGAAGTCGCTGAATTGTGCTCGCCACCTTCCTCTTTTTGTTGCAATAGCCCTACACGGATATGAAACCTTATGCGTGTTTGCCGGAACGAAAACGCTCAGAATTTTAAATCACTAGCCAGCACTTGCTTTGACAGCATCTGTAGGTTGAGTTCATGTAAAAGAACTAGGGACATGCCCTTCACTTTGGAAAGTTTTTGAGGTGCGAGGTTGAAATTCTTACGGCATTGATAGCTTTGTCTTGAAAGAGGCTCTGTGGAAGCACAGTAAAGCCGCATTCCTTGTCGGCCTGAACAAGTCAAGTTTGTTCTTGCGAAAGTAGCGGGCGACTTCGTGTAGAACTTTTGAGCTACCGGATTTCTTGTTGAAATCCTTCGCAAACTTTTCGCGCTTTCAAAAGGGCAGGATGCTCTCTTCTGCCGGAGCCTTGTTGGCCGCTCTATGCACATACGCTAGGAGGTCAACCTTGTTTAGCGATGGCTCCATGGCTGTATTTGGGGCTGTGCTGCAACACTGACTCCCATTTCTTTGGAACTGTCCCGTTGGCGAGGAAAGTGACTGGGACAATACCCACTTTCCTCTTTTTCCTTTAATAGAGAGCTGATGACGTAGGCTATACAAGGGGATTCCGCCGCCTGCTGCCGCCCGCCAACATCTCCAACCAGACGATCAAAGATCAATGTTTTGAAACGATACAATTCGAAGCCAGGCCCAAAGAATCCCTCTAGACTCCTGCACTCAGATTTAAGGATATTCATGACCCTTCTACAATGACTGAGAGATTGTCCAGGCGCCCCAAACATGAAACATCGTGGGGGCAGGTGTTATATTCCAGGCAAAAGGCATAAGCCATAGTTTTGCACGTCGAAGAAGCGATGATTGAAGAACACAATGCGCATTGATTTTCAGAAGTCAAAGAACTCCTAAAGAGCCTTCTTCTGGAGACACATAACTTCAGAAGGTTGATATGTAGGCCAGTCTGTAATACATTTGAAAACTAAATTATTCGATTTAAAAATGATGCTCCGGCGTTACGTCCCATAAGCCGTGCAAAAAAGTGTAACTCTTATCCCAGTTCGTCTGGTCTCCGGTACATTCACAATATTGTTCAAGAAAAGTCATGGCTTGTTTAATGCTCTCTGTCTGATCAAAGGACAGCGTTGTCATCTGCGTAAGCCAGATTTTAGCGTGTTCCGCTTGAAGCCTAAACCTGTTAGGCGATCATTATCAATGATTGACAAAAAAAGGGGCCTAAGGTAAGCTGCAAATAACAGGGACGAGAGTCAGCATCCCCGCCTCAACGAAGAGCAAATGCCAAGGCAATCAGTCAGTTCAACAATGGTACTATTACGCCTTGTACAATTGGTGTAGATCTTTAACCCCTTGTAATAGCAACGTTACAATGCTGTAAAAGGCGAAAGAGGACCTCATGCGAGACCCAATCGGAACACTTTGCTGGATCGAGCTGCATGAAAGCCACGTGGTTAACAAATGCATCACAGCATTCAAGCACAATTTGGGCTACATGCACGTTAGTTGCAATACTCCGGTCTTTAGTGCCATAAGTCTGACGCGGCCCTACCAATGTCATTATATATCCCTGAAGTCTAATTTGCTAACGTTTAATAAATATTTCAAAATCTACGTTGAAAAGGGTTATTGGATGGTAGGAACCTCCGCCAAGAGACTTTTCTCCGGATCATCGGTTTTAGGTATAAGCACATATGACATTGTGAATGACAGGGGCACCCGGTTCTGATCATAACATTCAAAGAATACTACAATGAGCATCGGCACTATCCCTTTTAAAAGCTTTGTAGAAGGCGGCACCTAGGCCATCAGGTCCAAATGCATCACGCGAAGCCCTGCCAGAATGGCGCAGTGGGTACGGCGCTCGACAACTGTTCCCAAGGATACGGGAGTGAATCTCGGCCTCGGCGGCCGCTTTTCGGTGGCGGCGAGAAGCAAGGCGCCCGTGTGCTGCGCGATGTCAGTGCATGTTAAAGAACCCCAGGTGGTCGAAATTTCCGCAGACCTCCACCACGGTATTTCGTGAGTTGCTTTTCGATGTTAAACCCCACAAAACAAACCAAACCAAGCTTAAGTAAAGCGCTCCGACGCCTAAAGTAGCTATCCGACGCCCTGTCTCAAGAATAATAGCCACGATCTAGTAATTGGTGACTATCCAAATGGTGTCTATTGCGAAGACCCAGAGTCGCACACTAAGAGCATCATGACGTCATTAGAACAACCAAAACCGCGCCATATATTTTTTTCGATTTATTTGTAGAGCTTTTTAGATTTCGGTCCCCTTCGCTGCACAATCGAACTGTGTCTATCAGAGTAACACAAGTAGTGCTGATGACATTGTGGGGAAACCATGCGGAATACAACCAAAAACAAGATACATCCCTTGAAACACAATATTAACAAACAACTTGGCGCTTCCTTTCTGACGGGAATCTATAAACAAAGCGCTCAGGATTACAGCCGTCATAGCGTTCACCGTTAGGTTTTAAGACCTTCTAATTGAACAGAACGAATTCACCAAGGCGGTTTTCCCGCCGACCGTGAATAGATCAAAATGCTCGGCCGCAGTTTGCTGATAGGTCTCCACCTCCATGGGGCTTTGCTCGGCTGTTCGTCTCCACCCGTGCCGACCTCTTGCATCTACAGGTTGAGAGTCTGGCGGTGTAGCCGTTACCCGCCAGCGGGCTGGCTGAGCCGGACAGAGCGTCTATGATATGCAATTCTAAAATGCGGGAAAACGGCTCAGAATCAACTGAGGTTTTCAACTTTGCACCTTTTTTATTACGCAAGCTTTCCGTAAGGAATATTATAAAATTCCATGAGAATTGTTTTCCGTAAGGAACCGAAGAAGGCTCCTGCTTTTATCGTTGTCGGTTGATCCATTTGGAGAAGTCGTCTTTCCTTGTTGTGGTTAGCCTCACATCCTACAAAATCTATGTCCTTGATGCCCTTGTCCCTCCAGAAGTCCACAGTAGGTGGCGAACTTCCACTTCTGCAGCTGGTGTGGAACACTTCGGGCATGTGTGTGGGTCCGATGACTTCTTGAGATTGCAATCGGCATGTTACCGACGGAGTAAGGGCCACTTCAGGTCTTATCCATGTAAGGGAAACCTCCCCCAATTCCGTTAAGTTATGAGGGAGGAGGAAAATACACGGGGGAATGGGGGCACATGTACATTTTCTTAAAGAGGATGCTAAGATGGGAACAGCGGAGCGGGCATCAAAAGTTAGCGTGGTAGCGGGTGCATAAGGGTTCAGAACTTTCTGTGTGAGGTGATTAACTTTTCTCTGCTCAGCGTTCTGAGGATCGTCTTGTGTCCAATGTATCTGGCGTCAGAGGTGCGCCTTGGTCAGCGCGGCAACCAGCGGTTGGAGGGAGTCGATCGCACCAACTGGGTTAGTTGCCTCCACCGTCTTCTCGTCATCGCGCATGCCACCGCAGCAGCAGGCATCAGCAGGAACCGTGAACTTGGCACTTGGTGCGGTCAAAGATTCCTGCGAAGGCTCTTGGTGCCCTTTCGTGCTAATCGCTTCAGCTTCGAGTTCCTCCTGCTCGGCAGGGTCAATGCCGGCTCAACTGCGTCTTCCTCATCCATGAGTAGATTTGAGGCATCATCACTGCTTGTCGGTCCTGTTACGTTGGCTTAGGTCCGCTCGCACTGGCTGCTCTCACGGCCAAAGCGCCGGCATGCACTGCTATTCGGCATGCAGCCGTCACGGCGAATGTGAACTGTGCCACGGTACCAAAATCAGAGCTGTGCCCTACTCGGCACGACCACGATTGCCAACTCGCCGGTTACGCTGAACTGGTGCGGCAGATCAACGACCTTTACGCCCCGCTTAAATTTCAGCGTGACCAGTAGTGTAGTTGAATCCTTGTCAGCCAGGCCGTAAACCCGTCATCCATCCCGTCTTACGTCTTTGACCTTTCCAAGTTCTGCAAAGGTAAGCCGTATGTCTGCGTCCGGAACGCTGTGGAGTAGTTAATGTACTTTCATGCGGACGTCCAGGTGGGCAGTGTCAGTGACAATATATCAACATTTTTTCACTTGCATCTCAACAACGCTGCTAATATTCAACACTATTGCTTATAGTTCTAATTCTTGTATACTTCTCCATGTAGCGAACGTTGCTCATTCGTACCTTGTATACTTTCTGGGGTATAGAAATTGTCGTGATTAACCGATTGCCCTTTACACCCTGAACCTTTTTCATGGCTGTCAGGACGGGTTACTAATGTCCCGCATCTTTATAATGCATCGCTTACTCGCAGGCACACTTCAGAATATCGCAATTTACCAGTGCTACTGTGTTTTGTCATTGCCTTAGAACTAACGCATTTTTTGCTACATACAGAGCTAACCGGTGCTGTAACACTTGTAATGCTGAATGTTTTAGCTTCACGTGTTGCCAGCAGAGCAGCGACGTCAATGAATACACTTCCGACTAATTGTTTTGCATATTTAAACACTCGCGGAAAGGTCACCCAATATGTGACTCGATTGTTTATTTTCGTCGCTAAAAAATACCACGTTCTTCCTTGCACTTTCGCTTTGAAGGCAGCAGATTTTCAGTCGCAGACATGAACCTCGAGATCAGATGAGCTGTGTGGACTGTTGCACGCGCAAAGCCAAGCGATGCGCCTGTGTACCTGCTAGTGTGCAATTCGAAGGCTTCATATCTTCGAGGTATTTGCTAAAAGCGCGTACTCGATATATACAGAACAGTTGTAACATGTATTATGTGGTTGCGTGCTTGTGTATCGTACTGGCATGCTCCGGCATGGTCATTCTGACTGAGCTTCATCGTTCTGCCCGGATTGAGTTGAGAAGCAGAAATACTTTTTCAAACTATCAGCTCCATATTTGATGGGTTTGTCAGGTTTCAGTTAAACTAGACGTGATCTTTCCTGTATTTGAGCTCCATACAGGATTGGTCCACCCGGTGTCAGATTTACACCGGACCGGGATGTCCTATTGGAGATGCATACTGGAAATTGCCAGCCCGGTGTAAACTTGTTTAAACTACCGACAGGACTGAACACATCGGCTTGAGTATTATATGGGATAATATAAAAACGGTAAAAACCAGTTTGGTGCGATAGGGGATGTTCCCCTAGGCAGTGGATATGCTTTCATGCTTTTCTGCGCGCTACTTCAAAACTCCGTTTGCGGGTGCCAGCCTTGCAGGTCGTCAGTACGATATGAGGAGAACCAGATAAAGGACGAGAATGGAGACATACACCACGACGAGACTGCACTAGCAACTGAAAAAGAGCGCGAATTTGTAGAGACTAACGCCATCAGTAGTCATGGAGGTAACTGTATCAGTACTACTTCTGTGAGCTTGTTGGAAAAAGAATTTGCCTTTTAGATCCCTGGCGATAAATTCGAGGTTTGCTCGCGTAATGTTTTGTAATGTGAACATGATTGTGCAACGCGTGCTCTCTCAGCCTTGACGAGAGGTTGTTTTTTTTTTTCAATTAAAATATGCGATCTTTTTTGTCCTTCTGATTGGTTCTCCTCTTCATAAAAGGCCAACTGGTCCAAGGTTCCAGTCTTCTCACAAGTAGCCACTGAGAGCACCTCTCTCAACAGAATTGGGTTTCCGATTTAGTTTCGTGTAGTCTGATCTCTGAACAGGGAACAGTCTTTCCTGTTTGACCTTTAGGACCATCCGGTTTGGGCCCTTAAGGCAGAAGTGCATTGCTTCATAAAATTGCATAGAGTTGATGCTCGCGTGCGGTATCGCGATGCGCTTTCTAGTCTTTCTGCTTCTTTAACAAACACTCCACTCCTCCTCGTCTCCTACAGGCACGGCAGAGGTATTGTTTCATTTGCAAGGGATGCTTTCTATCCATGCCACTCATAAGACAAGGATAATCACTTCCACTGAATACTCGACGTAGATCGGCGTAGCGTTTAGCAGTGTATTCTATGTTCTAAAGTGATAATAAAGGTACAAAAATATCCAGGATGATTTTGGGCAGCAAAGAAATGAAATATAGAATTACTCAGCAATTACAAAAGAATGATCAAGCTTACATGATTCTAGCCTCACACACGGAGGGTTCATACGGACCGCCCAGAATTTCGATTTACAATCAATTAGATACATTCTTTTGGCGCTCTTAAATAAATTAAATGGGAATATGACAGGTTCAATGAAATGGTCACAAAGAAGCTTGAGATCGCTTTTTCTTTTTAAGCTCCTGCCGTGTACGTTTGCTTGGCTATTTCATTTTCTTTTCGTGTTTCACATCTGGCCGTAAACGTCATTTACTATTTGTGTCAGTTATACATGTACATTTTAAACTTCCTGCCGACACTTTTATTTAACTACACAATGTACACACGCTGCATATTCAAAATGTCAGAAAGAGTGTCTTCCAGACGTCCTGCTGACCAAACAGGGCAGAAACCCCGTCAAGCTGCTTTAACAACAGATTATTTGCGTTGCCTCCATGTTTTGTATAAAGGGAAATAAATAATCTGAATTCAAAAAATAAATGCAACAAATCGGATTTAACTAGTAGCGTTAAACAATATACATCGCCAGTGGTAATTTTTACACGGTGTAAAATGAGTTTAGCGCACTTAGCAACCTATTATAGGTTTCAAGCTCTATTTCACGCACAATTATGACAAACTTTAGAACTTCGTATCACAGCTTGTCCTGATGGACAGACAACAATAATTGGCGACACCTGAACTACAAAAAACTTTGTAACCCTGGCTTGCTTGAATTAGACGCCGAATTTGTGAATGATTCATGCACACTCATCGGTTTCAAAATTAAGTTGATGTTACGGCGTACCTGGCAGGCTCCCGATCCAGACTCATCAGTACACAGGAGGTTTCTTTCGTTGAAAACTCCGCTCATTTGCGGCAATACGAAGCCAGCTTCGCAATCTTCGAACGGCAGGATCTTACCAACCGAATACCGTAGCGTATGAGAGTCATTTCCACCTAAAAATGAAAAATAGTACTCTTAGGCCACCATGAAAGCGTACAGGAATGTGCATGGCCGGTCAGGCTCCAATGCTCGCCGCTTCACCGAAATGACAGCAACTGCTACTCAGCAAAATATTCTGGATATTCAGTTCACCACCATATGTGTAATTTGAAATATATTCTCTCAGCTTAGTCAGTGCTCAAAGCTTACATTAATAAACATTCGGTGGAATTGAAGTATCCTTCAGTAGGGAAATGCGTAAGCGTTAGCGCTTGTTGCTGCTGATGATCCTGACTCCCTTTACACTTTGTTGCGTATGTGGGCGTTCACAATTTCAAGTGATCCTAAATGGCATGACACTTCTTTGTCACGTGACTGTAGTGCGAGGTAACCACTTTTAAAGGTAATCCTGAATAATGGGACATTTCTTATCATGTCTTAGTCTTAACGCCATGATTGGTATTTATGATTCTAAGCTTTGATGTTTCAGCCGTTCTGACATCACACATGACTAGCGATTAAAAAGGCATACGAATGAGTATTACGCTACTTGACATGGTTACACTACTGATGATGATATTGCCATGGTCCAGAGACACCCAGTTGAAGACGTAGTGAGAGAAGATCGCAGAGCAGCCGAGGTTAAATCGCCCTGTCTAGAGCCAGCTCCAGCACACCTCTAGAGACCGTGACCACTTCGTCTTTTTAGGCGCGTAGGTAACTCGAGTTAATTTCATTGCTTTAGTCCCTCAGAGCGAATGAAGCCCATCGTCCTGATGAAAGAGTGTGTACAAAGGGGCTAGATGGTTAAAAAAAACAATAACATTGATTAATGCACCTACATTAAATGTAAAAGTGGAAATCTGCAAAAAAGAATAATATAAAACGCAGAATGCCAAATTATTTTAAACTGGTGCGTCATTGCTGCCGCGCAAGAAGTTCGGTTTGAAAGGCCAATTTGAAGCTGTTTATAGAACTATAAAAAGCGCACTAGCAATCTAATGTATCCTCTCTGCAATGCAAATATTTTAAGCAAGCTTCATTTCCTCAACTCAACCAATGTCGAAGTGTAAGAAAAAAAAAAGCCGCGACGGCACCCCGCTACGCCCCATTTCGTTGGTCTAAATTGAAAACGTCCAATGAGCGGGCGCGCCCATCAACCCACTGATGTCAGTGGGGAGGCTTACGCGTGGCGCCGTGTTGCCCAAATCGGCTGCGAGTGGTTACAAGGACCGCTTTACAAACTTTTTATCAAATTATCGGCTCCACTTAAAACTTTCAAATATGACTGAAATACTCAAAAAAGCCACCTCTATGAACGTCTTGCATTAGAATCTTATCCCAAGCAGCATTTCAGGGCCCTTCAAGTCGCATCACGTGCGCAATGTCAGTGCGTGTGTTGAAGAACAGCGCGACTTGGACAAGGATGGAAGGAAGACATACACGGACAGGCGCTGACTTCCAACTGATGTTTATTGCTCAGAACGTGGTAATATGTATATCGGGCTCCAAACAACAAAAGAAAACACAGCAGCGGTAAGCCCTTGACTATGCACTGGAAAACACATTTGATGCCACCACGTACTTCCCTGTAGCTAGATATCTTATTTCCTTGGCTGACAACGCCAAGGACGGGCTGCAGACACAGGCCTCATTTGTGCGGCTTCAATCATTTCACGGGTTATCCTGTCCCAAAGCCTATTTAACACTTTTGTGTTTTGGTATTATTGTTGGCAGTCGTTACTTTTCCAATCTCTGCAATGTATGCCGAGAGGCTGTTTAACGTAGTTAAGAACATTGTTATTGTGTTCTCTTAGGCTCTCGTTAAGGCATCTGCCCATCTGGCCGACGTACTGTTTGCCGCAACATAATGGGATGGAGTAGATAACACCATCTTTGCAAGCAACAAATTGATTTTTGTGTTTTATAGTGCAGTTTTCTCGTATAGATTCAGCGTTAACAAGCTTGCACAATTTCCCAAGCTTTTCGAGAGCCGAGAAAACAACTCTGACATTAGCTCGGTGGCCTATCTTCTTTACCCTGCGGGAAAATTTGTGGATATAGGGAACGACTGTTATCTTTTGTTTTTCTTTGCCGGAATCGTCTTGTTCCTTCTTTTTGGGTTTGTTTGAACGTGCAAGATTTGATTCTGAAACGGACAGGAGCAGTTGCTTGGGATATCGTGCCTTCGCAAGGCGATCGGTTTGGTGGTTGAAATTTTCTTTTATGGAGTGAAAGAATAATTGTTGAAGGAATTTGTACAACACGACTTAGCTATGGTACGTTTTACGAGCTTAGAGTGCGTAGACGCACTCTAAGCTCGTAAAAGGATAACCATCCATTCGTCTTGAAGGAATCGTATTCAAGTTTTCAGAGTCACCAGGATTGCACTATCAACAGGCCGTTGCTGTTCACCGCTTCATTATACGGGAACCAAGCGAGCAAAGGACGATGAAGTTCCCACCGGAAGGTGCCATAGGAGCCTGCAGCAGCTACAAAAGGCTACGCGAGCCACTTCGACCCTGCAGTCAGCGGCAATCTGTTGCAGCGCTCTGAATGTTACTCTCTTTGTTGGCAGCATTCATCGGATGACCACCCATTCGTCTTGAAGGAACCGTATTCAAGTTATCACCGTCACCAAGATTGCACTATCATCAGGCCGTTGCTGTTCACCACTTCATACCAGGAGAACCACGCGAGCAAAGAACGAGGACGTTCCCACCGGAAGGCGCTACTGGAGCCTGCAGCAGTTACAAAAGGCTACGCGAGCCACTTCGACCTTGCAGTCAGCGGCAATCTGTTGCAGCGCTCTGAATTTTACTCTGTTTGTTGGCAGATGAGAGTTCTACTCAAGTTGAGGACACCCCAGAGGGCTGTGGAACGAAAAATGGTAGGGGTAACATTAAAAGATAGGAAGCGTGCAGAGTGGGTCAGAGAAATAACTCAAGTTAGCGACATTCTAGTGGAAATTAAGAAGAAATGGACATGGGCAGGACACGTAGTGCGAAGAGAGGATAACCGATGGTCGCTTAGGGTAACAAATTGGATGCCAAGGAAAGGAAAGGGTAACAGGGGGCTGCAGAAAGTTAGGTGGCCGGTGAGGTTAAGAAGTTCGCAGGGGTCAAGTGGATGCAGCTAGCACCGAACCGGGTTAAGTGGACAAATATGGGAGAAGCCTTCACCCTGCAGTGGGATATTCAGGCTGATGATGATGATAAGCTGCAACACACCACACACACACACGCATTATATATATATATATATATATATATATATATATATATATATATATATATATATATATATATATATATATATATATGAAGGAAAGAAGCGAACAGTCGGCGAGGCCAAGGAAAGCGTTGGGGACGGTACTTTGTGTCTTTTTTTAATGTTTTACTTGGATAATCTATGGATAATCCAAGTAAAACATAAAAAAAGACAAAGTACCATCCCCAACGCTTTCCTTGGCCTCGCCGACTGTTGGCTTCTTTCCTTCATGTATTATAACGAGCACCCTCATTTTCCCTTAATTGATCTGCTTGTAGCTTACGGGGGTCTCGGTTCTGGCAGTCTTGAAGCCATAGGTAGCGTAAGAGGGTTCTAGCACAGCTTTCGCCCTCGCTCTTGATCACGTTCTACGTGACAATGGCGGTAACAAAGGGCGTTCCACGTCCGCCGCTATGGCTGAGGGTGGCGCTGGTGAACACTCTCAAGGTTCGTATACAGACAACATAAATACCCAAGCAAGTAGTTGGGGGACAGCGGCCGATGTAGCTCAGTTGGAAGAGCACCGCACGTGATATTCGAAGGTCGTGGGTTCGGTTCCCACCATCGGCACGTTGTTTTTTCTTCTACTTTGTGTTTAATTATCGTTCCTTTAAACAGATTACAATACTCATTTTTTTCCTTGATTATTCAAGTAAAACATTAAAAAAAAGACAAAGTACCATCCCCCACTCTTTCCTTGGCTTCGCCGACTGTTCGCTTCTTTCCTTCATGTATTATAACGAGCACCCTCATTTCCCCTTAATTGATCTGCTTATATATATATATATATATATATATATATATATCGTCCAGTAATCGTCCAGTACTTTATATATATATATATATATATATATATATATATATATATATATATATATATATATATATATATATATATATATATATATATATATATATATTGTAGTGTGGTAATTTTCGTCTTCATAGTCACTGCCATGCATCGCGTGCTGGCGCGCTCGAGGACGAAGAAGTTGGTCGCTGCCTTGCTGATTCGCCACGCCTGACGCTCCGCTGCGAGTTCCTCCTGAGCGGCTATATCCATTTGAATAAACACACCCCTACAATTGGTGGAGGTGCTGGGTACGTTCCCATCCACCCTGGAACTCAGAGGCCGCACATTGCCCTCTGCTTCCACCATGCCGGACGAGACCACCTCGACATCGGCGCCCATACCAACCACGGTACTGTGTTCTGGCGTTCTACGGCAGCGTGATCCATGCCTCTTCAATGGCACGGCTGACCAAGGCGTCGACGACTAGTTGTCGGCGTATGAACGTGTCAGCAGTTATAACAGATGGGACGACACTATCAAGCTAAGCAACGTGATCTTTTACCTGACCGACGTGGCGAACCTTTGGTTTCGCAACCGTGAGGCAGACCTGCCATCTTGGTCTGCGTTTAAGAAGAATTTTGCGGAAGTGTTTGGCCGTCCTGCAGTTCGCAAGCTCCGAGCGGAACAAAGCTTGCGTGAGCGCGCTCAGCATGCCGAAGAGTCATTCACAAGTTATATAGAGGACATCGTCGACCTGTGGAAACGTGTCGACCCACTAATGACCGAAGCGGCTAAGATCGGACACATCTTGAAAGGTATCTCTGAGGACGCGTGTCAGATGCTCTGGGTGAAAAATCCTGCCTCCGTCAGTGACGTAATTAAACTTTGCCAGAGCGACGAGCTTCGAAAGCAGCGCGCTTCTACCCGGCGGTCCGGTGTTAGAGACGACACCGTCTCTACACTAGCACTGGGTGGTTCTACTTCATCAGAGGACAGCCCTTTGATTCAACAGATCAAAGACTTCGTTCGCGAAGAGGTCGCCCGCCAGCTATCCCTGGTCCCTCAATTAAAAGATACTGGCCGCCTTGTTCCTGGCATGGCTCCATCTTTGGCCCCTACCATACGGCGTGTCGTGCAAGACCATATCGCTGATGTCCTTCCGCCTAGCCCCGTACTCCCGCCCAGCCCCGTGCTGCCGCCCAGCCCTGTGCAGGCGCAAGTAATGGCACCATTGACGTACGCCCAAGTTACAGCCAGGCCGCTAATGCCAACCGCACCTGTTTCCTACCAGGCCGCCCCTTCCAAACATCCTTCTCCTTTGCCTGGGTCGGCGTTCCATGTCCCTATTCGAAGGGTACGCCAACGCCCTACGAACCCTTGGTGCACCGCAGACAACCGGCCAATCTGCTACTCTTGCGGGCTGCCGGGCCATGTAGCCCGTCTCTGCGGCCAACGCCTTCCACCTTCTCGCCCTGACCCCTGGAACTAATCGCACGACGCCGTCCAGTCCTCGCCGAAAACTCAACCCGGTTCCGAATTCCTTTCTCGGGACAATCAAACGTATACCTCTAGCCGATCATCTTCCCCTCGTCGCCGTTCACCATCACCGCTTCCCCGACGTTCTACCGGCGCTGTTGAGGGAAAATAACAGTCGCAGTTCCCGGGGCAAGAACTGCGCTTGGTTCGAACTCTTCAAGTCCTCCGTCTTCTCCCGCTAGCGTAATACAAGTGTTCGTCGACGGTGTCGCAATATTCGCTCTTGTTGACAAGGGCGCTGCCGTATCCGTCATCAGGGAATCGCTTTGCTGTCGTCTTCGCAAGGTGACCACCGCACTACCCGACTTTTCGCTTCGCACCGCTTCATCCCAGCGCATTCATCCCTCAGCAGCGTGCACGGCCCGTGTTCTCATCGAAGACGTCTTATACACCATCGAGTTTATTGTGCTGGCTCACTGCTCGCACGACATCATCTTTGGGTGCGATTTCCTTTCCACTCATTGTGTCGTTATGGACTGCGCCCGCGCGGAGGTTGCCTTTTTTGCTGTGTGTGATACTGTCTTGTGTGACGCCCTTACCCGGTCTGTAAAACCCCTTGTCGCCAATGACACAGACATTCCTCCATTTTCTGCTGCCCTCGTACCTCTCTCCTGTGAAAGTGTTACTACTTCGACTGTCTTCTTCACACCGTCCGATGCCGCTTCACGCCATCCGTGCCTCCTGCTTCCATTTGCTGTTCTCAAGTTCGAAGAAGGTCTTAGTGCAATGTATGTATCGAACCCATTTTCTTGCCCATCCATCCTGCTACGCGGCGAGTGTCTCGGTCGTATTAAAGAACTTGATCCTGCGCGTGTAAATACTCTTCCTGGCACGCCTACTTCATTACACATTAGTCTTCTCAGCTCTTGCAATATAGCCACCGCTTCGACACTACCCGATGTTCTTCAACAAGCTATTGACGCAGATCTTCCACCCGCGCAACGCGATCAACTATCTGCCCTTCTACAGAGCTTCACTTCTGCCTTCGACCTTCCTCACACTGCTCTGGGTCGCACGTCTGTCGTTACGCACACAATCGACACTGGTACAAACGCACCTTTACGACAGCGTCCTTACCGCGTGTCGGCCTCTGAGCGCCAAGTCATTGCTGATAACGACGACGATATGCTTCGCCGGGGCGCAATAACGCCATAAAACAGTCCATGGGCTTCTCCGGTTGTTTTGGTCACCAAGAAAGATGGTTCAATTCGGTCTTGCGTCGATTACCGCAGGCTTAACAAAATCACGCGCAAAGACGTCTATCCTCTGCCACGAATCGACGACGCCTTGGACTGTTTACAGGGAGCCGAGTATTTCTCCTCTTTGGATTTGCGCTCTGGCTACTGGCAGGTGCCGATGGCTGACGATGACCGCTCGAAAACTGCCTTTATAACACCTGATGGCTTATACGAGTTCAACGTTATGCCCTTTGGCCTTTGCAATTCCCCGGCTACTTTCGAGCGCCTGATGGACACTGCTCTTCGTGGACTCAAGTGGGAGACCTGTCTTTGTTATCTGGACGACATCGTAGTTTTTTCTACCGACTTTTCTTCTCACCTTCTCCTCCTAAAGGATGTCCTCACGTGTCTCGCCGACGCTGGGCTTCAGTTGAATTTGAAGTGCCACTTTGCCGCTCGAAAACTCACAATTTTAGGCCACGTAGTTTCTAAGGACGGCATTCTTCCCGACCTCACCAAACTTCGCGCAGTTGCAGAGTTTCCGAAGCCAACCTCCCTGAAGCAGCTCCGGAGCTTTATCGGCCTCTGCTCCTACTTTCGACGTTTCATCTTGAACTTCGCCTCTATCATCGCTCCTCTGACCCAGCTCCTTGCCGGCAGCTCCGACCTTTCAGCCTGGACTCCAGCTTGCGATAAAGCCTTCGACACTTTACGCCGCCTTTTGGTTTCGCCTCCCATTCTACGCCACTTTGATTCGACTGCGCCTACGGAGATTCACACTGACGCCAGAGGTATTGGGCTTGGTGCCGTCCTCACCCAACGTAAGCCTGGTTACAGCGAGTATGTTGTGGCATACGCCAGCCGAACATTGACGAAAGCAGAGTCCAATTATTCAGTCAAGAAAGAGAATGTTCGGCCATTATTTGGGCCATCGGAAAATTTTGTCCCTATGTGTGTGGGCGACCATTTTATGTTGTGACCGATCACCACGCTTTGTGCTGGCTGGCCTCTCTGAAAGACCCATCCGGTCGCCTTGCTCGCTGGGCTCTCCGTCTCCAGGAGTATGACATCCATGCCATTTATCGATCAGGTCTGAAGCATACGGACGCAGATGCTCTTTCCCGCTCGCCATTGCCTAGTGATACCTCGTCTGAGCACATCTGTGCTTACGATTTGTCGACTCTTTCCACTGTCTACATGGTTACCGAGCAGCGAAATGACCCGTGGATAAGTGCACTTTTGCATTTTCTTTGAAGTCCTACTCCCGGTCATTCATCCAAAGCGCTCGTCCGGCAAGCCCACCACTCCTCCATTCGTGACGGTCTTCTCTATTGCCGCAATTATTTGCTTGATGGACGGAAGTGGCTTCTAGTCATCCCACGTCATCTCCGCGCCAACATTTGTGCGGCGTACCATGGTGACCCACAGTGTGCCCACGGTGGCGTATTGAAAACCTACACGCGCCTACGTCTCCGATTTTATTGGCGTGGAATGTACCGCTTTGTACGACATTTTGTGAGCGTTTGCGAATCTTGCCAACGCCGAAAAACTCCAAGCTCTTGAGGCTCTTGAAGCTCTTGAGGCACTACTGAAAGATGCCGCATCATTCACCGCACCGCAACTTCTTACCACCCTCAGACGCATGGCCTGACCGAGCGCTTCAACCGTACTCTGAGTGATATGCTGGCCATGTGCGTCAATGACGCTCATTCCAACTGGGACCACGTTCTTCCCTTCGTAACCTACGCGTACAATACTGCGATGCAGACCACCACTGGATTCTCTCCCTTCTTTCTTCTTTACGGACGCGAGCCAACCTGTACAATGGACGCGCTCTTTCCCGACCGCCCTGATGTCTCTGAATCGACGCCACTCTCGGACGCCGCCCAGTACGCAGAAGAATGCCGTCAGCTCGCCCGTTCGCTTACAACGGAAAACCAGTGGCAACAAAAACACCACCGCGACACCGGCGAGCCTTCTACATATGCACCTAACTGCCTGGTATGGCTCTCGGTCCCTGCCCCTACCACCGGCCATTCAAAGAAGCTGCTTGCTCAATATCATGGTTCATACCGCGTCCTCCAACAAATATCTCCTGTCAACTACGTAGTTGAGCCTGTTACGCCCTCTGCGGACTTGCGTCGCCGTAGACGCGAAACAGTTCATGTCAGCCGAATCAAGCCATACAACGATCCGTCTGTTCTGTCGACTCCATAAGTCGCCAGGATGGCTCCTTCTCTACCCGGGGGGAAAATGCAGTGTGGTAATTTTCGTCTTCATAGCCACTGCCATGCATCGCGTGCTGGCGCGCTCGAGGACGAAGAAGTTGGTCGCTGCCTTGCTGATTCGCCACGCCTGACGCTCCGTTGCGAGTTCCTCCTGAGCGGCTGGATCCATTTGAATAAAAACACCCCTACAATATATATATATATATATATATATATATATATATATATATATATATATATATATATATATATATGTCACCATATATATGTTGATTTTTCCACCGTGCGTCACCTCCTATAAGTTTATGCCCTACCGGACCCATTCGAGCTTCCACCCTCTCCCGATATATATATAAAATTTGGCATTGAACCACAAATCGCCTGTCCTACTAGAGAAGAATTTCTTAAAAATCGCATTACAACTACTTGCATTAACCACGCTAACGTCTTACCCCGCCGGGGTGGCGCAGTGGTTACGGCGCTCGACTACTGTTCCCAAAGACGCGGGATCGAATCCCGGCCTCGGCGGCAGCTTTTCGATGGAGGCGAAAAGCAAGGCGCCCGTGTGCTGTGCGATGTCAGTGCACGTTAAAGAACCCCAGGTGGTCGAAATTTTCGGAGTTCTCCACTACGGCGTCTCTCATAGCCTGAGTTGCTTTGGGACGTTAAACCCCACAAACCAAACCAAGCCACGCTAACGTCCGTGCGTCGGACATTTCCTCAGTGCCCGGAGCTGTAATCATACAGAAGCTGGCAGATCGTTATTACATTGCGTGTCGCCTTATGAAAACAGACTTTATGCAGCACTCCAACTCTACTAGGTGTGTTATGGCCATTCTAGACCCAAAAAAGTTCGATAATTATGTTACTGAATATGATTGGGATTTATTTATTCATCATAACACTAGCGACACTGCGTACGATAGCTTGGTCAAGGTATTAGGCGAAAGCGAAATAAAAAAGTGTGCAAAAAGCTTCGGTTGTGAAGAAACGTAAAATTTACTGTCAGTGGCTGACTGCTGAAATCCTGGCTGCTATCAAAGAAAAGGACGCTATCTGGTCTCGATGCAGCAGGGCGGCAAAAAATGCCAAACTACGAACAGAATATTGTGGCATCAGAAATAAGGTGCCTGCGCTTATTCGCTTATCAAAGAGGAAGTTCTTTGCACAGCAGTTACACAACAGTAGTCGTAACGTAAGGAACTCTTAATCTCTGATAAACCAGTTACGCGGTAAGCTCCGCTTGTCCACCCACGAATCAGTGGAACCTAATTTCGGTGTAGCGTCGCCTAATTTGGCAAATGAGTTCAACAGCGTTTTTTCGGCTGAGGAATGGGTCGCAGTCCAAACTTTGAGCTCGACAAAGATTATAAAAAGTGTGCCGCCATCAGCTTTCCTTCCGCTTATGACAGAATCTGATCTTTCAGCATTTTGTCTAGTCTGAAACGCAATAACTCTGCCGGGCTTAACAACATTTTCATAGGTGATCTGAAAAGAAACATTACAGCTCTGAAACATGTTCAACTTTTTTTTTAAATGGCATAACTTCAAGGGGTACATGGCCAGAATCACAGAAGAGTGCTCGTGTTGTTCCTCTGCAAGAAAGTGTGAAAAAGAATTATATTGCCAACTACCGCCCTATATCTATTCTTTCCTGCGTATTCCAGATGCTAGAAAAACACGTACTTTCTGTGATGAATGCATTTATTGCTAAACATGACCTACTGAGTGTGAATCTGCACGGATTTGTCAGTGGGTTAGAAACAAAGGTGCTATGGGAAAATCTCTCTAATTTACTGCACCATAGCCTGGAGAACAATGAGGTGGCATTTGGCCTTTTTTTGGACGTAAAGAAAGCTTTCAACACAGTAAATCATCAAAATTTTAACTCTAAAGTGTACTCATATGGATTTAGGGGTCCTTTTTGTCACTAATTAAAAACTATCTTCAATATCGCTCACAAGTAGTCATGTTTGGGCCTATCTGCAGTGACGCGGTAAGTCTGTTGTGCGGTGTCCCGCAAGGGTATATTTTATTTCCTTTGTTGTTCAACTTGTATGCGACCAAGTGAAAGCATCAACCATATTTCTTTACGCTGATAACACTTTACTAGTATCAAGTAACCCTGAGTTTTCATGCGCCCAGGCTAACCTTCAGGAGGACGCTATTAAAGTTAGTGATTGGTTAGCCTCAAACCTAATACAAATAAATAGCACTAAACCCAGACTTGTCAACTGTCGTAAGCCGCATAAAGGTACCAAGTGTAGGTTCCATATATTTACACCCCTCATATTGATCTTTGTGTTCCTGTCAACCTATAGATAGCATCCCGTCGGTTAAGTATCTTGGTGTGCACATAAATAGCGATTTGACATGGAATACTCAGTTGACCCACATTTGTAAGAAACTTAGAGGTGTTGCCTGTTTGTTGTTTAATTTGAAAACCACGATGCCTATTTCTATTAGAAAACTAATCGCCCAGGTTCTGGAGTATAGTGTTTTTTAACTACTCTTTCACATGGAAATGTCGAGTTAATAGGATTTTAAAAAACATCGCTACAAGCGTCATCTACATGCCACAGGAAAATTTGCACGACAGTGTCTTTAGAACAGCCGGTTTGCCTTCTTTTGACAATCTTTTTAAACAAAATGTAGTACTAAAATATTTTTGGAGCAGTGCATACAGGCGCATAAACACGAAACCGGTACCGTTGAGACATGTTCCCCGTTATCTTAAACTCAGGGTGCGCACTCACTACGGTAAAGCAACAAGACGCTGTTATGTTCCAGCTATCTTTAATAAACTACCGGATGATGTATTTTCTTTGACCACCCGAAAAACACTGAGAGTTGCTGTTCAAGCGTTCGAGAGCTAGCCTTTAATATGTAGTGATGTTATCAGTGTAGTTGTGGTATGCTGTGCCAAATGTTTCTTTTTTTCCATGTTTTTTTTTCTTGCCTCTGACTGAGTACGGATATCGCGCGTTCATTGCCGGGGCTCCCGGTTGTCGCCGCACAAGCCCACTTGTGACTTCGGCGCTTCCGTTTCTGTATCCTGTTTTCAATATACTAAACAAAGATTATTATTATTATTATTATTATTATTATTATTATTATTATTATTATTATTATTATTATTATTATTATTATTATTATTATTATTATTATTATTATTATCCACAAATTGTCCCACAGGCTAAAGAAGATAGGCCACCAAGCTAATGTCAGAGTTGTTTTCTCAGCTCCCGAAAAGCTTGGGAAATGGTGCAAGCTTGTTAACACTGAATCTATACCAGAAAAGTGCACTATAAAACACGAAAACCAATTTGTAACATGCAAAGATGGTGTTATCTACTCCCTCCCATCACCTTGCGGCAAACAGTACGTTGGCCAGACGGGCAGATGCCTTAACGAGCACCTAAGAAAACACAATAACAATTCCATTCCAATAACTTCTCCAGGTGGTGGCCTATTCTGCACAAGTTCTACCGGAACATGGCCTCGTCAACGTATCGTGGAACACGGCTTTCCTTTGCGCCGCACAAGAAACAGGAGCGGCTGCAACAAGCTTTGACGAATGGCAATGTACCGGCAACCGCTGCGTCGGCACAGCACCAGGAGCATCGACATTATCGGCGGAGGCGTTTTCCTTGAACCTGCCTGTCCCTGATTTCGGCAGTGGGCTTGGCGGCACCGGCGCGAACAGAATGAACAATTCACTTCTCACCCTTCTCCAGGTGGTGGCTTATTCTGCACAAGTTCTACCGGAACATGGCCTCGTCAACGTATCGTGGAACACGGCTTTCCTTTGCGCCGCACAAGAAACAGGAGCGGCTGCAACAAGCTTTGACGAATGGCAATGGACCGGCAACCGCTGCGTCGGCACAGCACCAGGAGCATCGACATTATCGGCGGAGGCGTTTTCCTTGAACCTGCCTGTCCCTGATTTCGGCAGTGGGCTTGGCGGCACCGGCGCGAACAGAATGAACAATTCACTTCTCACCCTTCTCCAGGTGGTGGCCTATTCTGCACAAGTTCTACCGGAACATGGCCTCGTCAACGTATCGTGGAACACGGCTTTCCTTTGCGCCGCACAAGAAACAGGAGCGGCTGCAACAAGCTTTGACGAATGGCAATGGACCGGCAACCGAGCATCGGCACAGCACCAGGAGCATCGACATTATCGGCGGAGGCGTTTTCCTTGAACCTGCCTGTCCCTGATTTCGGCAGTGGGCTTGGCAGCACCGGCGCGAACAGAATGAACAATTCACTTCTCACCCTTCTCCAGGTGGTGGCCTATTCTGCACAAGTTCTACCGGAACATGGCCTCGTCAATTTATCGTGGAACACGGCTTTCCTTTGCACCGCACAAGAAACAGGAGCGGCTGCATTAAGCTTTGACGAATGGCAATGGACTGGCAACCACTGCATCGGCACAGCACAAGGAGCATCGACATTATCGGCGGAGGCGTTTTCCTTGAAACTGCCTGTCCCTGAATTCGGCAGTGGGCTTGGCGGCACCGGCGCGAACAGAATGAACAATTCACTTCTCACCCTTCTCCAGGTGGTGGCCTATTCTGCACAAGTTCTACCGGAACATGGCCTCGTCAACGTATCGTGGAACACGGCTTTCCTTTGCGCCGCACAAGAAACAGGAGCGGCTGCATTAAGCTTTGACGAATGGCAATGGACCGGCAACCGCTGCATCGGCACAGCACCAGGAGCATCGACATTATCGGCGGAGGCGTTTTCCTTGAACCTGCCTGTCCCTTATTTCGGCAGTGGGCTTAGCGGCACCGGCGCGAACAGAATGAACAATTCACTTCTCACCCTTCTCCAGGTGCTGGCCTATTCTGCACAAGTTCTACCGGAACATGGCCTCGTCAACGTATCGTGGAACACGGCTTTCCTTTGCGCCGCACAAGGAACAGGAGCGGCTGCAACAAGCTTTGACGAATGGCAATGGACCGGCAACCGCTGCATCGGCACAGCACAAGGAGCATCGACATTATCGGCGGAGGCGTTTTCCTTGAACCTGCCTGTCCCTGATTTCGGCAGTGGGCTTGGCGGCACCGGCGCGAACAGAATGAACAATTCACTTCTCACCCTTCTCCAGGTTAGTGAAAAACGTTATTACAGCAGTATTAGGGACGACTGTCCTGATATGCTAGTGCTGCCGAGCCCACATGCCCTCTTGTCTATTGCTGTTGAGTGTTGCGATGTCATTTCTGGCATTCTGCTGTGTTGTGGCGATATTGAGACGAACCCGGGGCCCGACACGGCGGCTTTGTTACAAACTATTCTTGATGGTCAAAACGAAATCAAGGCGGATATATCAGAAATGAAGCATAAGCTGTCTAACATGGAAACGGTGGTATCTCATGTGACCGAATTGGCTAAAAGGCTTGAGGAGTCTGAGAAAGAACTATCTAGTTTGCGTGCAAGCATGGATAACATGTTAAGACAGATCGACGACCTCGAGAATCGTTCTCGTCGAAACAATGTTGTCATTCACGGTATTCGTGAGGTTCCAGATGAAACGTACGAACAGCTAAAAACCAGTGTAGTAAGCGGTGTTTTTCATGAAAAACTGGGTGTTTCCGTGGCGAGCACCGAACGTATTCATAGGATAGGACGACCAAGCACAGAGCGTCCCAGGCCTGTAATTTTGCGTTTTGGCAACTACAATGAACAGGTAGAAGTACTAAAAAATACCAAGAAGTTGAAGGATACAAATTTTTCCGTTCACGAAGATTTCTCAAGTATCGTCAGGAACAGAAGGCAAAACCTTTGGAAAAGTGCTGCAGATAACCGAAAGAACGGACAAAAAGTGGCTTTAATTTTTGACAAGCTGAAAATAGATGTCATGTATGCTTAGAATGACGTTACAAGCGAACGTTATCAGGTTCATCAGCCGCTATCAAATGCTTCCACGTCTGCCCGAGAGAGTGTTTCTACGGCTACCCGGGGGAGTTCTTCTCCATCTGTTCAAGACTGACAGACAAGCGGAAATGAATTTCATATACTACACATAAATGCACGCAGTCTTGTTAATAAGGTAGAGGAGCTGGAGCACGTTTTATTAGAACACCAACCTGATGTTGCAGTTGTCACGGAAACTTGGCTTCACCCTGATATTTTGGATACGGAGATATGCCCCCTTGGTATGGCGGTATTAGATTTGACCGCAGCAGCCGAGGGGGAGGCGTAGCTATTTTCATTGGCAATACGATACAGCACACGGTTATTTCAGGCCCTCATAACATCGAATCCGCTTTTTGCCGAGTCTATCGCGGAACACATGAAATTTTAATTGGCGCTGTGTACCGTCCTCCGGGCGCAACTTCAGACGTCATTGATGCATTCAACGACTTTCTACACCATTTGCGAATTCAAAACAAAAACGCGATAATCGCGGGGGATTTTAACGTTGCGGATGTGAAATGGGATGAAATGATGCCGGGGCAACGTGAACGAGAGGCAGCGCTCGGTCTTCTAGATTTGTGCTTTTCTCATGGGCTTCAGCAGGCAGTACGAGACTGCACAAGAGTAAAGGGTAACAGCAAATCAGTTTTAGACCTTCTTTTTCTAACTCAAGGTCTTTTGTCACAGCCGGTGGAGGTAGAAGTGTTGCCTGGTCTTTCCGATCATTGTTTAGTTAGTATGAAATTGTCCTTTGCCTCTTTTCGAAAGAAAACGATTGGAGTGTCATCTTACAGAGATTTTAACAGGGAAGACGACAACGCCGTACTTGACGAGCTAGATTACTGCTTTGGCCCGTTTGAAGAACTAAGCTGTAACGAATCAGTGACTGTTAATGAACTATGGTTAGAATTCAAATCTTTAGTCCATAGGTGCATAACTCGTTATGTGCCACTGGTCACAAAAAAGAAACGTGCGTGCAGTCCGTGGATAACAAGGAACATTATTCAACTAAAAAGAAACATCGGCAGGCGTAGGAAAAAGTACCGACGCACACTCGATCCGCCTGCGTTGAGTGACATGCTAGCTCTAAGTAGTAATATGAGGTCACACATAAAGGAATCTAAATTTAAGTTTTAGAACGTTACATTGGAAAACTTTCTACGAGAATCACCTCAAAAGTTTTGGAGACACTTGGCAGTACCAAAGAAAAAATTTGCGGAGATAAGCTCAGAGAGCGGACCTATAAGTGAAAAGACTGAAATGTGCGATCTTTTCAATAGATACTTCGCAAGTGTTTTCAGTGAAGACGATAACAAACCAGCGGATTCTAGGTTCGCTGCTGAAACACGCGCAATTGACGACATAAGCTTATCGATAGAAAGCGTACTGAATTCATTGTTGAGCCTAAAAACATCAAAATCAATGGGCCCTGATGATATTCCTAATCTGCTTTTGAAGCGATATGCAGAATGGTCAGCTAGATACCTCGTACTAGGGTTTAGGAAGTCACTATCAACAAGCACGGTTCCCGATGATTGGAAAACTAGCAAAATAGTTCCTATCCTCAAGATTGGAGATTCAAAAACGGTCAGTAATTATCGTCCTATCGCACTAACGTCAACCTGTTGTAAGCTTCTAGAGCACATTGTCTCAAAGCACATTCGACAATACTTAACAGATATTGAATTCTTGAATAGGTGTCAGCATGGTTTTCTACAGGGCATGTCAACGGTTACACAATTAATAGAAACTTTGCATGATTTTAGCGAAATCATTGACCAGAAAGGGCAAATTGACATAATGATCCTAGACTTTAGGAAAGCCTTCGATCAGGTAAATCATAGAAAACTTTTAAGCAAATTTCAATCAGTACTCAAAAACTCAAATATAGTTCGTTGGCTGGAAAGTTTTCTTGTGGGCCGCAGGCAATTTGTAAGTATTGACGGGAGCGCATCCCAAGTGTGTGACGTGACATCGGGAGTGCCACAGGGCTCGGTACTCGGACCGTTATTGTTTCTTGTTTACATAAACGACCTCATTGAAGATTCAGAAATCAAGGCCAGATTATTTGCAGACGATTGCATTATTTATACTAATGTTAATTCAGTTGAAGATCAAGTTAAGCTTAATGGTTACCTGCTGAACATTAGCGAATGGTGTAGAAAGTGGCAAATGTCTTTAAACCCCAGTAAAACAGTATGTATGACAATCACACACAAACATCAGCCACTCGAATTTGACTACTCATTACAAGAAAACAAACTTAATCGAGTAACAGAATATACACACCTGGGAGTGACAATTACTTCAGACCTGCGTTGGAACACTCACGTACATAACATTGTTGCTAAAGCAAATAAAAGATTAGGATTCATTAGGCGGTCACTTAAGCATGCTACACAGGATACTAAACTTACGGCTTATAAGATGCTCGTACGCCCGATAATGGAATATGCGTATGAGGTGTGGGATCCCTACACTCAAACACTTGCAGCTGAACTGTAGCGAGTGCAGCGACGTGTACTTCGCATTATCTATTCTCGCTTCCGAAGAAAAGATCAGGCAACCCCACTTTACACTTTAGCGAACTTGCGCCCTCTTCAATGTCGCCGGAAACAAACAGACTCATTCTTTTCTATAAGATCATGAACAACATGGTACATATCGATAAGCAGCAATACATAAGCCAAACTACTTCACGTATCACTCGGGGTAAACATTGCAGACAAGTAAAAGAACAAAAGTTTTCTAAGCACTGCTACAAGCATTCCTTCTTCCTGTCCACAGCGAGAGAATGGAACAGACTGCCAGAGAATGTGGTGCTCGCGTCGGGTGTGGATGCGTTCTCTGCCGGAGTTGATTGTTGGTATAGTGCCTGATATAATGCGCCTTGCATTTGTGTTGGGCATGGTGTTTTCACATTGTTTTCTGTTTCGTTGCAGCGATATTTCTGCGCATTTTTATTTGTTGCTTAGAGGTCAGTTCCATTTTTGATATGTTAAAACTTGGCACCGAGTGGATGGTGCTGGTGTTTTGTTTGTCGAGTTCCGCCTTTGTAATATGTACCCTGTATCGCTCCTATCTTGATCCCTGACCGGACTGATAGTATCTCTAATAAATAAATAAATAAAAATAAAGGACCTCTCCGCATCCATTGCAGAGATTGTAAAAGTAAAGACTACCAGCCATATTTCCAAAAAAAACAAAAGTGTTAAATAGGCATCGGGACAAGATAACCCGTGAAATTATTCATCATCATCAGCCTGACTATACCCACTGCAGGGCGAAGGCCTCTCCCATATTTCTCAACTTAATCCGGTTCTGTGCTAACTGCATCCACTTGACCCCTGCGAACCTCTTAACCTCATCCGCCCACCTAACTTTCTGCCGCCCCCTGCTACGCTTTCCTTCCCTTGGAATCCAGTTTGTTACCCTAATCGACCATCGGTTATCCTCTCTTCGCACTAAATGTCCTGCCCATGTCCATTTCTTCTTCTTCATTTCCACTAGAATGTCAGTAACGAGTTATTTCTCTGACCCACTCTGCACGCTTCCTATCTCTTAATGTTACCCCTACCATTTTAATGTTGCCCCTACCGTGAAATTATTGAGGCCGCACAAATCGCTTGGTCAAATAAGGCCTATGTCTGCAGCCCGTTTTGGCGTTTTTAGCGAAGGAAATAAGATATCTAGCTACAGGGAAGTGACGTGGTGGCATCAAATGTGTTTTCCAGTGCAGAATCAAGGGTGTATCGCTTCTGTGTTTTCTTTTGTTGTTTGGAGCTTGATATTTGAAAGTCAGCGCCTGTCCGTGTATGACTTACTTCCGTCTTTGCCCAAGTTGCGCTGTTCTTCTTCAAAATGGTATAACAACTCGCCCAAGCATCATTTCTAACGAGTCAATGCGGGGTCGCCGACGACAACGACGGCTACAGTTCCAAGAGAAACAATTTCATAATTCATTTTGTGAACATGGCGGATCACTTGATAAGGTCCAAAATAGCTATGTATTAGTTTGAGCATTTTATTTGGTGGACAATATGTCTACAGTGGAGAGATATGGGAGAGGCCTTCGCCCTGCAGTGGGTATAATCAGGCTGATGATGATGATGATGATGTCTACAACCTGACGCGGTCACCTGGGCTGTATGTCGTTTACCTGTGACGCAGGTTGTCGCGTCTGGAGTCAGTGCCTTGTTGCGACCCGATGTGCAAGAAAGCAAGCTGCCAAGCTTTTCCAGTTTTCTTAGACGAAGTCCGCATGTGGTCTCAAGTTGTCATCGGCCCACGGGAGCGCTGTGTCCGGCATCACCCACACTTCTATTTGGTAGACTAGACGTAATGGGGTAATTGTGTTGCTCGCCGTTTCCTTGAACAGTTTGGACAAGAGGCCTCTGTCGGAGGAAGCCCTGCTGGGTGCTTGACATGGGAAGGGTGTCCAGGCAGGGCAGGCTCCTCGTGGAATTTTTTGCGCCACCAGACGTGATTCGCGCTTGCAATGCAAGCTGCTGTGCCTTTACTATATATTTTTATATGCCTCCTCCCACGTCGTCACCCATCATGATCCTCTTTCTTCTCCTCTGACCTTTCCCCAGTGCATAGTAGCAGGCCAGAATTTTTATCATTCCGGCTAACCTCTCTGCCTTTGCTTTAAATAAATCTATCTTTCTATATCTTGTCTCGCAAGCCGCAGTTTTGTGCGGAAATGCATTGCAAGGAAGTATTTGGACCCACACTTTATGCTCCATATCCACCTACATGGAATCATCCCTGGTGAAAAAACTTCTATGAGCCACAATAACCTAATTCGAATTCTCACACTAAGCTCGTACAAATCTCATATCATATCATACGAATCTCCATCAACGTATGAGAAATATATGAGATTGTATGACATTTATATGAGTTTAGTATGAGAAATTTGTATAAGATTATTGTGACTCATACGACTTTTTTCACTACGGATGTCCGCCAGAGTTTTATTCAGCGGTTTTACCGGTCCATTTATCTAGGGATAATATGCTGTCGTAGTTCGATGGCTGGTATTACTTACATGGAAAATGTCGTAAACAGTGCAAGCTGAGAATGCATTGCCTCGATTTATAATGACGACGGACCATGTCGGAACACAATTGCCCGCATAAAGTGCGCGACTTAGATCGATGTGCATTGAGAGAGAACTTGCCCTTAAGCGTAACGCGGCCGATAATCTATTGCAACAACCATCCATTTGCTTCCTCCGAAGACATGAGAAATGGTCCGAGAAGGTCCATGATGAACATGCCGGGCAGATTTAGGGATGGCGTCTTCCTAAGCTTGCACCCATGGCTGGCCCGAACGTATCGCTTCGCACACAGGACACGGTTGGACCAGCAGTAATTACGCCATACTTTAGCAAGTGGTCGCATTTACGTCGGCTCGTAGTGGCAGGTAAGTGGGTCTCGTTGGTGAAGGGGGCTGGTGCTACTAGGAAGTAACACTTGCCATTGGTGGCGGAGTTTTTCTTATACAAAAATCCACCTCGACGAAGTAAGGTTGGCAATAGGCAAGCCAGTTGTTAGAGCATCTATGTATACTGGTGCCATAAATGTTTCATGAGCATCTTTAACTCCCCGCCAGCATGTTGTTCTCAGACGATTTCGGACGAGGTGACGGCCCCAAGGAACTCGTCGTGTTCTGCATTGCCTTCGAAAGGTTCCACGGGTGCATGCCAGCTTCGGTGTGTCAGCGACCAGACTTGTAAACGATGGTGAAGTTAAATTCATGAAAACGTAGGCCTCAGTGCACTAGCCATGCACATGGGTCCTTAACGATTGTCAACCGGCACTACAAGTCGTGGACAGTAATAACCTAATAGTGCCTGCCGTTATGCTAGGGGGAAGAAGGAGCGCTTTGTGATGGCCCACAATTGCACTAAGCATTCCTTTTCGGTTGTGAATCAGTTACATTCAGCGCTTCAAAGTGCGCAGTTTGCATAAGTGATCAGCTCCAGACAAAAATGGCTCCTCATCTTGTGTCAAGAACGTCAGAGAACTAGCCATCTTAGCAAAGGTTTTGATGAAACGCCTCTAGTCCGAACAAAAGCATATAGAAATCCTCGTATGACATTGTTATCAGTGGGAACGGGAAAGTCGACTAAGTCAGAAGTTTCTCTGGTTGCGGCAAGATTTGCTCGTCGCTTACGATGAGCCTTAGTAACTTTGTTCACTCAATCAAAAATTTAAGTTTTCCGATTTTAGGGAAGGATGAGTTAACCGAACAGCTTTTAAAGTTACTGTGAGTCGCTGTAAAGGTCTCAAAAAGGTTGTCTAAAAATTATTACATCGTCTAGGTATAATAGCCATGTTTGCGATTTGAGCCCGTTGGCCCTCAGGCTCGGGAATTTTGCCGGAGCACCGCAGAGTCTGTAGGGGAGCAAATGAAATTCATAGATTACGTCTTCAGTTACAAAGGTAGTTTTATCCTTGTCTTTATCGTCAACTTCATTTGCCAATATCCACTGCGTAGATCTGCTGAACAAAGGTACTTAGCTTGGCGGAGTCTGTCGATGAATTCATTTATTGGACGTAGCGGATAAAAAGAATTTTTCACCACGTTGTTAAGTTAGCTGTATTCCATACAGAAGCGTAGCGCGCGAAAGTTTTTACAAGAACCAGGGATAAAGGCCATGGAATATTCGATGGCTGGATTATGCCGTGATACCGTATCTCTAAGTATGGATGGTCTCGCGCTCTCTGGGGTAGACATGATAAGGCTACTTATGTACAGGGAGTGCGCCATCATGAATGATTATCGGGTGCTGAGTAATTGGTGTTTGATGTGCCTTAGACGACAACGTAAAGCAGTCTCTGAACTGCATAAACCATTCTTGTAATTGCTGCCTTTTTATAGGCGGGAGACTCATTTATTTGAATGGCTCTTAGTGCTTCTTTAATTCCACCAGCCATGTTTCGTTAGGCATGCGAAGTATTAAGCCACCTCTTGGACAAGGTCCCCGTGAGCTATAGGTGCGCCAAGAAATGGTGATTTTCACTACTAAAACTCGTTACGAGCACCTCAGTGCGGTTGACATTAAGCAAGCATCCAAGCACACAAAAAACCAGGGCGAAAAGGGAAAAAAGAACACAAAACGACAAGACAGGCGCTAGCTACCAACTGTTTATCGGCAGGAAACAAAAGCACAGTATAAGTCAAGAACGAACACCACGTGACGATACGAGGGGAGGAGGGGGGAAAGAAAAAAACTGCATGAAGCATTGTCATGTCTTTAAAGGTGCTGACATTTTACATCCGAAACTGCGCAATACGTCCTCCGTAGTCGATTGTTGTAGCACGTTGACCAGATAGCAAACCATGACGCACGACGCGTCATCAATTTGTGTCGGTACGACTAACAACAGCCATGCCTAAGGGTGGTGCTAAAATATTAAAATGTATAAAGCGATTAATTAGTACGGTGAAAGCGGTAAGAAAAGCGAAGCAAAACCATAGTCTGAACCTAAATAAAGATACAACCATAGTGCAATCCTTGGTGATGCCACCAATGCACATGGTGAAACAATGGGTAAATAAAAAAGTACTAAAACATACCTGGCTAAGATTCGCTGAAACAGAGAGTGAACAGGCAGGAAACAATAACGTCTCCGATCACCGAACCCTGAGAAAGAGGTTAAGGAACGATCCAGGAAACGAATGACTTTTTTATTTTGTGCAATGAACACAAGGGTGTGCCGCCTTTAGCAATCAAATATGCCTCATTCACCTACCTTTCAGTTTTTGTCTTTGTCGTCTCTAAAAATCATTTGTCCTATTAAGGGCTCGCATTTGTAGAGAGGCTGGTGTCAGTGTTTTGAAGGATTTACCCCGAATAGGTTTTGTAGATTGAGAAAGTGCTCCCTCACCTTAACATTAAAGCACCGTCCCTTCTGGCTTAAGGCGACGGCAAAAACAAAACAAAACTAAAAGCGTAATCATTTTTGGAGTTCCAGAGAGTCTTATTTGACCCATGAACTGTCCCTTTCGTGGCACTTTGCTCAATTGACGATCAGAGTGGGTATCTGGTCGGACGTTTTCTTGCAGCCTAAAATGCATGCACCTCCCTTCTCTTCCTTTTTGCATATCCTACCGTCGCAGCTGTTCGTCTTTGACAGGCGCTTTTTTCAGATTTGAGACGCTAAACTGCGGGATAATGAATCAGGCGCAGTGCTAGCATCTCCAGGAAAGGCGAAGACATTTTATAAACCAAGGAGACGACCTGTGCTTTCCCCTCGACCACCTTCATGAGTCACGGGAACTAAAGGATCGAATTCAGTTGGATATAGTGAACGTCAAACTCAATTCTCGTGAAACAGTCAAAAAGGGGTAAATGAGATGCTAATTCAGTTCAGTTCAGTCGTTCAGTCGTGTCCGACTCTTCGTGGCCCTATGGACCATGTCACGCCACGTTTTCCAGTCTCTCACTATCTTCCTAACATCACATAACTTTATCTGCAGTGCCTCGAGGATGCCATCTAACCATCGCGTTCGCTGCCTACCCCTTCTCCGGTGACCCTCAACCTTTCCCAACATCAAATCTTTCTCCAACACCAAAGTAGCTGAGCTTTAACTTTAGAATTTCTTTATTCTTTATTCTTTATTCAATGATTACCCCGCTTAGCCCGAGGGCGCTACAGCAGGGGGGTTACAGAGTGGAAAAAAACACATCTTCATTTATGGAGCACACTTGATGACTTGAAAGCCGATTCCATTCACTGATGGATCGAATGGTTTGGGCGCCCGTCTCGGCTGCGGGAGGTGGTCAGTTCGAAACCCGCCGCCGGACACCCACCGGTAAAATTGGGTACAAGCGTCCCCCGGCCCGGCGCCCGGCTCTTTCAGGGGTGTGCGTTTGGGAGAGGCTCTGCTAACCCTGCTGTGCTCCTTCGGGGGCCTAGTTTCGAACAACCATGGTCTGCAAAGGCCGTGCTGAAAAAAAAAAAAGGGCCACATAATGGGCTGTTGCCGCGCAAGGCGGACTTATTGTTGTCCGATGGCGGAACGAATCACTGCCACATCGGCGCAACTATTTGGGCCGTGACCCCTTTTCCCAAGCATTTCGAAACTAGGCCCCCCGGGACTGCCAGAAGATCAAATCAGTCGATATTGTCGACCTAAACCCTGACTGCTGCAGCTGAGGCTCTAAGGGAGCACTTCAGGTGAGGGTCAAAGGAAGTACCTTTGCAAGACAAACAGAACCACCTTGCAGGCTGCGAGGTTCGAAACTGGGTTTGGGCCCACTGCGGAGGAGGGGCGCGCAGCGGGGTTTACGGAGCTTCTCCCAAACGCACACCCCTGGAAAAGCCGAGCGCCAGGCCGGGGGACGCTTGTACCCATTTTTACTGGCGGGTGTCCGGCGGTGGGTTTCGAACTAACCACCTCCCGCAGCCTAGGCCCCCGAAGGAGCACAGCAGGGTTAGCAGAGCCTCTCCCAAACGCACACCCCTGAAAGAGCCGGGCGCCGGGCCGGGGGACGCTTGTACCCAATTTTACCGGTGGGTGTCCGGCGGCGGGTTTCGAACTGACCACCTCCCGCAGCCGAGACGGGCGCCCAAACCCCTCTTTTGACCCTCCAATGAGCAGTCAGGGTTTAGGTCGACAATATCGACTGATTTGATCTTCTGGCAGTCCAAGGATCTCTCAAGAGACTTCGTTAGCACCAGAATTCAAACGCGTCAATTCTTCGGCGGTCAGCCTTTTTCACAGTCCAACTCTCGCATCCAAACATCACAACTGGAAAGACCATATCACGAGTAATACGGATCTTGGTTGGCAGACTAATGTCTCTGCTCTTTACTAGGCGGTCAAGGCTAACCATTGCTCTCTTTCCCAGAAGCAGGCGTCTCCTAATTTCATGGCTGCAGTCTCCTTCCGAGGTAATCTTGGAGCCCAAGAAGAGAAAATCTGTCACAGCTTCCACTTCTTGTCCATTGATGCTCCAGGCCTTCATAGGGCAAGACGCCATGATCTTTGTGTTTTTAATGTTTAGTTTAAGCCCAAACTTCTCACTCTCCTCTTGTACGCGCATCAGAAGTCTCTTGAGTTCCACTTCACGTTTTGCCATTAAAGTGGTTCAGTTCAGTTCAGGCGTTCAGTCGTGTCCGACTCTTCGTGACCCTATGGACCATGTCACGCCACGCTTTCCGGTCTCTCACTATCTTCTTAACATCACATAGCTTCATCTGCAATGCCTCGAGAATGCCATCTAACCATCGCGTTCGCTGCCTACCCCTTCTCCGGCGACCCTCAACCTTTCCCAACATCAAATCTTTCTCCAGCGACTCCTCTCTTCTCATCAGATGACCAAAGTAGCTGAGCTTTAACTTTAGAATTTGACCCTCCAATGAGCAGTCAGGGTATCATCCGCATATCTAAGGTTGTTGATACGTTTTCCAGCAATCTTCACTCCAGCTGAAGACTCATCCAGACCGGCCTTCCTCATGATGCACTCTGCATATAGGTTAAATAGGCAGGGCGACAGTATGCAGCCTTGCCTCAGTCTTTTCTCAATCGGAAACCAATCAGTAAGACCATGCCCAGTTCTGACTGTGGCCTCTTGTCCTTCATACAGGTTCCTGAGGAGACAGATGAGGTGAATTGGAACTCCCATCTCTTGCAGAGCTTGCCACAATCTGCTGTGATCTACGCAGTCAAACGCTTTCACATAATCAATAAAGCAGAAGTAGATGCTAATTACGAGATGCATAAAAAGGAATCCAATAGCAGGAAAGTAGAACACCAACGAAGCCATTGGAAGTTTTTTGATCTTGACTGGTGTGAAATATTAATTCAGTCATAAATATAAGTGATTAGAAGAAGAAAAATACCTAGCATGGCGCCGGCGATGGCATGTGGTTGTTTTGTCCCCTAATTTCTAATCCTTTACTTTCGTGATTGCATTTACATTTAACGTCATTGAACGCCGAAAAAGATCTGCTATGTCTTCCATTGTGTCAGCAGCTTCCTTTGCATAACACTTTAAATCGAGCGCACATAAGAATGAGTTGCGCTCTCATTCCAGCAAAAAGAGAATAATACCAAAGCAAGTACCACACTTTGAAAGTAGCAGTCAGCTTCCGGTGTATAAGGGTAGCTACTTGCCTTCTGTCGTTCTTCCCCAGCCAGCTACGATTACTTTCTTTCCAGTCAGGTCGAGTCTCTCAGTGGGAAGGCAGACTGGAGTCACGTATTCATCAAATTGCAGTGGTTGTTCGACCTGAGGTTTAGAAACACACAAAAGTACAGACATTTACTAAGGGATTACCATTCCGCCTCCTTAAGTACGTTGCAATATTTGCGCAGTATAGTGACTGCCTTCTTGTGCAAAACGCCGAATTCCCTTTAAGCAGCACCTGCGAGTGCCAGTGCGAAATAAAACAACTGGAAATTAACTGGTGAAACATGCAAAGTTCCTTGTTTAGCAGCCATCCTGATAGACGTAAAAGAAAAGAGAATGGCTGGGCTATTCGTTATCAGACGAGATGGGAAAGAATTGCTCTGCTGCGTTAATACTAAAGTACTTGGGAAGTTTACACAGCTATATATGAGAAAAATATAACAACCACAGAAGCTTAACGCAGTCACTTCGGTAACTTGTTAAAAGTGAATGTCGTTCACATTAGTTAATATTCGGTTGATACGGGCCAAAGTTCGTGGTTTGCCGAGGCAAAATATTGATGTGATCTTTCAACTGTTCCCGGTGCATTATACTTCGAAATCAGTGTTGGTCCCAATTCGCCGACGTCAGTTGGCTGCCTACTTGTGCCATGCCTTGAGAGTGACCTCTACTAACTTTGAGGGTGGCAATAAACTGGGCATGATCCATACTGCATGACTATACGTTTGGCCCAGTTAAGAGTAGATCCTAACTCAACGTTGTCCACCCTGAAATTATATCAATCCACATTCTGCGTATTTTTATGCACTGCATTAGAAATTAACGCTGGATAATGCTTGGTCTTTGGTTTCATGACGTAACAGTCGGTTTGAACAATCTGTATCTCGATAAAGTTGACAGAATTCTTCCTTGGGGTAGGTGCCGCTGGAGGAGTGCCTCCGTACTAATATGTGAAGCGAATCAAAACACAAGGAAACACAAGGAAGGGGAGCTCTTCTACGGTATTAGTTTATGCGCACTGTTTAGGCGCTTTGTCAGATTACATGAATGAATATTTTGGCACAAACTCTACCTACCTTAATTTGTTACCAACAACAAGCTTATTCATTTGCTTAAACCACCTAAAATGATATCGTGTTTTTTGCTGTTCACAGCCAGTCTCTTCATCTGCATTTTTTGGCATTGTCACTGCCACGTGACAATACTCATGAACAATTAAGCCTGTTGTTAGCCATCAACCAAGTCCCCTCACCCCGCCTCCCCGTTGCCGATAACATATCGTTTATATAATTTCTACAAAACAAATGGCTTTCCTCTAATAAACCCGGATATGCAAGCAAAAGCTTTGTTATTTTTGGTTATGCTGGGTTTCTAAGCAAGTTTGGACTGGTATACAAGCCTAGTCTACAAAGCGGAAGTTCTATTAATTTTGGTGAGATACGGTCTGCTCCGTTCGAACGCCTCCGTTGCGGTCTGCGAACCCCAAGAAATCGCAGCCGAAGCATTCAGCGTCGTCGCTATTCACTACTCCAGCACTTCGTCTTCGTCTCCAAGGCTACTTACCGTAACAATATGCTTGTACTCCATTATGCCAGACCTATTATACCAAAACCTTTACTTTAGAGATGGTAGCGCACTTGCATGGCGCAAAGTTTACCTGATATAAATCGGCCATCATCATTTTGATTGCTGTTCAGTTTGTCTGTTCCTTGTGTTGTCCAAGAAGCTTTCTTCACTGACAGCCGCAATTAAGTATTTGGAGCGCATTTCCTATTTTCGTCTCTCTTCTCGAAGTTCTCGTGCACCAAACGGATTTGTTTTCCTTTCTTTGGTATTTGTTTTCTCTTTCCTTAAATGACGTTCTTAATGCAAAGCCCACATACACTATGCTGCCAAATAAACAATGTTTTGTTCTTTTTACGGCAAGGAAACTTGAACTTACGCTTCTCTGATTATACACGTATTCTCTTTCTCCGCTCTAGGTTGGTCCTTGTGTGCGCACGCATGTGCGAATCCGCTCTGGCTAATTTTCCTACTCCGACCGCCTTGCTTTTCTGACGATTTGTATTATGTTTCCCACAGTTCATGAAGGTCCCCGGCACCTGCCCAGTCAATGTTCAGGATCGGCACACCGTTTTTACGATCTGCATTGGCACTTGTTTTTGCTTAGATCAGCGCCAGCCTCGCTAAGCTTACCGCAGCTGGCGTTATGGCTCTGCTTCTCCGCCGGGCCCAGAACTTTGCGAAGCATGGCGCTGTTACCGCGGATAGAAAGCATCTGTTTTCTGAAGAATGCGTACCCTAGGCCTGGATCTATATAGCCTGCTGGTTCAACATCTTCAAAACGCGCTTCAAGCCACAGCTGACGGAGTAGCATTTCGAGTCCGAACAATGGCACCCGTCGCATCAGCGCTTTCCCTCCACGTTACGCAACAACGTCGCCGCGCTATGTCACCACCACCGCTCCTTCTTCTAGATTTTAATTTCAAAATTCGATACCACGGGGTCATTAATCAAACTGGTTTGGGAGAGCTTACCGCCATCGGTGACCTGCATTCACGACAACCTGATCTTCAGCCCCGCGAACTGGGATCGTGTCGTCACGTATACGAAGATCGAGACAATCACCCTGTGTTCGGCAGGCTGCAAGCTCCCGTCTAATTACCCCATCAGGTGCATACGCACGCGGTATCATTCACAGCTAACACATGGATGAGACCACGGAGGAACTCATGGAGTTTCTGATATCCCTGAATATGGAGCACCGCATTCTCTGCATCGCCGCTTACGTCTGTTTCAGTCGTCATCACTTTCGCAGGGACCAAGGTCCCCCACCAAGTCTCCTACGCTAGCAGCGCTCCGCGCACTACGACTTCAGGAATAAGGTAGAAACCTGTCTTAACTGTCGCAAACTGAAATCCGACCAGACATTTGCCCGTCTCCTAGCATTTTGAAGCGTCTTCACTGAGGAGCTCGCATCCCTGGCCACGACCACGAATGCACATCGCTTCTGTTGTTTGTTCTGATCCTCACAATGGAGACCGGTTCCTCTACGTCCAAATGCCGCCTCCTGCTGTTCTGAAATAAACCTCCAGGCTACGAATTCACACACTGCGTCTACCTCCTGTCGTTTTCTGCCCGGACCCGTTACCAAGAAGGTCACACCACCTCGGCCAAAATTTATTCCGGCCGCTCTTCCTCCTCGATCCGGGCCTCGAGCTGGAGCCTCTCCCGGTCCTTCCCGCCGCTTGCTCCAAGCTTTCCGATTATTGAGAATCCGCGGCCGCGAATAATCAGGTGAGGTAACCAGTCGCGGCTTCTCAGTGCTCACGCTGCCCAATCTCAGTCTCGCGATTCAGAGCTGCAAGCCCCCTCACGAGATAACAGCCGCAAAAGTACAGCAACCATAGTTCTGCATAAAGAAAGTAGCAAAATACCCATAAAGAAAGGTGTTAAGCAAGGAGACACAATCTCCCCAGTACTATTCACAGCTTGCTTAGAGGAAGTATTCAGAGACTTGGAATGGGAGCAGTTAGGGATAAGGGTAGATGGAGAATACCTCAGTAATCTGCGATTTGCTGATCACATTGCCTTGCTATGTAACTCGGGGGATGAACTGCAAATAATGATTGGTGACTTAGAGAGGAAAAGTAGAAAGGTAGGCTTGAAAATCAATATGCAGAAGACTAAGGTAATGTTCAACAGCCTCGGGAAGGAACAGCAGTTTACATTAGGTAGCGAAGTATTGGAAGTAGTAGGCGAATAAGTCTACTTAGGAGAGGTAGTAACCGCAGATCCGGACCATGAAAAGGAAATAAGAAGTAGGATAAGATTGGGATGGAGCACATTTGCAAGCACTCACAGATTATGACGAGCAGCTTATCGGTATCGCTAAAGAGGAAAGTATATAACAGTTGCATCTTACCTGTACTCACCTATGGGGCTGAAACGTGGAGGCTTACCAATAGAGTTCTACTAACGTTGAGGACACCCCAGAGGGCTATGGAACGAAAAAAGGTAGGGGTAACATTAAGAGATAGAAAGTATGGAGACGTGGGTCAGAGAAATAACTCAAGTTACCGACATTCTAGTGGAAATTATGAAGAAATGGCCATGGGCAGGACATGTAGTGCGAAGAGAGGATAACCGATGGTCGCTTAGGGTAACAAACTTGATTCCAAGGGAAGGAAAGCCTAGCAGGGGGCGGCAGAAAGTTAGTTGGGTGGATGAGGTTAAGAAGTTCGCAGGGGTGAAGTGGATGCAGCTAGCACAGAACCGGGTTAAGTGGAGAAATATGGGAGACGCCTTCCCCCTGCAGTGGGTATAGTCAGGCTGATGATGATGATGATGATGATGATGAAAGCTTGCAACCTACAGATGCAAATGCTTAGGTGAAGGGTCCACCTCTTAAGCCCGCACCACAGCCTCACACAACGCCTTCCCCATCACATCAGCCTCTCTAACACCTCACCTCACCTCTCCTCGACATACATTCAGCGGCAGCCTAAAACTAGTACTTTCAGTCTTCCCAATAAGCGTAAAGCTCCCTCCCGCTCCGAGCGCAGTTACGTTTGTCGACCTCGAGGAATTCGAGGCTCGTCTAGGGGAAACCACATAGGCTAAGAGTGATGCTAATCTGAAAGAAAATTTTTCTGTATTCTCCTACCAAACCAAAAGCAAGCGCACTAGCTCCAAAACCAAATGCATTAACATAATCAATAACAGTTCGAATGATGATGCAACTAATGGAAACACGTGACTCAGACCTACCTAGAAGTTAGAGGCGATACTATGGAGCCCTCCCCTCCACCCGGTTTAAACCGTATGATCGCTTGCTCTTTGTTCAAATTCCAACTCGTCAATCCTTTACTTACACCTAACCATGGTGCCTCGCCAATTGCTTAACGCGTGGCAGTGGAACTGCAGGGGATTTCTTCACAAGCGAGACACCCTGCAGCAGTGCATCCGAAATTCGTATATCGATCGATCTTCCTGATATCATCGCCCTTCAGGAAACTCATGGCCAATCAAAAACCCTAGCTATAAGGCATGCTTTTCTATAAATTTCGGCGCTCCTGACACTGCTACCCTTACGTAATGCAACATGCCGGCCATTCAACGCTCCTTAGGCGACATTTATTTAACTCCTTGTTCAACGTCTCCGCCGTACAATGTAGGGAAAGGCTCTTCATACCTAATCCTTACAACTTCAAAGAAGAGAGAAGATGTGAATTCACCACTGCGCATTCCCTTGTGGACTATAGCTAGCGCACCGTTCAGGTCTCCTCGTTGTAAAAGATTTCAATGCCCATCACCCCTTTTGGATCCACCCCATCACAATCCTAAGGGGCAACAATCTGTGGCTACGAGAAAAAGTACTGAGCCTCACCATTGTTACACACCCTCACAACCCTACCCGCATAGGCGCCAGCCCATCTGTTGACATTTTACGTGAACAAAAGGTCGCCGGTACTTGGGACAAGTTTCCTTCTCTTCGTCCTCAGATCACTCCTGGCAACCTGGAAATGTAGATCTCCACACTTCAGGAAGAATGTCTGTACTACTACAACAGAGTCTCCAACCACGGCTGATCAGCCTACTACAGACAGCCGTCTGGTCCATCTATGGAAGACCGGCGAAAGGATGAAACAGCTGGAAAGCGTAAGGGCACAATAGAACACTTCGGCGTCAAATTGCTCAAATAGGCAAACAGATCAAGACTCCCACTATCGCCTTGGTTACCCAGCAGTGGGGTGAAGTTTGCGGCAATATGCTCGGCCAGTTCGGGTTAATCCGCAACTGGCGCCTTGGTCGCAACCTTTGAGACGAGGACAGTTGCAAAGCATCCCTGTAGGGCAGTACTCCCCAAAGTTCATCATAATGTGCGGTATCTCAGTACTGTACTCCTCGACCAGCTGGCCTATATGGGTGATTGCATCCCGCTTTCGACGCCAAGAATTCAGAGGATGAGCCAAGGTTCGCTTTAATTCAACTCCGCCTTAGTGCTGCTCCGAAACCAGAGAGCATTTGCAACAAAAACTTCGCACTCTGGATGACCCCTCCTCTGAGACCCTCACTGCATTAATGAGTCTTTTCTGGGTGGCGGGCGAAGTCTTCGGAGCATAGAAACATGCACGGTTGACTTTCATACAAAAGCATGGTAGACGACTTGCTTCCGAGCATCTCCGCCCCATCTATGCCACCTTACAAGGAAGGGAAACGATGGAGCACGTCGTATAAATCGCCTTACAGTGATGTTGCAGATACTCCCACCCTGATTGGCATTCGCTCAAATTTCTCCACACAAGACTTGTCCAGCTCTCGCTCGAAAGAGACACTGTGCCCCTTTACTAGAGTGGGCAAAATTGCTACTTAGGGCTTATCCTAAACAAAAGTTTTGACGTCTCAAACGTAACTATTCTCATTAATCTGTTCCAACTAAATCACGGCTACCGTACCTGCAAGCACGTACGCACTTTCCTCCTTGGTCATACAGCTGAACGTAGCCTTCGCTCTCTACTCAGACCTTAAGCCTGGGTAGCAAGGGAATCCCCAAGGTTTCGTTCTATCCCTCTTCCTGTTTAATCTAGCTTTTCTTATGCTACTTCTTGAACTAGATGCCATCCCTTGCCATCCCTTGCTCTTCCTACTCCCCTTATACGTAAACATAACACTTTAAGTATAGACAGGCAGCAAACCAAAGTTCAATCCGCAATACAGCAAGCGGCGAATATCATTGAACGCCATATAGCCTTTGCAGATCTCTCATGCTCCCCTGAGAAGTCCCAGCTACTCCTGATTAGCGATCTTCCTCCCATATTCGTCACTGATAGCGGCCACCTTAGTGGTGCTTCTCAGCCAGAACAATTGAAAAACCACCGACACTCTGGCTAAATTCACAGCTTCTGTCTCACTGAACATTTGCGTAAGTCAGCTAATTGCTACCAAACAAAGAGGCATGGCAGAGGTTGACGTAGACATACTGTTTGTTCAGTCGATTCACTTATATCCTCCTTTAACTTTACTTTAGCTGAACGCATCGGAACAGCGTTGACTGCCTTATTAGACATGCATAAAATGCGGCCCTGCACCTTCTTCGCCAGACCACAGCCTACAAAATCCTGGAATTAGGAGTCGACAAAACTTTAATGGAACTTGTCCAGGCTCCTCTCACCTCACTACGAGCGTCTTACCCACACGGGGCAGCATATGTGTGAAAAGGTAACCGTAAGCTTCATGCGACCATCGCCGACAAGGCCCATCTTCCGTCTTTTATGCAAGGCCACCTGATTGTTACCCTCACGTCCTACAAATACACGTCTAAAGTATCATGTTGCTCACCGCATGGATAGAGCAAAGTTCCCGAGCAAGAAGAATCTGACAGATTGGAAAGCGTTCTACTTCGGCGCAGCAGAATACTCCGATTGCAATACTTTTTCGCTCGCTGTAGTGCACCACGGTGTAATGCGGTTGGTTGCATGGTCCATACCGGTGAGATCATCGGAAGAGGCCGAGGTGGCGGCCATAGCATTGACAATGACTTTCGCCTCTTTTGTAACCTTATTGAGTGACTCTGAATATGCAATTCGTAATTACGCTAAATCTTGATTCTTTCCTGCCGCTCAGTTCCTCCTCCACTTCACCAATCGCCAACTCTGCTAGTCCAAATGATCTGGGTGCCTGCGCACTCATCCTATTCACTTACAACGCGGCGTCCTACGATTACACCCGATGATTTGTCAATCCGGCATTGGTGCCGCATTTTTTGCGGATGGCCAGAGATCATATGGTTACGTTTCATGATATTTATTTATTTCATACTGTCAATTTCATCAGGGACCCCGGGATGGTATTCAATGTATAGCGACAAAAATATAACTACGATAATTAGTGAAAGTCATATCCATCGAATTATGACACCAAATTAGACATAATAAAATACGTATAGCAGTTCAACTAGAACGAGGAGCATGTGACAAGAATTAGACGTACTAATAGTTATACCCCAAGTGAAACACAAAAGGAACAAATTCATAATGACGTAGGACCACAATAATTATTGATATGTAAGTAGTTTTTGTTTCACCGGTGTTTTTAAATAATTTAACAATGCACGTTACTACAATGAATGTGTTCAAGGTATTTCATTTGCGTATAGCCCGAGGAAAGTACGAGTATTTGAAAGAGTCATTACGGAATGAAAATTCGCTTAGTGCGTGTATGTGACTGTTTCGTATTTGTAGAGTTTGTGATTTTGATATTTATCTTGAAGTTTCCACATCTAATTGATTGTGTACAAGTTAGTACATAGTTTTAAGGCGCACTAGTTTTGCTCGGTTTGGAAGGATTAGTAGTCTGCGTGTTGAACTAGTTTTGTTGGCGAGTCTGTCATCCTGTGTCTGTTAAGTATACGTCGGACCGCCTTCCTCCGCACTGCTTCTAATTGTTTATTCAGCTTGATAGTGAAAGAAAACCAAACAACATTGACAAATTCTAGAACAAGTTTGACAATTGTTTTATACGCAAGTAACTTTGTTTCCCATAGTGCTTGTTTGAGGCGTCTGTAAAGAAGAATAACCGTTTTAAGGCAATTTATGTGACATTGTCTACATGAGAATCCAAACTGAGCTCAAAGGTCAGTTTTATGCCTATATATTTCTATTTGGAGACCGATGACAGATAAATCTTGTTTATTGTCTACTGAATAGTGAATAAGCAAGAGAATGCAAGAAAGCAAACTGGTTATCTGAAGAGGCTTTGCAAATAGCTGAGGAAGGGAGGGTGGCAAAAGGTATGGGGGAAAGAGAAAGATACAAGGTTCTCAATGCGGATTTTCAGAAAATAGCAAGGAGAGATAAGAAAGCCTTCCTGAACATAAAGTGCCAAGCAGTTGAGGACAACAGCCAATTAAGGAACACAAGAGCTCTCTATAAGACATTCAAAGATATCAAAGGAAGCTTCTGTGCTAAGCTGGGTGTGATAAAGGCCAAACGAGGCAGGGACCTCACTAAAGCCTCAGAGATAAAGGAGAGGTGGCAGGAATACACAGACGAACTGTGCAAGAGGGACCCGGATCTATAAACGCAACATAAGACGGTTGTGATTACTGATCTCGAGCCGGGCATCCTGAAGAGTGAAGCTGAATGGACCTTCCAGCCTTGCTAAGAACAAAGCTAGCGGAATTGATGGCATTCCAGCTGAGTTGCTTCAAAACCTCAACCGTGACGTTTTTAACGTTCTGTATACATTATGTCAGCAACGTTGAACAACCCTGCAGTGGCCACAGGATTGGAGGAGGTCAGTTTACATCCCCATTCCAAAAAAAGGCTGTGCCAAAATTGTTCCAACTAGCGCGCGATCACGCTTATTTCGCATGCTAGCAAAGTGATGTTGAAAATCCTCCAAGGTAGGCTGCAGCAGTATGTGGATCGGGAGCTTCCGGACGTGCAAACTGGATTTCGCAAGGGCAGAGGAACTAGAGACCAGATTAGCAACCTTCGCTGGATCGTGGGAAAAGCAAGAGAAATCCAGAAACCCATCTACTTCTGCTTTATGGATTATGCGAAAGCGTTAGACTGCGTAGGTCACATCAGATTGTGGCAAGCTCTCCAAGAGATGAGAGTTCCAGTTCACCTGATCTGTCTCCTCAGGAACCTGTATGAAGGGCAAGAGGCCACAGTGAGAACTGGGCATGGTCTTACTGATTGGTTTCCGATTGAGAAAGGAGTGAGACAAGGCTGCATACTGTCGCCCTGCCTGTTTAACTTATATGCTGAGTGTATCATGAGGCAGGCTGGTCTGGATAAGTCTTCAGCTGGAGCGAAGATTGCTGGGAATCGTATCAATTCCCTTAGATATGCGGATGATGTGAAGTGGAACTCAAGAGACTTCTGATGCGCGTACAAGAAGAGAGTGAGAAGTTTGGGCTTAAACTGAACATTAAAAAAAGCAAAGATCGTGACCTCTTGCCCTATCAAGTCCTGGAGCATCAAGGGACAAGAGGTGGAAGCTGTGACAAATTTTCTCTTCTTGGGCTCCAAGATTACCCCGGAAGGAGACTGCAGCTATGAAATTAGGCGACGCCTGCTTCTGGAAAAGAGAGCCATGGCTAGACTTGACCGCCTAGTAATGCGTAGAGACATTAGACCGCCAACCAACATCGGTATAACTCGTGCTATGGTCTTTCCAGTTGTGATATATGGATGCGAGAGTTGGACTGTGAAAAAGGCTGACCACCGAATAATTGACGCGCTTGAATTGTGGAGCTGGCAGAGACTCTTGAGAGTTCTTTGGAGTGCGAGAAGATCAAATCAGTCGATATTGTCGACCATAAACCCTGACTGCTCATTGGAGGGTTAAAGTCTAAATTAAAGCTACGCTATTTTGGTCATCTGATGAGAAGAGAAAGAAAGAAAAGAAAGATTTGATGTTGGGAAAGGTTGAGGGTCACCGGAGAAGGCGCAGGCACCGAACGCGGTGGTTAGATGGCATCCTCGAGGCGCTTCATATGAAGTTATGTGATGTTAGGAAGATAGTGAGAGACGGGAAACCATGGCGGGATAAAGTCTATATGGTCACGAAGTGTCGGACACGACTGAACTAAACTGAATAATTGATCGAAGTTTCTTTCTGATTATGGATAAAGTAACTGATTATTTAACATTAATAGTCATATGCGTTCTTCACACCACACGGAACTGTGCGTTAGTTAAACGTGTGGCCATTGACAGAGTTAATTTGCTGGTAGAGCGCACAGTCGTGAAATAAAGTTTAATATTGTTAGAAATACTTGGAGGTAAGGCGCTCATAAAAATAAAAAAAGACATGTACTGGGGCTAAAACACCTCCTTGTGCTACACCGGATGTTACATTGGCTGCTTCGGACTTCGCGTTGTTAATTTCGACAAATTGAGTGCTGTCAGTAGGGTAGTGAGAAATCCAGCTTACGATGAAGCCAGCTTCACAAGTTGCATTAAGTTTCATAATACGTTTAGTGTGTGATATGAGGTGAAAAGCTTTCGAAAACTCCAAAAAAATAAGGTCGATTTGCTTCTCTTGATGAATAGCGAGAATATGTCATGTGTCAGTTCATTTAGTTGTGTGACTGCGGAAATTCTTTTACGGAAGACGTGCTGAAAAGAAGTTAAAATTTGATTTTCTTCTAAGTAGGCTGTTATGCGGTCTCGGATAATGTCCTCGAGCAGCTTCCATATTGTGCACGTCAGCGAACGTGGTCTCAAGTTTGAGGAATCTGATTTGCTTCCAGTTTTGTTCATTGGAGTCGCATTCGCTATTTTCTATTCTTGAGAAAGGATGGGAAACGATAAGTACTTGTTTAAGAGTATTGTTAAAATTTTGCTGCCCATAATCTCATAACAATAATAATAATAATAATAATAATAATAATAATAATAATAATAATAATAATAATAATAATAATAATAATAATAATAATAATAATAATAATAATAATAATCAATCTTTATTTAATGTGCGCAGGAACAACCATGTGGTCTTTGTGCTGCAGCACAAATAAAAAAAAAAAGAAACAAAAATGAAAAAGCACAAACATGTTTACACACACAGAGAGAACACAAAAAAAGAAATAAATAATACATGAAATGACAGACGAAAAGTATCACGGAAAGTAAGCAAACAATGAGTAGCATCACTTATATACACAGTGAGAGAATTTTTTAGCACACCAGGAAATAAAGAAAAAAAAAAGAACGGTAGATAGAAGAAAAAAAAAACAACAAATAACTGACATTGATTATAGTAATATAGAAATATACATAAAATAAACAACCCTTGCAGGCGCAACAAGTGCATGGTACTTAAAACACAGGCTAGAAATACAGAATAATACAATAAAGAAGTAAAATTGAACAAGGGGCAGTAAGATTCGAATATAAAGTTTAAAGTTGAAATATAAGTAAGAAACGGATAAAAAGTAGTTCACGATACAGACAGCATTGAACAGGAGAAAAAGCAAAAAGTGAAGTAAATACAATTTAAGGCTAGAAAGTGGGAGTTTTAAGTGATAAAGTACTATTTAGAATACAACGCTACGAACATCCAATGTAAATGAACAGAGCGAATTTTGGAAGATGTCAAGGTGAGGACAAAAAGAGTTAAATAACCACTGCATCCTGTCCAGAGGGGAGTGGGAATGAATAGGAGAAACCTGAAATGGTCTGAATTCCCTCATGCTCTTTCGCGGAACGCGCAGTAGGATGTACCCTAAGAGCCGAGGGAACATAATGTGGCCATGAAGGAGTTTGTACAGAAAAATGGCATCAAGTCTGATACGACGGCAGGGAAGAGAAGGAAGATTCAGTTGGGCGCTCCTGGTGGAGCGAGAGAGGGAAGTTGCGCAAGGAAAGCGATAATGAAATATCCGTAAAAATGTTTTTTGTACTCTGTCAACCTTGTCCAAGTTCGATTTGCAAGTGCCATTCCAAACAACCGACGCGTACTCCAAGAGCGGCAAGGCTATGGACAGGTACAGTTTTAGGAACGGAAGTGGAGTATAGAACTCTCTCGAAAGTCTGCAAACGAATCCGAGTGTGCGCATAGCCCGCTGAGCAATGCGTTTAGTGTGAGAGGAGAAGCTGAGGGTGCGGTCAAAAAGTACACCAAGGTCATTAATTTCATCAACTCAGTCCAACAGCACAGAATTCACAGAATAATGGCAGAGAGAGCTATGTGTTTTACGAGTAAAGGATACAACCATAGTTTTGGAAGAATTGAGGGTAAGTCGATTCTTCGCACACCAATCAGAAAAAGCAGATATGTCCGATTGCAACAACAAGCAATCTTGAAAAGAATGTATTACCTTGAATATTTTTATATCATCAGCGTAAAGAAGAAACGAGGAGTTCTTTATCGCCGAGGAAACATCATTAATAAAAACGGAGAAGAGAAGCGGGCCTAGTACTGAACCTTGAGGAACTCCACTCGTTGCAGGGTAAACGAAAGAAGTCTGTCCATTGACACTGACAAAGCAGAAGCAATCAAGGAGATAGTTGCGTAAGAGGGCTACGCGTGAGACTTCAACGCCAGAGAGTAGAAGTTTTTCAAGAAGTAGTGAGTGAGTAACAACGTCGAAAACTTTGCTCATTTCACAGTACACAGTGTCAACCTGACCCCTCTGAAGGACTGTTGCAGAGGCATACGTCATAAACGTGAATAGGTTGGTAGAAGTAGAGCGACCCGACATGATGCCATGTTGATTCGGTACTATGATATGTTTGAGATGGAAGGAAAGTGCGTTGTTCAAAGCTAATTCGAAAAGCTTATAGGTTGCACATAGAAGAGAAATCGGACAATAATTGGAAACATCAGATTTGTTTCCAGACTTGAAGACAGGAAACAGGCGTGCCATGTTTCCAAAAGGATGGTCTCAGACGCTTAAGACTCTCAGTTATCAACTCCTCGTCAAAGAGAATGGAATTAGATAGTGCACCAGATGGGAGGCAAACGGAATCACAATGTGGATGTTTGTAAACAGAGGAAAAATGTTGGGCAAAACTGTCGGCAACATCCCGAATATCCGAACCCTGAGAGTCAACTAAGCTGGTACTTAAATCTGATTTAATGGAACGCTTGCGAACGTAACGCCAGAACTGACTAGGACGATTTGAGGCACTCATCTCTAAATACTCGAGGTAGGAGTCGTAGTCCCGCTTGTATAAGCGTTTGCAAAGAGAACACACGGCGAAACTCATCTGCCCAAATGTGAAACCCAGGGCGTTTCGCTTTACGATGTGCCCTTGATTATATAATAATAATAATAATAATAATAATAATAATAATAATAATAATAATAATAATAATAATAATAATAATAATAATAATAATAATAATAATAATAATAATACATCAATAATATATAATATTTAGGCATAAATATGTAGTTATGCTCTATGGCATAGGTGAGATGTCTGTCCCCCCTCTGATATTTCTCTCACTAAATCTCAAAAGTCTGCATACAGGCAACCCCAGGCCGCCATTCGCAACTGACCCTGGCAAGGTTTAACGCTAGAAACCTAGCTAGTGAAGCTAGTTAAGCAGTGCGTTTAGAGGAACTGGAGGGTATGAAATGGGGTGTGATAGGGCCTAATGAGGTTAGGAGGCCGAATGAGTCATATACTATACTTAAAGACGGGCTTGTACTGTGTTATCGAGGTTTACCGGAAAGACGATAATTAGGAGTAGGTTTCTTTGTCAAATAGTATATAACTGGTACCTAATAAAGCTAATTTCAATAGCATTAATGAGAGGGTGGCAAACATGGCAATGAAGCTTAATAAGCAGTGTAAACTGAATGTTCCACAGGCGTACACGTCTACATGAAGTCATGATGACGAGGCAATTGAAAGCTTCTAAGAAGATGCAGAATCAGCAATACGGAAAGGGAAGACGCAGGGTACTGTACTAATGGGTGACTTCAATGCCAAGGTAGGGAAAAAGCAGGCAGGAGACAAGGCAGTATGTGACTGTGGCATTGGTTCTAGGAATAACAGGGGGGAGTTACTAGTTGAGTTTGCAAAGTAAAATAACTTAAGAATCATGAATATATTCTACAGGAAACGAAAGACCGGAAAACACCCTGGAAACGTACTGAAGGGGAGACTAAAAATGAAATTGACGTCATACTGGGTTCTGACCCCGCCAATATACAGGATGTGGAGGTAATCGTGAAAATGCAGTGCAGTGACCACAGTATGGTAAGGTCTCGAATTAGTCTAAATCTGAAAAGGGAATGATACAGATTAGTAAGAAAGAAGTCCATAAATGAATTAGCGGTGAGGGGGAGGACAGAAGAGTTCAGGATCTCGCTACAGAACAGATTCAGCTATAACCGAGGATGGCGACATTAGCCTAGAGAGATGAACAATAATTTCAGAGATATCATTACTGCGTGTGCTGTAAGAAGTAGGCCTTAGGTTGGTTAGAGAGGATACTGGTAATCTGTATAAGGACATAAAAATTTGATTAAGAAACGCCAAAGTATGAAAGGTTTCAATCCAACAGACCAGGTTGATTGATTGAAGCATGCGTTTATTGAAATCCCCGAGTCATGCACGGGTGCTGGTTTGCTTCTCTTCGACATCTCCCATAAATCTTGGCTCTGGAGCATAGATCAACAATCTCTCCGAGGTTTTCTCAGAGCATAGCAACGGCTACGTTGTCGAGACACAGTGGAAAGACCCAGTCTGTATAGCTGGCCAGGAGGATGACAAGAATTGGCAGAAATAGCAGAGATAATCAATAAGCGCAACGTTGTCGATATAAGGAAGTATAACATGGACAAAATGGAGCATGCTGTAAAGAACTGGGGAAGCCTTAAAGCGGTAAAGAAGAAATTGGGCATAGGCAAAAACCAAATGTATGCGATAAGGGACAAGGCGGGCAACGTCATCACGAATATGGACAAGATAGTGAAAGCAGCCGAGGAGTTCTATACAGACCTCTACAGTAGCCAAAGCAGTCAGGAGCGTAATGAGATTGGCTTTAGGGAAAAACAGTCAGACGTTCCACCAGTGACAAAGGACGAGGTCAAGAAAGCATTAGAAACTTGGAAAGGCGGAAAGCGGCTGAAGAGGATCAGCTAACTAATTATTTGTTGAAGGACGGGGGTGGGGGGGGGGGGGTGGAGTATACTGCGCTAGAAAACTCGCCACCGCGTATGCGCAGTGCATGGATTCATCTACGGTAGCGGAACCATGAAAGAATGCAAACATATAGGACGCTAAGGACCTGAACAGAGACAGACTAATCCGTTTTACAGTCTGTTACGTATACAGTATTTACTAAGGTAATCGCTAATTGAATCAGGACAACCAAATATTGCGATAGAGCCAAATATCAAGCAGATTTTAGGAATGGGTACTCTAGTATCTATCAATCACATCCATGCAACCAATCATGCGATAGAAAAATACTCGGATTATAATCAGCCCTTATACATACCATTCATTGATTATGAAGAAACATTTGACCCACTAAAAACCTCGGCGGTAATGCAAGCATTGAGAAATCAGGGTGTATATTAACCCTGCGAGAAAGCACTGGAAGACAAATATATATTTATATATATATATAGTGGCTGCACAGCGACCATAGTTCTGCATAAAGAGAGTAACAAAACTCCTATAAAGAAAGGTGATAGGCAAGGATAGGCAAGGAGACACGATCTCCCAAGTACTATTCACAGCTTGCTTAGAATAAGTATTCAGAGACTTGGAATGGGTGCATAAGGGTAGATGGAGAGTACCTCAGTAATCTGCAATTTGCTGATGACATTTTCTTGCTAAGTAACTCAGGGGATGAACTGCAGAAAATGTTTGATCCAGACAGAAAAAGTAGAAAGGTAGGATGTAGTAGGCGAACATGTATACTTAGGGCAGGTAGTAACCGCAGATTCTGACCATGAAAGGAGAATAACCAGAAGAATAAGATTGGGATGGAGCGCATTTGGCAAGCACTCCCAGAATATGAGTAGCGGCTTACCGCTATGGATCAAGAGGAAAGTATACAGCAGTTGCATCTTGCCTGTACTCCTCTATGGGTCTCAAACGCGGAGGTTAAAAGAGGGTTCTACGTCAGTTGAGGATAACGCAGAGGGTAATGGACGAAAAGGGGCAACATTAAGAGACAGGAAGCGTGCAGAGTGGGGCATAGAAATAACTCAAGTTACTGGCATTCTAGTGGAAATCGAGAAGAAATGGGTATGGGCAGGACAAGTATTGCGAAGAGAAGATAACCGGTGGTTGCTTAGGGTAACAAACTGCATTCCAAGGGAAGGAAAGCATAGCATGGTGCCGCAGAAAGTTAGGTGGGCAGATGAAGTTATGAAGCTCGCAGGGGCAAATGGATGCAGCTAGCAGAGGACCGCATTTACTAGAGGAATATGGAAGAGGCCTTTGCCCTGCAGTGGGTATAATCAGGCCCATAATGACGATGAACCCCGAACAAACCCTTTCGCTACCCGTGATATATGCTCGCAAATATCCTGTGGTCTACTATCTTTCCTGTAAACTGTGGCCAACGGGCCCCTCTGCCACACATTCTCTGTGCTTGTCATGCAGACCTCCTTCGAATCAAACCAGTGGGAGGCCTCCTAGGTAAGCTCCGGGTCGGACACGCAGATCCGGGTTGTGACATGAGCTCTAGAACTCGCAGATCGCCACGAGCTCATGGTCACTTGTTAGGGCTATACCCCCTCAGCAGTCGGCTGGCTGATGACGAAAATAAAGTTTAGCCTCCTCCTTGCTTACGGGACGCTAATAAAAGAAAGTAAGCAAGAACAAGGGGCAAGTCATTCACTGGAGGCACCAACTAATTCACTAACGCTAATGGTGTCAGTGGCCACGCGCTTTTTTTCTGAGTCTTGCCGGTGAGTGCATAAAACGTGAGCTGCGTCACAAAGAATCTGATAGAGGCTTCTTTGCAGCGTTTCATGTCGCCATTGGCGTAAATTCCTTTAGCTTATCGCCAATGCTTATCCTTCTCACCAGTAATATTTTAGCGGGGTCCTCTGCAGCAATGCTTGCACGCACAAATTTCACTGTGGGCTTTCGTAACCTGACGTAATAAAACAAGTACCAAAGCATCAAATATCGCATGATTTTAATCCCCCGCTATCAAATCTATTGAAGAAAATATCCAGTATAACGATTCAGCGAAAAAATGAATAAGGGCTTTTAAGGGCTCCCGAAATGCATACATTGAGGACTCAACCAGCTTGCTACCCGAAAATGTGCAACACTTTTTCTCTGCCTGAATAATGTAAACATTCCGCTGTGAGCGTTAATTTCTCTCCTTTTCAGTCGCAAAAAAAAAATCATCAGCGTACATTTCCACACCCTCTTTTTATTATTCACTTACTTTTATGATGGCGATGTCATGAGAAAGTGTGCCCCAATCAAACGAAGGGTGGTGGGTGATCTCTTCTACCCAAACTCCTTGGTCGCTGTAGTTGTAGTAGACAGTGGCGTACAAAGGAAATGCACCCCTGCAGAAAATAAATTAAGCCCTGAGACGCATCTTATTAGCGGGAAAGTGAACTCAGTTATGTTTCCAGAAACTCTGATTCCAATTTAAAAATATGAAAGAGAAAGCTCGGTTTTAGCTAATCTCTCACGAAGAAAAAATTTAATTCCCTTTTCTTTGCAAGTGATCCCAACCCAATGATGTGGGATCGAATCAAAGACGCGGTGGTCGCTTTTCGATGGAGGCGAAAATCAAGGCGCCCGTGTGCTGTGCGATATTAGCGCATGCGCGTTAAAGAGCCCCAGGTAGTAGAAATTGTCGTGGCTCTCCACCATGGCATTCTCCGCAGCCTGAGACGGTTTGGGACTTTAAACCTTACAAACCTTAACCCTTACAGGTGACTGTGCGGGCGGTTCTCATGGTATATGGAGTAACTCAAATTGTGCTGTGCTGCATTTCAGTCGTCGCTGGATATACATATACGCGGCCCATCTTTCTCTTTGGCCCACGTGCAGATTGGTGCAACATTAGAGTGCGAACATGTTATGCAATAAAGTATGGCGGTAAATACTTCCCTTTCAACCATGACGCATATGTAATAAGAATAGTATAACTGAATGACTTTATGTTTGTGTTTATTGTTTTAATTAATTTTGGGGTAGTATCTACATTGCGTTTGAAGGTTTCTCAAGATCCCCGTCGCACTATAGAATGAGATGGCTCATCGGAAAGCTTGCATATATGGCTGCTATTGAAGTGATTAGATATTGATATGTAAACTAGAAATACACTTTCTTTTCAGCAGAGACATGCGTGCCGTGGCATTCCTTTTATAAATTTGAAATATACTTGCGATAAGCGGTAATATTATCTAAAAATTGGTTGGTAGTGACTCAACATTCCTAAAGAAACAGCGCGGCATACAAAACTAATGTGAGGCCGGCCCTGTTTCTACCAAGCGACCTCAGAGCAGGAATAAATACAGGTAACTTAAGGTAAGACGAACACAACACGTTTCGAAATTGCCGCCTGGTCGCTATATACGTCATCTCCACATTAAGCTATCACCACAAGGGCACCACTGAGTTTATGCACGAATTATATGCAGCTGGTCGCCATCGCTGCAACCTAAATTTAGATAACCATTGTCCCAGAAAATGCGCACATGATTTCACATCAATATTGTGATGCAACAATATAGCCTGCGCAAGCGTTCAGGATAGTTATGTACAATTTCTCTTCACATTCAGGTAGAACCTTCCAGCCACGTTTCAGGTTAGTTTATGATAGGCATACGAACCGGATACATATGCACCACTGACAAGTGTGGGTCTCCATTTAGAAGTTAACTAATGCGCCTTTCTTCTCCCAAAAACCACGTTAGACACACAAAAATGATCTATTTGCCGCATGTAAAGGCGGTGTTCATGTCTTTGAGACAGATACAGTGACTTCCTTTTCGCGAAATTTAACCTAAACATGTCGCCTCTACTCTTAAGCGGAAGCTTCAGCGTATTCTTTATTTTATTTCAATCTTTGCTATCACCTTCACGCTTATTTCCATTTCCTGTTGGTGTGAATACAGAAAGAAAGAGATATATACTTGTCGTTGGACTCCGCCATTGCTGCAATAGGGCTGTGTTAGCGTAGCCGCCAAAGCACGAAAACACGTTTATGTAGTGCATTGGTCAAAGGGTCGGATAATGGTAGTCAGATTCCGTGAAGTTCCTGCTGGCTCCTTTGCCTGGTGCGCAAATCCTCGACGATCATCTTTCACAGCTGAATCCTAATTTACTTTTTAATATGAACGCATTGTTTCATTCTTTGGCCAGATAGAAAGTGTTTCGCGAAGTTCAGTAAGAATCGGAGGCTATTACAGGTGCAACGATGCAATATCAAATTAAGTCCGAACACGCAGACAAAGGTCTAGACTGTAACATTTTACAGAAAATGTCGAATTTTGATGATCCACGTGCTCTGATAAACGCGGCAGAGTGAAGGAGCAAGCGGTCCACCGTTTCCACAGCAGCGCATATAAACATAGACACTCCATGTTTTAAGTCCATAGTATACGTAGTTACCTATTTAAAAGTACAAAAATAAAATGACTTTTTCAGCCACGGCATCTGTCATCAAATACAGAGGCACCCGAGCTGCGGCAGAGAATTTAGAGGGCAGCGAGAAGGCAGGGAAATGAAACAAAAGAAAGAAATGGCGAAAGAAAGGACGCGGCAGTTTATAATGAAATAAAATGTCACATGGAAAGTTTACAATAGCATGATGCCCGCCTCCGATTGTCTCCACATATCAAAGCTTGTCACTATGGATGGGCATCCACTTTCTACACAGTGCCTCAACGCAGGGTGCCGGAGCGACGAAGCACTCTCTCTCCCCGCAGCGAAGAGTCCGCATGCAGCCAGCTGCGCTGCGCTGAACGGGAAGTTGGGAGAGGCGCACACGCGAGACGGTCGCAAACTGGCTGCTGGCCACCATTCTGCCGTCGTTCCCGAATCCGATCCTCCAGAGATGCGGTTTGTCTGCAAGTACTTCCAAACGCATTTTGCAAAGCGTTTCTCTTCGTCTCGTTGTCCTCCGCGACGTCTTATAAGCAAGCTAATGCGGGCAGGTGGACTGCCTGCTACGGAGAAAACTTTCCCTTTAAACCTCGTACCATTCTCGTGCTGAAATTAGCGTGCCCTTTTACCGCACTAAAATTTATGTAAGGATTCTTCAAGGCGAAAACCTTTAGGAGCTCATGCTCGCGGTGACCGAGGCCTGTCTGGCTGTGAGGCGGTAGCTATCAGCTGACATGGCCGAGTACTAACTGGACGTAGGGCTTTTGTTGTGGCTGTAGGAAAAAGAAAAAGAAAATGCACGGGCCTGCTGCTGGCTCTGTAGCTCAGCCACCTCCGCTGCCTCGTGCGGACAGAAGAGAGAAAGTAGAGAAGAAAGAAAAAGAAGAGGGAGAGAAAGACACGCGCCGCAACAGCCGCCGTCCACCACCGAAGCGGTGGCGGGTGCAACGACAGCCTACAACAGATGAAAATTCGGTGGCAGGCTAGCCCCCGCCACAAGCGGCGTTGACCTACCAGTCCCAGCCCCGTAGGGCCAGGAACAGCCACCCTTCATCTCCTCCCTGGACGCAGGGATTCCCGACATCACGTTTGGCAGGAGGTGCCAACTCGGGCCTATCCTTTCATATAGGATATCAGAATCAGCCTCCTTTGTATTCACTTTATCTCTAGGCCACAAAGGCACGTTCATACGACTCGGTTAATCGGGGCTTGATATTTTGGCTGGTAGCTTACGATACCGCGTCATCGGGAAAATGGGACTGAAAGCGGAGCCAAAGAGGTGCCTTAGTGGATGGCTTCGGACTACCGCGTGATAGAGGCTTTCGCATCATCGCAGCTTAGTGATCCAAAGTGCACTCTAGAATATTTCTCCCTGACGCATCTACCGTAGCTTTAGCGTCTGTCCTACCGAGCTGGGCGTGGGGCAGGTAAGATTTCATTATGTGTTTCTGATAACGCATAATGACATCTTGGATCGCAGTTAATGCATGTGTTTGAAGCGGCAGAGGCGTCGCTTGAAACAGCTGCCACAGAGTGGCGGCTTCTTAAGTGAAGGGAATGCAAGTTTTCCTCCCTGTGGTGAATCAAGAGCTCGCTCATTGTAATGTGAATAGTGTAACGAATGCTTAAAAACCCTCCTCTCACACAGCTTGTGATGCGGAACTGTTTACGAGATCCTAATGCGACAAAATATGCTTGAAATGTCTGTGTTGTCGTGGCTGGTTGTGGGGTTTTCGCGTCGCTGTCACCGGAACGTGCACGAACTATGTTGGGAATTATGCATATAGCTCACACGATATGCTTTCTAAAGCTAACACCAAGGAAAAGCTTGCGGCAGAATTGTAAGAAAACACATGCGACAACAACTGATATAAGTCGTGACCGCTGATCAGTCGGTATATTTCCGGCTGTACTCAAACTTTAAGGTTGGTTTATTTGTAGCTGCCCACTTCGCTTTCCTTTTTACGCTGTTTTCTTTTTGGGGGATGACTGTGTTAGTCCAATGCATGCTTGAGCTGCATTTGTTGAGACCGGCGACCACTCAAAGTAATGCGACGGCAGCCCACTGCGATATTTTACCTGATGGCCATTCATGTCGGCGTCCTCGCTCCTTCCTGGCTTGGAGGAGTGTTCCACGATATCGGTGCAGCCCGCCGTGCAAGATTTTTCACCGCAAGAATTTCGCACTGAAAGTTTAGCCTTTGGAGGTCGGCAAGCACAATACCAAGCCTTCATTCCAACCACAGAGGCTGGAACCAGTGTGTGCCGATGGGGCACCGGTGGTGAGAAGGAGCAGAAAGCGGAGACAAAAACATCGTATGGGTTTCCGGCCAAATCTCTTTATTTCGGAGGAGCGAATATCGCTGCTCCACGGAGCGACCCGGGATTGATAGTTGATGCCAATTTGCCATTGGAGTATCATTGCCCTAAATAGAGTAGAAAATGTCATCCGGATCTGTCATTAGAATTAAACAAATTAGTGAACTCCTGAGGGCAGAAAATCCTAACATCCGGCACGAAAACCAGGTTGCTGAAACTAATATATTCCTAAGGTTCAACCTGACCTAGCCTAACTTTAAAAACATAATAATAAAAGAAAGAGCTCATCTATTTGACGCTTTTGCGTGGTTCAAGCAGTCGCTCGTCCATCCGTTCCTGGTCGCCAGCAACCACCGCACGCCATCTGCGGGCAGAGTAACCCCGCGCCGATTCTAAAACCAAGAGACGCAACGAGTGCATGCCGTCTGTGTCGAGTGGGGCTCACCTGGGGCTCAAGACGCTGTCCTTCCGACCTGCCAGACCTGCTACGGCACCACGGCGCCTTAAGTGCGACTACCGCGCGCTCAGCTCCTCAACCGAGGAGGGGAGTAAAACGTCAAAGGTTCTTCTTCGAATCTTCCACACCTCTCCAAGGTGCTCCTCGATTCGGCAGGCGACGTGTAGTTCACACGCAAACACACTGAGACGAAGGCCGACGAACTTGCCGTAACAAAACGAACATTAACTTTATATAACAAGAACACGAAGCACAGGGTACAGAAAAGTTATTTACACGAGACAGAGAGAGGCGACACACTTTACAAAAGAGAGTGAGCGAATAACTAACGGCAAAACGAGCGCATAGCTCTTTTTTACGACTTCTCAGTCGGGGCCTGCCTGCTACGCTGTCTTCTCCGAGCGAGAATCGAATCAGAACCAGAACCGACAGTAACTGCGCGGCGCGCTCTTAAATAGCCAGCGCCGAACCTTCTAGGCACGGAGGAGTAACGGAAAAAGCTTAGCGCTGCCAAAGCTATGCCTTCCCCCCTTGGCCTTCTGGAGAGGCCTCGAACTTCCTCGAACGTGGTTAACACGCGCAGCCCTCCCGCGCGAAGCAAGGAGGAGGGCCGGGACCGTGCGGGGGAATGCACGCTTGACTCCGCGTATTGCGACGAGGGCGAGGAGGCGCAGCGCGGTGGCCGAGATGACGTAATCGGTCGCGTCGCTTTCTCGTAGCTTGGAGAACGTTCCATGGCCGTTTTCTGCTGCGCGCGCGCCGAAACATTAAAGAAAGGACACCGCGGCCTTACACGTCCCACCATAAGAGGATTGCTGGGCTTTTTTGCCCAGCCAAACGGAATAAATACAAAAGGCCGCGACTTTCCTTCCGCTATACCACAGTCTACATGCACAGTTCCATTGCAGCGTCGCTTCGTGGCATGCATGACGTTCAAAGCTGGTCACTGTTCCTGGCGCACAAAGTTCACAAGCACGAAGTTCAAAAGCACTTCTCTCGCGCGCGGTCACTGCACAGCATGCCAAACGTTCAGAGCAAATCCCAGATCTTGTAGTTCCGCACACATCGCATGTGGTCAAGTCCGGTAAGTGTTCTTTGCACGCTTCGCTTGCCACTCCATGCTCGCGAGCGCACGCACTTTCATGCACAGGTAAGCAGGACCACGGCCGCTCGATGGAAGTGCGCTTCCATCGAGCGGCCGTGGCAGGACTGCTCACGCCCGCCAGCGCAACGCTGCTCAGGCTCAAGTGGATAATTCGTTTCATCTCGACACTCGTTAGAGCTAGGGAGGGGCGCGGCATCAAGCGACTCGTGTAGGTCTGCAAAAATGCAGCATGCTGAACGCTCACCTTCAAATGGGAGACTCGTCGCTTTACCTAGCGTCTCGGATTCACGAGTGCAAACGGTGGCAAATTCAGCGACTGTCAACGTATGATCGCGGATCTCGACGATTGCATCGCACGCGACCGCTGTCACTGAATCAAATATGGCGCCCTGTTCTTGGTAAGCGCTCGCGCCCGGTGTCATTGTTTCACCCGAATTTGCTGCATTTAACGCGTCAGGATGAGTTTGTAAACACGCCGCAGCTTTACGTTCTTCGATTACCTCGTCTGTAGCGAGTTTTAGTTCGGTCTCCTGCTGCCACGCGCCTTCCTGTACACCTGGCTGAACGCTGACGCCCTCGGTAATCTGATCGCACGTGAGCACTTCTATTGGGAAGACTTCAGCCGATGTTTTGGCGTTGTTTACTTCGCTGGTCGGCAACGCGCCGCGCACGCCTATAGAATCGCTCTCCTCGCCGAAGGTCGTCTCCGCTGGCTTAGTGCTCGCGGCAGTGTCGGCCGGCAAGGCCGCTTCGTCACCTGACACGCTCCTTTCGAGTACTATTTGGGGCCGCTCTTTCGAAACGCTCTGTTTAGTTTCTTCTGCTTTAATATTTGTTTAGCAGGTGCGGGTACGCCGAATTGCGCGCTGAATCTTATCCGCGCATGCGATGGAATCGCCTACGTCTGTCGCATTGCGAGGCGTTCCTGAGTTTGGCACGCTTGTTTCTGCCTTCTCTTGTTCTGAAACCTTCTCAGAGGTGCGTTGTTGTGGGCGCTGACTGACATCGGTAATTGCGACCGCGTCTCCTTCACAGGGCATTCTTGAGTTCGTCCTGTCCCCGGTCGGACTTAGTTCGCCTGGCCCCACGGCCGCCTTACCGTTTGCAGGCTCAGCCCCTGCGAGTTGGTTTACGCCCAGTGTTTCACTGTCATCGTTGAACTTTCTTAGTAGCTCCCAATCCTCTCTGGATATTAAGCAGTCCACACCCTTTGAAAGTTTGTTGGTAAGAGCACACACTAGTTGTGCCCTCTGCGGGGTTTCTGTTGTCGACGTTTCTTGTTTTAAACTGACTGGTAGGGTAACTAGTCCAGCGTCGATTTTCTCACCGAAAGCAGAGACCAGTTTGATTCTGCCAGATGGTTGGCGTTCTTTGACTGGCACTTTATCTTCTCTAATCACCGTGATCTCGGTACCGGTGTCGAGAATTGCCGCGACAGGTATACCCGCGCAGTCTATTCCGACCTTCTGTAGTTCTGAAATCCGCACGGCGTCGACATTCCCTGCGGTTTTTATATCGGCTACGAGCGTCTTCTCGCCACCAATCTGCTCCGAGATCTCGTTGTTGTCTTTAACCGCTACCGCCACTCTGTGTGTTCGCGCTCCTCGGGTGGTAACATTGCGTTCATTGTTGTTTCGACCGGCGTGCGGGCAGTCTCTGGCGACGTGACCTTCCTCATTACATGTGAAACATCCGGACCTTCTTTTGAGAGTAGATCTATGTTCAAATACGTTTGGGCGCTGAGGTGGTGCCGTTGGTTGCCGTACTGCTTTACCTATGCCCTTAGCGTCTTCGAACGTATCTAACTCACTGGCAAGCTCTTTAGGTGTAAGCCACTTGGAGCCCTCGTGCAGGCGTATATATTCTAGTCTTTCGGAACTGAGGCCAGCTTTCATGCTATCGGCTACCATTAGTGAAATAATTTCTTCCTTTGTTTCCACCTTCCTAGCCCGCAAGTAGTAATCAAAATACGCCTGCATACGTGAGGCGAATTGTGACCCCGACTCGTCATTCGTCTTACTTGCCCTTTCGAAGCGCTCGAGGCACCGTAGCGGAGTCAGCCTCAGCTCGTTAAGCACTGCGGCTTTTACTGTGTCATAATTGTTACATTCCTCGGGCTCTAGTCCGTGTAGGAGATATTTAACTCGTTCCGTGAGTGCCGGCAAAATCAGATGTACTCGTTGGTCCTCTGGTATATTATATGAGATGAATGTACGTTCGACTATCTCAAACCATACTGGGACGTCCGGGTCGCTCGGCATTTTTAGCCCTGACAAAACTTTAGCACACTCAGTGATGGGATCTAAGCCTGACCGCAGTGCCGCAATCGAAGAGGTTTGCCCACAATCCGCCCGGCCTAGCCAGCCGTTTTGCGTGGTCCGCTCCACTTCTACCCTCCTACCTTCAGCTTCAGCCTTCTTGGCTTCTGCCATAGCTATCACTTTTTGAGTTTCCAGTTCTTGCTTTCTCAGTTCTGCCTCCATCTTTCTCAATTTTATCTCCATCTTTCTAATTTCTATTTCAGTCTCTGCTTTCGCCTCTGTCTCTCGACGCTTCGCTAGGTCCTTACTATTCGTCTTTGTTACGCAATTCTTCCGTCTCAGTGCAGCTACAGGGAATCTAACGGACACACTGGTCCATCCGGAAAGCACTGAACTTCTGGTGTTCATGTTTACTAATCGAACTAACTATACGTCGACACCGCCCACCTCCCGCTTCTAATGCCTGAGCCACGCACACCAACGGACGCAAGAAATCCCGCTCACCTGAGCAACGGTTGCGCCTTCCTCGCCGCGTCGCTCCTCGCTGTGGGGCACTTCCGGTCGTCGCTGCCTCTGACCGTCACCGCTGGGGGTCCCTGGGTCCTTGCACGCGTCGACGAAGCTCCTACCCCGAACGACCTGAAGATCTCAGCACCTCAGCAACGGTTGCTCCCTCCTTGCCGCGCCGCTCCTCTCTGGTGGGCACTCCTATTCGCACTGCCTCTGACCGTCTCCTCTTGGGGTCCCTAGGTCCTTGCACGCGGCGAAGCTCTTCCACTTTGAACGGCCGACAGACTTCGGTGAGCGCCGATAACGTTGCGACGGCTCGAGTAACGGGCTGGGCTTGCAGAGTGCTGCAGTTGCCGAATCGTACTGTCGACTGCGCCAGTAAAACGTCAGGTTCTTCTCGTTCTTGTTTAAATCTTCCACACCTCTCCAAGGTGCTCCTCGATTCGACAGGCGACGTGTAGTTCACACGCAAACACACTGAGACGAAGGCCGACGAACTTGCCGTAACGAAACGAACATTAACTTTATATAACAAGAACACGACGCCCAGGGTACAGAAAACTTAGTTACACGAGACAGAGAGAGGCGACACACTTTACAAAAGAGAGTGAGCGAATAACTAACGGCAAAACGAGCGCATAGCTCTTTTTTACGACTTCTCAGTCGGGGCCTGCCTGCTACGCTGTCTTCTCCGAGCGAGAATCGAATCAGAACCAGAACCGTCAGTAACTGCGCGGCGCGCTCTTAAATAGCCAGCGCCGAACATTCTAGGCACGGAGGAGGAACGGAAAAAGCTTAGCGCTGCCAAAGCTATGCCTTCCCCCCTTGGCCTTCTGGAGAGGCCTCGAACTTCCTCGAACGTGGTTAACACGCGCAGCCCTCCAGCGCGAAGCGAGGAGGAGGGCCGGGACCGTGCGGGGGAATGCACGCTTGACTCCGCGTATTGCGACGAGGGCGAGGCGGCGCAGCGCGGTGGCCGAGATGACGTAATCGGTCGCGTTGCTTTCTCGTAGCTTGGAGAACGTTCCATCGCCGTTTTCTGCGGCGCGCGCGCCGAAACATTAAAGAAAGGACACCGCGGCCTTTCAAGGGGGCTGCAGCCCACAGACCGTGAGCGCCTCCATGGCGCGCTTGGAAACTTGCCCGGGTAGGACCTTCGCCTGCGTGCATTCGCTATCAGGTGTTATGTATAGTTTAAACTTTTTTTCCACACCACCCTCGTTGACAATTTCGAAGCAAATGTTTCGGTGAATGCTGTCGCGTTCACATCATCATCATCATCATCATCATCATCATCATCAGCCTGATTATACCCACTGCAGGGCGAAGGCCTCTCCCATATTTCTCCACTTAACCCGGTTCTGTGCTAGCTGCATCCACTTCACCCCTGCGAACTTCTTAATCTCATCCGCCCACCTAACTTTCTGCCGCCCCCTGCTACGCTTTCCTTCCCTTGGAATCCATTTTGTTACCCTCAGCGACCATCGGTTATCCTCTCTTCGCACTACATGTCCTGCCCATGTCCATTTCTTCTTCTTAATTTCTATTAGAATGTCGGTAACTTGAGTTATTTCTCTGACCCACTCTGCACGCTTTCTATCTCTTAATTTTACCCCTACCATTTTTCGTTCCATAGCCCTCTGGGTTGTCCTCAACTTAAGTAGAACTCTCTTGGTTAGCCTCCACGTTTCAGCCCCATAGGTGAGTACAGGCAAGATGCAACTGTTGTATACTTTCCTCTTGAGCGATACCGGTAAGCTGCTAGTCATAATCTGCGAGTGCTTGCCAAATGCGCTCCATCCCAATCGTATTCTTCTTGTTATTTCCTTTTCGTGGTCCGGATCTGCGGTTACTACCTGTCCTAAGTAGACATATTCGCCTACTACTTCCAGTATTTCGCTACCTAATGTAAACTGCTGTTCCTTCCCGAGGCTGTTGAATATTACCTTAGTCTTCCGCATATTGATTTTCAAGCCTACCTTTCTACTTTTCCTGTCTAGGTTCAGTTCAGTTCAGGCGTTCAGTCGTGTCCGACTCTTCGTGACCCTATGGACCATGTCACGCCACGCTTTCCGGTCTCTCACTATCTTCTTAACATCACATAGCTTCATCTGCAATGCCTCGAGAATGCCATCTAACCATCGCGTTCGCTGCCTACCCCTTCTCCGGCGACCCTCAACCTTTCCCAACATCAAATCTTTCTCCAGCGACTCCTCTCTTCTCATCAGATGACCAAAGTAGCTGAACCTGTCTAGGTGGTCTAGATGAACTGCAAATAATGATCGACCACCTCCTGTCTAGGTGGTCGATCATTATTTGCAGTTCATCTCCCGAGTTGCTTAGTAAGGCAATGTCATCAGCAAATCGCAGATTACTGAGGTATTCTCCATCTACCCTTATCCCTAACTGCTCCCATTCCAAGTCTCTGAATACTTCCTCTAAACAAGCTGTGAATAGTACTGGGGAGATTGTGTCTCCTTGCCTAACACCTTTCTTTATGGGGATTTTGTTACTTTCTTTATGCAGAACTATGGTTGCTGTGTAGCCATTATATATATATCTTCCAGCACTTTCACGTACGGCTCGTCTACCCCCTGATTTCGCAATGCCTGCATCACCGCCGAAGTTTCAACTGAGTCAAATGCTTTTTCGTAATCAATGAATGCTGTGTATAAGGGCTGGTTATATTCCGAGCATTTTTCTATCACCTGATTGATGGTATGGATATGATCGATAGTAGAGTACCCTTTCCGAAACCCGGCTTGATCCTTTGCTTGATTGCAGTCTAATGTTGTCCTGATTCTATTAGCGATTACCTTAGTAAATACCTTATACGTAACAGACAGTAAGCTGATTGGTCTGTAATTTTTAAGGTCCTTAGAGTCCCCTTTCTTGTGAATGAGGATAATGTTTGCATTCTTCTATGGTTCCGGTATCGTCGATGACACCAGGCACTGAGTATACAGGATGGCCAGTTTTTCTAGCACGATATCCCCCCCCCCCCGTCCTTCAGCAAATCGGTAGTTATCTGATCCTCTCCAGCTGATTTCCCCCTTTTCATAGTTTCTAGTGCTTTCTTGACCTCGTCCTTCGTCACTGGTGGAACGTCTGACTGTTTTTCCCTACCGCCAATCTCATTACGGTCCTGACTGCTTTGGCTACTGTAGAGATCTGTATAGAACTCCTCGGCTACTTTGACTATCTTTTCCATATTAGTGATGACGTTGCCCGCCTTGTCCCTTATCGCATACATCTGGTTTTTGCCTATGCCCAATTTCTTCTTTACCGCTTTAAGGCTTCCCCCGTTCTTTACAGCGTGCTCAATTTTCTCCATGTTATACTTCCTTATATCGGCCACCTTGCGCTTATTGATTAGCTTTGATATCTCGGCCAATTCGATCTGGTCTGTTGGATTGGAAGCTTTCATACTCTGGCGTTTCTTAATCAAATCTTTCGTCTCCTTAGACAGCCTGCCGGTATCCTCTCGAACTATCCTACCGCCTACTTCTACCGCGCACTCAGTAATGATATCTCTGAAATTATTGTTCCTTGCCTCTGGGGTAATGTCGCCATCCTCAGTTAGAGCTGAAAACCTATTCTGTAGCGAGATCCTGAACTCTTCTGCCCTCCCTCTCACCGCTAATTCGTTTATGGGTTTCTTTCTTACTAATCTGTAGCGTTCCTTCTTCAGATTTAGGCTAATTCGGGACCTCACCATCCTGTGGTCACTGCATCGCACTTTCCCGCGTTCACAATCAGTGTTCATGTGGGGACACAGAGATGAGGGGAACCAGCGACGCAGTTATTGCGAACACTTAGCCTTCGCTTTTAAGGGTATGGAAGCGACGGCGTAGGTGACTACCCAAACCTATCTTTAAAGCCCCGTTTTAGCGAAGCCATAAGAGCGTGTCTTCGTAGCTTAGGTGTAGCTTGTTCAGGGTCGACATCAAGAGTGCTGAAAGGTATTTTCTTATTCTCCACAATCCCACCTGAAACGAGCAACCAGAGCTGTTAGCTCCTCCCACACTTTTTATATCATGCGAGTTTCCTAAGCCACATAAGCTATCCTAGAATAAGTGCCCAGCCATGCTAGCCGCCAGCTATCTTACCTGCCAGCGCTATGTCCGTAAGTTTTCTCTTATGACGCCGACGCCTGGATCTTCTAATTTATAATAATAATAATAATAAAAATAATAACCATCATCATCAATCAATCAATCTTTATTTAATGTGCGCAGGATCAACCCTGTAGTCTTCGTGCTGCAGCACAAATAAAAAAAATGAAAATGCACAAACATGTTTACACACACAGAGAGAACACAAAAGAAGAAATGAATAATACATGAAATGAAACTGAGACAAAAAGTATCACGGAAAGTTATCAATAAATGAGTAGCATCACTTATATACGCAGTGAGAGAATTTTTGAGCACATCACGAAAAAAAAAGGTAAATAGAAGAGGAATAAAAACAACAACAACAAATAACTGACATTGATTATAGTAACAGAAATATACATAAAATAAACAACCATTCCAGGCACAAGAAGTGCATGGTACTTAAAACACAGGCTAGAAATACAGAATAATACAATAAAGAAGTAGAATTGAACAAGGGGAAGCAAGATTTCATTATAAAGTTTAAAGTTGAAATATAAGTAAGAAACGGATAAAAAGTAGTTCAAGATACAGACAGCACTGAACAGAAGAAAAAGCAAAAAGTGAAGTAAATACAATATTACGGCTAGAAAGTGGGAGTTATATGTGATAAAGTACTATTTAGAATACAATGCTACGAACATACAATGTAAATGAACAGAGCGAGTTTTGGAAGATGCACCAAGGTGAGGACAAAAAGAGTTAAATAACTACTGCATCCTGTCCAGAGGGGAGTGGGAATGAAGAGGAGAAACCTGAAATGGTCTGAATTCTCTCATGCTCTTTCCCGGAACGCGCAGTAGGATGTACTCTAAGAGCTGAGGGCACATAATGTGACCATGAAGGAGTTTGTACAGAAATATAATATCAAGTCTGATACGACGGCAGTGAAGAGAAGGAAGATTCAGTTGGGCGCTTCTGGTGGAGCGAGAGGAGGAAGTTGCGCAAGGAAAGCGATAATGAAATATCCGTAAAAATATTTTTTTGTACTCTGTCAACCTTGTGCAGGTTCGATTTGCAAGTGCTATTCCAAACAACCGACACACACTGTAAGAGCGGCAAGCATATGGACAGGTACAGTTTTAGGAACGGAAGTGGAGTATGGAACTCTCTCGAAAGTCTGCAAACGAAAACGAGTGTGCGCATAGCCCGCTGAGCAATGCGTTTAGTGTGAGAGGAGAAGCTGAGGGTGCGGTCAAAAAGTACACCAAGGTCATTAATTTCATAAACCCTGTCCAACAGCACAGAATTCGCAGAATAACGGTAGGGAAAGCTATGTGTTTTAGGAGTAAAGGACACAACCCTAGTTTTGCAAGAATTGAGGGTAAGTCGATTCTTCGCACACCAATCAGAAAAAGCAGGTATGTCCGATTGCAACAACAAGCAATCTTGAAATGAATGTATTACCTTGAATATTTTTATATCATCAGCATAAAGAAGAAACGAGGAGTTCTTTATTGCCGAGGAAACATCATTAATAAAAACGGAGAATAGAAGTGGGCCTAGTACTGAACCTTGAGGAACTCCACTCCTTGCAGGGTAAACGAAAGAGGTCTGTCCATTGACACTGACAAAGGAGAAGCGATCAAGGAGATAGTTGCGTAGGAGGGCTACGAGTGAGACTTCAACGCCAGAGAGTAGAAGTTTTTCAAGAAGTATTGAGTGAGTAACAACGTCGAAAGCTTTGCTCATATCACAGTACACCGTGTCAACCTGACCCCTCTGAAGGACTGCTGCAGAGGCATACGTCATAAACGTGAACAGGTTGGTAGAAGTATAGCGCCCCGACGTGAAGCCATGTTGATTCGGTACTATGATATGTTTGAGATGGAAGGAAAGTGCGTTGTGCAAAGCTAATTCGAAAAGCTTATAGGTTGCACATAGAAGAGAAATCGGACAATAATTGGAAACATCAGATTTGTTTCCAGACATGAAGACAGGAAACAGGCGTGCCATTTTCCACACGCGAGGAAAGGCAGCATTTTAAAACAGTTATTAAATATGGCAGTCAGTACTGGTACAAAGATATAACTGAAGGCCTTTATTATGGCGGCTGGAATGCCATCAGGTCCAGGAGAAAAAGATGGTCTCAGACGCTTAAGACTCTCAGTTATCAACTCCTCGTCAAAGAGAATGGAATTAGATAGTGCACCAGATGGGAGGCAAACGGAATCACAATGTGGATGTTTGTAAACGGAGGAAAAATGTTGGGCAAAACTGTCGGCACCATCCCTAATTTCCGAACCCTGAGAGTCAACTAAGCTGGTACTTAAATCTGATTTAATGGAACGCTTGCGAACGTAACGCCAGAACTGACTAGGACGATTTGAGGCACTCCTCTCTAAACACTCAAGATAGGAGTCGTGGTCCCGCTTGTATAAGCGTTTGCAAAGAGAACGCACACGGCGAAACTCATCTGCCCAATTGTGAAACCCAGGGCGTTTCGCTTTACGATGGGCCCGTTCCTTGAGCTTTAACGCCGTTATTAGTTCCCTTGAAAACCAGGAAGGGAACTTCCTACGCGTAGGAGTATGCAAAGGTATGTACCGACGCATACCATCAAGAACTATTTCTGTAAAGCGACTGACTTGTCCATCTGAATCATTAATGTCATTTAAATGGGACCAGTCGACGGAAGAGAAGAAATTGGAAAGACCTACATAATCACCACGTGCATACGCGAAACGGAGCGCATTCCTCACCCGATCTGAATTAGTAGAAGGTGAGGCAGAGACAGCAGTAGTAACTAGAAGCGGAGGGTGAAATTTGTCACAGCGAGTCAGCGGTATGTCTGAACTCGAGACTCGAACACTTTCAGAATTCGATAGGCAGATGTCAAAAATATTACCACAACAGTTTTCAATGAAATTGAATTGCTGCAAAGAGTTAAAGGCTATAAAATCAAGTAGAGCGTTACACTTACTTAATATGTAATGATTGCTGTGAGAAGAAATAAATGAGTTCCAGTTGATACGAGGAGTATTAAAATCGCCTAAAATAAGAAGTTTGTGTTTGCTATGACGGGTTATAACATGTTCGATTGAGAGCAGAACATCATCATAGGCTGCAGGAGGAAGATTCGGAGGAATGTTGAAAGCTGCAAGTAAAAGTTTTTCATGTCGATTTAAAGTGAGCTCGAGCCACACACATTCTACGACAGTTTCCAGATCGGAACGTCGAACACAATTCACAAAACTGTCAATAGCAATGAGCACTCCACCTCCTCTTGATTTCGGACCTGTTTCAGGGCGGTCGCTAATAATAATAATAATAATAATAATAATAATAATAATAATAATAATAATAATAATAATAATAATAATAATAATAATAATAATAATAATAATAATAATAATAATAATAATAATAATAATAATAATAATAATAATAATAATTGGCTCACAAGAGGGGAAAGGCGCAGTATCTGTCATATTTGTTTCTATGGGCACCTGAACCGCGCCGTAACACAAGGCAGGGAGACTGGAGTGAAAATAAAAAGAGACAAAGGGAAACTGTAGTGGAGGACGATGAAGTAATTTTCACCGCATGGGGATCTTCAACGGGCTATCACATCGCACAGCACACCGACGCCATTTCGTTTCGCCTCCATTAAAACGCAGCCGCCTGACAGTCGGGCTCTAACTATAGGTACTCCGGAACAGTAGTCGAACTTCCTGGTGCTTGTGAAAAATGTTATAATTATCAATTTTTGAGTTCCTTTCTGTCGTGCTGCCTTGCACGTGTTCTCCTTGTGAAAACTAGCCCTTATCTGCTGTCCCAAATTCCATATGTAAAACTGGTGTAATATGAATCACAGTTGTGCTCTCTGTTTGCGTAATTGTCTTCAATCAGTCCTCACATTCTTTAAATCGTTTTGTCGTCACTGCTCAGATGGTACTTTTTTCGCCCTCACCTACTGTTATCCTGAACCACCAACCCAGTTAATCTTTAGTACTTATTTTTTTTCTTCGCCAAGAATCTGTACTTGAAGGTAATATTTCCGTAGAAATTCTAATGTTTTGATTTTGTGTCCGGTTCCTTTAATGTCTCTTTATGCTTTGTTTTAAACCAGGTGCAATTATTCAATTCTCTGTTAATTTAATACAGCAGATAATTGACTTTTTACTGCTATATTACGTTTGCACTTTTCTTTTTATTGTTTGTAAGGATGAGTCTCTTTATGTAATTATAGTTCTCTTCTCTATTAGACGATTCTTTGTATTCTCCTCAATGGCTGGTAATATTTGCGCTTTTTTCATCTTCCGCAAATTTCCTGTTTATTTCACACGTTACTTATCAATCTCCATTTATTAGATGTACCATCGGTATGGTAATACGTTTATAGTTTCTTATAAAATTGTACTCTTCGTAAGTGAATATTTTATATATATTCCTCACGATATTTTCCAGTATATAATGCTGCTCCACCTATTCCAGACTTCTCTAGTAAGACACTCAGCAACAGAGGCAACACTTAATGTGTTGTCTCTGTTGCGCTTAAATTTTTGCCCAGACTTCTCTCTCGCCGGAACTTCTCTACATAGTGGGAGCACTGCTGAAAAAAGTAATCTGCTTCTAAACCATATTTCAGAGATAGAAAGGCATTCTTGTCTTGAATGAGCCAGATAAAATTTATTGTATAAAGCAGATTTATTAGAGAGGCTGGCATACTTTTTTCTACCATCTCTATGGTTGTAAATCATGCCAGATTGGCACGACTACATTTGGAGAACTCTGACACAAAGCCGACAACACCAAAGAAAACAAGGAGAGCGCCGTCGCCTATGCATTGTGGATCGTAAATGGTAGAGGTGTGAGGAAAAAAAAGACCGCTTCTCTATGGCAACACGTGCTTTATATTGAACGCGTTATACTAAGAAAGGAGCTTTGTATTCTAGGGTGTATAAAATAATTGCACTCGGTCAACAGCAGTGTAGTCATGGTAGCCCTTGTGCATAGTGCAAAAAAGGTGCATCTCATACGTGTTTTCCTACTGGTCTCAGCGCATGCCATGAAGGTGAGCCTGCGCAGTAACGGTTTTCCGAGTCGCAGGTCACAAAACGTCGGGAATGGTATCGTGAATCAGATGAAGGTTGTACGAGCTAAGATGAACCAAGGCGTGCTATTCCCCACTTAATTTGCCGTTGCGCGAAACAACGAATGCACAAGAGAATATGCGAGTTTTTCTTGTGTTTTCGTGGTTTTTGACAGAGGAAACAGAAACACCTATTCTTACAGACCATCGCCTTCCTATTACTTTTATGTGTTTAATCGGCGCACACCACATATTTCTGTAAAGTTCGCACATGGGTAAAGCATTGCCAATAAGTATTTTATCTTCCAATCGGTGTTCTGGAAAATGCAAAGATCAGAAATATACACGTAGAAGTCCAGGAAGGTTTGTTTGTTCTCTTTTACAGTTTTTGGTATTTTTCCTCCTTTTTTTATCTGTTTAGGGTGAATTTAAAATTCAAAAGACCCGCAATATTGCGCGAAGTGTGGTACTTAACGTCCCGTAATCTTACTTGGGTTCCAGCAAAAGCACTGATATCGCATGGAAACAGTTTTACTATTTTTGTTTTATTTTACCATCACTTCGATACGATCGTCGTGGTCCTATTACTAAAGTGACGAAGTGGAGAACAACGTCCGTGTGGTATGCTGTCGCATGTTATCTGCGAATACAGCACTCTAGTCCTGGTCACAGCGGTGGTTTCGTACCAGCCCCATTCAGCCGTCTCGATCTAGTCACCGGCTGAACTTAGCATGGCAGTCACTCACATGTTCTTAAGTGATGCGGAGCTCGCGACCTTTGGTCGTGTTCACTTACAGATGGTGAACACAGTGGGCTGCTGTCAGTATGTAGCTTCTCGATATGATGCTCCCTCCACAAGTCACACTCAGCATCGTCGTGCTGTTCCATCTGTACACAATTCCCAACCGGACCTGGAAACCGGAGAAACAAAGATACGTTGAAAAAACATCCCCCAAATTAGGCGAATTGTAAAGAACAGCAAAATATATCTTTTTAGAGATTTCTTGTTTTATAACTATCATCATCATCATCATCATCATATCCTCCTCCTCATCATCATCATCATCAGCCGGACTATACCCACTGCAGGGCGAAGGCCTCTCCTATATTTCTCCAATTAGCATAACAATAGTGTGCGGTATATAGTTCTTTTTTTAAGGGTTAAATGTTTTTTTTTTAATTTTATTTCACCTAATTTCACCCCACCGCGTTGGTGCAGGGGTTGGGGCGCTAGGCTTTCGTCCCCCGGAATACGGTAGCAAATCCCGGCCTCGGCGGCCGCATTTCGCTGGGAGCGAAAGGCACGCCGCCCGTGTCCTGTGCGATGTAAGTGCATGCTTAAGAACCCCAGGTGGTCGAAATTTCCGGAGCCCTCGACTAAGACGCCACGCATAGACTGAACCGCTATATATATATATATATATATATATATATATATATATATATATATATATATATATATATATATATATATATATATATATATATTCCCAGTCCACCTCGTCGATCATCTCCGCGCCGGTATCCTCCTCAGAACCAAGTGGGGCTCATATGTATCCTGACGCCGGCCCCCTTCCTCATACCACCGCTCTGTTTCTCCACTTCGACCAGGAACAACTCTCCCTGTCCGTCATTCGGAAAACTAAGCGATGTCGTTTCCGGAGGTGAAACTGCACTTTGCGAACTTCCCAAAAGTCCTTCTCATCGCCCGTACAATATGATTTCCGTTTGAGCTGAAGGAATACCGGTCCAAGCTTTGATTGACACGGGGGCTGCAATTTCTGTTATTCGCGCTGATTTGTGCCACCGTTTGCGGAAAGTAACGACACCATATGATGGACCTGAACTTCGTGGAGCAAATGACGTCCCTCTACATCCTTCAGCAAAGTATACAGTTCGAATTGTTATAGGCGGTGTCCGTCACCATGTGCAGTTTGCTGTGCTTTTAACGTTTGCGCATAAGATGATTTTCGGATGGGATTTTTTGTCAACCGCTTCAGCGTTAATTTTTTCTGGCGACCGTGTCATTCATATGACAGACAGTGATTTTTCATCTGACTTTCCTGAAAGACGTCATTCATTCATTGCCGCAGTTGATACTGTATTGCCTCCACAGTGCGAAAAACTTGTTACCGTTGTTTCTGAACACATCACTGACGGGGATGTACTCATCGCACTATCTCAACGTCACCTTGCACGTGGCATCGCCTTTCCATCAAGTCTTGTATGATTCCGCAGAGGCTCAGCGATAGTAGCTGCCACGAACACATCCCGTGAATCCCTCGTGCCGACTAAAGGAACTTCCCGGCCATGATTAGTGGATGCTTACTCTATGTCCATGATGGGGCTCACCGCCCCGCTACCTCAGCAACGTGATTCATCGTCCGTATCTCTTCCCATGCTGTAGAAAACAATCAATCCGAAGCTCATGCCGCACCAACGACAAGAATTGCTGGAATTGCTTCAAGCCCATCAAGCCTGTTTTGATGCCACTTCCCCACCACTGGGACGGACTAGTGTTGCACACCACCGCATCATTACTGAAGGTAACTCGATCGTACGCCGACGACCTTGTCGGGTTTCAATCTTGGAACGAAAAGTAATCGAAGAAAATGTGAATGACATACTCCGTCACGATATTATTCATCCATGAACAAGCCCATGGTCCTCCCCAGTAGTATAAGGTAAAAAAAAAAAGACGGATCGGTACGATTTTGTGTTGATAATCGCGCACTCAACAAAATTATCCCGAAGATGTCTACCCGATGCCGTGAATTGATGACGCCCTTGACTCTCTCCAAGGTGCCGAATATTCCTCGACCTTGGACCTCCGCTTTGTTTATTGAACAATACCTATGCATGAAAAACCGCTTTCGCAACTCCTTATGGACTTTACGAGTTTGATGTTATGCCCTTCGGCCTGTATAACGCACCAGCGACATTTGAAGGAATGATCCATACGGTGATTCGTGGCCTAAAATGGAAAACATATTTATGTTGCTTGGACGACATTGTCATCTTTTCGTAAACTTATAACGACCATCTCACGCGCCTTAATGAAGTTCTGACGTGTCTTGCTTCAGCGGGCCTTCAGCTCAACACCAAGAAGTGCCGTTTGCACAGAAGGAAATAAAAAATTAGGACATCTGGTTAGCCACGACGGCATTCGTCCACACCCTGAAAATATCATCGCGGTCTTCAACTTTTCTTTCCTCAACGGATTGCAGATTTGCGCAGTTTCATCGGCTTGGCGTCATATTTCCGGCGTTTCATAAGGCATTTTGCAACTATTGCTGCTCCACTTCATGAACTACTTAAAGCGCGCAGTTCTTTCGTGTGGACTGAACAGTGTAACACTGCTTTTAACGACCTAAAGCACACCCTCACATTCAGATCCCATTCTTGGCCACTTCAGCGACAGCGCTCCTACCATCCTGCACTGATGCCAGTGGTCACGGCCTTAGCTTTGTCCTTCTGCAGCGCGATGCAACTTCGCGTGAGAAAGTCATTGCCTTCGCCAGTCGGACCTTGACTCCAGCTCAGAAAAACTGCACCATTAGCGAGCCGGAATGTCTTGCCGTCGTCTGGGCTGTCCAAACATTTCGCCCTTACCTCTATGGTCGGCACTTCACAGTTGTGACCGACCACCATGCTCCTTGCTGGTTGTCTTCACTAAAAAATTTGACAGGCCGACTTGGCCGCTGGATTCTACACCTGCAAGAATACAATTTCGACGTCGTTTATAAACAGAGTCGCCAACACCAAGACGCCGACGCTCTTTCTCGTTGTCCACTTGCGGAATCAGCCTGCTGTTTTTATTCGCAACGCATTTACACCTGTGACTACAGCTGGCCATCTCTTCCCCCGACGCATATTACAACAGTTTCTTTTGACGACTCTGAGCATAAACAAGCACTCCGCTCGCAGCAGTTAGCTGATGCCTACTGCCAGCCCATCGTCGACCGCCTTATCGGCGCCCGACTACTCCTCATCAGTACCAGCCCAGTTCTTATGCCGCGTGGCCAGATGCTGTTATCTTGCCCGCCTCAACACCGAAGCGTGCCAGGAAGACCGCAAGAGTCGCTACGATTCTACGCATCGTGCGGTCTCTTCGTCCTGGTGACGAAGTCCTGCTTTATACACCACTGCGCACCTCTGCCCTTGGTGATAAATTTCAGCGCCACTATCTTGGTCCCTACTAGGTCATCAACCAAACTTCCCCTGTCAACTACCAAGTCACCAAGTCACACCTGTTGATCCCCCAGCCGATCGACGCCACCGTGGAACTGAAAGTGTTCATGTCTCTCGCTTGAAGCCGTTTGTGCGCCGCGATGCATCGGTTGGTTAGGAGCGGCCAGGCTGGCCGCTTCCGACCCCCCGGGCAGATTGTGTGAGCCCTCCACGGATCTTCTTTCATTTGCAGATATCATAATCTTCTTCTTTCTTTCGTACATACCATCGTCATTGTCCCGCGGCACCGGCGCCGGCACGCGCCTGGGTTCACCATCAGATTAAACGCTGACACGACGTACCTTGCCTTGCCGTCACTACATTACCGTCTCGACCTGGCCTTCTTTCACAATATATATATATATATATATATATATATATATATATATATATATATATATATATATATAGAGCGAAGGGTACGCTTCATTTAAAGAAGCATTTTATTAGACTCGACGGTTCGATCGGAGACCGATCTTTCTCAAGAGTGAATCTTCTTGAATAGTGTTGCGGCTTTTTAAGCATTTGGACATAGACCACACCTGGGTAGGAAAACAAAACGTGGGAGACAGAGGAAAGAGATGGCACCTGCGATGGCACTGTCTCCCACGTTTTGTTTTCCTACCCAGGTGTGGTCTATGTCCAAATGCTTAAAAAGCTGCAACACTATCCAAGAAGATTCACTCTTGAGAAAGATCGGTCTCCGATCGAAACGTCGAGTCTAATAAAATGTTTCTTTAAATGAAGCGTACCCTTCGCTCTATTATCTTTTAAGCGGCCAAGTACGTTAAATGTTCTCGCATCCATATATATATATATATATATATATACACACACAGAGGAGCTGACAGTGTAAATGAAAAAAAAAATGACACATGTGGACTGGTCATGCGGCAGACATAGGAGCTCTTTTTGGGGAATGGACACGATGAAGGTGGTAAGGTGCTCCGTCTGTGCTAGTCATTCTAATAAGCGAATCAAAATAAAGATTAGTTGCAAGTTTGCACACGAGCTTTTAATCTGTGATCCATATGTTATGTACGATATGCAGAAGTAATAAAAAAAGATTGTTTCAGCTTTCAATGCTAATATACATTCTGGGAGGGAAAACCACGAACGAAAAATGCAACGGCGTAAGGAAAGCCCAGAACAATTTAAGGTTTTATTCATATGTCTTGCACTAGGTAATCTCGAATAATTAGAGAAAATGAAATCGGCAGATCAATAGTAGATAGTGATTTAGTGTGGGAATCTCATCAAAAAGGAGCATACTCAGGCGTCGGATAAAAAACACACTTTTGAGCCCTATACTTCAGGGTCAGTGGAGCAACAGAAAAATTGCTGTAGAGAGAGCCAAGCGTTCGGTTAGAACTATTAGTAATATGATAAACATACGTTTTTCATAATAGGTTATTGAGGTGTATGTCAGATACTTATGATAGAAACAAAAGGTAAAGGAAAGTTTTAAGGAGATAGGTGCATAAATACTGGTTAATTTCGATGCAGGCTAAAAGCTGTTCGATGTCAGTGCACGTTAAAGAACCCCAGGTGGTCGACATTTCCGGAGTCCTCCAATACGGCGTCTCTCATAGCCTAAGTCGCTTTGGGACAATAAACCCTAAAAACTAAACCTAAATACTGGTTAAGAGTATTAGTCTCAATAATACACATATCGTTTAGTCTGTATAATACACAAATATACGCGTAGAGTCTTGTTTGTGAGCAAATGGGATCATAAATATTGTTGCTATATATTAGCGATAGACGAGGACCTAGTGAGGAACCTCTAGGAACGCTAAATGTAACAGGAAATAGGGGACTACAGTCATTAGTTGTACTAGCTAGGTACGGCCCTGCAAAAAACACTCGATCCACTTCATAAGATTTGCAACGAGGTTATATGTACTAAGCTTGAAAAGTAGACGTTGGTGCGAAATAACATGCAAAGCCCTTGTAAAAACGATAGAAAGTCTATCCCCAAATGCTGATAAATCCAAAATGAAAACCATTTAAGTGGCTCCACTAGACGGAGCCAAATTATACGGAGCGAAAGCTCGTTTGAACATCATCTAGCGCGCAAAACGGCAAGGGCGGCGACGGCATGTAAGCCAGGTGCACACGGGTGCAAAAGAACCCCGACGCAAGCGGCGCGAGCCCTTTGTGTTCCCAGCTCCGTAGATCCAGGAGCAGCCATCTCCTCCGCTGTCCGGCTGGGTTGTCTACGCGGCGAGCGCTGCATTTTACCTGGCAAGAGCGAATCTCTGGGTAGCCATGGGACACTACTGATGATAACGAGCGTTCGGCGCTATAGCGGACGCGACTGCGCAGCGTACAGCTCTACCCGCTAGACAGTCGTGTAATAAGTCACGTGCCACATTTGGCGAGAGGGAGCGGGCGATGCGATGGTCGGTAGAGCGGCGGGCGTAATTGCGAAGCGCGAAGCCGCATCGACCGCCGGGAGCCTCCCCTTCAAGGTCTTTTCCAAACCTGATTTCTCCTTCAGATCTGTATCCGTGAAGTGAGGCTTCGCTCGAAAACATATCATTGATAAAAGCGAGTCGTTACTTTCTTAGGAATGACTTTTTCGAGAGCTATAGTGAGTGGAAACAAGCAGTTTGATTCAATGCGAGGGTTTAAGATTACCGTTTAAGATTTCCGTTTAGAGTTTAAGATTATGATACTTGCAAGAGCTATCGCTAACAAAATTGGTCTATAGTTTTATACTCTTTTTCCCACCTTTCAGTCGTCCAGAAGCCTGGCAGTCTGTAACGACTGTGAAAAAACACATCGCCATGCAATGGATGAGTATTACGTTTGTGTGATTTTCAGAAATATTTAGTGATGCCATCGGGACACGTCGACGATCAATGTTTCGCCACCTCTACTAATTTAGAAATGCCAAGCCAGTCGATAAGAATAGCCACCATCTGTAGAAATGATCTGCAACATTAGCAGAAAGGATGCTGGTTTAATGCACATGATAACTAGCTCTAAAGACAGGGACAGAGGTGAAGCGGACACCACAAACCACTAGCGTTCGTGGTGTCCGCTTCTTCTCTGTCCCTGTCTTTAGCGCTAGTTACCATGTGCATTGAATCTAAAGATCACCAACTAGCCCAACTTTCCGCTTTAGATACTGGTTCCGCATATGAAAATGATGATGAGAAGGTGTTATTAATTAAGATGCAAAATTGTTCATTTGAAATGATAATTCCTTGATCAAGCGTATATCTTATTATGCATGCTAATCAAATTCAAAAACTCAGAAACGATAGTCGGGCGAATTGTTAATACAATATCACTTATATGAGGGCAGAAAAACAACTGACACAGAGAGACATAATCAACACAACAACCGCTCACTTCAACTTCTGACACCAGGAAGAGGACAACATACATAGAAAACCAGAAAAAAGTCGTCAAAGCATTTCACACATGTCACATAAAATAACAAAATTAAAAAAGAATAGAATTGAAAGTACAATGAAGAATAAAAACACATCATAATCATCATCATGAGCCACACTATACCCACTCCAGGGCGAAGATCTCTCCCGTATTCCTCAAATTAAACAGGTCCTGGGCTAGCTGCATTCACTTGACCCACTTACCTTACAGCCGCCGTCTGATACGGTTTCCTTCCTTTGGAATCCGATTTGCTGTCCTAAGCAACCATTGGTCATCTTCTCTTTGTACTACATGCCCTGCCCATGCTCATTTCCCCTTGATTTTGATGGAGGCGAAACGAAGAGGCGTCGTGTGCTGTGCGATGTCAGCGCACGTTAAAGATCACCAGGTGGTCGAAATTACTCCGTAGCTCTCCACTACGGCTCCTCTTTCTCTCTTTCCACTTTCACTCCCATCTTCCTTCCTTCCCTTACGGCGCGGTTGCGGTGTCCACAGAAAAACAAGTGAGACAGTTACCATGCCTTTCCTTTCCTATAAATAAATCAGTTTAAATCTCCTTGATTTTCGTTAGAAGGTCAATAATTCGAGTTATTTCTCTGAGCCGCTCTACACTTTTATATCTCTAAAAACACATAAAAGCAAAAAAAGTATAACAATACTAAAAGAAAATGTTCGAGGTCACTGTGGCACCCGCACTGGGGGAATGCATAAGTCTTCTTCGCAAGCATCAAAATTTTGCCGCAGCGAGATTTTAAATCCTCCATCTATACAACCATTCGTTTTCTTTCACTCTTTTTATTCGAACGTAATCCTCCCGCTGGTGACACGACATATACCTGACGTCTGATTCATCTAATCGGCTGTAATTAATTAATGAATTACACTGCACGCACCAAATATTTTCCCCAGATATATTTTTTTTTTTCATCCCGAAAAAATTCCTTTTCTTATCACTCGTTTTCCTCGAACGTAATCCTGCCGACAAGCTTCTGTCGACAGGACCTTGAAAACATACATACTTCATGCTTACGCATTAAGGGTATACTGAATAAAAAAACTGCCGCCGAGATTGCCAGCGCCGATGGTAACTATTGCATTGGGATTGACAAAACGAACCGCTTTATGAACAGAAATGAGCGGAAAGTAAGTATATAATGAGTTTTTCTGAAATCGCCGTTTCTCAAATGGCCGGGTTCCTGTGAAAGCTCTTGAAAACCGGATATCACGTCTCAACTACCCTATCGCGGCCGGTCGCACCTGTTCATTTTTCCTTTCCCCCGTGGCACTTACAAAGCGCAGGGATGGACGTGTTTTTTTTTTTTTTGTTTTTTTTTGCTGCTCGTGTTCTTGTGCACAATTCATCGAAACAATTGTCCTCCACCTCCCTCGTGTGCAGCATTCCCCACTTCGCAGCATTGTGCACGGCTCGACGCGGGGGGACCGACGCTGCGTCTAGCCGTGCAGCCAACTTCAGGTGCGGGGGCGGGGGCGGCGGCGGCGGGATCGCATGGTCACGACGTTGCTGAGGGTAGTTGTGACGTCACACCCGCCGGCTCACAGTCGATAGAGTCGAGAGCGCGTTCCTCTGACCCGGTGGCCGCTCAGAAAACGTAAAATATACAGCCATCCGCTCAAAACTAACCACAATTATGTGTCTGTACTAGTGTAATCGTGTCTTAAGAATGCAATTTTGGTTCTTTCTCAATATTCTTGGATACTTGTTCAGTATACTTTTAAAAAGAAATACATAAACGCTCTAAAGTGGCACCCACGTGTCGCAGGGCAACAATAGTCATTTGTCCACACCCTAGGTGCGCATTAAAATTAATTGTGGTTTAACTCTGGTTAACCCTTGTTGAATTGCAGTAGGAACGGCGGAAGCTTGTTTTGCCTGCTACATTATTCCCCTATCACGCCCTATCAGTGTAAGGTGCTACATTATTGGCGACACCTAAGCTCATCCTTTGAGAGTATGACGCGAGAGCGTGAGCTACCAGCCCACATATATGTGAGAAGGGTTCAATACTGCTGAACCGAATGTGGAGCGAAAGCATTAGCTGCCGGTGACCGAGCGTTCTTCTTCTTCTTTTTCTTCCTCTTTCTCTTCAAACACGGCCTCTGCAGGGACTACGCGACGACTCAAAACCTGGCGCAGTATTGCTGTCGCTTATCAGCCGTCATAGGTAGTCTTTAAAATCCAGTTCCATCTTTGACACCATCAATGATGGACAACTGACGTAACTTTACGCAAAATAAATCGTAAGCGTCGTTGCCTTGCGACACGTGGGTGCTAGTTGGAGCTTGCACGCGTTCTTTATTTTACGTTTTCTGCTTTTTCTATTTTATTTTCCTACCGCTGACCAAAAGCACGCCACCACTATACCACCCTTAACTAGCTCTGATGCCTCTGATTTATAGTTTTCACAATTATACGTTTACACTGCGAACACTAATGATCAGTACGAGGGTGCAATATACGTCCGAGAATTGTAAACCTAAAACTGCGAAACCCTTACTAGAATATCAAGGTACTCGGAGCTAGTTAAGGATGACACAGTGTTGCGTGCATTAGTTTAGCGGTATATAAATCATGGGTTTGTATGATTATTATTTTGACGGGAGGAGTGAGGAGGATAATAAAGAATGGTTACCATGACCATCTTATAACTAGAGCTTCTGATAAAGGTGCTAGTTTGAGCATTTATGCGTTTTTTTATGCTTATGCATTTAGGTGACTATCTTTTTTATTCTATTTTGATTTTAATTTGCTTTTCTTTGAAAGTGTAAGTTTTGTGATATTGTCACGACTCCAGGAACGGCTTGAGGGTTAAGGGCTTCGACCGCAGTTCCTTGAATTCCAGGCAGGGGAGTAACACTTCTGCCAAGCACAAAGCTCGAGCGAGAACAAGCGACTTCTTCGTTGTCGGTGCTAGGCTGCTTGCGGACTTCGAGGCCGAGGTGTGTTGAGGAGTGTGTTGAGGAGTGAAGGGAGAACGTTTACATTCCGCTGTATTGGATTGGTTAGCGAGTGGTGCCATGACAGTGTTCACTTCCTTACAACTGTGAAGCTTGCATTTTTCCTTTTTAGTAGGCCTATCAAAGGTTGGTTAAACTAAGGCGAACATCTGTGGCAAGATATTCGCCAAAGATGAATATATTTATCGCTAAGCACTTGGACCTGACCTCTAAATAACTTACAGTTTTGCTGCGCAGCGCATTCCTTGAACTACGCCATGAAAGCGTGAACAAATGTTTCAAAACTCAAATTATTAGTTGGAAAATCTGCTGTGCCTTAATCGTCGATTATATTTGACCATCTAGAATGGCAAAGTAAGCCTTGATAACATAGAGAAGTGGTTGGTGAATTGGTCGCTTAGATGTGGCAGTATAGTTAGGGAAGAGGTTGAATCAGAATAGTTTGTGAGCGCGAGCCAGGCCGAGAACATTTATGCATGATGCTTGGGGTAGCGTGAATCATTTCATTTACACAGTTGAAATAGGTTAAATGTGGTATGGAGGTCACTGAAATCTAAACACTCGAATGATTTAGCAGCTACAACGGGGTTCGGATCAATGCATTGAATACATGGAAGATAGAAATCTCCCATAAATATGAGCTTTTGGGTATGCGGCACAACTTTGCCGTATCCGTAGAGTCATGCAATTCTTCACATCATGTAGTGACGTAATGCCGAGACCGATAGCGCGCAAAAACAACATCGTGATGTTTTTACATTTAAGGTGAAGGTCAATGATTCCAACGAAGCTTTTTTAACAGAAAATCATGACGTTTCGGAGCGAACTCGGCTCCTTCATCATAGTGTGGCGAGGTGCAGCTTGTTTTTTTAAGGGCCTGTGTCGACGACCTCCGGGTCAATGGCCGCAATTCATGAATGTATGAAGCGGGAAGGGTGGCCAAAGAATGAATAATATTCCGCGGTGTTTGCTGAATATGCAACGACTCGAGTAAAAGCCACCTGCGAGGGTAAGCTTCGGTATCCAGTATAAGTGTTCTGTCAAAGTCAGTTTTATGGTCGCGTGTGTCGCAGTGTTCGGCCACCGCACTGCGCTGACTGTGCATTTGTTCGACGTCCGCTCTATGCTGTTTCTTTCTTTCTGTGAAGTTTTACGTTCATCCTTCATATGAAGGTGGGCAGACAGAACAGGGTGTTCTGTATACCACGCCTTGGATCTTTTCTTAAGGGTGAGGGTCGTTGAGGCGGGGGAGGAAACGTCCGATGGTAGTGGTCGGTTTGTGCGTAACAAGCACCCCTTCTGTTCTGAGAATGTGAGCGAGCGTCTCGCTCACGCTTTTCATGTACGGAATGCAAACGCGCTTTTGCTTCTGGTGCGTGCTTGGTCCGAGGATAGAAGCGTTTTTGATTTTTCTTTTCTGTTTCCGGCAAATACTTCGAATGAAAGAGGTGGGGTATCCATTCTTTCGGAGATCAGCGACGACTCAGTTCTTCTTGTTTCTTTTTTCTTCCCTTGAGGAACCGATGATTTCCCCTCTCTTCAATGAAGGAGTAACGACAGATTATTGCCAAATTGAAGGTATACCGTCCCATGTGGGTCGGCTTCCTGTGTACCGAGAACTCAAACCTCCTTTGTTCCTAGTGAGTAGGGCGTCGAGATAAGGCAAACTACCCTGCTCCTGATTGATGTTCAACAATAAATTGTATAGCCGGTTCAATTGAGCTAAGGTAGGTTGGCGGGTTTTCTATTTCCGATGCTTTTACCACACAAAAGCGGTCGTCTACATAACGGAGGAACTCTTTTGGCTTGGGATTTAATGTAGTAAACACCCACTGTTCCACTGTTGAGTTAGCCATTATGACAGAAATCGACGCCCCCATGGCAGTTCTGGATGTTTGCTTAAAATACTACTGACCTTTATAGCTGAAATAGGTATCGCGAAGGCAAAAGGCGGCATATCTCTTCGATGATTAGTAGAGTTTTCTCGTGCAGTGTTTGGTCGTTTTCGAGTGCGCTGCGAGCGACGGACACAGTCAGGGGCACTGGAACGCTGGTAAATAATGACACCACGTCAAACGAGACCAAGCTCTCGTCTTTACCGTCAGTCAGGTTCAAGAAAAGTTCTACGAAATGTTGCGAATGACGCACGTGTGTGGGTGTCCTCCCGGATAGCGGTGCAAGTACCTCGTGAAGTAATACACTCTGAAGGGCTAGTTGGTTCCTACTTGTTACCGAGTTAACGAGTAAAACTGCTCGAAAAAGAAACACACAGGCACGAACAATGCGCCTTGTTTATGCCTGTGTTTCTTACGTTCCGCCTTTTTCGCGCAGTTTTATGTGACATGTCTGTAATGTGACTTTACCCATCCCTCTCCAACTTATATCCACTCACCCCTTTCCCCCAGTGCAGGGTAGCAAGCCGGTTTCTTTTACGGGTTAACCTACCTACCTTTCCTCCTCATCTTCCTCCTCCTCGCTTACTCGTTCACCTTGTGAAGGTAGCCCCGCCGGGGGCCCCGCCGGGGTGGTGCAGTGGTAAGACGCCCGACCACTGTGCTACTGTGCCGGAGTTCCCGGGTTCGAACCCGACCTCGGCGGCTACGTTTCGATGGAGGCGAAACGAAGAGGCGTCCGTGTGCTGTGCGATGTCAGCGCACGTTAAAGATCCCCAGGTGGTCGAAATTACTCTGTAGCCCTCCACTACGGCTCCTCTTTCTCTCTTTCCACTTTCACTCCCACCTTCCTCCCTTCCCTTACGGCGCGGTTGCGGTGTCCACAGAAAACAAGTGAGACAGTTACCTCGCCTTTCTCTTCCTATAAATCAATCAGTTTTTTTTTTTAGTCGGACAAACGTCGTAGAGGGGATTAGGTAAAGTCCACCATCTGCCGCAAGGGGATGTCAGATTCGTGAAATTTAGGCAGCTCGTAAAGGCTTGGTGCTGAGCCATTTCGAGAAATGAGGTTTAGACAGACATTTTTGAAACCCGTGTGTCGCTTGATTATCTCTGCCAGCGTTCTGCTGAGCGTTGTCTCAGTACTCGAGGTAGAATTCTTGGCAATCTTCTCATATGCTGCGTTGCTCAAGAGGGCTGAAGCTTTCTATGTGTAGTCGCGGCGGTCCATTACCACAGGGGAGTTGCCCTTGTGTGCCAGGAGAACAACAATGCCGGCGTCGTTTTAAGGTCACGTAAGGCATTTTTTTTTTCAGGAGGGGACCGGTTATTGGGAAGTTTGGAGGGTATCTTGGCGATGACACCGAAAGCTTTCAGGCGGACGTCTTCTCGAATGTGTGGTTCCAGGTGCTGGATAGCGTCCTTGAACGTAGCGACGAATGTCGGAAGGGGAGTGCAGATATGTTGAATCCTTACCCTTTGCCAGAACCGAGGATTCATGCGGTGTCACCTGACGGAAGGTTCTTTACGAAGCTGAAATTTAAGGGACCCGTCTGTTTATTTTACCTTGTTTTTAGGGCAAGCAGCTTATTTTCTTGATATGTGTGCTGCTTGTTGGCTTCAGACGCGAAAGCTTCGCCGCCAAACGTGTCCACACACGAAAAGAGCTCAGGCATCTTGTGTTCCTCCATCGAAACGCAGCCGCCGCGGTGGGGTTCGAACCCGGGAACTCCGGCACAGTAGTCGGGCGTCTTACCACTGCACCACCCCGACGGGGCAAGATCCCCAGGTGGTCGAAATTACTCCGTAGCCCTCCACTACAGCTCCTCTTTCTCTCTTTCCACTTTCATTCCCACCTTCCTCCCTTCCCTTGCGGCGTGGTTCGGGTGTCCACAGAGCGTGTGACAGTTACTGCGCCTTTCCCTTCCTGTGAACCAATTATATATATATATATATATATATATATATATATATATATATATATATATATATATATATCGTGTTCCAGCCCCACCGCGGTGGTGCAGTGGTAAGACCTTAACCAGACACCCATCAGTCAAATGTTCTCTTTTTAGTTTTTAACATCGTGATGATCTAAGGTAACAGTCGCAAATAAATTCAACTTCTGATTTATTAAGTACAAAGTAAGAAATATACCTTCAGAGACGTAGATGGGACTACCGTCCCCTTCTGGTCACTGAGACCAATTTGCGGGATCATCTGAGGCAGTTAAATTAAGGGAACCTGCTCTGCTCCATTACAAACGTGAAGGAGATACGGAGTTACTAGATGCTAATGTCCTCGGGGAATCTACTTCAAAGTCGTTATCTATTCCTTCGCAGTAGACGCGGCATCTTGTATTGCCTCTAACAACGATAATGCAGTAGTTTGTTGATCTAGTTTGTCTGCACGCGTAATGAAGGGAAGGAAGAGCATAGTTGTAGGTAGATTAAGTGTAGTGTGATGAAGGGGCACAGTTTGTAAATATTTCAGTTTTCAGTGCGACATTGTACTTCTCTGTGCGTGTATAGAATACGAAAATTGGAGTGTTTCGATGCTGTCTTTATTTTATTAAAATAAAACAAGAACAAAATTTATTACTTTTCATGCCTCAAATAAGATCCTGCCAGAAGTAAATTTGGAGCTTTAGTTGAATTAAATAACTGAAAGAGTAAAATTATCCTGTGCAAGTTAGTTAGAAATGCCTGGTTGTGCTATCCTTATATTACACAGAAGAGTCCTTTTCCAAAGACCCCGCCGGGGTGGCGCAGTGGTTACGGCACTCGACTACTGTTCCCAAGGACGCGGGATCGAATCCCGGCCTCGGCGGCAGATTTTTGATGGAGGCGAAAAGCAAAGGCGCCCGTGTGCTGTGCGATGTCAGTGCACGTTAAAGAACCCCAGGTGGTCGAAATTTCCGGAGTCCTCCACTACGGCGTTTCTCATAGCCTGAGTCACTTTGGGACGTTAAACCCCATAAACCAACCAACCAACCAACCAACCAACCAACCAACCAACCAACCAACCAACCAACCAACCAACCAACCAACCTTTTCCAAAGCTTAATACAATAAAAACTACACATCGCATAGTTACAGAGCAGCCCAAAAATGTGCTGCAGGTAAAAAGCGTGCAAATAATGGACTAAATATTTAAATCACATGAAAAAGTTTAAGCAGATTAACTTACTATCCATGGCATGTGAATCCTTGAGATTTGTTTGCCATTTACGATTCTGCTGGTGATAGGCCTGGATATGCCGCAACCTAGACGAAACCATGATAGCAGTTCAGAATGTGGAAATGCATGATGAAATGAGAAAAATATGAAAGCATTACCTAGGTTTATTAAACGTGTAGAACATGTGGCCACTATTTGTGAAAGAACACGGTGCATAGTCGGGTTCCCCACAAAAATATATAAAAATAGATTTCACGACTTTCCCTGTGCGAAGTCAAGCCTGTTTAGGCCCGGCGAATTATGTAACCAGTGCGCTCTGCCTGCGAGTGCACAGACAGACCACAGAACGGCCTCGAATAACGTGCAAAAAAGTATGCAAACCAAGGTAGTGCAAGACCAGCCCACCCACTGCAGCTTTTAGTGAAATTTGTAAGTACAGGGTAGTGGTTTTTTCAATTTTGTAAATTATAAATTAAAATCTAGCACATATCTTTTTTAAGGCTGCATTTGCAAAATTAGTACCACTTGAGCTTTAGTAGAGATTACTATTATTTGTGAAGCAAGAAACTAATATTCTAGAATGGTCTAATAATTTGATTAAGACAAATTGGGTTTTAAATTGGCTTTGCGACCACGCCGTCTAGTAATACTCCCTAGAAAAACTCTTTTTAAACATTTTGTGAGACAACCAAAAAATACTGCATGATACTTTATGAGCTCACTGACCGCATATTTTTGGTGAGCAGCAACGCGCTTCTGCAACGTTATGCTCGCTACGAGCATTTATGACGCGTAAGAAATCAAAGGGCCACGTTTTTCATATTAATAAAAAGCGATTCCATAGGGCAGCCCGTGGGTACATTGATTGTCAGGTTAAAATCGTACAATATACGGAACAATGCCATTCATAAATAACTTACGAGGAAGAAATGCGCTTTCAGATTTTCTGAGTACGTTTCAAATCTAGGTTCATTTAGAAATAACTTGAATATTGTACTCAGGCGCCATAATGATATTTTTGCAGTAATGCGTTCTAGGCGTAAATTGAGAGCGGAATCGCTGAGAAAGATTTCAAAACTTTTTGAGCGCAGGGCGATTCTGTCCCTTTGAAAAAAGAAATAGTGCACTTTTGAGACATAGACAGAGAAAGAAAGGCGAAGCAGCGCTGTGTTGTCCTTTTTTTTTTTCCACGTCTCAAGAGAGCGCCAATTTTTTCCCAACATTGACGACCAACTGGGCCATTTTTCTGAAATTCAAGAGAGAAATTTCTTTCACAGGGAAACTATTGTGGGAAGCAGTGAATAGCTTTCTACGAATGCAAGCCTTGATGCTGCTTGGTTGAGCGTGACTTCCCGCTTTATCGCGATTCTACCAACACATTGGTCTCGGTTACATGCAGGGATTGCAGCTGCATCATGATATGAGTGAGCTGCAATAGGTTCCATAAGCTGGCAGCGGAGTAGTGGGCATCATCTTTACCAGAGGCCGACATGCAAATTTCGCTTTAATGCAATTGCAGCGGTGGAAGCCAATATCACGTTTGAAATGGTAAAAACGCCGCGAATGGCACCAGGGAAAGAGGCAGCGTAAGCTAACAGGACTGGCTTCAACATTGGAGCCGAAAAAAAGTCACCAAATGCAAGAAAGGCACACGGAATAGACGAAAAGTTTCGCCTTGTGTGACTAGAGTAAGAGCATACTATATTTGAAATAATTTTGCGATGTTGCTTCAAAGCATGAAAATATTTGCTTACAGCTGCAGTTGATGTCCTCCAGATTTGCCTGCGAGATGAACGAAACATTCAATATATATTTAGGCGCTTCGTTTATTATCTTGATCCGTTTCAAGCACACTAGCGCACCATAATAATGAAGCGTACCCCTCTAGGGAAATACTATTCAATGTTCACGAATGTAATACTAAATCCTGTTGCACTCTATACTTCTGCATTTCTCTTATATTGCCGTAATCCTATGTAACGTCACAATAATCAAGATGCAAATGTGTTCACTGGTGGCGCTGAACACTAGAGGATAATTGAGCATATTATACTGGAATGCGGTTGTATCCGCCCGGATGTCAATGCAGGCGGAATCACTCTCTCTGGGGCCCTCACAGATCTCGAGATAGCAATGATCGGGTGAATGAGTTTGCAGTGGACGTTAGCATAAATTGATTGTAAAATTGATGGCTGAAAAGCAAGAAGGGCTGCGTTTCGATGGAGGCGAAACGAAGAGGCGTCGTGTGCTGTGCGATGTCAGCGCACGTTAAAGATCCCCAGGTGGTCGAAATTACTCCGTAGCCCTCCACTACGGCTCCTCTTTCTCTCTTTCCACTTTCATTCCCACCCTCCTCCCTTCCCTTACGGCGCGGTTCGGGTGTCCACAGAGCAAGTGTGACAGTTACTGCGCCTTTCCCTTCCTGTGAACCAATTTAATTTATTTTATAAGGTTAGAACTGTAGGAATAAAAATTTATGGAAGTGACAAAACAGGCGACGGATTGAAAACAACATTTAAGATATATAAGGAAAAACGACGACAATGGTGGCAACAGCCACCACCTCGTTTTAAAGGGGACGCACTTTTATTCCATCCAGGCGCGCTCCTCTCATACTTTAGGTGGATAGCGTTTTATTGCGAAAGCAAAAATACTTATATTTCGAGCCTTCAGCGTAGCGCGGCCAGTACCCACGTCTTACCCACATGACGCTGTGACGTCACACACCATGTGACAGTAGGCTGTCGGCAGGAGCTGCATACTTGGGTCTCTCGTTTGACATGGGACGGTTACGTCAAAATAAGCCTGCTAGGACCCTGGTGTTCACGTTACCACTATAGGCCACTAAGGCACTTTCAAACGGCTTGGTTCAAACGGCTAAGCTTCTTCCAGCTGAGGAAGAAGAAAAAGAGAACAAGAATGCTCGGTCACCCGCAGCTAATGCTTTCGCTCAATATTTGGTTCAGCAGCGTTGAACACTTGTAATTTTTTTTTGAAAGCCAACACACTTGCCACCATGCACGTGGAGTCGTCTCTTGTGTGTCATTTCGCCTGTAGGCCGCGTCCTCCCGGCCTACAGTGGGCATAATCCAATTGAGCTGATTTCCACACGTTGTTTGCTGTGCGAGCTTGCTTTCGTAATTCCACCTTCGCTATCTCAGATCATAGTGCTGATATATATATATATATATATATATATATATATATATATATATATATATATATATATATATATATATATATATATATATATATCAATAGATCAATAGATAATCGGGAAAGTTGTGTGTCATGCTGTCTGAATTTAACTCTGGCCCATTAGTAACAAGAAAACCATGTCTATATATATATATGATAATCGGGAAAGTTGTGTGTCATGCTGTCTGATTTTAACTCTGGCCCATTAGTAACAAGCAAACCATGTCTATATATATATATATATATATATATATATATATATATATATATATATATATATATATATATATATATATATATATATATATATATATATATATATGTATTCGGACGGTGGACCGTCCTTCTTCAAGGTAGAATTGAGAATTCTCAATTCTACCTTGAAGAAGGACGGTCCACCGTCCGAAACTATTGGAATAAAATAGATAATCGGGAAAGTTGTGTGACATCCTGTTTATATATATATATATATATATATATATGTATAATAAATTCACATACGATCAATGAGCTTCTTGAGGTCTAATCCTGAGGGCGCTACATTTCTGCAGCATATTTCATGATTATGTCTTGCCTGAGTAAGCAAGTGTTATTATTGTCTCCAGATCATGTCTCCATTACTGGAATTTCGTTACTTTTCTTATGTGGCACTATGGTTGATGTTCAGCAACTATAAGTATCATCCAATACTTTCACATATGGCTAGTCTACACGCAGGTTTCGTAATGCTTGCATGACCCCCGAGGCTTATACTAAGATATTTTTCGTACTCATTGAATGCTATGTAAAAGGCTGGCTATATTGCGGGCATTTCTCTGTCACTTGGTTTATGGCATGGATAAGATCAATAGTAGTGTACCCTTTCCGAAAAACTGCTTGATCTTCTGCTTGACTGAAGTCTAAGGTTGTCTTACTTCTGTTAGCGATTACCTTAGTAAACAGTTTGTGTTCATGCAAGCTGATTGGTCTGTAGTTTTTCTACTCCTTAGCGTCCCCTTTCTTATGAAGTAAGGTCGTGTTACCGTTGTTCCATCCTTCCGGTACCATCGGTGATACCAGGCATGGCGTATATAGGGTGGCCAGGATTCCTAGCACAATATCCCCCCCGTCGTTTAACAACTGTGAAGTTGACTGTTCATCCCCAGCTGCCTTTCCCCTTTTCATAAGTTTCTACAGTTTTGTTCTCCTCATCCTTTGTTACTGGCGGAACGTCTGACTGCTTTTCACTTCTGCCAACCTCATTATTGTCTCGACTACTTCGACTACTTTATAGAATAGTATCGAGTAGCAATTTACTATTTACTATACTAGTTTGTCTGCCATATCTTGAATTCCCTAAAGCATTTGACATTACCCATCATAAAAACGTATTATCTAAGCTAGAGCACTAGGGAGTGCGATAAAGTGCAAATTATCTTCTATGATTCTATCTCCATCGAAGGTGACAAATAAAGACAAATAACCACATATCAAACACCACAAATTTTGGGTTTTCGGCGTCGCAACACATGAATGTTTCCGCAAGGTTCTAGAGATCTACGTTCTAAAACCTACTTTAGGTCTATACTGGAATATGCATGTATTGTATGGGATCCGCCGACAAATATTACAAAGAGTTCAGAACTTGATGCTCGCGATGTTTCAGAAAATTAGAGTAAAAACAGTAGCATGACCAGCGTAAAATAGAAATTAGAATGGGAACCACTTGAAGTAAGAAGAAAACGGAGGCTAAAATTATTTCACAATTCAGTTCAGTTCACTTCAGTCGTTCTGTCGTTTCCGACTCTTCGTGACCCAATGGACCATGTCACGCCACGCTTTCCAGTGTCTCACTATCTTCCTAACATCACATAACTTCATCTGCAGTGCCTCGAGGATGCTATCTAACCATCGCGTTCGCTGCCTACCTCTTCTCCGGCGACCCTCAGCCTTTCCCAACATCAAATCTTTCTCCAGCGACTCCTCTCTTCTCATCAGATGACCAAAGTAGCCGAGCTTTAACTTTAGAATTTGACCCTCCAATGAGCAGTCAGGGTTTATGGTCGGCAATATCGACGATTTGATCTTCTGGTAGTCCAAGGAACTCTCAAGAGTCTTCGCCAGCACCACAATTCAAACGCGTCAATTCTTCGGCAGTCAGCCTTTTTCACAGTCCAACTGTAGCATCCATACATCACAACTGGAAAGACCATAGCACTAGTTATTCGGATCTTGGTTGGCAGACTAATGTCTCTGCTCTTTACTAGGCGGTCAAGGCTAACCATTGCTCTCTTTTCCAGAAGCAGGCGTCTCCTAATTTCATGGCTGCAGTCTCCTTCCGAAGTAATCTTGGAGCCCAAGAACAGAAAATCTGTCACAGCTTCCACTTCTTGTCCATTGATGCTCCAGGACTTGATAGGGCAAGATGCCGTGATCTTTGTCTTTTTAATGTTCAGTTTAAGCCCAAACTTCTCACTCTCTTCTTGTACGCGCATCAGAAGTCTCATGAGTTCCACTTCACTTTCTGCCATTGTTGTTGATACGTTTTCCAGCAATCTTCACTCCAGCTGAAGACTCGTCCGGACCGGCCTTCCTCATGATCCACTCTGCATATAGGTTAAATAGGCAGGGCGACAGTATGCATCCTTGCCTCACTCCTTTCTCGATCGGAAACCAATCAGTAAGACCATGCCCAGTTCTGGCTGTGGGCCTCTTGCCCTTCATACAGGTTAATGAGGAGACAGATCAGGTGAATTGGAACTCCCATCTCTTGGAGAGCTTGCTAAAATCTGCTGTGATCTACGCAGTCAAACGCTTTCGCATAATCAATAAAGCAGAAGTAGATGGGTTTTTGGAACTCTCTTGCTTTTTCCATGATCCAGTGAAGGTAGCAATTTGGTCTCTAGTTCTTCTGCCCTTGCGAAACCCAGTTTGCACGTCCGGAAGCTCCCGATCCATATACTGCTGCAGCCTACCTTGGAGGATTTTCAACATCACCTTGCTAGCATGCGAAATAAGCGCAATCGTGCGGTAGTTGGAACAATCTTTGGCACTGCCTTTCTTTGGAATGGGGATGTAAACTGACCTCCTTCAATCCTGTGGCCACTACAGGGTTGTCGAAATCTTTTGACATAATTTATGCAGAATGTTAACAGCGTCATGGTTGAGGTTTTGAAGCAACTCAGCTGGAATGCCATCAATTCCGCTAGCTCTGTTCTTAGCAAGGCTGGGTAAGGCCCATTCAACTTCACTCTTCAGGATGCCCGGCTCGAGATCAGTAATCACAACCGTCTTATGTTGGGTTTACACATTCGGGTCCTTCTTCTGTATATTCCTGCCACCTCTTCTTTATCTCTGAGGCTTCAGTGAGGTCCTTGCATCGTTTGTCCTTTATCACGCCCAGCTTAGCACAGAAGCTTCCTTTGATAACTTTGATTGTCTTAAACAGAGCTCTTGTGTTCCTTAATTGGCTGTTGTGCTCAACTGCTTGGCACTGTATGTTCAGGAAGGCATTCTTATCTCTCCTTGCTATTTTCTGAAAATCCGCATTGAGAACCTTGTATCTTTCGGTTTCCCCCATAACTTTTGCCATCCTCCTTTCCTCAGCTATTTGCAAAGCCTCTTCAGATAACCAGTTTGCTTTCTTGCATTTCTTTTGCTTTGGAACTACCTTAGTAGCAAATTCTTGTATTATATCACGAACATCAGTCCACATCTCTTCGGGCTCTCTGTCTTCTAGATCTAATTCTTGAAATCGATTCCTCACTTCCACAGCATATTCTAATGGAATTTGATCCAGATCATACCTGAAAGGCCTTCTAGTTTTCTGCGTTATCCTCAATCGAAGCTTAATTTTGGCAAGAAGAAGCTGATGATCGGTGCCACAATCGGCCCCAGGCCTTGTTTTTACTGCTTGTATAGCGCTTCTCCATCTCTGCCGTCAAAGAATATAATAGATCTGATTCCTGTACAGACCGTCCGGTGAAGTCCATGTGTACAGGCGCCTCTTGTGCTGTTGAAAATGAGTATTTGCTGTGGTCAGGTTGTTTTCTTGACAAAACTCTATTAGCCTCTGCCCAGCTTCATTTGGCTTGCCAAGACCGAACTTGCCTATAATTCCGAGTATTTCTTCACTCCCGACCTTAGCATTCCAGTCTCCTATGAGAAAAACGACGTCTGATAATGGGGTGCGGTCTAAAAGGCATTGTAGGTCCGCATAAAATATCTCAACGTCAGCTTCTTCAGTAGTAGTGGTCGGTGCATAGACTTGGATAACTGTTATGTTGAAAGGGTGACCTTGAATTCAAAGTGAAATAATTCGGTCGTTTTTGGGGTTGTACCCCAGAACTGCTTTGCCCATTCTTCTGTTTGCTATGAGAGCGACCCCATTCCTTCTTTTGGATTCGTGCCCACAATAAATGACATAATGGTCGCCGGAGTTAAATTCTCCCATTCCGGTCCACTTGAGCTCGCTGATACCCAAGATATCAATGTTCAATCTGTCCAATTCTCGCTTGACGACATCCAATTTACCTTGCGTCATAGATCTTACATTCTATGTTGCTATGTGATATATCTCCTTGCGACATCGGACTTTCCGGTCGCTTCCCGACACATCCACAATTGAGCGTATTTTTGGCTTTGGCCCAGCCGCTTCATTCGTCCTGGAGCTACTAGGAATCGCCCTTTGTTCATCCCCAGTAACATGTGGGACGCCTTCCAACCTGGGGGGCTCATCTTCCGGCGCCATATCATTAATAGTGTGACTGGCCATAGGTTTTTGTTGTATCCCGCACAAGTTTCGGTTTCGTTTCCATACACCAGTGCTATCATCATCAGCACATTTTCTCTCTCTCTTCTCTCGAGCTCACACGCTCACACTCTGACGTAAATAAACAGTCTACCCTGAGCTGCGTTCTTTCTTGGGACTTGTAGGGTACTACTCCCGTTTTATTCCCCGATTTGCTGATTTGGTCGAACCGTTGAGAAAGCTTTTGAGGTCAAATCAAAAGTTTGATTGGAATGAGGAAGCTCAACGCAGTTTTGATCTCGTCAAAAGCTCTTTATCAGCTAGTCCCGTCATAAAGACGTTCAATCCAGAGTTAGATGTAATCGTCACCACAGACGCTTCGGAAGAGGGCTTGGGTGCTGTGCTTCAGCAACGCGATGGTGAAGAAATGCGCACCGTTGCATTTGCATCGAGAGCCTTGACTGCGGCGGAACGAAGATATTCCGTGGGTGAACGAGAGGCTTTGGCATGTCTGTTTGCATGCGAGCATTGGCATGTCTACCTTTGGGGAAGAAGATTTGTGTTGCGCACAGACCATCAGACTTTGGTAACTTTGCTTTCGTCAGCTGGCGCAGGACGTCGGCCTCTTCGATTATCCAGATGGTCTGCTCGCTTACTGTACTACAACTTTTCAATCGAGTATCAGAAGGGGTCTCAAAACGTCATTGCAGATGCACTTTCACGCCTGCCTATTGAAAGCGCTTCAAATCAAACCGTAGACGAAGAAATAGTCTCGGTCGTGTCATCATCCGTGGCAAAAGAGCAGCTGCAGCTTGCTACCGCTGCAGACGAGCTATTGCAAAAGGTTGTGGGGTATGTCACCAAAGGGTGGCCGTCGAAAAAGTCCGTGGCACCTGATGCGTTTCCTTACTTTGACGTGCGAGAGGAACTGTCTCAGGTGTATGGCTTGTTACTCCGAGGGGAAAAAATTGTAATCCCCGATGTGCTGAAGGCTACGCTTGTCAGCTTCGCACACGAAAACCACCCTGGCATAGTAAGAACTAAGCAAAGGTTGCGTGACCTCTATTGGTGGCCTCGATTGGACAAACAAGTTGAGGAAGCTATAAGTCACTGTCACATTTGTCAGACACTCGACAAGTCTGCTAAACCAGCTTTCGCGCCTTTGCAACCTGTGGCATTCCCAGACATCATCATCATCATCAGCCTGATTATACCCACTGCAGGGCGAAGGCCTCTCCCATATTTCTCCAATTAACCCGGTTCTGTGCTAGCTGCATCCACTTGACCCCTGCGAACTTCCTAATCTCATCCGCCCACCTAACTTTCTGCCGCCCCCTGCTACGCTTTCCTTCCCTTGGAATCCAGTTTGTTACCCTCAGCGACCATCGGTTATCCTCTCTTCGCACTACATGTCCTGCCCATGTCCATTTCTTCATCTTAATTTCCACTAGAATGTCGGTAACTTGAGTTATTTCTCTGACCCACTCTGCACGCTTTCTATCTCTTAACATTAGGGGTAACATTAAGAGATTCCCGGACAAGCCATGGCAAAAGCTCGCGATGGACATTGTAGGTCCTCTTGAATGGGCACCTTCCAACTGTCGATACATAATAACCCTGATTGATTACCACTCGAAGTGACCTGAAGTTGCATTTGCACAGACAGTAACGTTGCATACTGTTGTTGAGTTCCTGCAGGGAGTATTCAGCCGCGAGGGTTTCCCGGACGAAACTGTAACTGACAACGGACCGCACTTCAAGTCACAAATGTTCGAGGAATTCTTGCTCGAGAGGAGCATTATACATCGTTGCTCTTCAGTGTACTACCCTCAGGGAAGCGGTGCAGTAGAAAGATTCAACTGGGTGCTCAAAGATTGGATACAAATGGCGAGATTGGAAAAACGCCCTTTGAAAACTTCCTTGGTTGTCTACCTCGGTACATATAGATCAACTCCGCACGCGACGACTGGCTTGTCACCTGCGAAGCTCCTACATGGTCGTCAACCCACAACATGGCTCAGTATTGCTGGAATGCACTCTGGGAGCGACGTACACTCTAATGCTGTATTGAAGCTCGTTCGCGAGAGGGTGCAAGCTAAGCAGTCGTACGCCCAACAGTATACGGATAGGAGACGCGGTGCTAGGGCTCCAACATTTCGAAACGGTGACCTCGTTTGAGTAAGGATTCCCAAAGCTGGAGGCAAGGCATCGTTTTCATACATGGGTCCATTTAAAGTAGTCAGAAAAAGAGGCCGTAATTCATTTCTCCTAAGTGACGGCCGCATCTGGAATGCATCTAAATTATCTCGCGTACCAGAAAACAGCTCTGACTCTACACCGTACTGGGTACTGTTTCCAGACAACGATCCAACTACTTCTGAAGATCGCGCGGAACCAGCACCAGCTGAAACGACATCTGAACCGCAGTCTCCAGTGGTTGAAGCAAGTTCAACTCATCCGCAAAGCAACGACACAGGGCAAACGCTGCGTCGAAGTGGAAGAGACCGTCGCCCATCTGAGAGACTTCAATACTGACTTCACTGTTTCTGCCCTTGTGCCTACTGTGCTTTTACGTGTGTTTCGTGTTTTTTTTTTTTTAAAGCGGGAGGTGATGTTGTATCCCGCACAAGTTTCGGTTTCGTTTCCATACACCAGTGCTATAATCATCAGCACATTTTCTCTCTCTCTCTCCCTCCGTCCGGATACCGGACACCACAGTTTTTTTGGCAGGAAATACTGGAGTGGGTTGCCATTATTTTCTCCAGTGAATCACATTTTGTCAGAACTCTCTGCCATGACCTGTCTATCTTGGGTGGCCCTACACAGCAGAGCTCACGGCTTCATAGAGTTTCGCAAGCCCCTCCGCCACTACAAGGCAGTGATCCATTAAGGGGTGATATATATTTCACAATATATATCACCAAAGATCTGCTATTCCTTGGGACCAGTACATTTTCTGTCCACACATAAGATTCGAGAGAATTGATTGCGCGTATAGAGTGCGTGAATTCAGAGCGAGAACCGACTTGGTTAAATCGTCGTTTTTTCCACACACAGTTCGAGAAAGTAACGCCCTGCCGTCATCCCGCGTTCTTATATCTGACAATGAAGTGTTTGCATCGTCTTTGTAACTGTTTTTTTTTATGATTTGTAGAACTGTACCCCCCCCCCTCCCAATGTAATACCACATGTGGCGCTGTGGGTCAAGGAATAAATAAAGAATAAAGAAATAAATAAAGGATCGCCTTTTAAATCTTGTCTCGCTCAGAAGATTTGGCGGCGTCCTCAAGCACGTTATAATTTTGCAAACGCAACAACCTGCGCAATTGCGCGCGTTTTCTTCACACCTCTTTCGCTTCCCACTATTAGTCTTCATTCCTTTAGCTTCGCACCGTGCCTTTCTAATTCTAAATTAAGGGGAGAATTATTAAGTATTTATTGTTTTTTGTCGATAAATGAGTTATGCACTGTATATACTGGTATTGGTATTGAGCGCAGCATGCGCGATAAACTGCTGACATTTGTGGCCACCGCGCGAATGGAAATGAAATCTGAAAGGATAATATCGAAAATCTTTCTGTATGTAATTTTGCAGATGATATGTATAGAAAGTATGCGCAGCGTATTTGGCCCATTTCTCATGTAGACACGCGGAGCGAAATGCCAAATGGGTAAAGAAGCATTCAGGTAAAAACATCCCCGGAAAAACCCGGAAAAATCACCCCGCAGTTTAATGTCGCCGGAATTTTAAAAATGACCCCGGCAAAAACGCCTCCGGGAGAAAAGTCCCTATTTGCGAAGTAGGAAGAACTCTCCCTAAAAGTGTCACTCAGATGTATCAGATGTAGTGAAACTTTAAGCTTCACCTAGCCCTGTGCTTGGCTTATGAGAGGTGATTAGCTTTTTCCATCACAGGCTGTTGTTGATAATGATTTCAGTTTGAACGTAATTTCTATAGGGTTTCTATCGTCTGTCTTAATTTGCTCGTCGTGCTATAAGGCGCCGATTCCATTTATACGTGGCGTGCTGCAACACTGTATACTACAGCGTTTTCACTAAACGGACTTGAAATTGCAAAATGACCGAACATCATACTCATGGGGGGCCTTCAGAAGAAAAGTAATGATGGTAGTAGAATGTTGTGGGTCGACGGCTAGTGTCTATTTGGACCATTTTGTGCTTCAACCTCACTGCTAGAAGTGTTTTGTAGTGCGATGTTTCACGATAAGGCCTGCGCTGCACTGTCATGATGTGGCCTGGTACTCCAAATGCGGCCAAGATGACTGTACCCTCGTTTTTGCGTTTTTGCGGCTTGGCGCTGCGAACAGTGCATCAGGTGGCCATACATGGCAGTAATTGAATTACAGTAATGGAATTACTGTAATTTAATTACTTTTCTCGGTAATTTGTAATGTAATGAGTTCATTTTTCGGGTTGGTAATTTAGTAATGTAATGAATTACTTTTTGGCAGTAATTTCGCATCAAAAGTAATTAATTCCATTCGAAATTACTTTTACTAAAATGCGCCACTACGCCTTCAATAGACGACGAAGTAGAGTGCCGCGAAAGCAGGAACGGCGTGCGGCAAGCGAAGCCAGCGTAACGGATCAACAAAGAGGGACAGAGTTGTGCAGAACAGTGCGTCTGAGACCTCAGCCATTCTCCAATCTGCAGGATACAAGGCGTCAAGGGAATGCTAGAGAGATGGTGTAAGAAAGCTGCAGCTGAGAACTAGTTTGGAGCGCGGCATACCGGCACTCCCTGTTGCGTCGGCTAGGGCACAGTGTATGGTGCCTGGATACTCTCAACACCACGGGGCGAAGGAGGGCAGGGGTTGGGGGGATAGGCAGAAGGGTCCATGATGTGAGGCACCGTGGCTTGAGCATTACTGAGCAGTGAGCACAAATGTGCCGACATCGATTCTTGGGACTGCGGAAGCAATAAATAACCTAGCTTCTCGGGCGCTTCAAATGACGGAGACAGCTCCGGGCCAGCAAGACGCCGGGGTCGCCGGTCGTTTCAGGACCGTTTGACCATTTTTTTTTTCTTTGCGGTAGTCTTGTTTTTGTAATCGCACGTACTTTAGGAGAGAGAGAAGGAATTAATAGCTCTGGGACGGAATTTGGTGGGAGGACAAGTTGTTTTGCTTACGCTTTGCTTAGTTTTTGCATGGATGGAAACTAGAAAGTAATTTAAAAGTAATTTAATTACTCAGTACAAGTAATTGTAATGTAATTTCATTACTTTTTGGGAGCAGTAATGAGTAATGTAATTTAATTGCTTTTTTGCGATTTTCAGCAAAGTAATTAGTAATGTAATTTAATTCCTTTTCAAAAGTAATTTTGCCATGTATGCAGGTGGCCATGGTCGATGAACCGTTAAGCCTAGGCCTACTGTCCCTATTACAGCCGCTCCATCACCATCGGAATTTTGTCGTCATTGAAAGGGTTGTCGCTCAACCCCAGAACATCTCCAAGGGTATTCCATTGACCCCTCCTGCCATGGGCTATTCCCGAGAACTACCAATTCAACCAGACGATTGTACATTTCTAATGAGTAAGGCTAGTTAACTAATGTGACCTGGCTTACGTAGTGCTTAAAGTACTGGGGAACTGAGGACCAGACAATTTAAACCGAAGTGAGTACCCGAACGATTATATCTTATAGGCAATTTTAGGCTTGGGAACCTATTTTCCTATGGCCGCTTCCTCACGCGCCTTTTTTTGTCGCGTCGTTTTTTCCGTGGCCATATCATTCAGGAATATTTTACTTACAACTGCATATGGCAAACACTCGCAAAGAGTGACAGCGACCCTACTCGCTTCTTCGGTTAATCTCCATTGGGCGACGTCTTCCTTCTCGACAATGGACAAGATATCTCGTGATCACTAATTTCTTGTCAAGGGAGTGTGCTATAATCACATAGTTTAGTTTCGAAGGCGCTGATAGTTTGCAATTGAATTTGTACGAGAAGGTAGGTGCCCCAGCGAATTTTACATTATTTCTAGGTCATTCTGTGGTCTCCGTTATCTGGACGGAGGGAACGAACAGGAGCAAACGGCAGCTCAGGCTAGGTTCTTTATTTACGATAAGAGCGGGAGCATGGGAGCTCGAGGGCAGAGAGAGAAAGCACTAATGTCTGTATGGAAAGTGAAGGCGAAACTTGTGCGGGATACAATATCACCTACAACTCGAAATATACAACACACACGTAAAAGCAAATTATCCACGAGAATCGAAACAAATCCAGTATTGAAGTCTGTAAGGTCGGCGGCGCTCTGTTACACCTCGACGCAGCGCTTTTCTGTGCCATTGCTTTGCGGAGTAGAGCTCGCTTCAATCATTGGAGTTACAGATGTCGTCGTTTCCGCTGGTGCTAGTTGTGCGCGAAATCCAGAAATAGCTGGCTTATTGTTTGGAGGCAGTGCACAGGGCGGTCCAGAGTCAGAGCTGTGTTCTGGTACGCGCTCAAATTATGTGCATTCCAGATTCTATCGTCATTTAGGAGAAAGTAATTCCGGCCGCTCTTTCTGACGACTTTAAATGGACCCATGTAGGAAAGCGAAGCCTTGCGTCCAGCTGCGGCAATTCTTACCTGAATGAGGTCGCGTTTCAAAATGTTGGAGTAATAGCACTGCGTGTCCTTTTTGTGTACTCTGGGGTGTATGACTGGATAGCTTGGACCCTCTCGCGAACGCTCCTCCTCAAACCTTGGCATTTCCTGCTTTAGGTCTTCTTTGCCTGTGGCTATCTGGCGCTGGAGATCGCGGATACGCACGTTGCTTCCCTTTTCCTTGGCTGTTCAGCCTCTGGCATCGGTGGATACCGAGCCCATATCCACCATCATAATCACTCCACCAAAGAAATGCAGCCATTGTGCGTTGCGTTACATTAATTCTGCGACTCATACGCTCACGCCGAGGCAAGTAAAGTGATACAGGAGAAGCTCTCTGAGTTCTCGGACTGTCAACCATGGAGCGTGCGAAGTCCCCACCCGCAGGGGCCGCACAGAGCGTGGTCCGTCGTCCTAGGTCGCCGTGACATCACTTCTTTCGGTCCGTCGAACTCCTGGACACCATTAACACGTCAGGCTCAGTATCTGTCGTCGCCACTCGAAAAGTCTGCCTTGGTATCCTTTTCCGCTACGCTAGATCTGCGCAGTCTGCTGGAGCCGCTCCCTGTCGCCGGTTGTCTGTGGTCAGTCGGCAGCGTCGATCCACGGGGCATTTGAACTTCAGACTTCTGCCTGGTTAGCCTCAGCTCAGAAATGTATTGTGCCTCCATCAGTGTGCGTCCGCCCGGGGCGTTGATCTCTCACGACTCCGTAGGAAGTCGCCGGGCCAATCCTCTCTCGAACTGAGGCAGTTGGTTTTCCCTTTTTTTTTCACATAAAAGGGTAAACCGTACCTACGTGGACGCATCAGAGGTTAGAGGCTAACAGAATCATGCCGTGTCCTTTTATAGCGAAACGCTACACTAACCTGGTCAGAGCCGCGTTTCGCGTATTCGGGAACCGCCAATTCTACGCATGGGCGATACCAAGCGACGGCACGAGAGACGCCGGTGCATCGCCTCCTCGCCGCAGCCGTTGCCGACTCCGCTGCCTGACCCACAGATGCGCCGCGCGCTATTGCGCATGTGCATCGCCTCCTCGCCACGGCCGCCGTCCCCGCCTGACCTTTAGCCAGGCAGCTTGTTTAAGGCAGATACGCCGCGCGCTACTGCGCATGCGCGAGGAGGGTGCGACTCGTGTATGTAATGCGGTTGACGGAAGACTAACGGGAGCGTTCGATATGGAAGCCAAGGAGAGTGCGGCTGCGGCTAAACGAGGCAGAAAAGCGGAGAAATTGAGTTCATCCTATCCAGAGGTAGTCGCCTGGGAAAGATCGCCTGGGGAAGGGGAGGAAAGATCGAGTGAAGGAAAAACATGCATCTGAAACGCCGAAAAAAAAACGTGAGGAACGCCGCGCAAAAAGACGCCGCCAAGATGTCGAACGACGCACTATGGCCACAGCTGTGGCCAGTGGTAGTCAACAAAGTAAGGAGGAGTAGCAGCGGGAGGAGGAAAAGATTCCATATCTACAGCGCAATAAATGAGACAGGAGAGAAAACATATAACGACAAACACAGCGCTGTGTTTGTCGTTAAGTGTTTTCTCTCCTGTCTCGTTTATCGCGGTGTAGATATGGAACATCGTCACCAACACGCCCAACAACTGACCTTGTCGAGGAAAACATAGAAGAAGATTTCAAGACTCACCGCTACACCGAACACGTGTTAAGACTGAGTGAAAGCACGAGTGCGTCCAGAGTGTTTACGTGGGATTTTGTGAACAGCCCGTTTGGTCATGTTTGTGATGTGTGTGAGAGACTATGGCACTTGAGAGACTTGACTCCGGTAAGGGACAGTATACACGAGACGTTGAGTTTGGCATCTGTCAAGTTGAGTGGAACCGTGGCTATGGTGTGCGCGACGTGTAAGGGGTCTTTAGCGTAACAGAAAATTCCTCTGTATAGTGTTACCAATGTGTATTGTTATCCAGCCATGCCCCCCGGTTTATCAGTGTTAAACGATGTGGCGGATTGTTTGATTTCATCTCGCTTTTCGCTACGTATATGCGGCTTAACTTCAGCTAAGCAACAGCCCATGTTTTGCTACATTTTAGGCCGGAGTTTGGAGACCACCGTCAGCCTAGCCTCCCTCCTACTCGGCCCTCAGTACTCTACTAGTTTGAACTCGCCTGTTCCACCGCTAGCTTCATTCCCTTTTTCCGAACTTTTCAGTCTAGTCCATTCACGAGTCAACGAGAGCCAACTCTGTGGCCAATAGCATGCATTGTTTTAAAATGCGCTAGCCAGTCGCTGTTCTACATATGCCTCTCCCACATGCATATTACAGTATTACATGCACAAAGCAGCGAGGGGTTGCGCACGCAACTACGCACATCTGCGATTTACGCTCTTTCCAAACTCATCCCTCAGCTCCCGCAAGAGGTGCCAAGCAGTCACAAAGATAAACAACGCTGATGGTTGCCCTTCCAACACACACACACACACACACACACACACACACACACACACACACACACACACACACACACACACACACACACACACACACACACACACACACACACACACACACACACACACACACACACACACACACACACACACACACACACACACACACACACACACACACACACACACACACACACACACACACACACACACACACACACACACACACACACACACACACACACACACACACACACACACGCATGCAAACTCAGGCCCAAACAATCCGATCACTGCGGCGGAGGTTTGAAATTGACGGATGGCCAAGCGCCTTTCCGAGAAGACTATGACAACGCCTGTCTCTGCCGCGCATTCTCTCCAGTCTGTGTTTTGTCGCGTTTCGGAGATTTATGAGCTCACGACCCCACTCCACTCAAACCGACAGGGCACTTAGCGCCAATTCCTCAAGAACTCGCTTACGCTGTGCTCTCTAACTGCTCTGTTTTGCCTCCTTCGCGACACGGCTGAGACGCGCCTTCGAAGCCATTGTCCGAGAATCAGAACTGATGGAACAAATGGCGTCACCCGTTCTCGTGGGTTCCGATATCACTTCCAAAGAGCGGCCGCCTGCACAACCGTCATAAATTAATGCGCGTCAAGTTGCCCTTTCATTTTGATCCTCCGGACTCTCCTCCACGACAGTGGACACGGTGACATTTTCTCAATGCTTCAGGGAGAAGCCCCCAGACGTAACTTGAAGTACCTTGCAATGGTGTGGCGGCAACAAAATATCTGCCATATTTGTATGGTTCGCCATTCAAAGTTTTAAGTGAACACCACTTATTCCGTTGGCTAGCGAACCTTAAAGACCCCTCGGGCAAGTTAGCCTGTTGGATTCTCCGCTTATAGGAGTTTTACGTCACTATAGTGTATAAGTACGGCAAGAAACACAGTGACGCTGAATCTGTCCCGTGGCCCTATTCCGTGCTCTTTATTTGACGTATATAAGAGACTCCGTTTTTCTAGGAGTTCAGGCTTATGACGCCTGCTCTCGCTCAACAGCAGCCAGACGACACTGAACTAAGGCCCCTCGTCGATTTCCTCGAGTGAATCACCTCGCCACCGCCTCGTCTTTTTATGCACGGCTTGTGATCGTTCTGCTTGCGAGACAGCGTCCTCCATAAACTAAAGTACGCTTCCATGACTGAGTACTTGCTTCTGGTTCCATGCTACTCCGCACAGGCATTTTGCAGGCATGCAACGACGAGCTTCCTTCCCGGCATCTCAATTTTACTCGGTCCTTGACACGGAATACAGAGAACTACTGCTGGCCCAAGCTTGCGGCTGTTGTCCAGGGCTATGTTTAGACGTGTCGTGACTGACAACGCCGGAGGACGCCACCTGTCAAACAGGGCGGCCTGCTGCAGTCTATTTATTAGTAACGTCGCCGCAATACAACCACTTGGGGCATGGCACGGACACGGATGCCATGAGGGTCCATGAGAAGATCGTTGCGGCAATTCTGCACAAAGATAACAAGATTGATCCCGCAACCATGGCAGTCCTCTGGCCCCGGCTCTGTGCCCTCTACCGTCACACTGCGCACTTCTTCGTGTGGGTGGTCGTTGAGCTGAGTCATTCACAAATGTTCAAGACCCTTTCATTGCTCGAGATCACGAATTGGGTGTCGTCCGAATGCGGCTTGCTGGCGTGACAACCCGGGCCATCACGGTTTCGGCGGACCTCTGCGACGTGAGGCGGCAACCTCAGGTCCATCGGACACATGCTGCCGCGTTGATCGGCACTCAAGAATCTCATCTACAGGGATATTCTGCCGTTGCAGCTTCTGCTGGGACCTCTGATTCATTTGAGTCTCCTCAGTCTGGAGACTCCTGCCCGGATCCCCAGCCGCACCAGATGTTTCTAGCTTTTATTGAGTCCTTAAGCCACGTTGGTAGTGAGGTGGCGGCTCTGCTCAAGGCGAACAATGATCAAGAAGCCAAGGGTATTGGAGCTGTTACTCTCCCGGCCTCCCTTCGCACTTTGAGGGTTACCTCCAGGAGCCCTGAGGACTTCGACCATCTGAAACACGCCATCTCACGGACAGAGGCCACTCGGATCTCTATCAACGCCCGAATCCTCAAACACCGGAACCCGCATATTAGATACTGACTGGGGTTGAACCTTTTATAAGGCCGGAAGAGCTCATCGCGGCACTAAATCATCGGAACCACACTCTTCATCGGGACCCTTCTGGTTGGTTGGTTGGTTTGTGAGGTTTAACGTCCCAAAGCGACTCAGGCTATGAGAGACGCCGTAGTGGAGGACTCCGGAAATTTCGACCACCTGGGGTTCTTTAACGTGCACTGACATCGCACAGCACACGGGCGCCTTGCTTTTCGCCACCATCGAAAAGCTGCCGCCGAGGCCGGGATTCGATCCCGCGTCCTTGGGAACAGTAGTCGAGCGCCGTAACCACTGCGCCACCCCGGCGGGGTTCCTGTAACGTCAGGCTTTCTTTCCTCAGCGCTCCGGACAGTTTGTTAACATTATTGAAACTGACCTCCCGCTTCCACCCGTCTCTGCGCGGCGCGTCGTGGAACCACCGGATGTACTTCCGTTGAGATCGACGAGGACCTGCATACGCCCCTGTGAACTTTACGTGTGCAGTACGGTCACGCTTTGAAGACGTGAAAGCTCAAGAATGATCTTTTGAAGTAGTGTTACACCCGTTGTGCGGAATCACATGCCTTGGCGGCGTGCCCTAGCTCCGTCTTGGCTCCAACAGTAAGTATTCCCCCTGGGCTGCCGCCGGTCGCCCGTGGAATCATCATGCAGGCCATGAGTCGTGCTCTGTTTGCTCGAATGTTCGGACAAAATCCACGCCAAAACTCAGCGCGGGCCTTAGCAGTGAAGTGGCCTCGCGTTCCGTTCCCGTTGGTACCCCAAACCGTAACCCAAACACAGAACGCAAAGAAATCTGGTAATGGAACTGTTGGAGTTTAAGACGAAAACAGGGTTTATTAAAACAAATCTGCACCACACTTATCAGAATGACATCTCTTTGCAAGAGGTAGGAGCAGACAGGGCACCGACGCTAGCCGGCTACTACATGGTCTGCCAACCCCACATGGCGACGGTTGATATCCTTGTCGCAAACGCCATAACTGCCATCGAGCACACCTTACCCGAACCGGACGTTGAGTACTTAGCGATAGAAATGGTGCGTAAGAAACGGGGCCGAGCGAGCATATTCGTCATCATCACGTACAAGCCTCCACGACCCGCGAAGGCCGACTTCATCAACCTCCTTTCCGAAGCACCCGACTGGGGCAAGCAAATCAGCTTATTGTAGTCAGGGACTTCAACGCGTCCCACTGGGACTGGGGATACCAGTCAAACTCAGCAAGAGGAGTGACAGTCACACGATCAACAGGAGCCGTCGCCCTAAAAAGCCTCACCGACCCCACATATCTGACCAAGGAAGGCAATAGCGCCCCCCGTGACTCCTGCTTGGACCTCACCCTGATCATAACGTTGCTGAGGCTACATGAGACGAGGCTAGAGAAAACCCTGGGAGGCGACCACTGCATAATAAGCGCATCCATATTATCTATGGAATTCCGAAGGTATCTAGACGCTGCCCACATCAGCGACTGACCCAAATTCGGCTACGCATACGTCCCAAGAGGTCCAATCCAGTCCATACGGGACTGGAGCGAAGACATCTGACAAGCACACAAAAAGCCACAGAAAAATACTACGCTTACTGGAAGCCCCAGAGGTAGGCCGCCATCTGCTCGAGCTATGGCAGAAGCGCAGCCGCCTTGTGAGGCGACGGAAAAGACAGCGCCTCAACACACCTCTCAGACTCCGGTTACCACAGCTCACCGAGGAAGCCCAGACACACGCCACCAACTTAGCACAACAAAATTGGTAACAGTTTTACGAGTCATTGCCATAAACGCTGGGAACCTCCCGCACCGGGGCAGTCCTGCGAAACCTCCGTGACCCCTTTAAATCATGATCTACATCTACACGCACCTTAAAGCTTATTGTTCACCTTTTTCCGGGGGACGACTTCAAGTTTTTTGAGGCTCTGAAGGAAAATACTTTGGAACCAGCGCCACTCCATTCTGCTCTTTGACCTACCAGGGCGAGGAATTTTCTCAACTCGATGCCCACATCTCTAAAGTCGAGGTGTACACCGCAGTTCGATCATCCACCTGCAACACGGCGGCGGGAGCGGGCAAGATCAACAATGCCATGATCCGCAACTTCAGCAAGACACAGATCAGCGACCTCTCCAAGTGCCTAAACGACTCGCTGTGGGAGAAGAATAAAATTCCTTCTGAGCAGAAACGCTCTCAGATATTCGTAATTCCGAAAGCGGACAAGAAGCCGGCAGTCGAAATGCAGCGACCAGTTTCACTCATCTCCTGCCTGGGCAAGCTCTGCGAGCAGGTCATCCAGACGCGACTTCAACACTACATAGAAGATAACGGCTTCTTCCATCCCTCTACGATCGGCGTACGGTCGGGCCTGTCCACTGAAGGCACTTTCCGTCTTTTCAAGGAGGAGGTACATTCCAACATTCCGAGAGAGGGAACACCTCAATTTGGCGCTATAGCCAAAGGCGCGTATCATAACGTGTCTCACGAGGCAACCCTCTCCGAGCTCAATAACCAAAACATCAAGACCTTTTTGTCCAATCGAACGGCAACGATAGGAATGGCTGACATGGGATCGGATCTTCAAGACATCCCAAACAAGGGCACGCCACAGGAATCGACCATCTCCCCGTTCCTCTTAAACATCGCCATGATGGGATTCATAAGAGTTCTCCAACAGGTCCCAAACATCGGATACACACTGTATGCAGATGACTTACGATCTGGACAACCACCGAACCTGTAGACTAGTAGAAAGAAACACTTCAAACAGCAGCAACCTGAGTGAAAACAGTCCTTTCAATGCGGGCTCCGATGCACTTCCAATAAATCTGAGGCTGTCCGCATACATAAATGCCGCTATACATCCCAAGGCAACATTAACATCCTCCTGCATGGGGTCCCAATTCGGGAGGTACCACTCATCAGGATCGTGCGTCTCTGGCTTCAGAGCAATAGAAAAGTAAACCACGTGCTACACCTTCTCAAGATTACAACACAGCAGATCTCTAAAATGATCTGCGCGGCGGCCAGAAACAGAAAAGTATGCGGGGAGAAGACACGATTGTTCTGGTGCAGGCGCTTGTCATCAGTCGCCTCTCCTATTGACTCCCCTACCTCACGCTGCTCAGAAGAGATCTCAACAAAGTCAATGCAATGATACGTGCACTTACAAGAACGCGTTAGGCCTCCCACCATACACCTCCAACGTAAAATTGGAAGCTCTTGGGCTGCACAACACGTTTGAAGAGGTTCAAGATGCTGTCCTTTCCCCGGCTCATTCTCGAGCGCATTGGCTACATGCCGGGCCTACAAGATACTCATTTGACGACTAATATTTCTCGTTCTTATCGGGCATGTGGCCCCGCTCCCAAAGAACGTGTCTCCAGTCCACAACGACGGCAGAAGAAACGCTCGAGGGAATTACATAAAGTGCGCAGAGGAACACAGTCCGAAAACTGTCTATGGGGATGCCTCTCTATACGAGCATACATCGACCGCAGCTGCAGCCATGGTGGTGGACTCTTCTTACACAGAAGTCTCCTGAATCTCCATCCCGCACTTTACTGTCACGGAAGCGGAAGTTGCGGCGATCTTACTAGCTGTTGGCTACGGGTACACGACCAAAAGGGAGATTCACGTAATCACTGACTCAAAAGCGGTGTGTCGGCTACATCTTGCAGGCAGAATACCTATTAAAGTAACTCACTCCCCAACTAATCCATTGGCTACAAATTCATGGCTCAAACAACAGGTCACTTGGGTCCCGGGCAGTCCGGGCTGGAAGGTAATGAGTTCGCGGACGGGCTAGCTTGAGGCCACACGAACCGAGCGGCCACAATCCCCGATCTCATCATCACATTTCCTGTTCCCGCGGCTTACGGCGCGCGACGTAAGTACCTACGCGAATAACGTCGGATTTACCCCACTCCACACAAGGGACTAAATGCACAGAAAACGCGGGAATGGAGACACAGCCAGACCAACACTTTCCCCAACCTGCCTCAACACAGCATCATTTTCCCAGAACACCACACAGACATATGCCATTAGTGCAACGACCGAGCCGCCGCCTACTACATCACTTGGGGGTGAACGGGCCCAAGCCTGCAGACATGAGCACACACCGTTGTGAGGTGCAGACGGGGGACACTCTGCTATCCTAAGATATAGCGACCCTGCATAGACTGGTAACCCAAAAAAGCGGCTTCACAGGTCTTCGCCCTTTTTAAAATGAAGTTTTCATTCTCTCTATTGATCGTCCTCGAGTTCTGCCAAGTGTGAATGGACTTGCCCGTGTGATTTCCTATGTCATCATTGGGAACTAGTACATAATAGTCTAAACTGATTACTTCAGCCACTATTATGCAGCAAAAGCTGTTCCCAGCAGCACGTATACTAATACTGCACTTTTTCACCTTTAACTTAGTCCTTCGTCGCGGTGCCCCTGCGGTCGTTTTGGCTAAGAGAGGCGCGGTATTTAGTACAGCTCTAACCCAGGAAGTTATGATGCTCAGTGGCAGTTGGCATTGTGGAGCAACAGCTTACCATCCTCAGACGAATGACCTTACTGAGCGGCTCAATGAGGCCATCACCGATATGCTTTCTATGTACGTACGTCGAAGACCACAGCACTTAGACAGGATACTGCCGTATACAACTTTCGCATATATCACCACAGCCCAGGAAACGACCGCTTTCACACCGTTTCGTTTGGTGTATGATCGCGAAGCCGTTACCATGTTGGACTCAATGCTCCTTCAAGATTTTGCCCCCCCTATTAGTAGCTGGCGCTGACCAACTTGTTCAGCACGATCAGGCCGCCCACCAGCTGGCTAGACTGAGAGCCCGTGCACAGCGAGCTGAGGATGTTGAAAGTACAACCTTCGTCGCAGGGAGGACATTTAAAACCCTTGCTATTAGTTTGGAGGTGGGGCTCCTGTTCGCCAGCAGGATCGCTTCAAGAACCTTGTACGGCGCTACTTCGGCCCACATGAAGTGCTGCGCAAACTCAGCGACGTCACTTGCGTAGTGATAACTTAAGAGACTGTTCGTTCTTCGTGACGGGAGGCATAACCAGAAGTTGTCAAATTTGCCAGAACGAAGCCCTTCCACGCCCGCTAGGCCAAGCACAAGATGTTTTATTGCATTTCTATGACTCCATGCCAATTGGCATTCTCGCGCCTTGCGGTTCTATTTGTCCTCACCTCGGCAGGTAGCATCGGGACGATGTCGTTTGCTCCGTAGTGGCAATGACGCAATGTTCATAATTCCTGGCGCCGGCATGCGGTACAACAGCTCGGGAGACTGGTCCGCGCTCGTCTTGTTGATTCGGAGAGCGTCCCCTCGAGTCGGTTAGCCCAGCCATGTATTCGCTCGCCAATTCTTGTGTGTTGATACCAGTAAATCTGCTTAAGAAACTCTACCGGCTTCTGTGTCAATATAGTGATGAGCAGTTTCTTGCTTTATAATCGTTACAACATATTCTAAAGAGTGCAATTCATAGACGTGAATCACAGTGGATAGTCTGACTGATTCATAGCATAACGATCCCTCAGCCTGGTAAAGGACTTTAAGAGGGGCAAAATATTGCCGTAACTGACGCTGACATACTTCGGCTTACAGTACAAATGAAATATAGCATGACTTTAAGGCCGCAACAATTTATGCCTTTACTTCTTGGGGTTGACAAAACTTAGAAAAGTACTTAGCATTATGCATACTGTAAAGATGACCGGGAAACTGCAATGCAGGGACCGCAGCATGATAAGGTCTCCAATTAGTCCAGATGTGAAGAGGGAACGAAACAGAAATTATTAAAAATACTGTTCATCAACAAATTAGCAGTCAGGAAGATGGCAAAAGTATTCAGGATCTCGCTATAGAATAGATATTGAGGTTTAACCAAGGATGCCCACTTAGACTAGAATCGATGAATGATACCTTCAGAGATATCATTACTGAGTGTGCGGTAGAAGTAGAAGATAGGATAATCAGAGAGGGGTGAAAAAATTATCTAAGCAGACGAATGTTTGATGAATCGCCAAATTATCTAAGCAGACGATTGTTTGATGAATCGCCAAAGGAAGAAAACCTTCTGCCACGATGTAGGGATTTACTTAGTTGCTAGGTATAGGTATAATTATAGGTAAGAGATGGGAATCATGCAAAGTCGGTCAGAGAAATAACAGAAATCAATGACATTCTTCCCGAGGCTGTTGAACATTACCTTAGTCTTCTGCATATTGATTTTCAAGCCTACCTTTCTACTTTTCCTGTCTAGGTCATCAATCATTATCTGCAGCTCATCCCCCGAGGTGCTTAGAAAGGCAATGTCAGCAGCAAATCGCAGATTACTGAGGTACTCTCCATCTACCCTTATCCCTAACTGCTCCCATTCCAAGTCTCTGAATACCTCCTCTAAGCAAGCTGTGAATAGTACTAGGGAGATTGTGTCTCCTTGCCTAACACCTTTCTTTATGGGAATTTTGTTACTTTCTTTATGCAGAACTATGGTTGCTGTGCTGCCACTATATATATCTTCCTGCATTTTCACGTATGGCTTGTCTACCCCCTGATTTCGTAATGCCTGCATCACCGCCGATGTTTCAACTGAGTCAAATGCTTTTTCGTAATCAATGAATGCTATGTGTAAAGGCTGATTGTATTCGGAGCATTTTTCTATCACCTAATTGATGGTATGGATATGATCGACGGTAGAGTACCGTTTCCACAGCTGGGAACAGCAGTTTACATTAGGTAGCGAAGTACTGGAAGTAGTAGGCGATTATGTCTACTTAGGACAGGTAGTAACCGCAGATCCGTACCATGAAAAGGAAATAACAAGAAGAATAAGATTGGGATGGAGCGTATTTGGCAAGCACTCGCAGATTATGACTAGCAGCTTACCGGTATCGCTCAAGAGGAAATTATACAACAGTTGCATTTTACCTGTACTCACCTATGGGGCTGAAACGTGGAGGCTAACCAAGAGAGTTCTACTTAAGTTGAGGACAACCCAGAGGGCTATGGAACGAAAAATGGTAGGGGTAACATTAAGAGATAGGAAGCGTGCAGAGTGGATCAGAGAAATAGCTCAAGTTACCAACATTCTATTGGAAATTATGAAGAAATGGGCATGGGCAGGACATGTAGTGTGAAGTGAGGATAACCGATGGTCGCTTAGGGTAACAAACTGGATTCCAAGAGAAGGAAGGCGTGGCAGGGAGTGGCACAACGTTAGGTGGGTGGATGAGGTTAAGAAGTTCGCGGGGGTCAAGTGGATGCAGCTAGCACAAAACCGTGTTAATTGTAGGAATAGCGAAGATGTCCTCGTTCTGCAGAATGTATAGTCAGGTTGTTGATGATGATGACGATGTTGACGGGAACCTAAAAGTAAATATATATTTTTTAAACTGTTTTGAGAAAGTAAAGCCGCTACTTTTCTCAAGTTGTTATTAGTAGTTTGGTTTCTCTACTTTTCTTCGTCTGTATAATCAGCAATGCCATATTTTTTTAATTTCCTGAAATGTCTAACGCCTGAACACAATTGGAGCCGTAAATGCCTTGCACCTCTGCGCCCTTAAAGGTGCAACGAAGTGTAGAAGATTTGAATGAGGCTTTCACACCCTTTTTAAATAAAGATCTAATCATTATTATATAGTAAGGGTGCGCGCAGCAGTATTGATTTTTAAGATCGCAAATGTTTTACAATGTACCAGCTGGAGTCAGCCGCTTGCGATGCGGGGTGAACGTGCCCACTAATGTAGTGACGAATTTTTCGCTGCTGAGTGGGAAGGTTGGGCAAGCGATCGTTAAAAATCAGTTTCACCCTGGACCCCCAAAGTCTGCTTAGCGTGCACAATACATGCTGGGTATCACTAAACAAATCGCCCCTGTTCCGCGTCTATAATTCACATGCTCCAGAAAAGGTGCACTGAGATGCTGGCGCCCTTTTATAGGGTGCAGCGTGCAGTACTGTGCCCATTAAAGTGCTCCTTCAGTGCCTGTATTTATCATTCTGGAGAAAGTGTTATAAACATTGATATCCTTCTTTAATTAAGGGTGCGATTTCATCTACACTGCGGTGCTACAGGTACATTATTTGTCTCCTGTCAGTAAGAAACTGCGGAAATGTGTACTAGTTAAAGCGTTCCCATAGCAGCAGCAAGACGTACGGTAGGAATGAAATAATTTTGTAGGAACCTCCTCAGTGGGATTTTTATACCTTTTAACAGAATATGTGAGCATGGTGTAGCTTCGTTAAAAAGAGAGAACATGCATATTAGGATTTCAACGCTATGAGACGGTTTAGATACTTCTATAAATCGTGCGTTCGAAAGGAAATAAAACATATCAAAGGCCACTACTCTTTTGTCGATCGACTTGTACTCGTATTTCACAGAACAGCCATTTCCGTTAGAGCAGCACGTTCATGAATAAAATTCGAAGTCCAGGTCTTTGAGTACAGTATTTGGCATTAGTTATTTATTTATTGACTGATACTGCAGTCCACGAGCAGGCTGGGAATAAAAAATATGCGGGAAACAATATTCGCAGGCAACAGAACGAAATGAAGAAACAAATGGCTGGCATATGAATACAACGAAATGGAAAAGAAAAATACACTGCCAGATTAATACAGGAAGTGTCATTTTTAACCAAAGCACTGTAGCAAAAGGAAAGCAACAAAATCGAATTAGGAATATCGGACATTTTTCATAATCAGTTTAAATGGGTGGTAAAAAAAAATACAAAGGTTGAGTCACTATTATGTTCATCAAGCTCTTCCGGTGAGTTAACGTCTATGAAAAAAAGAATATTTAAAGCATTGTTGTTTACACGGAAGGGCCACAATATGCTATTGCTTCTGCCTCTTAGCATATCCATAAGAAAGTGTAGTTATATCCGGAATGTTAGCGTGTCTAATGCAAGCATTTTGGTCTGGAATCTCGACTACGCTGTTTTAGCTGCGGTAAGGTGGCTTGTTTTAAGAGTTGTGTGACTAAATGCATGCGAAAAAATTACTGTATATAAAGCGAGCCGTCTTTTTCTGCACCCGTTCGAGCTTTGTGATGTTGATTTGTGTAAAAGGATCCAAGATAATCGTTGCATAATCAAACACTGGAAGTAAATTGTGCTTTATGATAGTAAACGGACAATGGTTGTGGACAGTTTTAAAGCTCTTCGAAGTAAAATAATTTAAGACAGGAGTTAGCGATTACTTTAGCAATATGGAGATTTCATTTGAGGTGGATGATGATCCACAGCCCAGGAATTTGTATTTTGTAATTTCAGAAAAAAAAATAATGTTGGCTAAGTAATTGAAATTAAGCTTACTTTTTTGGTAGTGACTGAGATATAAACCGTTTTTTCGAAATTTCCCGCCATCTGCCAATCCTAGCATCAGAAACCTTCTGAAATGCATTATTTAACAATGCTTGGCCAGAAGAGCGTGCTATTTCTGAGTATAGGCCACACTCGTTTGCATATAATCCTATTTTTACAGGAACATGTTTTACAACATTATCGGTGTAGAGGAGAAAAAGAAAACGCCCAAGATAATTTGGTTCAAGTTCTTTTGAATAGGAAAGGTGGCTTAAGCTGCGATACCTTATGCGCAATATGAAAAAGCTGCGTCAGCAATATTTTACTTGCCGCTTTAGTTTTTGCAAATAACAGTTTTTGTTTCACTACATTTTAAACAGGGCACTTTGCTTCCTTCAGCACATACTAGTCGTCTCCAGCATTTGCTACTGTTTTGTTTTATGGAATATAATTTGTTGCTAATAGGTCACCATGAAAAGACGTAAAGGTGTAAAACTTACCAACATCTTTCAATTTTCTTATTTGTCAATAGATAATTTAACCGTCTAAATACAAACTATGCCTCTCATAATTTACGTTGATGATATAGCAGAAGATATTGCGTCAGATTATGTATCATAGACTCCATCATAATCTCATTTCCCTGGGCTTTTAAAACGTGGCCAAAATATTCGAAAACCTAAAAACGGGGCTGCAAAAGCTTCATTGCACTGCGCTAGTTTACGCCGTAGAGTGCACTTTACTATAGTGAGACAAAACACCAGCAATATATTATGCCAGCTGTTAGCAGTTTATAAAACAGTATATCTCAGGTTCATTTGTTAGTGGTTGGTCCAGCACATAGCTATTGTAACGGTGCTTCTATAGCTTCGCATACTACAACACAAGATTTACGGAACTAGGAATTAAGCGCAGAGGCAACAGAACTACGTGCAATGACAGCCACGTTTTTAGCTTAATGACTAGAAAAGAATAGGACAGACGTATGTACTTAAACAATAAACTTACCTCGCCAACAGTGAATGTTATGAGAAAACACAAAATAAATCCAAATCTTCGGGCATAATTAGAGTCGAACATTAGGGACATAGAATATTTATCACTCCAGTAAGAAACCGCTGCAAAGTCCAATACAGGTGATGTTTTCCAAGTTGAATGCCGAAAGCAGTCAATCGATGTCAGAATTGAAGGCTGTAGGGCGCCTCGTCACAGCTGTGAAATCTGCGGCCATCGGAGTTATTGCAAGAAATGAAGCGACTACACCACACTCGCTTCGGTGCCCGAAAATCCGATCTGAAGAGCTTACAAAACGTTGGCAGCTGCACGACCTCCAATGGGCGGGTATCACTTTGACATGGTAACCAAAGCCTGCTGTAAAAGTGATTTGCAGCTGTCAATTTCAAAATTGGCAGACGAAATCAAACCTAATAAAAATATCGATATCTTCTCAACATTCTGACAGAAACCTCTGAAACCTGTATGTTTTTCGTTAGTGTAAATATTTGTATAACGGCGGCACTGATGTGACGGATGCACGAAAGGAGTTATTATTTGAGCGTAGTACTACAGAGATTAGATAGCGCAATGACTGGAACGAGAACATCATCGGCGGAACTCCGCCTGGTTGGGTACTTGAAACAAATGTTTGAGAAACAATTATCACCAATCACATTATTTATTAGAACGCGACGTTTCGGGACCAACCTGAGGAAGGGACCGAGTTGGTCCCGCAATGTCGGGTTCTAATAAATAATTTGGTTGGTGATAAGTGTGTCTCAAACAGATTAGTTAGATACTCGTTCATTATTTTTAACGATATAGTGTAGGGAGTACTATTTCCCTTGTAGAAAATGCACAATATGATCTGATGCTCAATGGATAGGTTGCGTCGCATTTACCAAACTAAAGAGACATAAAAACACTTTTCATGGTTCTAGAAAGTTGCTGCCATATGTTGCGCTTCCTTTACTGCCGCGCTTAGACGAACTGGTGAATTTTCGGCTGTGTGAGCATTATGACTAGAAATAGGTTCAAATAACATGGAGTGCAGAAGCTTCTAAAGGAAGGGAAGCGTAGCAGGGAGCGAAAGAACGTGAGAAGGGCGGATGAAGTTCAGAAGTTCTCTGGGGCCAATTAGATGCAACTTTCACAGAACCGGGGTATTTGGAGAAATATGAGAGAAGCCTTCGCCCTGGAGGATTTTTTTAGGCTAATCATGACAATGATGACACCTTTCATTTGGACATTGACTGACGATGCTATTTGGTGATGGCGTCACTACAGAACTTGCGGCGACACATTTTCCGGACGCTTCGGAGCAAGTGCAACCTAAATGTTTTCGCATTATCAATCACGGATAAAACTTCAATGCGCTAAAGAGTTGCTCAGTAGTGAGATATGTGCACATGAATCCAACAGTGAAAAGGAGTATTGAAGTTCCTTGCAGAGAGTAAAATGTGAGAACACCACAAAACAAGCTGACGATAGTCTAGTTCAGGCTCAGACGACGACATTCTTGGAATGGAGGGATGCAGGAGGCGACGCTGGGTACATGTAACCTTCGTGATTGGTCTTCTACCCATATATATTATTTGCTTTCGATTATGTTTCAGACTTAATTAAATGTATATAAAAATCTTCTTGCTTCTGCTGAGCAGAGTTCAAAAATAACTTTAAATCTCGTCCTCGCCTTCCTGCACTGCGCGCTCTAGGCGCCCTCGGATTGGCCTTTTTCGGGCAAGTGAGCGGATGATGGCACCAGCTCTTGGCCATATGATGTATGCATATGGCCATATGATGCATTCTCGTGTGTGCCCCCCCCCCCCCCCCCCCTAGTACACTTTATATGACAAATAATATAGAGTACGCAGTTCGCAGAATGAAAACAGTACTTCAGTGTGGGCCGCAGGTTGTTTTTGATCTATTTCTCTTGGCATTAACGATAATACCAAACTAGCATATGCAGGGTCCTACCGATGGGGACAGTGTTGGCGTAGCTGCAGAGCATCAGCCTCACGTGCTAGAGGACCGTAGTTCGAATACCTGCGCCTCCAAATTCTTTACCAGGTTTAAAAAAAGAATTCTCGTGTCCATGTAATGGCACAAACAGGTTTGGGATGCGACCTGATGTCGGCGAACACCTCCGGCAAAGCACTCTCTCACTTGGACAGGAGGTGGCCACCTTGGTGCAGTAATTGGCCACAACCTCCCATGAATGGTTTAAGGAACCCCCGGACCAAAGTCAATAGCGGCTGCGGAGCAGTTGATCCTGGTGGCGGTGAGATCTGTGGTGCACCCGAGGGCGCTAAGAGTTTTCGGCTCAGTACAGTCCATCAGAAGCTGACCTTGGCAACGTTAAATGCTAGAACCCCAGCCAGTGTCTAGTTTAGCAGTGCTGCTAGAAGAATTAGAGGGTATTCGCGATTCCAGCAATCCATGCAGCACCTGTCGCCAAAGCCATGCAACGCACCAAAAAGGTCCAGTAGCAGACGCCCCTTGTTCGCGCTATGGAAACCCGATAGCAAAGCACTCGTAGCACCGCGAAAAAGGAAAAACAAACCAACGGCAAACCGATTATGCAGCCGTTCCGCAACGCGTGTCAGCACAGTGGCACATTTCATATATTCCCTTCGTGCTCCAGCGCTCGGCGCCAGAGATTCGGTGCATTTTCAATCTCCGCAGAACGCAGTGAAAGTTTCATCGACAATTTATATATAGTCAGGTTTTTTGTGCGATTTCTTTCCTGGTATCAACTGTCTTCTACTAACCTTCCTGAGGCACGGAACGCCTATGCATTAGTACAAGTGAACAACAATACGTACTACGCAGCTCGACTTCTCGCGTCGCGTACAAAATTCGATCGGCGCACGTATAAATAACTCATAGTTTTTGACAGCTTGATCATAGCCTTTTCTGAGCTCGTTCTGCTAAGAACGTTATCATCGAATGCGCGTAAGGGAGCAGTCTACGACGATAGGCTGAATTTTTCGCCGCGTCAAGCGTTTCGATATCTGCAGGCCACGAAGCGCTTGACACGGCGCTCGATCTTCTGCATCGGTCGTTGCGTGATCGCGCTCGCCTATGCAGCTGCTCACTTTTTGCGTTGCAGCTTATCACCCTTGAATAAGATTCCAGAATCGCTACGCTTTGTAGGCGGCAGGTCTTTGACGATCGCGGTGAACTGATGATGCCGGTAAACTTTTTTTTTTAGGATGTTCTCAAATAAAGCTGTAATTCGCCGGCGACTTCGCTTGCAGGGCGCTCATTTGGTCAAGTTCTTGCAAGAATATCACACCTCGCCAATTATCAGAGCAGCAGTAGTCAAACGTCCTGAAGCCAAGCGATTTTCCTCTTAGCCGCAAAATGAACCCGTTACGCCGTCATTAAAGGCCATAGCATTTAAAATCCTGCAAAATATATTATTACCACGGCCAGAACTGTCTGATTACATTTCAAGGCAATTTATTCTTTAATGGCACCGTGGCGGCTTCACTTTTGCGGCTGAGACAAAATCATTGGGCTTCAGGGCTTACAACCACGGCTGCACATATATGCACATGTCATGTTCACAATTAGCCTGATTACTATATTAATCAAACAATGAAATGTCGACTAGGAATGAGCGACAGCTTCTGTGAAGGAACTGTGATCATTTGTGCTTAGTACACTTTTACAAACACGTATTTAGGTACTAAGAAGGCAGCACCGTCACATCCTATATTCACACAACATATAATAACCATCACTGCAAAAGACAAAGCCAACTCTTTTAGATGGCGTTCAGGCGAGTTGTGTCACCTACCTACCATTCATGTGCTCCATAATTGCATTGAATTTACTAGTTCATGGGCAACGCCCCCAGAGATAAGAAACTTGAGTGACGTGATGCCTATCTTGTGTATCTCAATTCAGTGTTTTTATTTGTACCTACTTTTGTATGAAAATAATACAAAATTTTGCTTTGGCATTCAAGCAATCCTGGGAACAGTACAGACAGGTTTACTTTTAAGATTCGAGTAAGCAATGGAAAAATGTCTGATCAGAATTTTGCATGAAATGTGTTTGCACTGACTGCTGAGGCATAGTTTTTAACAATTGATAAAGCATCAAAGTTTATTTCTTAGTCATGCAATACAGCACCATGCTACCTAGAAGCTCTAAACTTCTATAAGTTAAAGAGCACCATTTTCCTCGAAATATAAGGTCTCATAGTCTTTAGGGGCGTTATTTTGAATACACTACGTGGCAGAGAAGCAAGCCTTGATGCCTGGTAAAGAGGGTATAGGTAATAATTGCGGTGAAGCAATCCTTTTCATATCCTTTTCAAATGACTCAATTCCTTTGCCAAAGATATGTAACACCTTAAGAAATATGTTTAAAACAACACATTAAAATTAACAATCATATGCTGTTCCACAGTCTAGTATAAAATGTCTACCACCCTAAACAAAGGGCAAGTGGCTCTTCTTATACCATGATCGAGTTACTAGCCCCGAAAATGTGAAGAAGTATACTCTCCCTCAAAGTTTTTTCTCTCCTGAAATATCTTCCTTGTGGCACTTTGCATTCTATAGAGAACAGGTTATATATCATGTAACCAGAAAAGTTCCAAATTCAAAAAATAAATAAGGAACTCTCTTGTTAACCATCCTACATCAGCGGTGCCATGTTCCCTTAACTTGAAACCAGGCCAGTTGCAAAAGTAATGAGTCAGATACCGTGTAACTGATCAGTTCAGTTGAGTTCAGTCGTTCAGTAGCGTCCGACCCTTCGCGGCCCTATGCACCATTTTACGCCACGCTTTCCGGTCTCTCACTATCTTCCTAACATCACATAACTTCATCTGCAGCACCACGAGGATGCCATCTAACCATCGCGTCAGCTGCCTACCCCTTCTCCGGTGACCCTCAACCTTCATCATCATCATCATCATCATCAGCCTGACTATGCCCACTGCAGGGCGAAGGCATCTCCCATATTTCTCCAATTAGCCCTGTTCTGTGCTAGCTGCATCCACTTGACCCCTGCGAACGTCTTAACCTCATCCGCCCACCTAACTTTCTGCCGCCCCCTGCTACGCTTTCCTTCCCTTGGAATCCAGTTTGTTACCCTAAGCGACAATCGGTTATCCTCTCTTCGCACTACATGTCCTGCCCATGCCCATTTCTTCTTCTTAATTTCAACTAGAATGTCAGTAACTTCAGTTATTTCTCTGACCCACTCGGCACGCTTTCTATCTCTTAATGTTACCCCTACCATTTTTCGTTCTATAGCCCTCTTGGTTATCCTCAACCTAAGTAAAACCCTCTTGGTTAGCCTAGGTGAGTACAGGTAATATGCAACTGTTGTATACTGTCCTCTTGAGCGATACCGGTAAGCTGCTAGTCATAATCTACGAGTGCATGCCAAATGCGCTCCATCACAATCTTATTCTTCTTGTTATTTCCTTTTCATGGTCCGGATCTGCGGTTACTACCTGTCCTAAGTAGACATATTCGCCTACTGCTTCCAGTGCCTCGCTACCTAACGTAAACTGCTGTTCCTTCCCGAGGCTGTTGAACATTACCTTAGCCTTCTGCATATTGATTTTTAAGCCTACCTTTGTACTTTTCCTGTCTAGGTCATCAACCATTATTTGCAGTTCATACCACGAGTTACTTAGCAAGGCAATGTCATCAGCGACCTTACCCAACATCAAAGCTTTTTACAGCAAATCCTCTCTTCCCATCAGATGACCAAACTAGCTGAACTTTAACTTTAGAATTTGACCTTCGAATTAGCAGTCAGGGTTTATGGTCGGCAATATCGACTGATTTGATCTTCTGGCAGTCCAAGGAACTCTCAAGAGTCTCCGCCAGCACCACAATTCAAACGTGTCAATTCTTCGGCAGTCAGCCTTCTTTACAGTCCAACCCTCGCATCCATACATCACAACTGGAAAGACCATAGCACGAGTTATACGGATCTTGGTTGGCAGTCTAATGTATCTCCTCTTTACTAGGTGGTCAAGGATGACCAAGGCTTTCTTTCCCAGAAGCAGGCGTCTCCTAATTTCATGGCTGCAGTCTCCTTCCGAGGTAATCTTAGAGCCCAAGAAGAGAAAATCTGTCACAGCTTCCACTTCGTGTCCCTTGATCCTCCAGGACTTGATATGGCAAGACGCCATGATCTTTATCTTTTTAATGTTCAGTTTAAGCTCAAACTTCTCACTCTCTTCTTGTACGCGCATCAGAAGTGTCTTGAGCTCCACTTCACTTTCTGCCATTAAAGTGGTATCATCCGCATATATGAGGTTTTTGATACGTTTTCCAGCGATCTTTACTCCAGCTGAAGACTCGTCCAGACCGGCCTTCCTCATGATGTACTCAGCATATACGTTAAATAGGCAGGACGACAGTATGCAGCCTTGTCTCACTCCTTTCTCCACCGGGATTCAATCAGTAAGACCACGCCAAGTTCTGACTGTAACTTCTTGTCCTTCATACAGGTTCCTGAGAAGACAGATGAGGTGAATTGGAACTCCCATCTCTTGGAAAGCTTGCCACAATCTGTTGTGATCTACGCAGTCAAACGCTTTCGTATAATCAATAAAGCAGAAGTGGATGGGTTTCTGGAACTCTCTTGCTTTTCCCATGATCCAGCGAAGGTTGGCTATCTGGTCTCTAGTTCATCTGCCCTTGCGAAATCCGGCTTGTACGTCCGGGAGCTTCCGATCCAGATACTGCTGCAGCCAATCTTGGAGAAATTTCAACATCAACTTGCTGGCATGCGAAATAAGCGCGATCGTGTGGTAGTTACAGCCATCTTTGGCTGTGCCTTTTTTTGGAATGGGGATGTAAACGGACCTCCTCCAATCCTGTGGCCACAGCAGGGTTGTCTAACTTTGCTGATATAATGTATACAGAACGTTAACAGCGTCATGGTTGAGGTTTTGAAGCAATCCACCGCCGCACACCCACTGGTAAAAATGGGTACATGCGTCCGCCGGCCTGCCGCTCGGCTTTTTAGGGGTGTGCGCTTGGGAGAAGCTCCGCCAACCCCGATGCGTGCCTTCTCCGCGGTGGGCCCCAACTCAGTTTCTAACCTCGCAGACTGCAAAGGTGATTCAGTTTGTCTTGCAAAGGTACTTCCTTTGAGCCTCACCTGAAGTGTTCCCTTTGAGCCTCAGCTGCAGCAGTCTTAAAACAAAAAAGAGCCACATAATGGGGTTTTGCTGTGCGAGGCGGACTTATTTTTGTCCGATGGCGGTACGGATCACTGCCGCATCGGCGCAACTATTTGGGCCGTGACCCGACATGTAACATATGTCCATAAAGATCATAACATGGAACACATGTTATGGTCTAAATGATTTAGGCACACTGATTTAGAAATCTGTATGATAAAGGCACAAAATCCAGGGCGTGTGTTTTGCCACACCCCGCCGGGGTGGTGCAGTGGTAAGACGCCCGACTACTGTGCCGGAGTTCCCGGGTTCGAACCCGACCGCGGCGGCTGCGTTTCGACGGAGGCGAAACGAAGTGGCGTCCGTGTGCTGTGCGATGTCAGCGCACGTTAAAGATCCCCAGGTGGTCGAAATTACTTCGTAGCCCTCCACTACGGCTCCTCTTTCTCTCTTTCCACTTTCATTCCCACCTTCCTCCCTTCCCTTATGGCGCGGTTCGGGTGTCCACAAAGCAAGTGTGACAGTTACTGCGCCTTTCCCTTCCTGTGAATCAATTTAACTTTAACTTTGCCACAACTGGTACACTGTGCGGCGTGCACTGTAGGGGAGTCAGAGGTGTCAAAAACTCTAATTTCCCTTCAGTTGTTAAATCACTTTGCTTATGCAAACATCAAAAGAGCAAGACGAAATTGAGGCTGATGAATCATGCAGGACAACGGAGAACACAGTATTATGGTTGACTTTCCTGTCTGCCTTTTTAGAAATTTTCTTAGCACCTTTTTTTAACCCTGTAACTGGGTTACAAGTACTTCAGCGAAAGGTAGACACAAGCCAGACTGGCTGAGCATCGTGCGAATACGACACAATACGTTACTTATACTAACATACTTTTAGGCCACATACATATCTGCAGGAGCGAAATTTCCCGAGGGCCTCGCTAGAGAACGAGTTTGTGGTATCCGATAGCGTAGACGTAAATACACACGCTAAAAAGGCGACGCAGCACGCACTCTTTTCGAAGGCATCACGTATCACGCTCGCATTCTTGAGGAAAGCAAACGCTTACGTGCACGACACATACAGTTGGCGTAGCGACATAACAAGTAAACGCAGGACACCTGCGTGCTAAAATTGAGACCGAGCAATGCAAGCGGCAAAATCAATCACGAAATAATTGTTGCACTAGTTTAGCGAAATGTGCTGTTAATTTAAACGCACTATCGTGGACAAGCCAAATCTCATCAAAAACCACGTTAACAAAATAACCGTGATGACCCTTCTCGCCACGAATAGCTTGTTATTATCCTCGGAAATGAAAACATACTGCAGACAGGAAAAAAAAAAAGAAACGTTCTGCCCCTGATCGCTAACAAACAGCGGCAGCAAGCGCGACGACCGGAGGCTCGCACAATGAGCGCGTTGCCTTTCCACTCACGCTGAATTATGGCGAAATCGTTGAAGTCCTTACCTATAGCAATACGTAAACACAGTGCAGTGCCAACATGGTTCCGTTTCTCAGAAGCATAGGCGACACATTATCACGTCGCTTTTCTCCGCGGTAGATTTCGTAAACACGTTCGTCAGCTGATCACGATTTCTTGAGGATCTTCAGAAATGGCGAAGCCTGGACTTTGGTCTGATAGTCCCTGGTGCACTTGGAGCATGTCAGAATGAGGCGTGAACTGTCACGAACGCGACCACTTTTCACACAACACCCCAAATTTCGTCACAGACAAGGAACAGCAATACATTTTCAAGGGACGAGTTACGCGGGAACCCCACATAATTCCGCCATCCTGCCCAGTGTAGCCAGACTTCGAAGCGCCCCCTGTCGTTTATTAGAGTTGCGAATAAAGTGGGATATCATAGGTCTTAGCGAGGTTAGGAATGCAAATGAGGAATATTGGTGCTGAAGGGCGGGCATGCACTGTGTTATCAAGGTTTATGGAGGGACGAGAACTAGGAGTAGGTTTCCTTGGTAACAAAGATATAGCTGAAAATATAGATGAATTTTATAGCATTTATGAGAGAGAGAAAGGGAGAGAGAGAGAGACATCCTTTATTGAAAAAGAGAGAATTTTGCCTGCGTTTATGTTTAACTGGCATGCTACTCTACGTTGGAAGGGGTATTCGAGAGGGACAGATGAAAAAGATTGGTGAGGAAAAAAAAAAGAAATGAAGGTGAAGATAAAACGCGGCCATTAAATACGTTTTAAGGTTCTACGAGGAGTAATGGTCTAAAATGAAATGATGAAATTCATAATCCTACAAATGTGCTTATAGAGTTCTCAGCTTGAAATATGCCTGAGGGTAACATGCAAGGTGAATTTAGTTTCTGAATAGTCGAATGTCTTTCAAATACGTAAATAAAAAGTTCAGTGCGAGTCTGTTGGCTAGGGCAGACTAAGGGACCTAAAACACTGTTCATTGTTAAAGGCACTGGGGAGAGCTTCTCCATGCTATGTTCATAGTACGCATACTCGTCAGCGTACGCAGGGTACTCAAGTAGGATATGCTCCATAGTTTCAATCGAGTCACAATTGTCGCAATGCGGACTGTTCATTTCACCGAAACGGTAGCAGAAGTCATTTGTACATGCACACTTAAGGCGAAGTCGGTGGTGAAGAGTTTCTAGATGGCGGGGCAGTTTCGGAGGGAGTCTTAATATTATATGTGCATCAATTGAGTAAAGAAATTTGTAGTGATTTGTCCGTAAGCTCCAAAGCCGATACTTTGTTTCGGAAGCAGATGTTTCACCCATTTGAGATGCATGATATTTTTCAAAAAAGAGCGAAATGTATCTTTGAGGATGGTGGCCTTTACGAGCCGCTTCCTCTGCTTTTTAATTGGTTTTAATGCCAGGGTGGGCTGGTATTTACTTAAATGTTATGCCGTGGCCGGAAGCAATACCCAAATGATGTAGATACCTGATGTCAATTGAAACAAGACAATGATTGGTTTTGATCAGCAGGATATTCAGGAAATGCAGAGATGCTTTGGAATCGGGGAAGATAACCCATCTTCCGATAGTTTGGCGAGGATATCGGAAAGAGCTTCTTTAATGCCGTGGAGCTTAGCTGTCGTAGATGATGTCTTCCTCTGCAGCCGGTAAGACTGAACATGGTTTGTTGAGGGTACATACAGGCCACAGGATGAAGTCTCTTGAGCAGTTGAACCATCGGTGAATATGTGGGTGTGGTGCGTATATTCCTTGACTATGTAGACGAGGGCGGCTTGCAGAAGTGCTGCCTGTGGCATGCGGCTTTTCGCATTTACGCAAGGAACAGACATATTCACCTATAAAGACAACAGTGTCCATGGAGGAAAGGTGCCTGGAGTAAACTACGTGGCTGAATAATAGTAGGGAGGGGCAGAAACTGTACTGCTTGACCAAAGCCAGAGTTGCTGTGAGTTTGGTGGACACGATGGAAGAAATTCTTCTTCCCTTGAAGAACATGTCGGAGATGGGTGCTTATAGTTTTTTGGGCGGCAATCACATCTAGCGGGAGACATCCTACTTCTACAAGTGTTCCTGATGCAGAGCATTCCTTTTGGAGTCCAACGCATATCCGCAAGCGGTTGGTCCGGACAGCTTCAAAAAATATCTTGCTTGTTCGAGGTAATCTTTGAAGCACAGGTAAATAGCGTAACGCTCCTTCAACGTAGGCCTTTTCAAGAAGAACCACCGACCGGCAGTAGCTGCCCCATCGTGTTCCCGTCATGAATCTGAAACCCTGCGATGCTGCAGTGAATCTCTTGCAGAGGTTTTTATTCCGAGGAGCCCAAGAGAGGTTACTGCCAATTATAACACCTAGTAATCGGTATGATCGTACACATGATAGTGACCGACCACTCAGAAGGAGCGGGTATTGAGTCATTCTTTTCCTTGTAAAAGTCATAGCAACACTCATTTATGATGAGAGGTGAAGACCCCGGGGAGCCAGGTACAGAGATGTGCAGCAATGCTTTCTGAATTCGTTGCTGCGTTGTATAACGCGAGCGTGACGCACACCAAATGCAGATAGCATCTGCAAAAAAGTTGTGCGTACTCCTCGTGGAAGGTTTCTTGTTATGTGTATGCGGGAAATATTCAACAGAAGATGGCTGAGCACAGCTCCCTGAGATACGCCCCTTTTTACTGCGTGGAAGGGAGTTGGACGATGTGGAGTGCTCGTAACAATTTGACGCTCTCGTAAATAATGTCGATTCCAGTTGTAAAGGTTTCCTCCCAGGTCCAGGCTAGGCAAAGCTGCGAGAATCGCATGATGAAATACAGTTAAAAGCAGCCTTGATGTCAAGGAAAACGGTTGTCTGGATGTACTCAGCGTGAAGGTATTCTTTAAGTGATGAGACAAGGGTAATAATATTGTTACGGGGGGTAGTTCAGCTTTAGGTTGCAGAGAGCGGAGGCGGGAGACAAGGCTTTCACACAACAGGCCTTTCCTGCAGGCACCAGCCGACACTGCTCGAACGTCGTCGTCGTCTTCGCCACAAACTACTGAGATTCTTCTTTTTCCTTCTTATGCGCCTATCAGCGCATGCATCGCCTAACGTAACAATATGATCAGTTGCAGACCTATTTTGTCCAAACCCGTTCATTGGTTGAGTATACTCATTTCGGCTCTCGAGGAACCAGGTGACGCGTTTCCCATTCGCTCCATAAGCTAACCTACGCAGCTCAGTAGGCCGATGGGTCAGAAGGATGCATAACTTGTTGGCTATTTAGTAGGTTGCAAAACGGGCACAATTTTCGCCAACTTCCATTCCGTTGGGACCTCACCGGACATCCAGGAAGAATTGTAGTATTCCAGGAGTCGAATGCGGGAATTTGGAGGTAGGTTTGTTATTGCGTGATGGGTCACCTCATCATGACCCGGAGACGTCCGTCTGTTTAATTTCGCGATAGATGTGGATAACTGAATTGCGAAAGATAGGGTCATCGCTGACACTGCCGCCTGGGGGATGCCTGAGAGACCATCAGTGGAGAGTGCGGAGGTCCCTGACTCCACGAACAGTAGTCTGCAGTATTCGTGTGAGACTTCTTTAATGGATTTGCGTTCATGCAGAGAAAGGGCTGTACAAGGGTGAAGCTGTTGGAGGGGCGTGCACACACCGCGAACTATCGACCAAATTTTGTATACTGAGTTTTTGCTCCACAGTGTAGAATAAAAATCACGCCATCTTCGCCGACTGAGCTTACCCAGGCAGCGTCGGATGTGACATTGTGCGCGTCGGCAGGTACGAAGGCTTCAATGTTTTTGTGCGCAAAGCTTTCCTTTCAGCACATAGCCTTTTAAATGTCTCATCATTTCAGGTTAAGCTATCGCTCTTAGCTGTGATTTCCGTGCTTTCTTTAAGGCAGTAATCCATTTTCGATATTAGTTCCTCATTTCGGGTTGCAGGAGTAATTCTCCTACTTGTAGCGTCTTTGTATACATCACAGTTCTGTATATTTTATAAGGAATTTCTTTGGCGTTATTAGCTCACTGACAGCTGATACGAGGATTGGGTAATGATCACTTCCATGTGTTTCCAGATCGGAGTGCCAGTCAAAGTTGTTGGCAGTTGAACTTGTCACAAAGGTCATCTCAATGCTGCTGGTAGTCGTCATGCCTCTGTACTCTCGGGAGACCAATTAGTAACTCTGCAGATCAACTGTAACTAATTAATCACGACAGGAATGGTCTAGAGAGAAGCGGAAAGGTAGGCTTACAGATTAGTATGGATAACACTAAGGTATTGTTGAACAGCCTCGGAAAGGATTAGTTGTTCAATTAGGTAGCGAAGCGCTGGAAGGCAAACATGTCTACTTAGGACCACTAGTAGCCATATATCCAGACTACGAAAGGGAAATAACTATGAAAATAGGATCGGGAAAGAGCGCATTTGGAAGGTACTGACATATTATAATGTAATAGAGGAGACATCTGGGCACGTTGGTACGGTGACATGATGAATAAACAGCTCTAAAGACTAGGACGAACAGCAAGAAGCAAACAGGATGGACGCTGACTCCCAACTGAGGTTTATTGAAGAATTACAGAATAAAAACCCAGGCCAAGCCGCACTAAACTACACATTAAACAAAAACGACGTCATGACGACCCAGAACACATGCCACGTTCAAGAAACCCAACTTCATTATCTGTTGTTTAGCAGAACTTCTTGTTGGGCGAGTTGGTGCATACTATTGTAGAAACAAGTTGCGCACAGAAGGACACACACAGGAAAAATAAACACAGGTAGGCAGATTGCGCTCTTTCTGCCTACCTGTGTTTATTTTTCCTTTGTGTGTCCCTCTGTGCGCAACTTGTTTCTACAATCATTATCTGTTAAAGCGATTGATGGGTCACTAACACATTTTCCGCCTAAGCGCGTGATATGCCGGGCCTCAATGATTTCCTCGTTAATGTGTGCCGGATGGGCATCCAAAATATCTGTCTGTGTTAAGGCCGACTCACATGGAGCGATTTTCCCGCGGCAAACCTTAGGAACTGTCGCCTGGCAGCCGTTCGCAGCCAATAAAGCCGGGTCGGGTATTTTCGCCGGCCACTGGGCGAACAGCCGCTCCTGAGCGCGACCACCATGAGATGGCAGCACTTGCTGCAGCTCCGCGCCGGCTGCAGCTTCTAGTCGTGCGAGTCGACGATACGAAAAACTTCAAAAAAGTGTGCTAGTTTGTTGTTCCCGTAAATAATAAGCCAAATGTCAATACTGAATCTATTTTTGAGGATCCCTGAGCCGTACCGAGTGGCTGATATAGAAGCGACAGCTGTGATGCAAGCTTCTGCTCACAGCCAGCGGCCCCCGCTGCGGCACTGCTGCTGCACGCCACGTCCGCTAAAAAGTGGAGTCGAAATCGATCATATTTTGCTTTTAATGTTAGAGAATAGTATTGAGAGTTAGGCAGTTCTATGAGTAGACCATTTACTATAGCAAAAAGAAATTTCGTAGTGCCGTTTTATGTATCATCTATGTAAAACAAAATAGTCCTAGCAACTACTAGGGAGCAGCGCACGGCTAGCGCATTGTCGTCCGCCACGTCAGAGGGCGGCACCGCTTTGGTGAGGTCGCGCCGTAAGGTGCTGTAAACGTTGCGATTTTATCTGCTCTGACGATGCAGCTGAAGCGGAACCTTTTTCGACGTTCCACTCAGCAACACTCGCTCAAACCATGCTCAGAGAGACGCGCCTGCTGTATGCTGTTGCTACGGCGTCGGACGTACTAGTACACACGGAGGCAGTATACAAGCGCTGCCGGGCGCAATTTGAGATGCTACATATTTTATGTGCTGCGCTTGTAATGTCATTTAGTGTGAAAAGTGTGTTGTTGAAGCGGATCCAGCTCGTGCGTTTTCTCACTCGGGTGCCGACGCTGCCGACGCCGGCAGCCGCAAGTTCTTCGCATCATGCGCCGGCGTTCCGCCGCGCCGCATGAAGTTCGCTGGGAAAGTTCGCTCCATGTGAATGGCCCTTCAGAAAAGGTTGGCAGCCGTCAAACCCCTTACAATACGCCACCATATTAGAGCCTCTACCAATCTCTAAGGATCTCTCGTGCTCTCGTAACCAAACATTAACACACCTGCCCGCTTGACCCACAGTCACTTTATCGCTGATAACAGAATCCTGTATATCATGCCTACTTTACATGAAACATAGAAACACTCCTGCTTCACCCGACACGTGTTTCTTTCCCGGACTTTTTTCGCTGCTTTGTTCTTAACTATGCTACATATTATTGACAGTTTAATTAGTGCTAGGAAAATCACACCAACATAATATCTTCTGACCACATTTTTCAAGTTGTGTGGCAGACCATGCACATATGGCAGGGCCACATACCATTTTGCATGTCTCTATCGAGCCTTGTCCTGCTCCCGTGAACCTGCGCACGACTGTTTTAGGTTTTTGATCAATTCATTACATGTTCTTAATATGTCGTGAACAGGAAATCCTGCATTCGCTAGCCTAGTTAGTTGTTCATGAAAGCTAATTCGCATATTAAGAAAGCATGATTTTGTAGGAATAGGCATAATATACAGGACTCCGTTATCTTGTGATAAAGTATGCGGGTCAAACAGGTAGGTGTATTAATGTTTGGTTACGAGAGCAGGAGGGATCACTAGAGATTGGTAGAAGCTCTAATCTGGTTGTGCAATGTAAGGGGTGCGATGGCTGCCATTCTTTTCAAACAGACATTTTGGATGCCCATTCGGGTCAGATTAATCGGAAAATCATTGAGGCCAGGCATATCATGCCTGGCCTCATGCCTGTTAGTGACACGTAAATCGCTTTAATAGATAACGAGGTTGGGTTTCTTGAACGTGTCATGTGTACTGGGTCGTCATGACTTGTTTTTTGTTTAGTGTTTAGTGTAGTGCTTGCGATTTAGTGCGGCTTGGCTTGGGTTTTTATCCTTTGTTTTTTAATAAACTTCAATTGCGAGTCAGTGCGCGTCCCGTTTGCTACTTGCTCTTCGTCCCAGTTTTTAGGACCTTTTAGTCGAAGTTACGAAGAAGAAATGGGCATGGGCAGATATGTAGTACGACCAGAGGATAACCGATGAGCTCTAAGAATGTCCAATTCGATTCCAAGGGATGGAAAGCGCAGCACGGGGCGACAAAATTAGGTGGGTGGATAAGGTTAAGATGTTTGCAGGGGTCAGTTGGATGCAGCTAGCAAAGGACGGGGTTAATTCGAGGAAAATGGGAGAGGCCTTCGCCTTGCAGTGGGTGTAGTCCGGCTGATCATGAGGATGGCGATGTTAACCGCCTATTATTATGCGGGCCGCTATTACAACTACCAACTACTGAACGGTTTTCAAAAAGCTACTGAGACTTCTAAAATAACGTTGCAACCTAGGTGTTTTGAAAAAGTTTTGCTTGGTCATTAAAGAAGGTTGCGTATTGAGCTCTTCGGTACCTCACTCAATTTCACAGCTTTGTAACAAAGTTGGAAATAATTTGCAAGGTTAAAGATGGCACAAGTGAGTGCTCAAGAATTTGGAAAGTTCCTTGGTAATGTTGCAATGCAAGTGTTGGAGCATCAATGGACAAGAAGTGGAAGCTGTGACAGATTTTCTGTTCTTGGGCTCCAAGATTACATCGGAAGGAGACTGCAGCCATGAAATTAGGAGACGCCTGCTTCTGGGAAAGAGAGCAATGGTTAGCCTTGACCGCCTAGTAAAGAGCAGAGACATTAGTCTGCCAACCAAGATCCGTATAACTCGTGCTATGGTCTTTCCAGTTGTGATGTATGGATGCGAGAGTTGGACTGTGAAAAAGGCTGACCGCCGAAGAATTGACGCGTTTGAATTGTGGTGCTGGCGAAGACTCTTGAGAGTTCCTTGTACTGCCAGAAGATCAAATCAGTCGATATTGTCGACCATAAACCCTGACTGCTCATTGGAGGGTCAATTTCTAAAGTTAAAGCTCAGCTACTTTGGTCATCTGATGAGAAGGGAGGAGTCGCTGGAGAAAGATTTGAAGTTGGGAAAGGTTGAGGGTCGCCGGAGAAGGGGTAGGCAGCGAACGCGATGGTTAGATGGCATCCTCGAGGCACTGCAGATGAAGTTATGTGATGTTAGGAAGATAGTGAGAGACCGGAAAGCGTGGCGTGACATGGTCCATAGGGTCACGAAGAGTCGGACACGACTGAACGACTGAACTGAACTGAATGTTGCAATAGCAGTCAATAGCTGTGTGCCATCGCTGACCCATGTGCATATTACTAAGCAATCTAAAGACATCTCTCGCAAAACAGTCGGTAGGGCTATCATGTAGAAAAGAACGCTGTCATATGACATGACTGAACTATATCGTTTCTTCCGTGCATACGTTTAGTGCCTACTTCTATAGTTCCCAAATGAGGAGCCTTTGTTTATGAAAGGCCCTCGCGTCTGGGCGCGATGGAATACGAAGCAGCGATTTCCATAATTTTACTTTGGCGCCCATCAATGAACATGGAGAAAATACAAATTTAAGTGTTCGTGTCACCAATATTTATTGACAGCTGGTGCGAGGCAAAGAAGACGTATAGCAGCAAGTGTTTCGTTAGGTGAGTCATGTGGGGGCCTGAAAGTTGAAGTTCTTTCTGAATGAAAGAAGAGCAAAAGGTAAACATGGACGCAGAAAAGAAAAACGATGAACCTTACATGAGAATTCGTCGTCCAGTTCTCTCTCTAGATCTGTATTCGCTTTTCGCACTGCTGTGTCTTCCTACGCTCATCTACAAGTTCCTCTGAGTAAAGGTTTGTGGTTTTGTCTGTTATTCGTCTCCAGATCATCATTATCAGCATGTTACCCCAGGCAATCGAGATTTACGGAGTCATCAGGTACGGCATGCATCAACTTGGATCGCTTATTAGCACCTTTCACTTCTATAGCGGATGCAGGACGTGGAAAAACGACACCTTAAAACGGTTGTAAGAGCAAATAACTTCTGAACACCCCAAGAACCTAAAAGTACATATAGCAGGCGTAGGGTATTCAAGTGAGCATGGGAAATGTGTAAAGTCCACTGATCATTATTCCGTGCCTGAGAACCTGCTTTAGCGATGACTTTTTATTTACTTATTTTCAGTACTCTCAAGGCCCGGAGGCATTACAGAGAGGAGGGGCATACAAAATCAGCCATAGTCTTCTTAAAATTTTCGACATCGGTGATGGCAGTGATGAAAGCAAGGAGGTGGTTCCAGTCATTCGCAGTTCGAGGAATAAATGAATTCAAACAAAGTGTGGTTCGGCAGTGCGGGATCCCTACCTTGAGGCTGTGATCAATGCCTGAGGATATATAAGAAGGTGGAAGAATTAACTGATCTTTGAGAATAGGATTAGTATAATAAATTCGGCGAAAAAGACATAAGCGAAAATGTTTACGACGCAGAAAACGCAAAGGAAGACCAAGGGTTGATTTTATTGCAGATACGCTTGCAGTTCGTGAAAAAATAGAAACAATAAAGCGGGTGGCGCGGTTCTGAACGAACTCTAAATTAAAGTTACTTGATTAGGATCCCATATAGAGCATGCATATTCTAGTTTGGGTCTCAATAACGTCCTATACAAATGAAGCTTAACGGAACTGTCTGCAGCTGTGAAATGGCGGCGTAAAAAGCCTAGTGTGCGGTTAGCCTGGTTAGATATATAGTTGACGTGCATTTTCCAAGAGAGATTATGTGTTATGTGAACGCCGAGATATTTGTATGAATAAACAGATGATAATGAAGCGGAATTAAGAAGATAGCGAGTGATGCTATCAAGGGTTTGGTCAGAAACACGCATATATTTGCATTTAGTAGTGTTAAGCTTCATAAACCAGTCGCTGCACCATGAAGAAATTGTATCCAAGTCTAATTGCAAACATGCTTCATCAAGGGAAAAGTAATGATATGGTAAAGAGCACAGTCATCTGCAAAAAGTTCATTGTGGGAAGAAACATTGTTAGGAAGATCGTTAATATAAATGAGAAACAAGAGAGGACCTAACATAGAACCTTGAGGTACTCCAGAAGCAACAGTAATTAGAGCCGAGTAATAACCATTGACTGTGATATATTGGCTTCGGTTAGAAAGAAAACATTTAATCGAGCCCAATACCTGATTGTCAATATTCAGAGCACCGAGCTTAATTAGTAGCAAGTCATGCGAAACAGAGTCAAAAGCTTTAGCAAAATAAGAAAAGATACAGTCCACAACAAAGTTTGCATCCAGAGCTCGAAAAAGACCATTAATGAAAGAGAGGAGTTGCGTTTCACGAAAAAAGCCTTCGGAAGTAATGTTGGTATCAAGTAAAAGAGTTGTTAGATTCGAGGAAAGAAACGAGGTGAGAGTAAATTATGTGCTCAAGAAGTTTGCCAGGTACGCTGGTTAGTGAAATGCGCCTATAGTTTAGTACTGAAACAGTGTTACCTGATTTATGTAAAGGAATAACCTTCCTCACCTTCCAATCATTGGGCATGGAATTACTTTGCAATGATGGCATAAATATTTCACAAAGAATCAAAGATGAGCAAGAAGCAGTATTTTTCAAAAACTTTGGTGTTTTTGAATCCACACCCGAGGAAGCTGAAACCTTCTGTTTTTCAAATAAACATGACACACCAACAGAATCAATGGTTATCGGATCAATAGGTATAAAGTCAGATGTACAAAGATCGGGTAAACAGTTCAGAGATGTAGACGAGAAACATGAAGCAAATATTCGTTCAACACTTTGCAGCATTCGCTCTCGGGTATTGGCGTATGGCCATCATTGGACAGATCCACTATATTCGACTTATTCCCGCGGACCACACTCCAAAATTTCTTGAGATTTTCTTTCAGAAGAGATGGGAGGGTGTGCTAGTAAAATTGTTTTGTTTCAGACGCAACTTTCTTGTATTCAGTATTAGCGGCAGCGTAGGCGTTCCAACGTTCGGCCGTTTGTGCTGCCTTGGCCCGCCGAAATAACCTTTCCTTCTTGTTTAGTAGGTGTCGCAAGCACGCAATAAACCATGGGGCATGGGAGTTGGATGTAATGCATTTCTGAGGGACGAATTTATTAATTAAAAATTTCACTTTTTCTTTGTACAAATCCCAGTTGTCTTCAACACTGCGGGTGTGAACACTTAGAATGTAGTCAGCGACGAAATTCATTAGTGCAAGATTTATAGAGTCAAAGTCTGCGTTTTTGTAGTTACAAATAATTTTTCGTCTCTTCGTAGTGGGAACAGAAGTTCGCAATTCGAAATAAATTAGGCAATGATTACTTAGACCAGGCATGCATCTTAAGCAGGAAACCAGCTCAGGTGTGGTAATGAGGATGAGGTCGAGAATGTTAGAAGACTGCTGTGTAGATCGCGTAGGCTGGAGAACAAGCTGTTTAAAGTTAATATCCAGGCAAAGGTTTATGAAGAGAGAGCACTTAGATGAACCAGCACTCAGATGAAGAGCACTCAGGTAGGAAGAGAGTCATGCCAAATTATTTTTATTTATTTATTACAACCTCAAGGGCCCCCAGATGGGACATTACATGAGGGGTGGGCACTTGAACGGCGGTTAACAGTGGTTTTTGTGAAATGATTACAACTATGATGAGGCTTCTTCGATGGCAGTCTTGAAATGAGCAGGGTCGGAGATGAGGGCAAGGCTGCTGGGAAGGTCATTTCAGTCGCGAGCTGTGTACAGACAGAGAAGGGCCCTTCTCTGTCCGTTGTGAAGTTTGCGCTGTTTTGCTCTGTGATGAACCAACTAGCTCGAGATGTTTTCTTCAAGTTTAGGTCACACAAGTTTTTTGTAAGTTAACAGTTTTAAGGAAGAAGGAGCCATGCCTAGATTACGACGAAGGTAGCCAATTGTTCGGTTAGATGAATTTATTATGTGGTTGACGTGGTACGTCCATGATAAATCGCTAGTGAGGTTAATAGCAAGGTATTTAAAAGAGTTAGTGGAAGTAGCGACAGAATCATTAATTTTATAAGCATGCGGAGTATAATTTCGGCGGCGATGGAAAGAAAGTAGTACTGTCTTTGTAATGTTTAGAGACATTAGCCACGTTGAGCACCATTGGTGTACGCTAGTAAGATCATTTTGAAGGACAGAAGTGTCGTCGGTGTTAGTTAGAGGGCGGTATATTACACAATCGTCTGCGAAAAGGCGCATGGTAGACATTACTGTGGACAGCAAGTCGTTAATGTATATTAAGAAAAGTAATGGGCCCAGGACTTTGCCTTGAGGTACTCCTGAAAGAACATGCGAGTAAGTAGATGAGAAGCCGTTAGCGAAAACGAATTGCATGCGGTCTGTTAAAAAGCTTCGGATCCAGTTGAAGACAAGCGGGTGAAGATTTAAAACGGACAGTTTGAGTAAGAGGCGGGAATGGGGTACTTTATCAAATGCTTTCTCAAAGTCCAAAAATAAGGCATCAGTTGGGATATTGCGGTCTAGATTGGAATGAATATCATGCAGGAACAAAGCTAGTTGGGTTTCACATGAGTGGCCTTTTCGGAATCCATGCTGGTTTGCATGGAAGAAGTTAACTGAAGTTAGAAATGTAGCGACATTAGAGTATATGATGTGCTCCATGATTTTAGAGCATACACTGGTTAGTGAAATGGGTCGATAATTACCTGGCGATGATCGGTCACTTTTTTTGAAGATTGGAATGACCTTTCCTATTCGCTAGTCAAGTGGAACGGAGCCAGTATCAAAAGATTGCTGAAAAAGGAGTGAAAGAATAAGACTGGAAACATGTTTAGTGTTTTTCAATACTTTGGAAGTAATTCCATCAATACCGCAGGAAGATGAACATTTTAGCGAATCAATAATATTAACAATACCAGGCGGGTTGAATGCGATGCTGTCCATTGGTGGATGTGGCAATGGTGGGAGGCTGGGAATATCATGAGACTCTTCGTTAGTAAAAACTGAACAGAATGTGTAGTTTAATACATGGGACACGTCAGATACGCCTACTGACGAGCCGCTACTGTCACATAGTGAAATCTTTGTATTTTTATCAGGGTTGTTTTCCAGAAGCGCTTTGGGTTGGCTCGTAACATTTCAGGGAGGGTATTGGAAAAGAACTGGCGTTTAGTTTCGGCAGTAAGATCGGAGTATTGCTTAGCAATGGTGTGGTATTTGTCCCAAGCACATTTAGCATTAGATAACTTGGCAGAACGAAAAAGGCGTTTTTTCTTGTTATATAAACGTTTTAATGTTGTATTAAACCAAGGCGAGCGTGTTCGTTCTGTTATACTGATGGTAGGGATGTAAAGTCTTATCAAGCGCAACATTTCCGGTTTGAAGAGAGACCAGTTCGACTCAGTAGAACGTGAGGGATACGTAGAAGCGAAGTCGTTATAGAATGCAAGGAGGTCACGATTCATGCTAATGTAGTCACCTTTGTCATACAGTGTTAGTATTTTTTTGGATTTGGGGATTTTGGGAAAGCTGGCAGAGAAAGTAGTATGAACTACAACGTGGTCACTAAGGCCCGTAATATACGAAGGAGTGCAGATTGCCTCAGGGTGAGTAGTCAACACAAGGTCGAGAATGCTAGCTGAATGATTAGTAGTGCAGGTCGGCTCAGAAACCATTTGAGTCAGGCCGAAAGTTAGGCATGTGTTCAGGAATTCGCTAGATACGTGACTTTTCATTAGGGTTTGGGCCATATCGTTCCAATCTATGGACGGAAAATTGAAATCGCAGAAGAGTAAAATAGGGGTGTTGGGGTAAGAAGAGATAAGAGACTCAAGCGCTTCCTGAAACAGTGTTATAAAGGAACTGTCCATGTCAGGTGGTCGATAACATACACCTATGAGTACGCGGGGAGACGACTCATGGCAGCACACCCAAATCATTTCCAACGAGGTGACTATGTTAATAATAGAACAATTTAGGGAGCGTTTGGCAGCGATCAGAACACCACCGCCACGGCAGCCGTCAGTGTGTCCTTCCTGAATATATGAAACTCTGGTAAATCAGGCATGATTTCAGAATCCGATATAGAGGAACTTAACCATGTTTCAGTTAGTAAAACGATGTTACTAGACGAAGAACTGATAAGACTACACAAGGATTCACGTTTGGGTACTATACTGCGAATGTTAGTGTAAAGAAGTGATAGGTGATCATTTTTGGGTTTCCTGAAAACTGGTAGCTGCTATGACTTACGTTCAAGATCATTCCCGGCTGCGTGGTCAAAGATGTAGGTTTTACCATTATAAGTTAGTTTATTGTGGCGGTTAATTAAGGTCGCCAAGAAGAAAGAAACTGCACACGTAACTCGTTTAATACGTCATGTAGATCAGAACAAAATGTCATGGACGAAGTGGGTGGGCGATAACACACGCAAAAATTAAAATCGCGATAGCCGAGGGTGACACGCGCACACGATATTTCTAACGGTGAAGCGATATCTAAAAGACAAGATGTCAGACCATCACGCACAGCAATCAGCACCCCGCCACCAGTACGCAAGTTGCGGTCACAGCGAAAAAATTTGAAAATACTTTCACATTCAAAGATTCCATCATCCGCAATATCACTCGAAAGGCAAGTTTCGGTTAAGATAACAATGTCGGCTGAACACGTGACGATAACTGAAGACAGATCGTGAGATTTGTTACGGACACTACGTACATTTGAAAAAAGAAGGGACACTGGCTTTGCGACCGGGCGTGTAAATAGCTATTGCGATGAGCTAGGAGCGTATGAAACACTCATGGTATTGCCCATGAAATTCGAAACAGAAGATTGACTTCTGTTAGCGCTAGAACGACTGTCGGCAAGATCTACTTCACAAACTCGATCGGTTGATGAACAGTAGACATAGCATTTTTTGTCTATGTACAATCGGGTTACTCGCAATACATACTCCTGTCCTGAAGCCTTCCCGAATTCGGCCAACTTTTTGCGGGACTGGCATGTGACGCGAGAAAAGTCTTCACTAATCGCTACCTTAGAACCTTTGAATTTAGAGCGCTGCGATAGAACCTTGTCTCTTGATTTGGGGGAACCGAATTTCACAACGATAGGTCGACATCCCTCCGATATATTTATTTATTTATTTATACAAATACCTCACAGGTTCCAAACATGGAACATTGTGTGAGGGGGAGGGGTTACAGTGTATCAAAAGGAACAATGGTACATAGTTTAAAATACAAAAGTTAACAGTAATACAGGACTGGAACTGCAAATAAGTATTAGAGCATGCAATAAACAGAGGATTATGACATTATACAATAGTTAGCGGCATTGGACGAAATCAACCTGCACACAGTGAACGCAATATAAAAAAGTTATTCTGACTGCAAAAAAGTACTCAATTCGTTTTTGAATTTTAGTGGGTCAGATATGTTAGCGATGCGTTCGGGAAGACCATTCCAACCCTTTATAGCCAGTGGCAAGGCAGACAAGTTAAGTGCATGTGTTCGGCCGAATAGACGTTGAAAACTTATTTTATTATTCAGGCGGTGGGAGGTGCGAGTCGGTCTAGTAAGTGGCACTGCTGATGCATGGTGACTGTAGATTAGTTTATGTAGCAAGCAGATAAGCGCGATATCCCGACGTGATTGTAAACTTGTGAGCGATAAGGACAACTTGATGTTAGTCACGCTGGTATGGCGGCTGTAATCATGGGAAATAAAACGTGCTGCACGGTTTTGAATAGCTTCTATGGATTTGATTAGATACTCTTGATGTGGTGACCAGATGGCTGATACATATTCTAGTTGAGGACGAACGAAAGTTAGAAATGCGAGCTTACGAGTAGAAATAGGTGCGCTATGTAGATTTCGCTTTAGATAGCCGAGCGTGCGCGATGCTTTGGCGGTTATATTTTCAATATGCGTCGTCCATGAAAGATTTTTGGTAAGATGAACGCCGAGATATTTATAAGAAGATGTGCGGGTTAGTGAAATCCTGTTGAGTGAATAATCGTAGGTTGAGAGGGAATGCTTCCTACTGACTGTCATTATTTTGCATTTTTCCGTGTTAAGTGTCATTTGTCAAGATCTGCACCAGTTAGTTACGTACTCCAAGTCCTGCTGAAGGATGACATGGTCAGTGAGAGAACAGATTTTACGATAAATTATGCACTCATCAGCGAATAGTCGAACTGATGATCTTATGTGAAATGGGAGGTCATTAATGTATATTAAAAATAATAAAGGACCGAGGACGCTACCTTGAGGAACGCAAGATGTGACGTCGCTAAGGGGAGATGAAAAGTTATTGAAAACAGTGAACTGCTTGCGAAATGATATAAAGTTTCTAATCCAAGAGAGTGTTAGGTTGTCTAAATTAAGCAGTGACAATTTAGCTATGAGGCGACAGTGGGCGAGGCGGTCGAATGCACGAGAGAAATCAATGAATATGCAGTCAGTCTGGCAATTTTCGTCCATGTTCTTAAAGAGGTCAGTAGTAAATTCTAATAATTGTGTATCACAGGAAAACCCTTTTCTGAAACCGTGTTGGTGTGCGAAGAAGAAACCTTTTCGCTCCAGGTGGAAGGCAACGTTAGATGTAATGATGTGTTCTAGTAATTTGCATGGAACACTTGTTAGCGATATGGGGCGGTAGTTACTGACAGAGTGTTTGTTACCAGATTTATACACGGGGATTATTTGACCAATCTTCCAGTCATGCGGAATTTCGCCAGTTTCTAATGACTGTTCGAAAATATGACAGAGGATGAGGCTAGAGGCATCTACAGTGTGTTTTAGAAATTTGGTATTTATTCCGTCTAATCCTGAAGAAGTAGATATTTTGAGACTTTTGATTAGAGATGCAATGCCTTCTATAGTGATGTCTATTGCACTCATGAAAGGGAAATCGGTTTCTTGTGGGCTAGGTAGGTTGGAATGGTCTTCGTTAGTGAAAACAGATGTGAAAAAATCATTAAAAACTGTTGCACAGCTGTCCTGAGGAATGGGACATCCGGTTGCATCTAGTAAAGAAATATTGTCAGACGTGCGTGACGGGGGGGAGATGGTTTTCCAAAACTTGGCTGGATTATTTTTCATGAGCGATTGAAGATCACGTGACAGAAATTTGCGCTTCGCCTTACGGACGGCATGGCAGTAGGATGCTTCACATAACTTATATTGTGTTTTCGAATACTGCGTGCAAAGTCGCTTCGCTGATTTAAAAAGGCGTTTCTTCTTGTTTTTTAATGTACGAAGTGATTTGTTAAACCAAGGTTTAGATACGTTAACACGAAACGTTATAAGAGGAATGTAATTGCGCACGAGTTCTGTCATTTTTTCCTTGTACAAAGACCAGTTTTTGTTAACAGACTGGGGGGAAAAATCGCGAAAAAACTGTTCAGAGAAACATTCCAGACCACGATTTATAGCATTGAAGTCAGCCTTGTTATAATTTAGGATTTGTTTAGGTTGAGCGCGACGTGAAAAAAAAAGGAGCATTAAGTGATAACTGTAGAAGTTTATGATCGCTGAATCCTTCATCAAAAGTAATGTGCCTGACCCTGTGCGGAGTAGTTAAGATAAGGTCTAAAATATGAGCTTCTCGTGTAGGATGGTCTACCAACTGGACAAAAGAAAAGCCTAGTGTAAGTTGTACGAATTCATTGGAAGCAGAGGAATTACAAGATAAGTTACACCAATCAATGTCAGGGTAATTAAAATCTCCAAACAAAAAGATGTCAGACTTAGGAAACTTATTTCTAATGGCAATGATATTGTCATGAAGGTCGGGCACAAATTTAGAGGGACTGTCCGGAGGTCTGTAGCAGACGCCCAAAATAGAGTTACCCAAGCGGGATTGCACTGCTACCCATACGATTTCTACTGCACTAGGGATATCGATAAGAAAAGACTGAATGTTATCTTTAACTGCGATTAATACTCCACCACCTTTTTTGTTCGTCCTATCTTTACGGTAAATTTGAAATTTATTGCTATCTGGCAGAACTTCTTTGCTACTAACGTCAGGGCGCAACCAAGTCTCTGTTAAAAGCAGTACGTCGCAGTTGCTATTATCGAGATATGAACATAGTTCAGTGCGTTTAGGGAAAAGGCTACGTATGTTAGTGAATGACAAATGGAGCGGCGGACATGGAATGATATCGCTAGTTGGCTGGACTGGGGTATTGATAACTCGATTGGTTTTACGTCGTGGCTAACTTGAAACTTCGGTTACTTGGTTAACACCAGCGTCATAAATATAGACTAATTTGCCCATGCGAAGTTTATCAACACTTAACTTGTAGGCGGTTTTTTTGGACTTCGCAAATTCTAGCAGTTTTTTCCTGGCTAGCCGTGTATGAAACGAAAAATCCTCACGTACAGCATAATCGGTGTCCTTAAACTTCTTCCCATTTTCCAGAATGAGATTCTTATCCTTAAAGAAGGTAAATTTAACGATGATTGGGCGGCATTTGCTAGCGTGGAACTGCCCTAGACGGTGTGCTCCTTGAATTTGTGTTGGCTCGAGATTTATTCCAAGTTTATCGAGGCAAAGCTCAATTACTTTGCTTTCTGCAGTTGACCAAGTTTCAGACGACTCGCCCGGCACGCCAAAGAAAAGCAGATTCGATCGCCTTAGCCTGTTTTCGGCGTCTTCGCATCTCGACTCAATTTTGCGAAGCTGCGTGCCAATGGTACCTAGAGTGTTAGGACCGGGCGCATCCTCTGACGTGGTTTCCTTCGTCTTGGATTCAGCAAGGTCTACTTCAACCGCGCGAATTCGGTCAGACAGTTGCTTCAGCTCAACATCAACCGACGCCCGCCAGTGCTTGAGAGCACTTAATTCATTACGGACCTCGTTTTGTCCAGCTTCTATCCGCTGAACCGTAGCGAGCACAGTTGTCAGTATATCACCATTTTCGCCGTTAGGACCTGGGTTTGTCTCCACATCGCCACAGAGGATCAAAAGAACGTTACTAATACAACGAGCTGCTCTGCTATCAAGCAATCCCATCACAACCAACAAAACCCCTGGGCATGACACCGCGAAGAAACAACGATTGCTGGTTCTAACACAACGGCCATTGTTTAGGTAACTAACCTGGAATAACAGATGACGTAAGTGCACCATACTAGATGCGGTGTCGTGCCCCGCAGGGGCGGTGTCTGGCTGCTGCTTATGTCCCCTTTCGTCGTCGCTGATAGTGGCTGTGCGTACACGTAGTTGCCAGAGCAGGTAGTGATCGACGGTCAAACTTGTCCCTTGCGTCCAATACTCGGGTTGGCTTGTCGCCGGCAAGGCACAGGCTCTCGGGGAGACCGTGACAGGCGCTGCAACAGCCACGTTGAGTATAAGGGTAACCTGGAATAACAGATGAGGTAAGTGCACCATACTAGATGCGGTGTCGTGCCCCCTACGACCCCAGTCTGCGAGCACGATGGATACACTCATCAGGAAAGGATAAGGCTAATGTCTCAGAAAGAACTTTCCGAATGTGTTCTTCGGACTCAGTCCAGGTTTCTGAGCCCTTGTCCGGGGCAGCGTAAAAGATCTCGACGGGATCAGTCCTCAAGATCGTCTAACCGTGAATTTATTGCAGCAGACTCAGCATGAACAGCATAGAATATAGCATCAGTGAGTCCGTGGCAGCATTCGCCTTCCAACGTCTGTACGTGGGATCAACAGCCATAAGATACACACTTTCTGCTCTAATGCAAGTTGGTTAGCCTTGAGCTGGGTTAAGGTATCCATCAGCTCAGCATGGCGGGCATCTGATTTTGCCGATAGCGCAGCAATAGCAGCCAGAACATCAGCATTATGGTTAGCTTCACCTAGTTCAGGTTTGACTCAATGTCGCCTGCTAACAATAAAAGCTTCACAACATGCACGCATTCGCAGATCGTTAAAGCTAACAGAAGTAGACAAGGGAAGAGTAGCGTAGAAACGTTGCTGGTACGTTTAGCGTGTAAGGAAGTACCATTACCAACCTGTACAGCAAAGAAGCAGAATGAACTTTCAGGCGTCCGCATTGCAGCTGCTCTTCTCTGCCCACTGAAGAAGTTGTTGAAACCGCTGGCTTTGAAACCGCTGGATGGAGCTGACGTTCCTTGAACGCATGGTGGCGTTGAGGGCAGGCAAGTGTTGGCAGAATTGATGACATCAGCCGTCCAGTTCGCTGCCACAAACCACGATGACCTTGTGTTGATGTCGATATATTCACAGCTGGATGCAGATAACCACATGCCAAGAAGGAGGGGAATTCGTACAGCAAAGAAGCAGAAAACTCTTTCACGCGTCCGCATTGCAGCTGCTCTTCTCTGCCTACTCCCTATTTGCGTGAAAGATAAGGTACTTATACTGATGATAGAGCGCTAAGTATTTAACTAATATTAGGGTATTTCCTTTTTCTTAGTGGTGGTGTCACCAGCTATGAAGATCTGGTTATCGGCCGCTACACAGAGAACTTTAATAAAGGAGCCCGCATTTTCTCACTTGCTAATTTAGACTGTTTCACAAATAGCATAGATAGCTTTGAAACACTTCCCCTTTTAAAGCCGCGTATATGTCATGTCCTTCGTGACCATAGGCTTTTAGCAGGCTCGCTAGCGTTTATCTAAGCACGATGCCCTTCGCGATTCACCTCGTCATGAAACAGACCACAAGAAAAAAAAAATGAAAAAGTGAGATCTCAACATGCGTGCTACAGGAGGGTGTACATTTATCTTAAACCAGCCAAAAGTCAGGACACAAAAAAAGAGAAGCAAGCAGAACAAGCCGTCAGAAGTTATCTGGTCCAGCTAGACTGGCCAACAAGACTGGCCAGCCTCGTCCTGTTTGCTTCCATTTTTATGTGTCCTGTATTTCGTGCGGTTTAGACTGAACGATTTCCAACATGCCCAGTCATCAACCTTGCTCATGGGTGTTCCTATCCGCTTTGCAGGGGTGCAGGCAGAGTAAAAACAAAGTATGATATCACTGTCGCTGAGAGTCTCATCCAGGCCCGTAATCGTCGTATCAGCATATTTTTGAAACAATCCTGCACACTCTCCTATTCGACAAATCTTTCATGGCTTTGGAGGAAACACGTTCGAAGTGAAACGTAAAGGCAGGGTGTCTAGCAACAAAAAGAATGTAGCGACCGCTTGTGCTCATTAATGTCTAATGATCCGGAAGGGTCGTCGAATATTGACAGCTCTCTTAACGAGATGGCCCAAAAGAGCTTGTTCAGCAATCCTTCGTAAGCGATGTGAAATTCAAAAACTAACCCAAAAAAACATCTATTTGTTTGTAGTTGATGCCATGATTTTTGGTGAATGGAAAGGACACTTGTCTTTTTGCAGTTGGAGAAGCTTTATTCAGAATCGTGCACACACTGCATGCTTAAATCTTGCTTCAAAACGCATTCAGGCTGCTTTCACTTGCCGGCGTTATTATGCTTTTCGTGGCCTTTCAGAATGTAAACACAAGTTAAAAAAAAAAAAAAAAAGATGTGGCTTTAAGCGTCCCCCTAGGGGAAAAACCTATACTCCAGGGCATAATGGTTATGAAGCAATTAGTAATCAACATGATAACTTGCATGAGGGAATAATAATCGTTTTCACGTTGCCGTTGAGAGCTACGGCGGATACAAGAAAGGGAAGATTTCTCCTTTTATATTGGTTCCAAGCAACGAACTTTCTTGTCACAGTATAGTGAAAGTTAAAATATATTGCAGCTTTGCAACCCCAAAATCACCGAAAAAAGCAGGCTGCACCAATTGATAGAATTTAATTCAGACACAAGACATTTGGCAGTTCATGAACTGAGTTTGGCAGTTGCATCAGAGCTCATTTGATGCAAATGCAACTACTGTAGCAACTAGGTATCGATACTTTGTATTGCTGTATAATGCGCATCTCGAAGTTGTAGTTTCAACAATATGACGAACAGAGCGAGGTAGAATGTGAGAGCCACGTGAAGCGTGGCGAGAAAAAAAAATACAGTAAAAGAGAGGTGGATATCCAACTTGGCCGCTTTGAACGAGAGACAATGTGTAAGTTTAAGATAAGAAATAAAATGCATATAGCTTTCGACAAACTTACTCAAGTTGTCTGGCCGCACATTCTACTTGGCTCAACGTTAGGACTCAGGTTAAAAAGTAGAACCAGTGTTTAAAATAGCACACCAAATCTCAGTCCCAGAGGAAGCTATTTTTTATTGCAACAAAGGTGTCTAGAATTTATACCAGGATTGCTTGCAGAAAAAGTGATACTATCATGATGCCCCTCTCTGAGACTTTTGCAATTACCAGACAAGTACGATTAAACAGCGCTTTTTAAGTTATTGCGATGAACTTGGCAGACATACAGACAATACGGAGTTGTCTACTTCACACATGCCCCACACAAGTAATACCGAAGGAACATAACAAGCATACATACTCCAACGAACTAACCCGTAAAGCACGTATACGTCTAATCAAACACTGATTGAGGTAATCAAAATATCCAGTTTATTAGCAATCCTTGTACCCGACAGGCGCTGAAGGGAAACAATCAGAAAGGAAGCAAAATTGTTAGGTCCTCCATGGATTTAGTTTATGTGATGTTCTCTACAAGGGCGTGGACGCGTGTTTTGCTGTTCGCGGCAAGTGAGGTAATTTTGCACGACTCCCTGTCGTGCTCACGTTTAGCTGGCGACGCTGAAGAGGTTCAAGTAAGGGCATACTTACTACAAAAGCAAGGAGCTGATAGACACGGCTGATAATTGCTTACAAGTCTTTTGACGATAATTCGTGTAAGCTTAGCTTTGTAGTGCTTTAATATTATGGCTTGTAGGTATAAAAAAGGGGATTTGGTCATATACATTGCATATCAGGAACCTAATTCTTGTATATTGACCTGTTGGTAATACTTTACGTGCTGCTGAACATTTACTTGCTATTACTTATATATTTGCTTGTTTGTTGTATATATTGTAGGAGGAGATCCAAGTCAGAGTGCTCGGCAGAGAGGTACTTAGAAAGCATGTCACCAAGGGTGAGTCCGTTAGTCAGCGGATGATAGGCGGTAGAAGTTCGATGAAGTACTTGGCACTTGTTCAGTAGAGCTATAACAACGTCAAATAAAAAGACGCGTCCTCTGTCACTGAGTGGTTCATCACGAGGTGCGCCGTGGCGTAAGACGATTCGCTGCAAAATGAATGAGGCTACGTCTGACGCTGTGGAAAATGTAAGGGCAGCGGTTTCTGCATATCTAGTCAGGTGGACAACCGCGACGATGGCGCACCGATTTCCAGCGGCAGTTTACGGGAGCCAGCTTTATAAATCGATACCGACGCCATCAAAAGGAAGTGATGGGCAAGGTAACAGCTGCAACTCGCCAGCAGAAAGATGACTAGGGGACTTGCGACGTTGACATACTAGGCATACTAGGTATTAGAGGACAAAGTTGTAGTTGCCCCTCGAGTAGTATTGTACGCGTAGGCGATGATATGTCTTGAGCACTCTCGCATGGCCGCATTGTGTGTCAGCGTGAAAGCAGTCGCAGATCTGCGAGCTTAGGTGGCGGGGAATGACTAGCAACCATTTGCGGCCATCAGCACTGTACTTGAGGCGATAAATAAGGTTGACGCGAATGGTGAAGTGTGATGCTTGGCGGCGAAGCGCACGCCGTTGAGAAACAGGCGACGAATCTGAGAGGAGCTCGATAAGAGAAAAGGGGTCTCTCCGCTGCGCAGCATGCATGTCATTGATGTGAAGAGACGTTGCCGAGGCGTCCAAGGCGGAAACGCTGGCAGCGTGAGTTGGAAAGGGGCAGCGAGACAGGGCATCGGGGTCTTGATGCTTGCTACCAGAGCGGTAGACTACGTTTAAATTAAATTCCTGTAGACGAAGAGCCCGCCTAGCAGGACGGCCGGATGGGTATTTATAGGAGGAAAGGTGGTCGGTCACAACTTCAAAAGGGCGGCCACAAAGGTAAGAGGCGGAATTTGGTCAGAGCCCAAACTACTTCCAAGCGCTATTTTGTGACAGAGTAATTTGACTCCGCCTTCGGTAGCTTTCGACTTGCATATGAGACGACGTATTCAGAAAACCCAGATTTCCGCTGAACAAGTACAGAGCCGAGACCGATACCACTGCCGTCGATGCGTATGTACCTCAGTAGGGGCCGTCGGGTCGAAGGGACGCAGGACGGGCGGTGTCGTGAGGATGTGGCGCAACGTACTGAAGGCATCATCGCATGACGGTGACCAGAGCGAAACGTCGGAACTGCCCGACAGAAACTGGGTCAAAGCGGCAGCAATAAAGGCTATGTTTCGAATGATCCGACGAAAGTAGGAGCACAAGCTTAGGAAGCTGCGAAGGTCTTTCAGGGAAAGGCAGCGACAGCACGAAATTTGGCCGGGTCTGGAGACACCCCTTCCTTGGAGATAACGTGGCCTAGAATGGTCACTTGACGGACAGCAGAACGACACTTCTTTAAGTTGCGCTGCAAGCCAGAGCCAGAAAGGCAGGTTAAAATGTGCTCCAGGTGGTAGAGATGATTGTCGAAGTCGAGATAGAAGAGGCAGGTTTTCCATTTGAATCCCCACAAAAGGGGGTCCATCATTCTCTCAAATGTCGCACGAGCGTTTAAAAGGCAGAAAGGCTTAATAGTAAATTCGTACCGGCCGTCTGGAGTAACAAAAGCGGTTTTAGAGCGGTCGGCCGCTTCCATCGGCACCTGCCAGTATCCGGAACGTAAATCTAGGGAGGAACGGAATTCCACCCCTTGCAAGCAGTCCAGTGCGTCGTCTATGCGCGGAAGAGGATAGACGTCTTTCTTTATGATCTTATTAACTCGGTGGTAATCTACACACAGGCGGATGGAACCATGATTTTTGTTAAACAGCCCAACAGGTGAAGCCCAAGGGCTGTTTGAAGGCTGAATGACGCCGTTCTGGAGCATCTGGTCTACTCGGGCTTCAATAACCTGGTGCTCTGTTGCAGAGACACGGTAGAGCCGGTGTCGCAGTGGTGCGTGGGGTTCAATGTCGATCCGATGAGTGACAGTTGAAGTTTGGCCCAGGGAACGATGATGGGAGTCGAATGAGGAGCTGAACTGTATGGGCAAGGAGTTGCGCTCGCTGAAGGTCAGGATGACTGACGATGAAGGAGTGGCCTAGCAGGTCTGTGGACAAGGGAGGTGATACAGCAAGTGGAGGGCTGAGTACAGCCATGGCGAGGCGCGACGTGTCGTCAGTCTCTTCATGGAGAAGAGTTGCGATTGGTTGTAGGCTCCCAAGACATTCACCGGGGCGCAAAGCAGTGGTGTAAGTAAACGCGTTAGAGAGCCGGAGCGCAGAGGAGCGAGCGGAAATAGAGAGTAAGGCATAGAGCAACGGAAGGCACATTCGGCGCAGAAATGTGTGTGCTGGCATGAAGAGGACAGTTTCGTCGCACACAGAGTCACAAGAGATATTTACAAGCAGGAACGAAGAAGGAGGAATGTCGATGTCTTCTGCGACGAAAGTTTTAGCGCATAGTCGAGAATGAGCGTTTTCTTACACGACCTTGGGCAGCGCAGAAGATCCGACTTCAGCACGGGCACAATCGATTATATCAGCATGATACGACAGGAAATCCCCGCCTAAAATTACAGCGAGTGAGAAACTTGGCAGCACAACGAACTTAATTATATAAAGGTGATTCTCGATCATTAATCCAGCCATGCACGTTGCTAAAGGCTTGATTTGCTAGCGCTGGCCGTCCGCAACGAAAGTAATGAAATTGGCGTCTCCACTTTCTTTAGAGAGCTAGAACTTTTTGCATCCATTACCGAAGCCGCAGCACCAGTGTCAATTAGGGCCATGACAGAAACACCATCGATGAAAACTTCGAGTTTGGCTGGCGATAGATGAAAACTTGGAAAGTAAGAAGGGATCGCCGTTCTCGCCTCAGGAACTACAGCCTCTAGTCTTCATGACGTGAGGCATTTGGTCGACGTCGCATCGGATAGATAGAGCGGCGTCGCTGCGACGGTGAACGAAGGTCGGAGTTGGCTGAGCGGTCTGGTGAGAAATGACGGCTTGCTGGAGGCTCAGTTTGCGCGGAATACTGAGGCGTCGAAGATCAGTACCCAGACCCTTGGGTGGGTGGTGCTGACACAGGGAGACGGTATCGGCATTAGCTGGAAATATGCCTAGCCTGCCTGCAAATGTAGCAAATAGGTCAGTTGTCTGTCGTGCGCCAGGGATTGCATGGTTTTGGAGGCGGTCGAAAATGGGGTGCTTGACTTGCACAGGCAGTGACGGTAGAGTGTAAGTTGGCGGCCGAGGTCGTGCTATCATTTCGGCGTAAGTCAAAGCACAAGCGACAAGCCTTAGGATGACATCGTCATAGGTCATAGGAGCGGCGACAGACCTTGGAACGGCGTCGGCGTAAGTCAGAGGAGCAGCAGCGACAACTGATGGCGGATGGACAGGTGGAAGCGCCTCAGCAACCTGCTCCTGAATAGCCTGCCGCAATGCCGTGGCCAAATGGTGTGGCTGCTCTTGAGGGCTAACAAGCAGGGAAAGCTGACGCGTCACCACTTCACGAGTAAATGCTTTAATTTGCTGCATCAACGATGGCTTGTCGGCTGCAGGCGTCAGTCCGGCAAGCGATTCAACCAGTGCTTTGGGCTGACGCGACAACACCCTCTGCTTGCGCAGCTCCTCGAAACTCTGGCAGAGCGTGAAGATTTCATCAACGGTACGCAAGTCGCGCGCTGACAAGATATGGAAGGCATCATCGTCAATACCCTTCAAGACGTGTTTGATTTTTTTGCAGCCTGCGACAAATTCGCGTCCACGCGTGTACACAGATCGACGACTTCTTCGATATAGCTTGTGAAGCTTTCGTCGCCCTGCTGCTCCCGTTCACGAAACGCTGCTCGACGCGTATTTCCAAATAGCCGGGCGACCAAAGACTTCGGCTAGCGTTGTTTTAATAAAGCACACGTACGAATGTCGCTTTCATAGTTACGGTACCACAAATTTGCCACGCCGGTGACATAAAATATTATGTTGTTCAATTTAGTTTCGCCGTCCCATTTATTGCAGAGGATCACCCGTTCGTAAAAAGTGAGCCAGTCTTCGACGTCGTGCTTATCAGTCCTGTGGAAGATAGCCGGGTCCCGCAGACGAAGTGGAGCCGGCGCCGATGACAGCTGGTCCCGTCTGTATGCCTTGGTGTTGGACGTCGTCTGGCATTGCAGGTGTAGGAATAGTGCGGCTACGGAGATCCAGGACCGACGTTTCCAACCAGCACCTCCTCCTCCAAATGGAGGATGGGGGTTTATTAGTAGTACTGGGACGCGATAGAGAAGCACGTCAGGAACAGTTCGCGTACAAGCAGGCCAAGAGCACACACCGATAGCAATATCACTCGCAACAGCGCACGGAAGCTTCTTCATCTTCGAATGGCATGTAGATAAATCGTGACTATGTTGTTTTCCTGTTGCCTTGTTGGTTAAGAGAGTGTGCTGGCGTATAAAAGAAGCTGATTTCCGCACTAAACTCTGGTGGTAGTTGGCGCTCTTACTGTCCGTTTCTTTCTATCGTTTCCTGTGTGTGTGCGTTTTGCGCCGTAAAAATTTTGTAAGAGGAACCTACAAGCCCTGCAATAAGTACTTTTGCAACCCATTTCTCTTACTCTAGGTTCTTTTTTTCACCACTCTTACACACGCCTGTCATACTACGCATACCTCATCGCTATATCTACGTGTCATGCGAGGATTCGCACACATTGCCTGAAGAATTCCATCATTTATCAGAAATTCAAGGCTTTTTTGGTGGTGGGCAACAATTATGGGGCCATGCCCGAAATATTGACAAGATTCTCAACTCAGAAAAGTGGAGGCAAGTTCGTCTGCTGCTGGACTGGCTGCTCGTCTTTGTGCATGACGCCGGGAACCCTCCAAGTACTGAGCGGAAGGTACACGCCTTCAAAAAGCAAACAGCCAACGTAACGGAGTTTATCGGGCAGCAGGTCAAACTCCGGTTGCCCATGATACCAAACGTGGTCAATGCTCAGTGTCATTTCACCACGCTGGGCAACGATGACTTACCCGGGACCATAATGAACACTTTGCAGCTGGGCCTAAAGTACAGCCTTCAGTCAGCAGCATCCAGACCACAACTTCTTCCTACATGGTTCCCCTAGTTGCAGCCAGAGGAAGTGAACAACATCGGAAGAGGGCCGTAGGTAATGGAGGGGGCATCATCATCTGCTCTGTGAGTTTAAAGCCTTTTAGAAATCATCCTCAAAAACGAGTTGTACAAGAGAAGCAGATCTCTGTGTTATTGAAGCAGATAAGGAAGGACGCTTTGTCGTTGTTCCCAACCACTTAATGCAAGTGAAATCAGAACAAGCCATTGAAAAGAACTTCACATCAATAAAATTCCATCTTAACAAAAAGAAACAAGTGGTTCTAAAATTACTAGAAGACTTGCACTTGGAATCATTGCGCAAGCTCATAAAGACAGCAAAAAAAGGTGTTTTAGAAGTTTTCTTTAGTGGTCAAATACACAAACCCAAGTGTCCTTTTCGAGTTATTGTATCGAAAAAAGGGTCTTGGCATCCCATGTGTCTCAGTTTCTACAAACTTCCTTGAAGCATCTGTCAGTGGATGACCCGTTTCTGATTAAGAACTCGGACTCAGTTTTGACTGAAATGGAAACAGGTTTGGGCAACGCATCGAATGCATTCTCAATCGATGTAGAGAAACAATATTATTCCGTTCCTCACGAAGGCCTATTTAGAGTCATCCGTGAAAGCATCAATAATTCTGACGAGGCAAGATTTTAGAATGCAATTGGGATTACCATTGATCATTTCATGTCTTTACTCGAATTTTATATTTAATCCACTGTCATTGATTTTAACCAGAATTTTTATTTGCAAAGAGCTGTCATTTGCCTTGGATCGTTTATTGGTTATATTTTCTTCTCATATTTATTGACAAGCACATCTGTGCGCAGCTGAACGGAACTCCTGTCAGACGAGTTTTCCGCTTTGTGGACGACTATTTTATTGTTTTTGACGCCAAAATTTCTTGTAACTTTGACGAAGCTGTTGCTGATGTTCTTAAGGTTTTAAAGGACAATTCTAAAGGACTCACCTTCCCTTGGGAACTGCCTCAAGGGGCAAAAATCCAGTTTCTGAATGTTGAGTTCAACTTCTATAGTAAGGAGCATGTGTATTGTATGTACAGGGTGGTCCACTCTAAGTGCGAACACGGCTCCGCGTGGCCGCGCTCCGCGGAGTGCCAGCGGATTCGGCGCGTTGGCGCATCGAAGCAAAGCCGCGCAGGCGCACAGGGGCCCGGGGGAGGAGCTTCGTGTCGTCTGCTACCGCGCTGGCGCAAGCGATGCAATGCAATGCAAGAGGACCAATGCAAGCAATGCCAGCAATGCAAGCGAGGTGCGCGCCAGCGCTGTAGCAGACGACACGAAGCTCCTCCCCCGGGTCCCTGTGCGCCTGCGCGGCTTTGCTTCGATGCGCGAACGCGCCGCATCCGCTGGTGCTCCGCGGAGCGCGGCCACGCGGAGCCGTGTTCGCACTTATGGCGATTTCCACTGGTCGATCGGAGCTGGGCGCCCGAGCCGACCTAAAGCGCTACAGAGCGAATCAGCCTTGGTCGACCAGCGGAACGTGTAGAGCGCGCGGCGGAAGTAAAGCTGAGCCGGTTTCGAAAGTTGTAGCCGCATCCCAGCGCCGAAATGTTTGCGGATGATAAATAGGCAGGAGTGCGGCCCTCAACAACTTGCTTTCTAATTTTTTTTAACGCTGCAGACGTTTTTCGATAGACGCACTTCGACATATTCGCGCAAAAAACGATGACATCCAGCGTCCTCTGCCAATGTCGCTGAAACGGTCAAAAACAGCCAAAAGAATCCAGCAGCATCCGGAAGTGACTGCGTCAGCGACTAGGACTTCCGGCGAGATCCGACTTCGGTCGGCGGATCGAGCTGGAGCGTCCCGAGTTGCCCCAAACGACCAGCGGAATACGCGAAACCTATCTTGGTCGACCAGTGGAAATCGAAATCGTCGTCCCGGAGCAAGAAAACGTGCTCCGTAGCGACCAGTGGAAATCGCCATTAGAGTGGACCACCCTGTACAATCCCCGCCCTAGGAAAAGCCTTCTGCCGTTCAGCAGTGCACGTTGCAAACTTGTGATAAGGAGTATCGCCTTGAGGTGCATGCACCCAGCTCTCTCCAAATCCTGCATTCACTGTGTGCAGGCTGGCTTTAATACGCAGCTGCAGATACTATATCACGCAGGCTACCCGTGCCTTTTGATCACGGCTGTATGGGAAACATTGTTGCAGAAAATCAAACGCACTTCGAGCAGTGATCTGCCAAGCAAGCAGGAAGATAAAAGGCCTGTAGCGGCAATTCCGTACATTAATAGGATGGCGCACAACGTCAAGAAAAGAGGAGGTCGGTACGGAGTGGTGTTCCCAGCACCATGTAAGCTTTTCAAGGTTTTCCCCATGATAACAAGACAACCGCCGAGATGCGCTATCAGGCACAAGTTGCCGGTAACTGAATGCAGGTCTTGTGTCATTTCTAAAATACTGCTCAAGTGCGGGAATGTGTACGATAGGGCTCACGAGCAACGAAAGGGCTCACGAGCACAAAAGGACGATAAAAAACAGTAAGCGGGGAAACCTGCCTGATCACCGCAGAAATTGTAAAGAATGTGCACCTATGCTGGAAAGGACAGAGTTTATCGGTAAAGGCAGAGAGCGAGTTGAAAGAGAAATTGTCGAGGCTTATCACATACAGAAAGCTGGGGCCACGTGAATTATCAGCGCCCAGGAACTGGATTTTTTACACAGCTATTTATAAAGTTTCATATTAGATCTTAGGTTTTTCACGTTCGTCAAATTCTGTGACTTTTGCTAGGTATGATAATGAACTGACATGTAGATAAATTGTGACTATGTTGTTTTCCTGTGTCTTGCTCGGGATGTGAGAATATACTGGCCTATAAAAGAAGGTGTTTTCCTCAATAAACTTTGTTGGTCGTTGGCGCTCTTACTGCCCGTTTCTTTCTGTCATTTCCTGAGCGTGTGCCTTTTGCGCCGTTAAAATTTTGTAATTTTGTACATCTTCCTATTTACAATACTTACTGTACGAGGTGAAAAATCTGATTATTTATTTACACTGCAGAACAAAAATGATCCAAACAGGAGGGGATACAGAGCACAAAGCATGACAATGCACAACAACAACGGAAACTCGTGAAAAAATGCAGACTTTGGCAGGCATTACAAATCTTTAGCAGGCCATTCTTTTCCAGAATCCGCGCTCTCAAGAAAGAAACAATAAATAGCCTGGTAGATTTTCACCGCCGACAGTTGTCGTGGCCACTCCCCAGATTTTTTGGAATTTGTAGGCTATGGCTTTGCCCCAGACTTGTTGCTCGCGGACCTCGTTTCCGCATTCCGTTTTTCTTACGTTTATTGTCTTCCGTTGTTAATCTGGCCGCCTTTCTTTTCCCATCTTGCCCTCCTCCTTCAGCAAAAGCCGGAATGTAGAGCGGCCGAAGATTATTTACAGGAAAATGCCCGTCGGCTGGGCAAAACGGGGCGGCCAACTTGTCCGAAGTATCAGGAAACGCAGGTTCTGCTTTTGAGTTTTCGCTGGTTAGGTTTCCTGCTGAGTTCGCGCTCAGTTTGATTGCCTTTAGCTGACAGCGATGCTCTCGATAGTCAGCACCTGCTTTGTTGTCTTGCTACGTCCTGTGTTCGCGCTGTTTCCACCATATTCATAAACCTACAAGCCCAACTCTCCTCTCTTTGAAATTGTCGGCTGAATGAAAGTTACGCCAAATAAAACAGAAACCCAGACGAAAGTTTCAGATTGCAACGCATGATGTACGTCGTAGAAATTCATTAGCAGCGAATTCTTTATTGTTTTTGTTTCGACAGAGGCAGTGGTTTCTCAATTGCTTTTTTTTTTAGCCTTGGCATTTCTTCACGGTTCATTGTTGCAAAAATTTAAACAAGACATTCGATTATTACCGCGGTGACACAGTGCTCTTGGTACGTTTTCCGCTTCCCCATTTTTATCTTCGCGCAAATGCTTGCGTGCAATTACTCCGTGAATGAAAGGTAGAATAAAAACAAGTGTTAAGAAGCAAGCTTGATCACCTTGACGCCTATGCGGCCGGCGCACGCAGGGCTGTTTTAAATGTAGGAATTTATTCTTTGAGCGATGGTTTGTGAAGCGATCTTAATAGAAAACGTTCACCGCGAGGATTGCGCTGTACGGGAAATGAGCAGTGCTCGACGCAAGTGGTGTCACTTAGCCACAGCACGCAAGCTATGGCTGGTTTATGAACTCGTGTTCTCCTTTTATTCGCTTGATGCGAACGCATCTGGCGTTTGAACGCGAGCGTGACTGGATTCTGCTTTCAAGTTCGCACAAGTACACACTGACTTCGAAGAGCCTGCTCCAATAAGTCGCATAACTTTGCCACCGGCTCTCTTGAAGAGATGTACCGACGCCCACACACAGTTCTTCTAGCAGCGATATGCCTCGCTCATCATGCAAGTGCGGCAGCAATAATCACGTTCTTCCGTAGATCATCATCGATGGCGTTGTAATTGCATGCTTGGGAGCAAGTATCTTTTTGACTTGTGCATTTGCGCATGGAAAAATAGGGTTATCCGAAGCGCTTAAGAGGTAATGCTTATCTATCCCGCTCAGCATGAACTTCGGGGCGAGAAGAAGTTGGACTTCCTCCATTTGTTACTTTAGTGTTCACAAATGAATGCCATTTACTCTTCAAATCTATAGGTGGGAGTAATACCAAACAGTTGACAGAACGGAAAAACGCTCTGTTAGAACACTGTTCTTTAGGAATTAAGATGTTTTAACACGGATAGCACTGCAAAACTTTTGCACTAGTCTCTATTGTCTAGGCAATGCACAACTGGATTCTGTGGCTTGTAAAGGAGAGTCATGTGCCAAATAATACCCATACACTTGGCTACATGAACTGAAATTTCTCCTAGGTTCGTAACGAAGGAAGCGGAGCAAACGAGATCGGACATCTACGGGGTAAGTAGATTTTAAATAAATGGTGGCTATATTCTATACGCTTAAATATTCCTTACCAAGATTGAAACCGAACAACAATAAGTTCAGAATTATTCCCATCGATTAAGCCGAAGGTATAAAATCATCATATGTGTTGTGCACGCAGTGAAAGTATAAAACAATCTTAATATTACTGCTCTCACAAGAGGTGAACAATTACATCGGAAACGTTTTAACGGTGTCCGCTAACACTTAGAAACGCGATAAGATGATTTGCTTATTGATATCAAATAGCGCGTTGAGACTAGAAAGAGAGCAAAATGCCAACAGAGTGGATGAATTTGCACCCGAATGTTAGAATTTGTCGTCAACGCGCTTTATGATAAGGGCTAACGTAAACACGTCCAACTCGCTGATGATACATTGTTGCTTGACGCTAGCGTATTCTTCTTGCCATCAAGGTGCAAATGTCAACAAAAGAAACTCGAGCAGTTGAGAGTGAAATCAGCGGGCTGTTCTAATGTCTTTTTATTGGTATATTACATATCACATGACGCAGGCTATGTTCTTTCGCGATGCATGCTCGGTTACAATAACCGACAGCGAAAACTACTGGCAAGTATGAACACAATGGGCAAAACATGGCCCATTGTGCAAACGAAACGGAGCTGCACGCTTTATACTGAATCACTACGTGCGGATATTCCTCACCTCTACTATTTTCTCCATAGCGAGTGAAGAACTCGCGCTAGTGATATATCTTTAAGTTGAAACCACAATAAAATAGTGGAACCTCGGCACATTGTAGTCCAGGCTCTGTCTAAGGGCGTAGCTTAAGGTCTCCCCTGCTATCAATGGCAAGACTAAAATTTCGTTACAGCAAGTAAATGCATATAATATTACTTGTTGCGGTAGAGTCCATGGGTAATCGTAGAAAGCAGCAACGCAGAATATACGAGGACATAAGAGAATGCACATCAACGACAGGACAACGCGGGCTGAACCAGCAATTGAATCTTTATTGAAATGCAGGCTACAATTTATGCGAAGAATTTTTGCGCCTTCATTTATAAGTCCCAAATGGGACACCACCTAAAGCAAAACTCACATTACCTTTGTCGCTCGAGGCGATATAGAAGCGATCAGATTTAGCGCGTGCCTCCAAACGTATCGTAGCAAAACTCGAGTCAGAAAATCGCCGCAAGAACATAGTTATTGAATACAAAAGACTTAACAAACCATACCAACAAGACTCCCCCTTCCCCCCCCCCCCCCGCCGCCAAATACAAATGGAAATCAAGTTTTAGCCTTTTAGCCTGTCTAGTTGTATGTGCAACAGAAGAGTCAAGATAAAAGAATTCCTATGTAAAACCTCGGAAAAAGTCATGTGTTGCTGTCACACAAGAAGAGAATTTCTTACCTAGATAAGGAAATTGATGTGTTACTAACGCAGCATTCAACTTACCTGGAAATAAGCCGTGTTTCGATCACCTCCCTGTGAAGTTGGTCTGTAGCGCGGCCTCTTATCTGATTCTAGCTTTTCTATGTCAGGTGTTTTAGCCCTCACCCTCGTCTTTAGTCTCGTTGATTGTTCTCGCTTCCCACACCTTTTTTGTTTTCATTACCGTGAAATTTAGCTCCCTTATTTTCGCATTTATTCCGGTTCTTTGATGGCCTGAATCCCATCACCATTACCCTGCTCTTACACACCAAGTTCCTCTGTCGGTTTTGCTTTCTCCTTCGCACTTACTACCGTTTTCCGTCTAAAGACCTGTAGCCTGCGCTCACGCTTTTTTGGTTTTCTGTTTTTTTTTTGCACATTTAGTGTATTGGGATTGTCTGTCAGGTTACATTATCTCACTTGCTTAGAGTGTGATTCACGATTTGATAAAGATATCTTCGTCGCTCCTAACTTTTCCTTCCTGCGTTTGTGCCTGACCTAGAAAAGAAGTTCATCACGTGCCTGGGTTCTCGCCTTTATAGCCCGTCCTTCCGCTCCCACAGTAATCGTTTCGCAGTCTGAGCCCAGGGTGTTGTGCTGGTTCATTTCCCTTCGTCATTGTCTTGTACGAAGTTTTTCCTTTCTTCGCACTTGCATGGTGAGTGTATCTTCCAAGGGGGTTGATGGAGCTGTGGTCTTGCAATCACCTTCCTTCCATAGGCTCTCTCGTGAAGGTATGCCGCCAAAGTTACCGTGGGCCAGCGAAATTCAAACAGGTTGTCACACAACTTTCCCGATTATATATTTTATTCTGACAATAGTTTCGGACAGTAGACCGTCCTTCTTCAGGGTATTATTGAGAATGGAGAATGAGTAAAATTATATTGCGCTACCTGGATGAGGAACCCTCTTCACTATTCTTAGCCTGGCACCTACTTACAATAACTTCGAATTTGAGGGAAGGTACTACCTTCAAGTTAACCGTACGGCGATGCATGGCGACAAAGATGGCACCGGCTTATGCCACTATATTCATGGCAGCCCTCGAAAAGCAATGCTTTTACACTCAGTCTCAAAACCCCTACACTATAACCGTTTCTTGACAATATCTATATCTCATGTGGCCCCATGACGAAGCCAGCATGTTAACAGTTATACAAATTACAATTGATTTCACCCATCCATATCGTTCACCGCAATCATTTCTAAATCCTTAATTAAACGTCTTGGGCGTTACAGTACAGAGACAAGGCAACTTGCTTAAGACTATCCTATACCAGAAATCCACCGACCGCCAGCAGTATACCTACAATTCAAAAGCAGCCACCCACACCACCGTAAAACCCCTCACAGACCCATAGATACAGACTGATCTGCTCTGAGCTGATGGACTTTGACCGCCATGCGGAGCAAATAAAAGTTTACACAGGCGTAGCTCTGATTAAGCCAGGTAAATTGGGTTAGCAATGGCCGAATGGCTACGCTTATGTGTTCGCTTGTGGCATAGCTTGTGTGGTTCGATAGTTTGGCTACAGAGTAACACATGACACACAATGGTTACGACTGTTCTTCCGGCAATTCTTCAGCGCGCTGTCTTCACTTGCTGGCAGTGCGGCATTCCTGAGCAATCATATGCTCATCAGTAGCCGACGAGGTGGAAGCACTCGGAAAGCTACAACGCAGTCGCCGAGCTTCTTCTTGTGCACGACGCTTAGCACGACGTTCTTCACTCTCTTCCACTGTCTCTTGGGCACGTTGTCGCTTCCTTACCGCAGTTTGTCACAGACCTCCTCTCTTTAGCAGCCTGCATAGTAAAGCAAACACGGCGAGGCCGAAGCATCGGCGAACCATCTGTTCGGCTCGGCAGCGGCGCCGCTGCAGCGCGCGGCGCACCTACGGTGCCGCAATGTGGCGCAGCTCGACTGAAGCGTTTGTTATTCAAGGTTAAAGACGGCTGCCGGCCGGGGATACGCGACGGCTCCAAACCTGGCGCAGTATTACTATCGCAATAAAAACAAATATTCTACAAAAGGAATACCCCCATCCATTCTTGATGATTCTATTGAGAAAGCTCAAGGCATAGACAGGAATAAAATATTAGGCCTTCAAAAATCACAGGAGGATGACAGGTCAACAATCCTCGTTCGTACACAGTCCTAAAGCATGCCACGGGCCAATAATATCCTATCTAAACATTTCAATATAATCCAGCAAAGCAGTCACTTGCCTTCCATTTTCAAACAGCCACCGAGAGCAGTGTATCGGCGCTCTAGACACGTAAAGGAAATGTTAGTTAAGTCTACAAAGACCGCCAATACTTACCCAATCCCCTAATGTAAATTGTGCGAAAAACCACGCTGTAAAGTTTGCAATCATGTGCAGGCGAAAAACATTGTAAAAGGTAACTTATCTGATTTCACCTTTAAGATTAAAGAATCCTTGAACTGCGACAGTAGCAATGTGGCATACGTGCTAAGCTGCGGTGTTTGCGGCCTGGATTACATCTGCCAGACCGAAACACCATTCAAGTGTCGTTTCAATAACCACAAGGCCCACGTCTACACACTGCCAAATCCTTTTTTTTTTAAGCCCCTGAGCCTTCCAAACCATACTTTTGAAAACATTCGGGTCATCCTCCTTCAATCAGGCTTCCAAACAAGTCAACCATGACAACAAAGAGAATCTTACTTTATACACAAATTTCATACCCTAACCCATGGAGTTAACGAAACTTTGGGCAACCTGGATTTTTAAAAAGCCTACCTAATAGACGAGATATTATCTCCATCTGCCCACTCCTAAAGGCGGAGTCACACTACAGAAACAGTTGGCCAACTCGGTCTGTCAATATCACTCCAACACGAACTATGCAGACACATGTAATCGGTTCCCGCCAACAGCGCGCGCGAGCTTGTTACTCGACAGTTTGGCAGCGCCGGTTCAAACCGCGGAAACTTCCTGCTCGTTACGGCGCCGATGTTAGGAGCCGCCCATTTCGATAAAATTTCGTTCAAATTCATGCGCTATACTCGTGTCTGTGAAAAATTAAATGGCTAAAGAGGCTGTCATTTAGTCTGAACTTGCTTTAACGATGAAGGAGGGCATGTAAATGCTTGTGCATCGCACTGAGACCGCTTTCGTGCGTCGTCTTGAGCGCTGCTTTCTCGCGTACATATTTGCTGATTAGGGATAACAGTCGTGAATTTTAGCTAACGAGTATAGAAATAACTACAATGAACCGAAATCGACGATTGCTTACATCGATAGACGCGCTTATAATTATCACGAAGCGGCGGTGCCACCCGGTCCGCCGAGAGCATCTAGCGGCCGGCAGTAGTCGTCGGCGCTACTTGTGGAGAACAAAATAAGTAGGGCCGCCAAACGCACGTCTTATTAGATGTTGTTTACTTAGATGCGCTTCCCGTTAAAGCGATAACAAAAAAAAAAACGAATATTTATTACAATTTTGAGGCCGTTGACCTGTTCAGGAATCAGGAGTGCCCTCTGCCGATAAAGACTAGGCCTAGCGACGAGTACGTCAGGCAGGCAGAAGCGCATATCATCGCCCGGAGCACCCGCGTTAGGCGCCATTGCCGAAGTTCCGCGCAAATTCTGGAACCATATAAGCTGGCTAGGGAAGAAGAATAAAAAAAAAAGCAGGATCGGATTCAAGATAACGAGGGAAATTGTTTAACGGGGAAAACGCAGTGAACTGACTTACATCAGTTATAGCCGAGTCATTTAAGAGCGACGATAGGGTAATCTCCGCAAATCAAGAAGCAACACAAGGTAGCAGAATACAAATCAGCTTAGAACTGACCAATCTAAACAGGAAAAAGGCAGAAAAAATATTCCTAAAAACACATCTACAGGAATAGATGGAATTCCGATCAAGCTGATTAATGGACTTGGTCCAAAAAGTAAGGAAACATTGTTAAAAGCTCTGGAAACAGTCATAACGAATAAGCAAATTCCGGACAGCTGGCGGCAGAGTAAAATGAATTTGATTTATAAAGGAAAAGGAGACAGGATGCACATAAAATCATACAGGCCGATTACCATAACATCTGTTATGTACAGGTTAGCCATGCAGGTGGTGAAATTAAAGGTGCAAGCATGGGTAGAAAGTAACAAGATACTCGGAGAACTTCAGAGCGGCTTTAGAAATGGTAGGCGCTTAGATGATAGCCTATTCGTGCTTACCCAATGCATCGAAATATCTAGAGGGGAAAATAGACCTTTCTATTTGGCCTTCCTGGACATAAACACGACAACTTAAGCAGGGAGCTCCTGTGGGACATAATACAAGAAGAAGGTATCGGTTCTGAGATAAGAGTTCCTACAGAAAATATACCGGACTAACAAAGTAGAAATTACGTGGGAAGGGATAAGAAGCGATAAAACAGAAACAAGAAAAAACAACGTGCCGATGGTGGGAACCGAACCCACGACCTCCGAATATCGCGTCCGGTGCCTTTCCAACTAAGCTACATTGGCCGCTGTCCCCCTTGCTACTTTCTTGGGTATTAGTGTTGTCTGTATACGAACCTTGGATAAATGGATGGATGGATGGAATATAGGAGCGTCCCCTTTGAAGCGGGGTGGTAGCAGTAGCTATCATGCTCATTTTTCTCCCTACATCTTAATTATTGATTTAGAATGGTTAACTAAACCATCATTAAATTTATTAAATTTTTGTTCCTACATTACTAAGATTATGTCACTTCTCTGCTTTTAAGCCACCAATCTTCCAGTCGTTTTTTGCTAGAGAGTGTTCACCAGCGCCGTGTTGAGAGTTTTCACCAGCGCCAACCTCAACCATAGCGGCGGACGTGGAACGTCCTGTGTTACCGAATGGCCTCCGAGATCACCCTCGTGCGCGTGTTTCTCTCTGGCCGTTCCAGTCGGCGCGCGCCCCAGCCAAATGTAAGTTTGTCAGTTCCCCCAGGCGCACCCAGGCGGCAGTGCGCGCCTATGCGTCGATCACGACATCACGACATCAATGCCGGCAAGAAAACAGGGATCTTGTTGAATGTCTCAGTGACGATATAAGCCAATTCGGGAACGGGGCCAATATTATTCTACTGGGGGACATGAACGGCCACATCGACGATCTGGATGGATACACGGATTGTAACGGCAAGCTAATGCTAGATTTCTGTGAGCGACACGATCTAGTTATAGTAAATAGAGAAACAAAATGTGAAGGCCAAATCACGTGTTAATTCCGCAACAGGCAGACGACCATTGACTACTGTCTAATGTAGCAGAACATTTATAGCAAGGTCACAAAAATGGAAATAGACGAAGAAGGGGAGTGTAGTCTGGAAAGTGATCATAAACGTATTAGTCTGCAGATGGGGCCCTCGATGAAAAGAGAAATGGAACTTAGACAAAACGTAAACGCAAAATTAAACGACGATCTAATAGCGCAGATAGCAGCAGACATAGAGGAAGCAATAGAGAAAAGCCCCATGGAAGACTGGGATTACGAACAGGTAGAACTACTCATAAGGAGGAACATTCAGGAGGTTAAAGTAGCAAACCGCTGGAATGGAAAGAGGAAGCCACGGAGCTGGTGGAATAAGGAAATCAGGGAAGCTATTGAACAACGACGGGCTGCTTCAAGGGAACACCGAATGGCAAAGAAAGCACAGGTATTTCAGGAGGAAATTGACCAAAAATGGGAATAATATCGACAAAAGAAACTTCAGGTGCAGGCTCTCGTCCAAAGTAAAATAAGACAGTCCACCGATCACTGGATGGCTGATATACACGATGCCTCTAGAGGCGGAACAAGAAAATTCTGGAACCATATAAGCTGGCTAGGGAAGAAGAATCAAAGAAAGCAGGATCGGATTCAAGATAACGAGGGAAATTGTTTAAAGCGAGATAACGCAGTGAGCTATACATTACATCAGTTATAGCCGAGTCATTTAAGAGCGACGATAGGGTAATCTCCGCAAATCAGGAAGCAACACAAGGTAGCAGAATACAAAGCAGCTTAGAGCTGACCAATCTAAACTGGAAAAAAGCAGAAAAAATATTCCTAAAAACACATCTACAGGAATAGATGGAATTCCGATCAAGCTGATTAATGGACTTGGTCCAAAAAGTAAGGAAACATTGTTAAAAGCTCTGGAAACAGTCATAACGAATAAGCAAATTCCGGACAGCTGGCGGCAGAGTAAAATGAATTTGATTTATAAAGGAAAAGGAGACAGGATGCACATAAAATCATACAGGCCGATTACCATAACATCTGTTATGTACAGGTTAGCCATGCAGGCGGTGAAATTAAAGGTGCAAGCATTGGTTGAAAGTAACAAGATACTCGGAGAACTTCAGAACCTCTTTAGAAATGGTAGACGCTTAGATGATAGCCTGTTCGTGCTTACCCAACGCTTCGAAGTATCTGGAGTGGAAAATAGACCTTTTTATTTGGCCTTCCTGGACATAAACAGGGCGTACAACTTAAGCAGGGAACTCCTGTGGAACATATTAAAAGAAGAAGGTATCAGTTATGAGATAATTGAGTTCCTACAGAAAATATACCGGGATACCAAAGTAGAAATTACTTGGGAAGGGATAAGAAGTACGGAGGATGTCAAAGTATGCAAAGAATTAAGACAAGGCTGTCCTCTATCCCCGGTGCTGTTCATGCTTTATATGATAAACCTGGAACGGAGGATACAAGACAGTAACCTAGGTTTTAACCTGTCATATAGATTAGGTGGAAAGGCGGTAGAGCAGCGCCTCCCCGGTTTGATGTATGCAGACGATATTGTGCTGCTAGCTGAGAGTCTGGAAGAATTGCAAACTCTAGTTAAGTATTGCGGAGACGAAGGGGACGCTCTAGGCTTCAGTTTTAGCGCAGTTAAGTCGGGTCTGATGATTTTCACCGGCTCAACTGTTCAGGGTCTTAAAATACAAGGCCATGAAATACCCAGAGTAGCAGAATACAAATATCTGGGGGTCACGGGTAAACGAAGGATTGGCATACATTGGAAAGCATGAGCAATTACTTAAGGCCAAAGGACAAAGGAATGCCGGGATAATGAAGCATAGGGCATTGTGGGGATACAATAGGTATAAGGGTTTGAGGGGTATTTGGAAAGGAATTATGGTGCCCGGACTTACTTTCGGAAGTGCGGTTTTGTGCTAAAATCAGAGGTACAGTCGACATTAGAAACAAATCAGAGATCGGTTGGACGACTAGCACTAGGTGCCCACGGCAAAACCACAAATGAGGCGGTACAGGGAGATATGGGCTGGGCATCTTTCAAAGTGCGGGAAGCTCAGAGTAAAATATTATATGAGGAACTCCTGAGGAAATTGGACAGTAACAGATGGGCACCTAAAGTATTTAAATACCTGTACTTAAAAAGCGTTGACTCACAATGGAGGAAAAGAACTAGGAAACTAACTAGTAAGTATGCTAGTAACAAGGACGGAGAAAGAAAGAGCATTAAGCAACAGGTGAAAAACACAGAATGTAAAAACTGGATAAATTCGATGGAGAAGAAACAGAGTGTGGGATTATACCGAAAGTGGAAAATGCAGATCAGGAAGGAAGATTTCTTTGATAACTCAAGAGGCCGTGCCCTACTTTTTGAAGCTAGATGAGGGTGCCTTAGAACACGATGCTACAAAAAGAAATTTAACAATGGAGATGATGCATGTGCTGTATGTGGTAACTCCAGTGAAAAAATTGACCATATTATACTCGAATGTAATGGTATCCATCCGGAAGTTTATGCAGGCGCAATCACTGTTCCTGAAGCTCTGGGGTTTAGAGATAACAGTGACCGGGTGAATAAACCGGTGTGGAAACTAGCAAAAAATGACTGGAAGATTGGTGGCTTAAAAGCAGAGAAGTGACATAATGTTAGTAATGTTGGAACAAAAATTTAATAAATAGAATGATGGTTTAGTTAACCATTCTAAATCAATAATTAGGTTATATGGAGAAAAATGAGCATGATAGCTACTGCTACCACCCCGTTTCAAAAGGGACGCTCCTATATTCCATCCATCCATTCCGTCCATCCATCCGATGCATCGTCCAGCCCGCTCGCGGCGTATTTCCGCTGGCGGTTGTCTGGTTTTCTGCGCGTGTACATTGACGAGAAAATTTGTTACGAGAGTGTCACGTAGCCTTTCATTTTTAGCTGGTTTTCCAGCAAAACCTGACCGCAAGGTGTGTCCGAAATGTTTCACAATTTAAGTGTTGTGTTTACTACCGAAGCGGAGTGTTGATGTTCTTGCTGCGTTCACATAATGCGTTCCGTTCTACTTAGAATTTACGCATTGTGCTAGTGTAGACAGTTTTCTTTGCTTGTGAAACAGTTACTTGTCAAGACTACCTGGTGTAGGTGGTAGTCTTTGAGTGCCTAACGGTCACTCCGAGCCGAACGGGAAGCCGAGCGTATGCTGGAGTGGTCAAAGGCATGCATGTTTCTCAGCTGAAAGGTCTTGTTGCAGTTTGGTGAACTGAAGAGGCTATCGTTTTCCTCCCCATTTTTAATCCTAAGGCTTCTGCGCTTGCTTGCAAATATAACAAATTCCAGTGCAGCGTACATCGCTACATTCCATGTGGATCGAATCCCGGCCTCGGCGGCCGCTTTTCGGTGGAGGCGAAAAGCAAGGCGCCCGTGTACTGTGCGATGTCAGTGCACGTTAAAGAACCCCAGGTGGTCGAAATTTCCGGAGTCCTCCACTACGACGTCTCTCATAGCCTGAGTCGCTTTGGGACGTTAAACCCCACAAACCAAACCTACATTCCATGTGTAGCGTACATGTCGCTAGCTTGTGTTGCTTACTTCGAGAGGTGCTCTCTTCTAGCTTTGTGCAGCAAGGAAGGACCACTGAAACAACGAAGATAAATATAGAAAAGTTGCTTAGGCCACATCTAATCAATGCAGCAAAAATCGCAATTCATTAATCTGCTTACCGGAAAAAAAAAAAAAACCCTGCTGAGCAAGATAGGAGCTGCGTGTTTAGTCTGCCTGTTTTATCTTTGCGAATAGAAAACTACGCAAGTAGTCATCATGTGGTGATTGAACTTTGTAAATAACGAAATGTTTGTGTGTACTTCGTGATTGTGCTTGCCCATATTGTTTTTCTCTTTGTCCACCTCATGAGTTATGTAAATAAAGAAACATGCACGTCTTTTTTAAATTGCTCACAATGTTTGCCTCATAATTTTGTTCAGAAAGTGGCTAGTATCATTACAACCGGCGGAGGTTTAGTGCCAAAAATGTTCTGGTAAGTTTCGCATATCATTGAAAGTTAATGCAAAATTGCTAACTAGTGTGGCAGGCGTGTATGACAGTGCCATTCGATAGTGTAATCATAATTCGTTTGAATTAACCCATTTTCTGGGCTTGGCCTTCTGCGTGTATAGGCATAGAAGTAAAAATGAAAAATAAAAGCACTGCACCCAGTCTGTAGCATACGCAAACAAGTGAAAACAAGAAATAAGCTGGAACTAGCTTGATAATTGCGCACATTTATGGTATGGCGGGCCGCGTAGTTTACAAACGTGGTAATAGCTTCTCGTCACTTTCGATCGTATAAGCTGATCCGTTTTTATCGGGATCACTTCCGAAAACCTCGCATGTACTCATATGATGGCAGAGGTGCCTGAACGTGCCCCGATTACCCTTCATCTTTATCGAACTTTTTTTTTATTACGCAAGCTTGCAATTAGGCATAATATAAAAGCCCATGTAAATTGTTTTCCGTAATGACTCTATAGAACTTGCGTGCTTACGTTCTTCCAAGGCTGCTTTAAAACCATTCGATAAAATAAATAGCTATCGTGACATGTATCTAAGTAAGCAATAATCATGTGGCTGTGGCGGAACCATTTAGAGAATTGCATTCGTGCGATGGATGTTTATGTAAGTCCCCGCACTCGTAAATACTGTATTTAGCAAGTTAATGAACCTGCAAATGTACGGCGTGTATATACACACTGACTAAAAAAAAAGAAAAAGACGCGGAGCCGCAGCAGAGAGCGCCAGAGCACGCATGCATGCTTCGGGCAGGCATGCAGCTTCGGGTAGTCGCTGCCTAACTTTGCGCATGTGGGCCTTGTATTATTAGTACTTTAACGATAGCGAAATTGTTGGCTGCTGTCTTGCCCGTGGCATTTCAAAGCTGGCAGCTCGACTGTGGTACGAGCGCAAGCTGAGGAAACTCGTGTTTTATAGTTTGCGCCAAGCTGCGGCGGAACACTGGATGCATAGGTGGCGAGCGCCGCGGTGCGGCGAAAGACGCTGCCACGCCCTTTTCCACCTTTAGCCGCGTTCAGACTACATGCGCAACGCATGTATCGTTCGTAAGGATCGTAAGCGTAAGCGCAAAAGACGTAATGTGTCTGTTCAGACTGCTGTCGCATTGAGCGTAAGATGCGTATACCGTCCGCACCCAGCGTGGGCGTAAATGTCGGAGGACCCGCGACTTTTACGACTAGCACAGATACGTCTGTTACGGGTGATCAATACGCACAGCCGTTTCGGTTTTTCCTTTCCGGTCACGGGGTTTCCGGTTTCCCAGATTTCGCGCGCAAACCACTAGTAGGCGACATCATCCAACGCTCCTACTCTGCTGCAGTGTCTCGGCTCGCCGGTGTTATTGGTGTTATGTCGGTGATTGTGTCTGTCCGCAGCTTGATCATGCGCAGTGCGGAATCTTCGCTGAGGAATTATCAGCCTCTCATAAAAAAAGTTCGACAGAGGCCGGCTCTTCACTACGAGTAGCTGAAATCGTACGGAGAGAAATTCAAAACGATGCCTGGCTGCAAATTGCCAGTGCGCTGAGTCAAAGTAGTAAGTGGTTTATCAATTCGTTTTTTCATGTGCGAACCAGCTCTCAACAAGCAAATGCTTCCCCTAGTTTAGAAAAATGAGGTTATGGAGGCGGGGGATGCCCGCTTCATCCCCGTGCATTCTCGCAGCCCATCGACTCCGTTGACAAGCGGGGAAACAGTTGGCCTGCAGCGAAAGGCCGATGCGGGGCGACGTTGCGGTCTGGCCGCAGTACGGAGCTGATGCGGACTCGTCGAAATTCGAAAAAAGCTCACCGTAAAAGAGAAATATAAAGCAGCATTTTCTGAGGGGGGACGAGGTTCCGCGGACTTTTCCGTGTCTGCCGCGCGCCCCGGCTCATTGTTTGGTGTCAGTAGTACGGCCTTTGAGTCAACGCCCCGGCCCGTCTCAAAGATCGCTTCGGGGCACTGGTAAAATCGCAAGCAGGGATGCAGGCGGACCGTACGCCTGTTTTGGTGCGAGAGAGTGCGATCACGGGACACCGAGCAGGAGTGCGCTGTATGTCGACAATGAGAGTGGGCGCGTGAAGAAATGTGCGAAGGAGTGAGCGGTGCGTCAGCACGGTGAGCGGACGTTTGAAAACTGTGTGCGAACGTGCGTGTGCGAAACGAAGTGTATTTGTAATCGAGTGGTTAATTGTTAATATACCCATTGTTCTTTTTCGTATATTATTTGTGTGTCCAGCCTTTTCTTCCACATCGCATTTGGAGCTTCAAGAGCCCAGAACTCCGCTATCAGCCGCTTGCTAACCGTCGCCATGTTGAGAGCGGGGATTGGCCGGTCGTAAAGAACGCATCTTACCGAAAGGCCCAGTGTGAACATACGCGGTCGCAAGCTACGTAAACGGGAGTTCCAGCCGCTATGCGCACTGCGATAAATACGATACTTAAGACGGATGCGCACGTAGTCTGAACGCGGCTTTACGCTCTCTCCGGCCGATTGGAACGACCGGAGAGAAACGTGTGCACGGAGGTGATCTCGGAGGCCATGGTTACCGCCAGCGTCACGTAGAACGTGATGAAGAGCGAGGGCGCCAGCGTTCTACGTGACGCTGGCGGTAACAAAGGACGTTCCACGTCCGCCGCTATGGCTGAGGGTGGCGCTGGTGAACACTCTCAAGGTTCGTATACAGACAACATAAATACTCAAACAAGTAGCAGGGGGGGATAGCGGCCGATGTAGCTCAGTTGGAAGAGCACCGGACGCGATATTCGGAGGTCGTGGGTTCGGTCCCCACCATCGGCACGTTGTTTTTTCTTCTACTTTGTGTTTAATTATCTTTCCCCTAAACAGGTTACATTACTAATTTCTGTGATTATCCAAGTAAACATTAAAAAAAAAAGACAAAGTACCATCCCTAACGCTTTCCTTGGCCTCGCCGACTGTTGGCTTCTTTCCTTCATGTATTTAACAAGCACCCTCATTTCCCCTATATATATATATATATATATATATATATATATATATATATATATATATAGTGAAAAAAGAAGACTAACGTGTGGAACAGCCTTCGTCAGAATATATATATATATATATATATATATATATATATATATATATATATATATATATATATATATATATATATATGTAATGATAACAGCAGGAGCGCCATGACGCCATACGATGTCGTGGACAAAAAGCTCTGCTACTTCGGTGGCAGTTCCATTTGTGAGCGACGCGGTCTCAGCATATCGGGTCAAGTAGTCTGTCGCGACATCCATCCAACGCTTTCCACTTGCTGACTTCGGGAAAGGACCAAGGAGATCCATCCCCACTTGTTGGAAATGAGTTTTCGGTGGAGCGATCGGCTGAAGAAATCGAGCTGGTTTCACGTGTAGAGCCTTTCGGCGTTGACAGTTACGGCAAGTTTTAACGTAAGATCGTACTGAAGGTAATAATTTCGGCCATTAGTATTTCTCCCGAATTCTTGCAAGGATACGACTAACTCCCAAGTGGCCGGCGGACGGCTCGTCGTGACAATCGCTCAAGATGTCAGGCCGTAGGTGTGTAGGTACTACGTGTAGAAATTTCTCTTTAGATCTTTCAAAATTGCGCTTGTAGAGAACTCCACTTCTTATAGTGTATGACTGCAAGCCACAACGAAAAACAAGGCGTACTCTACAACTGCGTCCTTCCGGATAATTAATGAGCGGCGCCAGCTCCTGGTCCTTGCGTTGAAGGTCAGCCATATGGGATTGGGTAATGGTCCCAATAAAGGAAAAATTGTCGTTTTCCACTGCAGCGGAGTCCAATGGCGCGCGTGACAAGCAAGCCGCATGTTGGTGTTTATGTCCCGACAAATGAACTACAGTAACGTAATACTCGTGAAGACGGAGGCTCCAACGAGCTAAGCGTCCAGACGGGTCTTTAAGGCTTGCCAGCCAGCACAAGGAATTATGGTCGCTGACAATACGGAAGGGTCGTCCGTACAAATATGATCGAAATATGCTGATGGCCCAGATTACCGCAAGGAACTCCTTCTCCGTTGTCGAATAGTTCGCCTCCGATCGTGAGAGTGTACGGCTCGCGTACGCAATAACCCGTTCTACTCCGCCTTGCCACTGAATGAGTACCGCCCCGAGGCCAACATTGCTGGCATCAGTATGTACTTCGGCTGTGGCGCCTTCATCAAAATGGGCGATTATTGGGGGTCTGTGTATGCGGCTTCTAAGCTGCTGGAAGGCCTGTTCTTGATCGTCTCCCCACAGGAAGGGTATGTCTTCTCTGGTCAGTGCTGTCAGCGGTTCAGCTATCTTAGAAAAATCTTGAACGAAGCGTCGGTAGTATGAACAAAGACCTAGAAATCACCGAAGTGCCTTTTTGTCGGTGGGGCGTAGAAAATTTCACACTGCAGTAGTCTTCTCGGGATCAGGGAGAATGCCTTATGCACTGACAACATGGCCGAGAAAGCATAGTTCATTGAAAGCGAAGTGGCGTTTCTCAGGCTTGATCGTTAGTTACGCGCCTTTGAGTGCTTGAAGCACGATGCGCAACCTGTCCAAGTGTTGCTCGAAAGTAGGCGAGAAAATAACATCATCTAAGTACACCAAGTACGACTGCCACTTCAGACCTGATAAAACCGTGTCCATCATACGTTGGAAGGTGGCCGGTGCAGAGCAAATACCAAACGGAAGCACCTTAAACTCGTATAGGCCGTCGGGCGTCACAAATGCAGTCTTCTTTCGGTCTCTTCGATCCACTTCGATTTGCCAGTACCCGCTTTTGAGGTCTAATGAGGAGAAGTACCTGGCACCGCGTAGTCGGTCGAGGGCATCGTCAATCTTGGGCAGCGGATAGATGTCCTTTTTGGTCTCGTTATTTAACTTTCGGAATCGACCCAGAATCTCAAGGTGCCATCTTTCTTCTTCACAAGGACCACTGGCGATGCCCTTGGGCTCGTCGAAGGCTGGATCACGTCGTCCGAAAGCATTTCATCCATCATCATCATCATCATCAGCCTGATTATACCCACTGCAGGGCGAAGGCCTCTCCCATATTTCTCCACTTAACCCGGTTTTGTGCTAGCTGCATCCCCTTGACCCCTGCGAACTTCTTAACCTCATCCGCCCACCTAACTTTCTGCTTCCCCTTGCTACGTTTTCCTTTCCTTGGAATCCAGTTTGTTACCCAAGCGACCATCGGTTATCCTCTCTTCGCCCTACATGTCCTGCCCATGCCCATATCTTCTTCTTAATTTCCACTAGAATGTTGGTAACTTGAGTTATTTCTCTGACCCACTTTGCGCGCTTCCTATCTTCTAATGTTACCCCTACCATTTCCGTTCCATAGCCCTCTGGGTGGTCTCAACTTAAGTAGAACTCTCTTGGTTAGCCTCCATGTTTCAGCCACATAGGTGAGTACAGGTAAGATACAACTGTTTATAGTTTCCTCTTGAGCGATACCGGTAAGCTGCTAGTCATAATCTGCGAGTGCTTGCCAAATGCGCTCCATACCAATCTTATTCTTCTTGTTATTTCCTTTTCATGGTCCGGATCTGCGGTTACTACCTGTCCTAAGCAGACATATTCGCCTACTAATTCCAGTACTTCGCTACCTAATGTAAACTGCTGTTCCTTCCCGAGGCTGTTGAACATTACCTTAGTCGTCTTCATATTGATTTTCAAGCCTACCTTTCTACTTTTCCTGTGTAAGTCATCAATCATTATTTGCAGTTCATCCCCCGAGCTGCTTAGCAAGGCAATGTCATCAGAAAATTGCAGATTACTCAGGTATTCTCCATCTACCCTTATCCCTAACCGCTCCCATTCCAAGTCTCTGAATACTTCCTCTAAGCAAGCTGTGAATAGTACTGGGCAGATTGTGTCTCCTTGCCTAACACCTTTCTTTATGGTAATTTTGTTACTTTCTTTATGCAGAACTATGGTTGCTATGCAGCCACTATATATATCTTCCAGCACTTTCACGTACGGCTCGTCTACCCCCTGATTTCGCAATGCCTGCACCACCGTCGACGTTTCAACTGAGTCAAATGCTTTTTCGAAATCAATGAATGCTATGTTAAAGGGCATTTCATCCACTTGCGTTTTAATGGCGTCACGTTCCTGAGGAGAAACCCGGTATGGGCGCTGGCATACCCGTAATGTGGTCTCATCGGTGATGATTCGGTGCTTGGCGACCGGAGTACGACCGACCTTGGAGCCTGTTGCAAAGCAGTCTGCAAAATGGCTCAGAATAGCCGCGAGAAGATTCCTCTCATCGGGCCTCATGTCGGGGCTAATTTTAACGGCGGATTGCAGAGCATGACAAGGTGTGGCCTCTTCTTTAGGGTTCGCCGCGGCGGTGCATAAATGAGGCACGGCAGTAACATCGTGAAGGGCGGCAACGGCCGTGTCCTTGGTGAGATTCCGCATTTCCTTAGCAAAATGGGTCAAGAGGACAGTAGCACAACAGTTCTAGAGTTGTACGAGTTCTCGAGCAACGGCTAATTCCTTTTCGAGTAGTAGCGGGAGGTGCCCATCCGCGATGCCCTCGTAATCGTGGAACAAGTCATGCTGTACAAGAATCAGCACCCTAGACCTTGCCGAAACCCTCACGTCATCGTCGACTATACGCAAAACGTTCAGACCTGGATGCTCGTTTTCAATGAGCGCCAGGGCTCGTTTCGTCGAAAAGGAAACATGCCCTTCTTTCAGGTCAATGACAGCGCCGTTGGTCTGCAAGAAGTCTAGACCAAGGATCAAGTGTTTCGAACACTTAGGAAGCACGATGAATTCTCCGACATACACAAAACCAAGGATGCCGACCCACGCTGTGCACTTGCCTGCTGGTTCAATCAACTGACTTCCCGCCGTGCGAATTTTCGTACCGTACCAATGTGTCAAAACTTTCTTCAATTCTCGGTTGAGACTACGGCTCACTACTGAATAATCGGCACCAGTGTCGAGTAACGCGGTGACATCCACTCCATCAATCGTTACGCACAAATCGGAGGTAGCATGTCGGATGCTGTCGCTACCTGACACAAGCGAAATCTCGTCGGGTCGGCCTGACGATGACGGAGGATCTTCACATTTCCCGACATCAGCCACCCTGCCTCCGAAGGCCGCTGGTATTAGTTTTCCCGGCTAGGGCTGAGAGAGCGGCGTCGGAAATAGTTGGGTCTTGTCGAACGGTAGCTCGTCGGGGACGTAAACCGACGCTCTTTGTAACCTGACGTGACGGGATACTGTCGCGCTGCAAGGTCACTTGCGATCTCAGTAGGCCGTTCGCCATTCCGAGGGTAGGGGTCCCCCGAGGCGAATCCCCGCATGTTGACACGGCGGTACGGGCACGCCCGGTAAAGGTGACTGGCTTCACCGCAATGATAGAACTGGTGCCGACGGTCCCGGGTCCGCCATACTTGACTTTTATGGGGTTGCTGGTAGATTGGCGCAGGGGAGTAGCCAGGCTGCATGCGGCTCCATGCGAGGAGCCTGCGGCTCCATTGCTGGAGCTGCGGCGTTGATACTGTGGTCCGGCGGGCCCGGAGCCTTACGTAGGAATGACACATGCCATTCATAGACGACGAAGATTTGAACGGGCGATTGAGAGAAGACGACGAAGCGAAACTGTGCTCCGCTTTTCGTGCTGACCTGACTGGTTGTTGGTGTTCTTCGGTACCAGAGTGCCAGAGTGCCTTCTGTGTAACGTTACGTTACAAATATGGTGGAGGCATTGCCGGGTATCGATCCAGTCCTGCATAAATATATATATATATATATATATATATTGTAAGCACTGTGAGTGACCTTCATCTTCATCTCAGCGTAATCATCATCGGTCTTCGGGTCGTGCGAAGAAGACGAAGTGTTGCTAAGCTGTGGCTAGTCGGTAGCTGCTGCTTCGGTCTACCTGAAGTAAAAAGGTGAATTTGCTGGTGCGTTCTTCTGCCTCACAAGTGGTGGGGTGCTGGGCTGTTCAGAAGTTTCGTCCTTACCTGTACGGCCGTCACTTCACAGTCGTCACTGACCACCACGCCCTATGCTGGTTATCCACTTTGAAAAATCTGTCCGGTCGTCTCGGGCGGTGGATCCTCCGCCTTCAAGAGTACGACTTTACTGTCACTTACAAATCGGGCAAGAAGCACAAGGACGCCGACGCTCTCTCTCGTTGCCCTATTGCTTTGCCGTCGCAACCCATGTCCTCGCATTCCTCTCCTGTCCCAACGGAGTCAAGCCATTTAAACCCTACAGTTATGCAGTCTTTGAGCGCCGCCTCTATTGCTCCCATGCCAGATATACACTGCAATCTTGCTCACCACCAGAGTGCTGACCCTTACTGTCAAAAGCTGATTGATAGTCTCAGCGGTGTTATTAGACCTCCAAATGCCCGTCTCCGTCGTCGGCTCAAAAATTTCAAGTTACAGGATGGCACATTATTTTGGCACAACTACAGCCCACTGGGCCACACATGGGTTCCCGTAATTCCTTCTTCCCTGCGTCCTCAAGTTCTACAAGCCTTTCACGACGACCCCACCGCAGGTCACCTTGGGTACCACAAAACCTACGACCGCATCAAACGTCGTTTCTTCTGGCCTGGCCTTTCAACCTCAGTATTAAAATACGTAGCGTCTTGCATCCCTTGTCAACGACGCAAGCGGTCTACGTCGCCTCCTGCCGGTCTCTTGCAACCTCTCCCATGTCCTTCCACACCTTTCGAAGTCGTCGGAATCGACTTGTATGGACCCCTGCCCTTGACCCCAGCTGGCAACCGCTGGGTCGTTACTGCCGTTGACCACCTCACCCGATACGCTGAAACCGCAGCACTTCCTTCCGGCTCCGCTTCCGAAATCGCCAACTTCTTCCTCCACACCATACTTCTTCGCCACGGCGCCCCTCGCCTCCTCCTTAGCGATCGTGGCAAGTCGTTCCTCTCCACCGTCCTCGCCGCAGTGCTTCATGCTTCAGGCACGGTGCATAAAACTACATCTCCTTACCACCCTCAGACCAATGGCCTCACGGAACGCTTTCATCGCACCCTTTCTGATATGCTATCCACCTACATTCACCCTCAGCACAACAACTGGGACTCTTTACTCCCCTTTGTAACCTTCGCCTACAACACTGCCGTTCAACGAACCACCACCTACTCTCCGTTTTTTCTTGTTTATGCCCGCCATCCTACCTTCTCCCTCGAAGCATCTTTCTTCACAGCTTCTACTCCTTCTGCCGCGCCTTCCCACGAACAGTTCGTGTCTCGTATCGCCAACTGCCGTGATCGTGCCCGCCTTCAAACTGAAGCCACTCAAGCTTCCAGGAAAAGCACGTATGATGCGACTCATCGCTCAGTGTCTTTCCGCCCTGGAGACGAAGTGCTACTCTGGACACCTACTCGCATCCCCGGCCTGTGTGAAAAGTTTCTGAGCCGTTTTATTGGCCCGTACACGGTTCTGGAACAAACTTCCCCTGTAAACTATCTCATCACACCTGCATCGCCTGTTCGCGATCGTCGGTGTCGCGGCACCGAGATTGTGCACGTGTCGCGCTTGAAACCCTTTAACCGCCGACCTTAAGATTTAATTTGCGACCAGGATGGTCGCTTTCGTTCGGGAGGGGGAATGTTGTAAGCACTGTGAGTGACCTTCATCTTCATCTCAGCGTAATCATCATCGGTCTTCGGGTCGTGCGAAGAAGACGAAGTGTTGCTAAGCTGTGGCTAGTCGGTAGCTGCTGCTTCGGTCTACCTGAAGTAAAAAGGTGAATTTGCTGGTGCGTTCTTCTGCCTCACAATATATATATATATATATATATATATATATATATATATATATATATATATATACACAACCGTTGGGTATTCGGCGTCACATGGTTTAAAGTAGACATGCTGCCATTCACACGAAGATTGACAGTTATAAATACGGAAATGTTTATGGAGCCTTTCCGCTACTGGTTGGAGCCCATATAAGACTTTTAGACGTATTTTTCTATTTATTCCTAAGAAAACTATACGGAAAAGAAGCGCAATCTTGGCTTGTTTTTCGTTTGTTTTGCAGGATGCGGACGCTCCGAGCCCGCAAGCCGAATAATTAACGGCGAAAAGATGAACAAATCACAGATTCCATGGATTGTAAGTGAATCATGCAAACGTCAGCTTATCTCTCTCCAAATCTTTATTTTTGAATATACCGCAATATGGTTTCTACCACGGCTCTGGCAATTACATCCTAAATCTACTGTAATTATTGGCGCCAGAGTATCTGACGCAGCAATGATTATGTGACGAAGCGTTATATTCGCCCAAGGCTCATATAACTACTCATCACAATCTTTAAAGTTATCGTATATGCCACAATCCTCCTTGCTGACTAGCGGCATTTGTACACTTCTAGTCATTATTTGTGAGGCTTGTGATAGTATTCTGCCAGCATAATTACCATAGCAGTTTCGGCACACAACATCGGGGCGCAACTCAAACAAAATATTTGGTATAGTGCTTCTCTATTCGACTGCTCTGATCTTTTGTTTGAATATTAATACATCTTCTGATTGTCGGCATGAATGCTAATTCAGACTTTTTGAAGGCACCTGGGAACCGGATATACACCAAGCGACAATTATGCTATAGCACCAGTCACTGGTTTGTCTTCTCTTCGGGCAAATGTTTCCGTCGTTAAAACCCTTACCAAGGCGACGTTCATTGCTGGTGAGAAACTCAGATGTTTGCGAAGCCTAGCTCAAGAGCAGTGCGATTACGCGTAGTTGCATACCTGCGACTAAATGCCATCTGTCCATTGCTCCACATGAGTTGAGAGTTCAAACGGAAAGCGAAACATATGTGCAGAAAAATAAGGCGTTGTGAATCTTAATTCCTTAGCGATGTTTAGGTTCCGCTCATATTTCTTGCTCTGTTTCAAGGTGTACGTATACACGAGAGCAAAGAGCAACGATGGCCGGGCACAGATTCTGCGCTGCGGTGGCAGCATCTTGTCTCGGCGGATAATATTGACTGCAGCCCACTGTCTGACGTTTTCGTGAGTTGTCATTGACTATACAATGTATGTAACGGTGCGGAGAGTGCTGCTGCTACCTTTCACCTTGTTTAGACATGTTTATTATTTTACTGTAATACTGAGCACACAAATTCAATACTGCACCTAGTGCTGTGCCTGGCCTGTACACACTTTCAATTGGCTTAGTAGCCACAAATCAGCTTCAAACAGTAGATGAGCAGAGGTCGGTGAGGTGAGCCTCTCTTGCCGAAAAACGACAATCTTTAGCCTTAATAGCCTCCTCAAAGAGCATTGCTTTATCTTTCAGGAAATAGACGACATGCTCGCCTCAACAAAACAACGCTGCTATGAGAGACAATATGGTTTATTTGGTGGATATAGTAATCACTTCAGAGGAAAACAATAAGATGACATCAATACATAAACGTTGCTCAAAAAAACATGAATACTAGCGAAAAATATCACCAAATCAGGTTAAAGTATTTAGCTATGAAAAGAAAGCTCGCACCACAAATGTTACAACGAAGAAGGGTCAGAGCGGATCTGAGAAGAAACACGAGTTATTATTATTCTAGGCCACGCTGGAACATTCGTACGATTTGTTCTAACAGGGACTTTATATGTAATCCAGCTAGTTTCTACATCATGGGTATATCTTATGTGTGCTAATAAGTATATATATATATATATATATATATATATATATATATATATATATATATATATATATATATATATATATATATATATATATATAAGAAAGGTAATAGGTCCAAAGTTTGAATTAGCTTTAGGTGAAGTAGCAGAACAAATGTTCAAATAATTATGTGCAAGGAAGCGTGCAGACGGGAGTCATTAAATAACTGCGTTAGGCCCTCAAATACATAATGTCCATTTCTTGAATTGCTCTTGACTCTTTGGATTAAGCCACGCTTTCATTGTCTCTGCTGTTGGCATAAATAGAATTGAATGAAAAGCTGCTTGTGAACTGTGTGGCGTTTACTCGGAATTAGGGGTACAGCGACTGTAAATGACGAGGGAGTGTATACGGAATTGCACATTATAGATGTCATGGATTGAAAGAAGCAGCCTATTGCGATTACATGACAATTGTTAAAGCCGATTTCTATATTTTCGAGTGAAAGATATCTATATCAGCCTTAAAGGATAGCTTCGTTCACCACACATTAGGTATTGCGACGTTGACAACTTCCGAGAGCAGATCATTAGGCTCAGGCGGGGAGTGTATGAAAACAAATTAAGTTATATTTACATTAATTTTACATTAATATTACATTAATACTACCGAACTTTTAGGGGATGAGCCAATATGATAAATTGATTACTGTCGGAATTGGAAGCATGTAAACGGCCAAAATATTCTGAACTCAGATAGGCATCAGCGGAAGGCCTAGTTTTATACGCAGCATACAATTTATATATCTGGCTTTAACTGTGCGCGCCCCATAAAGAGCTATAACCAATAACTGGATGTCCGAAAACTTCGTGGGCCACCGCTTAATTTAAATAAAGAAAAGCCCCTTTACCTTATTGCGCAATTAAGATCAAAGGCAAAATTTATATGAGAGCCAAATGTCCAGGACACCCAAAGGCTGAAAATTGAAATATAAGAAAACGTAAATGTCTTAGCAAATAAAAAAAAAAGACGCAGTGAAAGCAGTGCAGCAAATAGTAGTTGTGAGAAATGTGAATATCTGCGGTTCAAATTACAATGCACACCATAACCGTCTCCCTAAACTTTTGGCGAAAAAATGCAAGCAACATGTCAATAACTCGCTTTCATTCACTGAGTTTGACACCTTTCCTTTTAAAGGAACCTCGTCCCTGTTTACGTCGCTGTCTACTATAACTCAAGCGTTGCGCGGCAAGGACCCAAGGCGGCTGTGCGGCGTGTAATTATTCACCCTCAGTTCACGACCGTCGACAGTGGCAACGACATCGCCCTTTTGGCTGTGAGTATGAAGGAGTAAGGAGTGTATACGATTTGTGCGGGGATTTGGCTGTGGAGATTTGCGTCTTCAATAACAATATTTTCAAAGTTTTTCCTGTTTTGAGACAACGTACTGCGATTGAAATCCTCACCTGCCATCTATGCTATCAGCCGGATGCAAGGACATGTGCTAGTCCTAGAATTGTAATCCTGTTTGGAGGCTTCCCCTGTTTATAAGAACTAACATCATGATTTTTATTCATAAGGTCGTCTTGATATAATAGACAATGTTAAGAAATTTGAGCTCAGAACTCCGTTTCGCAGCTATTGTGCACCCCTAAATACACCAAAAAGATTGGTCTTCTTACCAGCTATGAATGCCTAAATATTAACGGTTATGTGTTCACGTCCATTGCATGCCTTGTTTTGTCTACCGTGTTAGATGCGCGCTAAGCAGAAACACTCACAGACTTTTTATGCCAGCAGTTAGGGATAGTAGTTGCTGGAAAAAACCTTACTAATATGCGATTCGCTGATGAGACTGTTCTGCTAATTAACTCAGAGAAATAATTGCAGAGTCATTGGTGACACAGGGAGCAAAAGCAGAAAGTCAAAATTATTATGCAGAAGACTGTTCTAATGTTAAACCGCCTCGGAAAGCAACAGCAATACAGAATAAGTAGCGGAAGAAGGAAGTGATAGGCGAATATGTTTACATAGAACTGGCCCGAGGTCTCACCCGCGGAAGATAAATAATGAGCATAATAAGAATGGCATGAAATGCATATCGTAGCACTCGGAGATTATGACTAACAACTTACCGTTATTGTTCTAAGGGAAATAAAGTATACAACAGTTCACCTTACCTGTAATCTCAGGCTTAAACGTGGAGGACGACGAAAAGGGTTCTACTTTAGGTAAGGACAATACAGAGAGCTATCGAGCGAAACATCATATGTGCATAGCTAAGAGAGAGGAAACACGTAAAGTGGTTAAGAGGAATAACTCGAGTTCTAATGGAAATCAAGAAGAAATGGGCATGGGCAGGCCATGTAGTGTGAAGCGGAGATAACCAATGGTCGCTTAGGGTAAAAAGTTAGATTCCATGGAAGGAAAGCGTAGCAGGCGGCGGCAGAAAGTAAGGTGGGCGGGTGACGTTAAGAAGTTTTCAGGGGTCAAGTGAATTAGCTAGCGCAGGATGGGGTTAACTGGTAGAGTATATGCGAGAGGTCTTCGCCCAGCAGTGGGTATAGTTCGGCTGATGATGAGGAAACGAGCGTTAGCTCTGTTAACGATTAGTTTTCCATGGTTCTTGCAAAGTTAACATTTGATTTCAGATTCTACTCGATTAGAGCTTTTCAACTATATACGGCTTGACATTGTTGCCTGAAGACTGCTAATTGATCCGAAATAATGGTTGGTTATTATCCAGTACCTGCAATAAGTATTGTGCAACTGTTCTAGATAAAAGGTATCATATTGTAGAGTCTGCAACAGCAGCTGCTGGGAGCCTGCTCATCGCGAGTCTCGTGCGCTGACTTGAAGAAGTGGACCCGTGACGTTTTTTTAGAAGAAGCTAAAGTTTGGTACTGACCGCCTCTCGGTGCTCTGGATCTGATCTCCTGTGCCTGTTGGGTCAACCCCCATTAAAACCAACCTTCTGGTTACGGCCCTAACCGGCTACATGACACTGGTGGAGGTTCGCCTTTGAACTCCATGGCTCAAGCCTCTCGCAGCCGCTCATCGAGTCCCAACCGGCTTCCGCACTCGTGTCTACACCTATTCATCGGTGCAACCGTCACCTCCGGGGTCTGGCGCCGGCATTTGCTCCTCTACTTGAACCGCCGCCATACGACCTACAATTCGATAGTTCTGCAATGGCCCAGGCAAGTCAACATCATTTGCAGCTTCAGCAGCCTCGTATGCCCCCCCCCCCCCCATGAAGGATGCAGCGAAGTTGCGGCACCTTATGCAGGACTTAAAAGAACCCCTCTTCGCTGGTCTGGTTCGCAGTCAACCTCAAACCGTCGCGGACTTCATCAATGAAGCGACCCTCATTGAGAGAGCCCTGCAGCAACGATGCCGGCGGACTGAGTCTGCCTGTGGTCAGCCCTTCAGCAGTGGGGCCACTTTGTACGGGTCCACTGAACATCACACATCGTGAGCTGATCCTCGAGGTAGTTCGCGAGGATCTCCTGAAGTTTTATCTTGAACCGCCTAATCCGATTTCTTCTGTTACCAAAGCCGTGCGCGAAAAAATCCGTCCGACATTTTCACCGCCTGAGTCGCCGTCGGAGGCACGTTCTATCAGATACGCAGGGGCTTTTCTTTGGCCCGCAGTACCTCCCGCGCAACAGCTTTTTTTGATGCACAGTCGCCACCCGCTCCTCAGCCACCGTTCTACCAACCTTCCTTCCAGCCAACATCCCAGCAGAGCCCCGTCATGCAACCACCGGTTCGGAAGGCAGACGTCTGGCGTATTCGTCACACACGGCAGCTGTGCTACCACTGCCGGGAACACGGCCACGTGTACCGTCGTTGTCCCTACCGTGAACTCAGTCTTCGGGGTTTTTCTCATTATACCCCGCGTCCCCAGGTCTGCGAACGTCCCCCTGAAATTTAAGAATACCCAGCAACCCGTGCGACCTCTTCGACCGACCATACACAGTCGTCTTCTCCCGAGGGCTACTCACCACCCAGCCGCCATGATTTTACTGATGCATCGAGGCGCCGGTCGTTAAGCCCACCACGGGGAAACTGAAGGCGGCGATCTTGGGGGGGCAGGTCGCTGAGGAATGGGACCGATGTCCCGAAGACCCCCCCCCCCCCCCCCGTGACGACGCAGCCCGATGCTGTGACTACGATGCCGCCGCATGAACCCGAAAATCCGAATCGACCTCATGCCGATCCCGTTGTTAGCGCCGACCTTCCTGTTCTCGTCGACAGGCACGCAGTGACGGCTTTGCTAGACACTGGAGCAGACGTCTCGATAATAAGCAAGAATTTCGGGGATTGGCTCTCCAAGGTGAAAATTGAATAGCTGGGGCCGCAAATTCGTACTGCTGGCGGTCACCTTATCACGTCGATCGGGCGATGCACTTCCTGAGTAACCATCGCCAAATCAACCTCTGTAGCCGTGTTTGGTATCCTGCCGTGCTGCTGTAAGCACCTCATACTCTGCATGGACTATTTACGTGAGTATACGGCCACGACTTATTTTCCACGCCGTACTACCCCGTTTTCGACGCCTGCAACGACAGTCGCTGACTCCGAACGACGCCACGCACCATTACGCATCGTTGACGCGGGTGTGTCCACGCCGCCATGCTCGTCTGCTCTCGCCACAGTCGTGTGCGACGACCAGTCCTGTGGTGCCGTTGTTGCCAAACAGAACACAGAGCTTCTGTTACATAATGGCGTTTGTGTTGCACCTTCACAAACGCATCTGACCAACGGTCTAACGCACGTGCTAATTACTAATTTCGGGAACGAACACCAATGCATCGCTAAAGGTACCACTGTAGCCTACTTTGAAGATGTCGCAGAAGCTCACAATTGCTTTGTTCTGAAGACCAGCACATCTGCCAGTTAAACGCCCAACTTCGACCTTGATGTGAATCCCGCTCTATCGCCGGCAGAGGACAGACTCGTCGGGCTACTCCTTCTTCAAGACTGCTTCTCGTCCGCCTCCGCAATTAAACAGATGGCTCTGACGAATCACGGCATAATAACCGACGACTGTAACCCACCTACCGAGTGTCACCGCGGGAACGCGAATTCATTGCTGAAAAGGTAGACGAGATGTTAAATGACGGTGTCATACAGCCATCGAGGAGTCCCTGTGCTTCACCTGTTGTTCTGGCTAAGGAAAAGACGGAAGTTTAAGGTTTTGTATGGACTACCATAATCTCAATCAGGTCGCAAAAAGGACGTCTACCCACTGCCACGCATTGAAGACTCATTAGACCTGCTGCGCCGCGCGCGCAACTTTTCATCAACTTGTTTTTAAGAGCGGTTACTGGCAGATAGAAGTCGGTAAACGTGATCTCGAGAAGACAGCGTTAGTCACGACCGATGGACTTTATGAATTCTAGGTCCTACCCTTCGGATTGTGCTCTGCTCTAGCAACATTTCAGCGAATGATGGACGCTGTTCTACTGGTCTTAAATGGCAGATGTGTCTAGCTTACCTGGACGGTGTTGTGTTTGCGCCAACTTTCGAGGTACACCTCTAACGTTTTCCCGCTGTGCTGCGGGCTGTCATATCTGCCGACCTTATGTTAAAACTCCAGAAATGTTCTTTTCCTTATGAAGAGCTCCTGTTGTTGGGCCACGTCATCAGCCATCGAGGTGTTTGGGCCGATCCCGCGAAAACATCAACCGTCACCAAATTCCCTACTCCGTCTGACAAGAAGGCAGTTCAGCGTTTCTTGGGCCTCTGCGCCGATTACCGCAGGTTTAATGAAAACATTTCGCGCGTTGCCGCTCGACTGACACTTCTCACTCGAGATGATGCCACCTTCACCTGGACAGACGAACCACAAAAGGCATCAACCAGTTACGGCATCGCTTGCAGACAACTGTGCTTGCCATTTCGATGCGAATGCCGAGACCCTGGTCCACGCAGATGCCAGCAACGTGGGTCTAGGCGCTGTACTCGTCCAGTGGCAAGACGGTGCCGAGCGAGTTATCGCATACGCCAGCCGGACTTTGTGCCATGCCGAATTGAACAATTCCACCACCGAAAAACAATGTCTGGTTTTTGTATGGGCGGTGATGAAATTTCAACCCTATCGATATGGCCGGCACTTTCGGGTCGTGAGCGGCCACCAGTCTCTGTGTTGGTTAACGAAGTTTCGAGATCCCTCCGGACGCCTTGCACTATGGAGTTTATGGCTGCAGGAGTTCGACATGACTATCGTGTATAAGTCTGGGCGTCAGCACGACGCCGACTGCTTGTCCTGTTCACCTGTCGAGGCTGCACGTGAAGACAAGGAACCAGACTTCCCCCTTATTACAGCCGTCAACGCCCTCACTGCTTCACAGCTGCCACGTGACGACTCGGCTCTAGCATTACTCATAGATTTTTGGAAGCGCGTACTACAGAAATTCCTCGTCTATTCGCCAGAGCGCAGTCATCGTTTTGCATAAGAAACAATGTGTTATACACGAGCGACTCCGCTCCGACAGAAAGGGATTATTTCGTCATCGTGTCAGAGTCTCTTCACGAAGAAATCTTGCAGGCATGTCGGGGAGCATACCTCAGGTGACCGCGGGTCACCTGGGGTATGCTCGATCTCTGTCCCGAATTAAGAAGAGTTATTACTGGCCAAACTTTGTGGCCATAGTACGACATTACGTAAAAACATGCCATGATTGTCAGCGACGGAAAACACCGTCTGTGAAATCGGCTGGTTTACTGCATTCTGTTCTAGTGCCAAGGTGCCCATTCGAACAAGTTGGCATGAATCTGTTGGGTCCTTTTCGAAATTTTTATTCAGGCAACATGTGGATAATGGGCGCTACAGATTATCTCATGGGTTACGCTGAAACGAAGGCCCACCAGCGCGGCACGGCAATCGAGGCCGCGAAATGTTTCATCGAACTCATCGTTCTGAGGCACGGCGCCCTGACAGTTATAATAACGGACCGAGGCAGGGCTTTCACTTGCAAGCTACTGGAATTTGTCTGGCAGCTGAGTGGCACTACTCATCTCTGATCAACCGCCTACCATTCACAGACTAATAGCTTGTCAGAACTTCGGAACAAAACTCTCGCCGACATGATGTCCAGATACGTGGATGTTGAACATCGGTCTTGGGATGACGTCCTGCCGTACGTCACATTTGCGTACAATACACCGCAGCAGAAAACAACACAAATGACGCCGTTCTCCCTACTGTATGGCTGCGAAGTTTCGACAATACTGGAATCCATGTTGCTCCATGACGGCCGTGACCTCGAAGTTGGCACCGAGGAATTTACTCAGCGCGCAGAAGAAGCGCGACAGCGGGCGAAGGTACGCATCCGGAATTAGAAAGGCCGAGACGCCCAGCCTTAGAATAATAGCCAACATGAAGTGGCTTTCGAACCGGACGGCAGAGTGTGGCTCTGCACTCCGATTCGACGTCGTGGACTATCCAAGAAAATTCTTAAACACTACTTTGGCCCATACAAAGCGCTCCGTCAGCTGAGTGACGTCACGTACGAGGTGCTTCCGGACTGCTTTTCTACTACTTGTCGCCAGGAGAAACCCGAGGTTGCTCACGTCGTGCACATGAAGGCATAATTTTCACGAGAACTACCCTAGAAGGTTTGCACACCGCCTTACCGCATATTTCTTGTTTTTTTTTTACTGCTTTCCAATTTATCAGGTCAGCGCTTCTTTTAGAGAGGGGTGTAATGTAGTGTATGCAACATCAGTTGCTTGTCTCGTGCACTGACGTGAAGGAGAAGTGGCCCCGTGACGTTCGATTAGAAGAGGCTGAAGTTTGGTGCTGAACGTCTCTCGGTGCTCTTGACCTGCTCTGGTGTGCCTGTTGGATCAACCATTAAAACCAATATTCTATCTTCTGTTTATGGGCCTAAACGACTACGCGAAAAGGTGATTAATTATTTAAATTATCATGTAGTACAAATTTTATATTAGTTGATCAAGTGCAATTATACTCAACCTGACGTTACTATCACGCTAGCCCCTGCGCACACATTCCGTACATGGCACTCACAATCCATGCAATGGTACGCGCTTAGGTATTTGCCCTTGTCAGCCAAGTGCGCGCCTCTGAACTTTCAGGCTGACACGCGCACTGTGAATTTCACTATGCATAAAACGTTACGACATTCGTAAAACGTCCAAGTTTAGAGAATTCGTAATATTGTAACGAGCTGCAAAGGAGATGAAGATGCGCTGGGGAAGAAGGAAAAGGAAGTGGTGCGCGCGCAGAGCCAGAGAAGGCTGACTGCTGACACGGTGCCCCTGACGTCCCGTACGTTCCGTTTTTCACCAGTCTTCAGCATAGCAAATTGTTGGAGGCGTGCAAGGTAAGACCAGCTTCGCCAGCAACAGCTCCACCACTCGGATCTCACCGCAGTTGACGCCTTGCCTGTTTGCCACCTTTCATTCCTGAGATATCCCTGGACGGAGACGCCGCACCCAGATCAGCATCTAACACCTTGTGGCCGCATTATCGCGAGCCTCGATCATTCGCGGGCGCTGCCGGTCAGGATGTGAACGAATGGCTGACGCACTATCAACGCGTCAGCCGATAGAACAAGTGGGACGCGACCGTCCAACCTGCCAACGTGGTGTTTGCGCTCCCAGACACGGCTCTTCCGTGGTAGGCGAACCGCAGTCTTCTTAACGTCTTGAACACGTTTTGTAGAAGAGCTTAGCCACTGCTTCGGTGACACCTCTCCAAGGAAGAAGTGTGCAGAACAGATACTGGCTCACTGAGCACAGCTTCCTGGAGAGACCTGCACCCAGTACGTAGAGGCGGTCCTGAAGCTTTATAAAGCCGCTTCACCTCGCATTTCAAGCGAGGACAAGATCGTTAAAAAGCTTAGGCGAGGACATCTACACCTACCTGATAAGTAGAAACCACCTTGCATCGGTATCGAATGTGGTCGATCTTTTCCGCCCGTTTGCAAAACTTAAGATGCGGAGAATCACTTCCACGTTTGATAGCTTGGCTACTGTCCCTACTGTAAAAGACATTGACTTCACATCCACCAGTAACCTTGATGCTACTATTTGTCGCATTGTGTGTGACGAGATCGCCCGCTGTCAAGATCTAACCTGCCGTCCCACTGAACAGCCATTTGCGTATCCGCTGTCTCAGCTCCAGCGTCTGTCTATTAACGCAGTGGATTTTGATGGGTACCATGTGCTCTAGCACTCCCTAAACTGCGTAGCCTGTCATACTCTACGAACGCACCACAAAGCACATGTGCGCTCTACGGAGCCACCACCAGTCAATTTCGAAGGGGACGTGATATATTGATACGGCGCGTAGCGACTTACTGAGAAGCAGCAGAAGCAGAAGAAGAAGCAAAGGAAGCGAGGCGCGCGCAGACTGATCTGGGTATCTGAGCGGTGTGCGTCCGTCATTCATTCAATGTTCGCCTGTATTAAAACCAATTCATCCGTTACATTTGGTGCTAGGCGCTGGGTAAAAACATTCTGGATCCGCCAGTACCTCGCCGCAGCCGTCGTGTAGCAGGTTTGCCACCTTTATCTCCTCAACGGTACCTTTCAATGGCTACCACCCGCACAATGCAGACTCATGAACAGCGACCTGAAGAGACGACGACCTTTCCCCCCCAGAGAGAGCCACGTACGTTCTACGGCGAGCCCTAAGATGCCGTTGAAGAATGACTGCGACATTACGAAAGATGCAGCAAGTACAACCGCAGGAATTCGATCGCACGTCTGTACAATGTAGTTTTCTTCCAAGCTGGCACGGCTCTCACGTACTTTGACAACCACGAAGAAATCCGGACGATATGTGTGGAACCGATTCGCTGAAGAAATTACGAAGTCCTTTGGGGACACCCTTGCGAAGAAGGAACGCGCTGAGCATCAGCTTTCCCAGAGAGCCCAGCTGCCCGGTGAGACATGCAAACGTTACATTGAGGAAATATTGAAACTTTGTCGCATTATAAACCGGCAGATATCAGAAGAAGACTAGGTAGGGCACCTTTTCAAGGGGATTGCTGAGGATGTGTACAATTTCATTATTTCGCGGGACGCCCTTGCCACAGTAGCAGATGTCGTCAAGCAGTACCGGGCATTTGAGGCGTTAAAGGCACGTCGGATAGCGCCCAAATTTGGCCGTCGTTCTAATGTGACAACTGTTGCCGGTATCGACATTCCGGAGGCTGAAGACATCGCTTCTATGTTCAGGAGGGTTATACGCGAGGAGCTAGATATTCAGCGGCAACGTATAAATTTCGATGTACCTGACCACCCGACATCGAGATCCGTATCATCATGGGAACAGCGCACGCCATGGGCTGCACAAAATAGCAGCGAACCATCTTACAACAACGGCGTGGAGCGGACTCTGCAAGCAACATCGCACCCTTATTTCCAGCAGCTTCCATCCCATCCAGATGAAGTGCCTTGTGGTGCTCCTCATTGCGTTTGTGTCACCCCGTCTGGGCCTCCAAGGGATCCTGAAGTGAACTACAATAGCCACCAGCCACCCGTATGTTACGGCTGCGGGGGCAGTGGACACATCTTCCGTTTTGGCCCGCGTCGTCAAATTACCCGGCCCCTGTCCAACGAGCACCGCCCCGTGGTGCCACCCGCTACCTTTTATCGGCCCCCTTTCTCTGAACGCCACACACGGAATGACTTCCCTGTGTCCGATCGCAGCAGCACTCCCACGCCGCAGCGAAAACCCCGTTCGCCATCCCCACGTCGTCGCTTTGTTTCTCCACCGCTGGGAAATTTGTGCGACCGATGGAGGTAAGGTCGCCGGACGGTCAATTTGTCAGTCTCAGTGTGTGTAGACAATGTTAAAACGGATGCTTTGGTTGACACTGGTGCCGCTGTGTCAATTATGAGCCTTTCATTTAAGAACTGCCTTCGACAGAAAGTTATGTTTGTGTGGGGCAAAAGCACTACGTTTTGTGGAGTTGGGGGTGAAACTTTAGTTCAGGTTGGCCTGTGCTCAGTTTCAGTTGTAATTTGTGACGAGTGCTATAGGACAGAATTCGTTGTATTGAGACGTGCCACGCATGACGTGATCTTGGGGGCTGACTTTTTGCGCGAGTGTGGTGCGACTTTAGATTTTAGTGCCGGTGAAGTTTGTTTGCAGCCAAACATTATCCCCGCAATAGTAGATAACATGTCTCAGAGGCATCAAGGAGTTCTTGCCCTGAAAGAAGATGTGCTGCTTCCTGAGATAACGGCGACGTTTCTCCCCGTGAAGGCATCTGAATCCTTCATGGGTAAACATTCAATAGTCGTCGAACCAGATATCTCCAATGGAGCGAAAAAAATATTTTGGTGCCACGCTACGGGGGTCGTGGAGGCGAAGGATGGTCGCGCATACCTCTGGGCTGTGAACGTGTCAGAAGAGCCTGTTCATCTTCCTTCTGGTTTGAAACTCACGAGATTTGAGAATGATGTGACTCATACCGCTGGAATTATTTCCGATTGCTGAGGAGCCGCGAAAGACAAGTCTGAATATTGTGCTGAGTTTGAGGGCATGGTCAAAAAATCGCTCTCATCTAGTGAACGTCTTATTCTGCAAGATATTTTGACAACTCATGCCCAAGTGTTCGACTTTGCCTCAAACGAATCGGGTAGCCATTTCCCAGCTTCTCGGCTACAGCACAAATTTAACGCAGGACATTCGCCAAAAACCTTACAGAGTCTCCCCGGCACAGCGCAAGATAATTCAAGAACAGGTAGACGAAATGCTGCAGAAAGGAATCATCTGAGAATCTTCCAGTCCGTGGGCTGCACCTGTGATCATAGTGCGAAAAAAAAAAGACAATTCTTGGCGATTTTGTGCAGGCTATCGTCGTTTGAATGCGGTAACAACGAAAGACGTATACCCGTTACCTCGCACTGATGACGCTGTCGATTGTCTGCAATCGGCGTCATATTCCTCCTCTGTTGATTTGTGATCTGGCTATTGGCAAATTCCTCTACATCCAACTGACCGTGAGAAGACTGCTTTTGTAACACCAGATGGTTTATACGAATTTAATGTAATGCCCTTTAGATTATGCAACGCTTCCGCGACGTTCGAGCGATTTATGGACGCTATCCGTCGTGGCCTCATGTAGGAAATATGCATGCGTTACCTTGATGATGTTATCATTTTTGGAAATACCTTCTAAGAGCACAGTGAGAGGCTCCATAATGTCCTTGAATGCATTGGCAAAGTGGGCCTCATTTTGAATTCGAAGAAGTGCCATTTTCGAGAGCGACAGACTTTAGTTCATCGGTTCCTCGCAAAGAGGATGGTATCAGGCTGGATCCGCAGAAGATTGCTGCACTACGCGACTTCGAAACTCCATGCACCCTGAAAAGTCTTCCGAGCTTTCTTGGCTCTCTTAATTTTTCGTCGCTTCATTGCTGGTTTTGCGCAACTTGCCCACCCCCTTACGTCTTTACTGCACAAGGATTCGCAATTTGCGTGGACCACAGAGTGCGAATCCTCTTTTAATCTGTTCAAGTCTCCTCTGACTTCAGCACCATTGCTGTGCCACTTCGACCCTTCTGCTGTGACGGAGGTTCACACTGACACGCGTGGCGTCGGTCTTGGGGCGGTGCTTGTTCGGCTGCATAGTGGGACTGAGCACGTTGTTTCATATGCCAGCCGCACGTTGACAAAATGTGAACGGAACTACACAGTTACCGAATTGGAGTGCCTCGCAGTTGTGTTCGCTGTGCAAAAGATTTCACCCTACCTATATGGACGCTACCTCAGCATAGTTACTGACCATTATTCGTTATGCTGGCTCATCGGACTTCGCGATACATCCGGTCGTCTGGCGCGCTGGGCATTACGCCTACAAGAATATAACTTTGGCTTCGCGTACAAGATTGGACATTACAGTGATGCATATAGCTTGTCACGGCACCCATTACCGACTTCCGTTTACAATGAAGACGGCTTCGACGGGTGTTTAGCCTCAATCGCCTCGACGCTTCCTAGTATGGCGACCATTAGGCGAGAAGAACGCAACGACCGGTCACTACAGCCTATTATACAAGAGGCAGATGGAAGAGCAGAGTCATCGCAGTTTACTTTCGAAGACGGTGCTGCCCTCCTTTTAGTCGTTTCAAAAAGTCTCCGTGCACAAGTTTTGCGTGCCATGCACCATGACATTACCTCTTTACATCTAGGCTTCTGTAGTACCCAGCACCGAATTCGCCAGCGTTTTTATTGGCCATAAATTTTTAAGACAACCAAGCATTATGTTGCGGCATGTGAACAATGCCAACGACTTAAGGCACGCACCACCACTCTGGCCACACCTTTACAACCCGTCAAGTCACCTACCTCACCTTTTAAAAAGAATGGAATTGACATGCTCGGTCATTTTCCAAAGACTGTAGAGGGCTGCCGCTGGGTTATCGTCTACGTTGACTATCCTACCAGATACGCGAAGACCGCTGCTCCCGCTACCGCAAAGGCTGCTGATGTTTCGTCGTTTCTTTGCATTCTGTTATTCTTCGCCATGACGCACTCCGTGTAATTATAAGTGATCGTGGTCGGTAATTCACGGCTAATGTCATGGCAAAAATGCTCCGACTTTGTAGTTCACACTACCGTCACGCGACACCGTATCATCCGCAGACCAAAGGTCTCATCGAGCGCACCAATCGCACCTTGACAACCAAGCTGTCCATGTACGTTTCGTCTGACCATCGCAACTGGGATGCAGTGCTACCGTATGTGACGTACGCTTATAACACTGCAAATCATTAGGTTACCGGCTATTATCCTTTCTATTTACTCTATGCAAGGCCTTCCCACGTTTTTCTAGACACCATCTTCCCATTTTCCCCTAACGACGAAGCGTCTGTTTCCCATATACTGTGCCGTGCCGAATAAGCCCGTCGTATAGCCCGCTTACACACACTGGCTTCTCAAAGCCGCTCGAAAAACACTGCGATCTGCATCATAATGCAGTTGCTTACTGCCCTGGAGACTACTCTGGCTTTGGACGCCTATTCGCAAGTGAGGATTATATGAGAAGTTTCTCTGCAAGTACGATGTCCCCTTCGTCGTGTTGGACCGACTGAAGGACGTGAATTACGTCATCGCCAAAGTCACGACGGATAACCGCCGATCCCTCAAGACACAAGCTCACGTGGCTCGCCTGAAGCGCAACCATCTTTGATCTGCCTAATTTTCTTCAGGGCGAGAATCGTTTGCCCGGGGGAATTCTTACGCCGCGTAACGGCTTACTGAGAAGCAACAGAAGCAGAAGAAGAATACGCAGAGGCAGCGAGGCGCGCGTAGACGGATCGGGGTTTCTGAGCCATGTGCGTCCGTCCTTCATTCGACGTTCACCTGTATTAAAACCATTTCATCCGTTACAAATAATGCCTTCCATATGGTTCCTCACGCGGTAATGTCTTCGTGAGCGGACTTCTGTCCGTCCGTCCTTAGGTTGCGGCTGGTATGGTAATCCAGGCCACATCTCACGGTTTTGTCATTGCGGTCGCTCACCAGGCTACGGTACCACCACCCATGGTGCAGAGCCAGGCTATCAGCAGCAGTATCTTCCCCACCGTCCGCCTTTCCACTGCATCCGCTGCACCAATTATTTGCAGGCTAGCATGTACACCTCTTCTCCGGCATCGGACTGCAGCGCGACTCCTCCTCCAGCATTCCGCACACGCCGGTCATCATCTCATCCGGAAAACTAGTCAGCGTGACCGATGGAGGTGAGGTCGCTGCAAGTCTGCTGTGCACCAACGTACCTACGCCTGTTTTAAAGCTGAAAATAAAGTTAACATGTCTGTGGATGGTGTAGTCACATCGGCTCTTATGTATACTGGGGCCATTGTTTCAGTAATGAGTTTAGGATTTAAACAATTGTTAGGGCACATAGTGATGTTTCAGTGTGCCCCTTCGTCAACATTGTGTGGAGTAAGCGCTGAATCGTTGCAGTCTTTTGGAGTGTGTAGTGTAGAAGGCGAACTCGGCTGATCAGTGTTTCACGCGGAATTAATACTTTTGCCGGTTTCACCGATGGTGTGATTTTAGCCTTCAACTCTTTCAACATATGTGGCACTACCATTGACTGTGGAAGTCGGGTGGTTTATTTCGAGCAGACATTGTCTGTTCTCTTAGAACGTTCGTGCGATGCGGAAACGGTATTTAGCGTCTCCGAAGATACAGTCGTACCATCGTGGGCTGCAGTGTGTGTCAAAGTTCACCCATCGCCTCATAACAAGGAAATGAAAGCCAGGCTATTTATTTTGCATGCCTTAAGAGTGATGTACTCGTGCCCCATTGTTTGATTTCGTTGGGGAACGGTCGTGCGTGGTTGTGGGTGATGAATTCTTCCCCAGAGTCTGTTGTTCTGCCTGCTTGATTGAAGCTTGCCTCCTGTGGACATGATATGACCTCCGCTGTGGCATCGGTCGGAGTCGCATCAACCGAAAATCTTCAGTCTTCGTCACCAATAATAAAAACTTGCTCGCATGGTGAACGCCAGCCTCATTAATACTGAACGTCAAGCCCTGGTGGACTTCCTACTACAATAGTCTTTGTTTTTGATTTCGTCCAGACCTCTGGACAGGCTTCTATTCATGATTCTCGTATTCTTCATATGATCTACACCGGTTATTCTGGCCCTATCCTCCTGAAAGCTTATAAAGTATCAGCATCAGAGCGCAAGATCATCAGCGAACAAGCGCGTGAAGTGCTCCACAAGGGGTTCATTAAGATGTCTTGCAGTCACTGGGCTGCTCTTGTATTGTGTTGCCCAAGAAGGATGGTAGTGGCGATTCTGCATGGGTCATCGAGATCTGAACGCCATCACGAAGAAAGACGTTTACCTCTCCCTCGCATAGATGACGCCATATTTAAACAAGGGAATTGCGCTAAAAAGACACGGACAAGAAGAGGACATGTACAGCCATGGATGGACATGCGTCCGTCCATATCCTCTTCTCGTACATGTCTTTTTCAGCGCAATTTCCTTGTTTAAGTATGTACGACTCACTCGTTCAACAACGGGCTCCCTTAAATGACGCCATATATTGCCTTTCTGCAGCTTCGTACATTTCTTGCGTCAATTTAGGATCGCATTATTGGAACATTCCTGTGCACACTGAAGATAAAAAACGGAATTTGTCACGCCAGACGGACGTTTTGAATTCAATGTTATGCCGTTCGGCATTTTCAACGCACCTGCAACTTTTGCAGTGCATGTCCCTCTAATTCATGAAAAACCGTGTCTATAAAGACAAGGGTCTTCATGATTTAAAGTGGGATATTTGTATGTGTTACCTTAATGACGTGGTTATTTTTGGAAGACTTTCAGGGAACACAAAGAAAGCTTAGCTGTTGTCCTGGACTGTTTTTGTCACGCCGGCCATATTCTTAATCCAAATAAGTGCCGGTTTGGCGAGCGGCAGGCAGTGGTGCTTGGACGTCTTGTTGAGAAACACAGGGTGCAACCTGATCACTAGAAAACGGAGGCTGTCCAATCGTTTAGGCCACCCTCTTCTGTCAATGAGCTTCGCAGCTTCTTTCGGTTATTTTTATATTTTCGTCATTTTGTAGACCGCTTTATGGATATCGCCGCTCCGTTGTCAAGTCTTTTGCACAAAGACGCTTCTTTTGTTTGGACCTCTGAATGGCAAGCCTCTTTTCGTCAGCTCAAGTTTCTGTTGACATCAGGCCCTATTTCACGCCATTTCGATCCTCCAGTACCAACAAACATTTACACGGATGCGAGTGATGTTGGCGTTGGGGCTATCTTGATTCAGCGCTACAACTACCAACATGTTACTGCATACTCAGCCGTACTTTAAACAAGCCTGAGTATGAACTACATGGTTAGTGAGCAGGAATGTCTAGCAGTGGTCTTCGGCATCCAGCGGTTTCGGTCGTACCTACACGGCCGCCTATTCAGCATTATAACCGACCATCACTCTCTCTGCTGGCTTGTCAACCTTCGAGATCTCAATGATCGGCTCGCGCGATGGGCTCTTCGCCTCCAGAAGTATACGTTCGAGGTGGTGTGTAAGAGGTGCCGACGCCACGCCGACGCCGACTCTCTATACCGTCTTCGTCTTGCTACTCCTGAGTGCGACGCGGACAACTTCGACGATTACATCTAGGTTGTGGTTGCCGAGTTTCCGGACCTTCAAGTGTTTAAATCGGAACAGCAAAGCGATCCGGGCTCACAACTCTCTACAACGCCCCGCTGACCCGTCGATGTGTCTGCGGGTTCTGAGTAGCTGACGATATCCTGTGGAAAAAGAAGTATTCTTCAGTGGGCCCACGTACCGATTGTAGTTCCCAAACCCTCTGTTAGTCTGTTTCGCGCGTGCTCCATGACGATCCCACGTGTGGGTTTCCGGGATCGGCTCGGATGCTTTGCACGCCCAAGAACGGTTTTATTGTAATAAGATGCGATCGACCATTGCCACAAACACTCTAAAGTTGCTCCAGTTGGGCTGTTGCACCATGTGCCACCTCCCAGCGTGACCTGTCAGCAAGTCAGCATTGACCTCTAGGGTCCATTTCCAAAGTCTTGCTTTGTCAACTGCTTGACAAAGCAGTTTCTTTGCTACTATTATCTTAGTTCTCTGAAACGGCGGCTATTCCATCAGCGGCAGCGCATCAAGGCTCGCTATTTCTGCTGCGCTTAGTGATATCACGCCTTGGACCACCGTGGGTTATAATAAGTGACTGTGGCTGTTAGTTCACGGCGGATGTTGTCGAGGAGTTCCTAGGTCTATGTGTAACAAAGTTTCGCCACTCCACACCATATCACCCGCAAAATAACGGCTTGACAGATTGCATAAACAGGATGTTGACAAACATGATTTTAATGTACGTGGCTGCAAATAACAAGAACTGGAACACCATCCTGCATTTTGCTAGATATGCTTTCAATACAGCGATTCATGAAACTATGGGTTATATGTCTACTTTCTTCGCTACGCCTGGCCACATGCAACATCCTGGACACCATATAGCTCTTTTCCATAAGCGACAAACACTGCATCGCTTAAACCCTGTGTCTCGCAGAAGTTCGACGACTGGTGCGCCTGCGGACCATTGCTTAGCAAAAAAGCGCTTCAAGAACACTGTCATAAACGCAGTCGGCACGTTACCTACACTCCGGGGCATAATGCCTGGCTTCGGCGACCGTTACAGAGGCGTGGCCTTCACCAAAAATTGTTGGCTCACTACAATGGACCTTACGTGATCATTAACCGCATCAGTGACAACGAGATTGCGCGCCTCACTATGACAGGTCGTCGCTCGAAAAAAAAATCAGAACTATGATATGTTTAGCGCTTGAAGCTGTGCCACCTTCGTGAGACCTCGTAGCTCGCCCGACGGGCTTCGGCTGCGCTGGGGGAGATGTAACCGGCTGCAAACAAGATGCAGGTGCGTTAAGGAAGGAGAGGAAATGATGCGTGCGCATATCCAGAGAGTACTGACTGCTGACACGGTGCCCCTGACTTCCCGTTCGTCCCGCTTTTCACCAAAGCCTCCAGCATAACGATATGTTAAATTATATCCTTGTTTCATGATCAGGCAGTGTAGAAACAGCGTTAGCGTATGCTCGCAAATTCCAGAAGTTACCGTTGTGGATTTTGCGTACTTTGCGTGAAAACATTACGGCACTCTTCCAAGCCATAACCACTCGATTCAGTTGAAAACGAGGTCGTTGCTCTCCTTTTGAAAAGTTTTAGCGCTGCTGGTGGGTTTCGCTGGCTTTCGAAAAAACTTACCTTTTACGAATTTCCAATAGTTTGCTCAAAACCAACAGGTTGTATTTGAGCAAAGTATTGGATATGCGCTTTCTATTCTGCACTCCCCCCCCCTTTTCAGAAAAAGAATGGTAATGAAGCTGCCATCCGCTCAGACAGTTCCCAGGTCGTACGGATGCAAGAGAAAGTCTTTGAAGCTCTGTGAAGCTGTTTTACGCATTTAAGAAATTTAATAATTTGGTCAGTAATAAATTCTCAAACCTATCTGCCGCATGAATACTAAGCAGAGAATTGACGGGGAAAAAAGGGATTCGCATGATACACGAAGGAAAGAAGCCAACAGGAGGTGAGGTCAAGAAAACCGTAGGGTAGTTTTTATTTTTGTTTTTGTTGTTGGCAGGTATTAGCACTGTACTATCAGTTCAGTCGTTCAGTCGTGTCCGACTCTTCGTGACCCTATGGACCATTTCACGCCACGCTTTCCGGTCTCTCACTATCTTCCTAACATCACATAAAACACTGTACTATATTTAGGGCCAATAGACTGTTGGCTGCTTTGCGTTGACACCTTCTCCGCTGTTGCCGAAACGCTGCTCTCATCGTCAACTCAATGCGAGACGGAAGTTCCGAAATTTCAATGTCTGCCCTGTATTCACTGTCTCCAGTGTCGGTCTCGCTGCTTCGCCTGTCGGCTTGCTTTCTGGCTCAGCGGCAAGCCCAACGTAGTCTCATTTACGCCCGCATCATGCCTAGCAAGCACGAAACAGTTCAGCAGCATCACCAGTATAGCATCGTGGCTGGACAGAGGTTGTGCCTTCCAAGCGCGGTAATTTTTCAATTTATTGTTATTTAGTTTCTTCGGCTCCCCACAAGGCGATCTTGACTGAGGTGCGTCCCATCAAGCAGTTATGGTGCATCCGCTCGTCCAGATGAAATAGAGATTAAATCTCAAGCATATCACAATGGCGTCCGGGGCGCCAGCGTCTGGCGGCGCACCTGTCAGCGGTAGCACGCTCAAGAATCCGACGCAGCCCCCAAACTCAGAGTCGACAGTGATGAGGGAAAACCTAGGACTACTGTTTTGTTTAACTTTCTTTTTCATGCGTCTGTACACGACTGCGTCCTTCAGTCTCCCCCCTGATTCACCTGATTCATCGTCACAAAATAATGCCGGGAACATCCAGGCCGATCTCATAGCTCGAGGTTATGCAAACCGAGGGAGGTCAGAGGCCGAAGGGACCGAGGCAGTAATTCGTACCTACGCAGACATTTTGGTGCACTACCGTGGGACCAGAGACGGTATTCTCCGCCCCACAAGTTGTTAAACAGGGAGCAGTCAGTGTCATGGCGGCAGCTACAAACAAATTCTTATCCATGCCTGTTTTTATACAGCAAGACACATCCGACCGTATGCAGGGAGACATGTCCCTGGCGTGGACAGAAACCCACCATTTATCAATTTACATGCATATGTGGGCCTGTCAGAAAATACATGCAGTGCCTCTAATTCACAACGCCACGCCGGAGCAGTGGGAGGCTGCGCTGTCCAGTTCGGAGTTGAAAAAGCAGCTTTTGCTGATTGAACGGGCCAGCCGGTCAGCAAAGGCCGCGGGAATCCTGGATAGAGGACCCAACCACGGGAGCTCTACATTATTATTTTTCTTTTTTTCTTGCATTATAAAAAGTTTTCTCTCTCTCTTTCTCCCATCGTCACTTTTTTTATGCCACTTAAATTCATTCTGTCAACTTTTATTTCTTCCTGCTGTGAACGTCGGTGGCATTTGACTGGCTCATCAACGTGACACTCAAGTGTGCTTCATGGAACAGCTCGAACGGTGAAACAGGCAGTTGTTGCTGCGTGGTACAAGTAGTGGAACAGCATGCAAAAACAGAAATAACGAACAAGAGCTTCTGCTCGTAAAGGGAGTGCCAGTTCGTTTAGGTAATTCTAGCGAAATTCTTTTCAACATATTTCCATTCGTCCTTTCCGAGAATTTGTTTGCGGTGCACCGCCACCGGCTGTCTAATCGAGGTGCATTGGTATTTGCGTCGACAGAACGTTCACCGTGGAGAAAGTGTTTCGTTGATTTTTCGTAACAGAGCAATGCTTGTTAGGTGCCGTTTTCTTTATGTGTGCCTTGGTTTGGAGTACAATAGAATACAATACAATAATAAGTTTATTTCCAGGTTCAACTGGAGGGTTTCCAGGATAAAAGCTGCCTTCGCAGCTTGACAGTGTCCAGGAAACTCTTACAAGCAGCAGCAGACGAGTGGTGAAGGAAATCTCCAAATCTGTCATATATACAGCAGTCACATTCAATAACAAAACATTAAATACACATGGAAATTCACAATAAGCTTTAAAGTAAATGGCACAACGAGAAAAACAGTTAAATGCGCAGTTTTTAAGGGAAAAATGTCAACTGGGCAAACATCCAGCAATCTACAAACAGAAGCATAAAATCACACTTCAACAAAATATTTGTGCAGCTCGGCTTTTGTGTATCCTATTGTATTTTGATAAGTGTTTAAAACTTGGGGCAGGTTGTAAGATAGCATTTGTAATTTATAATCAGTGCGAAAACGTGGTACATTCCATGCATTAGTACTTCTTGTGTGCATGTTAGCATGATGCGTCTCCAAAGATGCTAACGAAGAATAATATTCGGCAACGGATGCCTTCGAAAAATAGATGATTTGTAGTAACCTATAATTATACAATTGATCAACACGGATAATGTTATGGGCGTGGAATGCATATTTGGAGGTAGTCGCATAATCAACATTAGCTATTATTCGAATAATTTTCTTTTGCAATACGAGAAGCTTATTTATGTTTGCCTTGGTCACTGTGGCCGACACTAAACTACAGTAGTTAAGGTGAGAAAAAATAATGCGTAATATACTTGTAGTTTAGACTTCATAGGTAGAGTTGCACGACATCGCGAGAGGGCCCCACAAGCAGAAGAGATTTTTTGCAGATATGTTCAACGTGAGCATTCCAGTTTAAATGAGATGAAAAATATACACCAAGGGATTTATGTTCCTCAACAATTTCTATTTGTTGGTTTTCAAACTTCAGTACACAGTTTGATGTTGTCGGCTTATTTCTTGAGCGAAATATTACAGCCTTCGGCTTTTTAGGATTTATCTATTGTCAGGCATGCGAACAGAAGAGAACAAGGAAGTGCAAAAAGAGGCTCTCCGGTATAGAAGTGAAAGAAGAGGAAGCTCACTATATTTTGGTTAGCACATCAGGCTAAGGGGCAGAACCACTTTGTAAATAAACCTTAACAGTGTGGTGGAAGGTGCTGAAAGATCACCACGGATTCCTCTCTACCTCGTTCGAGCCGACGACTTGCTGGGCTCCCCCCTTTGACACCCACAATGATTCAAGACGGCGATGCACGACAGCCAGGTCCAGCGGCACCCGCATGGCAGCATTACCATGAGCCGCGGACCTTTTCTGGCAAGACTGGCGAAGACGTGGACGACTGGCTCACCAATTACCAGCGGGTGAGCAAGTACAATCGCTGGGATGCCACTGTAATGCTGGCAAATGTTGTTTTTTTCTTGGACTCCACAGCCCTGACATGGTTTGAGAACCATGAAGCGTCCTTAACGAGCTGGGAGCGTTTTGAAGTGGAGATTCGAAATTGTTTTGTGGGTACCACGGCAAAACGGAAATGCGCTGAGCAGACTTTATTCCAGCGAGCCCAAGGGCCTGGTGAAACATGCACAATGTACATAGAAGAGGTCCTAAAACTCTGCAAAGCGGTGAATCCGAGCATGTCTGATGAAGACAGAGTTGGCCACCTCTTAAAGAGCATCGCGGTGGACGTATATAACTTTTTAATTACAAAAGAAAACTTAGATTCTCTCACGGCCGTGATCAAGCACTGTCGTGCGTTCGAAACTTTAAAGCTGCGTCGCATAACCCCGAAATTCGGCCGTCTGCCTAACGTGACGACTGTTGCAAGCGTGGATTCTCACGAGCATTCACATGAGCCTCCGCATTTGGCCGACATGATTCGCCAAATTGTCCGTGATGAGCTCTCCCGCCATCAAGATGTGAACCGCAGTGCAATCCCCTGTGATAGCTGCTCTCAGCAGGCAGCTCCCATCCAGCGCTCTTCTTGGCGTTCTACCGCTCCTCCTCCCGTCCGTGACCACCGAAACGACTCATATGGCCCTGCTCCCCCAGCTCGTACCCACTACAGGGCGCCACCTCCTCCGCAACAACCCCAGCGGCTGGACTTTGCTGATCGTTTCGATCCTGTTACCGAGGACTATTATTTGGACCGTGCTCGTGAACCACCCGTCTGTTACCGCTGTGGTATGCTTGGCCACATATCCAGATTCTGCCGCCGCCGGAACCCGCCACCACGCTACCAGCGCCAATGGTGGACTCGCCGTTCTACTGTGAGTCCAGAAGTCCTTGACCCGACCTATCCCCCTCCTTCAGGCTCCTACCGCTACGTACCACCACGCAACGACTCACCAGTTTCTGATCGCAGCCTGACTCCTCCTACCCAGCACCTCCACCACACTGTTAAGGTTTATTTACAAAGTGGTTCTGCCCCTTAGCCTGGTGTGCTAACCAAGATATAGTCAGCTTCCTCTTCTTTCACTTCTATTCCGGAGAGCCTCTTTTTGCACTTCCTTGTTCTCTTCTGTTCGCATGCCTGACATTTCATCATTTATTCATCATTGACCACCTAGATAATCTATCCAGTAGGTCGTTACCTTTCGCTATTACATCAATGAGATTACGGCCTGAAAGAAGTAATGTGCTATCATCGGCGTAAATTACAAAATGAATAGAAGGATCTATAGTTACAATGTCATTTATATAGGTATTAAACAAAAGGGGTCCAAGTACGCTTCCTTGCGGGACACCACAGCTAATAGGTAAAGGGGATGAAAGTTCATTATCTACAGATACTGACTGGCTTCTGTTTTGGAGGTAATCTTCAAGCAGTCTGAGTGGTTTACCACGGATTCCGTACATTTGAAGTTTATAAACGAGAATCGCATGATTTAAGCACTCAAATGCCTTACTAAAATCAAGGAAAAGACCCACCGTATACAAGTTGTCATTAATATTGTTTAAGATAATTTCTTTCATTGCTAATAAGGCTGTTTCTGTTGATTTGCCTGTTCTGAAATCAAACTGCGACTCAGATATTACCTTATGTTTATCAAAAAACTTCGTTATTCTTGAAGAGATAACCTTTTCCAGTCCCTTAGAAAACACGGGGAGCACCGAAATCGCCCTATAGTTTCCTGGTAAGTTTCGGTCGTCCCCTTTATAAATGACTGACACTTTTGCAGTTTTCATTCCGTTTGGAAAAACCCCGGATTCAAGTGCCAGATTATAGATATGAGAAAGCATGGGAGAAATTATAGATATGACATTTTTCAATGGTGTCATCTGCATGGCGTTTATATCTACGGCTTTGCTATTACTAATTCCCATATACACGTTATAAACTTCACTTGCATCAGTTGGCTCGAAGAATATAGTTTCGCTAACCTGACTAGGATAATCGGCGATAAGGGTGCCTGTTGGATCTTGAGATGAAGTAACACTATTAAGAAAATGTTTGTTGAAGTGTTGTGCGAGTCTCTCCCCTTACTTCGTTTCCACTGACAAGCATCGTTTTCGTAGCATGCGACCAAGGCGACCAACACGGCGACCAAGGACATCAATTAAAGCTTTCCAGGTATTATCAGGTCTACTTGAACTGACGTTAGAAAAGAGCCGCTGATAATAGATATTTTTAGCTTTCCGTAGCTCCGCGTTCAATTCCTTCCTTAACTTTTTGAAAGAAAGCAGCGCATCTTCTGTGCGTGTTCGAAGGAACATTTGATACCGGCAATTTTTGTCCTTTATCATTTTGAACAATTGTTTTGTAACCCATGGTTTTCTTATTTTTTTTGGGAGGGATGTGTACTTCCAGCGGAAAGTGCTTCGAATAAAGACGAAGGAAATGGTGAAAAAATAGGTCGTACGCATCATTGACGCTCGTTTTCTGCAACACACAAGACCAGTCAAAGTTCCTAATATCGTGCTTAAAAGCTTCCAATGAGGTATCGTTGATGCACACGTATGGACTGTTTCACAATGTTTCGCTTAACATGCTCATTCCGAAAAACGACAAATACCGGACAGTGATCTCTTACATCAGAAGCAATTGTACCGCAAGAGAGTACACTGGTTTCAATATCCGTAATTAATTAATCAAGTGCAGTCGCACTAGTGCACGTGACACGTGTTGGTGTTTCTATTAAGTTTACAAAACCGCAGGACGTAAGTTTCATGTTAAAATCCACTTTTATCCAAAGTGGATTTTCCAAATACCACTTCTAAATCCAAAGTACCACTTTTATGTCCTTGAGACTTTATTGATGTGGATTTAATGCGCTTGTATACACTAGCTGAGACCCTTTCTTAGTTTTGTAAATATTTATTCCCTTCAAACTCCCGTCGCTAATACTGCTGTCGCTATTATTTATTTATTTTGCTGAGTTGATGGTTTCAAAAACTGGGCAGCAGATTAATTAGAGCCTTGGTTTTGGGCTTGTTGGGAAGAATGCACACCAATAAGCGGCAGCGTGAATAGACACGGATGAACAAACGACAGGACTGGCGCTGTAACAGGGTCTCAGAGACGCTACGCAGACGTTGTGAAGGCTAACCAGCGCTACGAAGTCGTCGAACAAGCGCGGACAGCGTTTGGTCAGCGCTGCTTGGACAGCTGATGAAACGATGTCGCGCTTTGTCAATTTCGATTGCGCGTTATCAAAGGGGAGCGAGCCTTTCTTGGAAAGAGGATGGTACATCCAAAGTAGGTGATTATATTTAAAACTGATTAACAGATATAGAAACTGCTCAGAAATTGTTGTTGGCGGTTCCCACGTGAAGTTGAGCCCTCCGGATTGGGATTTATAAAGAGCAATAACTTCAGAAATGGCACTGTCAACAGAGTCAAGAGAGCAGTTTTTAAGGACAATGATAAGTCCTCCACAAACTGAAATATGCTCAAACCTCTAGTATCTGGAAGTTTCTCACAAATACGTTTGTCCATTTCAGCCAGGAAAATGTCACACAGAATTGGAGCGACTTATGCATATGCTATTCGTTTGCACTAAGTACTGACCGCTGAACTCGATAACAGTCGAATCTAGATAGAATGCCAGGAGCCGGATGAAGTCATCGCTTGTAGTACCGGAGCCATTCTAGAACAGCAGGTCTCCGGAGTGAAGTATGGCCTCGCGAACAGCGGTGAAAAAGGTCGTTGTGAAGGACAGAGCAGAACAGGTCTTCTACATCAATAGTGAATCCGATGGTAGCATCCTTCATGCATTCTTGCTGACGCTGAAGTACTTCCGATGAGCTCCTTACGAGGAAAGGGTCATCAACCGTCAGGCTGTTCAAGTAGCGCAGTAAGAAGGATCCCACTTGTGCTTGCCAAGTGCCTTTCTCCGAGACAATCGTCCTCAGGGGGCAGTCAGGCTTAGGCGTTTTTCCTGTAAAGATAACTGCCAGAAAAGCACATACTGCTTTTGCGATCCGTGCTTTTACGTTCTGAAGATGGAAATTCGTCAGAAACCCTAGTACCGAAGCTTTCTGTTTCTTGTGCGCGAATTTGGTCAACCTGAAATTCTTTTCTAACGCTGCCGCAGCTTTCTGCTTGAAGAGTTTGTGCGGGTGAGTGGTAAACCCCCTTTCTTTGCCGCTTTGTAGAACCACAAGGGTATCTTTCTTAAGGCGTTTGGCAATAGTTAAGATGGGAGGCTTAGTTTGTACTTCTACAATGACACTCACCTTCTCTTGATCCAGAACGCGTTTTGCCACTTCTCTCACCATCCCTAGTAGGCGGTACGTGTTAGAAGCCGGCTGGAAGTTGAATTTAGGCCCTTCTTGTACAATCTCCAGGTCTCCATCAGCCTTTTCAAGAACTGTAACGTTGGCCACAGGACACAGTCTGACTTCTGCTGGCCGGGAAACTCAGACGGGCATGGTGCCAGAGAAAGTCGGTCTCCTTGGCCACCAGCTTCTTGTAGTCCTCAAAGGAACGACATGGTCCGGAAAAATCAGGCCTCGTTTGGATGTTTGCCCTCAACCAGTCTTGAAGCAAACGTACTTGCCTACAGCGCTCCGGTTTCAAAATCTTGCTAATACGCTTTGTATGGCCCCATGATGGTTCTAACACGCCCAACACAGCTCGGACTTCAAAAGAGACGATTCTTCTTTTGAGGCAGAAGAACGGAATCATTTCCTGGCATGTGGAAACAGCAATTAAGTTCACGCAGGTTATGGCAGCGTCTTGCTTGCTCAGGGGGAATAGAAAAAAGCCCAGTGTAGAAGAAAATGGCTTTTACTTGTTCCTGAGAATACATACTAATAAGCGGCAGTGCGAATATACATCGACGAACGCATTAATAATAATAATAATAATAATAATAATAATAATAATAATAATAATAATAATAATAATAATAATAATAATAATAATAATAATAATAATAATAATAATAATAATGTTTATTGCCACTTTGTAGATGATACAATATGGTTCAGGGCCGTCATAAGCCAACAAGAGGCTTGAGGGAATGGGCCCGGCAGTTACGGTCAAGACTACAAAAAAGGCAGTAGATATAGCAACGCTTCTCGTTACACCCGAGCGAGAGCAAAAAAAAACAAAAAGGTGGAAAAAAACAGGTTAACAGCATGAGTATTGAGAAATTCAACTCTAAACCCAGAGTAGACGTCAATATAAAAATAAATTAATTACCCAATATATTTTTAAGCATAACTTCACTCTGACAAAAGAATAAAAAATATCAACCGAGGGCTTTCAGATACATCTTTAGGCTACGCATTGAAGTTAGCTCAAAAATTTCATCCGGTAACTCATTAAAGATTTCAGGTACATAAGCACAGCGCCTTGCTTTCCCGTATCTAGTTACACTCCGTGGTATATAATAACGTAATGTTTTCCTTAACTTCCGTTCAGGAGTATTAATAATTAAAGTCAGAATTCCAAAAATACCGGTGAACAACGGTCTGCACAAAAAGAATGAAATGACGGAAGGCGTAGGAACAGAAAGACGTCCGTGCCGGATGGTATGTGACAATTGTATGCAATGCTCTTCAACATGTTTTTTAATATACTATCAATACGGCAATGCCAGCGTGAAGGACATGGCCCAAATGTAGTTATGCCGTATCTGAGAACACTGTACGTGAGTGCATGAATTATATTTTTTTTTTACTGACATCGGCGCCAAAGACTTCATATTGAAGAGTAACCACGTAACTTTCCGTAGCTTAGCACACAGATATGCCAAGTGGCCATGCCAAGATAAGCTGCTGTCAAAAACAACACCGAGATATTTGATCGAGTTAACATATTCTATTGGCTTGCAACAACAGGGGAGGGAATCATGATCATGCAAGAATACTTGTCTATCTATAAGTAGTGTCTTTAAAGAATATCTGAAACATATCTTTTTCGTTTTGTTTATGTTCACCGAGATTGCGTTATCGGAAAACCATTTCATGACATAATTTATGTTTTCCTGCAACATATTCACTGTCGTCTCGTTGTTTGTATGCTTCGTGAAGAGAACTGTGTCGTCAGCGTGCTGAAAAATCAAGCACTTGGATGTTACTGACCTCAGATCAATTATAAATATATTAAAGAGCAATGGAGATAGAATGGATCCCTGTGGTACACCCGCTTTTACAGGGAGCTTTCCACTGTATTCCATTTGGCTGTTAATTCTGACTACTTGTGAACGTCCGCATAAGAAATTCTTTAAAACAGCATAAAAAGGACCTCGAAAGCCCAGAAGGTACAGGTTTTCTAATAAAATAGTATGATTAACCGTATCAAAGGCTTTCTTAACGTCTAGGAAGAGCGCACAGCTAAACGTATTTTCATCGAAAGCAGCGTACAACTGATCAGCAAATTCCTCAAGCAATAATGTAGTACCTCTTCCCTTAATGAACCCATATTGAAGGGTTGAAATGGTACCGAATTTGTCTAAGAAGGAAGTCATACATTCAAATAGGAATTTCTCTAGTATCTGTGATAAAATCGGCAGGATAGAAATCAGTCTGTAGTTGTCGATAGCATTCTTTTGTCCTGCCTTGAACAGCGGTTTTACGATAGCAGTTTTCAAATCTTCAGCTATTACAGCGTTTTCCAAAAACCCATTAATTAAGAAAAGCAGTATGTCCGAGACAGCGGGAAAATTCCGCTGTATCAGTGCAGCCGATATATCATCTATTCCGGCGGGCTTGTTTTGTCGGAAGCTAAACACTAGCCTGGCAAGATCCTCCTTTGATAGCCTTGGAAGATACGCGGAAGCTGATGAAGAATGTTTTAGAGTACATTTAAAGCTTTGCCGTGTTGCTGCCATTTCGGCCGCTAGCGTAAAATACTTATTGAAATCGTCACCTTTCGACACAAGTTCGTCTACCAAAACGTCCCAACAAGACAGGTTCCCATCGTTTCCCCGAAGGTGTTTAATCAGAGACCACATTTTTGCAGGATTTTTATAAGATAGTTGGAACTGCTGCTGAAAGTACTGCCGTCGTGCGGATCGAATAAGTGCTACAACCCTGTTTCTGGCGGTTCTGTATTCAGAACGAAGGTCATTGTTAATAGGAGCACGTTTAGAGCGTTTCCAAAGCCAATCTCGACTTGCGATTGCCCGCATGATTTTAGAATTTAACCAGTTGTGATTCCGCCTTTTCTTACCCACTAACTTGCGAGTACACGTTTATTTCAGCTGGTCAAGTTTATTACACAACTTTGTGTAAACTAACTGCACCGGTTCGCCTTCAATTAAGAGTGCCCAGCTAAAGGACCCTATCAGCTTATTCAGTCTTCTTTCATCTGTAATTGTGACAGTTAGCATATTAGCATCCCTGCTACTTGATGCAGTGGTTCCAGGCAGCTTATATTTTGGCGAAAAACGACAGGCAGTGAAATAATGATCTGCTAACCTCTGTGAAATAAGACATGCGGACCAGGTGTGATGCAGTGCACGAACAGCGATGTGATCAAGGCAAGACCTCACCAGTCGACCGTTCATGAGATCTTAACGCGTAGGGGCATTGATCATGTTTTCTATTCCAAATGCCGAAAGAGACGACAGGTAATCAGAAACAGGAATCTTAGTTGGGTATAAAATGTCTATGTTCAGGTCCCCTGCCACGCAGAACAAGTTATCTGCTTTGTGTTTCAGAAGTGTCTCTTCGAGTTCAATGACAAATCGTGTTATGCTAGCACATGGTGGTCTATACACAGCCAATAATGTAAGGGACACATGCAATAGATCTATCTTTAAGGCTAAACATTCCGCATGTGCAAACGAGATGTCGACAACAGAAACATCGTACTTTTGGTTCACAAAGACAGCAATGCCTCCACCACGGCGCACTGCGCGTGTGACAAACCTACACGATAACCATTCACGGTGAACAAATGTAAACAGGATTCCGGTGAATTGATCTCGGTGACAACAAATATGTCCACAAAACCTACCAATTCCTCTGCGAACATCTTGAATTGTTCCCAATAATTGCGAAGACTACGAATATTGAAGTTAACCAACGTGAATTCCTGACCTGTATTTCGGCCAAGGTTTGCCCTAAAAGCAGCAAAGTCTGTAAACTCTAGTGGATTTGTGAAGGATCCGTGATTCATTTTATCTTATCGATATCGGAGTCACAAGTAACTCGAATGAGAGCTGCGGTTTCGTCTTTCTTTGCGAAGATTTTGCCGCCTCTAACCCAAACAAAGTTGTAGTGTTCTTTCTTGCCTTTAGTCCTTGCTAGCCAAAACAACCTCCTGTTGCCCTCTGTCAAATTTTCATTGAAGTATAGCTGGTCCGATGATTCCGCATCAGAAAGGCTCTGGAGCTTGCCCCTCGCTGCGAACCAGCGTTCTCGAACAGCAACAGAAGAAAATCGCACCAAAATAGGAGGCGATGATTTCTTGCTTGGAAGACGGTGGACAGCCACCACTTCCCCATTACCAGGCTTTTGCAGTTCAAGTTTCTCGGCCAGCTCGTCAAGGAACTTAATCAGATTTTCACCTCTCTCCATTTCCAAGCCATGAATTTCCATGTTAGCGTTCCTGCTATGCTGCTCGGAGTCGTGAAGCCCTTTCTGCAGTCGCTAATCAAAGATTCCTGAGCGAGCACCTTTTCCTGCAGTTGGCATATTTCTTCATTACGAGCAGAGGCTTCTTCCTTATCAGCTTTAAGTTGTTCGGCCACTGCGTCATACTTGGCAGAAAGGAAGCTTACCGATTCTTCCACATCATGAACCGTTGTACAAAGCTGAGTGAATTCTTCTTTTAGTAGAAGCAAAGAATCAACTTTTGCGTGAAGCTCTGGCATGCATTCGACATTTCGTTTAATGTCTTTAATCTCTGCCATAAGCGCTGCAAGTACGTCAGAGCTGTCCGCTGATTGTGTCAGCAGCTGCGAATCTGAGCCACTGCGTTCTTTGCTAGTACGGCAGGGTTTGCACACCCAAACGTCTCTTTTTTGCGGGCCCATCGTACTGAACATATTTGGAGCGATACCTGAGCAGTTATGCCCCAAATGATACGGCTCTTTACAGTCCATGCATCTCATAAAACGGCCGTCATCCGGCAATGTATTCTGACAGACACTCCTCGCCCTTATCCATATCAATGCAGAAATAACACTCAGCAGTCGGTGGCATGAAAAAAAGAAATTAACAAAGGAACCTCTTAAAAACACAGGGGTATCAGCGTTCGTTAGGCGGTGGGCGCGATCACCGGACGAAGCAGTTGCAGTTCCCGAAGTCCCGCCGCAGCACCGATACCGCTGCCGACTTGTGGAAAAGGACGAGCAGGGGCGGAGCAGGTAACTTTTCCGTTGGGAGCTAGCAGCGCACAGCTCTCACGCACACCAACGTAAACCAGGGTGACCGGCGTGCAGGACAACTCTCAAAGAATGAAGCGGTGGGCGCGCTCACCGGACGAAGCAGTTGCAGTTCCCGAAGTCCCACCGCAGCACCGATACCACTGCCGACTGTAATAATAATAACTTATTGCCACAACACATTGGGATACATACAGACTCGGGCCTGTCAAAGCCAAGAGGAGGCTTGCAGGACTAGGCCCGGCAAAATCGGCGGGGGAAAGTAAAAGCAATAAAATATCAGGGTGTACACACACACACTTAAATACAAATACTAAGGAAGAGACATTGTATAAAAGAGAAAAAAAAATTGAACTTGTAAGTTTCCTGCATCATTTAGAATTAAAACTTCACAGATTTGAGCATTTGTTTTACGGTGGCTTTACAAGTAGCGGACAACACCTGATCAGGAAGCATATTGAATATTATAGGGACATACACACATCGTCCTGCTGTGCCGTATCTAGTCGCGTGTCTGGCGACCGTGTAGCGTTGACAATTCCGTAGTGTTCTGGCAGAAACTGCTCTCGTCTTGAATCAGGATTCCAACAGTGCCGAAGAATAACAGCTTGTTTATATAAACTTCAAAGGACGGAAGACCAAGAAAATCAAACAGGTTTACTTGAGGGGGAAAGGAATGCTCACAAGCGGCACTTTTTAACATATATTTTAAAAGAGCGTCTACCCGATCATGCCACCTTTGCGAAGAGTGTGCAGACTGTGATGCCATATCTTATAACACTGTATGCAAGTGCATGCGTGATTGTCTTTTTTGCCGATAAAGAAAGGAAAGATTTAACTGTAAACAGTAACCATGCCGTTCTACGTAATCTGCCACAAACGTAAGCCATGTGACTATGCCATGAGAGATCGCTATCAAAGTAAATCCCTAGATATTTTATACAATCAACATTTTCAACAGGAGTACAATGGCAGTCTTTATCATTGTGCGAGTGCAAAAAAAACCGATTCACACAGTACAATTGTCTTCAATGGGTGTCTAAAACAGACCAGTTTAGTCTTTTGTTGGTTTACCAAAAGATCATTCATGGAAAACAAGTTCATTGCGATACAGATATTGTCTTGCATAAAGCAACAGCACTTTTGTAGAAAATATGCTTCGTAAGTAAAACCGTATCGTCGGCGTACTGAAAGACCAAGGCAGTTGTAACTGCTGACGCGAAGTCATTGATAAATAAATTGAAAAGCAATGGTGATAGGATAGACCCTTGAGGAACCCCAGCCCCCCAACATCTGACGGCTGCTAACAGCTGTGGTGGAATCAAGGGCTACGGCTTGCGAGCGATCTTCTAAATAATTTCTAAATAAATAATATCAATAATAATATTTATAAAATAATAATAATAATAATAATAATAATAATAATAATAATAATAATAATAATAATTTTATTATTATTATTATTATTAGAAGATTGTGCCTATTGAAACTCCTGAGAAGAAAACCGCCAAATGTATCATAATTTTACGCACAATGTATTGCTAGCCTTTCCCTGTGAAATATTCTTTACAGAATATTGCATACAAAACCAAACTGGGGTAATAATTTCTGCTTTCATCTCTCTATTTAGCCACTTCTCTATTTAGCCCTCACTTAAGCATCATTTCTAAAGTATTTCTTTCAGACTGTATCTGTTGTTTTGATAATTTCTTAATCTTTTTTCACCCTAACCAACATAGATTTCTGAAAGGCTTACCTTGTGACAGGTATCTAACTTTCTGCACTAAAGACTTAAGAACCAGTATCAAACTTAACATTATGATTGACGCTATTGTCTTCGATTTTGAGAAGGCCTTAGATAAAGTTGCCCCCACCCGACGCTTCCTAAAACTCTCGTGCCAAATCATAACTAATCTGTTTATAATTGGATTTGCAGCTTTTTCACTAAAAGAGAACAGAGCGTTCACGATAACAGAAATTCATTTACTTATTCAATTGATATATCTATAGTAATCCAGGACATCATCCTTGGGCCCCTTTTTGTGATATATGTAAGCGATTTGCATATTAATATTTCTTCTACCTTCGTTGCTTGCATAAGACTGCTTCATCTATCGCCCTATAAATAACAAATTTGACCTTGTGATTCTTCAGTCTGACATCCAGCGCGTAGTAACGGGGTAGATCGTGGTTGGTGTCCTTGAATGTAAAGAAAACATCCGTTTTATCATTCCATCGACGTCATTCCCAAACATTTTCGAGCTACCTTATTGTCTATAAGGAAATAAGTTCAGTGATAACTTGCAAATATTTAGGCAATCACTTAACAGGTGATCTAAGATGTTCTACTCACGTAACTCACGCCACCATTTCCGCCGGCCCTTACGATAAGCATCTCCATCAATGAAGTCTCGCGCATATTTAAAACGTATTCATCCCGAACTAGAATACGCTTTCGCTATTTGGGACTCTTATTGCAATACCCTTTCTGATACTCCCGAAACACAAAAAATCGCACCGTTCGATTCATCTTTCTTTCCCCGTTATTATAACGTTTGTACCTCTGAATTAATGATCACTGCTAACCTGCCAACCATATCTAACCGCCGAAAGATGAAGAGATGGATGACTATCCTTTCCTGAACCCCTTTATCCATCCCGCCCACCACATCTCTGACTGCGCAAACAAAAGGAAGGCTGTCTACCCGCCCCTTGCCAGGACAACAGCTGCATATTTGTAATCCTGCTTTGTTCAGTCAGCAATAGATTGGAATGACCTGCCAATTGCCGTCGTGGACCAAACCAATCCATAATCACGAGATCATTCATCGAGACTTTTGTCTGTTCAATGTGCCACTCTCTTTCATTTATTACCCCATCCATGAGGCGTTTGAGGTATACGTAAGTAGCTAAATAAATAAATGAATAGGTTGACATTTCGTCTCTTAAAGTGGAACGCCTAGAAATCGTCAGGACGATATCGGGACTAAAGCATAATCAATGCAACAAATTGCGCAACTCATGCAGCATACAGTTAATTCAAGATAACAGTCTCTGCTTGTGCTAATAGGTGAATTTGCCATTTAAAACCGAAATAATGAAGTTTCCTGCCAGTCGTTGCAGAGAGAGCATATCTCTAAAACATTTCTCCTCCCATTGTAGATGAACTGCCCTCGAGGTTTCATCGCGCCACATTGGAATCATTGTACAAAAGCGCGAGATGTGCTTTTTCTCATTTATGTCATATATGAAGCTTGCAGAGCCGCTCCGCTTCGACCAATCAGTGAGACCCATCTGCTTACCGAAGAAGCCGATGACCCTTGCCGGGAGGCCGGTGCTTGCAGCCGGATGGGGATACACCAACCCGAGTAAGCAACAAGTGAGCTTTCATACAACTTCACACTTTTTACCTGAAGGAAGGAACAGAGATTCATTAAATTAAATTTGGATTAAGTAGGTTTTAGATGACACCGCAGAATTGAAAGCAGATCAATATAGACCTCCCTCATTGTCAAATAATTATATACGGCATCATGAGGTCGCACCTTTCCTTCTTGCGGTTGCCGAAACGTAGTAAAATGTATTTGCATAACAAATGAAAATGCAGATACAGTAATATTGACACGTAGAACTAGTGAATAACGACATACTTATTCATATATATGTGACACGTATATATGTGATACGTAACACACAATAAGGATGTCCATCCGAATGCTGGATGTCCAAAGAGGGATCCACCTGAGGATGTTCACCATAGGATGTACTCGGTTCCCTTTAGGCATTGAGTTCGAGAAAGAAATGTTATTTTAAAGAATTCTAGCTTACAGACTTTACAACTGTCCTTGTGTTTTGGCTTCCGAAAACGGAAATCTGAAGTGTAGTTCGTTTCCACTCACGCCTATGGTAATGTGTTAACGATTAAACAGCTGTGCAGTTACCGTTAAGTGTCCACCACACATTATATCTCCTGGTCTCTTCCTGCAAGATGGAATGCCAACCATGTTGCATGGTAAATACTCCAACTGGTGTCAATGGAATAAAACTACAAAATCTAATATCTGGATTGTCGAAACCTCTGATCACGAGGAATACGAACGAAGTTACTACCACGCCTATCATCCTTCAACTATCATGTAGAGGCGGTCAATGTTTTCATTACTGAATAACAGAAATGTTGAAACGCTCTCACGCCAAACAAGGTATTCCGCTTTCTTTTAAGGAAGCAGTTTTGTTTTATACTCGCATGAACGTTAGCCAGGGAATAACAAGCGGTGGAAACATTTAGTTTTAAGTCTGCCAGGCGCTAACGGTATCCCAACTGATACAGTGTTTTTTGAGCCATCTGGTGAATTTCAAGTAGTGAGCACGTTTATGGGCCTACGCAATAGCAGGATACTTGATATCGGTAACATAGAGATGAAGCCAGTAACGTGCGTCTTACCATTCATAGCTTCTCCAATGGTTCATATATTTAATTTATCACTTTTATCTGGTGAGTTCCCGGATGGCATAAAAACCGCGCGGGTGTCTGTGATTTATGAAGGCTGCGACCGTAACCTGCCGTCTAATTATTGGCCGATTTCTGTGCTTCCTGTATTTTCGAAGGGGTTGGAAAAGCTGATCTCTGTTCGTATGAGAAAGCTAATTGACAAGAAAGCTATTTTAACAGATTCTCAGTTTAACTCTAAGTTTATAATCCAGCAAGAACTAAAGCTGCTATATTTCGCGCAAAAAAATAAAATTGTTCCGCCATGCTACTTGTTTTGCGATATGAAAATCAAAACGTAGAAATAGTGAACACACATAAAACCCTTGCCTCATATTTCTCCTGCCATCTACAGTGAAACAACCATCAGTTTCTGTTGATATTTTTGCTTGCCAATGGTGGCGCTGAAATTCATTTTCTCGCGGCCTCTATTGCCCTCCTGCTTGGTCTGTATTGACTGCCGAAAGTTCTAAATATAAATAAATAAAAATAGACCACCTGTGTAAAAAGCCTCCGGCTATTACTGGAATAATGTTGCGTTGTCGAATGATGCTTCCTAAATTTGCTAAACTCCAAATATATCATGCTTTGTTTCTTTCTCATTTAAATTATTTCACGTTAATTTCGGCTATGACATATTGTAAAGAAGAAGTTCCAATCAGGCGGACAGATCGCCGAGAAAGAGGAAGTGCCTTTTGCGGACAAGCTGTCTACAAGCTGAGCCACCCCCGCTCCGGTCTTACTCGCTACCAGTGCCCACTACCAGAGCCTGGATCCCCGCTTAACACTTGGGGGAGGTCGCGGGATTTCTCTTCTACTTTCTCGCCCTGGAGCTCCGCAGCCGCCTAATTCCAAACGCAATGACTGACTCCAGCACCAACACCACCGGCCCCGCTACCTCGGCCTCTTCGGCCTCATCAATTCCATGCTCCGGGGTGCTTCGACAGCGGGACCCGCCGTTCTTCAGCGGTACCGACGACCAGGACGTGGAGGACTGGCTTTCGTCGTATGAGTGTGTAAGCACCCACAATAAGTGGGACGACGTCTTGAAACTTAACAACGTTATCTTCTACCTTACGCAAGTCGCAAATCTGTGGTTCACAAATCACGAGGCTGACATTCAAACTTGGGCCTCGTTCAAATCTCGCTTTCTGGATGTCTTCGGTCGCCCTGCGGTCCGCAAGCTTCGCGCTGAACACCGTTTGCGCGAGCGGGTGCAGCAGACAGGCGAAACCTTCAAAAGTTACATCGAAGACGTTTTAGATTTGTGCCATCATGTAAATGCATCGATGACTGAAGCTCAGAAGATTCGCCACATCATGATGGGCATCCATGAAGGCGTATTCAACATCCTCATGGCCAAAGAGCCCCGCACTGTAAGTGATGTTGTCACGATGTGTCAAAGCTACGAAGAACTTCGTCGTCAACGCATCGTCCCTCGACAACCGGAAGGCACGATTGCGGCTATGTCTGATGGCGCTGTCAGCTCTGCACTTATCCAGGAAATCAAAGACTTCGTACGGGAAGAAGTTGCCCGGCAATTATCATTAATTTCAAACGTTCCGCAATTCAGCTGACACCTCGCTTCAAACATACGTCAGGTTATTCAGGAACAAGTTGCCGAAGCACTTCCGCCCTCTCTACAACCACCTATTCATGCCGCTCCACTGACAGCTCCGCTTATTCATGCCGACGCTGTCCCGACGCCCGGGCCCAGTCCACTGTCTTATGCTGAAGTTACCGCAAGACCACCCCCTCCTGCGCCTTTTCCATCGTACGGTTCGCCTCAGCGGGCATTTTTCACTCAGCGTCGTGCGCCACCTATTCTACGCCCTTGGCGCACAGCTGACAATCGGCCGATTTGCTTTGCATGTGGCCTCCATGGCCATGTTGCACGCATGTGCCGCCGTCGCTCGGCACCGTACGCTTTCTATCAGAGCCCGGTCAACTACGCGCAGCCACCGTCCCCTCTCCGTGCGCCCCCTCAGCCCTCCTCTCACTTTGACCACTTCTCGCATGACAACCGCTCAACCTCTCCGCGCCGTCGCTCTCCGTCGCCGATGCGCCGCCGTTGTACCTCGCCAATGCCGGAAAACCACTAGACGCAGTTCCGCAGGCAAGAACTGCGCATTCGTCGAACAGTGAAAGTCCTGCTTTGCCACCGAACAATTTAATAGAAGTTACCATTGAAAATGTTTGTACTCTTGCGCTTGTAGATACCGGTGCTGCTGTGTCGGTTATGGACGTTAGACTGTGCCGCTTGTTACGAAAAGTTGTTCTGCCATATTCTGGGGTTTCATTGCACACCGCCACTGCTCAGCACATCGAACCGATCGGTACCTGCACGGCTCGAGTCACCATTCAGAACGTTCTCTACGTCATCAGTTTTATCGTTCTCCGTGACTGCTCTCATGACATTATTTTAGGATGGGACTTCTTGTGTCGCAATCGCGCCGTAATTCATTGCGCTCGTGCCGAAGTAGAGTTTTTTCCGCTGTGCACCGCACCGACTGCCGCTAACGCTCTTGGGGAAGCCAAATGCCACGTTGCGGATGCTACTGATATCCCGCCTTCATCTGCTGCGATTGTGCCTATAAACTGTCCCTCTCTTCAAGACTGTACAGTGCTCTTCACCCCATCTTCCCTCTTCGTATCGCGACGCTGTCTTCCCCTGCCCTGCGCCGTCCTTAGTGTAAGAAGCGGACGCACCGAACTAGCCATTACTAACGATTCGTTCTATCCACTCACGTTGCAAAGTGGCGAGTGCGTTGGGCATGCTGAGCCTGTTCGGTCAGAAAATTTTGTGACCGTCCCACTGGTTTTCTCCACCTGTGTCGACACAATATCCCACAACGTCAGTGCCCTTAGCCAACCTCGTTCCTCGTCTGCTTCACCGCCTCTGGCTGCCTTCGACAAAGCCATCGACAGTGCTCTCGCTCCAGATCAACGCGCCAAGCTCCTCGACTTACTGAACCGATTTCGAGCTTCCTTTGACATCCAGCAGGTATCCTTGGGTAGTACGTCAACTGTTTCCCATCACACCTATGCTGGTACGCACGCCCCATTACGCCAACGCCCTTATCGTGTATCAGCCTCAGAGCGCCGCATTATTGATGAGCAAGTCGACGAGATGCTCAGTAGGGGTGTAATTCAGCCTTCCAGTAGCCCTTGGGCGTCCCCGGTCGTTTTAGTCAAGAAGAAAGACGGGTCTATTCGGTTCTGTGTGGACTACCGACGCCTTAATGCGATCACACGAAAGGACGTCTATTCGCTACCACGCATAGACGACGCGCTGGACAGTTTGCATGGAGCGGAATTTTTCTCTTCAATCGATTTACGTTCTGGCTACTGGCAAGTTCCGATGGCTGAAGACGACCGCCCCAAGACAGCTTTTGTCACTCCCGACGGGCTCTATGAGTTCAATGTCATGCCATTTGGCCTCTGTAATGCGCCCGCCACATTTGAACGCATGATGGACAATATTCTCCGCGGTTTGAAGTGGCACAAATGTCTCTGCTACTTGGATGATATTGTTGTATTTTCATCCGACTTCACGACCCACCTAACTCGCCTTGAAACTGTCCTGCAATGCCTTAGCAACGCCGGTCTACAGCTCAATCTGAAAAAGTGCCATTTCGCCGCTCGCCAACTCACTATTTTAGGGCATTTAGTGTCCAAAGATGGCATCCTTCCAGATCCATCTAAACTTCGCGCTGTCGCTGAGTTCTCGAAGCCAACATCTATCAAGCAATTACACAGCTTTATAGGCTTATGCTCCTATTTTAGGCGTTTCGTTCGGAACTTTGCGACCATCATTGCCCCTCTGACGCGACTTCTCAGCGCTCACAAAGATCTTTCTGCCTGGTCCCCGGCTTGCGATGCTGCTTTTACGAAATTGCGCACGATACTTAACTCACCCCCCGTATTGCGCCATTTTGACCCGGCTGCTCCTACTGAAGTGCACACCGATGCCAGCGACGTCGGCCTCGGCGCTGTTCTTGCCCAACGAAAACCCGGTGTTGATGAATACGTTGTGGCGTACGCAAGTCGAACTTTGACCAAAGCCGAGACCAACTACTCGGTGACAGAAAAGGAATGCTTGGCCATTGTTTGGGCACTTCAGAAATTTCGGCCATACTTGTATGGGCGCCCATTCGATGTTGTTACAGGCCACCACGCTTTGTGTTGGTTGTCTGCACTAAAAGACCCCACTGGCCGTCTCGCCCGCTGGTCGCTTAGACTACAAGAGTATGATATCCGAGTCATCTATCGTACAGGGCGTAAGCACTCCGACGCAGACGCTTTATCTCGCTCGCCAGTGTCGCCTGACGCTCCGTTGTCCCCTGCCTCCAGCTCCGCCTTGTCTTCCTTGTCCATCGACGACATGCCATCAGAACAGCGCAAGGATCCGTGGCTTACATTACTAATCGATCTTCTTACGAACTCGTCACTTTCACCGGCTCCTCGCGCCCTTCGTCGTCAAGTGCAGCATTTCGCCCTTCGTGACCGTCTTCTCTATCGACGCAGTTATATGCCAGATGGCCGTAAGTGGCTGCTCGTCGTACCTCGCCACCTGCGTAGTGATATATGCGCTTCTTGCCATAATGATCCGCAGTGTGGTCATTTGGGTGTATTTAAGACTTATGAACGGTTGCGACAGCAGTTTTACTGGCGCGGTATGTACACCTTCGTCAACAAGTATGTGCGTTCATGCATCGACTGCCAGCGTCGCAAGCCTTCTCCTCTCCATCAGCCGGCTCCGCTACAGCATCTTCCGTGCCCGTACCGACCATTCGATCGTGTTGGCATCGATTTGTATGGACCCCTGCCATATACACCTGCAGGGAATCGTTGGATCATCGTGGCCGTCGATCACCTTACTCGCTATGCGGAGACAGCAGCACTTCAGGATGCCACCGGACCCAACATCGCGCCCTTTCTTCTTCATCATCTTATTCTGCGGCACGGGGCCCCTCGTGAACTTCTAAGTGATCGAGGAAAGTCTTTCCTATCCGAGGTTGTCGAAGCGTTCCTACGCGAATGTCAGACCATCCACCGGACAGCCAGCGCGTACCACCCTCAAACCAATGGCCTCACAGAGCGCTTCAACCGCACGCTGGGTGACATGATGTCCAAGTACATCGCCTCCGACCACTCCGATTGGGACAAGATTCTCCCATTTGTAACCTATGCCTATAACACTGCCGTTCAAGCAACTACCGGATTCTCACCATTTTTTCTGCTGTACGGGCGTGAACCTTCGTCTCCACTCGACACCATCCTCCCCTACCGTCCTGATATGTCAGAGTACACATCACTTTCAGCAGCTGCCAGGCACGCTGAAGAATGTCGCAGGCTGGCTCGCTCGCTTACTTCGGACGAGTAAGCCCAGAAGAAAGCGCACAGCGACAGCAGCCACCCTCTGCATCAATTCTCTCCCGGTGCTCACGTATGGCTTTGGGTCCCATCGACACCACCAGGTCTTACCAGCAAGTTTACTGCCAAATACCACGGACCATATGTAGTGCTCCAACAGACGTCTCCCGTCAATTACCTTGTTGAACCGCTAGCCGCTTCCACCGACCTTCGTCGCCGTTGGCGTGAGATTGTTCACGTGGACCGTTTGAAACCCTATTACGATCCCGCTATCCTTCCGTCTCCTTGAGTCGCCAGGATGGCTCCTCTTTTCTGCGGGGGCAAGATTGTAAAGAGGAAGTTCCAATTAGGCGGACAGATCGCCGAGAAAGAGGAAGTGCCTTTTGCGGACAAGCTGTCTACAAGCTGAGCCACCCCCGCTCCGGTCTTACTCGCTACAACTGCCCACTACCAGTGCCTGGATCCCCGCTTAACAATATATTACACAACAATCTCAAATTACATATAATTGGATAGCTTATGTCGAGTATTATTGCACAGAACTAATAATATGGGTTAATTTTTTATCGCCATAGACACAGTTCGCCACAATACACCAGATTTAGCCTAATTCAGAGCAAGATACTGTAATCCTGACGGAGCTTTCTTGATAGTGGGGTACAATTATACACAACATAAGCTATTCAAAGATATATAACTTTAACATTTAGCATGGCACTAAAGGTTTATTGCAATTACCAATTTAGCGTTAATAAGGAACACCCATTATTATTTCTGTGCAATAGAACTCGGCATAAGCTATCCAAAGATGTATAAATTCACTTTGTAGCATAACATATATATTTATTTGCAATTAACAAATAAACAATAATTATATACACCCACTAGTAGATCTGTGCAATGATACTTAACATATGCTATCAAGTGATATATTGTCACGTAGTAGTGACGAGGTCGACGACACAAATGAAGGGGTCGATAATTGCACTAAAGAAACTCTTTATTTGGGCTGACTTGCGCCCGCAAAAGAACTAAGCAACTCGGCGGCGGCGATAGAAACAAACGTGCTCGTCGATCGTCGAACAAAGAATGCTCGTCACACTCGGCAACGCTCAATTTAAAGGCTGCACAGAACAATCTAGATAACGTCGCAAACAGCTACCAGCACGGGCTGGAACATTGTGGAAAGACACCCGAGTGGCCGGAACCTTCCAGACAGATCTCGGTGCGGCTTGCGCTACGACAAAACTGATAAAGGTGTGACTCGCGACATCGAGCAGTAACAAACAAAGATTACAGAACTGATACGCGGTCCAGAATCAGAGTGATAAGCCTGTATGCCGGCGGCTGTTAAAAAACAACAAATACTGTTTTGCAGGTTTCGCGGCATTACTCCCCCCTTAAAAAAACATCGCCTCGATGTTTCAAAACAAAGAAACTTAAACATAAACACTGCAAAGTTTAAACACCACAGATTCTTTAACGCGCGTAATATGGCTTCATTCGTACAACATGTACAATTTCTGGGCGTGCGCGTCGCCGTTGTGATGCTGATGTTCCGTCGGGAATGACTTCATAGTCCAGGGGTCCGACGCGGCGAAGGATTTTATATGGCCCAAAGTATCGACGCAACAACTTTTCACTTAATCCGCGACGGCGAATTGGTGTCCAAACCCACACTTGGTCTCCTGGATTGTACTCTGCGTGGCGTCGTCGTAAATTGTATCGTCGGCTGTCGGTGCGCTGTTGGTCTTTAATACGCAGCCGTGCGAGTCGTCGGGCTTCCTCTGCACGCTGCAGGTAGGCGGCGACGTCAAGGTTGTCCTCGCTGGTTACGTGCGGCAGCATTGCGTCGAGCGTCGTCGTTGGCTCCCTGCCGTACACAAGCTTAAACGGGGTCGCTCTGGTCGTCTCCTGGACTGCCGTGTTATACGCGAAGATCACGTACGGCAAGATGGCGTCCCAGGTCTTGTGTTCAGCGTCGACGTACATAGCGATCATGTCCGCGATCGTTTTGTTCAGGCGCTCCGTAAGGCCATTGGTCTGGGGATGGTACGCAGTTGTTCGTCGATGGCTTGTGTGACTGTATTCCAGGATGGCTTGCGTCAACTCTGCCGTAAACGCCGTTCCCCTGTCCGTGATGAGCACTTCTGGGGCGCCGTGTCGCAAGAGAATTTGTTCGACAAAAAATTTGGCGACTTCTGCCGCGGTACCATTTGGTAGTGCTCTTGCTTCGGCGTAACGGGTAAGGTAGTCAGTGGCCACGATGATCCACTTGTTACCCATAGACGAAGATGGAAAGGGGCCGAGGAGATCCATCCCAATTTGTTGAAAGGGCAGGATTGGGGGCGGAATCGGGTTTAGTAGTCCTGCTGGTCTGTTCGGCGGCGTCTTGCGTCGTTGGCACTCACGACACGTCTTCACGTAGTGGGCAACTTCGGCAGGCAGTCGCGGCCAGTAATACTTCTCCTGGATTCGACGCAACGTGCGCGCAAATCCGAGGTGGCCTGCTGTTGGCTCATCGTGCAACGCCTGCAGAATTTCTTGCCGAAGGGTTTTAGGCACTACGAGAAGCTGCGCGGTCTTGTTAGGTGCGAAGTTCTTCTTCACGAGGAGGCCATTGCTTAACGTGAAGGATGATAAATGTCGTCTGAACACACCAGGAGGGGAAGCGGTCTTTCCTTCCAAGTAATCGGCTAGCGCTTTCAGCTCAGGGTCTGATCGCTGTTGTTCTGCGAAACTGTTGGCGCTTACCGGTCCCAAAAAGGCGTCATCGTCATCGTCCTTCGGGGGAGAATCGACGGGAGCGCGGGATAAGCAGTCTGCGTCGGAATGCTTCCGGCCCGACTTATAGACTACAGTCATGTCAAATTCTTGAAGTCGTAGGCTCCATCTGGCAAGGCGGCCGGAAGGATCTTTCAAATTAGCCAGCCAGCAGAGCGCGTGATGGTCGCTTACCACCTTGAATGGTCGGCCGTATAGGTATGGACGAAACTTAGAAGTAGCCCAGATGATCGCAAGGCACTCCTTCTCGGTCGTCGAGTAATTGACTTCGGCTTTTGTGAGAGACCTGCTAGCGTAGGCGATTACTTTTTCCTGTCCGGCAGTCTTCTGGACGAGAATGGCTCCTAGGCCTACACTGCTCGCGTCGGTGTGAATTTCGGTCTCGGCGTTTTCATCAAAGTGGCCAAGTACAGGAGGGCATTGCAGGCGGCGCTTAAGTTCGTTGAAGGCTTCTCCTTGCGGCGCTTCCCATTTAAAAGGTACGTCAGCCTTTGTAAGCTGCGTCAACGGTTCGGCGATCCGCGAAAAGTTTCTGACAAATCGTCGATAATAAGCGCACAGCCCAAGGAATCGGCGCACAGCTTTCTTGTCGGCAGGCGGTGGGAATTGTGCGATTGCAGCTGTTTTCTCCGGGTCTGGGCGAATACCGTCCTTGCTAACGATGTGACCTAGGAACCGGAGTTCTTCGTAGGCGAAGTGACACTTCTCTGCTTTTAGCGTTAGTCCCGATGACTTGATGGCTTCCAGCACTGTCTGTAGTCGTTTTAGGTGGTCTTCAAAGTTTGACGAGAAGACAACAACGTCGTCCAAATACACCAAACAAATTTGCCACTTCAAGCCTGCCAGGACTGTGTCCATTACTCGTTGAAACGTGGCTGGTGCGGAGCAGAGCCCAAATGGCATCACCTTGAACTCATAAAGGCCGTCCGGTGTGATGAATGCGGTCTTTTCGCGATCTCTTTCGTCGACCTCAATTTGCCAATATCCGCTCTTCAGGTCCATCGATGAGAAGTACCTTGCATTGCAGAGCCGGTCGAGAGTGTCGTCGATGCGGGGAAGCGGGTAGACATCCTTCTTCGTTATGCTATTCAAGCAGCGATAATCAACGCAGAAGCGAAGTGTGCTGTCTTTCTTCTTGACCAAAACGACTGGTGCCGCCCAGGGGCTGTTCGATGGCTGGATTACGTCATCACGCAGCATTTCCTCAACTTGATCGCGAATGGCCTGGCGTTCTCGCGGCGATACACGATAAGGGCTTTGGCGCAGAGGTCGGGCGTGTTCGTCCGTGATTATGCGATGCTTGGCCAGTGGTGTTTGTCGTACCTTCGATGACGATGAGAAGCACTCCCCGTAGTTTCGAAGCAGACTGAGAATCTGGTCTTTCCTGTTGTGGGTCAATGCCGGGTTGATGTCAAATGTGGGCTGACGGAATAGGCCCGGTGCGTCTTCCAGCGTTTGGTCGTGGAGGGAGAATACATCTTTGAGGTCGGCTAATTCGTCGAGAAAAGCGATCGTCGTGCCCTTGTTGAGATGCCGGTACTCTTCGGTGAAGTTTGTTACCAGCACCTGAGCTTGACCTCTCCGGAATTTCGCGATGCCTCTTGCGATGCCGACACCTCGTTCTAAGAGCAATTGGATATTTCCTTCGACGATGCCTTCAGCGGTTTCAATGTTTGCGCTACCTACGCAGACTGCGATGCTTGATCGGGGCGGGACGGTCAATTCTTCATCGAGGACGTTTAGAGCGATGTGTTGCATCGACGTCGTCGTAGCAGGAATGGCTTTGTCTGCAGAGAGCTTGATGAGCTTGGATCGCAGGTCGATGATAGCCCTATGTTCATTTAGGAAGTCTATACCTAAAATCACGTCGCGGGAGCACTGCTGCAAGACCACAAAGCTGGTGGGGTAAGTACGCCCATTTACGGTTATTCTTGCAGTGCATCGTCCCGATGGAGTAATCAGGTTGCCACCTGCGGTGCGAATCAGCGGGCCATTCCAAGCGGTGGTAACTTTTCTGAGCTGAGAGGCTAACGGTCCACTAATGACTGAATAGTCAGCTCCGGTGTCTACTAGGGCAGTGACTCTGCGACCGTCGATATCAACTTCAAGGTCACTTGTTCGCGTCCTCGCATTGCACGTGGGCCTTAGTGTCCGATCTCGGCTTCGTCGTTTCTTCAGGTCATGGCCGGGGCATACCGTTGTTACTTCGCTGGGCGGCGGTGTCTGCTTGCACTCTGGTCGTGTTGTCGGCGATGTCGTCGTGTGGAGCGGCGATGAAATGGTTGCGTCGTTAGTGGTCGTCGGCGGCGGATGATCTTCTTCTTTTCGCCGTTGAGCAACCTTACCTCCAAAGGTTGCTGCCTTTAGTTTCCCCTACGGGGGCTTGGGGACCTTCCGCGCACACTACCATCATAGTTACGTCCTGGCGACGCAAAGCGGGCCCTGTACGGCGATGGAGACCTGAATCGACGGCTTGGTGGCGCAATCTCACCGCTACGCAGATAGTTGTCGATTTCTTGCGGTCGTTCACCTGGGCGTGGTCGTGGAGCGTCGACTGCAAATCCGCGGAGACCGATTCGTCGGTACGGGCAGTGCCGCAGAATGTGGCCGGCCTCACCGCAGTGGAAGCATAATGGGCGGTTGTTCGCTGTCCTCCATGCGTCGCACTTCCTGGGGCTTGTTGGTCGTTGGTAGGCTTGGCGGGCGGGAGCCAAGGGACGGTTTTCAGGAACAGGCCGGTAGCGGCGAGGGCTCGGAAAGTCATCACGTCGGGGCGGAGGGCGACGTAATGCACCAGCGTAGTTCATCGCTGTTGCCTCTTGTGCTGGAAAAGTCGCAGCCGTCGCTTCAGGAACGCCCAGCGCCTGCTGGACTTCTTCACGGACGACGTCCGCGAGTGTCGCCACCTGGGGTTGTTGCGATGATGGCTGCATTCTGCGGAGCTCTTCTCGCACGATCTCCCGGATGATGTCCCGAAGGTTCTCTCCGCTTGCAGATGCGCTGGGGTAGTGGCATGAGTAGTCTGGTTGAAGTGGTCGCTCGTAGTGGCGCATCCGGGTGTACAACGTCTTCTCGATGGCAGACGCTTCCGTTTCAAATTCCGCCACTGTTGTTGGCGGATTTCGGACAAGATTTGCAAAAAGCGATTCTTTGACGCCTCGCATTAAAAATTTGACTTTCTCAGCTTCAGTCATGTTAGGGTTAGCGCGGCGAAAGAGGCGCTTCATCTCTTCAACGTACGCCAGCACAGGCTCGTTAGGAAGTTGAAGTCTTGACTGAAGGAGGTCCTGGGCTCTTTCTTTTCGGACGACGCTTGAAAAGGCAGTCAAAAACGCTTCCTTAAAAATGTCCCAGTCCTTCATAGCTGCCTCATGATTTTCGAACCAAACTCGGGCATGTCCTTGAAGAACGAAGTAGACTTGCCTGAGTTTCGTGGCGTCGTTCCAGCCATTGAATTCTGCCACACGGTCGAAAAGGTCCACCCAGTCTTCTGCATCTTCATCCGGTCGTCCATGGAAGCAGGGGGGCTCACGGGGTTGAACGAAAACAACCGGTGCTGTAGGCTGGGCCATTGTGAGCGTCGATGTCTTCCGAGATCGAGTAGGGTCAGGCAGCAGACCGTGTTCGGGTTGTAGGCCTTGAAGTCGGCGGCTGGCTCGTTGACCTGTAGGATGGTTTTCCAGGGCGACAGGAACACGGCTTGGGTCTTCGCTTGAAGGATCAAAGGCAGCACCTCCACCAGATGTCACGTAGTAGTGACGAGGTCGACGACACAAATGAAGGGGTTGATAATTGCACTAAAGAAACTCTTTATTTGGGCTGACTTGCGCCCGCAAAAGAACTAAGCAACTCGGCGGCGGCGATAGAAACAAACGTGCTCGTCGATCGTCGAACAAAGAATGCTCGTCACACTCGGCAACGCTCAATTTAAAGGCTGCACAGAACAATCTAGATAACGTCGCAAACAGCTACCAGCACGGGCTGGAACATTGTGGAAAGACACCCGAGTGGCCGGAACCTTCCAGACAGATCTCGGTGCGGCTTGCGCTACGACAAAACTGATAAAGGTGTGACTCGCGACATCGAGCAGTAACAAACAAAGATTACAGAACTGATACGCGGTCCAGAATCAGAGTGATAAGCCTGTATGCCGGCGGCTGTTAAAAAACAACAAATACTGTTTTGCAGGTTTCGCGGCAATATATATAAGCAGAGGTAGTGTATTATATATTTATTCGCAATTAACAAACTAGTGATAAATAATTAACCCATAATATTAGTTCGTTGCAATAATACTCGACGTAAGCTACCCAATGATACATATTTCGACGTTTTAGTGTAACATATATATTTATTCGCAATTACCAAATTAGCACTAAATGATTAACGCCTATTATTAGGTCTGTCCACCCTCTATACGCAGTGCCTGGTGTCATCGACAGTACCGGAACCATGGAAGAATGCAAACATTATCCTCATTCACATGAAAGGGGACTCTAAGGATCTTAAAAATTACAGACCAATCAGCTTACTGTCTGTTATATATAAGGTATTTACTAAGGTAATCGCTAATAGAATCCGGACAACCTTAGACTGCAATCAAGCAAAGGATCAAGCAGGGTTTCGGAAACGGTACTCTACTATCGATCATATCCATACCATCAATCAGGTAATAGAAAAATGCTCGGAATATAACCAGCCCTTATACATAGCATTCATTGATTACGAAAAAGCATTTGACTCAGTTGAAACCTCGGCAGTGATGCAGGCATTGCGAAATCAGGGGGTAGACGAGCCGTACGTGAAAGTGCTGGAAGATATATATAGTGGCTGTACAGCAACCATAGTTCTGCATAAAGAAAGTAACAAAATTCCCATAAAGAAAGGTGTTAGGCACGGAGACGCAATCTCCCCAGTACTGTTCACAGCTTGCTTAGAGGAAGTATTTAGAGACTTGGAATGGGAGCAGTTGGGGATAAGGGTAGATGGAGAATACCTCAGTAATCTGCGATTTGCTGATGACATTGCCTTGCTAAGCAACTCGGGGGATGAACTGCAAATAATGATTGATGACCTAGACAGAAAAACTGGAAAGGTAGGCTTGAAAATCAATATGCAGAAGACTAAGACAATATTTAACAGCCTTGGGAAGGAAGAACAGTTTACATTTGGTAGCGAAATACTGGAATTAGTAATCGAATATGTCTACTTAGGACAGGTAGTAACCGCAGATCCGGACCATGAAAAGGAAATAACAAGAAGAATAAGACTGGGATGGAGCGCATTTGGCAAGCACTCGCAGATTATGACTAGCAGCTTACCGGCATCGCTCAAGAGGAAAGTGTACAACAGTTGCATCTTGCCTGTACTCACCTATGGGGCTGAAACGTGGAGGCTAACCAAGAGAGTTCTACTTAAGTTGAAGACAACTCAGTGGGCTATGGAACGAAAAATGGTAGGGGTAACATTAAGAGATAGAAAGCGTGCAGAGTGGGTCAGAGAAATAACTCAAGTTATCGACATTCTAGTGGAAATTAACAAGAAGAAATGGACATGGACAGGACATGTAGTGCGAAGAGAGGATAACCGATGGTCGCTTAGGGTAACAAACTGGATTCCAAGGGAAGGAAAGCGTGGCAGGGGGTGGCAGAAAGTTAGGTGGGAGGATGAGATTAAGAAGTTCGCAGGGGTCAAGTGGATGCAGCTAGCACAGAACCGGGTTAAGTGGAGAAATATGGGAGAGGCCTTCGCCCTTCAGTGGGTATAATCAGGCTGATGATGATGATGATAAAGATGATTAGGTATGTGCAATAATACTCGATATAAGCTATTTAATGATACATATCTTGAGTTAGTAGTGAAGCATATATATTTATTCGCAATTAACAAATTAGCGATAATAGTTTAGCGTCTACCAATTATTATTTGCTATAATACTTCACACAGGTTTTCCAACCATGCATGACTTCATGGTGTAGCATATTTCATACTTAGTTGCAATTAACAAAAGAGCGATGGATAATTGAAAAGGGCAATTAGCTAGTCTAGCGCAATTTTACTCGCATAGTTATCTAAAAATTTATGACTTGAAGGTATAGCGAAATATTTAATAGCAAATTACAAATTAGTGACAACTCATTAATCCCCGCAACTAGTACAGTGTTATACTTGACAAGCTATCCAGTGATATATCATTAAATTTAGCATAATGTTCAAATTTATTCCCATTGACATAATTCGCAGTAGACGTTTGTCTTCGATTTGTCAAGTGCAACTGTACTAGACAAAATGGCCAATGGTAGAACATTTGTTCCCATTAAACTTGATATTTCTTCTTTCGAAGAGTTTCCAAGGTGGAGAGCAGACTTTTCTAAAAAAGTCATACTGAGTTTCGCCACAACTGCACAAGAGAAGCGGACTGAGTAGCACGGTCTCGCCACTGCAGAGCGCGGCATCTGAACGCTCCGTGGACATAGGTCCGATAACAGCGCGGCGAGAGAGAGGCACGACACTTGTTTTTCGCGTCTCGATGCACGTAGGGCGATGTTGGAGGAAGGTAGCAGGGCGCCAGTATTTGCAAACGCGCGCCGAGACCGGTGATGCAAATATCCAGAGTCCAGACGCCCTCTTTCGTAGCGAGCGGCAGCGGCGAAACCATAGAGGAAGAAAGGCAGAACGGACGAACGCCGCACACAGAGTTCCGAAGGCGTGTTACTTTAGAGCGCGAGAGGGAGGGAGAAAGTGTCGTCACATAGGGCACCCTCGTACCGAGCGCCGGGCAGAGATAGCAGCGCCGCGGTGCTGCCCGGCAGCCGCTCCGCGGACTGAAGCCGTGGGCCGTGTATGTTTGAAAACCACTGTACGTTTATTTGCTCCCCTTATTAGGTGTTATATTCCGTATCATAATGCTGAATATGATATTTAAGTGCTGATGTTTTAGTTTTAGTCTGTAATATATTGTAACTTTGATACTATAAATATATTGCCAGTGTGTTGTTCTTTTCACTTTTTTTATTGCAAGAGACTGTAATGTGTATGGTATGCTACTTCGTGTAGCTTTCACGTGCTGAAATGAGAAGTTCTTTTTCTTATATTCGCTAGTGCCATGTATTTGTCCCCCGGGGCTTTGTCAAGCGTGTGCCAACCTCAGTTCAGTTCAGTTAAGTTTTATTCCTTAAAGGACGACTTTCAGAGGGTGTTACATAAGGGATGGGAACACAGTTGAAAATACGAACAAACAGGATTATTTAACATCGAAGATGATCTTTTACACGTGCTTAAAAAACAGATGCCGAAGCGATGACGACGATGTCATACACTTGAAAATGTGAGAAAAAAAACAACAATGATTATTTTACATTGAAGATGATCTCTTACACGTAGCCAAGGGTACCATTCCAGATATCTCTGGAAATAAATGCCATTGATTGATTGATCGATTGATTGATCGAAATAAACTTAGCCATTTTCGCAAGACAGCATAGGAACCTCGGTCGAAGAAACGAAATCGATATCTAGAATAAATTTCATCAAGAGATGCATCAAATCTTATTCCCCCGCGGGACAGCTCGGTTGCTTATAGTTTGCACAAGGAGGATTGGATGTTTTCTGGTCGCAGGGGGTCACATTTATACCTCTGTTGAATTCAGAAATGGGTAGAAAGTAAGGAGATACTCGGAGGACTTCAGAACGGCTTTAATATGGTAGGCGCTTACATGATAGACTGTTTGTGCTTACCCAATGCATCGAAATATCTAGAGTGAACAATAGACCTTTGTATTTAGCCTTCCTGTACATAAACCGACCACTACTGCTGAAGAAGCTGACGTTGAAAGATTTTATGCGGACCTACAATGCCTTTTAGACCTCACCCCATCATCAGACGTCGTTTTTCTCATAGGAGACTGAAATGCTAAGGTCGGGAATCAAGAAAGATCCGGAATTATAGGCAAGTTCGGTCTTGGCGAGCCAAATGAAGCTGGGCAGAGGCTAGTAGAGTTTTGTCAAGAAAACAACCTGACCATAGCGAATACTCATTTTCAACAGCACAAGAGGCGCCTGTACACATGGACTTCACCGGACGGTCTGTACAGGAATCAGATCGATTATATTCTTTGCCGGCAGAGATGGAGAAGCGCTATACAAGCAGTAAAAACAAGGCCTGGGGCCGATTGTGGCACCGATCATCAGCTTCTTGTTGCCAAAATTAAGCTTCGATTGAGGAAAACGCAGAAAACTAGAAGGCCTTGCAGGTATGATCTGGATCAAATTCCATTAGAATATGCTGTGGAAGTGAGGAATCGATTTCAAGAATTAGAGCTAGAAGACAGAGAGCCCGAAGAGATGTGGACTGATGTTCGTGATATAATACAAGAAGTTGCTACTAAGGTAGTTCCAAAGCAAAAGAAATGCGAGAAAGCAAACTGGTTATCTGAAGAGGCTTTGCAAATAGCTGAGGAAAGGAGGATGGCAAAAGTTATGGGGGAAAGAGAAAGATACAAGGTTCTCAATGCGGATTTTCAAGAAATAGCAAGGAGAGATAAGAATGCCTTCCTGAGCACACAGTGCCAAGCAGTTGAGGGCAACAGCCAATTAAGGAACACAAGAGCTCTGTATAAGACAATCAAAGATATCAAAGGAAGCTTCTGTGCTAAGCTGGGCATGATAAAGGACAAACGAGGCAAGGACAAGAACAAAGCTAGCGGAATTGGCGGCATTCCAGCTGAGTTGCTTCAAAACCTCAACCATGACGCTGTTAACATTCTGCATACATTATGTCAGAAGATTTGGACAACCCTGTTACATCCTGTTGGGAGGTCAGTTTACATCCACATTCAAAAGAAAGGCAGTGCCAAAGATTGTTCCAACTACCGCACGATCGCGCTTATTTCGCATGCTAGCAAGGTGATGTTGAAAATCCTCCAAGGTAGGCTGCAGCAGTATGTGGATCGGGAGCTTCCGGAAGTGCAACCTGGGTTTCGCAAGGGCAGAGGAACTAGAGACCAAATTGCCAACCTTCGCTGGATCATGGAAAAAGCAAGAGAGTTCCAGAAACCCATCTACTTCTGCTTTATTGATTATGCGAAAGCATTTGACTGCGTAGATCACAGCAGATTGTGGCAAGCTGTCCAAGAGATGGGAGTTCCAATTCACCTCATCTGTCTCCTCAGGAACCTGTATGAAGGACAAGAAGCCACAGTCAGAACTGGGCGTGGTCTTACTGATTGGTTTCCGATTGAGAAAGGAGTGAGGCAAGGCTGCATACTGTCGCCCTACCTATTTAACCTATATGCAGAGTGCGTCATGAGGAAGGCCGGTCTGGACGAGTCTTCAAATGGAGTGAAGATTGCTGGAAAACCTTACAAAACCCTAGTCAGACCAATTATTGAATATGCCAAAGTAGTATGGGATCCTCACACAGCAACTAACATTCACAAGCTAGATAGGATTCAGCGGCTCGCTGCAAGGTTTATATATAATAAATACTGCCGTAACCATTCTTCAACAGACCTCTGCCAACAAGCCCAACTACCAATGTTAGAAAGCAGAACCAGGTATGAAAGACTGAAAACTCTTTACCTCATTATCAATAATTATCTAAAATTAATAAATCAGACTACTTTGAGATCAAAACTAATGAGACATCAAGGTATCGTCATAGGAGGTTCATTCCATTGCCGGCTATAAAAAGTAATTGCTTCAAGTTTAGGTATTTCCCGCGAACTTGTAAGGACTGGAACTCTCTTCCAGATTCTGCTGTTCGATCATCATCATTATCTGAATTTGTACGCCATTTAGAAAATTTCATCTATGGCTCTACCACAGGGTGATGAGGTTCTATTGCTGTTGTGTAGGATGGCTGTTGTTCTGATTCCTGTGCAATTCATTTTTGTTTTGTTTGTGTGTGTATTCAGAGACAATTTTTGATTGACTATTGATTTTCATTGTCTTCTATATTGCTCATTTTGTGTTTTGTATTTTCCATTCCTGTTACAGCCCCTTATGGTGGCTGACAGTATTAATAAATGAAATGAACAACCTCAGATATGCGGATGATACCACTTTAATGGCAGAAAGTGAAGTGGAACTCAAGAAACTTCTGATGCGCGTACAAGAAGAGAGTGAGAAGTTTGGGCTTAAACTGAACATTAAAAAGACAAAGATCATGGCGTCTTGCCCTATCAAGTCCTGGAGCATCAATGGACAAGAAGTGGAAGCTGTGACAGATTTTCTCTTCTTGGGCTCCAAGATTACCTCGGAAGGAGACTGCAGCCATGAAATTAAGAGACGCCTGCTTCTGGGAAAGAGAGCAATGGTCAGCCTTGACCGCCTAGCAAAGAGCAGAGACATTAGTCTCCCAACCAAGATCCGTATAACTTCTGCTATGGTCTTTCCAGTTGTGATGTATGGATGCGAGAGTTGGACTGTGAAAAAGGCTGATCGCCGAAGAATAGACGCGTTTGAATTGTGGTGCTGGCGATGACTCTTGAGAGTTCTTTGGGCTGCCAGAAAATCAAATCAGTCGATATTGTCGACCATAAACCCTGACTGCTCGTTGGAGGGTCAAATTCTAAAGTTAAAGCTCAGCTACTTTGGTCATCTGATGAGAAGAGAGGAGTCGCTGGAGAAAGATTTGATGTTGGGAAAGGTTGAGGGTCGCCGGAGAAGGGGTAGGTAGCGAACGCGATGGTTAGATGGCATCCTCGAGGCACGGCAGATGAAGTTATGTGATGTTAGGAAGATAGTGAGAGACCGGAAAGCGTGGCGTGACATGGTCCATAGGGTCACGAAGAGTCGGACACGATTGAACGACTGAACTGAACTGAACTGAAGTACATAAACGGGGCGCACAACAACGTAAACAGGAACTCTTGTAGAGCATAATAAAAAAAGAAGGTATCGGTTATGAGATAATAGAGTTCCTACAGGAAATATACCGGGATAACAAAGCAGAAATTACATGGGAAGGGATAAGAAGTACGGGCGCTATCAAGGTATGCAAGTGATTAAGACAGGGTTGTACTCTATCACCGCTGCTTTTCATGCATTATATGATAAATATGTAACGGCGGATACAAGAAAGTAACCTAGGTTTTAACCTGTCATATAGATTAGGTGGAAAGGCGGTAGAGCAGTGCCTCCCTGGTTTGATGTATGCAGACGATATTGTGCTGCTAGCTGAGAGTCTGGAAGAATTTCAAACTCTAGTTAAGTATTGCGGAGACGATGGGGACGCTCTAGGCTTCAGTTCCAGCGCAGTTAAGTCGGGTCTGATATTTTCAACGGCTCAACTTATCAGGGTCCCAAAATACAAGGCTATGAAATACCCGGAATGGCAGAATATAAATATCTGGGTGTATGGGTAAAGGAAGGATTGGCAACAACATTTCCCGGGCTAGTTGGTTCATAGTGAAATTGGGTTAACTGCGCGAGAAAGTTGGACAACGGGAAGAAACACATACGACACTTAGAAGCGCAGACTGTCAACTTTATTGTGCAAGGCGTATTTAAGCGCTCTCTTCTACTTGCAAAATCATTTGCAATCCACGTGAACACAAAAGAAACACTGTGTTTCCAAAATCAGCAAGAAAGATACTAAACCATGAAAAGACATAGATGAAGCAAACTCTGGGCCGGGCCTAAATCACACAGTAGTGCATTATTGCATTCCGCTACGATGTGGTAGGACATATATAGGACACACAGGAAGATGTCCCAATCAAAGGGCACAACAGCCCTGTCGTAAAGTAAGGAACAAAGCCGGTGGCTTCCTGGCTGAACATTGTATGAATTGCAGGAAAAAGGACTGCGCTCCATTTTTTGAGAGAACGCGTTTATTGGTTAAGGCTAATGACAGATGGGAAAGATTAGTGATTGAAGTTTTTCACATAGGCACATCTGAGAACTGCGTCAGCAAGAGTTCCATAACCCTGACATCGAAAGAATTTTCATTTTTAGAAGGTTTTGTACTTTGTAGGAAAGGCCCAGTTTCTTTACAACTCATTTTTATTTATTCTTTTCTGTTTCCCAAAAGCTGTTTGGTTCGGTTCATTTGGTGGTTTTATTCTTTAATTCTTAATATGCCTCTCAGTTTTTTATGCCTGATATTCGCCCCGTTCAAGTTTTGCTATGTAATTTTTGGTCCTAATGCCTTTTTGCTTTTTAATGGTTTTGGTCTCTTGACCTGGTGCCTGTTCATTGTTTCTTATAACTTTACACCGCTTTTAAGAGCTGATGAACCTTTTATACAATGTTTTTTTTTGGGTTTCGGTTTAGACTAAGTGTTTTTCACGGCTCCTGTATTTGACGTAGCCTTCAAGTGCTGATGAACACTTTTGGGCATAGGTATTAGATGCTGGGGGGTATTCGGAAAAAAATATGGTTCCCGGGCTTACTTTCGGAAATGCGGTTTTGTGAATAAAACCAGAGGTACAGGGTACAGTAGAAATAAATCAGAGAGTGATCGGACGATTGGCACCTGGTGCCCATGGCAAAACCACAAATGGGGTGGTACAGGGAGATATGGGCTGGGTTGCATTCGAAGTACGGGAAGCTCAGAGTAAAATATTATTGACAGGAACAGGTGGAGAGCTAATATATTTCAATACCTATACCTGGAAAACGTTGACTCACAATGGAGAAAAAGAACTAGAAAACTAACCAGTAAGTATGCTAGTCACAAGGACGGAGAAATAAAGAGCGTTAAGCAAAAGGTGAAAAACACGGAAGGTAAAAATTGGATAAATTCTACGGAGAAAAAAAAAAGAGTGTGGAGCTATACTGAAAGTGAAACAGGCAGATCAGGAAGGAAGCTTTCTTTGATAACTCAAGAGGCAGTGCCCTACGTTTTGAAGCTGGATCAGCGTGCCTTAGAACACGCCGCTACAAAAAAGAAATTTAACCATGAAGATGACACATGTGAAGTATGCGGTAAATCCACAATAACAATTAACCATCTTATATTCGAATGGGATGGTATCCATTCGGAAGTCGATGCAGGCGCAATCACTCTTCCTGAAGCTCTGGAGTTCAAACATAGCTGTGGCCGGGTGAATGAACCTGTGGTGGCAGCTAGCAAAAATGATTGGAAGTTGTAGGCTTAAAAGCAGAAAAGTGACATAATGTTAGTAATGTAGAAACCAAAATTCAAATAATGAAATGATGGTATAGTTAACCAATCTAAGACAATAATTAAGATATGGGGGAAAAACAAGCATGGTAGGCTATCATTATCGTTTTTTTTCCTACATCCTAATTATTATTTTGCATCGGTTACCTATGCCATCATTCCATTTCTTAAAGTTTTGTTTCTACATTACTAACATTATGTCACTTTTCTGCTTTTAAGCCAGCAGTCTTCCAATCGTTTTCTTTTTTCTTTTTCGTATGCTACCAGGTCTTTTTAAAGGGGACGCTCCCATTTTCCATCAATCCATCCATGAAGAACTTGCCAGTTCGAAGTGAGCTGCCAATTTTTAATATAAAAATATATACATACCAACACATTCTGGACATTTTATAGGAGAGCTCGAATGTATTTTCTTCTCATATTTTTTGACCACACGATAATAATCAATATATTTGCCGGTAATCACTGAACAGGGTTTATGAGGTCTGCTGTATGTTTCCGGGAACACGTGTAATTTATTTACATTACACTCTATGTGATTTCTTTTGAGAGCAGGACAACGTGTGAAACCGAACGTACACTAGCTTTGGGGAGATTAAATCCTTGTTATCAATATATCGGTAAAGTGTCTTAAGTCATTCCACAGCTGCCTCACTGTTATTTCGCCTTTACCAAAGACTTGGGTGCTCAGTGTGGGTCACATGAAGAGCGAAATATTGCTGCGCATAGGAAGCGCAGGTTATTTATATTAATTTGTTGATTACATGCGTTTTACAATGCTCCGCAGTTTCCTCATAATTATATCGAAAATCTGAAGCAGTCTCAACAATTCTCTGCGACAACAGGTAAAATGTTGCAAGGAAAATTCCACTATTCCTAGGCAGATTGCAACAATCTCATACAGAACCCAGTCGAAAATAAACTAATGAACCGTGTCAAAGATACGAAAAATTATACGGTAGTTCTGTCGTAAACGTCTAATTTTTCTGTCGCCATCGAGTACTTTTCTGTAGTTCTGTCGTTTGTTCTTAAGTTCTGTTTTTTGTAGTACTTTTATGTTGTTTGGCCGCACAGTAATTCTCTCATTACAAACAAAAATTTTCTGTAGTTTTTTCCAACTGGGGCCCTTCATAAAAGTGCTTCATTATATCCCACAATTTCCTCTCTATCAAAAAGCTATCTCAGAACTAGGCCTTAATCGAGGCAGGCCGAACATTTATCCGCGCTGATGACGTATACTTACTGATAAAATGATTTCTGACAAACGGGCACCAAAGAAATCTGATAAACGTTCTCGTCACTCCGCCGTGGCGGCACTCTTCATTCCCGATCACAGAAAACATAAAAGTAGAAGAGCCGTCGGATGTATTGCAGAGCTCCATATATGAAGAAAAAAAAACCCTCCCTTGTGGTAAAAACAGTGATAAATCCTCAAAAATTGCATGTGAGCTTACCGAAGTCAGTACTATGTTATGTGGAGTTTCAACATTGCTGTTATCGATATGAAGCTTGCTTTAGTCGGTAGTAACTACCGCAAGATGTTCCGAACTTGTAATCGGTTGTAGGCACAGTACGTTCAGTCTGCCAGATTCTCCTGCTGTCGAAACAAACAGCGCAGCTATGCTCTTTTTTGCAGTACACGCACTAAAGGTGGATATTGCGTTCATCTCACAGTTAAGCGCGCTTCTACTATTGGATCGTCCTTACTGAAATCAATATTTGTTTTGCGATATTCTCCAATTTTGGCATTCAATAGCTATGACTATTTTCAAGAATGAAGTGGAAATGTACGGCAGTATGCCCGAGGCGAAAAAACAAAACAATGAAAGCTTTTTTTAGGAGGTCGTTTTTTTTATTCTGAAGTGAACGTAATCCAGGGAATAAGAGCCAACAAAAATAGCCACTCGTAACAATATCAAATTTTAATCCTTCGGCACGTGGTAACGATAGTAACGTGCCTAATCGACCTTCGCCACGTTAATGTTGTTTCTTTTTATGACCCTATTTGAAACCAAAATGGCGTTGAACAGTGCAAGAGTACAGGAGACCAGTAATTCGGTTCGCGGTCGTTTGAATCTTTTATGAACTCCCAAGTAAGAATGATGTCAAGATTAAATCTGAAATATGTTTCAAATGAACCGAAATATGAAACGATGTGTTTATCATATATTGTTTTAATGTTACAGTCAATGCTTTTACCGGTATGCAGGACTGATTTATTGCATGCTGTCCGCCGTATGCATAAATAAATAAGCATTCGACCATCTAACTTCCAACTTCACAAAAAAAGGTTTTACTGGCGCTTTTTAAGTGGCACCAGATGGCGCATGACATTTCTCGTATTCTCTATCTCGCGGAAATACCGAAGCGGTGTTTTCAACATCGCCGTTTCTTTTTCGGAGCTCTACAATCACTTGTGGAATAAGAATGACGGCATGTATTCCACATCTGACTTCGAGCTCCATTTAGGCCGCCGTCCCTATCATAGCTTTGGTCTCAACTGTTGCATTTGTCTGCTTTCGTAAGTATTTCGACTGTCATACGACACACCGCATCGCGCAGAGCTTTCACTGACGTCAGATGGGAATGTTGGAAAAGCTAGCGGCGGGAACTTTGCTTTCACGTAACAAGATAGCGATGGAAATATATTCCTAATCACGGAGTTCATCGTCCAGAACTAGAGGGTTTAATAATAAAAAACGTATTAAATCGGTAACAGGATGAAAAATGAGCACTATATGTCACACTTGCTTCTGTGGACACCTTACCGCGCCGCAAGGAAAGGGAAGGAGTGTGGGAGTGAAAGTGGATAGAGAGAAAGATTTACGCTAGTGAAGGGATATGGAGCTGGTGTTCTATAACGTGCGCTGATATTGCATAGCACACGGACGCCTCTTCGATTCGGCTCCACCGAAACTCAGCCTCCGGCGGTCGATTTCGAACCCCAGCAAAGTATTCGGGCATCTTAACCATGGCACCACCGTGGCTGGGTGAGAGAGGATATGGGATGGCGTCTTAGTGAGAAATGCTGATACAGGTAAAACTTGATTTAACATAGTTGACGGCAGATGTGAATTAGTTAAATCAGAAATATCTTTAAGTTAATGAGGCTTTTTTCGATCGCCTAATTTGATACATTCGATTATATGCTGCAGTGGCATCCACAAAGCTATAGTGTCATCACTTTATCAAATAGTAAATGCGCTGACAATGACACTGCGTACCGCGAAAACCACCGACGTCACTAGCGTGCATAAAAAGAAACAACAACAATTCTTACCTCAGCAAGAAAAACCCTAGTGGACTACAATTTTACATCTATAAGCGTAGTAGCGCAGCCTGTAGACTTTGCTAGCGTGCACTTTGTAAGCAAAGACCGCACGGATTTTTCCAGAGTTTGATGTGCGTCTAGAATATCTGTTCTCACGTGTTGGCCGGGCAACTGCCTTGGCAGATAAAGAGCATCCATCGCTTCATCTGCCATGTGGTAAATTCTACTTAATATTTTAAATGTCGCTTTCCACGGCGGAATTGGGCGAAAGCGGTACAAAAGGCGCAGAGCGATGTCACCATTGGCACGCAGTTATTAAATACTGAGACGTTGTTTACAAAACATATCAAAGTTAACATTTTTTTCACCTTCATTTTTTGAAAAAAAGGTTCGTTGTGTCGGGAAAGATAACGAAATTAGTTTCGTTACTTCGAGTTAAAGCATTCGACCGTATGCTCGTCTGAAGGGGAATAGGGGTACCTTCAATAAATCAGGAATTTAGTTTATTGGGGTTTCCTGAAATTGAGTTCTAATTTATGCTTAAGTAATTGCAGATGCTTCACTGCGAGGGCTGGCCACGCAACGCCAGTATACGTTTGCGCAAGGGACAAACAAATGAAAAAAAGGTCGTAGCCAAGAAAGACACCAGAGGAATGATGTGCCTAAAATATCGCTAACACCATTCATCGCCCCATTAATTTAATTTGGTGAGGCATACACCGCAACAATAATGAGAGGCCCAGCGAATATTACTTAAGGCCAGTATTTGACCATAAGCGCATAACACTATGCGCAGTGTTTACGTCCCACGCAGGAGAAACGTAACAAGTGTACATAAGTCTACATCTCGCTTTAACAAGCGCGCTATGAAACGATGCGATGTCAGTGCACGGTAAAGAACCCCAGGTGGTCGAAATTTCCGGAGTCCTCCACTGCGGCGTCTCTCATAGCCTTAGTCGCTTTGGGACGTTAAACCCGACAAACCACAAACCACAAACGCCCGGGGATCATTTGTTCGGCAGATTGTTAGTTTATTTCAAGCTGATTAATTTATTATTGATGACTGACGCTCTTCGCTTAAAGCTCTAAAATTATTCAGTTACGGCATACAATTCTGCCACAGGTATAAGTGCCTTGTGTATTAGCGAGCGTCCCTGATCGACACCACCGAGATTCTAGCAAGGCCTTTGCATCACCTTCTCTCCCATCAGCAAACGTCACGACAAGCGGATGAGCGATAAGGTGTCAGCCACTGAATCTGCGCGTACAGGCTTGGGTAAAGGGGCGAGATGACATCATGTGACTAGACTCAGATTCGCGCTCGCACCTTCATTTGCTGGTACTTTATCGCCATCCGCCTGTCGTGACGTAGGCTGCTGGGGTGCGCAGGCCTTGTCAAGATCTCGGTGGTGTCGCCCTGATACGACTGGAGCTGTGAATAGGAACAGTTGCTAATGCCTGTGGCAATATAGTGCCAGAAAATAAAAGAAAATGATGACTCGAATCTGGCCTCTTATAGCCGCTCGTCGCTCAAAGGAGGATTATAAAACCTGACATTAAGTGTCCGTAGTTATGAATAGCCTTGGCTACTTAACCTACGTGAACACACGTCGAGGATGTGTTAAAAGTTGTTCGTTCCCAGCAAAAACAGAAGTGGCCAAAGTAATTATACCGCCGGCCGTAGGGCTTGGAAGACGTCTTTTTTGTTCCTAGTGGTCATTCAGCATATTCGTGACAGCACGCTATAATTTCTTAATGGCACAGGGCGATGTCCACCCTTCAGAGCACTCGAATAAAAGACTCCTATGTTATAAGCTACTGTGAATAAAATCGAATGGCCTTCCCGCATACCTTCACGAAAAGCCAACAAAATGCTGTTTACATCAAGAAGTAATACTTTGAGATAAGTTGCTTTTCTTCGTTTACCAGAAAGAAAAGCCTAAAAATTAAAAAGTGCAACATTAGAGCACAACGAAAAGCACTGCTTGGGCTACTAATAACAATACAAGTATCCCAGTGATGAAACTTCCCAGTGATGAAACTTCCACTGATGAAACTGCGATAACTTCCAAAATTTCAATCTACGAATGATTTTTTAGTATAAAACACATGAATATCTTTGTTGTTAAGATGAAGTATTGTGGTCTGCTTAAAAAATGCTTTATTCGAGCGAAAACAGGCGAGAAATAACGTTTGAAAAAAGTGCTCTTATTTTGACTCTGCAGTTATGAGGACAAATGTAATCAGATCTATTTCTTTCTTCCAGAGGGAAATTTATCGAAAGACCTGCTTTACGTGGTTCTAAAGGTGCTGCCAGACTGGAAATGCAAGTGTGAACTCTACAACACCGCAGTGGCGAACCTAACAAGCCGCAAGCTGCTATGCACCCACACCCCTACCAAGGACATCTGCCTAGTAAGGTTTCACCTGCGTACTCTCGCAGATAAAATAGAAGGCCACGTAGATTAACTAAAATATTTCTGCTCTTGATTATTTTCTCCATTACCAAGTAATTTATTTCCGCTTCAGTGATGCCAAAAATTAGTTTAAAAAAAGACAAAGGTTGACATGTATGTAGCACTTCATAATTTTAAGATTAACAAGAAATTGTATATTTATTTTATTTATTTATATGGGATACACAGTAAGAGTGCGGATATTTAAAAGATAAAATTTATAGTGCGATGTGCAGTCTGAAATCTCATATGCTCTGCAAAGAGTAGGTACGGAATGACTTAAAATACATCATAAGATCTTGAGTACAGATTTGAGTGTCAGTTGTTGTTTAGCCACACAATTAACTATGGGAAGCACGAAAACTCCTGTGATTGAGATGAACTACGCATGTCTACGCTGCGAAAAGCAACTACAAGTTTGCAGTGCACGCTTTTTGCTTAAAGCTTGATAGAAAGATGTTATATTTGTTAATATATTCTTAAAACAGTGTAAAATTCGGACATTATCGAGCTGTTGCAATGCGCGAATGATGAGGTGACCAATGTTTTGATGCGTAAAGCATTCATTAAAGCATTCCAATGGCAGAAAGTGTTTTGAAGGCAGTGAAAATATGCACGCCGCGAACTGGTCTATAGAAAACGGCGGCCCAAATTCCTTCTTAAAGCGTAACTCTCCAAGAGACTGCACACTTGAGAGCATTGTGAAATGCACATTACAAAACAGACGCAAGACTTTTACTACGGCTAGTAGGTAGTTGCCCAACTGCCCACCCTCAAATGAGAGCGAGTTGAATTGGCCTCTGCGTTCGTGAGGTTCCAGCGAGATGGTGGTTCGAATTCTCGGCAGATATATAAAATGTGGTCGAAGTTTGATAAAAGATAACAAAGCTGGTGAAGGCAAGAGTTGGGACATCGTGGTCACTAGCTCCGAACCGGCCTCACAAAGGCGGCTAGTGGAGTGGAGAGGTCCCCGCACGTCATGGACATTCGGCTACCACACGGGAGCCAGAGCAACTATAAAATATGACGCTCTTTTTAACTTTTAAAGCTCATCAATAAACAATTCACCTATCTACTTGGCTTTCCTCAACATTGTTTGAAGGAGCGAGAAACTTGTGGCTTTTCAGTCTCTTATCGACAAATTATTCGTCCTCTGCTGCCACTTAAAGAGTCTATGTAAAAATATAATAATGGAGTGAGTTGCATAATACTTGTCACCGTTCTCGATAGAAATTTTAGAGCAGAAAGTGTTTGTCGGCGCAATGAATACGATTACCCTTGAGTAAAAATATTAAACTGATTTGCTTTATCGCAAGTTTATTTTTACATTATATATGCAATATCAGATGTTAAGAGGCTGTAGGGAGAGGGCATAGGGTAGGTCGTGTAATATTCAACAGAACTGATATGTTGACCATTTGCCGTTAAACAAAAATACGCTTGAACATGAGCGCATCTCATGTAATTGATAGGACGAAAACATTTATTGAGCAAAAACCTTTCAGACCGCTAAGGAACATGCACTGAAAAATGCGAAAGCCTGAGCGTTGGTACTACTGCTTCGAGCGCTCGCGGGCCTCACCCGCAATCGACCAGATGATGTCCGTCTATGTCGTATTTGCTAAGGCAGTGGCGTATATTCATTTCCACGAAGACGACGATGTGCATAGCACAGCACTAGGGTGTGTTTCAGTTCGGTCGGGATGAAGACGACAGTGTTTACTGCACGGAGTGCGAAAATTTTAGTCTTTAACAGATACAGGATAGGTGTCAACCTATCCGCCTAAACGGCGGCCTGGACTCCTTGGACCCGGTCCGCTAGTCGGATTGCGCCTAGCTGAGTTTCTGAATAGTAGAGTCTCCCAAAATTCTTGTTTTTATCTCTTCATTTATATTTTCGACTTCTGGACACGTACATACCATACCTTCTAGATCCGCCTTATCCTGTCATAATTTGCATCTATCTGAGAGCTGTTCCGGGCACCACTGGCTAAGGGTAGCTCGATTCGAAAAAGTCCTTGCTTTTAAACGCCTTCAGATGCGTTCATGGATCTTATTTAGTGTCCTATCTTCCGGTTGGTATTCTACCCTGTTTAGCCAATATGCCCAGTAATTTCTTTATAGCTGACTAGCCTGTCCCTGCTCAGAGTGTACCGAGGTTCAGCGCCTATTCGGAAGCTGGAACTGCGGGCAACCTTATGATCTCCCCCGTTTCCCTAAAGCTGGGAGTGGGCTGATGCCCATATTAGCCAAAATATTCTGTCATCCTGACATGTTTTCAGCATCCTCTCTGCCTGTGGAGAGACCCTTCCCTTGAGAACATTGCATATTGCTGTTTTCAAATCACTTAAAATTGTAGTAGCCATTGTGCCTGCTATCGCAAGGTCAATGGCCACCTCTTCCTTTCATCCTTAATGTGCATTTTATTGTTAGGTTTTGTTTGTGATCTGTTAATACCATAACCATAACATGCCTCTAGTCATACTCGGCGGCGTCGACATAGACCACATCCTTTCTTCCCTGATATATATTCTGCAACGTTTCCGCCATTTCCTTCAATCTTTCCTGGTGATGCTCTGGATGCATGTTCCGTGGCAGCGGAGGGGTGTTTCCGCTTCTTGACTTCCGTCGGGACACCCGTCGTCTGGTACCCATTGTTGTCATATCGAATGCCTAGTCTTAGCAGTATACTTCTTCCCGTCCGGGTCGTTTTGAGCCTTTCGTATTGGTAGTTTTTGTTGGACTCCATCACTTCTAGAGCCTACAGTGCACCCCCGCTTCATTACCGATTCGTAGACGTACAGATGAAGGATTCAATGGCTGTACATGCTATTCCAGGTGCTTGTTCAAGCGTAGTCTTGGAGCAGTTGGCCAGATGTAAGAAGAGCTCTTTATTACTACTAATTGCGAAACGTCCCGTGGTCCCATGCATAAAATTACGGCGGTCTTGATTTTCAAAATTCAAGCGCTTGCGAATGGGGGCGGGGCCCGCCGCCAGAAACTGTCGAAGTAGCTAGCTTTCAAATGTTTGATGAATGCACAACCACCAAGAAAATAAAATTAGGTCAGTATTTCCAGAAGCGAAAAATTTTAGAAATAAAAGTCGTAGAGGTAATTGAGGGGGAAAGGAAGAAAACAAAAGTGGTGATGTCAATAACAGAAAGCTTCTATTGACAGCTATTAGACGGCGCGACAATTCATAGGCACACACAAAGTGTGTAGTAAAGATAGTCATTTTTCGAAGCAGACTTTCGCGGCGGCCAATGGCGACCCAGAATAGGGTCTGCCACTCCAGCTCCACAACCAAACGCACTTCTCTTCCCAAATCATATCATCGTAAATGAATGTTTTCTCCTCTTCCTCCAACTAATATGATCGTAAAGGCTCTGGGTGTAAGTACGAGGCCGCACCGGCGATCCTGCTCATCAAAAGCCTGTAAGAGGCCTAGGAGATTGGCCTCGCTCATGCCCGACTTGCGATTAACAATGTGTTAATTGAGCTCAGCCTTCGGGTTTCCTCATAGCTTGTCTGTGACGACCATTTTCCTGTAGCGAAATACCTAGGATCCTAATCTGGTCCGCTCTGGGGAGGGGTACTCTGTTTGCTTTTAGTTCGATTCTCTGTTGTTCCTTGCCTATATTCTGCTGCGTCATGACAGGTACACGAGCATATCCTACATTACGGAAGAGAATTTGAGGCCTCTAGGTGCTACGTGTACTTCAATCGTTTTCACATTTGCCTGAAGGGTGCCTCCAATTTTTCCATCTCTGCCTCCGGTTGTCCAGTGTGTGATGTCGTCCGCGTACAGGCTGTGGTTTATGCCCTCAATTTCTTCTGGGTCTGATGGAAGCTTGATCAGTGCAACACTGAAGAGCAGGGGTGAAAGGTCTGAGTCCTGGGGTGTTCCTCTACAGCCTAGCCTAAATTTATGCGACTTGTGTTACCCAATTTGGATGGCTGCTTCTCGCTTTGAGAGCTGTTCTTTTATTTACGCCGAGATCTTGAAGGGTTTCTAATATTGTTTTGTGTTTAACGTTATCCAAGACCTTTGTTGCGTCCAGGCGCAGCATAACTCGCTTGTCTTTAAGATGCCCTTTAATCACCTATTATTGAATTTGCATTTGCAGGGTCAAAAGAACAGGTCTGAAGACAATCATTGGTTCGGGGTAGAGTCCTTTGTCTTACATGTATCTGTTTACTTTTGTCTGAATCGCGTGTTCTATGAGCTTCGCCACACTTAATGTCAAATAAATGTTCTTAGATTTTAAATCTGTAGCTTTTTGCCTGGTTTGGGGATCGTGACGATCTGCGTTGTCTTCGAGATAGTCGGAATTCATCCTCATTGACTGCAATCCTGCACGTACCTTGCGAGGGCAGTGATTAACTTGTTCAGATTTCACCGCATCTTGTAGCTAAGTCCATGTGGCTCCGCTGATGACTTTGTTTTAAGGTTTATTTTTTAACGAGAATTGATTGGCAGCAGCAAAGAAGAAAAGAAGCGGCGGTACACTCTAAACACTGTAACCTTTACGTAACTTTAAGACCTCAGTAAACTATTGTCACGTACTGGTGACGAGGTCGACGACACAAAGGAAGGGGTCGATGATTGCACTAAAGAAACTCTTTATTTGGGCTGACTTGCGCACGCAAAAGAACTAAGCAACTCGGCAGTGGCGATAGAAACAAACGTGCTCGTCGATCGTCGAACAAAGAATGCCCATCACACTCGTCAACGCTCAATTTAAAGGCTGCACACAACAATCTAGATAACGTCGCAAACAGTTACCAGCACGGGCTGGAACATTGTGGAAAGACACCCGAGTGGCCGGAACCTTCGAGACAGATCTCGGTGCATCTTGCGCTACAACGAAACTGATAAAGGTGTGACTCGCGACATCGAGCATTAACAAACAAAGATTACGGAACTTATACGTGGTCCAGAATCAGAGTGATAAGCCTGTATACTGGCGGCTGTTAAAAAAACAACAAATACAGTTTTGAAGGTTTCGCGGCACTATGTAGTACAGATTTCATGTTTTAGTTTTTTCTGTTTTGTAGAGACTAAAGGTTACAACGGCAACCACTCAAGCGTTTGAAAGGCTACTCTCAAATTATTGTCCTGTAACTTTTGCACGGTAACTTATGAGAAGCATGGTAACTTATGTGAAGACTTCATACGGTGATGGACATGGGTCCTCCTGGACATCCGATCAGACTGGTGGCTCCCTCCCGTGTTCGTCGAGGAAGCGTTGGAACCTCACGAGTGACTCTGACAGTGAGCATACCAGACTACTTCAGTAAGGACCAACACTCAAGCAGAGTGAGGGCACATTTGAGACATACCTCAGCCGGAAGACCAAACGACGACTATTAACTGAAGCACGCAATTCTCATCCAGCCTAAGCATCGATCTGACAACATGAGGCGGTTTAACAGGCAAGCTGCCTCTGTGAAACGCGGTGGCACTCGTGACTAATGAAAATAAAGATGTCCTGGTAAACCCACACAAGAATGTCGTTGCAGTTTATGTTCATCACACGTCTGCGCTCGAAAAAGGTTGGTCCATCTTTGCGCTCGGAGGCATATCGATACATACAGTTATCCCGCTGGGTGAGGAGTCTCCTTCCGACGTCGTCTACAATATCTTCGAAGAAATCATGAAGTATTACCTGCCTATACTCGTATGACAGCAAAATAAGGCCCCTTGATTCCTTTTGTGTCATGGCGTATCAATTCTCGATGTGTAAACATCATCTTAAAAGGCGACAGCCTGCCGTCACAGGTGCAGGTAAGCCACTTTCGTTACGCTGTATGGCCATTCATGCCAAAGCCCCTACAGTGTCAGAAATACATGAAACTTGGCCACTTTGGAGGGGTCTGCAGCAACACGAGTGTGCACTTCCGTTGTGCAAAACGTCATGAATCTGAGTCACGTACAGCGCAGGTTTTGAGGTGTTTCGACTGACACGGTCCCCATGACGCATCATCTAAATTGCCCGCGGATCAAACATGTTTGGGCTGGTCTAAAGCAAATGGTCTGAGACAATTCAACACACCGTGAAGCTCCTGCGAGAATTCGCAGAAGGCAAGGCCGCTGCCAACGACAGCCGCACAAACGCGCAGCTGGCGCCTCCTCTTCACGATCAGTCGGTTCCTCTTCGTCCCAAATGGACCCGTCCGCGCACTACAGACAGAGAACGGATGGCGTCGGGCTCAGATCTGTGGCCAGCGCTTCCACCAATAAATCCTCCTGAGGCACCTATACTTAAGCTTCCCTCACCGACCACATCCACCATTCTGGACTGCTTATCGGAGCAAGATCGCCAAATACTGCTGATCTTAAGGACGGTGGTCAACGCCATTAGACCTCTACTACAGGCTCTACCCCCTTCATGGATCACTGCCTTGTCGTGGCGGAGGGGCGTGCGAAACTCGATGAAGTCGTGAGCTCTGCTGTGTAGGGCCACCCAAGATAGACAGGTCACGGCAGAGAGTTCTGACAAAATGTGATTCACTGGAGAAGCTAATGGCAACCCACTCCAGTATTTCCTGCCAAGAAAACCCTATGGCCAGTCTGACTGTGAAAAAGGCTGACCGCCGAAGAATTGACGCATTTGAATTGTGGTGCTGGCGAAGACTCTTTAGAGTTCCTTGGACTGCCAGAAGATCAAATCAGTCGATATTGTCGACCATAAACCCTGACCGCTCATTCGAGGGTCAAAATCTAAAGTTAAGACTCAGTTACTTTGGTCATCTGATGAGAAGAGAGGAGTCGCTGGAAAAAGATTTGATGTTGGGAAAGGTTGAGGGTCGCCGGAGAAGGGGTAGGCAGCGAACGCGATGGTTAGATGGCATCCTCGAGGCACTGCAGATGAAGTTATGTGATGTTAGGAAGATAGTGAGAGACCGGAAAGCGTGGCGTGACATGGTCCATAGGGTGACGAAGAGTCGGACACGACTGAACGACTGAACTGAACTGAACAGGCTCTACAATCGCTAACTGCTAGATATGTCTTAGTGGTGCTCGACGCCCTCAATCCAGCCCTTCAGGATCTTTAAACTACGGTGGCTGGCCAACCTCCTAAGTTCTGTGAGAAAGTCAGAGGCGCCGCGCTCTTCTAGTGGAACGCAAGAGGCCTGAAGTAGCGAATCTCATGTTTCCGGAAATCTGTCTTCAGGAAGTACTTAGCGATATTCTGCGAGCCTAACGTAACTCAAGCAATCAAGCTATCCGGGTACGAATATTTTTCGCTCTTACATGCGGAGAGCGTAGTCACTGCCATGACGTACGTTTGCTGTCCAGTCCCACCTGACAATGAAAATCAGTACGCATGATTCATAATGAAGCCAAGAACGTTAGAATTCACGCTATTGCAGCATATGTGTCTCCATCCTCTCAATTGGACTGCGAAAGACTGAAGTTCGTCATGGAGGCAACCCGGGCTCCTTGGATCATTACTGACGATTTTAACGCCCGCCACTTGCTATGGGAAAGTACCGGATCCAACGACAAACAAAGGAATCTTGCCTTATTTTCTCCCGATAATGACCTCTATATACTGAATGACGGAATCCCGACTTACCTATGTGATGGTTTCCACAGCAGTTATCTCCATCTAGCATTAGTTTCTCGGTCTTTTCGCCGGTGTGTTCACTGTTGTGTTGATGTGATGACCCATGGGAGTGACCACATTCCTACAAGCTCAAAATAAATGAACTTGGCGCATCCGCCATAGCTAAGCTCAGGCACATCGACTAGACTGAATTTCAAAAGCATATCGAACATGGGTTCAAAGAAGCCTTCATTGGCAAATTAGAGGACACTATAGCAGATGCCATGACTGTTGTTAGTAATCACATCTCGCTATTTAAAATACGCAGCGACTTTGACACCGAGCCTAAACGCATACGTGCTCTTCGGCGGTGACCAGAAAGTCAATACAGATGAACCAAGTGCTGAACTGATCCAAGAAAGGCTAGACATATGCAGCAAAAACATCAAGCCAAGAATAAATTGTCTACCAGACCAGCGCTGGAATTCTTTCTACCCGCAATTAGTTCCCCAAAAGCCCATGTCGCTCACCTGGCGGACTGTGTGGAGCCTTCGTATGCCTTCACAGCAAAGACAGCCATTCTGTGCCTTGGTTGTATATCAAAATCGTAAACAGATCGAGGTAGCAATTGAAGTCAGAAAATTGCAGGTTCAACAACTATCCCAGCGTGTTCCACCTGGCTCACGGGAATCAGCGATGGATGTCATTTTTTCTCGTGAGGAACTCGACTCTGCTCTTGCAAGATGTAGGCCTTCGTCTTCCCAGAGCCGGATGAAATCAAATGTCCTGCGCTGTCCCATCAAGCAACGACGCGCGAGAAGTGCTCCTCAAACATTATGATCACTCTTGGCTTGATGACGCTGTTTCTGAGGAATGGAAATCTAGTCGGCTGATACACTTTCTAAAACCAGAAAAATCTCCGCTCGAGCTCACATCCTACAGGCTAATAGCTTAGGCCAGTTGCGTGGGAAATGTCATAGAAAGAATAGTGTTGACGCACCTTGAGTGGTACCTGAATGGCTACAAAATATACTCCAAAGCAATGGTCGGCTTTCGGAGGGGTCACTACTCTACTGACAGCGTCGTTGACCTCACGTTCACGGTTCAACAACAGAAACGAATGAAACGTCTGTCCGTGGCACTCTTTCTTGATGTGAAAGATGCCTACGACACTGCGTCCAATCAAGCCATTTTTGATGCAACGGAAACTGTGGCCATCGGTGGTCGGATGTTCGCGTAGATATAGAGCTATCTGACAAGATAATTTTTTTTTTTCAGTGTGAAGGTGGCTCGACTCCAGCGTAATATACCCGCCGCGGCGTGCCTCAGGGTGGTGTGTGCAGCCCTACTTTGTTTATTCTAACACTAATCGCACTCTCAGAGAACCGGCCTCTCTTCCACCATCCAGATAACAATGCACGCCGATGACATCTGCATTTTGACCTCCTCTATGACGCGTCTTCAGGTGCAAGTAAGGCTTCAACGGGCGGCTAAAATAACGCGACCTTATCTTCAGAAGCAGGGTCTCAGCGTTTTAAAAGAAAAGTGCGCGCTAGTCTCATTTACACGCAAATATATGAATCCGTATCCGATATTCATCGATTGTCATAACATATTTCTTACTACAAATCTTATCGTTTCTTAGGGGTTCTGACCCAGGCAGCTCAAATCTTGGGCCCAGTACTGGTACGGTGTTGGCAATGTGTGGGCCAATGCACGACCAGTCATTACCGACGTAGTGCCAACATTGGGCTCAACACTCGTGCTTCTTGGGGATAGATCGCAACCTATCATTGAGGCTGCTTTGCACCCTATTAAGAAAAAAGCTAACATCGACCGCTCACTTACTCCGCCTTTTTAGCGGAAAACTCATTCGTCAGCAGAGTCAATGATGTTCTATAGATAATTATTTTTAGGATTCCTACGGTACAGTACACCCACGCTTTCAAACACGTGCAAGACTAATTTGCTTGCCCACCAGGTAGTCCAAGGTCAGGCCTTTCGCACATGCCTGGCCCTCCCTGAGAACGCATCAACTTTGGGAAGTATTGCATATTGCACTCGCCAAAGAGAACCCGCTTTCGACGTATATTATTGAAGACTGCCGATACATATACGACATATTCCAAGGGTTGCATAGCATCAACACGTGCAGGTGCCTCTACAGAGACCACATTCTGCATTTGCAAAGATCAAGATTAGAAACGCACCAGTCATCCATTCCAAAATAGTTAATTCCGGTAGTACGACCTTCGTCGCCTCTGTGGTGTGTGCAGCTCCTATGTGTGGGCCTCGCTATTCCGGGGATATCGAAGAAATAGATTTTATCAACGCCTTCACTGTTCATTTATACAATGACTCACGTCTGTACGGATAGCTCGGTAACCCGTACTTGTTCTGCTTGCACCGTCATCGTTCCTGCGAGACCAGCAAACATTTACGAACTAATTTGGCATTTTGAAGTAGAACTGGCCGCACTTCGTGCTGCTGTAAAGTATGTCTGAACACACTTCTCAAAAATGAGCAGTGTTCTGTGACTATAAACCTCCCCTAGAATGTTTTCAATCGGTCTTCAGCCCTGGCGACTATGAGCAACTTGCAGCGGAGGTACGACGTTTGCATCACCAGGCATTACAAGAGGGTCACGAAATTTTCTACCAGTGGCCACCAGGCCATAGTGAAATTTCTGGAAACGATAAAGCTGACGATGCTGCACGATCGGCTTACGATACAACCAAGATTATTCAGATACCATTAACAAGAGCCGACGCAGCAAGGCACCTTCGGCTGCTTGCCCACTGCCATCCCACTCGCACCAGTTTGACTAAATAACTGCAGATACCATTCGGCCTCCCCTGATCTGATGCTATAATGTTGTGTCGCCTGTGGCTAGGAGTGGTGTTTACAAACGCCTATTTTCATCTAATCGGAATGGCAGACTCTCCAACGTATTAGCAGTGCGGTTGTGAGGAATTGATTGCACATATACTTTGTGACTGCTCTCAGTTTGAGCGTGAGCTTGCCTTCCTTGCCGCTATACTCTGTCGCTTGGACTCTCGCGCTCTTACTGAAGCTAGGATTCTGGGCCGCTGGACACCTTCGTCAGAAGAAAATCAGTGAAGGTGAGCCTTAAGTTTTCAAGGACCCGGGTTAAATCCTAGATTCTAAGTGTACGCTCTCTACCCCCTTTTAATATAGACCTCTGGACATGCGACAGACTCTTTACCTTAGCACTCGTTCTTTCATTTTTCTCCCTTTTTGCCCTGCCAACGTGCAGGGCAGCCCAATGGGCAAGCCTAGGTAACCTCCCTGCTTTTTATTAAACTATTCTCTATATATGTGTCTGGACAAGCCCAGAGATATGCACAGGCAGAAGACGTATTCTGCTTGGTGTACTGAAATGTTTTTTCAGAGGGAGCGTGACTGTAATTTCGGCCGCAAGACATGCTTTAACATACCACAAACTGCAATATATATATAGCAAGAGCCCGATACTCCTGTTTTCGGCTGGAGTCGTGAGATGTCTCTTAAGTGTTTAATATAAGTGAGGTTTGCAAAGTCCACGTGTTAGAAACGGTAACTAAAGCTACTTCAAATAATGCGCAACTGCTTGGCGTGCTGCATGTGATACAGCCCATCTGTCTGTCTCATAATCGACAAGCAATCACAAAATAATAACACACGCATGAAAGACTTCAATTCAGAGGACGACAGCGAATAAACCGCTTCTGTGGGTCTCCGAGTGCATAACTCAAGTTCTGTTTGCACTTCCTACGCGTAGGTTGAGATGGCAAGTAGAAAGGAAATGAGTACAAAATGTCAATGGCGCCGCTAAGCAAAATTTGCCAGAGAACGCTTCGAAATACTGAATGACGGCCGCTTAGACTGCGTGAGACGCGCCTGTGCAGACGCGCGGCGTCTGACCCGATTTTTTCAAAAAGCCCGACGGCTAGCAGCGTTGCATGCCGGTGTGTCTGGAAGGCGGGAAGCCCGAAGGCCACAGAGCTGCGGCGTTTGCCCCGTTAGCGTATTCGGTTAGAGTGCTTCAAATTTCCCAGGAACCACTACATTTACTGGCGATACTTGTGTGTATTTCTTTGGACGATTTACAAGTTTTGGCCTGTGCACGCAACCCAAATTCAGCAATGCCGCTAAGAAGGAAGGGACGGTGCGGTGTGCACCGCGGTAGCTGCTACTAGCCGTTGTGTGACTGTCAGTAATACGTCATTGTCTACTGGGCGCAGGGGTTGAACGCTAGCGCGATTAGTTTTTTTGACTGCTGCACCCACTGTCCAGGCGTTCATGGAAGATTGATGGACTTGGGTGAGTGCCCTTTTTCGTACACCAAACACATTAATGACTTGCGAAGTCTTCATTTGCTCATTGCTTATAAAAACGCTTACTTTGTCTGCTTACCAGCGCTGACTAATTTCTGAAATCCGCTGTTTTGCTGCGCTTCGAACCTAAATCCGGTTCAATAGCTTTCTAAGATTACATGACTGACCTATCACGCGAATGTTTCTGTCGATGAGTCTTGGCGCCCGTGATATTGGTTTTAACAAGCACTGACACATGACCCGGGGCGTTAGGTACTATCCATTAACAGTAAGTTTCGTAATCTCAGCGCTAAGTTTTGCCTGTTCGAATGTGTATCCGCGTTGGTGACATGAGCGCTTTTTCATACTTACATATGAGCACGTTTGAAATCTGCATGTGCACTGCACGGGTATCACAATTCTGCTCCTGCGCACGTCTTTTCACTCCTTCTCAATATCCGGTTGCGACGCTAGCGTTTGGCGCTACGGTCAGGTGCCTGAAATAAAAAAAATGAATGTGTGGCGCTTCTGACCCGTAGGTTATGCATTATGCGCCATGTGAGACAGTTTTCTAATGCTTCAGTGCACTACCGACGGCATGCAGTGACCCTATATATCGTGTAAAAATTTCTCCGTTCTTGTGAATTGATTCCTTCGAGCGGTTTAATCTTTATTCTACCTATTTGGCACAAATTAGCAGTGTTACTGCTGAAATGCCACAGCATAGTTAACAACATGGTTGCTAGATTGGTTAATCGACGCAATACAGAAAGGCCTAAAACAAAACGTGAGTTTTGTAACCATTCGAAGACCGAGAGAAATGTGCCTTTATTGTTTTAGCGAGTCCGATATTGTTTAAGAAAACGGTCACAACTCTACGCGAGAACTTAACACAGAAGTTCAGATACAGAACCGCTACAAGTGAAACGAAACCAGCACCGCGTGTCTTTGATCTCTCACAGACGCGTGTATGCCCTGTGAGAAGCTTGGATATATACCCATGTGGTATCAGTTACCTTGCCCAAATCGCACGCCGCCAGTTCTACCGAGAAGTGGTTTCCTTTTATTCGCCTTCGCGTTATCGGGCATCCTTGGACATTTGAAGCCTGTTTGAGACCACTGCCGATGCACTTATTTTCATCGAGTGCTGATTCCTTTAAACGAAACCAGAAACTCGCGACCTGTATTTCCAGAGCAATAGTTCAGATACAGAAAAGCTAAAAACAAAAGCCACAAACCACCATCACCGAGTGTCGTTGTCTTCTGTATCTGACGCGCGCGCGTATACGTTTTCGGAAGAACGGGCCGTATCAACTCGCATAAAACCTCAGCAAGCTCACCCCGTAGTTTGTCGTTTGCTACACAGGTGTCCGGCATCGCGCTAGCGGCCGTCACTGGTAATTTGAAGGCTCGTAGAAACCAGGGGAGATGCGGCTAGCATTTCATCGCTCGAAGACCGACTGCTTTTCTCAGGTTCTCCTTTCACATACGACACCCCAAACGTAAGAGCAGCCTTATACACCTGCTTGACTAGGTTCCTCAATTTATTCTACTTGCTGCTGTTCGATCATTGCTCGCTTAACTGTTGAATTCTCGCTAGTAATCGGACTGAAATGAAAATACGAAAGCTTAGGCGTCTGGTAGTGCCCGCCAAGCCCGCTGTATGAAGCTAATGAGGGCTAGAGCAAGGCCAACATAAGCAAGTTTCTCGACGTATGGTCCATTATCAATTTAAATTAAACCCTCTTGAATAAGGGCGCTGTGTTCTGATTGAATTAAATTTCAATCTTTTGAGAATATCAGATATGCTTTTTATATGAATTGTTGTTTAATGCACTAATGTGACATTCCGCAGATCCGATGACCTGAAACTGACGGCACTTCATGTTCATGTGCATAAGCCTCTATCGCGCGCACTTGTGTTAGCGCGGGAAGTTGTCAATGAATGATCTGGCTCACCAGTGGAAGCCTAAAGCATACCTTTACATCGTGCCTACTGATATATAAAATGAAAAAAAGGAAGTACCCACCTCCATTTTCACCGACGCTCCTCCTACGTTCTGCAAAAGGTTGCGCTGGAAATACAGTGCTTCGAAGACTGCTCGCAGATCACAAAAAGAGCCTCGTCACGGTCTTGAAAAAGAAAAAGTTGTGCAAGCTTTATGAAAGGAAATTATTTGCTCAAATAGTTCGCATTATAAAATGCTGAAGTGTCTTTTCCTCTGGAAGCTTCAGGGCCTTTATTTTTTTCTGAACCTCACATCTGCGTTATGTATTGCTGTGAATTCAGCCAACATTAAAACGCTGTATGAATTGCAAGTTCTTGTTCATCGCATATTGCATCTTTTTCAAACGTTTGCAGGCGTCATTATATCACTATGGTATTTTAGTAAAGGACATTTGTTAATATTGTTACTGGACAGCAAGCAGAGAGCAGAGGAGATGACCGATGACCGTGAGATGATTTTAAAGAATCGCGGCGGGCCTAGCGGGAGCACTCCCGCCCGCGCTACTGCCCACTTCTTCCTCGTCCATAACAATGTGCTCAATGCGATTTTGCACTGTAGTTTATGATGTACACTCTGAGAGCTTCTAGGTGTATGTGCCTCGTATGCATGCTATTTCAAAAATGTTTAGAATGATGGTCCTGTTTCTTTAGCTTTGCAGTGCTCCATGTTATGTAGGCACCCGTTTTTCCTATGCTATTTATGGTATTCCCTCTATAGAGCAGTTACTGCAGCCACTTGAATGTCTCTTCAGATGTGTGACAATGTCTCTGTTCATAATATTGTGTTTTCTTAATTAAGTTCCTTGTAAATTGTGTGTTCTGTGCTCCATGTCGCTTGTAGTTTGCTTCCGCTTTGTTTCTCATATTACGCTCAAGCAGTCGACGTTTTACAATAAAGTGATTTTATTTTGTTACCCTAACCGACCATCGGTTATCCTCTCTTCGAACTACATGTGCTGCCCATGCCCATTTCTTCTTAATTTCCGCTAGAATGTCAGTAACTCGAGTTATTTCTTTGACCCACTGTGCACGCTTCCTATCTCTTAATGTTACCCCTACCATTTTTTGTTCCATAGCCCTCTGAATTGTCCACAACTTAAGTAGAACCCTCTTGGTTAGTCTCCACGTTTCAGCCCCATAGGTGAGTACAGGTAAGATGCAACTGTTGTATACTTTCCTCTTGAGCGATACCGGTTAGCTGCTAGTTATAATCTGCGAGTGCTTGCCAAATGCGCTCCATCCCAATCTTATTCTTCTTGTTATTCCCTTTTCACGGTCCGGATCTGCAGTTACTGCGGATCTGCGGCAAGGGAAGGAAAGCGTAGCAGGGGGCGGCTGAAAGTTAGGTGGGCGGATGAGGTTAAGAAGTTCGCAGGGGTCAAGTAGATGCAGCTAGCACAGTACCGGGTTAATTGGAGAAATATGGGAGAGGCGTTCGCCCTGCAGTGGGTATAGTCAGGCTGATGATGATGATGATGATAATTTTCTTTATTTCATTTTATTGTACCATAATTAGAGTGCCCATTATTTGCACTGTAATAGAGGAAAATATGAACTTCTTGATGTATTTTACTGCATCTTGGACTTGATTTTCTCTGCTTCGCAAATATTTATATCATATGGGCACATATTTAAATATTTGTTGCATGCCCTTTTTTGCGTATACTTGCGATGAGACTACTCCACTAGGAAAAACGTGATTTACGAAAATAGAACTTCCAACACATGTGCGTTCCTTAGATAACTTAAGCATTGATGTATATGGCACAAAAAGATATTTTTCTATTTGTGCCTGTATTCTTGCTGTCAATGAACGTTTCGCTATCACACTGATTTTCTCAGTTGTTTTTCTACACCATATCACTGGTCAATAAATTTATATCAAGCAGAGCTTTGAGCACAATCAAAGGGCATTTTTAATAAGTTAAACTTTTTGCCAGTTATTAAGGCGTACAAACGGCACACGCATTGCGACAAGTAACCTACGCCTTATGAAGTTTGTATACCTTTGCAAACGTTACACCATCTCAAAGGCATGTAATTTATCTATAAAATTGAAGTACGTTTTAGAATTTGAAAATTTGCGGAGGTTGCGGGGTGTAACTTTTAAATTAGAGGTGCCCAAAATGGTAAAATCTGCTCTTTTACAAAGGTTCCCGTGCTAAGAGTATAGTGTAGTGCTGTCGTGCGTGCATCACGCAGGCTGATCTGTGCGTTCTGGAGCAGGGCTAAACCCAGTGGCGGCAGCGCGCTTTAAATGTCACTTCGTGCGCACACGCTCCCTTGACTGGCTCTGCTGATACATGCCGTTGAGGCACGCAGGTGGTGCCGCTGATGAGACAGGAAAGGCTTTCGTCTTTGGTTGGGGTGAAATTGTTTGGCATTTACTGTTTTGGTTTCTACACGGTCTAAAGAGGGCTTACGATCGAGCCGTGTGGTTTTCGCCTAGCACACGCACCTGGCTGATCTCGATGATCAGTGACTCCTGTTACGCTAACTCCGGTTCATAAGCCTTGTAGAAATAAACCGACCATAATAGTGATTTTACTGTGGTCAAATCGCCAGGACAATGAGAAAGGCAGCAGTGAGGAGCAGCAGACTTTCCGCCACTAACGAAGGAATGAATTAAGAAACCGTTCGCAGATATGAAGTGGGAAAAAGCAGCTGTGCAGGATCAGGTAACGATGGCTTTGTTGAAAACGGGAGGGTTGTCTCGTGCTAGTAAACGTACTCATGCCTGATGACATCGACGATACTGGAATTAAGAAAGAACTCTAACCTTATCCGAATTCTTACGAAAAGGGGCGCAGGTGGCTTGATTACGTACAAGGTAATCACTAATAGATTAAGGGCTATCTTAGGCTTCAATCAAGCAAAAGATAAAGCAGGTTTTCTCATAAGGGGGCTCTACTGTCGAAGATGGTGATAGAGAAATGCTCGGATTATAACAAGCCCAAATAAATACCAGTCATTGACTACGAAAAAGCAGTCGCAGTCGAAACCTCGGCAGTCATACAGGCGTGGCGAAATCAGGATGTAAATGAGTCCTATGTGAAAGTACTTGAAGATATGTACTCAGCCTGCACAGCAACCATACTTCTACATAAAGAAAGTAACAAAATTTCCACAAGGAAAAGATTTAGGCACCGAGGCACGGTCTCCCAATTATTGTTCACAGGTTGCTTATGGGACGGCAATAATTCGAGTAATAATGAGAGGCTTTCAATCTGCAGTAGGTATAGTCCAGCAGGTGAAGATGATGACTATTTAAGAGCGCTGGCGGCAGCATTGACAATGTTGATTTTCTTCAGCTGAATTTCCAGATACTTTGCTGAGACCTCCGGCTTCTCTGAGGATGTGTGTGAGAATTTTAGAGAAGTCGTTTACCAGCGCAGCACGAAGAGATATAAAAGCGTGTTCGCACCTGGCTGCGCTGCGCGCAATGTGATCTTGCGATGGGCGAACATATTTGTCCCCATTGTCCTCAGATACCCACCCCCATACATAATATTGCAAATGCACCCGATCTTAGTACATTCGAAGGTACTCGAGAAATGCTCGGAATATAGCCAGCCTGCAAAAAATGCATTCATTATCGCAAGAAAGCAGTTGACTCAGTCGGCACCTCAGCCCTGAAGCAGGTATGAGGTTGTGTATGAACGATATGTGAAGGTACAGAAAGATACCTGCTGCGGCTGCACAGTAACCATACTCTGCACAAAAAAGTAACACAGGTCCTATGAAGAAGTGTGCCGCGCAAGGGACACGAGCTCGCTAGCACTGTTCATCGCTGGCGTAGCAAACGTTTTTCGAGACTTGGAATGGTGATTATTAGGGATAATGGATGATAGAAAAACCATCAGTATTTTGTGATTAGCTGACGAAATTGGTTTGCTGGTAACTGAGGGGACGAGCTGCAAAAAATGATTTATGATTTAGTCTAGAAACGCAAAAAGGTAGGTCTAAAATATTATGCAGAAGGCTAAGGTATTGTTGAGCTGCCTCGAAAATTACCAGAAATTTGTAATATGTTGCTAAGCGCTGGAGCTGATGCATGAATAAGTTTACGTAAGAACGTATAATATCCGCAGATGCGGACCCCGAAAGGGAAGTGACTAGGAAAATAAGATTGGAATGGAGCGCATTTGGCGAGCACTAGCAGATTATGACTAGAAGCTTACAGATGTGAGTGAAGAGGAAAGAATACAATAGTTGCATCTTACCTGTACTAACCTAGGGGGTGAAGTATGGAAGCTAACGAAGAGCGTTCTGCTTACGTTGAGGAAAACAAATGCAGTTATGGAACGGAAAATGGCGAGGGGTAACGCTTAGCGATACGAAGCGTGCAGAGTGGGTCAGAGAGGGGAAGAAATGTGCATGGTGAGGACATACTACGCGAAGAGAAAATAACCGTTAGTCGCTATGAGTAACAAATCAAATTCCAAGGGAAGGAGAGCGTAGCAAGGGCCGGCAGAAATTTAGGTGGGATGATGACATAAGAAAGTTTGCAGTGGTCAGGTGCATGCAGCTAGCACAGGAAAGGTATAATCGGAGATATATGAGAGAACTTCGCTCTGTGTGGGTATACTGCGGCTGATGATGATAGTGATGATGACTCGCTTTTGTGCTTATTTAACGAGTAACCGAATGTAACGTCATGCGTTGGTGTTTACTTTCAGTAAATATAATAGTAACCTTTCTTTTGTTAACCGAATGCGTGATGGAGCACCGTTCGCTTTTCCGCGTTCGTTGAAACCATTATTGCATAATATTTTTCACATTTGAACCGTCTTCCTATATAGTAGGCTCTAAGAAGCGCGGTGTAGTGAACAACATAATTAACAACACCGCAGTCGCAGTCACTTTGCCGGTTTGATCTTGGCTCGCCTCTGTGCGTGGTAAACTTCTCGCAACTAGCTAGTCCGGCTTGTCGTTGTCCAATGGTCTCGGGAGAATGCATGGCAGACTGTGGTCTTTGTCTTTAGCCTCGTGGCTTCCTCTACGCCGCGCTGCATCTTTGTATCACGACGCCTTCCGTACGCCCTCGCTCGACAGTACGCTCGCTGACTACCCTACTCAGAAAACTGTAAGGGGCAATAACCTCACATTTTCGCACACAATCTCACTGAATTCACATAAGAAATCACGTACAAGTCGCATATAATTGCATAAGGTCTCATAATTTCTTGTACGTCATCATAAATTATGTACGATATTATATGACAATGATGTGCACCGTATGAGACTCTATGCGATTAAATGAGATTTTATGAGGTCATTGCCCTGTAGAACTTTTGGTTTTTCAGTAGGGCACGCCCACACTCGCCCAAATCGCGGATGTCTATAGCGTATTTGAGTAGATTAAATATAATGATGGCGCATTGGGATCATCATGAAGATTAATGCTCATGAATATTCGAGTCTATTGTAATGTTGGAACTTGAAGGCGACGATGTTTCCGGCAGGCGTGCGACCGACCACCCCTCCTGTAAAAACACGAAGAGTGGTCGACTACGGTTTACGTTGATGGAACTGGTCAATAGAGCTGTATGATGGAAGGCCACGCAGAATCTTCGCGATCCTTCCCACGATATTGCCAGAGCAGTGCACTTTGGTGTATGCTGCCCTGAAAGACTTGCCTAGTTGGCTTCCGTATCCGGGCGCATGTGTGTGCGTCACGGAAGTTTGACATTCAGAAAAGTGAGAAATTACTGAGGTGTGGAAGACTCATATTATGCAGCCCAGTCATTTGAGGTATCAGATATTAATGCTCTTGTTTTAGGAACATTTTCCGCGCAATAAAAGGAACAAAAACTGCGGTAATAACATGGTGCTTTCGTACCAGTGGCTTACCTTCAGTAATGGCACTCTACCATTGATAATATCTATGCTATGAACCAGGTGATAAAATAATACTTGGAATACAACCAGACCCTATTCATAGCATTCATGCTTCATTCGTTCATCATCCCCAAAGTCAGCCATAATTATAGCCACTAAAGGGTGAATAGCTCTCCAATATTAGTCCAATCAACCTGGTCCTGTGCTACCTGCATCCACCTGACCTCCGCAAACGTCCTAACCGCATTCATCCACATAATTTCCTGCCACACCCTGCTAGGCATTATTTCTCTTGGAAATACATTTGCTGCCCTTAGTGACAATCGGTATCCTTTCCTAGCCCGAAAGCTCCTGTCCAGGCCAATTTCTTGTTGCTTTCCATTACAATGTCATTAACTCGAGTTATCTCTCTGACCAACTCTGCGCTCCACCCATCACTTAACATTACATTGACCCTCAGCTTAAGTAGAACCTGGCGGCACTATAGACACGGCGGCACGATAGACACAATGCGTCTAAACATGCGGCTGTTACTCCTCGACCTGATAGGCTAATGCAGCTATCATTGTCAGGGCTACAAAATTGACAATAGTTCGTTGTAGTGCTGCTTCACCCTAAAGTGTCATTGTTGATTTCTGATTTTGCATTAATGTGTTGTTTACTGTCAGGAGATGTCGAGCTTATTCCTGGGCTTCATACCAAGGTGTTTTTGAAGGAGCATGTGATTGCCAACAGACAATTCTACTAATTTTCCCTATACCGATTTGAAAAGGGGGATAGCGTCAACATCATGTGAAATTTTTAAGATATCGTCTTCCACTGTGTCAACACATATATTCTAACAAGTCGGAAGAGAAGAAACAAGCCTAATCCCTGGATTACTCGAAGTAGTATTCACCTAAAAAAGAATTAGTCGAAAAAGACAGAACCTTCCAAGAAACTGCTGTGTAGCATTTAATTTATCAGGTCTCTTGCAAAAAATGCTAACCAAAGGAAAAGATAAATATTATTACGAGACGTCCGCTAATCACATAAAATAATATTTCTATCGATTTTGGCGTCCCTTTTAACAAAGCGATGATAGCTCTTATAACATTATCCTCAAGAATCAGGTGACTACCTATGCTTCTGTAATAGCGAACGCTTACAATAGATCTTTTCAGCCTCTCTTTACTTCCCCATCAACCAACTCTTTGCAATAAATTGGTCGTATTAGACACCAGCAATAGCAACGCCTGATATTGATATAATCTATGACGGGGCGTTATAGCTTTTTTTTAAACATCATTTAAAACAAGACTGTCGGGCCGGACAACATACCAAACGCCTGTTTTTCGTAGGTATGCGGAATGGGTCAGTAGTTACCTGATAATCATATGGAAAACCTAACTTGAGCAGCAGCGGGTTCCTGATTGCTCGCTTATAGCTAGGTAGTCCCTGTGCACTAAACTGCAGCTGAGACCGGAGGGCTGTTGATAATTGCGGGAAATCTCTATAACTGTCATGTTCTGCAAACTTATAGAGCATATTATATCCAAGGCAACGTATACACATCTTGAATTCACAAACGCCTTTTTCTTGAGCCAATATGCTTTTTCGACGAAAACATTCAACTGTAACACAGCTAGTCGGCACAGGTAAGGCACTGGAAAATAGAAAGCAAAGTGATGAAATCATATGCCTAGACCATTCCAAGGCTTTCGACGAGGTCCATCACAACGATTTATTTAACAAAGTTAGCACTAATGAAAAAAAAAAAAAGCCGTTGTACAATGAATAGCCGCACATCTCAACTGTAGAGCACGGTTTGTAAGAATCAATGGAAGCAAACTAAAATTATTAAACGCAACCTCAGGAGTACCTTAGGGTTCCGTCTTAAATCCCATTTTGTTTTTAATATATATCGATGGCATTGCTTCCCATAATAATAAAGACGTTCCAGTGAGACTGTTCGCCATCATGTTGCTGTTCTATAATGCAATAAATAATGTAGATAACCAGAATATGTTGATGGTGCTCTCGGCGCAGTTGAAAAGCGATGTGAAAGATGAAAAAACGAGATAAATGAGGAAAACAAAAACAGCTGTTCTACGAGTAACGAAAGACCGTTATGACTACCATTATGAGCTCGGCTCTGCCGGCTCGATACACTTAAACATCTAGGTCTCCTAATTTTTGAACATTTAGGCTGGAAAAAATCATGGTCTGAACATTGTTTGAGCCGCTGAAAAGAAACTCTAGTTTTGGCGCCGAATATATAAGCTAACATCGCAAGCTGGCAAGTCAACTGCCTATTTAACTTATATGCGGCCATCATTAGAATATGTGGGAATTATATAGGACCCCGTGAAAAGTGGCTTAATAAATAAGAGTGCGCACAAAGAAGAGCAGATTGATTCATTATGTCCAAATATGCACGTATCGACTCAGGCGCACAGCTGTTGAGCTTAATTCGCCACCTCTAAATGAGCGTCGCCGGTTGGCCACAGTGGATGTGGCGCTCGTGTTGTGTCCTTTTCTTGTTGTGCACTATGGAACCTAACTAAGGTAATGTTCAAAAGTATTGGGGAAAAAAACAGCCGTTTAAAATAGCTATCGAAAACATGGTAGCGGTAGGCGAATATATCTACATAGGACACGAAGTACCAGGCGATCCGGACCACGAAGGAAAGTTACAAAGAGAATCAAATTGGGATGCAGCGCATTTGGCAATTAATTGCAGATTACGACTAGCTTATCGGTATCACTCAGGAGAAAAGGGAACAACAGTTGCAGTTTATCAGACTTGTAAGCTTAACTGCATGGGGCTGAAACGAGGAGGTTAAACAAGAGTTTCTGCTGACCTTGAAGACAACGCAGAGGGCTATGGAACGACAAATGGAAGGTGTTACTTTAACGGTGTCGTGACAGCTAACATTTGAGCATAAAATGATTATTACATTTCACTCCACACATGGTAAACTATAAATCCTCGAAATTGTAACTCATTTAGTGCAGTAAATAGGTTTAAAATGAATTTTTGTTATTAATATCGAAAGCAGCTTTCTGGTCCGGCAATCATTAGCCGCTGACGTAAACTAGATCTCATCCCCATGATGCACATCGTGGACGGTGGTCACTGGGAGCTTTTTTTTCTTCATCAAAAATATTTTATTAGTATATTCATTTTTCTTTGACCATAATTTTTCTTCATCATAATAAGTGACATTAGTGAACCTCGGACTTGTTTTGGGCTTCGTGTAGAGGTTGTCGAGAGCCCGAAATCGATGGCCCCATGCTGTATTATTTTGAGCATGCAATTAAAAGCGTATCATTCTTACGTTATGGCAGTTAGCTTGTTTAGCAGCAAAACGCTCCCGCAAATAAAAGGGCGCACGTCCAACGTTTTCTTCCGCCTTGTGCGCGGTGAAAGCGTGGGGGGGTGGTTAGCGTTGTGTTGTTGATTGCTGAGGTATTTCCCGTCGCTCTTTCGGTCCAAAACTAACAGGGAATCCCAAACACGCGAGAGTGTACCTTGCGAGATTAGAAAAGCAGGCAAAACGTTTGAATTAAGCGGTACCCTTTGACCTGCTGTTACTTGCGCGTTAGTAAAACTTCATTAATCTCGGCTGGTAAAGCATTTTTTCCAAAGCTTTGTTCATTCTGGCCAGCGCACGACAGCATGCGCTGCCGCCGCCGCTTTCGTATCGTTATCGCAAAACCCAGCGCGATTCAAATGCGCTTCGCTGCTCACACCGAACGAGAGCCTCCCATCTGCCGACGTCTCCTTCTAGCCTCCCCCGCAGCCGCGCGAGCGGCTCCTCGGCACTAAGCCTGCTCGTCGCGGAACAAGCCGGCAGTTTGGCGCCGACTAACATTTCTAGCCAAGATCATTGCTGATGAGAAGGGGGAACATACAAAGTGTAGTCGCTTGTTTTCCTTTTTCCAACGCAGTTAAGCTACAGACAAGCGCGGCTGTTCAAGCCAATAACTCATCGGGTGTCAAGTTCTCGCTCGGCCTCGGATATGACCAAAATAGATCGGGTGATCGTCCGATGATCTGTTCAGTTGGCGTCGTAGGGCGGAAAACCTCACACTAAGGGCGACCGTTGGTCGTGCTAGTATCGTCGCCGGTGTAATGTGACGGATCAGTGTGTCGATAAGCTAAGGAACCTAACCGTACAGCCAACTGACTGTGCCTTATGGTTAAGAAAACATGCCTTACTCAACATCGTTTTCGGGCGGTAACATATCTTCATAGAGCACATCTTCATGAGGGACGACCACTGTGTCGATCGTCCACAAAAGAGAGAGACGTGTCCTTTGATACTGCAGCCTGCATTGCAGACGACGCTCCGCTAGTTCGGCCATGTATCCTCTGTGACGTCACACGAGCCTTTCAAAATAGCGGTCACCCTCGGTGGGAGGAGCTTCGCGATTCTGATTTCTATCGCATTTTTTGTAATATGCGCCACGTCCTAGGTACTAAAACTTTGAGTGCAGAATCACAGCCCTGTATAATTTTCACAGAAGTATAAACTGCTAAACATCGAACGACCCTGTCATAGCCCCTTTAAGAGATAGGAAGCAGGCAGAGTGGGTCACAAAATAATTCAAGTTACTAACATTCTAGTGAAAATCCAGAAGAAATAGGCATGGACAGGACACGTAGTCCGAAGAGAGGATATCTGATTGTAGCTTATGGTAACACATTGAGTTCCAAGGTAAAGAAAGCATAGCAGGGTACGACTGAAGATTAGGTGGGCGGATGAGATCAATAAGTTAGAAGGAGCGAAATGGGTGCAGCTGGCACACAACCAGGTGTATTGGAGGGAAATGGGAGAGGCGTTCGCCCTGCAGTGGGTATGGTCCTACTCAGGACGGCGATAACACGGGCCCGGGAAGCTTATCTGTTCTTTCTGGCGAGGGTTCGAAACCTATTTTAGGGAGTTTTAGCAGCGCAGCTGTGGCACGGCACAGATATAGGCACACCCGTAATAGCGACTGTAAGGCCACGATCAACGGCGTCATTTTTTTTTATTTTGTTGCGCTTCCACACCTAGCCCGCGCTGCGTCGACTTTGCGGCCGGACTCCGCTTGTCAGAGCCAAGATTTCCCAGTTTCTTTTTTCTTCTATTTTTGCTCTCCTTGACCGGCGCTGACCGCGCTCTGAGTGCGTTTGGAATACGGGATTTTATTACCTTTTTTTTTTATTGATCTCCCTGCCGTCGCGAGGACGAGAAAACAGCTGTACTTCCCTCGACCCGGGAGACGAGACCGCTTCCCAGAAACGGTCGCTCTGCTGCGTCGCTAATCAAGGGACGCGAATGTTCATGGAGCCATTAAATACAGGGCGCCATGAAGACGACATCAGCCGCGCTTCCTTCGGCCCGGGCAGTAGACCTTGCTCAATGGTCTCCTACTGGGCGCTTTATGAAGGGATGCAGCTTTCCCTGAAATACGGGCGTGATCTGGCCTTCGGTCCAGTTGCGCTCAGCTGACGACTCCGTGTTCGCCACGTAAGCTTTTATCTGTGTGAGCTAAGCAGTATTCCCTCTGTGACATATTATGTGTCTTCGACGTACTCTTTGGTCGGGCGATGGCAGCTCTGTGTGAAGCCACCAGAGTAACTTCACTTGTCTCTTGTATAAAATCTTTAAATTTATATTCCCTATTCATTCATAATCAACACTGCCGGGCTTGTAATATGTCTCCGTCGTGCCATATCACACTTCTGAACCTTCACAAAGCGATATCGATCATCACTCTTAGCTCGCGCAGATGAACGATCTTAGATACACAATGAGTGGCGCACAACAAGAAAGTTGAAGGGGAAATGTTTGCAGCCAGATGACCTTCAGGCTTGGCATGGGAGAGGTAGAGCGTCTGCACAAAAGTCGATTTCCTTTTATACTATACTTATGAATGCAGTGTTTGCGATGTATGACCTATATAGCTTCCTTAGTATATTTGGATTTAGTTTTCGGTTAGGGCAGAGTGTGAAAGGTAGGAACTTAGGCGGCGGACTACTTCAGTCCCTCTCTTATAGTTCTTGCGCCTGATGGTCCCGGTTTCAGCAAAAAGTAACATTGTAGCAACATTTGCACAGATGTTTTCTACCAAAGGAAACTGGACATTTTTGCTTTAATAAGCAGGTCTATTAAAGATCTTTAAAGTACGAATGCTCAGTTTGTAGCTCGGGAGAATGGAAACCAGCCTCATGTGTGGTGACTAATGAAGCAAATAATAATTTAACGAAAATGAATCTCTAACTTTTTTTTTACAGCATAGTTAGCAACAGCCTAGCGAAACTGATAGATTGTTTTTTGCCAGTTAGGCAAAAGGGCTCATTTGCTTTATTGCAGCTGTATTTAGCAAGATGCATAAGAATACTATCGAAGCGATGGTTGGATGGCGGGAGTCGGCGGTGGCACGTTGTGCAGACAACTAACTGCTTCCCATGCTATTTATTTGTGCTTCATAGGGCTTCTACAACCGTACCAGGAAATTGCGCCAGAAGACACGTGCGGAAGAGCAACGTATCTACAACGCCTACAAGAGCCGCCAGCCACGAGGGCCGTAGTGACGTCACGTGCTGCCAGGCTACATAAGCATACCCTCTTCGGATCTGCCGTCCAGTCGGCGGTGGCACGTTGTGCAGACAACTAACTGCTTCCCATGCTATTTATTTGGGCTTCATAGGGCTTCTACAACCGTACCAGGAAATTGCGCCAGAAGACACGTGCGGAAGAGCAACGTATCTACAACGCCTACGAGAGCCGCCAGCCACGAGGGCCGTAGTGACGTCACGTGCTGCCAGGCTACATAAGCATCCCCTCTTCGGATCTGCCGTCCAGTCGGCGGTGGCACGTTGTGCAGACAACTAACTGCTTCCCATGCTATTTATTTGTGCTTCATAGGTGAGTGCACCAGCATTGTATTTACCTATACTCGACCAAATTTTCCACTGCCTGCCACTGCCGACTGGTTGTCGTGTGATTTTTTGTTGACGATGTCGACTGCCACTGCTGAAGTCATGAAAGCCATTGAAGATTTCAAACGCGAAATGCGTGTCGAAATACGCTCAATGAATCAGAGCATAACATTTTGTTCTGACGCTGCTGATGATTTCAAAAATGCTCTATCTGAACTGAAAACTCTGACTGCAGAGGTCAAGAGGACAAAGGAGGAATGTGCTGCCTTAAGGCAGGAAAATAAGGACCTAACTGAGCGGTTAACTAAAGCTGAAGGGAAAATTGTTGAACTGGAGCAATACAGCCGGTTGAATAATGTGGAGATAAAGGGCTTGCCACTCACCGCTAAAGACAGAGCGGCTGAAATAGCCTTGCAAATCGCACAAACCACCAGCATTCCTCTCGACCTTGCAGACATTGACATCGCGCACAGCGTTAAAACCGGAAACAACAAAGGCATTAACCTCGTTGTAAGATTCACGACCCGTACGAAAAGGAACCAGTTTCTAGAGGCAGCAAAGAAAGCAACCCTGTCAACCACTGATATTGGTTTCACTGGCCCTGCTCAACGAATTTACGTCAATGAACATTTGACACCAGACAACAAACGCCTTCTTGGTGCCACTATTGCAAGGAAAGGGGAAGTGTCTTGGAAGTTCGTGTGGACAAAAAACGGTAGCATACTCGCGCGAAAAACAGAGACTTCTGATATCGTTCGGATTAACAGTCATGACGATTTGCTAAAAATGACGTAAGGCGACGTCATTACTCATCACACTGATGTTGTTCTTGCTTTCTTGCCTCTGGAAAATGTATCGAGCACTGCACCTCTTTTCACACCTTCACAATTTAATAATCATGTTAGCCTAGATGAAAATAACCAACTCATGTCAATACATTTCAATATGCAATCTGCCATGAACAAAGCTGACCAATTGACACAATTTTTGGCAGGCTTAAGGATATCGTTTGATATCATCTGTTTAACCGAAACATGGTATCGTCATGACACCGATGTTCTGCGAATACCGGGGTATAACTCTTTTTATGTTAACCGTGCTACAAAACGTGGGGGAGGCGTTGCGCTGCTAGCGAAAAACACGTACGCCTGTGAACTGTTATCTGATCACTGCTTCTGTAATGGTGATATCGAAATGCTCACTGTGAAGTCCGCCCGCCAAACGTTTTCTGTTCTTTACCGGCCCCCCCAGGGAAACTTAGCCACGTCTTTTGACCGCTTTGAGTGCGAATTATTCTTTTTTAACACAGAAACCTTTACTTCCTGTATAGCGGGAGACTTCAACATAGATATTAACAGAGTAAGTCCTGCACAGCAAAAGCTTTCTGCGCTTCTCGGAGCGACTGGATTCCACAACGCTATCAGTAGTCCCACACGCATCACTGCTACCTGTTCTTCGGCGCTAGACCTTATAGTAACAAAGTCCCAGTACACTCTTTTCGGGCCGGATCGCAATAGATATCAGTGATCATTTACCTGTTTTCTTGCGCCTAGACAAACAAATCCGTGCGAAGGCAAACGCACAGGCTCGACGGCAACTTATTTCTCAAGAAAGGCTTGAGCAATTTAGGAGACGCATTGTTTTAGTGAACTGGGATCCCGTATACCGAGAAAATACAGCCGATGGCGCTTACCGCAAATTTCTGCAAATGTTTCTCTTATTGTACAATGACTGCTTCCCTGTGGTTGACATAACGCCATGCAAAAATGCTCGTAAGCCGTGGATGAACCGTCGCCTCACGCGACTCGTGAAAAAGAAACACAAGATGTTTGCACAGTTCATTAAAACGAGAGATGCGGACGTGCTAGCGAGATTTAAATCATTGCGCAATCAGCTGAATAAAGAAATTAGGATAGCTAGAGCCGCTTACTATAACAACTTGTTTGATATCCAGCTTTCTAGAAATCCCAAAGGAAAATGGAGGCGCTTAAACTTAGTTTTAAATAGAAACACAGCAGGAACATAACGAGCTTAATAATCGATGGTAAAGAGACCTCAGGTTCATGCCTTGCAAATGCATTTAATAAATTCTTTTCCGAAGTAGGTTATAGCCAATTCAATGCCGGAATCGCGAATTTCTTGAGTGACAAGATAGAGGCATCTCTCTTCTTAAGACCAACGGACGAAAGTGAAGTTTTTGCAATATGCCGAAAATTAAAAGACACCTGCAGTCTTGATGCACATAATATACAGAGCCGACCAGTTAAGTACATTCTTGACATAATTACGCCATGCCTAACCTATATATACAACACCGCACTTATTACAGCTCATTTCCCTACTGACATGCAGCTAGCCAGGGTAGCCGTGATATATAAAAAAGGCGATGCGAACAAGTTGGGAAACTATAGGCCAGTGTCTGTACTTCCGTACTTTTCTAAGGGTTTAGAACAACTGATTCGCATCCGTTTGCAACATTTTCTGCAGAAACATTCCGTAATAACCGACTGTCAGTATGGCTTTACACAAAATAGGTCCACGGAGCATGCGCTACTCGTCCAAAAAGAATACATTTTAAATAATTTTGAGTCACAGCTTCTAACTCTCGGTGTTTTCGTTGATTTCAGTAAAGCCTTCGATTGCCTAAATCACGATATTCTTTTTGCAAAACTAGAGAACTATGGCATACGCGGACATGCTCTCAGCCTAATCAAATCTTATCTGAATTCACGGTCTCAGTATGTGGTGATTAATCATTCCTCTTCACAGATTCTAGGAATTTCGAATGGCGTCCCTCAAGGCAGCATTTTAGGGCCACTCCTGTTTAATATATATATAAATGACATCCCTAATATCAGTAACCACGCAAAATACATTATATATGCAGATGACACAAGCCTATTTTTTTCTTCCAAAGACGTACAAAGCTTAGCAGACACCGCGAATCGCACGCTCTTATCGCTTGCCACATGGTCATCAGCCAACTCATTAAAGATAAACAAAGAAAAAACTAAAGCAGTACTCTTCCTTCCTAAAGGAAAACAAGTACTTTACCGCCCCTCGTTATACCTCAATGGCAGTGAAACCGAGTACGTGGACACATTCAAATCATTAGGTGTAACGTTTAGCAGTACGATGACATGGGATGCCCATGTTAATAATATTGTGTTAACGCTTTCTAGAATTGTCGGAATTACTTCACGTAACAGGCATATTCTACCTATCAAAACTAAAATTACTTTATATTAGGCATTTTTTTATTCGCACCTTAGCTATTGCCTTCTTGTCTGGGGCCATACAACGGTATCCAGTGTCATTAAACTGCAAACATTACAAAAGAAAATGCTTCGCGCAATTGTCAACGGGACGTATGATTCGCCTACTAAACACATTTACCTACATTATAATATTGTACCTTTCAACAAATTATTTGACTACAGATTTACATGTCTCTATAAATCAACGATAAAAAAGGGTGATTCATTTTTTTCTGAAATTGTTCCTATTACATGTCGCCACTCATCATACGACATCAGACTGCAGAGTAGGTTTGCATTACCAAAGTGCAGAACTAACTATGGGTTTTGTATGTTGAGATTTATTGTACCAAAGTTTCTAAATACCCCTTTGAGTGACCTAGTGAATATTATGTCTTTTTCTTCCATTCGTAAAAGCTTTATTCAGCAATCTATGCTACAGTGATGTCAATTGTGTTTGAACGTACTGTGCCACTCTGTGTTATAGCCTCACGATCTTCTGCGTCTATTATTGCTGCCAGTTATGAGATATGTTCTGTCAACCTAGTTCTGTAGATGCACTTGTATTCATTTTTTTTTTTACCAGTGGTTGTTCTTGCCTTGTGCCTACTGCTGACTTGTAGGGGTGGTGAGGCCCGTCAAGCGGTGCATAATTCACTGCTTTTTTCTTACCATCCCCAGTTTGTATGTACAAACTTAAATAAAGATTGATTGATTGATATCTGGCGAAGTTAAAGCGAAATGGATTTGAGTTCGAGGATTTATAACGAACATTTGTTTCTTGAGGAAAAGTCAAGCTCTGTACTTGATAACAACAAGGCTTCTAGGCGAAATAGCCAAGTAGAAATTCCTTGTTGAAAAATAGGTTACACAGTCAATTCGATTGTTACCCTGAAGTGTTGAGTATTTATCACTGGTCCCACCTCCGCTTTGGTAGATTGCCACCTCTTACCACATGGCGTTTCATTCTAACGTTTTAATACATGCTCATTACTAATATTGATACGTATAGAAAAACTCTTTGCAAGTGTCGGCGCATTGTTTTGTTTGCCATCCAACTCATGAGTTCAACTCGTGTTCATTCTGCTGCTTTCTAGGGCGATTCTGGGGGGCCTCTCAGCGTGTGGGAAAGCGATGGATCGTCCGTGCAAGTTGGAGTGGTATCCTTCACATTTGGCTGCGGAAGCACGGGCCGTCCCAGCGGATTCACCCGCCTAACGGGTTACCTGAGCTGGATTAAAAGAGCCCTGAAGTCTTTCAAGAGGTGGAAGACGCTCCCTTATTCACTCATGAACCCGTGAATCCGTTATATACCCGTTCGAGTGATCCTAATTATGGTTTCTTAAGTTGATCAAGCTCACAATCAGCTATTCGTAGTTCCGTGTAAAGGATCTTAAATTTACGCTCCACTTTAAAAAATGCTTATCGTGATTGGTTAATAAAGAACTCGCATTGACATTTGGCATGTGGTGTGAACAATAATGAAAACCAACAGTTTCCTCATCAGACATGCGACAAAATTCCACCACCACCGCTTGCTTCCGAAGCCTGTTGAAAACTGCTGGAATATGATGATAATCATTGTGAGGGAGCACGCTCAGAATAAATTACAATTCAATATGCAAAAACAAAAGAAGCACGACCGCATCTGTAAAGTTCCGGGAGCCATGAGAATGCACCCCTGGCCGAGAGGTATAAAGCATACATGGCAAAGTTAATTGCGAGAACTAATATAAATTACGGTAATAATTACTCTGCGATAATCAAGCAAAAGCAATAAATACATCAATTACTGACCCCAAAAAGTAAAGACATTGGATTCTAATTACTTGAGAAAAATATTACAATCAGTAGTTAGTCACTTTCCAGTGTTCATGCAATAAAACCAAAGAAACTGAGTGAACACAAACGGCAACGCTCCCCAAATGCCCCGACGCTCATTCTTCCGTCCTTCCGCCAAATTCTCGCATCGACAATTATCCTCTCCTCTTTTTGTTCCTATAGCAGGCGTCATTAGAAAACTGTACAAAACGACGAAAACAGGAGCACGGGCAAACGCTGGTCCCCCTTTTTGCGTTGAGGGCAAAAGCGTACAAAGAACTCAATACCTTCACTGCCCAGAGTTGTCTTTAGTGATGAAGCAGCCGAAGCAGGCTATTTGAGGGCGACAACCTTATTCGGCTATGTTTTACGGGAACGCGTCCGCAATACGTGGAATCAGAAAACGGAAGCAAAATGCAGTGTGTGATATGACGTCACATTAAAACGACACTGGTAGTCATGAATGTGCATGTAGTAACCAGTGGTATATGTATGTCGTGTCATGCCTAGTCATGTAAAGCGAGTCATTGTAGTTTAGTCCAAAGTCATAGTCACTTGTCATGAGTCAGATCGGAGATCCAATGTGCTGGTCCATGGAGTCAAAGACTTGTGTAAGTCAATCAGTCACAATCACGACTAGTGTCTAGTCATGACATTCAAAAATGATGAGTCAGAACACTGAACACAGATTAGTCTTAACACTCTAGGAGCTACTAAAGAGCAGCTAACGCACAAGTTTTCGAAAATTCTCAATGCAGATCTGTGCAGTACTTTCAAAGTATTTTTTTTTTCGGTAGTCCCAGGAATCGACCAGGGCAGCTTCCTCCCGGTAATTCCGCGAAATAAGCATTTCTGCCTGTTCTCTCTCCCGTTTTACTCGTGGGGACGAGTGCAACCAAGCATCACTGTGCTTTCGCCGACGCAACCTAGGGAGTGCCACGGAGCGCTCCTAACCAGCTCCGATCCGTCCTGTGCTATCTTCCCCTCTGGCGGCAATTCGGTTGTCTCAGTCATGCAGTTCTACTAATCCTTTACTCTGGGCTAAGCCTGCCGCGGTTAGTTCTTGCATTCCAGGCACCCCACCACTCGTACTTTGTTCTCCCTACGCGAAAAGCAATGGTGCATTTTAGCAAAATTAATTTCGAGAAGAATTAAGTACATTAGGTGCCGTTTGTTCATATTAAAAGCTACTGCATAAAGATATCAGTATATAGACAAAAATGTTTACTGGTTGTTTATTTCCGTCATTGTGCACACTGTGTTCTGGAGAAATATATAATGGCAGTACTGATGCTGAAGCACTAACGGTCATTATACGAAGCGCAATTTATCGCATCTTCTTGCAGCAATAGCAATAATAAATGTTTCATTCCAGTGCTATATACGAGGCTTATTACCATCACACATTCGTTTGCTGATTACATTCACCGTATAACTTTAAATAGCGGCGCATTTCCATTTTCTTTTTTCTTCCAGCGGGGAAAGTACAGATTTCCAGTCGATGTATTAAGATTACATTGAAACGTGGATCTGAAGAAATGCGTTATTGCAGCGTATATTCTCTTCTTTGTGGCTAGAAGAAATTAAAATACAAGGTGTCATTCACTCGCTGAATAATTACAAATATAATAAATGTACTTAGTCAGAAATTCGAACTATAAAAATGATAGGATTTACATTTCCTGCCCTAAATCATATGGAGGGAAAATTATATTTACGGGACCCTTAATGCCTGAATTTTATGTTAACAATCAAAGAAAGGAATGCTTTTGCTACCTCTAGGCGATTCTGGTTGCTTCACAACGCTTAGAAATCTTGATGCCGGAATGTCCTAAAAAAGTCCAGTCTTATTCTCTGCATGTGACAGGGTATCGTTCAGAACATGCCCCGTAACAGGCAAGAGTTTTGGAAAGCTCTGAGTGTCTGGCGGCGCGTAACAGACGGGCGTCCGTCAATGGTGTCGGCTGGGTGGAGAATTCAATTCTGCCTACTCATAAGTGTGATGAAAGTACAGGCGCGGGGGGGTCAAAAGCTTACAGGCAGCAGGTTTTGCTTCTGGTCAACATATTCTGGCACGTAAGATCCCATTAAATCTATACATGAACTCAAAGGTTAGAATAATGCTTCTTGTACCCTCCACATGTATTTTCAGATTTGGGGCCGTCGTAGCTGCCTGACTATACTGCTCAGAAGCAGACCCTGTGGCATGGAAACTTTTGACCCCCCTCTCCCCCCCTCCCCCCCGTACGTTATCTGTCTACATGCGGCTAGCGCATATATTTAGGCAATGGCGCGTTTACGTGAAGGAGTTATTGGAACTAGCCTAACAATGTATGTCCGATCAAGGTGAGAGCGCACCATCCGAACTCATTCTAGTCCACAGACGTTTCCTGTTGATGGGGTTTTGTTCCAAAGTAATCAAGATTCTCCCACCTAGCTGACATAAAAATGTCTATAAGAAAGTCAAGTGCACACACTTCAGATAATCTGGATACTTCACCGAAGTGGCCTTAATCACGCATAATTGGGCATTTTGTGTCATCGCTTGCACATGCATTTCGGCAAAAGAGATAAACTTCTGTGAAAATTAGCATGATTTTAATATGGTTAATATGCTTTCGAAATTACTGAATCGATGGTCTACGGCTTCTGCACTAATAAAGAAGTACTAATGATTTATGTACCTTTCGTTACCGATAAACCCCGCACCGCATAAATAAAGGAGAAAGGAGCGGCCGTGAACATGTGCGTTTCCGTAACTTCGTTCCTGCTTTCAGATACCAGCGCAATTATCTTGCCCCTGAAAAGACAAGCCATACATCTATCCTCTGTTCCAAGGACGCTGATATTTCACGAGATATTTTTTTTAATTGCTTTGCGATAATTGGTTCATTCCTGATGCGGTACCTTCTTGCGCAAGGAAGACGGGGTCTTGTGGAACACTTGCGCTCTGCGCACCTCTTGTGTGTCTCTTGTTTGTGTCCAGTCTTCTCTAGTCAAGTACTCACGTACATTATTAGAGCTTGTTGTCTGGATTGAACACTCCATTAAACCACGTGAGACATAAATATTGCTACCGAATGTTTTTGAGGGAGACTGAAAGGATATGTGTTTTCTAATTCTGAAAATACTTTATCTGCGACGCCTTGGGAGGGAGGAGGAAGGAAGAAAAAGAGCAGAAGTGGAACGCGTCTTCAAGGAATTGTGTTCGACTCCATTGCATTTTGCATTGTCGACCTGATTTTCCCGTAGTTTTCATTTATTCTTTTATTTGGCCTTGGGGAGACGTTCCTGTTTTTAGCACACTAATTTTTTTCATTCGTTAGGTTAATAAGGTAGCCTTTAAATGAGAACGGCACTTTAATAACAGATTAAGCAGGGCACGTGACTCACGAATTGAAATTTAAAAGCAAATTGTGAAATCGTGAATATTAAAAAAACTGACGTTCAGTCCTGTTTTGTGTACTAGATTTGCGATTATTTTGCGACGCTTGTGGAATATTGCACTGTGGCGAGTGAACGCGTCTGTACACCAATAAAGAAAACAGCAGGCAAATAGCTGGGCGGATAGTGACATAGTGGACTGCACTTGGTGAGCATTCTGAGATGATGAATAACGGCTAACCAGTATCCCTCAGCAAGAAATTTTACAGCAGTTGCAAGTTACCGCCATTCCAAACGTGCCGCCTTTGCCTGAATAAACAGAAAATATTTTGTTTTGCTAGCCAACTATTACTCTACTAGAGCGCGAAATCAGGCTGACCTAATCATCACTTTAAGACCTTTAAATTTAACGGTTGATGCGTGGGCTGTACGCTACTATTACGAAGTATATCCCTTCAATCGATTACGTCGGCAAATAAGCTACTGTAGTGGCCGAAGAAGAAGAAGAAGAAGCGCGATCGCTTGAGAAAAGACGACGCTGCTGCCGTGACTCACGCGCGGGCTGGTTCCTCTGCTGTTGTGCGGCACTCTACCGTTGCCCTGTCGACCCGAGGTCTCCGCTGCCGTCGTGTTCCTGTGTGTCAGGACGTGACATTGGTGGATGTGCTGGGTGAGGATTCGCATGCAGTACACACCAACACGAAGATCGAGCCCAGTATTAAGTCCTGATCGCCGGATTTTCTTGGAGTCCGCAGCTGCACGTGAGATCCGCGCTAGCCGACGTCAGCAAGGCAAAGCGCTGGAATTTGGACTCCTTGCCGAGCGGAACATGTCTCGGGCTAACGTAACCATGGCCTCCCAGTCGCAACAGCCTGACAATGCGACTGCGACAAGGATAGTCTACGTGCCTGTAACATCAAGGACTGTCTCTCTTTTCCGTGGTGATGGCCTGGATGACATTGAAGACTGGGTAAACTGGGCAGGCATTGAAGACTGGTTAATCAATGCCTGCAGAACATTTACTTCTCTCTGGAGGCACCGGCGAAATACTGGTTCGAAAACCACGAAGCTTCGTTGACACCTTGGGAGACGTGCAAGAGCGAACTGTTACAAATGTTCGCGAACCAATACCGACGACAGCATGCAGAAGAGCTACTGCTAACTCGTATTCAGGGCCCAGCGGAGAGCGTGAGAAGTTTCCTCGAGGGCGTTCTGCGCTTAAGCTCTCGCGCCGACCCTAGGGCTGCAGAGGAGAAAAAGGTACGTGCGTTGATGCGAGCCGTACGAAATGAGATTTTTGGTGGACTTATAAGAAATCCACCGACTACGTGCCATCGTGGAGAGATACTCGCTACGGACGTGGCTGTCATCTTTGCACAGTGAGCAACATCTGTCCCACTGTTTTCCTATGGCTACGCGCAACTCTATTCCTGACACTTTGGCAGCAGCAGCGGACACGCGTACAACCAACTGAAGCGGCTATCTACAATTTTTCAGGTTGGTCCGGGCTACATTTGTAGCTCTTTTTTCATTGTCTGTGCTGCTGCTGCCGAAGTGTTTGTGACATGCCAAATGCAGAAATACTAAACGTTTTCAAAGAATTTAAACAAGATGTTCGCAACTTCCTTAAAAGTGACTTGCAGCAACAATTTACCGACTTGCGTACCTCTCTTGAAAGAGAATTTCGAAAAGAGCATCGTGACCTTAAGCAGAGCCTTGACTTCCTCAATAAACAGCGTGAGGAAATGGTAACAAAATGCACTCAACTCGAGGAAGAAAACAATGAGCTTAAGGCTCAGAATGAAGCCCTAGTTAGTGAACAAGAGAAGCTTAAAACACTTGCTGCTCAAACAGACAAGAGAACTACCACCCTCGAGCAGTACTCACGTAACAAAAACATCGAGGTGAAAAATTTCGCCTACACTTCCGATGAAAGGCTAACAGAAGTCCTTGGAAAACTTGGCGAAGCTGTAGGCGAACCGATAGAGGAAAGCGATATTGATATTTGTCACCGTGTTCCTGCCAAAGATGCCCCTTTCCCGCACATAGTTGTACAATTTCACCACCAGTCTAAATGCGATGCAGTGTTGGAAAAGGCGCGGAAAATGCGTCTATCTGCTACCGATGTCGGCCTGTCGGAAAAAACGCCCATATACGTTAAGAAGGAATGGGCATGGACAGGACATGTAGTGCGAAGCGAGGGTGACCGATGCTCGCTCAGGGTAACAATCTGGATTTCAAGGGAAGGAAAGCGTAGCAGGGGGCGGCGGAAAACTAGGTGGGCGGATGAGGTTAAGAAGTTGGCAGGGGTCAAGTGTATGCAGCTAGCACAGAACCGGGTTAATTGGAGAAATATGGGAGAGGCCTTCGCCCTGCAGTGGGTGTAATCAGGCTGATGATGATGACGATGATATGCTAACGAGCATCTCTGTCCACAGCTGAAAAAGCTGCTAGGAATGACAGTGTCAAGAAAGAAATAGATGAGCTGGTGGTATGCCTGGACGAAAGATGGAAAAATATTTGCCCACAAAACCGAAAGATCTGGAGCGCTTCAGATAACGAGAAGCAGTGATCTTGAAAAGATTGTTTAACAGGTTTGGGTGACGCCCTAATCGTTTTATGTCGGACACCCGATGGCACCACAAGCATCGCCCTTGCCCCCTGTTCGAGAAAAGTATATTTCTTTCTTGCATATAAATGCCCAGTCAGCCAAAAACAAACAAGACGAAATTACCACACTTTTAACTGTTTTAGTTTCAAGTTTGATGTAGTGATGGTAACTGGAACTTGGTACCAGGATGATTCAGAAGCACTTCGTGTGCACGGCTATCAAACCTTCCACTTGAATCACAATGGGAGGATAGGGGGTGGTGTAATGCTGTTAGTGAAAGACGCATTTCAATGCGACATTGTTGGCTCTTTTTTTGTTATAGCTGACGATTACGAAATGCTAACTTTGAGATGTAATATGACTATTTTTTCTGTGGCATACCGTCCGCCTAAAAGTAGAAATAGTGCTTTTGTTTTCGCTTCTTGACGCATTTCGAAGTTGGGTTAACGAAAACGACTGCAAACTAATTCTCGGCAGAGACTTGAACATTGAGCTTCCGCATTCGCCCCACAAAGTGAAGAATTGTGCTGCACTTTAGAAAGTAATGCATTCACTAATCTAATAGAGCAACCCACTCATATACAGCATGGTACATCCACACTCATAGACATTTTTATCACAAACACTATAAATGTGCCTATCAGTTCACGAGTTCTTTAAACACATATTAGTAACCACTTACCTATATATTTAGTGCTTAGTCATAAAAGTTCCAATTAAAAGACGCGAAGCGGAGTGTTAATACATATCGGCAGATAAATGAAAGCACCCTGGAGGTTTTTTATAATTTACTTTCTAAGATATCCTGGGAGAGCGTTCTTTCGAGCACTGATGCGGAGGAAGCTTACAACACCTCCATACACAAATTTATACATGTAAATAATGATTGCTTTCCCTTCAGAACCCACAAACGGCCAAGCAAATCACGCAAACCTTGGATTACTACAGAATGTCTCACAGCTATAGAGCTGAAAAATGTTCTTTATCAAAAGTTTTTGAAATACAGAAACAAAACCGATTTAGATGTATTCAAAAAAACACAGAAACAGAAAAAACAGCCTTTTACGGAAAACTAAAAGACAGTACTTTGAAAACCTTTTCATCCAGGACACAAAGCAAACTTCAGAATTCATTTGGAAAAAATTAAATACGCTCCTAAACCGCCACCCTGGTGCAAATGATAACCCCAACGAGAAAACTGTAAATGGTTCAACTCTTGCTGGCGAAACTTTAGCTGTAGCTTTTAATGATTCTTTTACATCAGTACGAAATAGCCATCGTGACCCCAGCTGTACATATTTTATGCACTAACGAACACAAGAGAGTGCATTTTTATCTCTAGTAACTGCAGATGAGGTCGTGTCTACAATCATGTCTCTAAACAATTCTACTTGTACTGATATAGATGGCTTACAGATTAGACCACTAAGTATGTTGCTATTAATATAGCTCCAGTTTTAGAGTATGTATATCATTTTTCAAATATTTCCATGCGGCCAATTTCCTCACCGGCTCCAAGTGGCTAAAGTTACTACCATTTTTAAAGGTGGTGAGAAATGCAACATGTCAACTACAGGCCTATTTCAGTACTCCCTGTTTTCTCCAGAGTTGTTGAAAAACTAATACACGTTCGAATGAGCTCATTCCTAACTAAGCATCACATCATGACACAATATCAGTTTGGGTTTACAAAAAAACGATCCACAGAAAGTGCATTGCTTGCGCAAAAACAAATCATTCTGTATGCTTTTGAGCGTGAATTTTGTACACTTGGGATATTTGTAGACTATTCAGAAGCATTTGACAAAATAAATCACACCACGCTATTAAAAAAAATGGAATTTTATGGTTTCTGATGCTGTTTTCTATCTCTCATTAAGTCTTACCTACAACACCGCCAACAAAGGGTACACATAAATAACTCTTGCTCCAGTTTCAAACCATTACTACACGGCGTTCCGTAGGGAAGTATTCTCGGACCGCGGCTTTTCTACCTATATATTAACGACCTTGTTAACATAGATTTAAGCACTTTATTTGTTATTTATGCCAACGATACAAGCTTATTTTTCTCACATCACAGTTTACCCCTGCTTGTTAAAAAAGCGAATGAAGCGCATGATGTAATGAACACTTGGAGTCAAATTAATTCTTTAAATATAAACATCTCGAAGACAAAATCAGTACTTTTTGCCCTAAAAATAAGCCAGTTAATTCCAATATTGTCCTTCGACTAGGTCTTTCAGTCATAGATTTGGTACCAGTTATAAAAACGTTAGGCGTTCTTTTTCAAGAGAATATGCAGTGGAGCGCGCATGCTGACATTGTTCACTCCAAAATTTCGCGAATAGTAGGTATTCTTGCACGCTTTCTATATTTTTTGCCAAAGCACATTAAATTGTTCTTATAAAACTCCCTTTTCATGTCCACGCTATCGTATGGTTATTTGGTACGGGGAACAACGACCTACATAAACCTGCCCAAGATCTATTGACGACAGAAAAAAGCTGTAAGAATCATTTTGAATGAACCCAATGACGCACACACAGAACCTATATTTCATGACCTTAGATTAAAACTATTACCGAACCTGTTCAACGCAATTCTGTTAAAACGTTATCATACTTATCGCATAAATAGTGACCCTTTCCTTGAAACACTTGCGACGCTGACTCCTGCTGATAAAACGTATGGCACACGAAGCAGTCAGGTTTAAAAGATTCCCCATACCCGTGCTAACTATGGCCGCCAAATGTTGATGTACATGCTACCACAAGCTCTTAATTCCTCCGTTAATAAGTCCAGCTAATCTATACAACAGTATATGTCCTCAAATCAAAATATTGTTGACAGGTGCAGTTCTGTACCACCCAATATTTGTCCTATCATCTAAATGTACTTTGTAATATATAAAGCCGTCGTTATATTTATAATGGCTTTTTCTTGTTTTGTTGCGTTTTTGTCCGCTGCTGTATTGCACTGTAAGCGGGGTGCTAGCCTTTGTCAAGCCATCGCAGGCTTTTTGCTAGCACCCTGCAGCATCACGAGTACTGTGTAATCAGTGCTGATGCTAAATAAAATTATTTGTAAAATTTGTATTTGCGCAGTAGCGAGTTTTGTCACCGAAGCCACTACTATCGAGCGGGCGTTGGCCACAAGGAACACCCACTATCAGCGATTGGGCAACAGCTTCCAGGTCGTATCGAGCCTTACCTCGTCTAGCCTAGGAGGTATTGGCATCACCGATATTCGCGATATCATCCACGAAGTGGTGCGAGAAGAGCTCAAGAGGATTTTTCCTGCTTCGGAGCAGTGTTCCCCAGCAACTATTACCACAGCCGTTCGGGAAAAGTGCAATACGCACTTACTTATGAAGGAGTACCCGTTGTTGCTCTCGACACACAACCGACGGTGAGCTATGCCGCTATTGCCAGTCGGCCGCTCCGGCGAGTCGGCCGCCTCCCGGCTCTCGCCAGTACACCCAGGCTGAGGATCTCGGCCCTCGGCGCCGCGAATATGTGCCGCAGTATCAAGCACCCACGGAGCCGCGAGGGCGTAGGAAGTCCAACAGTTGGAGGACCACTGACAGGCGGCCGTTGTGTTTTAACTGCGGTGCGCCGGACCACATCTATCGTCGTTGCCCTTATCGAGAACTTGGCCTTCGAGGTTTCAGCCGTCGTGACCCTCGCCACCGCTACGGTGCACAGTCGCAGGATGCCCAAGAGTATTTTCGAAGTCCTCCATCCTCGCCATTGCAAGCTTCATGTCCATCGCGCTCGCCTTCACCACGTCGCCAAGTTTCCCCTCTCCGCGGCTACAGCCGTCAGAGCCTGTCCCCTCTTCCTCGTCGGGAAAACTGAGTACGGCGACGCCTGGAGGTGGCGTTGCCGAATTTGGCCGAAACAAAAAGCCTCCATATACGTTACAACGTAGCGCAACGAATGATTGCACCCTTGGGGACACGAACGGACCTACACTTTCCACTAACGTTAAGATAATAATTGACGGTCACGACATTGCCTCGCTCGTTGACACCGGTGCTGATTATTCGGTATTTAGTGGAGAATTTTGCCGCCGACTGCGAAAAATGACTACCCCGTGCGATGGCCCTCCAATGCGAACCGTGGGAGGTCACCTGGTATGCCCTAAAGGGAAATGCACCGCCCGCATCGAAATTCATGGTGAGACCTGCCCTGCGAAATTCGTGTTCTCAGAGCATTGGTCTAAAGCTGGTATTTTGGGAATGGACTTTCTTCGCGAGTATGGCGCAGTGATCGACGTTAGGCAGAACAAATTGACTCTCCGGACGCGTTCTGTTTCACCAAGGCCTCATGTAGAGAGCCGAGCTGTGCTTCGAGTAGACTGCGAACACGTAAATTTGCCGCCGCTGTCGACAGTTTTTCTGTGGGTTAGAGCCGAGACATCTGTTTGGGGCGAAGGTGTCATGGAAGGAAATGTTGAAATGCCGCTTACGAGGGGAATCGGCGTTTCGAGAGGGATAGGAAACGTAAGGGCTGGTCAACGTCATTGTGACCAACTTTAGGAATGAGCCGCAACACCTGACGAAAGGGACAGTTATAGCCTACATGGAAGAAATTAATGACGTTCACGAGGCTGTTACGTTTTCTGAGTAAGGCTTGTCATCCGGAACACAAGAAAAACGAGAATTGCAACTGAACCTAGATAAAAGACTAGAGTTGTCCCAGAAGCGCGATCTTCTCGAACTTTTGCATCGATACAAGGATTGTTTTGACACGACATCCAGAGTTCGCCAGACAGCTGCCGCAAAACAGATTTATTGTCGATGGCACAACACATCCGATACGCCAACCGCCATACCAGATTTCCTTGAAAGAACGAGAGACGCTACAGGAGCAAGTGCATGAAATTCTAAATGATGACGTCATCCAGCCTTCCAACAGTCCGTGGGCTGCACCTGTGGTACTGGTTAAAAAGAAAGACGGCTGGCTGCGATTCTGAGTAGATTACCGACGACTCAATAAAGTGACAAAAAAGGATGTATACCCACTGCCACGAATCGACGACACCCTCGATCGGCTCCGTCACGCCCGCTATTTTTCGTCGATCGATTTGAAGAGCGAATACTGGCAGATTGAAGTAGATGAGCGCGATCGGGAGAAAACTGCGTTTATAACATCAGATGGCCTCTATGCCTCTATGAGTTTAATGCGATGCCGTTTGGTTTATGTACAGCCCCTGCAACATTCCAACGACTCATGGACACTGTTCTCGCCGGTCTGAAGTGGCAGACCTGTCTTGTGTAATTAGATGATGTTATTTTTTCGAGCACCTTTGCCGAGCATCTTGTGCGCCTCGAAGCGGTTCTCCAGGCTATATGGAAGGCAGGCCTCACACTCAAGCCTTCAAAATGCCGGTTCGCGTACAGCGAGTTAAAGTTTCTTGGACATATTGTCAGCCCCGCGGGCGTGAAACCAGATCCTCAAAAAACAGCTACCGTAGCGAAGATTCCACGGCCATCGGACAAACAGAGTCTGAGAAGGTTTCTTGGTTTGTGCGCCTATTTCAGACGTTTTGTCCACAACTTTGCCCAGAGCGCCGCGCCCCTGATCAACCTTACAAAATATAGTATTGCCTTTGAATGGAATGAGACGCAAGAGTCAGCATTCAGGCAGCTAAAACAAGCTCTTCAAACACTACCTATACTATGCCACTTCGATCAAGCTGCTGACACTGAGTTCCACACCGACGCCAGCAACAAAGGACTAGGGGCAGTACTTGTGAAATTGCAGGACGGCGCTGAGCGAGTTATTGCGTATGCTAGCCGCGCTCTTACCAAGGCAGAGTGTAATTACTCCACAACGGAAAAGGAGTGCCTCGCTGTTATCGGGGCAGCAACAAAGTTTCAACGGTATCTGTACGGCCGCCATTTTCGTGTGGTCACCGACCACCACTCATTATGTTGGTTTGCTAACCTGAAGGATCCTGCGGGGCGGCTTGCTCGATGGAGCCTTCGACTGCAGGAATACGACATCACTATTATATATAAATCCGGCCGAAAGCATCATGACGCTGACTGCTTGTCTCGAGCCCCCCTGGAGCCGGCGCCAGGAGACGATGATGACGCTGACAGCTTTAGTGCGGCCTTAAACACGGCAGATATGGCGGTTCGACAAAGACATGATCCACAGCTTGGCCAACTAATGACGCACCTTGATGGAGACGACGGTGTGGTACCTCGTGTTTTCCTGCGTGTCCTGCCCACATTTAGAATTCGGTACGGCGTCCTATACAAAAAACCTTCGACAGCAGCCAGACATCGTGGCTTCTTGTGCCGGAAGATCTGCGTAGCGAGATCACGGAAGCTTGCCATGATGATCCTACAGCTGGTCACCTTGGTTACAGCCGAACACTTTCACGGATTCGGGAAACGTATTACTGGCCCAAACTCGCTAAGTATGTGCGTCAGTACACAAGAGCTTGTCGCGAGTGTCAACGGCGAAAGGCGCTACCCACACGTCCGGCGGGCCTTCTTCAGCCAATCGATCCGCCGAGTGCCCCGTTCCACACAATCAGAATAGATTTTCTTGACCCATTACCCACATCTCAGTCCGGCAACAAATACATCATAATAGCGACAGACTACCTGACGCGCAATGCGGAGACCCGCGCAGTTCCGTCTGCGACGGCTGCGGAGGCAGCCAAATTTTTCATTGAGTGTATTGTCTCGCGGCATGGCGCAACGGCAGTTCTGATCACTGACCGGGGTACCGCATTTCTGTCACAACTGCTACAAGAGATCCTGCGTCTAAGCTCTACCAGCCATTGTCGAACTACTGCGTATCTTCCTCAAACTAATGGGCTAACGGAGAGGCTGAACAAGACGATGGCTGATATGATTGCCATGTAGTACGTGGACGCCGATCATTGAAATTGGGACGAGGTGTTACCTTATGCTATGTTTGCTTATAATACTGCAGTTCAAGAGACAACACGTATGTCACCATTCTAACTGGTGCATGGCAGAAAGGTCACTACAATACTCGATTCTATGCTGCCGCACGAACCGCCTGACAGCGTCGCCTGTGATGCTCGACTCGTATGCGAGCGCGCGGAGGAGGCGATCGACAACTTGCACGACTCAACATACAGCACCAACAACGTACCGACGCTTATCACTACAACCTCTGAAGACGTGACGTTAATTTTCTACCTGGTGATAAGGTCTGGGTTTGGACACCGGTTCGCCATCGAGGCCTTTTGGAAAAACTTATGAAGCACTACTTTGGACCCTACACGGTTATTCGTCGCATCGGTAACCTCAACTACGAGGTGCTTCCCAGCGGAAGCCGAACCTCGTCACGCCTTTCCTCACGTCCTGAAGTTGTTCATGTTGTCCGCCTTATGCCGTATTATGTGTGACCCTGGAGGAACCCTTCAGTGTTTTCCCCGCTGCACTTTTATCGCGAAACAACACGTTGTTGTTGTTCTCCTCTGCAGACACTAACCGTGTCTTTCTTATTTTTTTTTTCGTTTAGCATCGAGAAGACGCTTCCTTCGGAAGGCAGGCAGTGTTGCGCCCGAAGAAGAAGGAGCGCGATTGCTTGAGAAAAGACAACGCTGCTGCCGTGATTCACGCGCGGGCTGGTTCCTCTGCTTTTGTGCTGCACTGTGCCGTTGCCCTGTCGACCCGAGGTCTCTGCTGCCATCGTGTCCGGGTGTGTCAGGACGTGACACTACGCTGCCAGAATAAGACAAAGCTAGATTCCTCCACTGTATTCGAAAACGGTATTTTTCGGACTTGTTACAGTTTAGAACGTAGAGATAAAGATCTGCGTTGTTCTCGTATTAATAAATAATTTGAAACATGCTGAGGGTACACCAGGTCTGCTGGGGTATAGGTTGAAACAACTTGATTTAATGCTGCTGTAGCTGAATGCTCACTGACTAGTCTCAATATAACAGTTGTCTTACTGGTACCATAGGCAAACATATAAGTTGGTTAGCGGATACTGAAACATTACAGCAGGCAATGAAAATGATGTACTTATAGACAATTTTGGCAGTTAATTCATCGAATGCGGATCCATTGTTGATGAAAACATGTATACTTAGCTTAACCAGTTCACTAAGTACTTTCTTCTGGGCGACTTGGCTCATATTAGGAAAAGGAAATAAACTCACGCAAAAAGTAGTTTCAAGTAGTCCGATACAAGAAGCATACTAGTAGCAGCATACAAAAACAAGCATTGTTACGTTCCAAGTAGCTGGTGGCTGTGAACACTAGAGGACTTGAGCATTGTGCTGCGAGCGCGCCAGCAGACCCTCCGCGCCACGGGGTGCCAGCGAGGGCGCGGTGCTCTCATTAGGAAGGAGAGCGTCCTGCTCGGACTTGACATGTTTATGAGGGTCGCGAAGAGCGACCGTCACCTTCCCCTCTCCCCGCATTGGAACTCTGAGGTGGCCCCGGCTCGGCCACCCACGGACCATCGCTTCCGGGAACCGCGGCTGGGTCACGTGACCACGTTGTGCGGAGTGCGGCCAGCAGCGGTGAAGAGAGTCTTCCTCCAGCAGCAGACGAGAACGGCTGCTCGGGGAGCCCGCTACCTTTTTAGGGCCTGGGGCCCTCTTCGTTTCTTTGGGTCGCTTTTATTTAAATAAAGACCCGTTTAAAACCTTCACGGAGTCTGCAGCCCGTACCTCGCAATAATCTGGTTGGCAGCGGCGGGATTAAGACAAAGGCGTGAAAGCAACCGCTCAAGGGAACAACTGCTGACGGAGAGCGTCTTCAACGATCCGGGATCGACGGAGCTCCGCTACGTGGCTCAGGGAGTCACCTTCGTCACAGCGCAACGTGAAGGCCAGGCGTGAAAGCAACCGCTCAAGGGAACAACTGCTGACGGAGAGCGTCTTCAACGATCCGGGATCGACGGAGCTCCGCTACGTGGCTCAGGGAGTCACCTTCGTCACAGCGCAACGTGAAGGCCAGGCGTGAAAGCAACAGCTCAAGAGACAACTGCTGACGGCAGAGCGTCTTCGACGATCCGGGATCGACGGAGCTCCGCTACGTGGCTCAGGGAGTCACCTTCGTCACAGCGCAACTTGAGGGCCAGGCGTGAAAGTAACAGCTCAAGAGACAACTGCTGACGGGAGAGCGTCTTCGACGATCCGGGATCGACGGAGCTCCGCTACGTGGCTCAGGGAGTCACCTTCGTCGCAGCGCAACTTGAGGGCCAGGCGTGGAAGCAACCGCTCAAGGAGCAACCTCGACGATCTGGGATCGCCGGACTTGGCAGCTCGTAACTCCGGGAGGCACAGCGGCCATCGCAGACTCTTGGTTGGGTGAGTGCTGGAGCGACTACGTATTGCCAGACGAGCTAGAACTGGGTTCTGTTCGGGCAAAATTTCATTAATCACCACTGGGTGTGCGATTTATTGAAGGCTTTGTAGTCGGCTCTCGACAACCATGGATATTAAGAAGTTAACTAAGGATGAACTGCTGCTGTTGGCAGCTGAACTTGGTTTAGAGATAAGCCAAAGTAGGAGAAAGCCAGAAATTCGCCTCGCTATTGAGGAGGTGGGCTTTGAAGAAGACGAGTTAACTGATGCTTGGCAAAAGATATGCCGAATTGAAAAAGAGAAAGCTGAGGAGCGAGAGAAGCAGAAGGAGAAGGAAAAGAGGGAGGCTGAGTTTGAAGCTGAGAGAGAGAGTAAAAGAATGGAACTCGAGATTGAAAAGACAAGGCTCGAGCGGGCAAGGATAGAACGCGGAGAAAGTGCCGTCACACCTCAGGGAGGTAACGTAAAGATGACGAACTTGCTTCAGCCGTTCAAAGTTGGCGATGACATCGCTCTCTATCTCATCAATTTTGAGAGGATGTGCGAGAAACACAACATTAGCCGTGACATGTGGCCGGAAAAGTTAATGGCATTGCTTCCTGGAGAACCTTCGCAGGTCGTAGCACGCTTGAGTGCTAGCGAAGCGGGTGACTATGATTTGGTGAGATCAAGCCTGCTCGCGAAGTACAGGATTTCAACGGAAGAGTTCCGGAGGAGATTTCGCACGTCTCGAAAAAAACAAAATGAAAGCTTCTTGGAATTCGCCTGTACATTAAATGACAATTTGACGCAGTGGGTGAAAGGTTCAAAGGCAGATGAATTCAAAAAGCTGAAAGATTTGATCTGCCTTGAACAATTTTTTGAGACTTTACCTGAAAATGTTCGTTTGTGGGTCAGAGACAGGCAAGAGGATCTCTCCGTGGAGAAAGCGGCGCAGCTTGCAGATGAATATGTGGCAAGCCGCAGCTTTAAGCCAGCTAAGGCTGGGCAGGATTTCAGGAACGAGAATCAGGGGCAGAAACTCTACCATCGAGAGCAGCAGAAGCCTCGTGTAGAACCCCGCGTCAGAGAACATGGTTCACTGCACCCCGATACTTCACGCAGAGCCGATGAATCAGGTAGTAAGGAGAGTAGTGATCATTCGGAAGAATTTGAAAAAAGGAGGCCCTTGGCATGTTACAACTGTAAAGAGCCAGGGCATTTCGCGCGAAACTGCACGAAAGAAAGGCAGGTGTTCGCTTCAGTGAGAGACCACCCGAGTAACAACGAACTCCTGAAACCGTACACTAAGGAGTGCACTGTAAATGGTCAGTTGTGCAGAGTTCTCAGGGATTCGGCCGCAACCATGGACGTAGTCCACCCTAAATTTGTTGCAAAAGAAGACTATGTGTCGGAGTGTGCGTGGATACGTCAGGCAGTAAGTGAAGATTCCGTTTGTCTGCCAATGGCTAATGTTAAAATTGAGGGGCCATTTGGCACACTAAAAACAGTAGCGGCTGTGTCGAAGGGTCTGCCCGAAGGCTACCCTTACCTTTTTTCAAACAGCTCGGAATCATTGCTAAATGAAAAGGGTTGTGGCTTCGCTGAAACCGAAGCCCAAGTGATGGCTTTAACTCAGGCTAAAGCGGGACAACGTTCTCAGAAGTTGATCTACCAAGATCGGGAGAGTTCAACTGATGCCAGCAAATCAGTTAATCCTGAGGTAGTAGTGGAACAGGATAAAAAGAGACCTGAAAGGTCGGAACAAAGTGAAGCTGACCAAGCGCACAAGTCACAGAGCAGTCAGCGTCCGAATGAGACAGAAAGTGAGTTAAACACTTCTTTTGTCGCTCCTACTGCATGTAGCCTTGATCAGCTACTTGAGGCAAACAAAGAGCAGCTGAGGTCGGAGCAGAAGGCTGACCCGACTCTAAAGGTATGTAGTGGCGATTTGGCTGAAGGAGTCTCGTCACAGAACATTTCCTTCCGGGAGAAGAACGGGCTTTTGTACAGGCATTATGAAGACAAACGAGGAAAAACTGATTTGGTAACCCATGATATCGAATTGATATCCGAGGTTTCTTTCAAGTTTAAGCTATACCTGTCGTCTGTTAGAACACTAAAAGTTGTGAGGAAAGAGGTCGACGGAATGCTGGAACTCGGGGTGATTAAGAAGGGAAGCGAGAACGAAAATGTAGATGGTTTGAGCAGAGGTTTTAAGCTACGAGGCGTTAAAAAAAGAAAAAAGAAAAGAAAGAAAGCCTCTCAGAACTCTCGTTTAGTTTTGTGTTGTATTTTTTCCATGTGTTGCCGAGGGCCGAATACTTGGTCCAGGAGGACCAGCATGGGGCAAAAATTCTGTAAACGACGTCTGGCAGTCGTTCGTCGCTTGGGCACCACCGACCAGGGGTTTCCGCGAATGTGTGCGTGCAAAGCCAGCGCGAGTGTTGTGCTTTGTGTTGGCCTTCTTCCGACCCTGCATCTGGGGACGCAGCCTCGGCGAAGGACTTCATCCGGGGGAGGAGTCTGTTACGTTCCAAGTAGCTGGTGGCTGTGAACACTAGAGGACTTGAGCATTGTGCTGCGAGCGCGCCAGCAGACCCTCCGCGCCACGGGGTGCCAGCGAGGGCGCGGTGCTCTCATTAGGAAGGAGAGCGTCCTGCTCGGACTTGACATGTTTATGAGGGTGGCGAAGAGCGACCGTCACCTTCCCCTCTCCCCGCATTGGAACTCTGAGGTGGCCCCGGCTCGGCCACCCACGGACCATCGCTTCCGGGAACCGCGGCTGGGTCACGTGACCACGTTGTGCGGAGTGCGGCCAGCAGCGGTGAAGAGAGTCTTCCTCCAGCAGCAGACGAGAACGGCTGCTCGGGGAGCCCGCTACCTTTTTAGGGCCTGGGGCCCTCTTCGTTTCTTTGGGTCGCTCTTATTTAAATAAAGACCCGTTTAAAACCTTCACGGAGTCTGCAGCCCGTACCTCGCAATAGCATGTACCGGTGCTCTTGTCCTTATGTTTATTAGCAATGTCGTTTCAGTCACCAATTGTTTATGCGAAGTGCATTAGATTACTGGCCTATATAACGCGTCCTCCCTTCATGCACATCGACATCAGTTTATACCAGCACGGTATGCATTTTTGACTCGTTCAAAGCTGATATAGTAAACCTTATTTACTGACAAAAAATACCATGCTGAAATTTTAGTTATTTTTCATTGGCGCTCTCATTATCTGTCAGCTATTTTAGTCACCATTCCAAGCTATCATGAAGGACGGTTTATTAAAGTTTATCGGAAGATCCTCAGGCCAATGCCCTAAGTGCGACTGAGCGTAAAATCGGGAGGAAGCGAAAATTTAGAAATTGGTTGTCAAACAGCTTGATTATAAAAAGTTCAACAAGAATGCACAACTAGACAGGAGCTATTGCTAAATCCCATGGTGCAGCACGCAGACAACTTTTGGAATATATTTATTCGCTTAGAGCGCGTATACTGTGGGTTCCGCGCCTCCATTGCAGCCAACCCTTTTACGCGCATCTACCACTTGCCTTGCCAAATTTCTTAGTTCATTAACGACGGCATTTACCAGTCGCATATTCGTCTATAAGGGCTAAAGCTTTGTCTTATGTCAAAACATTAGCCACAGAAATTCTCACCATGGAAGCAAAAATTTGGAGGACGCTTAAGCTTCGCCTTTAAGAATGGAACGCGATAGCGTTATTGCACCCCGTTCGCACCATCTACTCTTTTGCTTGTCGCGTTTTTGAGTGACGCAAAGACGTAGTTCACATGATACAACACTCGTTAACTTGTCCAAAGCATGACGGTTTGGTAATTACTTGTTCTGAAACGTAATTCTGGGACGTAGAAGCGCTGCCAGCCACCTTGCCGAAACGCACGGTCCTCAAGTTGCACTCGCAGTTCATCGGCAACATCGTTGCCGATCCGAGCCGGCGTGATGAAGATCTCGGGGGTCATGCCCTGTCTATCTTATTCCGTGCGCCACACGCATGATGGCGCTACGTGCACGCCAAGCGAAGAGGAAGTACAGCGGAAAAGTAATTTGCCACTCGCTTAACTGCGTGTTGTGTAATTCTGTAATTTACATGCTCATAATTATTATTCTACGCCACAATACACTTCTCAAAGGGACATTTCTGAGGCAACACCGCAATCGATAGACTCGCCTTTGTCCATTTCAAACCGTCTAGCTGGCGTGGCCGAGTTGTTAGCGTGCTCGTCTCGCACCCCGGAGGCGCACGTAATATTCCTCAGGTCGGCGATTGTTCCTACTCGTTCTTATTTATTAATGCTTCTGAGATTTTTCGCTCACGGCCAACGCCGGATGACGCGGGATGACGGCCGCCGACGACGACACCGACGTTTCTGCGACACGGGGCCCTTAACGCTACCGCATTAATACTGTTACATGCTAGGGCCCACTCAAAAGACGAGATATTTGTTACGAACTTTCTTATGTGGATTAGCTCTGCCTCAAGGGTACGAAGAAATAGTGGCCTCTTGTTCGAATTTCATGCAAAATTACCATACAGTACCCAAATACCGATTTTCATGAAAAGTGCCCTTAGTACATATAACATCATAATATTATTATTAATATTATATTGGTATTATTATTGGATAATAAAACTGCGCTAAAGAAAAAGGACGAGTTAGAAGCCAACAGCATGGAGCAAAAAAAGTCAACGGCGTTTCATTACACACATGGTAAGATATGTAACCGATGAACTTTCCCATTTTTTCATATACTTTCTACCTTTCATGTCTTGACAGAAAGCTGTGCTACACATTCCAGCGTTTTGTGATGGTTGCATGCTAGTTTCCTGTGTGAATGCGACGACTGTGCAATAAAACTCAGTTGAAGTTCCGCACTCCACTCTCTTGCCTAGTTTCATGTCCGTTGCTCTTTCGCATGGTTGTAATATGCATTCTAGCGCCTGTAAACATTCGTTTCCTTAGTCATTCAAGTGTGCATTTCGCGCCCTAGTTGAGTTTTTGTCCGGCGCGCAACTCAAGTGTACTAGGCTCATATTCCAACATTAAATAATCTTCAGTAATTTTAAGCGAAAAGATTACCTGATAAAGGTAAATCATTTGGTATACGCGAGCATATTTCTTCCCCAATACTTGCCACGTTATAATGGCGTTGATTTCATGCGTGACGCCAAGTTTAATTTCAACGTTGCGCGTTCTGAATTTCCCGTGCTAAGTATTATGCCTGTAGAGTTCGAAATTTTACCGAAACTTACGCCGACGATGATGTTTTCGCAGAAAGGTAAGAGACTTGTTATGACGTGTTAGGTTAAACCAGCGCACCTACACAAACACCAAGGAGGAAGGGAGCAGACACTTCACTTCTTCCTTCGTGTTTGTACAGCTGCGCTGCTATGTCCTCAATTTACGCTGGCTTTCGTTGACACAGAGCCCTTAGGCTATCGCGTAAAAGTACGCTGCTTCACGTAAGCCTGTAGCGTATCCTTCGGTGGAAAAGCAAGACAGCTGAACAAATCATGCCATGGCGTCACTTGACACTTCCCCCTGAAATGCCGAAATTCCGATCAATTGGCTAGCTCTGGCCTGTTGGGTTTTTTGTTGATGTTGTTATGGACGCGCAAGGAGGAAGAAGCGGACAATGGCGCGGGCAGCAGTGCTCGCGCTAGGCCCGCCAAAAATTCATTAAACGTCATCTCACGGTCAGCCAACATCTCCCTGTTCTTTGTTCTCCTGTTTTCATCGGCTTGCCGCGTCGTAACAGTATTATCACCATAATCTCCGATAGCCGCGTGCTGGTGTTATTTGTCCTCCCTACTGCTCATACCATTTATGTTAGGCTTAGCGGCATTCCGTCACGCTTCTTCAGAGACAGCGCGTGTAGACTCTGACGACATTCCGGTGTTTTTGTGATGTTCAAATACGTTTTAAGGCGAAAATATTTCTTGCCTCATGAGTGGTGCCATCAGGGAGTGTCAGCGCGAGCTGTGGGCAGAACCTGTCCACAATCTGCTATCAAACATTAAGAAAAAAAATCGTTACCATGCTGACTCGAAGAAATAGGAACTGGTCATAGGTACTGCTCAACATTGACATCATGCGAGCTCCTCCATAATTTTCCTTGTCTAGCCTGGCCGAAGGACCTAAATGGCGTTCAAATAAATGTAAATTCCGAGAGCACTGCAGAATCTGCACTGGAGAAATCCAAAAGGCTAGGTGGTGCTCCTGCACGGCATATCGTGCGCCCCTTGTAGAGCCTTTGCTAGCGAGGCCGATGCTCGAGCTTGATAGTGGAATTTTCCTTTCCTTGGTGCGCGTTCGTTCGAGTGCTACATATAATTGTAATTGGTTTACTGAAAAAACAAACGGTCCCGTATATGCCACGCTAACTCCTCCAGGACTGAACGCTACACACTCACGCCTGTCACATTGCATACCTTGGCGCTCGTTCGTTGCAGTGTTCGTGGTGTGTTGGCTAGGCTGTGCAGCTGCGCTCCAATCGCGCTGCGTCTTCATGTCCAAGTGACATTCTACATGAGCTTTGTGCTAGGATACGCCATGATGTCATCGGCTTCGGTCACCATGGCAACCACGATGGTGTGACGTCACCACGAGTGCAGCCCTTTCTTGACATGTATTTTTTTTTATTGAAAGTGAAAGTTAAAGCGAAAGTTTATTAGATTGAACATATTGTCACGCAGGGGTGACAAGGTCGACGACACAAATTAAGGGTCGATGATTGCACTGAAGAAACTCTTTATTGGGCTGACTTGCGCCCGCAAAAGAACTAAGCAACTCGGCGGCGGCGATGGCAACAAACGTGCTCGTCGGTCGTCGGACAAAGAATGCTCGTCACACTCGTCAACGCTCAATTTAAAGGCTGCACAGAACAATCTAGATAACGTGAAAACAGCTACCAGCACGGGCTGGAACATTGTGGAAAGACACCCGAGTGGCCGGAAACTTCCAGACAGATCTCGGTGCATCTTGCGCTACCTGATGAAGGTGTGACTCGCGACATCGAGCATTAACAAACGAAGATTACGGAACTAATACGCGGTCCAGAATCAGAGTGATAAGCCTGTATGCCGGCGGCTGTTAAAAAAACAACAAATACTGTTTTGAAGGTTTCGCGGCATTACTCCCCCCTTAAAAATAACATCGCCTCGATGTTCCAAAACAAAGAAACTTAAACATAAACACTGCAAAGTTTAAACACCACAGATTCTTTAACGAGCGTATTATGGCTTCAGTCGTACAACATGTACAATTTCTGGGCGTACGCGTCGCCGTTGTGATGCTGACGTTCCGTCGGGAATGACTTCCTAGTCCAGTGGTCCTACACGGCGAATGATTTTGTACGGCCCAAAGTATCGATGCAACAACTTTTCACCAAGTCCGAGACTGCGAATTGGTGTCCAAACCCACACTTGTTCTCCTGTATTGTACTCTCCGTGGCGCCGTCGTAAGTTGTATCGTCGGCTGTCGATGCGCTGTTGGTCTTTAATACGCAGCCTTGCGAGTCGTCGGGCTTCCTCTGCACGCTGCAGGTAGGCGGCGACGTTGAGGTTGTCCTCGTTGGTTACGTGCGGTAGCATTGCGTCGAGCGTCGTCGTGGGCAACCACCGTGCACAAGCTAGAACGGGGTCGTGGGGCGTCGACAGCGAAACCACGGAGGCCGATCCGCCTGTACGGGCAGTGACGGAGGATGTGTCCTGCCTCACCACAATGAAAGCAGAGCGGTCGGTTGTTTGCTGTCCTCCAGGCGTCGCACTTTCTGGGGCTTGGGGGTCGTTGGTAGGCTTGGCGGGCGGGGACCAAGGGGCGGCTTTCGGAAGCAGGATGGTAGTGACGAGGGCTTGGGAGGTCGCGTCGGGGTGCAGAACGACATAATGCAGCTGCATAGCCCATCGCTGCTGATTCATGCTCTGGAGCAGTCGGAGTCGTCGCTTTAGGAACGCCCAGCGCCTGCTGAACTTCTTCGCGGACGACGTCCGCGAGCGTCGCCACCTGGGGTTGTTGCGATGATGGTAGCATTCGGCGGAGCTCCTCTCGCACGATCTCCCGGTTGAGGTCCCGAAGGTTCTCTCCGCTTGCAGATGCGTTGGGGTAATGGGTTGAGCAGTCCGGCTGAAGTGGTCGCTCGTAGTGGCGTATCCGGGTGGCCAACGTCTTCTCGATAGTAGACGCTTCCGTTTCAAATTCCGCCACGGTTTTTGGCGGATTTCGGACAAGGCTTGCAAAAAGCGATTCTTTAACGCCTCGCATTAAAAATTTGACTCTCTCACCTTCGGTCATGTTAGGGTCGGCGCGGCGAAAGAGGCGCTTCACCTCCTCAACGTACGCCAGCACAGGCTCGTTAGGAATTTGAAGTCGTGACTGAAGGAAGGCCTGGGCTCTTTCCTTTCGGACGACGCTTGAAAAGGCAGTCAAAAACGCTTCCTTAAAAATCTCCCAATCCTTCATAGCTGCCTCATGATTTTCGAACCAAACTCGGGCATGTCCTTGAAGAACAAAGTAGACCTGCCGGAGTTTCGCAGCGTCGTTCCAGCCGTTGAATTCTGCCAAACGCTCGAAAAGGTCCATCCAGTCTCCCGCATCTTCATCCGGTCGTCCATGGAAGCAGGGGGGCTCACGGGGTTGGACGAAAACAACCGGTGCTGTAGTAGGCTGGTCCATTATCAGCGTCGATGCCTTCCGAGATCGAATGGGGTCAGGCAGCAGACCGTGTTCGGGTTGTAGGCCTTGAAGTCGACGGCTGGCTCGTTGACCTGTAGGCTGGTCTTCCAGGACGACAGGAACACGGCTTGGGTCTTCGCTTGAAGGATCAAAGGCAGCACCTCCACCAGATGTCACGTAGGGGTGACAAGGTCGACGACACAAATGATGGGTCGATGATTGCAGTGAAGAAACTCTTTATTGGGCTGACTTGTGCCCGCAAATGAACTAAGCAACTCGGCGGCGGCGATGGCACCAAACGTGCTCGTCGGTCGTCGGACAAAGAATGCTCGTCACACTCGTCAACGCTCAATTTAAAGGCAGCAGAGAACAATCTAGATAACGTCGCAAACAGCTACCGGCACGGGCTGGAACATTGTGGAAAGACACCCGAGTGGCCGGAACCTTCGAGACAGATCTCGGTGCATCTTGCGCTACAACAAAACTGATAAAGGTGTGACTCGCGACATCGAGCATTAACAAACAAAGATTACGGAACTGATACGCGGTCCAGAATCGGAGTGATAAGCCTGTATGCCGGCGGCTGTTAAAGAACAACAAATACTGTTTTGAAGGTTTCGCGGCAATATTTACAAAGTGCATAAAAATACAGATGAGGATCCCATAGTCATAAGACTGCAACGGGACCCTCGATAGATCACTACAACAAAATAAATTATAACATTAAAGTTAGCGAAAGGTTGTAATATACAAAACATGGCAAATCGGTATTTTTACAGAAATACAAAGGCACTAACACAGGAATTAGGCAAATCAGTATTTTACACTAAAACAAAGGCACTAACACAGGTATCAGACATAAAAAATATAAAACATCAGCAATTCAACAAATATTCCTTAAAGTTATTCCTAAATATGGGCAATGACATATAAGTTTTCAGTGTTAAAGGCAATGAGTTCCAAAATGAAATGGCTGCAAACGATATCGTCATTTTTCCATAATTAGTACCAACATTCGGGAGAATTAAATGGTTATTCGCTGCAAATATTTTAGAGTTATAGTTCTAAAGTAGTAACGAATTAACCAACTGGAAATGCAAGCTGCAATTCAATAGCTTAAAGAACGCGATTACAAAGTGATACTGAAAGAGCTGGTGGACTGATAAGATATCATCATCATAATCATCATCAGCCTGACTATACCCACTGCAGGGCGAAGGCCTCTTCCATATTTCTCCACTTAACCCGGTTCTGTGCTAGCTGCATCCACTTGACCCCTGCGAACTTCTTAATCTCATCCGCCCACCTAGCTTTCTGCCGCCCCCTGCTACGCTTTCCTTCCCTTGGAATCCAGTTTGTTACCCTCAGCGACCATCGGTTATCCTCTCTTCGCACTACATGTCCTGCCCATGTCCCTTTTTTCTTAATTTCCGCTAGAATGTCGGTAACTTGAGTTATTTCTCTGACCCACTCTGCACGCTTTCTATCTCTTAATGTTACCCGTACCATTTTTAGTTCCATAGCCCTCTGGGTTGTCCTCTGGGTTGATAAGATATGATGTTCACATAATAAGGAATAAGCGCTAGTGAAAAAAGTGCGGCAGGTGATAATGCGGATGGCGTGGTTTTGTATATGCTGTGCAGACGATAAATGGCAGTTGTATTTCCCCAAACGACAATCCCGTAAGTGAGGCGGCTGTGAATGAAAGCATAATACAGAGATAAGAGAATGTAACAAGGAAAATATGGGCGTGCTTTAATGAGAGCTCGGATGGCAAACTTAGATATTTTTTTCAGATGAGTGATTGGAGGGGGGGGGGGAGGGGGGGGGCTAAGAATTTAAGTGCAGAATCAAGAATAACGCCCAGAAAGCTAGTGTTATCGGAAGCTGGAATAGTGTAAGAACAGAGGGTTAACGTAGGAGTGCAAGGAAGGATTTTCTGGCTACTTTTGAAGATTAAAAACTTTGTTTTAGTGGGGTTAATAGCCAGGTGGTTATAAAGACACCATTTTGTTATGTTACTCAAAACGGTCATCAAATGAACAGTAAGTATATCAATGAACCTGTTAGATAATGACACGGTAGTATGATCCGCGTATAAAACATAATGAGTTGGACTAATAGAAGCAGGAAGGTCGTTAATATATAATTTGAACTGTAAAGGTTCTAAAATAAATCCCTGAGCCTTGTTTAATAGTTTTATCTCGATATTTATTCCATTTGGAATTATTTGATTAAGTGATTCAAAATATTCACTTCAAAATCTATTCGAATCCTTTATACGTCTTGTGCGTGCTTCTTTGCCACAATGTTTACGACTTCCGTCTAACTCTGACGTTTATACATGTTTATAAGTCCTCCCCTATACCCACGTCAGTGGCTATTTCGACGTTTAATTCAGTTTTTGGCAGTCATTACTTATGTATCACTCCACATCTGTCAAATTTGGTAGTCGGTGACATTGTTTCACTGTCTAGCTCACGCTTGTTTTCTCTTAACTCTTTATTGAACGACCTAAGGCGTGCCAGCCCGTTTTGCGTCCATTTTCATCTCAGCCGAAACCTCGAGCACAGAAAAATAAGGTTTTCGGCTTAAAGAAAGGCAAACCGAAGTGTATGACGATGATATAACATAAAATAAAAACAAAATACTCAGCAAACTGATATCAAATAAAATAGGAAACAAAGCATTTTAAAAACTAAAAGAACAAAAAAGCATTCAAAATTTTAAAACTGTGTTTTAAAGGGCAAAAAATAAATTGAGTACAGTAAAGTAACCTTGTACAGGTACTGACTGCTCATTGGAGGGTCAAATTCTAAAGTTAAAGCTCAGCTACTTTGGTCATCTGATGAGAAGAGAGGAGTCGCTGGAGAAAGATTTGATGTTGGTAAAGGTTGAGGGTCACCGGAGAAGGGGTAGTTAACGAACGTTAGATGGCATCCTCGAGGCGCTGCAGATGAAGTTATGTGATGTTAGGAATATAGTGAGAGACCGGAAAGCGTGGCGTGATACGGTCCATAGGGTCACCAAGAGTCGGGCACGACTGAACGACTGAACTGACATGCACTGAACAGGTCGGAAAAGCACCCAGACCCAGAACGAGCTCACAACTGAACTAGGCCCTCAACTAGCATTACATTCGCCTTTCAGGAAGTAAGCAGAATAAGGTGCACCCTCGTAATTTCCGATGCACGAGGAACTGTTCGCACCACTTCCACCAGTATAGTGAGCTCTCTGCACCGTATCGCATTGCTAAAAGGAGTGTCTTCATAGAAAATCAGTAGTGTTCTATTCTAATCACAGCGATGAATTAACACAGAGAACTGCAATGACAAAAGGGACGACGTTGCGTTGGAAACAGGAAAAGAGATGTTTGAAGCTGAGAAATAAAATGAAGAGGCCGAAACTTTGTAGAGCTAATAAAACGGTTCTTCTTGCACAACCCACAATAACCGAGCGTAGGAAATGGTTACAAACGAAATTGGTTCCCTTCTTTCAAAACAATTCTAAATATAATTCCCTACTGTGTCCATCTGTTGCAATTCCCAATTTCAATTTAGGCGTAGAGAGACGTTGCACGGAGAGAGACCAGTTGTAGTTTATTCTGAAAGCGTCGTACTAGCAAGCTTTAAGCACAATCATCAGTCAATATGTCAGTGTTTTTGAGGTTAGCTTAATTTACTTCGACAAATGTTTTCTTTCACTTCCTTTTTTGAAGCGTTCTTCTAGTTTGCCATCGTTTTTTGCAACCTCAGTATGAAAGTTGGAGCTCCTCCTGAATACACATACATTCACGAATAAGAAAATTGCGCTTTTCCCCATTCGGGCGTAAGCCCGCTTCATAGCAATCCAAAATATGTAAATTCCTTTCATGTTTGCCGCATTTTCAGCGAACTAAGAATAGGGTACTCTATCCGCTATCACAAGTTTATACGGCTCCGTCAATCACAAAACCAAACTACAGCTAAATTACAAAGTTGTAGTTTTTTTTAACACGAACTATGCATCAAAAGCAGTGTGACGAGGCTGTCTTGGAGAATCTGTAATTTACCAACCGCAATGGCATTCACCTGTCAACTTATTAGGAACACTGACATAAATAAGCCACCTATTCTAAGGCTTCGTATTTGCATGTGTCATCTTGCACAGCTGGCAAGGCTGAGATCTGAGGCAGGTCACGACCAGGGATGGCCTCAATTCACGTTCTTCAGAAAGATAGGATGCCAAAATTAGACAACGAAGAAAACGTTTCTACAATAGTCCTTTATATCCTTCAAATATATTTTGATTATTTAGTGTCGAGGCGAAGGAACACTACTTCTTGGTTTGGCAAGACCATACGAAGATATCACAACGATTTTTGTTTCTTACGAGACGCCTGGATGATGGAACATACCTGGTAACTTCAAGAAAGAAGCTTGTCATAAAATATCAGAGCGCAGTAGTTACAAGTTACGAAGCATAAGCTCGCGACTGCGTACCATCCCCAAACCAACGGCCTTACCGAGCGCTTCAACCGCACATTTACGGACATGTTATCCATGTATGTATCATCTGGTCACCAAGACTGGGACCTCACCCTTCCATATGTGACCTTTGCTTAAAATTCTTCCAAGCATGACAAGACTGAATATTGACCCTTCTTCTTGCTCTTTGGCAGGCACCCCGCTTTATCTTTGGACACGCTGGTTCCTCCTGCTGGCCACCCCATATAACTATTTACGCACGTGACGCCATTGCGCAAGCCACTGAAGCGCGCGCCAAGTAGCCCGTAGTCGGCTTCTCGCCTCTCAGACTTCTCAGAAGTCTGCCTACGGTAGGCGAAATCGCCAGGTAACCTATAAACCTGGGTCCTTGGTTCTTTTATGGCCTCCTGCATGCCGCATTGGTCCCTCCGAGAAACGTTTGTTCCCCTGTAGTAGCCCTTATCGGGTGGTATGCCAAGTCACTGACGTGACGTATGAACTTGCCCCTCTTGTGCTCGCGTCCTCCTCCTCTCGCCCCACTACTGACATTTTCCATGTTTCGCGCCTGAAGCCATAGGAACTCATGCCTTCATTGCCAGATTAGCGCCGGGACGACGCTTACACCGCCGGGGGGTCATGTTAAGCGATGACGAAGACAAACTGTTTCCTTCTCTTGCATCGAGGAAGAGACAAGGTGAGGACGAAGAAGTGGGACTGATTCCGCGTTGCTGCTGGCTGCTATGCCAGTTGAGGCTGTTGTAAGTACACTGTATATATATCGAGCTTCCATGTAACAATATTCCCTTCTTGTGAACATACAGTTTTTTATCAAAAGACACAGTGGTGGAACCGAGATAAAAGAAAATAGCCCCAGAAAAGAATCTGGTGACACATCACAAGACTTCCGGAACCCAACCACTCAGCAAACATCAATCGACTTCTACTGCGCTGACACGGTCTTCTTGCGGTAGCGAGTAAAAAAACTCTTCTACATTGACGGACAACGCTGAGTTGGCACCTGCAGCGCTGGACCTCAACACTGCAACTAGTTGGTCAGACCCAGCGATCTTTAAAGGATCCTCCGGTGTTAGTTTCTACTTGTCAACAGTTTCTGCAGGTCGTACTTGTCAACCGATAGTTCGATGTTGTACTTTGGGCCATGCTGTAAGACGTGCTGCCTCCACTTCTGCTGTAAGTGACTCAATGCCGAGAAAATTAACTGGAACATCACTCACTTCTTTTCTTTTGCCTTTCCATTAAAGTTGCGGGCGTAGGCAATTCAGTGGAATTCAGTCGACTGCTGCGTTTTCCGTAAGTCTCGCCATCGCCTCCAGCCAGACGATCCAAGACCAAAACGTTTTAAGCAATCTTTTTCAAGCCAAGCATTGTGAGAATCCCAGTTTAATCCAGCATTCTGCTTTAAGGATTTTCGACACCTTCTTCCAAAGGCTGAAAGATGGTCGAGTGCCCCAAACAAGGACGATACATCATGGGGGCAGGTATTATATCGCAGGCAAACGGCATAAGCCCTATGTAGCATGTCGAAGAATCTATGATTACACACCACATATGTCATTCATATTGTTTTTTCTTGCCTTGCACACTTTCCAGATTGTGCAATGTGATTGGAAAGAGTGTTTCGAGGTCAGGCACGTGTGGCTAGAAACACCTAGAAGAAAACAGGCGTGTTGCCTGCGCGAAAGGGATCATTTACAAGGTCCCCCTCAGTTGGGGGCATATTTATATTGGACAAATTGGTAGGAGCTTAAATGATCATTTACGAGAGAACGCACGTTTCTTGAGGAAGGTGGAGGGTTCGAATGTGCCGATACACTGCCGCTGTTGTCGGGGCTGTTGCCCACAACTCAGTAAGACTCAGAATAAAGGAAGAAGAAAGGGCCAACTTGAAAGAGAGATTGCCGAGGCAGTTGCCATCCTTCACTCGCAATCAGATGATTGCGTTAGCACACCTTCTGTCTCTCTCATCCAAAGAGAACTAGGTTTCCTTCTCATGTGACCTTTTTGGTGCTTGTTTCTTTCCTGCAACAGGAAATGTGTCGTGTTTTTTTTTGTTATGGTGCATAGTTTATATGCATCTACTTTCTCCTCCGATTGTCGATTGGTAAAGCTTTGAAACGTTTTCTTTTGGTTTCTTTTCATGCTCGCCTCGTGCGGGGATTTTTGTCATTTCCTTCATGTGGTGTTGTCGGTTGTTCAGATTCCTTTGTAACGAATTCTTTTTTACACATCCTGTTTGTTCATCATCATCATCATCATCATCAGCCTGAATAAACCCACTGCAGGGCGAAGGCCTCTCCCATATTTCTCCAATTAACCCGGTTCTGTGCTAGCTACATCCACTTGACCCCAGAGAACTTCTTAACCTCATCCGCCCACCTAACATTCTGCCGCCCCCTGCTACGCTTTCCTTCCCTTGGAATCCAGTTTGTTACCATAAGCGACCACCGGTTATTCTCTTTTCGCACTACGTGTCTCGCCCATGCCCATTTCTTCTTGATTTCCACTAGAATGTCATTAACTTGAGTTAGTTCTCCGACCCAATCTGCACGCTTTATCTCTTAATGTTACCCCTACCATTTTTCGTTCCATAGCCCGCTGCGTTATCCTCAACGTAAGTAGAAACCTCTTGGTTGCGCCTCCACGTTTCAGCCCCATAGGTGAGTACAGGTAAGATCAACTGCGGTATACTTTCCTTTTGAGCGATAGCGGTAAGCTGCTAGTCGTAATCTGCGAGTGCTTGCCAAATGCGCTCCATCCCAATCTTATTCTTCTTGTTATTTCCTTTTCATGGTCCGAATCTGCGGTTACTACCTGTCCTATGTAGACATATTCGCCTACTACTTCCAGTGCTTCGCTACCTATCGTAAACTGCTGTTCCTTCCTAAGGCTGTTGAACATTACCTTAGCCTTTTGCATATTGATTTTCAAGCCTACCTTTCTACTTTTCCTGTCTAGGTCATCAATGAATATTTGCAGTTCATCCCCCGAGTTACTTAGCAAGGCAATGTCATCAGCATATCGCAGGTTACTGAGGTATTTTCTATCTACCCTTATCCCTAACTGCTCCCATTCCAAATCTCTGAATACTTCCTCTAAAAAAGCTGTGAATAGTACTGAGGAGATCGTGTCTCCTTGCCTAACACCTTTCAATATGGGAATTTTGTTACTTTCTTTATGCAGAACTAAGGTTGCTGTGCAGTCACTATATAAATCTTCCAGCACTTTAACGTACGACTAGTCTACCCCCTGATTTCGCAATGCCTGCATCACCGCCGAGGTTTCTACTGAGTCAAATGCTTTTTCGTAATCAATGAATCTTATGTATAAGGGCTGGTTATATTCCGAGCATTTTTCTATCACCTGGTTGATGGTATAGATATGATCGCTAGTAGAGTACCGTTTCCGAAAACTTGCTTGATCCTTCGCTTGATTGAAGTCTAAGGTTGTTCTGATTCTAATAGCGATTACCTTAGTAAATATCTTATACGTAACAGACAGTAAGCTATTTGGTCTGTAATGTTTAAGGCCCATAGCGTCTTCTTTCTTATGAATGGGGATAACGTTTGCATTCTTCCATTGTTCCGGTACTGTCGATGACACCAGACACTGCGTATACAGGGTGGCCAGTTTTTCTGGCACTATATCCCCCTCGTGCTTCAACAAATCTATAGTTATCTTATACTCTCCAGCTGCTTTCCCCCTTTCCACAGTTTCTAATGCTTTCTTGACCTCGTCCTTCGTCACTGGTGGAAAGTCTGAGTGTTTTTCCCTACCGCCAATAGCAATACGGTCCTGACTACTTTGGCTACTGCAGAGATCTGTATAGAACTCCTGGGCTACTTTGACTATCTTGACCATGTTCGTGATGACATTCCCCGCCTTGTCCCTTAGGGCATACATCTGGTTTTTGCCTGTGCCCAATTTCTTCTTTACTGTTTTATTGCTTCCCCCGTTCTTTATAGCAGGCTCAATGTTCTCCATGATATACTTCCTGTAGTGTGGTAATCTTCGTCTTCATAGCCACTGCCATGCATCGCGTGCTGACACTCGAGGACGAAGAAGTTGGTCGCTGCTTTGCTGATTCGCCACGCCTGACGCTCCGCAGCGAGGTCCTCCTGAGCGGCTGGATCCATCTGGGTTTACCGAATAAACACACCCCTACAATTGGTGCAGGTGCTGCTGGGTACGTTCCCGTCCACCCTGGAACTAAGAAGCCGCACATTGCCATCTGCTTCCACCATGCCGGATGATACTGCCTCAACATCGCAGCCCCTCCCAACCATGGTCCTGTGTTCTGGAGCTCTACGGCAGCGTGACCCATGCCTCTTCAGTGGCATGGCCGATCAAGACGTCGACGATTGGTTGTCGGCGTACGAGCGTGTCAGTACTTACAACCGATGGGCCGACGCTACCAAATTAGGTAACGTAATCTTTTACCTTAATGACGTGGCGAACCACTGGTTTCGAAACCATGAGGGAGACCTGCCATCTTGGTATGCATTTGAGAAGAATTTTGCGGAAGTGTTCGGCCGCCCTGCAGTTCGCAAGCTCCGAGCAGAACAACGCTTGCGCGAGCGCACTCAGCAGGCCGAAGAGTCGTTCACCAGTTTCATAGAAGACATCATTGACCTGTGCAAGCGTGTCGACCCCTTAATGTCTGAAGCTGATAAGATAGAAAACATCATGAAAGGCATATCTGACGACGCCTGCCAGATGCTATGGGTGAAAAATCCTGCCACGGTCAGTGACGTAATCAAACTTTGCCAGAGTTACGACGTGCTTCGTAAGAAGCGCGCTTCTACCCCGCGGTCCGGTGTTAGAGACGACACCATCTCTGCACTAGCTCTAGGCGGTTCTACTCCATCAGAGGACAGCCCTTTGATTCAACAAATCAGAGCCTTCGTTCGAGAAGAGGTCGCCCGCCAGCTATCACTGGTCCTCCAGTTACAAGATACTGGCTGCCTTGTTCCTGACATGGCTCCGTCTTTGGCCCCTACCATACGGCGTGCCGTGCAAGACCACATCGCTGATGTCCTTCCGCCCAGTTTCGTGCTCCCGCCCAGCCCAGTGCTGCCGACCAGCCCAGTGCCAGCGCAAGTAACGGCACCACTAACGTACGCCCAAGTTGCGGCCAGGCCGCGAATGCCATCAGGACCTCTTTCCTACCAGGCCGCTCCTTCTAACCTTCCTTCGCCTTTGGCTGGGTCTGCATTCAATGTCCCTATTCCAAGGGTACACCAACGCCCTACGAACCCTTGGCGTACCGCGGACAACCGGCCAATCTACTACTCTTGTGGGCTGCCGAATCATGTCGCACATCTTTGCCGCCAACGCCTTCCACCTCCTCGCCCTAACCTTTGGAACTACTCTTACGTTACCGACCAGCCCTCGCCGAGAACTCCGCCCGGTTCCGACTTTGTATCTCTCGACAATCAAACATATACCACTCGCCGATCATCTTCCCCTCATCGCCGTTCGCGATCCCCGCTACGACGTTCTACCGGCACTGTTGAGGGAAACTAGCAGTCGCAGTTCCCGGGGCAAGAACTGCGCACGGTTCGAACTCTTCAAGTCCTCCGTGTTCTCCCGCTAACGTAATACGAGTGTTTGTCGACGGCGTCGCAATACTCGCTCTTGTCGACACAGGCGCTGCCGTATCCGTCATCAGTGAAGCTCTTTGCCGTCGTCTTCGCAAGGTGACCACCGCGCTTTCCGACTTTTCGCTTCGCACCGCCTCATCACAGCGCATTCATCCCTCAGCGGCGTGCACAGCCCGTGTTCTCATCGAAGACGTCTTGTACACCATCGAGTTTATTGTACTGTCTCACTGCTCACACGACATCATCCTGGGCTACGATTTCCTTCCCACTCATCGTGCCGTTATTGACTGCGCCCGCACGGAATTTTCCTTTTTACCTCTTTGTGATACCGTCTTGTGTGATGTCCCTATTCAGTCTGCAAAACTCCTCGTCGCCAATGACAGACATTCCTCCATTTTCTGCTGCCCTCGTTCCACTCTCCTCTGAAAGCGTTACTACTTCGACTGTCTTCTTCACACCTTCCGACGCCGCTTCACGCCATCCCTGCCTCGTGCTCACATTTGCTGTTCTGAAGTTCGAAGATGGCCTTAGTGCAATGTACGTCTCAAATCCATTTTCGTGCCCGTCCGTCCTGCTACGCGGCGAGTGTCTCGGTCGTATTGAAGAACTTGATTGGGCGCTTGTAAATACTCTTCCTGTCACACCTACTTCATTAGACGTTAATGTTCTCAGCTCTTACGATATAGCGGCCGCTTTGGCACCACCTGATGTTCTTCAACAAGCTATTGACTGAGATCTTCCACCCACACAACGCGATCAACTGGCCGCTCTTCTACAGAACTTCACATCTGCCTTCGACCTTCCTCACACCGCGCTGGGTCGCACGGCTGTCGTTACGCACACAATCGACACTGGTACAAACGCACCTTTACGACAGCGCCCCTATCGCGTGTCGGCCTCTGAGTGCCGAGTCATTGCTGATAACGTGGACGACATGCTTCGCCGGGGCGTCATACAGCCATCGAACAGTCCATGGGCTTCTCCGGTCGTTTTGGTAACTAAGAAAGATGGTTCCACCCGGTTTTGCATCGATTACCGTAGGCTAAACAAAATCACGCGCAAAGATGTCTATCCCCTGCCGCGAATCGACGACGCCTTGGACTGTTTACAGGGAGCCGAGTATTTCTCCTCTTTGGATTGGCGCTCCGCCTACTGGAAGGTACCAATGGCTGATGATGACCGCTCGAAAACTGCCTTTATAACACCGGATGGCCTATACAAGTTCAACGTTATGCCCTTTGGCCTTTGCAATGCCGCAGCTACTTTCGAGCGCCTGATGGACACTGTTCTTCGTAGACTCAAGTGGCAGACCTGTCTTTGTTATCTGGATGACATCGTAGTTTTCTCTACCGACTTTTATTCTCACCTTCTCCGCCTAAAGCGTGTCCTCACGTTTCTCGCCGACGCTGGGCTTTAGTTGAATTTGAAGAAGTGCCACTTTGCCGCTCGAAAACTCACAATTTTACGCCACGTAGTCTCTAAGGACGCCATTCTTCCTGACCCCACCAAACTTCGCGCAGTTGCAGAGTTTCCGAAGCCAACCTCCCTGAAGCAGCTTCGGAGCTTTATCAGCCTCTGCTCCTACTTTCGACACTTCACCTTGAACTTCGCCTCTATCATTGCTCATCTGACTCGGCTCCTTGCCGGCAGCTCCGACCTTACCGCCTGGACTCCAGCCTGCGATAAAGCCTTCGACACTTCACCGCCGCCTTTTGGTTTCGCCTCCCATTCTACGCCACTTTGATCCGACTGCGCCTACGGAGATACACACTGATGCCAGCTGTATCGGGCTTGGTGCCGTCCTTACACAACGTAAGCCTGGTTACAGCGAATATATTATGGCATACGCCAGCCGGACATTGACGAAAGCAGAGTCCAATTATTCAGTCACAGAAAGGGAATGTTTGGCCATTATTTGGGCCATCGGAAAATTTCGTCCCTATGTATATGACTGACCGTTTTATGTTGTGACTGACCACCACGCTTTGTACTGGCTGGCCTCTCTGAAAGACCCATCCGGTCGCCTTGCTCGCTGGGCTCTCCGCCTCCAGGAGTATGACATCCATGTCATTTATCGATCAGGTCTGAAGCATACGGACGCGGATGCTCTTTCCCGCTCGCCGTTGCCAAGTGATACCTCGTCTGACCACGTCTGTGCTTACGATTTGTCGACTCTTGCCGCTATCGACATGGCTACCGAGCAGCGGAATAACCCCTGGATCAATGCCCTTTTGGATTTTCTCTCAAGTCCTACTCCCGGTCATTCATCCAAAGCACTCGTCCGGCGAGCCCACCCCTTCTCCATTCGTGACGGTCTCTTCTATCGCCGCAATTATTTGCTTGATGGACGCAAGTGGCTTCTAGTCATCCCGCGTCATCTCCGTGCGGACATTTGTGCTGCGTACCATGTTAAAACCACAATGTGCTCACGGTGGCGTATTGAAAACCTACACGCGCCTACGTCTGCGATTTTACTGGCGTGGAATGTACCGCTTTCTGCGATATTTTGTGCGCTCTTGCGAATCTTGTCAACGTCAAAAAACACCTCAGAAGTCCCCTGTTTCGTTGCAGCCATTACCCTGTCCTGCTCGCCCGTTTGACCGCGGCGGCATAGATCTCTATGGCCCTCTTCTTACTACTCCCGCTGGAAACCGGTGGATTATCGTGGAAGTAGACCATCTTACTCGCTACAATAAAACATCACCGTTACCCTCTGCCTCCGCAAGAGACGTTGCTTTGTTTTTTCTCAACAACTTGATTCTTCGTCACAGGACTCCAAAGGAACTACTCAGTGACTGCGGATGCGTTTTCTTGTCTGAACCGTTTGCGGCCCTACTGAAAGAATGCCGCATTATTCACCGCACCCTCAGACGAATGGCCTGACCGAGCGATTCAACCGTACTCTGAGTGACATGCTGGCCATGTACGTCAACGACGCTCTTCCAACTTGGACCAGGTTCTTCCCTTCATAACCTACGCGTAGAACACTGCGATACAGACAACCACTGGATTCTCTCCCTTCTTCCTTCTATACGGGCGCGAGCCTACCTGCATAATGGACGCGCTTTTTCCCTACCGCCCTGATGTTTTTGAACCGACAATACTCTCGGACGCCGCCCAGTACGCAGAAGAATGCCGTCAGCTCGCTCGTTCACTTACAAAGGAAAACCAGTGACAACAAAAACACCATCGTGACACTGGCGAGGCGCTTTCATATGCACCCAACTCCCTGGTCGGGCTCTGGGTTCCTACCACAACCACCGTCCTTTCAAAGAAGCTTCTTGCTCGGTATCACGGTCCATACCGAGTCCTTCAAAAAACATCTCCTGTCAACTACGTAGTTGAGCCTGTTACGCCCTCTGAGGACTTGCGTCGCCGTGGACGCGAAACAGTTCATGTGAACCGAATCAAGCCCTACTACGATCCGTCTGTTCTTTCGGCTCCATAAGTCGCCAGGATGGCTCCTTCTCTACCTGGGGGGGAAATGTAGTGTGGTAATCTTCGTCTTCATAGCCACTACCATGGATCGCGTGCTGACACACTCGAGGACGAAGACGTTGGTCGCTGCTTTGCTGACTCGCCACGCCTGACGCTCCGCAGCGAGTTCCTCCTGAGCGGCTAGATCGATCTGGGTTTACCGAAGAAACAGACCCCTACATTCCTTATATCGGCCATTTTGCGCTTATTGATTAGCTTTGATATCTCGGCGAATTCTATCTGGTCTGTTCGATTGGAAGCTTTTATACTCTGGCGTTTCTTAATGAAATCTTTCGTCTCCTTAGACAGCTTACCGGTATCCTCTATAACTATCCCACCGCCTACGTCTACAGCGCAGTCAGTAATGATATCTCTGAAAGTATTGTTCATTGCTTCTAGGGTAATGTCGCCATCCTCGGTTAGAGCGGAAACTATTCTGTGGTGAGATCCTGAACTCTTCTGCCCTTTCTCTCACCGCCAACTAGTTGATGGATGCCTTTCTTACTAATCTGCTGTCTTCCTTCAGATTTAGGCTGATTGGGGAAAGTGTGAGGCAGTGACCAAAGGACGGTGACGTCCTGTGGTCACTGCATCGCACTTTCCCGATTACCGCTACATCTTGCATAATGGCAGGGGTTCAACACAGTATGAAGTCAATTTCATTTTTAGTCTCCCCGTTCGGACTTTTCCATGCCCATTTCCGTTTCTTCCGCTTGCTGAAGAAGGTATTCATGATTCTTAACTTATTACGCTCTGCAAACTCAACTAGTAACTCCCCCTGCTATTCCTTGAGCCAATGCAATAGTCACCTACTGCCTGGTCTCCTGCCTGCTTTTTCCCAACCTTGGCATTGAAGTCGCCCATTAGTACAGTATACTGCGTCTTTGCTTTTCGCATTGTCGATTCTACATCTTCGTAGAAGCTTTCAACTGCCTGGTCATCATAACTACATGTAGGTGCATAGGCCTGTACAACTTTCAGTTTATACCGCTTGTTAAGCCTAATTGCGATGCCTGCCACCCTCTCAATAATAATATGGAATTCACTTATATTGCCCGCTATATACGTATTGACAAGGAAACCATCTCCTAGCTCTCTCCTCTCCGATAAACCTCGATAACACAGTACATGCCTATCCCTCAGTACAGTATATGCCTCATCCGGCCTCCTAACCTCACTAAACCCTATGACATCCCATTTCATACCCTCTAGTTCCTATAACAGCACTGCTAAACTAGCTTCACTAGCTAGCGCTCTAGCATTAAACGTTGCCAGGGTCAGTTTCCAATGGCGGCCTGTCGAGCGGGGTCAGGAATTCTTAGCATCCCCTGCGGCGTCACAGGTCTGACCGCAGCCGCTGGTGACTGAGGGCCGGGGTTTTATGAAACTAATCATGAGAGGTTGCGGCCAATTACTGCCCCATGCAGGGTGGCAGGGTGGCCAACTGTTCTGGTGAGGAAGTGCGTTGCCGCAGGGGTTTGTTAGCACCCTTTTATCAACTTCCACGTGCTGATAGTTGTCTCTTAGGCTTCGCCGATGGTCTTGGTTCGTTTTCATGTTTTATTCTACGTTACCTGATTGCAGGGTCACATGTGCCATCTCTCTTTTAAAACCCCTGTTTTTTTTTTCAATAAACTTAGCAATCTTTATATTTACCTGAACAGGCTTTTCTTGTACTTGTCACTACTGCACTGTATTCTTCTGTGTCATGGACCAACAAGCTAGCCACTACGTATTAGGTATTGCCTGATGTCTAATGTGTCTGGCATAATCAATTCTGAGTTTCGAGTGGAAGCCATAGACGGAGAAGCCCCTTAATTAGAAAAAAAAAAAACAGAATATAACTGGCGTTTAGAAATCACTGACATTGTACTCAGCAAGGGAAAGTAAATTATAGTGAGAAAGACAAATATTGCGCAACGAAAAATAAAACAAAAAATTAGAGGGTCTCAGTAGAATTTATGTCGTTCGTTCCTTTTCGGAGGGTTCTTTAAACCCTTCCTGTTATGTAGTTCGGCGTAGAGAAGACCAGGAGGCGTACTCGAAGGTGATGATGGTAGAGCATATATTTACAGCATGACATACATATATACAGAGTTGGACTGTGAAAAAGGCTGACCGCCGAAGAATTGACGCGTTTGAATTGTGGTGCTGGCGAAGACTCTTAAGAGTTCCTTGGACTGCCAGAAGATCAAATCAGTCGATATTGTCGACCATAAACCCTGACTGCTCATTGGAGGGTCAAATTCTAAAGTTAAAGCTCAGCTACTTTGGTCATCTGATGAGAAGAGAGGAGTCACTGGAGAAAGATTTGATGTTGGGAAAGGTTGAGGGTCGCCGGAGAAGGGGTAGGCAGCGAACGCGATGGTTAGATGGCATTCTCGAGGCATTGCAGATGAAGCTATGTGATGTTAAGAAGATAGTGAGAGACCGGAAAGCGTGGCGTGACATGGTCCATAGGGTCACGAAGAGTCGGACACGACTGAACGCCTGAACTGAACTGAAAACTGGAAGTTCAAACGAATTTACAAAAAACAACGCTCTGCGCTACTTTACTCTTCGACCTAACTAGTTAGAGCCTCAGCAGAACAGCCGCGTTACATGCCTACGCATGGAGCTCCAGCTCAGACTGAACTGAACTCTCTTGGATCACGTCTCATTTTACACCTTCACAAAACAAAGAAATACGGGCGGTCATTTTCAGAGGCAAGCCCCATACATCAACTGTCCAATAAGAAAATATGCTAGATGAGCACTGCCCCATGGGTTGGCCTTAGCCTCTAACCCAGGGCCCCACTAGCAATACAAATTACAACAAACAAAGCACAGCGAAATTCTTCCCCAGTGAGGGTGTCGAACCCTTTCCACTCGGGAGACTTTCTTCCCATTTGTCTCCCGCACAGCGCCGCCCCATGCACGCTACCGCTGCTGGCTGAATCCTTTCCACAGTGCATTGCCCCGCGCCACCCGTGTTTACCACTACGAGCAACGACATGGAAAGGAAAAGATCCACCAGCCGCCATTCTGCAGGCCTGGCGCCGGATTAAAGGGGAGCTTCTGGCTTGCCCGCTCTGAGCACAATACCCGAGTCAACTCCTGAATGCTTCTTCGGGCGCTCTTTTGTCGCATCTGCAGACAGGATAAAATTCCTTTCGCACTCCTCAAAGTCACAGTGTACAAAAAAGGCTGAAGGGTCATTTGGGCGCTCGCTACCAGCCAGTACGAAGGGTGCCATACATGCGAGCACCTGGCAGCACGTTCCGCTACGCATGTTCCCATGAATGACCTTCGGGCTGAAACGGTTTCGCAAATCCGGCGCCGACGGTCCGGTCGGCTCTCTCCACCCGCGGCACGCTTGTAGAAGGGGGACCGCTTCTACTATACCAGAAGCAGACAGGCGGGTGGTGGCGCCGTGCAGAGACGCGCACCTGCAAGTGATTATACTTGGGCGCGGCCCTACAGTCTTAGATATCTCTTAAGAGGAGACTGGCGAACACCTACCCTTCCTATCCATAATTTGCCTCCCATTGCTGCCCTCGTGTCGGCATTCGTTGCAGTGCTACATATAATTTAATTGGTTTACTGGAAAGGAAAGGTGCCGTATCTATCACATTTTCTCCACCAAGTGTGAGTTTGGACGGTACATCATCACTGCTATCGCATGACGTTCCTTGGCGCGCATTAAAGTGTGGCGTTGCAGATGTGAGGGACGCATCCCACCTCGGCCAATCAGGACGCCGCAAAAGCGGGACACACTTTGTCCACGACAGCATGAGCCATTAAAGGATTTCGCCTTAATATACAAGGGAAGAAGATATAATGCGGCCTATTAACGATTACTAATATGCATCTACGAGTAATATAATAACATAAAAGGAAGGGCATGGTCCTAGAAATGTGCTTATAAATATCACTGCTTGAAGAAGGAATCACAGTAACACAAAATACAAGGTGAACTGGGACTTGTTGAGGTGTAAAATGTCATTTACACCGTATATATACACTGTCCACTGTTAGAGATGCTGGGGAAAGATATTCCATGTAATGTTCATAGCATAAGCGCCCGTCAGCATACGCAGGGAATATAAGTATTATGCTCCACAGTTTGGATCTAGTCGATAATTGTCATGATGTGGACTATTCATTTGACCTCAACCGTAACACAAGGCGTTTCTAAATGCTGAGCTCAGGCGATGTCGATGATAACGATTACCCAGATGCTGAGTAATTCTGGGTGGAAGCCCTGATCTGGAATGTGGGTCGACTGGGTAGATAAATTAGTAGCAATAAATAATCTGGTCGAAATTAAAACATGCTATTCCACGTGTACTGCATAACGCCGGTTGGTACTGGGTGCCTGTTTGCAGCCGCACTGATAGGCAGGCTTGAGGAAAGATTAAAGGACTACCTTATCTATGAGAGAGAATAGAATAAACTTGTTTCTCTTATAATTTCAGTTTTATTGCTTATAGAAGTATTCTGGGCTGATATAGTTGTGCTAAACATGGTTAAACATAGAATAAAGAGCAATACTAGACTGTGAAAAAATGTTACCTTTAAAGACAGGAACCGTACTTTTGAACAGACAGAGGTGTACGGACTGCCACGAACACTTCCATCAAATAATTTGCTATCTCTCCCTTTTCATCATTCAAAATAGTTTTTAGACATGTAATACCTTGTCACTAGAGCAAATATGATGTAATTCGTATCAAATTACATCTAATGTCATTATTCCTCTGCTACACGAGAAAACTAGTCATTAGGTTCGAATGACATTCTCCATCGAATGAGTTTGGGAAGCTCATTCGCATTCGATCGCGAACCAAACGTGTACTCTTGACGCCAGATACGCAGCAGAAACAAGTAACGCAACAACATATTCTGCGCACAGTGAATTGAAAAAAATTATATTTCAAGGGTTTGTTTTAGCACCTGTTAAGTTCGGTGTTAAATTGTTCGCACTGCAGGCTCTCGCGGAAGCATTACTCCCGATCACAGCAGTGGTCCAGTCATGGCAGCGACTCACGATCATTTTGGGCTCTGTGTTCCTTGGTAGCCGCATCTCCCCGTATGTTTATCTCGGAACTAAGTTAAAGTTTTGACTGATCTTCTCACCGTTTGGACGTCAATTACATGCTATACGTGTCTCCGTGCATCTCGCCACAGTGTATCTGCGCTCCGGTGTGTTCTGCCATATTGCTTGTTTACATTTATCGAATTTGTGGGTGACTCGATACTCGGCTTGGATTTTTATGGCTAAATTGTTACGGCACAGCCAAAAGTAATGTTTTCGCTTGAAGATATATTTTGATGTGCTTTAAAATGTTACACAGTGGTTTCAAACGCCTTTTATGCACACTGATGTTCCTTAGGTGCAGTATTTTTTATAGCTGATCGTAATTGCCACCATTTGCGAATGACATTATATTTTACCATGTAACACAAAAAGAAACCGAATAACATTCGATGCATCCAATGACATTCGATTCGAATGACATTAAATCTGCTCTTGTGACAGAGGTATAGCTCTTCCTATAGGGTGCCTTATAATTTGCGCGTATTATATACCTCCATTCTCGCCTACTACTTTGTGTGTCTATCTTCGTGATATCCTTAAATAGTTATTTGCTTGATGCCCAAAATTAATTTATTCTTAGTAGGTGATTCAATAAAACGTTCGGTTGGGCGAGTTTGTCCATTGAGGAAAAGTAATACGTTCAGCGCAAAACAATTAAAAAATTACGAAGACTGAACACAATTGTTTATTTACTCTCAGGACTAAATCATTATAGAGAGGAGTGAATCAAAATATTGAAGGCGCCAGCCGATTTCTTCTACAACCCTAACGTTGAAGTGGAGGCAATCTCGTTGAAACCCCTCACTCCGCGTGCTACCCTGTTTATTTCTACTAATTTGTCTTTTCATTAGTCTTACCTTCCTTAACTACTTACGAACCATAACCCCGTTCACATTCTGTCATTGCATTTTCACCACTGTATACACAACAATCTCCACACGCTCTGGCTCGATATCGTTAAACTCTGACTTAGCCTTTCTACGACATCTGAGGCGCCACCGTTGATGATAATCATTCAGTTACGCTCCTATCATCACGGGGTTGCGCCCTGTGGGACTATTCAAATGCGCCTTTTCTTAGTTTATTTCAGTACCGCGTTGAGTTTCCTCCCTGCGAAGGTTCCCACTGATACTCCCTTGTTCCCATTTGCAGTTTCGATTATAGCTCGCCTGCAGCTCCCATGTTAGGATCCCTGGCGATAAGCACCTTAACATTTTCTCGTTCCCTCCGGTCTCCTGGTTGCGGTTTTCTCTCACCCCTTCTAAGGAAACTTCCTTACATCTACTCCTCTCCCGACGTCTTAGCTGCTACCCCTGAATAGGTGTGATGTCCCGATCCCGTATGACCTATATGTGTTCGCTGTCCTTGCCAGTGTATGCCGCAGTCACGTTTCCCACACTGGAGTGTCCGTCATTGATGTCTCTAGCAGCAATGTCGGCCATTTGTCTTTCCATGTAAGGATATATGTGTATACAGCTTCCAAATTTTTGCTCCTACCACCTGGGCCTCCCTTTCCAAAGATTCCACGAGACAGTAGACCGGCATTCTCTTTTTCAGGCCTGCCCTGGCGCGCACTAAGTACGCAACACCGGCAAATAAAGTCCGCGCCTTCCACCTCCTCTACCGATTCTAACCGCGCTTCCAGCATATTACTTAGCCCTTCACAATCATTGCACTTATACACATTGTATTAGCGCCTCTTAGGCCTATTACACAGACTTTACACAGGAAATAAGACACAGACTTTGCTTTAGCGAAAGCTATAAGCTGTTTTCGGCAATTCTGGATGTGGCGCGAAAAATCTTCACCTACGCTGAAGCCTGTATCTTTGAACTTTGGACCTTTGGAAAGAACTGATTCTTTCTTTTTTAAAGGATGTCAATTTGACGATAATCGGGCGTTGCCGATCCTGAGAGTGTCTTCCGAGGCGGTGAGCACGTTCAATTTCGATTGGGTTTAACTGGATATCAAGGTATTGAGAGCAGTGGTGAGTGATTATTTCTTCGGATTGCGAATAGGTTTCAGAGGGGTTGGTATCAGGTAAACCATAGAAAATGAGGTTGTTTCGCCGGGAGCGGTTTTTAACGTCTTCCAGGCGAGCCTCTAGCACACTAACTAGGCGAGTCGTTTCGGTCGTAGTGGTTTGGATTGCTTCTAGGTCAGTGCGCATTGTAGCGCCTGTCCTTGTCATTACTCTCTCGTTGTTGTTCTCCGTCGCAGCGCTCGTAATTTGCAATCATGTACCAACTAGCTCAACTTTCCGTATTACTGCATTCTATACAGATTTCCGCAGTGAGTTTCTAAAGTGCTGAGACGGGTGGTGAAATCTGCCATTTTTTGGTCCATTGAGAGAAGTTGGCTCTTAAGCTCCTGTACTTCAGTTACTATTGAAAATCAAACTAGCGCACTTCAAAACAAGGACACAGAGAGAGAACGACAACACAGCGCTGACTTCAACTGGTTTTTATTAGAGAGTGACACATTATATATGTACAAAAAGTGGGCGTAAAGTGAATTACCAACTAGCCCGTTCTTCCACCCTTGCAAGTTACATTTCTAGTTCCTCGGGCCCTTTTATGTGTTTCTCTTCCGACCCATCTCGCCTCGTTGCTCTCTTGGCAGCTGCTGTTTGCCGTGCACGTTCTCTGGCTTATTGCATTCGTGTAAAGTTGCTTCCTCACGGAATTAAGGCTCTCCTAGGAGGCTTTCAACCATCCCTTCATCATGGCACAAGAATCATGAAGATACTTCGGTCCGAGTGGCAACGACAAGCACGTTTCTACCGTGAGGCTCTGTACCTGCACCTTCACCGCGTCGACAGCTCTCGAAGAACGAAGATGAAATGGCGTGAGCTTTCTGCGCTCGCTGACAGAACTGCTGAAGCCCTATGGCAGTATGAGCTCTGCTGCCTTCGTGCCAACACACCGAAACAGCAAGCAAGCCTCAATAACAAGGTGCACACGCTTGGGAATGTGGTGCTGCCAGACAAAGTGACTCGTCTTCTCAGCCTGGGCCCGAAATACGCCGTCGAACCAAAGAAGTCACCCCCGGAACTACTCAGCATGGTGAGACAGGTCGCAAAACATGCTCCGGACTCTGAATTTTCTAGCTGTTTGTCTGAAGGTGTTCAAGTGTTGTCGCGTTACAAGTTAAGTGACAAAACTAGGCCCTTCAATTATGTCGCTTCATTTTCAAGAGGACATCAGCTCTCGTTATTGGTGGCAGACAAAGATGGCTTTGTTGTCCTGCCCAAAGGTTTGTTTGGTGAAAAGGCAGCTGCAGCTCTAGCTTCTGTTTTCATACGGCGCGATAAGGTTTCCCTTTCCAGGGTAAAATCAAACGCTAAGCAAGTTTGCAAGCGCTTAAATCTTGACCGACTGGTTGCTAGCATAGATGCAGCAGACAAGAAAAGCTTGGACGTATTTTTCGCTGCGAAGACGCATAAAGTTGACTGTCCATTGCGGGCAATTGTCACCGAGAAAGGCACTTGGCAGAAATCCCTGGGGTTATTCCTCCAAACAAAGCTCAAAGTGCTGACAGTAGATGATCCTTTCCTTCTGAAAGATTCGAGACAGGTTTTTCACTTCTTAAAAGACACCACTGATGTTCTAATGCCTTTTTCAGTCGATATTAAGGATCTTTACTATTCACTTCCACACGACAAGCTTCTTTTGTGTGTTGAAAGTTGTATCGATGCTTTCGGATCCGTTACCTTCCAGAATTCTTGTGGCATCTCGGTGAGCGGCTTCTTGGAACTTTTGACAATTTACCTTAGCTCAACTTTTGTTTCATGGGATGAAAGCATTTTTATTCAAAAGAGCGGAGTGTGTATTGGCTCCTGCATTGCTCCAATATTAAGTGATATATATCTCGCCCATCATGACCGACTATTAGAACAGCAGCTATCTTCGTCAGCTGCTGTAAAGATTTTCAGATTTGTCGATGACTACTTAATCCTTTTGGCTAGTAATGAATGTACTTTTCAGAGCTCAGTTTCAGAAGTGCTTTCTCGCTTTGAACAGTGCCTCTCTCCCCTTGTTTTGACCCATGAGGTACCGGATAAGGGAGCTTTACGCTTTCTTGATTTAAGGCTATCCAGGGCAGATGACCACCTGTGCTGGTGGTACCAGCCGAGAGGGGGCAAGTCCTTGTTGCCCTACAGTTCAGCCCATTCTAAGATTGTCAAGAGGGGCATTGTGAACCTTTGTTTCACAAATGCCTTAATGAAGTCCTGTGTTCACTCTATGGGCCGGAGCATCGATGAGCAAACCCAGCGGCTGATCGATGCTGGCTACCCTGAGCATTTGCTGACCTCAGTAGCAGGCTCCCTCTTGCAGAAGCTTAAAAGGGGTCAAGTGAGAGCTGTTCCTGAGCATCAACACAAGGTTGCTGTGGTGCCTTACCTTCATACTATTTCCCACAGGCTCAAACGGATTGGGCAAAAGGCAGGCGTCCGTGTTGTGTTCTCGGCGCCTGATAAGCTTTCCAAGCTTTGCCGCAGAGTCAATGCCCCGGCTGTGCGAAAGCCAGCCTGCCCTGTTAGGCACCAGGCACCTTTCGTTCCCTGCCAAGTTGGTGCCGTCTATAAGATTGCCCTGAGCGGTGGCAAGGCCTACGTGGGGCAAACCGGGCGTTGCCTAAACGAACGACTCATGGAACACTCAAACAGTGTTTACAATACTACGAAAAGAAACCTTGGTGTTCACTGCCTAAAGTGTCCTTCTCAGCCCTGTGAGCCATCCCTTCATAATTGCACTGTCATTGCGAGAAATGCACATCAGTTAACACGCGAAATCATAGAAGCCGCTCACATTCTAAAGCTAGGTCAAAATTGTGTTAGCACACCCTCAATAGCCCTGACTAAACGCGAGTTAGAATATCTGAACCAGACGCACAGTAGTTTTAATGTTTAGATTCCGGGTACACTCCTCAGCCTCTAGCGGCCTGGCCTTGGTTGTTTTAGGTATTCTGTTTTTAATGCCCTTTTGGTCTTGTAATGCTTTTAATTGTCCTTTTGATTCTTTTGTCGCTCTTAATGCCCCTTTTGTGTTTTTTTATCGCTCTTAATGCCCCTATTGGCTTTTATCGCTCTTAATGCCCCTTTCGGCTTTTATCGCTCTTAATGCCCCTTTTGGCTTTTATCGCTCTTAGTCCCCCATTTTGGCTTTTTTCGATTTTAGTTTATGTATCTTCGGATCATGCCATCTTTAACTGTTTTTACCTACATGCCTCCCCGTTTTTCGCTTCTTTATTTTTCATACCCCTGCCGTTCTGCCTTGCTTTGACCTATATTGTTATCGTGCGTCTTTTAACTTTGCGTTCGATGTTTTACGCCACGTGCAAACTGAGCAGTTGTTATCAATTCTTTACGCCCACTTTTTGTACATATATAATGTGTCACTCTCTAATAAAAACCAGTTGAAGTCAGTGCTGTGTTGTCGTTCTCTCTGTGTCCTTGTTTTGAAGTGCGCTAGTTTGATTTTCAACATGAATTACCAACTAGCCCGTTCTTCCACCCTTCAGTTACTAATTTGGTCTGGTCAGAAGACATCTTTTTTAGTTCGTCAAGAATAATGTCTATCTTGTCAGGACCGGGGTTGCTCTCAATATCACCACACGACAGTAACAAAGAATGAACAACGGAAGACACTCAACACTGATAGCAAGGCAGCACTGAGGGCTCGGGAGCTGCACCAAAAACAGTTACTCGTTTTCTTTGAAAAGAGACTGTAATGGCCACCAACCTGCATGGCGAAGACGAGCGGATTAGAGAACTGTGTTGCGGCACAGCCACCGAGCCCACAGAGTGCCGGTGACGGTCGCTGTTCATTTATAGTTGACACGTTGAATGTAGTCGCTGACGATGGGGCCTTCCAATCTGGTCTGAGGATCCAGTTGTTTTGAGCCGATATTGCAGGAAAAGGGGCGTTTTTGGCTGCCTTGTTGATAGGACCTCCGCAAGCTGCGTCGTGCAGGGGCGCATGCTCGATCGCGCTCGACCAGGGAGCGCAAAACATGCCAGGGAGCATGACGCAGATGATGAGGGGCGAGAGCACCTGCATGGCGAAGACGAGCGGATTAGAGAACTGTGTTGTGGCACAGCCACCGAGCCCACAGAGTGCCGGTGACGGTCGCTGTTCATTTATAGTTGACACGTTGAATGTAGTCGCTGACGATGGGGCCTTCCAATCTGGTCTGAGGATCCAGTTGTTTTGAGCCGATATTGCAGGAAAAGGGGCGTGTTTGGTTGCCTTGTTGATGGGACCCTCGTAAGCTGCGTCGTGCAGGGGCGCATGCTCGATCGCGCTCGACCAAGGAGCGCAAAAATGCCAGGGAGCATGACGCAGACGATGAGGGGCGAGAGCACCTACATGGCGAAGACGAGCGGATTAGAGAACTGTGTTGTGGCACAGCCACCGAGCCCACTGGATGTCCTCTATGAATTTAATTTGATGTCCTTCGGTCTGTGCAACGTGTCCGCCACTTTCAAGAGGATGATGGATAACATCTCGCGGAAGTTCAAATGGCACATCTGCCTCTGCTACTTGAACGGCATTGTTGTCTTTTCCACCGACTTTGCCACACACCTAGAGTCCTTGTGGAAAGTTTTGGTGTGTCTTAGTGACGCTGGCCTACAATTGAATCTCAAAACGTGTCACTTCGGTGCCCGGCAGTTGACAAGTTTGGTTCACATCGTCCTTAAGGAAGATTTTCTCCCTGATCCCGCCAAGCTGCGCGCAGTGACGGAGTTTCCTAAAGCGGTCTCACTCAAGCACCTTCGAAGCTTCATAAGTGTACGCTTGTATTTTTGGCGCTTCGTACGGAGTTTTGCTTCTATAGTTGCACTCCTGACGAAGCTGCTCGGGGGAAACAGTGGCTTAACTACGGGGTCGGCCGAGTGCGCTGAAGCGTTCACCGCATTGTGCCATCTTTTGACTTCGCCCCAATCGTTCGGCACTATGACCCTACAGCACCCACCGAGGTCCTTAAACATGCGAGTGGCATTCGCATCAGAGCTGTCTTGGTACCCTCCCCCCTTGTAAATTATCCCTTTTAAATTATATCGTTGAGCCACTGACATTCTCTTCGGACATGCGTCACCGCAGCCGCGAAACTATGCATGTGAGCCGCCTCAAAACGTACTACGATCCGCTCCTCTTGCCCTCGCAATAGGTCGCCAGGGTGGCTCCTCTGCTTCCGCGAAAATAGTAGTGAAATATGTGGAGATATCACGAAGACAAGGAAGAGAATTACTAAATGCAGCTGTGCTGCTCGAGCTCGCTTGTATGTGCCTAGACTGGCTGCGTTCTTGTGTTCTTTGCCGTGCAGCTTACACAGGGCTACAATCCCTTTTAAAACACTCAGTGAAACCCTTTTCACTATTTTCACATTTCTTAACCAAATTTACTTCTCCTTAGATACTTTACCGGAACCTCTATCTATTTTACTGCCTACTTCTACCGCGTACTCAGTAACAATATCTCTGAAATTATTGTTCATTGCTTCTAGGTTAATGCCGTCGTCAGTGGCTAAAGCCGATGACCAATTCTGTAGCGAGATCCTGGATTCCAACCTCACCCTCACTGATAATTGATTGATGGACTTCTTTCTTACTAACCTATTCCATTACCTTTTCAGATGTAGACTATTTCGAGGCCGTTCCATCCTGTGGTTACTGCATCGCAACTTTACGAGTACCTCTACATCCTGCATAATGGCCAGGGTTAGAACACAGCATGAAGTCAACATATCTGTTGCTTCTTTAAGGCTTCCCCATGTCCACTTCCGGTTCTTCCCGTTTGCTGAAGAATGTATTCATGATTCTTACGTAATTGCGCTCTGCAAAGTAGTAACTCTCCCTGCTATTTCTAGAACCAATGCCTTATTAACCCACTGCCTCGTCTCCCACCTTTCCCGACCTTGGCATTGAAGTCAGCCGTTATAAGTATACTGCGTTTTATATAAGTACATACATACATATACGTACATAAATACGTAAATACAAACATACTGCGATATATATTTTTTGCGAGTACGCTGGTGACCAGGGAAAATGAAGCGAAGTGCGGCTGCGTGTGGGTCGAGCCAGTGGACGAGGATGTGTTCGAGGCAGGTTTGAAAGGCGGACGTTCCCTAGCGTCGCTTGGTATATTTCTTTCTGGGCCTGGTGTTTAAAGGCTGGCTCGCCAGCACCCCCCGCACACCTGGTTCTTAGTCTGGTGCCGCACAGCGCTCCGCCACTTTGTGGGCTACTCCGAGGTAATCTTGCCTGCACCGCCGCACCTGATCCATTGCACTACCTGTGACCGGGACACCTGGTCGTGGACACGGCCAGAGTTGTAGCTCTCCCGCCGGTCTCCTGGAACCAGGCAGGGTCTCTGCACAGCGCTGAGCAACCTTGAATGCTGCCGTTGGCTAACCATCGTCTCAGGGCTCACCTGCCCCAACGTCTATTCAACGACCCGACCAACCACCAGTAGGATGTTCCTGGACACATACAACTAGATTATAAGAACTTGGGTGTACTCTGTATGCGTGTATTGTTTATTGTTTTGGCCGCCAGGAAAATAAAAGCGTTCGTGTGTTCGTGAGCCTGACTTGTTACCTGCCCAGATCTTTTGAATGAACCTGGGGCCACTAAGATACAGGTTCATCCACTTCTAGCTATAACAGGATCACTGCTTTCAAAGCAATAATGTGTCCGGCGCTGGCGCATATCGATGCAAAGCGATGCAAGCACAGAGGGAACTAGACACGTTGCTTCACATGGCCTGCCACTTAGCATTATTGCTTGGCGGGGTCGGACGCAATGACACTTTGAAAGCAGTGGCCGTGGTATAGCTAGAAGGGAACGAGACTGCACATGCATACATACTTTAAAAGAACTTGTTTCTAGTCGAGTTTGTTACATTTCATTCCTAATATTTAAAGGTGCGAATAGGCGCTTCGTCCCGTTTCTATTCAGTGTTTGTCCGTGTTATTAGCGGCTTTAAATATTAAGAATGGTACTACATACATACATACATACATACATACATACATACATACATACATACATACATACATACATACATACATACATACATACATACATACATACATACATACATACATACATACATACATACATACATACATACATACATACATACATACATACATACATACATACATACATACATACATACATACATACATACATACATACATACATACCTTCATTTTCTGCAGGTCCGAGCGAGACGGCTTGCCTGGCTTCCCAGGAGCTACAGCCACACCCTCAGCACCCACGATCTGCACTACATACATACATACATACATACATACATACATACATACATACATACATACATACATACATACATACACACACACATACATACATACATACATACATACATACATACATACATACATACATACATACATACATACATACATACATACATACATACATACATACATACATACATACATACATACATACATACATACATACATACATACATACATACATACATACATACATACATACATACATACATACATACATACACACTCACGTACTCGCATACCATGCGAAAACTATTATTTCAATTAAATGCGGAACCGAAGCCGTAACCGCAACTGAAGGCACATATGCTAGAAGTGCTCGATGTAGTAGCACAGTGATAAAAGCTCCGCCCCCTTAGTCTTAGCTCCATAAGCACAAAAAGTTGTCCGGAAATACATTATGGTCCAATTGAACATCACTTCCTGCTCACTGGTACGAAAGCAGTACCTACAGCAGTTGACGTCGTAGGTCACCATTCAGAGAACACTACGCGTCGGTTTAACGGTGCATGCTGCGCAAGGTCATCTGCTTAATGGCGGCCAGCTGGGTTCTTGATGCATGAATACGCGTTCTGCAATTCTGATGTGCGGGTGGAGTTGTACGCTTTCACAAGAATCTACCTAGGCGTCCAGAGAATCGTCTCCTATCATAATCACCATCCTGAATATACCCACTGGAGGGCAAAGGCCTCTCCCATATTTCTTCAATTAATAAGGTTCTGTGCTAGCTGCATCCACTTGACCCCTGCGAACTTCTTAACCTCATCCGCCCACCTAACTTTCTGCCGCTCCTGCTACGCTTTTTTCCCCTTTGAATCCAGTTTGTTGCCCTAAGCGACTGTCGGTTATCCTTTCTTCGTACTATATGTCCTGCCCCTGCCCATTTCTTCTTGATTTTAACTAGAATGTCAGCGACTTGAGTTATTTCTCTGGCCCACTCTGCATGTTTCCTATCTCTTAACGTTATCCCTACCATTTTTCTTTCCATAGCCCTCTGCGCTGTCCTCGACTTAAATAGAAACCTCTTCGTAAGCTTCCACGTTTCAGCCCCATAGGTGAGTACAGGTAAGATGCAACTGTTGTATACTTTCCTCTTGAGCGATACCGGTAAGCTGTATATTCATAATCTGCGAGTGCTTGGTAAATGCGCTCCATTCCAATCTTATTCTTCTTGTTATGTCCTTTTCATGGTCCGAATCTGCGGTTACTACCTGTCCTAAGTAGACATATTCGCCTACTGCTTCCAGTACTTCGCTACCTAACGCAAACTGCTGTTCCTTCCCTAGGCTGTTGAACATCACCTTAGTCTTCTGCATATTGATTTCCAAGTCTACCTTTCTACTTTTCCTGTCTAGGTTATCAATCACTATTTGCAGTTCATTCACCGAGTTGCTTAGCAAGGCAATGTCATCAGCAGATCGCAGATTACTGAGGTATTCTCCATCTACCCTTATCCCTAACTGCTCCCATTCCAAGTCTCTGAATACTTCCTCTAAGCAAGCTGTGAATAGTACTGGAGAAATTGTGTCTCCTTGCCTAACTCATTTCTTTATGGGGAATTTTGTTACTTTCTTTATGCAGAACTATGGTTGCTGTGCAGCCACTATATATATCTTCCAGCACTTTCACGTGCGGCTCGTCTACCCCCTAATTTCGCAATTCCTGCATCACCGCCGAGGTTTGAACTGAGTCAAATGCTTTTTCGTAATCAATGAATGCTATGTATAAGGGAGCTGGTTATATTCCGAGCATTTATCTATCACCTCGTTGATGGTATGGATATGATCGATAGTAGAGTACCGTTTCCGAAAAACTGCTTGATCCTTTGCTTGACTGCAGTCTGAGGTTGTCCTGATTCTATTAGCGATTACCTTAGTAAATACCTCATGCCTAACAGACAGTAAGCTGATTGGCCTGTAATTGTTAAGGTCCTTAGAGTCCCTTTTCTTATGAATGATGATAATATTTGCATTCTTCCATGGTTCCAGTACCGTCAATGACACCAGGCACTTCGTTACAGGGTGGCCAGTGTTTCTAGCACGATATCCCTCCGTACTTCAACAAATCTGTAGTTATCTGATCCTCTCCAGCTGATTTCCCCCTTTTCATAGCTTCTAATGCTTTCTTGATCTCGTATCCTATATATAATGCCTTTTTCAGCTCGGTGAGAAGATATTGCATGCAAGAAAAGGCAAATAAATTGCTTCGTGCTATCGTGGATAGTATGGTGCCTTAGTAGTGAGGCCTTCAATTCTAAAGGTGCGCATGGCAAGTTAAAGGACAGACACTGCAAGCTCGAGTCGTGATAGTCGGTTATTGTTTTTAATTTGTTTTATTCCCGTTTTATGACAGTTCTTGAGGTTGCATTATAGTAAGGTAGAAGCTCTTTATGGAGATAGCGAGGGCAGGTTTGAGACTTTATCCCAGAGCAAGAAAAACACACACTGACCAAGGTAGAAGAGACACCATGAACGTCGCACATCAACATGAACATTGCTTCACATGGAAGTCTATAATGAAAGAAATCTTAAAAATACTGATACGTGGCAAGGTTAGCTCAAGAGGCACAATAAGGTTGACGACTGGGCAAGTTGGTCAACCCGTCTCGAGCGCCCGTCTCGGCTGCGGGAGGTGGTCAGTTCGAAACCCACCGCCGGACACCCACCGGTAAAAATGGGTACAAGCGTCCCCCGGCCTGGTGCTCGGCTTTTACAGGGGTGTGCGTTTGGGAGAAGCTCCGTAAACCCCGCTGCGCGCCCCTCCTCCGCAGTGGGCCCAAACCCAGTTTCGAACCTCGCAGCCTGCAAAGGTGGTTCTGTTTGTCTTGCAAAGGTACTTCCTTTGACCCTCACCTGAAGTGCTCCCTTAGAGCCTCAGCTGCAGCAGTCCTAAAAAGGGCCACATAATGGGCTGTTGCCGCGCAAGGCGAACTTATTGTTGTCCGATGGCGGAACGAATCACTGCCACATCGGCGCAACTATTTGGGCCGTGGCCCCTTTTCCCAAGCATTTCACCCCAGAAGAGCCGAGCACCAGGCCGGGGGAAAGCTTGTACCCATTTAAAAACCGGTGGGTAGCCGGCGGCACCAGGGATCGAACCCAGTACCTCCCGAATGCGAGGCGGATGCTCTACCACAAGGCCACCGCGTCGGTCAAAGGAAGTACATTTGCAAGACAAACAGAACCACCTTTGCAGGCTGCGAGGTTCGAAACTGGGTTTAGGCCCACTGCGGAGGAGGGGCGCGCAGCGGGGTTTACGGAGCTTCTCCCAAACGCACACCCCTGTAAAAGTCAAGCACCAGGCCGGGGGACGCTTGTACCCATTTTTACCGGTGGGTGTCCGGCGGTGGGTTTCGAACTGACCACCTTGTCCTGTCCTCCTCTTTGCTGTGTCTCGTCTTTTGGCTGGTCAAGAGGCACAACAGCTGATGACTTGCATGAATGTACCTGCACCTCTCAGCACCAACCGCAGCTACCACTTCGTCTTCAGTCTCTGTTATCGATTGTCGTCTCCTGCCTGCTGCAATGGCATATATGTAACATTAGCCCCGCCATGAAAAGCGCAGTCCCGGTGCGTACTATGTTGCGGAACTACAGTTGGAGTAATACGGCTTCATCCGGAGGACATGGAAGATAGCGATACGTGGCAAAACGGACGTTTGTGGCAGATGCACAGGGGTGATCTCATATGTCAGGGAAGTGATAGGCCGTAAAAAACGTTAGGGGCCTGTATAGCGCGGCATAAGCTTCTGGCAAAGCTCAACTCGACGATCAGGAATTCAGAGCAAGACGAGTGTGGACATCCGGATGACGAGAATTGCGGAGCCGTTTCTAAGTACTTTGGAAGAAAGCCAGCCGGTGGCGAGCAATAACAGGGCCGGCGTAAGCTTGGGAGATAGCCGCATGAAAATAGGAGCTGCCTTAGCGGTGGGAGACAAGACGCTGTCAAATGGAAGTGAAGGGTCACTAGCAAATAAAAGATATAAGGCCGAGGAGCCCATTGTATCGTGACGGAACGAATTGTTTGCGAAAGTCACCAATGACAAAGTAATATTCCAATCACGATGGTAATCGGATGCATACATTGACAGCATTTCCGTGAGCGTGCGGTTGAGGCGTTCGGTGAGGCAGCTCGTTTGTGGATGAAAAGTGATGGTGAAATAGTGCCTAATTGAGCACTACCGGAGGATTTCGTCAACTACTCGAGCAAAAAAGCAACGGCTGTGGTCAGTGAGCAGCTGGCGTGGAACCCCATGGAGCAGGATGACATAATGGAGAAGAAACGCAGCCATGTCAACTGCACAGTTGGTGGGTATTGCTCGTGTGACAGCTTAGCGCGTATGGCTACCGCAATCCATCTATTCCCCGAAACAGACAGAGGGAAAGGCCCGAGCAGATCAAGGCCAATTCGGGAAACCGGGTCTACTCTGAGGTCGATTGGCAGCAGGGATCCAGCATGCATAACCGAGGGCAGTTTCCGTCGCTTACACAGGTCACAACAATGACGAACAGAGCGGTATAGGCCTAGTGAAAGAAAAAACGCCGGCATACACTCTCGTACGTATGAGATATACCAAGATGGTCCACAGTGGCGCGTCGTGCAGCTGCTGAAAAACGGTGGCACGTAGGTGCTAGGGGACTACAAGTAAAATCTCGGCGCCATCTAGTCGCATATTCCGTGGATATAAAGTGACGTTGTGGAGCACAAACAAACCAAGGGTAGCGTCAGGGTGATCAGTGCTGAGGCGGTTGATAATGGTGCAAAGCTTGGGATCTAAGCGCTCCTCACGGCGAATGGTGCAGTCAGAGATGGACAACACACAGGTGTCTTCACACTCGCTGTCAGGTGGCGGATCTACCGTGTTGCGGGACAGACAATCGGCATCAATATGCAGCCGGCCGAACTTGTGAATGACAGAAAACGTGTATTCCTGTAAACCGAAGAAGGCCAGCTCTTCGGAAGACGCCAAGAATGGCATCAAGGCGGTGAAGATGGCTCTCGAAGGTCGAAGACATTTCAATAATGTCCTCGAGATAACATAAGCATGTCGTCCATTTGAAGCCGCGTAAAACAGAGTCCATCATGTGCTCTAATGCTGCGGGCGCACGACACAAGCCAAAAGGCAACACCTTGAATTGGTACAGGCCGTCGGGAGTGACGAAGGCAGTCTTCTCTCGGTCCCCTTCGTCGACTTGAATCTGCCAATAACCGGAACGAAGATCAATCGAAGAAAAATAACTGGCAGCGGGCAAACGGTTGTGGGCATCATCTATCCTGGGCAGTAGGTAAATGTCCTTCGTGTAACCTTAACCTTATAAAGGTGTCGGTAATCAACGCAGAACTACCAGGTATTGTCCTTTTTTTTAACAAGCACGACAGGTGAAACTCAGGGGCTGCTCGAAGGCTCTATAATGTCTCATGCCACCATCCTGTCTACTTCATCTTGTTTGATGCGACGTTCTGAAATGACCGTTCGGTTTTCCTGTGAATCGGGCTCGGTTTTCCAGTATTGATATGATTAGTAACTAGATCAATTTGACCCAAGGGTCAGTCACTTAACTCAAAAATATCACTGTACGAAGTCAGAAGGTTGGTAAGTGCTTTATCACGATCATGACGCAAGTCAGGAGCAACAATTCCTGATATGCGGGCCTCTAGAAGTGGGGACGGTGCAGGTCATTGCAGGTTTTATTTATTTTTTTTACATACTGCAGCTCTACCTGGAGCTAGAGCAGGAGTAGAAGGTGAACATGACACAATAAAATAATTATACAATACAGCCAGTAGATCAGTAACAAGACAAAATTTAAACAAAGCAACAAAGCATTCTGTCGAGCAAAGTAGGGGACAATATTAAGCTCATGGTAGTATGTGGAGGTAGTAGGCCAGGCTGGAGTAACGTAACTGTTAGATGAAAGTCCATAATGAGTATGAATGATACCATTTAAGAATTTCAACGATTCCAAATGCCAGCGACTTGGTGTAGTAAGCTGTAACAAAAGGAGGGCAGAAATAGGCAAAACATCACGGTGATACTGGTGATAAATGAAACGCATGGCTTTCTTTTCAACTCTTTCGATCTTGGTAATATGGGGCTGAAACGTGAAGGCTAACAAAAAGGGTTGTACGTAAGTTGATGGACAACTCTGAGGGCTATGGAACGAAAAATGGTAGGGGTAACATTAAGGGTTAGGAAGCTTGCAGAGTGGGTCAGAGAAATAAGTCAAGTTACTGACATTCTAATGGAAATTAAGAAGAGGGAATGGGCATGGGCAGTACATGTAGTGCGAAGAGAGGATAACCGATGGTCGCTTGGGGTAACAAACTGGATTCCAAGGGAAGGAAAGCGCAGCAGGGGGCGGCAGAAAGTTAGGTGGGCGGATGAGGTTAAGACGTTCGCAGGGGTCAAGTGGATGCAGCTAGCACAGAACATGGTTAATTGGAGAAATATGGGAGAGGCCTTCGCCCTGCAGTGGTTATAGTCAAGCTGATGATGATGATTAATATGAGTTAGCTTGTGGGCGTTCCATACAACGCATGCATAGTCTAGTACGGGACGAATTATTGAGTTATACATTAGTAACTTCACATCACTTGGAGCTTGAGCTAGAGTACGTCTTAAATATCCTAATTTCATGAGGGCTTTGCTACAAATTTAATCAATATGCTTGGACCAAGATAAATTCTTACATAAAATAACTGCCAAATATTTATAATTAAACACCCTTTCCAGTGACATGCTATTAGATGCGTAGGCGAAAAAAGAAGGGGAAGAGCTGTTAGAAAGTGACATGACTACAGATTTACGAAAATTAATACTCATTTGCCAGTTATTGCACCATTCAGAAAATGTAGTTAATCAACTGTTCAGTTGATAATGATCCTCAGGGCAATTAATGATGTCATAAATAACGCAATCATCGGCATTCATGTGAATCCTAGATGTGAAATTTATCGGGAGGTCGTTAATACAAAGTGAAAAGAGTGGGGGCCCTAATATGGAGCCTTGCGGCACACCAGAAGAAACCGGAGCCACATAGGATTCACCTGAATTGTGCGTTACGTACAGGGAGCGGGCTGAAAGAAAATTAGATATCCAATTACCCAAACACCGGATTCTTTAAAATAAGGTTTAACTTGAACAGGAGTTTAGAATGAATAATGGTGTCAAAAGCCTTACAGAAGTAAATAAATATTGAATCAATTTGATTTCCATAATCTAAGTTAGAATAAATATCATGTACAAATTCGGACACTTGTGTTATTGTGCTAAAGCCCGTATAAAACAATGTTGAACATTACACAAGATGTTATTAGTTTCTAAATACTCTGAAATATGTTTATAAATTATATGTTCTAACATTTTACATGATGAGGATGAGAGTAAAATGGGTCTATAATTATATAGAAGCTGTTTATCACCAGATTTTAAAAGAGGAAAAGCTTTCGCCACCTTCCAAGAAGCAGGAACAGTGCTCGAGGTGAGTGATTTTTTGAATATGATGTGAAGATAACGATCTGTTCATAATTAATGCCGCACTAAAAATGCATTTGCAATTCAGTCAGGGCCACCACATTTCTTATTGTCTAGGGCAAGCATTTGGTTTAGAATACCCTCTTGAGAAACTACAATGTTAAAAATTGGGGAAGTACTAGTGAATGATGACAACACTCGGTTATCATGACTAAAAGCGTACTAAAAAAAAGGAGTTGAAAGCATCCGAGTTTTTTAGGGCATTGGATTATCTCGTTATTGTCTAGGAATGTATTGGATGAAGTGGCCTTAGAAAAAATACTAGACCAGAACTTCCTAGATTTAGTGGTTAGAAAGTTCTTTAACTCAACACGAAAACAAATGTCCTTCGCTGATTTGGTAGCAACACGGAGTTCGTCTTTTGCTTGCTTAAATCGAATGAAACTGTCTGGATTGCTCATTGATTTCAGACGTCTAAGCCTTTTTACCTGGCGGGATAAGTACAAAATATTGCGATTTATCCATGGCAGCTTGGTATGTTTCTTTTTAGTTTTAAAAGGAACAAAGCGATTAATACATGTCTTAACAATGCCCTCAAAACGACTAAAAGAGAATCGATATTATGTGCAGTGCTGAGCATCAAAAACTCATCAAAACAATTAGACAGATAGTTAGTAATGGATAGATTATCAGCTTTGTTAAAATCACGAAAAGAAGTAGCATGAAACTACGGTTTCCAAATGCCGCATGAAATAGACACAAAAACTGCTTTATGATCAGAGATGCCATCAATAATTGTTATTTGTAACCTTCAGTAATTGTATCCGTAGACAGAAAAACCAAATCTAGGAGAGCATTATTCCGAGCAGCTTCAGTAACAAGCCGGGTAAGTCCGAAGCTTAACGAAAAGTTCAGCGATTCCATACACACGCTTGATTCTTTCCCAAAGGGCTGCAAGACTGCCAATGAATATTTGTTGCATTGAAATCTCCCATACCGATAAAATTAGAGGCACTAAAGTGTTTTTCGAGCATTAATCGGTTGAGGCTAAGCATGTTACCAATTCTGGAGCCCGGAGGTCTGTAAAAGGAACAATTTAGTATGGAACATTTAGACAATCTGAGTTTGCGCCATACAGATTTGGTATCAGGAGGACGAGGTAAAAAAGTGACATTAAAATAGGCTCAGAAGTGTAGAGCCACGCCTCTGCCTTTACCAGTTTGCCTATCAGCTCTAAATGCAACATAGCCAGGAGGAGTGAACACCATGTCTTGAACACCCTCATGTAACCACGTTTCGGCGACGCAGAGCACATGGGGAGAGTATATGGAAACGAGAGCAAGAATGTCCCAAGATTTATTACCGATGCGTCTTGCATGGACATTTAAAAGGGTGAGGTTTTCGTTGGGATTGAAGGTCTGTCAATGAAGAGTATCAGTTGGAGGATGAAAATTATCTGGCGGAGATGCAGAGTTTGTTGAAGGTATCGGAGCTGTACGAGCATGGTTTGTGGCTTTATAATTTGCCGGCCCTAGAGAGTCGGGCTGAGCATCCCATGTGTTTCGAACGTAGTCAATGATAGCATGGTCATAATGCAAGCGGACAGATGAACCATTGCTGCGGAAAGGTTCTGACGGAAAGCGCGAACTCTAAAATAATAGTCTACTTTGATACAGAGCTGTAAGTGTTTAAGCTTAGAGTAATTTTGCGTTATTATAATCTTTCCTTGGAAGTTCAAGAGCTTAAGAATAACTTGCCGTGGTTGCCCGTCACGACGTCTGCCTATCCTTGACAATTACGTTCTATCTGAGGACATGGGATCTTTAATTTTTCAACAATTAGTTGAGAGATTCCAGTTAACAGGCAGTCAATGGTTCCTTCAACCTCCTCCGAAAAGCCTTAGAGAAAAATGTTGTTGCTCTGGGACCTGTTTTCTAGATCATTGATGTGATTCATTAAAATGGACATCACACTCGCGATTGACGAGATTAGGGATTTCATGTGTACACATGCTGGGTTGGGATCACGAGATGATTCAAAGGCGGACACTCCCACCTACAGAGCCTCGAATCTAGCATGAACCTGCTGCTTAATGTCAGCTTTATCCTGCGCAATATCTTTCTGATTTTTCAGTAATTCAGAAACCATAGACCGAATTCTATGGTTTTCAGGGCTCTCGGAGCGCGATCGAGCCGACTCGTTCACTGAAGAACTGCTAGCGATCGTATTGGAACGGGTAGACTTGTTTGGCCCTGGGTTAATTTCCACATCACCGCTTACTAAAAGTCCACTAAGGCAGTACAGAGAATTCGCACAAGACAAAAAGAAACTTTGTGGGTACGGTAGCAGCAGCAAAATCCGATCGTCGGAGCGAAAGCAATGCGCATAAGGAAGGTAACATACCTTCGCAAGAAAGAAGCAACGGTTGAGCAACATGCTTGGACTGCTGCCATCAAGCCCACTCAAGACAAAAGCCGAGAGCAGTGCGTTTAAAGCCCAGTCGTATGATGTCACAGAACCGCAGCCAGCGATGATTGGTTCCACGATGCAGGTGTCATGCCAGCAGGAAGGGTGCAGAAGATTCACGAAGCCAGGCTCATCCATGATATCGCACGGAAAGGTGAACAGCTTGTCTAAATGCATATTCATGGCCGGATACACGTGCACACCTCTCGGCACAGGTGAATCTGCAGGCAAAGCAATCGCAGCAGCGAGCACGATGGCACAGGGGAGAATGGATTCAGCGATGATTCTAGGCACTGCGCAAGAAAGGAGCAACGATTGAACGTCGTACTTCTGCTGCTACCACCAAGCCCTTCCGCATTAGGGTCAGGCAAAAGAGCATATACATTAAAGTCAGACAATGTGGTCGATTTGGCGAGACAATTGCTCTCAGGAAGCACTTGCACAAAAAAGCTGAAGTTCAACACAAGAATATAAGTACGGTTGTTCGCTACGCGCACGATATTGTAAGAGAGAACGATTTTACGCTGCATAGTCACGTCCGTTATGGGGCAAACAACGTAATCGCCATCCGGAACGGAGGGAAAAGGCCACATGGACACCTACACAGCGGCTTCTGGTGGCAGGCGAGTAAACGTAGCGGAGCGAAGACGGAGCGTTGAAGTTGGAGGAGCTTGTTTGTCTGGATAAAGAGGCAGATCTAGATGAAGCAGTCCAGAAGAACAGTCAATGAGAGCTGAGCGTGTAGTTAAAAGGTCGAGGCCTAATATGAAGCCTTGAGGGCAACTGGTTATGACTGTAAGACTGATGTGGCGGTCGGCAAATCTGATTCTCGCTGTACACATACCAATCACAGTAGCTGTGTTGCCATAAGGAACGCGAATGGTAGATGAGGTAGAGGGTGTGAGAACTTTCTTCATGTGTGGGCGGAGCGTTGAACTGAGAACAGAAATGTGGGCGCCAGTGTCAATAAGGGCAGAAACTGGGAGTCCCTCAACATGTACATCAATTAGATTACGTCTGGATGCGCGGCTCAGTACCAAGGTGCCAGTCCGGGTCGATAATGCGGTGTCACTACCCAGCGCTGCAATAGCTAGTTTACGAAGTAGGTGCCGGCGTATGATGGGGAGGAGCAGCGAAGAGATACTGGTGAACTGGAGCGACGGGCCGTGAAGATAGAGATCGGCTGGAGCGACGGACAGCTTCGGCATGAGGCTCATCTGGTTGAGGAGGAACGTGCCCAGATCCATCATATGTGGAGTGGAGTTCCTCAGGTTGGGCAGGGAAGCGTTGAGGTCCATAGTGGTACCGACGGTAAGCGTTGTAATAGGAGCGAGGGGTGGGGAAGGTACGGTTACGGTAATAACACGAAGTGTGGCCGGATCGACAGCAACTGAAACAAATTGGCCTGTCGTCTGATGTGCGCCACTCTGCAGGATTGGGACTAAGACCACTACGGGGGGGGGGGGGGGGGGGGGTTGCAGCAGTCACTAGAGGAACAGGATGCGATAGTGAAGGGGGCGGCACGGGGCTTGAGGAGAGGCCAACGTTAGTAAGTCCCTGTTGGGCAACGACCCGTATCATGGCCACGGTGTCGGGAAGTGGCGACGTGAGTGGGGCAGGATCTAAGGCCTTGAGTTCTCGCCTGACGATCCGAGTCACATTTGTAGGATGAGAAGGCTGTTGCAAAGGTGCGAGGTCATCGCAGAATGATGTAGCCGCCGTGTTCGGAAGTCGCTGAAAGCGATGTACGAGACGTCGTTGTTTAGCCTGCTCGAGTTTTCGGCAGACTTGAAGCTTCGAGACAACGGTCGAAGAATTCATGCAGAGGAGGATGTTGAACGCGATACCCGCGATACCCTTGAGGACGTGCCCTAACTTTGCACCTTCAGGCATGGAGCTGTTTGCGTTGCTACGCAACGCGAGCACGTCTTGAATGTAGGCAAGGGCGCGAGACGAAAGTTCGGTTTTGGCTTTGAGAGCCGTCCAATGGGCTTACTGAACAAGTCTTGAAGCTTTTGCTTGCACATTGCCCAGGTCATCAGCTCTTGTTCGTGATTTTGAAACCACGTACGAGCTGTTCCCGCAAAATAGAAAAAGGAAATCAGCCAGCATAATGGTCACGCCACACTGATTGTTCCTTCTGCAGCGCTCGTACTCATCCAGCCAATCGTCAATGTCTCGCTTGCCTTCGCCAGTAAAGATGGGAGGGTGGTGGATTTTCGTGAGTATGACTCGTTGAGCTAATGTTGCCGCGGTGGTAGGGGCTGCCTCGGAGGTCATAGTGGCCATTGTTGACGTTGTGATTCCAGGTAGGTGGAGGCCACTGCGCAAATCCAGCTTTAGCAGGGTACATGGGCTTATTTGTACGCACGGGGATCTTTAATCACCTCCACGAAGTTGATATGTGGTAAGGTTAGTCCAAGAGATACAACAGCTGATGATTTGCGTGAATGTACCTGCACCTCTCAGCACCAACCGCAGCTGCCAGTTCGTCTTCAGTCGCTATATTCAATCGTCGTCTTCTGCCTAAATGGCATATATGTAACAATATTATTAAAATTATTCATCAGAAACTGGTCTATAAGGTGCTTTCGCAAAACCCAAGAGAAAGCACCCTGTTTTTGTCACAGCCCTGCACGGTAAAGACTCAGTGTGTTTTTTTTTTCGAAAAGTGAGTCATCTTCAGCAGCGTTGATGCTCTTTCTTAAAAATTCCAGATTGAGTTTTTCACACAATGGACTATCCTTATTTTTCGCAGTAGCTAGCGAAGCAGTTGTAAGAACGAATAGCTCACACATCGCCTGATTATTTTTTTTTTAAACAGTGTTTGGAATCAAAACAAAGCAACACTCCCTGATCGAAACCAAGAGGGAAATAGGTTTGGTCTTCATGTATAATTAACTGCGGATGTAAGGACAATTTGGGGGAAAGCGGCGAGCCCGTATGTCGCAAAAAATTTACCCCTTTTAAAATACAGCGGTGTATGTATGTTGCTGGAAGAAAAGTGAATGTTTGCATTTTGGCTGTAAGGTTAGACAAGGGGGGACTGTTTTCGCTTCATATGTATGTTTATATTGACGGCGTTGTATTATTGACGCACAACGGGACGCTCCTAGACGTTTCATTTCATTTATTTTTCCCTTAAAGGCCCGAGGGCATTACATAAGGGGGGAGCAAACTCAATATACAATGCGAACAAGAACAGGAAAACATTAAAATAACAAGAAAAGAAAACAGAAACAAGAAAAATATGCAAGGGTTACACGAAATAATTAAAAAAAAACAAAAAGAACAATATACCGTAAGTAAATGACGCCGAAAATGTTATACAAATTTGCATGAGAAAAACGCTTTCACGAAACTGGTGAAACTTGAGCCGGTTGGTACGTCATCGGTGGCAACGTCAGCAGAACTACAAACACACGTAAAAAAAAGTCAAGTCAAGGTAAGCGCTGCCTGCCCCGCGCGCCCACAATTCTGCCGACGTCATCAGCGATTTCTTCACAAAAGATGGTCGTTTAATTTTATCCTGAATGATTTCCGATCAGTGCATGATACTATGGTGTTTTGCAGGGCGTTCCACAGTACTATTGCGTCCGGAAAAAATGAAGAATTTAATGCTAAGGTGCGACAGTTGATACGTGCAATGCTATGATTATGGTTTAGGCGGCTATATGTCCTGTGGGGGGGGGGGGGGGGGGCTGTAGCTTTGCATGTCTTGTACGGGGATGATAATAGAAGTGATGTAGAAGACATAGGCGAGATTTGATACGGCGTGACATGAGCGATGGAATGGCGATGGATTGTCTCAGTGCTGCGATACTGGTTTTCTTTGAATAGCAAGATGTTATAAATCGGATGGCGCGATTCTGTACGGCTTCAAGGTCGGTGGCGAGATATGCTTGTGATGGATGCCAAACGGAGGACGCATACTCTAGTTTGGGGCGAATGAAAGTTATATAGGCTAGTTGCTTTATTTCCGGGGATGCGGCCTTCAAGTTACGTCGCAGATAACCGAGTGTGCGTGAGGCTTCAGCGCAAATGTTTTGAATGTGGGTTACCCACGATAGTGATGGTGTTACGTGGAGGCCAAGATATCTGTAGGACAATGCGGGGGTAATGAAAAGCGAGCCAATACTATATTGATGCTGATTCACAGTGCGTTTCCTCGTGAAAGTCATGGATTTACACTTGCTTATGTTTAAGGAAAGGAGGAATTTATTAGACCAAGAGGCGAGTGTATTAAGATCAGATTGAAGCAAACATGAGTCGTTGGTCGTCCTAATCTCTCTGTATATGTCGCAGTCATCCGCAAAAAGACGTAATTTTGATTTTATATTACAAGGGAGATCGTTAATGTAAATTAGGAATAGTAGCGGTGACAGTCCGGCGCCTTGTGGGACTCCCGATGTTACATTGGTGCGAGGTGAGTGGATATCATTTGCGGAAGTGAACTGCTTGCGTCCTGAAAGAAAATTTTTAATCCAGTGGATTAGGTTGGCGGGAATTCCTAGGGATGAGAGTTTCTGAAATAAATGACTGTGGGGAACGCGATCAAACGCTTTGGAGTAATCGAGGAATATAGCATCTATTTGAAGGTTATTGTGCATGGATTCTAGTAAGTCATGTATGAACTCAGCAAGCTGTGTTTCACATGAGAGATGTTTTCTAAAACCATGCTGTTGAGGATAAAAGAAGTCGTTAGATTCGAGGTGTGCCATTAGGTTCGTGGATATAATGTGTTCGAGAAGTTTGGATGGGACACTGGTTAGAGAGATAGGACGGTAGTTGGATGCTGATTTGCGGTCACCTGTTTTTTGAAGACTGGAACGATTTGAGCGATTTTTCAATCGTCCGGTATTTCCTCCGATTGGAAAGACTGGGCGAAGATTAATTGTAATATCTGTGACGAGGTTTCCGATGTGTTTTTCAGTAGTTTGCTATTGATATGGTCAGAGCCTGCCAACGAGGACAATTTTAGAGAATCAATGAGGTTACTGATATCGTTTTCATTAATCTGTATCTCAGGCATCGTTACTGGTGGTGACTCTGATGGAGGCTGGGTCGAAAAGTTGTGTGCGGGGGTGAAAACCGAAACGAAATAATGGTTCAAGACGGCGGAACACTGTTCTGATTCCGCTGGTTCACCATCAGTCCCCATGAGGGCTATTTGGTTCGGCCGAGACCTTGGGGACAGAATACGCCAGAATTTGTTGGGGTTCGATTGCAAGATTCCAAGTAGATCGACTGAAACGAATTTATGCTTTGCGGCAGGTACGCTTTCAATGTATGTTTTTGCAGACTGGTGATATCGGTCCCACGTATCACGGCTGTTAGATGACTTTGCTAATCGATAAAGGCGTTTTTCCTGTTTAGGAGACGTTTCAGACTTACGGTAAACCACTCATTGGTATGATCGGATTTTATACTTATTTTAGGGATGTATTTGTTTCTTAGGTTTATTAATGTTGTTTTATATAATTCCCAGTTGTGATTAACCGTTCTCGACAAGTAGGACTCGAGAAAGTACGTGTGAAACTGTACAAGTTCGTTATTCATAGCTTCAAAGATCCCCTTTTTATAGTTGAAGATTATCTTTTGAGATGCTGATCTTACTTTTAGTAGCAGTGATATGGAAATGTGTAGGACAGCGTGGTCACTGATTCTAGGGAGAATCGTTACGTTTTTCTTGTCGTCAGAACTGCTCGTCAGTAAAAGATCGAGAGTGTTATTCCCTCTCGTCGGAAGTGATATGGATTGATGAAGATTGAAATCAAGAGTTAGATCGAGAAATTGCTTGGGCTCACTGGATTGTGAATTGCCAGGTACGCTGAGTAGAGACCAGTTAATCTGGGGAAAATTAAAGTCGCCAAATAGAAAAATAGGCGAGTTGGGGAAGTTGTCCCTGATATATGTTAGGCTATTGTACAGTGAGGTACTAAAAGATGGACCATGATCGGGTGGCCTGTAAAAAATGCCAAATACAGCTTTCGCAGTTGAAGTATGGACACAAATCCACAATATTTCGAGTACGTCATCGTGGCAAACTAAGGATGATGATAGTGTATTTCTTACAGCTATGAGTACGCCACCCCCTCGACGGCCACTGCGATCTCGACGATAAATGGTGAAGTTCAGATTAGTGGGAAGCAATTCGTTATCAAGGACTTCTTCAGTTAACCACGTTTCGGTTAGAATGATAATGTGAGCTTCAATGTCGTCAACAAAGCTAAGGAGCTGGTCACGCTTTGGAATAAGGCTTCTTATGTTGGTGAATGCGATTTGGATGTCGAGGTATGATGAAGGACGTCTGTTGGGAGCATGATTTGTTGCGCGTCATTCGCTAACATCGGCGTTGGAAACACGTACAGCGCATTCGATAACCGAGTCAGTAACATGGTTGTAAGTATAACACTTTTTTCCAGCGTACAATTTATCAAGTCGCAGTTTGAAGGCGCATTTTTGAGGGCGAATAAACTTCAGAAGTTTGGAGCGAGCAAGACGTGTTTCAGGGGCAAAATCTTCTCTTATTGCGTATGGCGTGTCTTTCAGTTTAGGCCCACACGCCAGGATGTTTTCCTTGGTCTTGAAATGCGCTAGCCTAATGATGATTGGCCGCTGTTTGTCTGAGCAGAATGATCCTAGTCGATGTGCGCGTTCTATACATCCTGCGTCCAGATGAACATCGAGCTCAGTGGAGCACAGGTCTCGAACTTTTGTTTCCTACTCTTCCCAAGTTTCCTTTTCGACGTCTTTAAGGCCGAAAAAAAGTAAGTTGTTCCTTCGCATGCGATTGTTTGCATCGATATTGGCGGCATGAAGAACTGCAAGCTCGCGTTTTATTTTGTTGGTTTCGTCTATTTTCACATCGTTTGGGTCATTTTTATGAGCGAATTCCAACAAAGAAATGCGGTTGTTTAGCTCCGATATTAGCTTTCCGTGGTTGTCTTGTGTAGCCTTAAGTTCTTTTAGTTCAGCAGATATGACGGATTGCGCGTCCTCGAGGCGTTTGAGTGCGTTTAGAACAGATGGATCGCCGAGTGATGTTGGCGGGCCTGGGTTGAGCTCAATGTCCCCTGATAGATACAGCAATATTTGAGACAACAGGTGGAAGGACATACAGTCGCAGCATATTCGCACAGCGCTACGCCACTTGATCACATAGGGGCAAGACACCGCTACAAGACAACGGTTGCTAGTTATACATTCACTGCAACTGTTCATATAACCAACCTGTAATGTCAGAAGAGGGTTGAGCATTTTGCAGCGTGCGGTGTCGAGCCCCAGATGATCGGCGACAGATCGCGGGTGGGTCCGGTGACTGATGACGTCGATGAGGGGCTATGTTGCCAGGGGAGCAACAGTATCCGGGCTAAGTTCGGAGTGTCATCCACTACGGCGCCGAGCACACGGTCACTGACCACGCACTCCCCACCGCGAGCGGGGCTTGAGAAAAGGGGCATTAAGCAGCAGGCAGCCAGAGTAGCAGAACCTGTAATGTCAGCAGAGGGTTGAGCATTTTGCAGCATGCGGTGTCGAGCCCCAGATTTATTGCGATTAAAAGTTTAAGAAATCTCCGCGTGTCTTGTATGACAGCGTTTTCATGATTAATATTTAGCTCCAGCCGCCTAAATGCCTAATTTGGACTCATTTGGATTTTAAGAAATTAGGCTTAAGTCAAACCAGTCCTCTTCGCGCTTTGTCTTTTTCGGGTAGAACTCACCATAAGTTACGTGGGCAGCCACAATGTTTCACACGATTCTGAAATAACAGATTGACATTTGCAATATATTTTGAGTTGACGTTAGCTGGACCAAAGGTTAAATTTTCCCTTTTACACGACCTATAGGCAGGGGTGGAGTACGCCGCAAGCTCAAATTGTGACTGGATGTTGAGAATAGGCAAAGCGAAAAGAGAAATGGGCGCAAAAATACATAGGATACGTGATGGAATTATCTGCTCTTTCATTTACCCTTCCTCTCCTATCGTTTGCATCTCATCGTTTGCCTCTTATCGGCATTCTTGGCAGTGCTACATATAATTAAAATTGGTTCAGAGGAAATGAAAGGTGCAGATCTTTGACACTTTCTCCGGCAAGTGTGAGTTTGCACGGTTTACCATCGCTCCGGTCGCGTGGCGCTCCTTAGCGCACGTTCGACTGTGAGTATTGTAACTGATTCACTTTGTTTAGCCTGTTGTCGTTTTATGTAACTTTCGTTTATTTACAACAAACAATTAGTGAACCAATACAACTTCTTCAAGAGGGACCAAGAGCTCGGAAAGAGGTATGCTCATCGATGGGGTTCTCCGTTCGTTCTGTCCGCATTCCTTTCCCCTCCGATCGGAGGGGGTCCGCGGTCCGTTTGTCCTGGCGTCGGCCCCTCTCCCACGGAATCCCGCAGAGGGATGCCCGAGGAGTTGTCGCCGGCGATAATAACTGAAAGGCGCCTGTTTAGTGTCAGGCAAAACATTTTTCACGAAGGGAGAGTACACATGTCGAGGGTGCAAAAAAAAAAGAAGAAAAACGCCTTTCAACACTGCCTCGCCGAATGAGCTTGCTCATTCTAGGTTCTCGAAGACCTCTAATGGGCAAAGTAGCTGAACGGGGCGTCGTATCGTTTTCCCCTGCGACATCCTGAGTTCACAAGAGCGAACCTTTTCGTAGCGCTCAGGATTTATGGCAGCGACGATCCCGCTCTTCTAGAGCAGTCGCGGCCGGTTCTATCAGACCAAAACAACCTCTCCTAATTGAGGATTCGCGGAATTGGCCCGCTTAGAGGCGTACGCAGAGCACAGCTGCCCCAAGTATCCTCTCTGCTATGCCTGCCAAAACAAGTTCAAAATCTGGCCTCTTTTCTTCTAGAGCGCACGCAGCGAAGCCGCGGACGTCTCGATGGCTCGTGCTTCGGGAGAATGCAGAGTAGTTAAACGTCTTCCGGTTAAGAAGCTAGCTGGTGTCAGTGGGGCGCCGTCCTTAGGGTCTTCGGAAGCGTACATGAGGGGTCTGGAATTTATCACTGCCTCTACTTGAGTTTCTAGTTCAGTTGACAGCTCAATAGCAGCTAGGCAGTGATGCCCGATTGTTTTCCTCAGCGCGGGTTTCACGCTACGGACTAGCCTCTCGTAGAACACGCTCCACTCCAGCGCACGCTCAGCGATAAATTTCTATTATATGCCTGAATTGGCGAAACGGTCCTGTGTGTCAGGGTATCACAGGAGCTTTCACAAAATGCCCGTATTTTTTGAGGCTCGTGTAAAGGAAAGAGCATTGTCGGAGTAAATGATTCGGCACAAGCCCCTTCGCGGCACACACCACCGGAACGCCTGGATTAGTCCCTCAGTACTCATGTCCACAACAAGTTCTTCTCCACCACTCAGATCATGGCGACTAACAATATTGAATCACTTGAAACTTGAAGAGGAAAATATCGCCTTGAGTTTCTTTATTCTTTACTTAACCATGGGTTAGCTTTGGATCCTTCAGAGTACATATCTCCTCTATCCACACGACATACCCGACATCATCACATTCAATCATTGACGCCGCATTTTGCGAGAACTGACTGTTTTAAATATTCGTTTTTTTTCCGCGGACAATATTCGATTGGAACCATGTTATGGCACTGTCAAGGTTTTGCAAAACTTGTCTGCTCATTTTTATGCATATTCCTTTTGACTGTGTTCTGTATTTTTTTTTAGTTTTCTTAACAATATATGCCTGTCCTGCTTCGACCCTGAGAAGGGCCTGCAGTATGTACTAAATAAATGAATAAATAAAGATGCACGGCTCGCGTCACAGCACATGTAAACAGCTCAATATATGACTTTAGCGTCTGACTGTTCTCCCTCACAGTAAGGGGTACGGCGAAATCCAGGCCCACGACCTGGAACGGGTCCGCTTTGGACGTTCCATCAAGTGGAAGGAGCCCGGTCGGTGCATCTCAATGAGAAGCACTACGCTGCCTATACACCAAACACGACCTCACCACATTTTTCACCAGCTGACGCCAGCGCAAAATCCAGTACTTCTCTCGAAGATGCACGAGTGTGTCCCTGGCACCTGCGTGGAGCAGCTGTTGATGGGCATAATGCACCAAAAGAGATGAGTATCGATGTTGCCTGGGAAGCACAATCGGGTGCCGCTCATCGAGCGTTGTGTTCGCTGAGCAGATCCGCCCTTGAATTCTTAGTAGGCCGTTTTGATCTGTCCAGAGTGCGAAATCTTTCAAAGGTGAGTCGGTCAGGAGGCGGTTGCCTTTCTTTGTGCGCTCGAGTTCCTCAGAGAATTTAGACTTCTGAGCCCTTTTCACCCAAAACATTCTTGCACGTTCAATTTTTTCCGCAGTTAAAACGCCTGATTTTTTGTCAGCAGTCCGCACATTTCGTAAAAACCGGAAAATCCAACTTGTCACTCTGTTTACTCTAGACGCTGAGCTGAATTTCTTCAAATCCAGCATGTCGTCTTCTTGATCGCAGGTGGTATTTAAGACACCGACCTCCCTTTTGTGCTCAAGCTCTTTAGCCGTGAAGTCAGCCGGTATTCGTTCGGCTGGCCATTTCTCAGCTGCGCTTGTAATCCACGGTAGCCCGCTCCACCAGAGCTAGCTGGATTTCAGTTGCGTTCTTGTCAATCCCCTGGTCGTGAGGTCCTCAAGGTTCTTTTTCCCTGCGCAGTGCTTCCATGTCTTGCCTTCCGTGTTCTGCTGAATCTCAATGACGCTATTTCGATCTGACAAATTCCTTCTCCCTCGCCGCATCACCACGGCTCCACCTCAGAGTCATCATGGAGCGCGTCTACAAATACACGCTGTTCATCTCGACTTCGAGAGCGCCTTTTAAATATTTGCAAATTCGAAACTACTTGCACATTTGTGACACCAGCAATGAAGCCATCAGATCCAGCCTTGCGAGTGTGACAGATTTTACTGGAGCCACACGGTATTTCGACATTACCGAGGGGGATGTGCACTACCCAGTGCTGCTTTCGGTGCAAAGGTAGGATAGAGCGCCGTAAGCCTTTGTGCTTGCATCTGCAAATATAAGCAGCATCCTGCGCACCGCGCCTCCGGCCTTGTTTGCATCGTAGGTACGATGGATCTTGTGATCGTTAAGTGACGAAAGGTCCTCATACCACTTGAGCCACGTCTCCAATATGTGACCTGGCAGCGGTTGGTCCCACAAAAGGATCTTTTTCCAAATTTCTTGAAATCGCGCCTTCGCCCTCATCATGTATGCGAATAAATATTGAAGACGGTCGTACAATCGGGCCGTTGTTCGCAGTAGGAAGTGCTTGGTGTTTAAACTTTGCTTGTATATTTCAATGATCTGGTCCAGGGAAAAAGCGAGAACGTCTTCGTTTGCTTGCCAGGTGAGACCAAGCACCTTTAACAAGTCCGCTGGCTGACCGAGAGGCCTTTCGTTTGGACAACTTTCCGAGAAAATTGAGTTCATCTTCTCGCTGTTCGATCCCCATTTATGCAAACGCATTGAGGCTGCTTCAAAAATGCCGTTTGCCTGCTCCTAGATTTCTGTGGCTTCTTCATCGTTGGCAGCGCCCCACAGCAAGTCGACGACGTAAATGCTTCCCTTGAGAAGATCCGCAGTGGCGGGGTGTTCGTCTTTGACACTGTCCAAGTGGTGTCGCAGCGTCGCCGCCAACAGGAAGGGACTAGACGTCACTCCAAATGGCACGCGTGCCATTCTTAACACTGTGGTTTTGGTGAGCTGTCTGTCCACCTTGGGGATGCTTTCATGCCACAAAACCTCAATGAATCCTTGTCTTCCGGAGCCACTCTAACTAGTAGAAATGCCTTCTCTACATCGGCCACCAGCGCGATTCGATGGCGTCGGAAATTCAGCAGCAGCAGAAAAATTTCTGCATTTAAATTTGGTCCGCATTCTAAATTCTCATTAAGAGATTTTGCTCCCAATTGATGAGCCGACGCGTCTGCTGCTCTCACGAAGTACAGGCACGTGGGGCATATAGTAAATATGTTACTATCGTTACAAGCCTCATCGGGCACGATCTCTGCTATGCCTTCGGTCACCAGGTGTCGCACTTCAGCATCGTACTGACTCATTAGAGCAGGCGTCCTGTTCAATCTTTTCCCTAGCAGGCGGAATCGTCTTTCTGCTACTGCTCGATTATCTTGAAGATCGATTTGCTCCTTCCAAGAAAGCTTCACCTCATACCGCGGATCAACAACATTTACGGTCTTGGTAAAGCCTTCCCAGAGATACTTGTCGGAGGTATCTTCCTGTCTATCGGCGACTCAAGTGCTTTCCAACTCCCAGAAACGTCTCAAAACAGGCTCAACTTGTTGGTCTGCAACCGTAGTCCTTAGCACGGCTGCATGGGCTCAAGTGACATCTTTGCAGGGGAATGAAGTTTGCCCTTGCACTGCCCAGCCAAACACTGTTTCAAGTGGTGTTAGCCTGTCGCCAAGTTTCTTAATCTTGAAAGTTAAATACTCCCAAACGTGGTCTGAGCCCACTAGTACGTCGATCCCTGCCGTATTGGGATAACAGAATTCGTCACCCGGTGGCAAAGAAAGCTCGTAGAGAGTCTCCATAACCAAAGCCACCTAGACTACTCAAGGCCTCTCCGCTTGCTACGTGACGTCACGCTAGTTGCCCGTCCGCCGCTGGCCTCCGCTCGCGGCTGGGAGGGTTCGCCGGCAGTTTTCAGCGCATTATTGTACTATCTGAGGCCCAATGGCTATAGCAAAGAGCCAATAAGCATAAATGGGCGACTAAATAATTTTTTTTTAACCACTTGCATAGTTTCTCTATGTATTTTCCGCGTTAATTTATAATTCGTGCGTTCTTTCGTAGTCCTCGCAATCGATACACTTCCTATTGCAGCTAAGCGCTTCGTTTTTATAGTTTCATGTTAAAACTCGGGAATAACCATTGCACTACTATAATTACTGCTCTGGAGTTCACTGCAGATCACATTAACACAAGCATTATTTCCTAGACAGCATATAGTACAAGAATATATGAGCTCAATGTGCAAATGCATTTTCCAGCTTTTTAAAGGGGCGTATGTTACTTTTTTGTCAACTTCAAAAGCGGATGCCTTGTTAAATATCGAAATAAACAAAACTCATGAAGCCGTACAAAACAGTAGCATGAAGCCATAATGAACATTATATTGCTCGGTGCTTTTCATTAAAACATTTAAATTGTTTATTTTTTCCAAATTGATGACACCTCCCTTACCGAAGAGTTTACTTTTCGTCTCCAGTGACTGTCGAAAACTTGGTGTCGCAAACATTTACTAGCTTAGGGAATTTTTGCATTTTTCATCTCCGCTTGCCTCTGTAGGAATCATTAAGGGCTTCCTTGATGGTGTCATTTTCCCGACGCGCCCTCTTTCTTGCTGGGATCTTATAAAAGAAGGTGTAGAAGAAATGTACGATGACCAATTAGGGAACTTCGAAGGCACTGAGACCGCGCTTGAGCGACATGGTTCTTCCCATTTGTTTATTAGGATATGATAGCTTGGTGATGAAGTCTTGCTCGTGAAAATCGAGTGCGAATACCAGCATGACGACATTTAAATATAATATTATCCTCTCGAATCCACTATCTAACAACATTTAAATTTATAAAAGGTTTTTATTGTGTGTTGGGTTTTATGGTGCGTGCCTAAGATATATCTATCAAAACGGACTAAAATTTATTTCCTTAGCTTGGAATGTATACCGTTGTAGTAAAATTCTTGCTAGGAGCTCTAAGCTTTTCTGTGCGCTTCATTGCTGGGAAAACCAAACGCTAATGACTTTTGGGCTCCCGTCGTATTCCAGGCACACACTATCGTCCCATGTCGTGGCGGTTGCAAAAAGCGCGTGCTTGTCTTCAGCCCCACGTTCATTATGGTATCAACGCGCACAATAAAGTCAAAGAAAAGCAGTTTGACGTCCTGAAGCTCCAACACCGAGACGTCGGAAAAGGGAAATGCCAGCATGTTCGCTGCCTAACCTAACCATAGGGAGATAGAGCGGAAAGATCCACCTGTGCTGCTTTCCAGGTGCGATGCACCGGCATGCATTGCCTCCTCCTAGGCTGCACAGAACTCCTACTATCGTTCGCGGTCGGGCAACTAGTGTGAAGAAGACCCCTGTGGGGAGGAGGAGTGCGCAGGCCTTGTCCAGTCTAGGTGGCTTTGCCATAACTCGCTCATCTCGACCAGGAATAGCCTGTTCGCATAGTGTAGGCGTTTCCAAGGCTTCAAATTTGAATTGAGTTTGGGGATCATTTTTTGCCAATAGACACACTTCAACGCGCCGGAATGTGCGCTAGTTTTGTAGTCCTCCGAAAATACTAATCGACAGTATCTCTGTTCCGAGCAATTTGCAACCAAGTTTTCTAGAGCAGTCTTCTGTTATGATTGTTCTCTGACTGCTGCTGTCAAAGAGAACTTGAGAAACCTTTCTTGATTTGCTTCTCTTGTTCAGGGCTGTAATGGTAGGCATTAGGACGGTGCGGTGAGTGGGGTCTTCTGATCCTGAAGCATGCAAGTTTACTGGTTGCACCCCTTCGTCGGCCGACCGTGCGTTCTCGGCTTCGTTAATTGCAAGGTCGCATAACGCTGTCGCATGCCTGCGCTTGAACTTTTTGCAGTTGATGCTGACTATGCATTGCCTCGAACGATGTCCATACTTCGTGCACCGAAAGAATCCTCCTTTCGCTGTTAAGATTGCTTTTTTTGTTTGATTGGCATCTTCGATTGGCACTCTTGGCTGCCATGCCCTTTGGATTTGCAAAATACACATTCCATGTAGGATGCTGCACAATGCAGAGCTGAGGTGAAAGAATGGAGAAAGTTCCCTCGTTGATTCCGTGTCTTGTGCCCACCAAATGAGAAGTAGGCTGACCATGCGTGTTTGTCGGGCCTGTCCTCAATCGTCCTCTTGCAGCTCTGCAGCTCGAAACGGAAAAACCTGAGCAGAGATTGCAGAGGCGTCACCTGTGCGTTGTTTAACGGTGAGCTCGTTGACCAAGAATCATCGCTTATCGTGGACACCGTTGCCTTGTAGGCCTCAGCTTATGTGCGATGAAAGTCCAGGATAAACTCATTCGGCACAGCATGGAGAAGGACAGGATACAGCATAGCCTGGTAGCCAGCTTCCTCGATGCCCAGCACCTTGAGTCCCCGCATGTGAACTTGTACTTGATCATACAGCCGCCGCAAAGCTGCCATGTTCTTCGCAGATAACACAGGTTTCACATCAATCAGGCCTTGCATGTGATCCTGAATCAACGCTTCCTTAGCACCAAAGCGATGCTGCAAGATGTCGAACGCGTCGCTGTAGCAATCGCCTCATGCTTGCAGTCCTGCGATACCTGTATTGGCCTCTCCTGTGAGCAGCGTCGTTAGGTAGTTAAGGCGATCTATATTGGAAAGATCTGTGTTCTTGTGGACTGCCACCTCGAACTGTTCCCAGAATGACAGCCAGTTTTTCCGTTTGCCGTCGAATTTTGCCAGTTACAACTTCGGTAGTTTAATTTTCTGAGCCGCTGGACTGGTACCGGTAGAAGCTCGATTCCTGTTTTTCTGAGTTCTGCTTGTGCGCTCGGCTTCATCTTGCCTCAGTTTTAGACCACAGATACATGTAGTGACTGCGGTCGCAGTATTCGATGACCTGTTGAAATTCATCATCTGCTTCATCTTCTTTAACCTTGGCTCAATTGCCACGCCCACATCGTTAAGTTGTTGCTTCACCAATTGCAAACATTCGATGAGAACGCTAACCTTTTGGATGGTGTGTGGGGGTTCGGCGCCCGAGATGTCGTCACTTTCTTTCGTCAGCCGCGTCGCTTGGCTTCTGATGGTCTTTCTCTTTTTATTCAGAACATCTATATCGCTGCTGTCGTTGGTCGTTTTATACGGTGGGTCCGGTCAATAGTCCTGAATTCCGTCCCGGGTTTCGGCACCAAAAAGTTACTGTTGTAATTGATTCACTTCATTTAGGCTATTGTCGTTTTAAGTAACTTTGTTTACTTACAACAAACAATTAATGAACCAATACAGCTTCTTTAAGAGGGAGCAAGAGCTCGGAAAGAGGCATGCTCATCGATAGGGCTCCTAGTTCGTTCTGCCCGCATTCCTTTTCCCTCCGTCGGAGGGGGTCAGCGGCCCGTTTGTCCCGGCGTTGGCCCCTCTCTCACGGCATCCCGCAGAGGATGGCCCGGGGAGGAGCTGTCGCCGGCCATAAATAACTGAAAGGCGCCTGTTTAGTGTCAGGCGAAACAGTTTCCACAGAGGGAGAGTACACATCTCGAGGGTGCAAAAAAAAAGAGAAAAACGCAAGTTTCAACTGTGGGATTACAGATGGCAGGAACGCTAGACAAGAACACATCTTGCGGAATCACGCACGCAGATTCAACGCCTCCTAATAGGTTGCGTTGACAAATATCGCGCACTCTTATTGCGCTCAGGATTTCGTTGCATAAGCCTAGATAGGCTTCCACCTTATAATAGTTAAAGAACATCATCCTTACGGGGGTGTAAGTACATCATACATTTCGTGGTGGATTCCCCGGCTTGCTTCAACCGCCGACAGGAAGTTCCGCTGAACGCGCACAGGGATGCCTCAAATTTCAGTAAATGGCGTGCGAGTTACTGGTGACGACATCACTCGGCTGATCATAACAAAAAATTATAAAAATTAGTGGTGGTGTAACTCTTGTTAACGCTAGTTGAATTGCGATAGCAACGGCGGAAGCTTCTTTTGCCTGCTAAATTATTCTCCTCTCACGCCCTATAAGTGTATATTGCGGACACTTAACCTCAGCATTAAGAGTATGATGCGAGAGCGCAAGTTACCGGTCTTGTTCTTCTGCTCCTCCTCCTCCTTCTTCGTGGTGGTTCAAGGTCAAGGGTGGTCTCCGCCGGCACCACGCTATGGCTCGAAACCTGGCGCAATATTGCTATCGAAATAACAAAAAACACGCCGAAACATCGCCCGTGTGCTTTAACGCTATCGCGTCCATACCCTTACCGGTTTAGCTTGCGTGTCCCCCTATGTTTTGTGTTAGCTTTGGTTAATTAGATTTTTGTGGAGCAATGTCTGAGGGTGTATTAAATGTGCGTCTGTGTGGGTACAGCTGGCATCTGGTCCATTTCGGTCCGAGCTTTCTCCTAAGATCCGTGACACTGCTTAAATGCAACGGAAGGGGCATTGCAAGTGAGCACCCGTAGCACACAGCGAAATATAGAGAAGAGCTGAACGAAATTATTCTTCAGATGCACATTCATAAAACGGGAATGTTCTTACGGGTATAGAGTGTTTTGGCTTCAGGTGTGTCGGTGCTGAAGTTAAGACGTGAGTGCGACGCGTACGTCATTACGCCTCTTTTTATGGGATCTGGAGGCAACCTGAACATAAATGTATTAATAGTGACTGTGGCGCAAGATTTCGCGGCTAAAACGAGAAGAAATACTCGTGACCTTCTGAGAATTTACCATCTCACTCTAATATGAGTTGGGAAAATGATGTCATTATTTTCTGGCTGCCAGGCCTACAAGGCATCGGTTCAGGGTGTGTGTCTGGAAGAAGGCCAGGCTGCTTTGCTTGAGGAACTGAAATGTTCCAAAGAGAGGGAAGATGCCAAAGAAAACGCAATTAAGCACTTGACTGAGAGAGTGGCTATACTTGAGGCGCGCGAGACTGTAGAAGGCGAAGCCCGAATAGCGAATGAAAGGGAGGCAGCCTCTCAAAGTGAAGTGAATCGTTTGAATGAACGGGTAGCGACGCTGGAAACATCCATCGCTAATCAACATTCAGATGAAGCCGGAACCCCTGAACACGCTCTTAGTTCTTTCTCGGAGCAGTTATCGTTCATCACATCCAGATGCGATGATGCAGAGAATCGGTTGCGACGATTCAATCTTCTTTTCTTTGGAATGGAAGATGATCCTGAAGAAGATTGGGCAGCTTCTGAAGAAAAAGTTATCCAGTTTTGTTCAGAAAAGCTCGGGCTAGCAACAACAAGTACACAATTCGAACGAGTACACAGACTAGGAAAATATGACGATGATTAGCGGAGGTCCATAATAGCAAAGATGATGTTCTTCAAAGACAAAGTGCACATTCTTTCATGTGCACGCAAATTAAAAGGAACTTCCATCGGCGAAGACTTTTCGCTTACAACCCGACGGGCAAGAAAGAAGCTGTATGAATTTGCTAAGGCACAGAAAAAACCCTTCAAACTATCTTTTGATAAACTGCACATGGGAGCTAAGACATACACATATGACAGCACTTCAGACAGTGTTGTGCCATTGAATAGATAGCTAGATAAGTATACGTGCTAATCATCCCCACCAGTCGAGTGCACTGAACAGTCATTTACTATCGTTGTCATATGCCAACATCCGCAGGCTCTTGCCTAAACGCGATCTGCTCTCTGCGTTTCTAGACGATAGTGAATCTCACATCATCATTCTTACAGAAACATGGTTGAACCTGAACATATCAAACCATGAAATTCTTCCTGGTGCATTTTCATACAACATATACAGGCATGATCGTACTGATAAAAAAGGTGGTGGCGTCCTTCTGGGAATAAAGAAAACGGTAGCATCACACGTTATTAATACCGATTCAAATCTGGAAATTGTGTGGGCCGCCTGCTTCATATCTTCCTTTAGAATTTTCATAGGCGCACCGTCCACCAGAATCTAGTCATTCTTTCATCCATGAGCTGCGATTGAGTATAACTAAAGCAACTGAGCTGTGTCCTGCTGATAACATCTATCTCATCGGAGATTTTAATTACCCTTTAATCAACTGGGCTCAACTATCGTCATCTTGTCATATTTCAACTGAATTCTGTAACTTGACGCTTGATTTCAACCTGTCTCAACTCGTAGACCAACCCACCCGCGACACTAACATATTAGACCTGATACTCACAACGGCGCCAGATTTGATAAAAGAATTAACACATTTGAATGGTTTCAGCGATCACCATTTACTTCAATTAGGTATTGACATTCCAGTTCCGTTTAGGGGCTATGTGATTAAAAAGATTCACGATTATAATAAATCAAATTTCGCAGCTATCAACACAGAACTTGACATATTTTTCTATAATACATTTCTACCGTACATCGACAGCCGCTGCGTTGAAGAAAACTGGGTACTCTTTAGAGATAAGGTTTCATCTCTGGTTGGCCAGTTTGTTCCTGTAATCAAAACAACTAAAGATACATCCAATCCTTGGTTTACCAGGAGGCTTAAGAAACTGCGAAATAAGAAAAAGCGGTTATATCAGACTGCTAAGCGTGCGTGCACCAGTTCTGCTTGGAATAAATACAGTGACACACTAAAAACATATTGCTCCGCCTTATCCTCCGCGAAAGATAAGTACTTTTCACACGACCTTCCTTCCCATATAAAAACTAATCGCAAAAAGTTTTGAAAACATATATGTCCAGATCGGGGTGGAGGTTCCATATCTCTACAGTATAACAACATTCCAGTTTCAGATATTAAATGTCCAGCAATATTCAACACACACTTTTCATCTGTATTCTCTTCCGAAGATAGCTCTAACCTACCGGACGTACCCGACATTAATTTCCGCTACATGACACCCATTGAAATAACTGAGGAAGGTATCATCTCTCTCATAAATAACCTTAAGGTATCTACTTCAGCTGGTGTTGATGGCATTAATTCTAAAATCTTAAAGAACACCTTTTCAATATCTAGTAAATTTTTATTTCATATTTTTCACCAATCTTTAACTAGTGGATTGCTGCCCGCGGATTGGAAGATAGCTAAAATAATACCGATTTTTAAAGCAGGAAACAAAACTTCAGCTGAAAATTATCGTCCAATATCTCTCACATGCATCTGTTGTAAAATGCTTGAACACATAATTTCATCTCATGTTTTCAGTCACCTTGAGCAGAACAACTTTTTCTATACTAATCAACATGGATTTAGGAAGGGTCATTCCTGCGAAACACAGTTATTCGAACTAACAACTGACTTGCATTTCTATATGGATGAAAGCCTTCAAACTGATTGTATATTCCTTGACTTCGCCAAAGCTTTCGACCGGGTAGCTCACTGCCGCCCGATTTCAAAATTATCATCACTCCGTCTAGACTCGTTAACTTTAGCATGGCTTCGTAACTTCCTTTCGCATCGGCAACAGTTCGTATTCATTAACAATCTGTGCTCTAATCTTTCCCCTGTTATCTCCGGTGTGCCGCAAGGTAGCGTGCTCGGACCCTTATTGTTTCTTATTTATATAAATGATTTACCTACAAATATATCCTCTTGTATGAAAATTTTCGCGGATGATTGCATCCTTTATCGCCCCATTAAATCTTCTGATGACCACCTGGCGCTCCAATCAGATCTGCTTCTTATTAACGAATGGTGCAACTCATGCTTAATGACCCTTAACGTATCGAAGTGCAAAATAATATCATTTAGCCGCAAACGAAACAATTCCAGCTTTCCATACCGCATTCAAGACGATTTACTGACTGTCGTATCCCATTACAAATACCTCGGTGTTAATCTTTCCTCTGATCTTTCATGGTCCTTCCATATTACATCCATATGCGCTGCCGCGTCAAAGTCATTAGGGTACCTACGACGTAATTGCAGGAATTCTCCTGCTAATATTCTTAAACTAGCTTACTTTACTTTTGTTCGTCCACAACTTGAATTTGCTTCATCCATTTGGTCTCCCTATCATAACAACATGATCACCGCAATAGAATCCATCCAAGATAGGGCAGCACGATTCATATCTCGAAACTATAACTACCATTCAAGTGTCACTGTGATTAAAAGTAACCTTTCGTTAGAATCCTTAGGTACACGCCACGACTTCGCCCTCCTAACACTATTTCACAAGTATGTATACCCCAATCGATCCTGTCCGCTTCACCTCGATGTTCCATCCCGCACGTCCAAAAGATTGCCCAATCACCTCAGTTTTACAGGAATATATGGTGACACATTAGCCTTCAACTCATCAGCACTTCCACGAGCCATCAGATTATGGAATAACCTGCCAGACATTATCGCTTCTCTTACTAATATAGAAGCGTTCCATCGCCAACTTATCACATTATATCACTGAGCCTTCATTTTGCCTTATTTGTCTTATATATACATTTTATTAAATTTGTTGCAGCTATTAAATGTCTTGATGGGTTTTATTTACTTGTGTTTGCCTATGTACTCTCTCCGTTTTTTTTTCCTTACCATTTTTTTTAAGCGCCATTCGGGGCACTGTGTGCCGCTTGCTTTTTATTGTGCTTAATCAGTGTGTGTACCATTGTGCTTTAATCTGTGTCGCGTATTTCTTTTTCTTAATGATATAATAATTTCCGCGTCGTACTATTTTGTTTGTTCATATATTATTTACCTTTGTATTTTTTGCCTATTTCCTTACATTTTATGTATATATTGCACTGTATAGATTTTATGTCCCGCTTAAACAATGCCTAATGGGCCTGTAAGGTATTTTCAAATAAATAAATAAAAAAATTATCATCTCACTCTAATATGAGTTGGGAAAATGATGTCATTTTTTTCTGGCTGCCAGGCTTACAAGGAATCGGTGCAGGGTGTGTGTCGGTGCCTTCATTTGTTTGGCATTAGTGCGGGTGGCGAAAAAAATTAGAGGGGTTCAACACTGCTGAACCAAATGCAGAGAGCAATCTTTGGCTGCGGGCGACCGAGTGCTGTATCGAACTCAGTCAGCGTTCCGCTGAACGTACATAAGTTCACCAGCGTTCTAGGCCTAACCCACTTTCAGCCCTGCGCATGCCCTGTCATTCTAAACGAGGCAATGGCCATGGCGCGGCTCCGACGGTGGAGCGTCCGTTCCACCATCGGAGCCGCGCATGACGTCTCGCGGATGAGCAGTTGTGTGCGTGCGTTGATACCATGGCAACAGGAGAGACTCCACAGGTAAGCTGCGCGCTTCACCGCCGCACGGCACTAGATCACCTGAACCACGCATCGCATGCGCAGAATTGCCTATAAAAGGCGGAGATGAAATAGGCGGCTGTATCACCAAGTTTGACATAAGTAGGGAGAAGGACTGTTAAGCCACTGCTAAACGGCGGTATATACAAGAGAATATTAACTATTCCGACCCTGAGGTGTCACCTGATGGCTACTCAACAAAGAAAGAATGAGTGTAAGAAGGCGAAGACAGCAGCGGAGACGCCCAAAGAGAGAGGCTACATACTCAGCCAGGGAAACAGACAGCCTTAGACAAAAGCGTAGAGCCCAGGGGATCTACTTATGAGCTGCGTTTTAGCATTAGCTGAGGTTCTTTCCATCGAAGTGGTAGAACAAAAACTCTTAGCATCTATAAATTCTGAACACTGAAAATGATATTACAAGGCGCACGAAGTGGCTTAGAAGCAGACCCCTTGGGCTCTGCACTTTTGACAAAGACTGCCTATTGCTGCGCATATCCTGGCATAGTCGATCTTTGCCACTGACATTTTCACATGCGCTTCCAGACATTACAACGTATATTGCGGGAAGACGTAGCGGTTAAAAATAAAGTTGTGTATTTTGAGCGCAACATTGAATGCGCTTATGGTTCTTTCTTCCTTCTTGGACGGTGTAAACCAGCGAGTAATGAATGATTACATACTTCTTTAAGAGAACAGCGTTACAGGCTTATTGCGCTTGCTTCAATGAAGATGCAATCAAGGCGTCTCTCGCACTTGCTCATCTGCACCTCGGCGGTGACAGTGAGACACACGCGCTTTTATACGCCGACCTTGAAAGATTTTTCGCGGCAGACAACTGACAATGGGAAAGTTGCATGCATGAATAGAAACCTGAGTTTGGTTGCTGTTGTTGGACACAATTTATTCTGTCCCGCTGACTGCTCCTATGTGGTATTGAAGTTGATATTGAACAGAGGTGCCGCATCTACACTGGTCACAGAGTTTAAGACCTGTCAGGCTAAAGTTGAAATTGGGACATAAATGTCTTTCGACAAAGAGATCGATGGCGAGTGAATGCAATGGATGATAAGTTTAATTTCGGTATACCGTACGGCTCTCTATAGTGCAATGCTTCAGCACACGCTATATTTTTCTTGCAGTCCCATGTGACTTCATTAATTTATGAGTGCGGATTCTGCGCGTCATAGGCACTAAAAATAGGCTGGAATAGCTTGAAATCATTGATCAAGCTACAGGATTTAGGTGAGCAGACTGTTGTGAGATTCAAGATATCCGTGGGGCTCAAAGGAGCATGGTCAATTTTCAAGGCAGAATGTCCCTTCGTCCTCTATTTCAGTATCTGCGAGCGTTTGCACTTTGTTTCCTTGTTGTGGACTTCTCTCTTGCTTACAAGGTAAGTTTTTCCTGAACTGCATAACTTCGCACATTACAGCTTGTACGGAAAGGCAAATGACCACACTAACCTTATTTTACTTAACCTTGCCCGAAAGAAACTACAACCTACCGAAAGAGATACCCACAAGCACGTTATAAGCAGCCAGAAAGATAATACTTCCAGTCTAAAAACGTCATGTTGAATAAAAGCGACCGAAATGTTTGCGGATATCGCATTGAATAAGTACAAAAGATCGCGCACGCATAGAACGAATTTTGTGATATTGAGAACTTTGCAGGGCAACCTATTAGTACACAGTTGTTTCCGCTAGCGCAGTTTCAACCACACGACTAAGAGAATAGTTTTGGAAAACCGTGAGCCGCAGTGATCAGGAGGAAATCATCAAAGGAAATCCAACGCTCCGTTTAGTGTTAGGAGTATTGCAGGCACTACCGGAGCCAACAACAATGATAGTGCACCAGCGAGACTTAGGCGTGTTTCTATTTTTGTTGGTCTCCCAAGAAGTTTTATTTCTGCGATGAACTGAAGCTGTCAACACCGACATGCAATGGCGCCACCTTCCAACAGGGAGCCGCTATGTGATAGATTGATAAATCTTGTTTGATGCAAAATTAGATACATATAGTGGTTACATACATCATGATCATGATAGAACATCAAGGTAGCAAAGCAATGGGAAAAGAAAGCATACAAGGGAACATATATAGGAGACAGTGGATATAGAAATGCCGTGGATAAAACTGCATGAAAGAAGAAAGTGAAAAATGTATAACAACATATGATTCAGTCTTTTTTTTTCGCGATTTCAACATGCGATGCTGCACAGAATAAACCATGCAACGAATTCGAGGTTTCTATGCTGTGGTGAAAAAAGAATATTTATATGACTCTCTTAATTCCAGCAGAACTACATTTAGCTACGTAATGTGTCGTGTTCCTGGTGCAGAAGTGGTTAACTGAAATGATTCCTGTAGAGATTAAGTGCCCTGTTCTATCTCATGAAAAAGAATGCGGCAGTAGCATCTTTTGAGAGCGTCAGCTTTTGCTGAATCCTCTAATCCGTTTTCTTCTGCACAGAAGAGCCCGCAGGAATTGCATGATAATCTGCGGTAGAAACAAATTGTACGAAACGTTTCGTTGTTCAAGACGTCACAAGCTTGGATGCATTTTGATATGTTTACATGATCGCCATTATGATCGTCGCCGCAATCATAAGAGGACGCAACAGCAAACACTAGCTTAGTTTCTCAGAAACAAATTAAGCTTATTTAGAGTACTGACGCCAAATACTAATTAGTTGCATTAACACGTTATGTATTCCTTCGGTTTCGGTTCAATGTTTGCCTTTCAAGGTCGAACAGGCTCCAAACAAGGGTGGTTTGGTCCGGTTGTGCCCGGTCTAGCCACCCGGATTTCAATTGAGCCAGAAATCAAATTTCTTCGCTTAAAGAAATTTGATAAGACCCGCTGCTGCACTGCAGTGCAGCGGCACACTGGAAGGAAGCACCGACAGGCTTGTCTCAACGTGTTGCCAGCGGGAAGACACGGTGGCCTCGGTTACACACAGACATGACTTTCCACCCTAGCCGCATCTTAAACGAAAAGCTCATAATAGAGATGGTTGCCCTCGTATCCTCTAAAGCCATTGTCGCTACACTATCGGTAAGCACATAAACAGTGTTATTTATCATAATAATGCAGGATTAATTTCTACAGACAGCGCACAGTTTCCTGCAGCCGCGCTGACTAGTGTTCCGGCTGGATGGATGGATGGATGGATGGATGGATGGATGGATGGATGGATGGATGGATGGATGGATGGATGGATGGATGGATGGATGGATGGATGGATGGATGGATGGGTGGGTGGGTGGGTGGGTGGGTGGGTGGGTGAGTGGATGGATGGATGGATGGATGGATGAATGGATGAACGGATGGATGGATGGATGGAATATACGAGCGTCCCCTTTGAAACGAGGTGGTAGCAGCAGCTGTCATGCTCATGCTCATAGTAGCTATCATGCTCACAGGCGATAAAGAGCGCCGCTTGGCGGGGTTGCATGGTCGATCGGTCTATGGATACTCGTGTGCTGATGTTGACAATTGCGATTAAGGGGTGTAGGAATGGTGATGTGGTGGACGGGTCTGTCGTAACCGGCAAGTGGGCGGCCTTGACAGTATCGCGGTGTGTTTACGCGGCACAGCGGTGGCACAAAGGGGGCTGTGCAACGACAGCCTCGTTTCCTAGTAGCTTCCGAGGAAGAAGGGAACATTGCAAAGTCAAACCCATCTCCGGGCCTTCGGTCATGACGCGGAAAAGGGCGAGCAGGTGGTGGCTGCGTAGGCTACTCTAAGCGCCAATCGCAGCGCGCCGAGTAGTTAGCTGGGTGTACGTCAAGGATACGGATGACCAGGGCTATAAAACCTTGACGGAAACTGTCGGGGCAGGCGACAGTATTAGCGGCATTGATGGAATTAGGCGCGGGCACCGATTGGAGCATGCTGGGTGTGCCTCGAGAAACGGCGTCAGCAGGCACGGATGATGAACACCATGCAGAGGGCTCGAGCTGCTACAGTTTGTTGTGAACTATTTGAAAGTTGTCGATGACAAATCTATGACGCTATCTTCAATGCTAGTCACAGTAGGAACGTTCGCGAGTCGCCAAAAGTTTGGAGTTACGCGATATGTTTTCAACGTTTCGAACGTAAGACATGACGACTTACATCAGACACGGTGCCCACATCATCTTCGGAGACCGAACAGTTCATATCGTCATCCACGATGCCCTGCAGAATATTTTCGACTTCATCCGCTAGCTGAGTTCTCCCTGCCAGTACATGTTGAGCTAGCTTCTAAGGCGTAAGGATGTCGTCAAAGCACTGGCGCAGTTCTGTACCGAAACCGCTTGTCAAATAGTATTCGTGGTTTTCGAACAATACTAAAAATGTTTGTGTCAGAAAGAAGACCACGTTGGCAAGCTGAGCGATGGCGTGCCACGGGTTGTAGTGGCTCACCCGTCGGTAGTGAATCAACCACTCGTCGACGTCCTCGCCTGCCACTCTTCGAACTCCCGAGGTTACCGATAATGGTGCGGAGAGAGTTATCGGAATATGGTAGTAAAATACCACTTTATGCAAAAAATGCTCCACAAAAATACGAAATCGTGATTGTTCTATGCCGCGCAAAGGGGCCTTGTTTGGTCAATAGACAGCTTTCCTGATTCTCATATTAAGGGTGTGGTTTGTAATTTCGCTGGAAACACTGAATTGTTTTACATTTTTCGCTACGCGAAGCAGTCTTCATGACGTAGATACTTTGGGACATGCGGCGGCTTTTATTTCACATTACTTATGATGTTTGATTCACTTTCGTTCCGCGCTTGATATCACGTTTAACATGATCGTTATGGGTGTTTTGAAACTCCCCCGCAGAGTCATCTGACGGTTCATCCTAACCCAAATGAGCAGTCAGGAAACTATAGATGCTAACTGTACAACGCCGTTTTTTTGCTGAAAGGGAGCGCTAAAGTTAAGTTCCACTGATTTTGAAAACCAATTTAAGTAAGGGGCCACAGGAGTCGGCACAGAAAGTCCCCGTGGTAAAGCTGTGACAGCTATATGCTTTGTCGTTTATCTTTTCTTTAACCTAATGTAGCCTAAGGGCAGTCGAAGCCTCCATGCAGGGGCAGCAAGTGCTCTAAATGTTTGCTATTCAGTCTCATTTTTAAACCGCTCAAAATGTGCAAGCCTAATTTCACTTTTCAGTGGTTTGATTTTAGCCTGTGCATTTAGCCTGTCAGATAGACACAAACTCAACACCTTCGCTCTTGAAACATACTCTTAGCGTACGACCCAGTAGTAGGGTTGCGCCAAGTGGAAAATGAGGGGCTCAGCCCAAAGTTGACACCACCAGCCACAATACATCCAATAAGGGCCTAGTCTCTATTGCATGTATTACTTCATACTTAACCAGCCAAAAGACGAGACGCAGCAAAGAGGAGGACAGGACAAGGCTGGACCAGCCTTGTCCTGTCCTCCTCTTTGCTGTGTCTCGTCTTTTGGCTGGTTAAGTATGAACCCATACCAACGTGCCGAGTCGTCAAGCATGTATTACTAATAGCTTAAAACGAAACGAGTGTTTTATTGCAAAAGCATAAAAAGTGCAAGATGATCTACTTCTCTTTCCTGGGAACAAATTGCGGCTGTTAATTAATCGTAGCCTGTCTGCATGAACAAGCTGCGGAGAGGTGTTGCGCTAAATGTAGAACGTAGAAATGAAAGAATGTAGAATCTCGAAGTCACTATGCTGTTATTCTGGCGCATTTATCGACATTCAATGATTTTTTTCCTAAATCTGATTGAGCACCCAAAAATAAGCACCGACGTATCACAATTTGGGCTAAAAGCGCTATGTCACCGAACATGATTCAAGTAACACATGAACATTAAAAAGACAAGGATCATGGCGTCTTGCCCTATCAAGTCGTGGAGCATCAAGGGACAAGAACAGGAAGCTGTGACAGATTTTCTCTTATTGGGCTCCAAGATTACCCCGGAAGGAGACTGCAGCCATGAAATTAGGAGACGCCTGCTTCTGGGAAAGAGAGCCATGGCTAGCCTTGACCGCCTAGTAAAGAGCAGACTGCGAACCATTGCAAGATCCGTATAACTCATGCTATGGTCTTTCCAGTTCTGATGTATGGATGCGAGAGTGGGACTGTGAAGAAGACTGACCGCTGAAGAATTGACGCGTTTGAATTGTGGTGCTGACGGAGACTCTTGAGAGTTCCTTGGATTGCCAGCAGATCAAATCAGTCTATATTGTCGACCATAAACCCTGACTGCTCATTGGAGGGTCCAATTTTAAAGTTAAAGCTCAGCCACTTTAGTGATCTGATGAGAAGAGAGGAGTCGCTGGAGAAAGATTTGATGTTGGAAAAGGTTGAGGGTCACCGGAGAAGGGGTAGGCAGCGAACGCGATGGTTAGATAGCATCCTCGAAGCGCTGCAGATGAAGTTATGTGATGTTAGGAAGATAATGAGAGACCGGAAAGCGTGGCGTGATATGGCCCATAGAGACACGTAGATTCGGACACGACTGATCGACTGAACTGAACACAAGTTAAAAAACAAGAAGCTGAATCTCCTTATTATTTATTCACGTAACCACTACAGGCTCTCACAGTCTAACGTTTAAATGGAGGGAGTCGATACCATCATACTAAATAGCAATGAGAATAAATGTTTAAAAATATAATTGCGATGAAGCTTTTTCTTTCAATTTGCCATAAGTAAGACTTTGGCACTCTTACAAGTGCAGTTATTTCTCAATACATAGATATTGAAGCAACACATTTTTTCTTATTTCACAGGAACTGGACAAGAAGCTAAACAGAAAAGGTGAGTGTTCTAGAGAGACTGAATGTAGTTAACCGACATTTCAATGTATTTCGACCCTCTGGAGCTCTCAGTCCCCACGACCTGATTCCACGCAGGATGTGGTCTTTCGGAACCAACGGGTAGAGTATTCAACGGAAAATTTATAACCAAACCGCAGATGCCATGGATAGTAAGTACTTCACCTCATTTCTTAAGCAACACCCTTAAGATATTTAATTATATATATATTTAAACGTCATCTGTCGCAATCCCCGGTGCCTGGAAAGCCTGAGCCGATGGCAGAGGGCGTGATCATATAGCGTGCAAAACTACTACCAGTCTTAAGTATATGTTGTATACATATTGAAATAAAAACGAAATATGTTAAAGAGCTGAAAGCGGCGCTTTTACCGCAGAGGGTCATAACGCTACAATATGACTTACGTACAGTGCACAAAATCGTGCCAGAACTTCAAAATTCGCCAATATGCAAACAGAAGTACTTTGCCGCATCCTTACAAAGTTGCGGCGTCCTCAAGGATAAATGGGGTCTCTCCACGGATATCTTAAAATAACAATAATAATGTGATGTCATTAGTGACAATTACCAGAGCGGCTTTTAGCCAGGAATACATGCGGCGTTTTTTCCACGATTTTCACGCGTCAAAAACTGCCGCGCCGACGCGACACCCAGCTCTAGATACATGGAACGGACGGACGGACGGACGGACGGATGGATGGATGAATGGATGGAAGGATGAATATAGGAGCGTCCCGTTTGAACCGGTGTGGTAGCAGTTGCTATCATGCTCATTTTTCTCCCTATATATTAATTATTGTTTTAGATTGGTTAACTACACCATTAATTTTTCTTTCTGCATTACTAAGATTATGTCACTTTTCTGCTTTTAAGCCACCAGTCTTCCAGTAATTTTTTGCTAGCTTCCACCAAGGGTTTATTCGCCCGGCCACTGGTATCTCTAAACACCAGAGCTTCAGGAACAGTGACTGCACCTGCATCGACTTCCGGATGGACACCATTACATTTGAGTATAATATGGTCAATTGTTTCACTGGAGTTACCACATGCAGGACATTCGTCATCTTCATAGTTAAATTTCTTTTTGTAACTGCGTGTTCTAAGGCACCCTGATCTTGCTTAAAAAAGTAGGGCACTAGCTCTTGAGTTATCAAAGTAAGCTTCCTTCCTGATCTGCCTTTTCCTCTTTCGGTATTTATCCAATTTTTGCCTTCTGTGTTTTTCAGCTGTTGCTTAACGCATTAGCATTTATATGTAATGTCGACTGTACATCTGATTTTAGGCACGAAACCACATTTCAGAAAACAAGCCCAGGCACCAAAATTCCTTTCCAAATACCCCTCAAAATATTATACCTGTTGAATCCCCACAATGCCCTATGCTTCATTATCCCGGCATTTCTTCGACCTTTTCCCTTAAGTGATTTGCTCATGCTTTTCACTGCATGCCAATCCTTCGTTTACCCATACTCTGAAATAATTATATTCTGCTACTGTGGGTATTTCGTGGTCTTCTATTTTAAGACCCTGATCAGTTGAGCCGTTGAAAACCATCAGACCCGAATTAACTCCACTAAAACTGAAGCCTAGAGTGTCCCTTTTGTCTCCGTCATACTTAACTAGAGTTTGTAATTCTTCCAGACTCTCAGCTAGCCGCGCAATATCGTTGGCCTACATCAAACCAAGGAGGCACTGTTCTACCGCCTTTTCACCTAATCTATAGACCGTTTTATCATGGGCGCTGCCTGGATGGATGGAGCTACTGCTACCACACCTTTGTAACGGGGCGGTAGCAGTAACTTTTATGCTCATTTTTCTCCCTATATCTTAATTATTGATTTAGAATGGTTAACTAAACCATCATTCAATTTATTAAATTTTTGTTCCTACATTACTACCACTATGTCACTTCTCTGCTTTTAAGCCACCAATCTTCTAGTCGTTTTTTGCTAGTTTCCACCGCCGGTTTATTCACCCGGCCACTGTTATCTCTAAACAGAGCTTCAGGAACAGTGTTCGCGCCTGCATCAACTTCCGGATGGATACCATTACATTCGAGTATAATATGGTCAATTGTTTCACTGGAGTTATCACATACAGCTCATGCGTCATCTCCATTGTTAAATTTCTTTTTGTAGCTGCGTGTTCTAAGGCGCCCTGATCTAGCTTCAAAAAGTAGGGCACTGCCTCTTGAGTTATCAAAGAAAGCTTACTTCCTGATCTGCATTGTCCGCTTTTGGTATAATTCCACACTCTGTTTCTTCTCCAACGAATTTATCCAATTTTTACCTTCTGTGTTTTTCACCTGTTGCTTAATGCTCTTATTTCTCCGTCCTTCTGACTACCATACTTACTAGCTAGTTTCCTAGTTTTTTTCCTCCATTGTGAATCAATGCTTTTTAAGTACAGGTATTTAAATACTTTAGCTGCCTATCTGTTACTGTCCAGTTTCCTCAGGCGTTCCTCATATAATATTTTACTCTGAGCTTCCCGTACTTCGAAAGATGCCCAGCCCATATCTCCGTGTACAGCCTCAGTTGTGGTTTTGCCGTGGGCACCTAGTGCAAATCGTCCAACGGCTCTCTGATTTATTTCTAATGTCGACTGTACCTCTGATTTTAGGCACAAAACCGCATTTCCAAAAGTGAGTCCGGGCACCATAACTCCTTTCCAAATACCCCTCAAAATCTGATACCTGTTGTATCCCCACAACTGCCTTTGCTTCATTATCCCGGCATTCCTTCGTCTTTTGGCCTTAAGTGATTGCTCATGTTTTCCAATGTATGCCAATCCTCGTTTACCCATACCCCCAGAGATTTGTATTCTGCTACTCAGGGTATTTCATGGCCTTGTACTTTAAGACCCTGAACAGCTGAGCCGTTGAAAATCATCAGCTTCCCCTTCGTCTCCGCAATACTTAACTAGAGTTTGCAATTCTTCCAGACTCTCTGCTAGCAGCACAATATCGTCTGCATACATCAACCCAGGAAGGCGCTGCTCTACCGCCTTTCTACCTAATCTATATGACAGATTAAAACCTAGCTTACTGTTTTGCATCCTCCGTTCCAGGTTTATCGTATAAAGCATGAACAGCAGCGGTGATAGAGGACAGCCTTGGCTTAATCCTTTGCATACTTTGACATCTTCCATGCTTCTTATCCCTTCCCATGTAATTTCTAATGTGTTATCCCGGTATATTTCCTGTAGGAACTCTATAATCTCATAACTGATACCTTCTTCTTTTAATATGTTCCACAGGAGTTCCCTGCTTACGTTGTCGTACGTCCCGTTTATGTCCAGGAAGGCCAAATACAAAGGTCTATTTTCCACTCTAGATGTTTCGATTCATTGAGTAAGCACTAACAGGCTATCTATCATCTAAGCGCCTACCATTTCTAAAGCCGTTCTGAAGTTCTCCGAATATCGTGTTACTTTCTACCCATGCTTGCACCTTTAATTTCAACGCCTGCATGGCTAACCTGTACATAACAGATGTTATGGTAATCGGCCTGTAGGATTTTATGTGCATCCTGTCTCCTTTGCCTTTATAAATCAAACTGATTTTACTCTGCCGCCAGGTGTCCGGAATATGCTTATTCGTTATGACTGTTTCCAGGGATTTTAACAACGTTTCCTTACTTTTTGAACCAAGTTCATTAATCAGCTTGATCGAAATTCAATCTATTCCTGTAGATGTGTTTTTAGGAATATTTTTTTCTGCCTTTTTCCAGTTTAGATTGGTCAGTTCTAAGCTGCTTTGTATTCTGCTACCTTGTGTTGCTTCCTAATTTGCGGAGATGACCCTATCGTCGCTTTTAAATGAGACAGCTATAACTGATGTAATGTGGTTCACTGCGTTGTCTCCCTTTAAACAATTTCCCTAGCTATCTTGAATCCAATCTTGCTTTCTTTGATTCCTTTTCCCTAGCCAGCTTATATGGTTCCAGATTGTTCTTGCTCCGCCTCTAGAGGTATCGTTATGTAAGCCATTCAGCGATCAGTGGGCGGTTTTATTTTACTTTGGACAAGGGCCTGTACCTCAAGTTTCTTATGTCGATATGATTCTCATTTTTTGGTCGATTTCCTCCTGAGATACCTGTGCCTTCTTTGCCACTCGATGTTCCCTTGAAGCAGCCCGTCGTTGTTCAATAGCTTCCTTGATTTCCTTATTCCACCAGCTCCGTGGCTTCCTCTTTCCATACCAGCGGTTTGCTACTTTACCCTCCTTAATTTTCCTCCTTATGAGTAGTTCTACCTGTTCATAATCCCAGTCTTTCATGGGACTTTTCTGTAATGCTTCCTCTATGTCTGCTGCTATCTGCGCTATTTGATCGTCGTTTAACTTCGCGTTTACTTTTTGTCTAAGTTACATTTCTCTTTTCATCAAAGGTCCCATCTGCAGACTAATACGGTTATGATCGCTTCCCAGACTACACTCCCCTTCTTCGTCTATTTCCAGTTTTGTGACCTTGCTATAAATTTCCTGCAACATTAAACAGTAGTCAATGGCCGTCTGCCTGTTGCGGAATTCCCACGTGATTTGGCCTTCACATTTTGTTTCTCTATTTACTATAACTAGATCAAGTCGCTCACAGAAATCTAGCATTAGCTTCCCGTTAAAATCCGTGTATCCATCCACATCGTCGACGTGCCCGATGATGTCCCCGAGCAGAATAGTATTGGCCCCGTCTCCTAACTGGCTTATATCGTCACTGAGACATTCAACAAGATCCTTGTTTTCTTGCCTGCATTGGTGTCCTGTTCCTAAATAAACTACCCCTGGCCAATTCCTTATGCCGGCAATTGTTCCTGATACCCAGATATGTTCTTTACAAGACGATTTAATTCTTTGCCAATTTGTTCCCTGGTGTATCAACCTACCTACCCCTCCACCCTTTTTTTTCGTTCTCGTTCTGTTGCACCCTTCCCAGACGTAGCCTTCTATAAACGGCGGATCTTCTAGATCCCTGAGATGAGTCTCGCGAAGAGCGTACACACCTATTTTGTCATCCTTCAACTGCTGGTCTATATCTAGCCATTTCGCTCTTTTTCTACCTCCTTGCATGTTTATGTAGCTGAACCTAGTGCTAAAGTTCTTTTTTGTACTTTTCCTTCTCGACCTCCTCCTTGCCTTTTTTGGGGGCTCAGACTCCGTTATTAGAATTTCGTCTGCTTCACTTCTAACTACCTCTGTGTACGGAGTCCGCAAGGACACCCTAAAAAAGCTACAGCCCTGCCTGCCAGGCGCCAGCCGATCTCTGCTCCCACCCTTCTGTTATAATGAATGCCATCTCGCTGAAAAGTACTACCAAAACCTGCTTTATGTACCTCCCTGTTTACCTCAACCACTTCCAAACGCTTCTCCAGGCTTAACTTTCATATGTCCTGATTAACTGTCACCACGTCCTTTTCCATCTTTCCGTTCAATCCTAGCACCTCTGGTACTGTGCATACAACTATCTGCATCTGCTGTGCTATCTCCCTGATCTCGTCAACTCCCATAGGTAAGCTTTCCACCACTCCTGCAGCGTCACCATTTAGGACATCGTTTAGCCCCGCGGCTACTATTACCATACTGCGCTCAGCGGAATTCAACAGCCTATTTTTACTCTCTTTCAGCACTGCCCTCATTGTGCTCCGTGAGAAGGCTCCAACCAACACTCTCTTATCACCCTTTACACCTTCCAAGATATCTCGTTGAACCTGCTCATGTTAGAATCTCCAGCGATAAGCACCTGGGCCTTCTCTCTCCCTCTCCCAACTGTTGGCTCCTGCTTTCGGTTATCTGTGTCCTTATCTCTGGGATTTTCATTCTTCCTTACTTCTTCCTTTTTTTCCGGCTTCTTAGTAGCTGCTTCTAAATAGCTCTGTCGGTTCGAATCCGCCTGACCTGCTTTGCTTATGCCTTCGATGCCAGTGCTGGTCCCAGCCATGTTGCCCGCACTGAAATGTTCGTCTTCGTTGTTTCCAAGGACAAAATCCGCCTGACCTACTTTGCTTATGCCTTCCATGCCAGTGCTGGTCCCAGCCATGGTGCCCGCACCGGAATGTTCGTCCTCGTTGTTTCCAAAAACAAAATCCGCCTGGCCTACTTTGCTTACGCCTTCCATTCCAGTGCTGGTCCCAGCCATTTTGCCCGCACTGGAATGTTCGTCCTCGTTGTTTCCAAGTTTCCAAGAACAAAATCCGCCTGACCTACTTTGCTTATGCCTTCCATGCCAGTGCTGGTCCCAGCCATGGTGCCCGCACCGGAATGTTCGCCCTCGTTGTTTCCAAGGACAAAATCCGCCTGACCTACTTTGCTTACGCCTTCCATGCCAGAGCTGGTCCCAGCCATGTCGCCCGCACTGGAATGTTCATCCTCGTTGTTTCCAAGGACAAAAACCGCCTAACCTACTTTGCTTATGCCTTCCATGCCAGTGCTGGTCCCAGCCATGTTGCCCGCACTGGTATGTTCGTCCTCATTGTTTCCAAGGACAATATCCGCCTGACCTACTTTGCCTTCCTTGCCAGTGCTGGTCCCAGCCATGTTGCCCGCACTGGAATGTTCGTCCTCGTTGTATCCAAGTTTCCAAGAACAAAATCCGCCTGACCTACTTTGCTTATGCCTTCCATGCCAGTGCTGGTCCCAGCCATGGTGCCCGCACCGGAATGTTCGCCCTCGTTTCCAAGGACAAAATCCGCCTGACCTACTTTGCTTACGCCTTCCATGCCAGTGCTGGTCCCAGCCATGTTGCCCGCACATGAATGTTCGTCCTCGTTGTTTCCAAGGACAAAATCCGCCTGACCTACTTTGCTTACGCCTTCCATGCCAGTGCTGGTCCCAGCCATGTTGCCCGCACTGGAATGTTTGTCCTCGTTGTTTCCAAGGACAATATCCGCCTGACCTACTTTGCTTACACCTTCCATGCCAGTGCTGGTCCCAGCCATGTTGCCCGCACTGGAATGTTCGTCCTCGTTGTTTCCAAGGACAAAATCCGCCTGACCTACTTTGCTTACGCCTTCCATGCCAGTGCTGGTCCCAGCCATGTCGCCCGCACTGGAATGTTCGTACTCGTTGTTTCCAAGTTTCCAAGAACAAAATCCGCCTGACCTACTTTGCTTACGCCTTCCATGCCAGTGCTGGTCCCAGCCATGTTGCCCGCACTGGAATGTTCGTCCTCGTTGTTTCCAAGGACAAAATCCGCCTGACCTACTTTGCTTATGCCTTCCATGCCAGTGCTGGTCCCTGCCATGGTGCCCGCACCGGAATGTTCTCCCTCGTTGTTTCCAAGGACAAAATCCGCCTGACCTACTTTGCTTACGCCTTCCATGCCAGTGCTGGTCCCAGCCATGTTGCCCGCACATGAATGTTCGTCCTCGTTGTTTCCAAGGACAAAATCCGCCTGACCTACTTTGCTTATGCCTTCCATGCCAGTGCTGGCCCCAGCCATGTTGCCCGCACTGGAATGTTCGTCCTCGTTGTTTCAAAGGACAAAATCCGCCTGACCTACTTTGCTTATGCCTTCCATGCCAGTGCTGGTCCCAGCCATGTTGCCCGCACTGGAATGTTCGTCCTCGTTGTTTCCAAGGACAATATCCGCCTGACCTAATTTGCTTACGCCTTCCATGCCAGTGCTGGTCCCAGCCATGTTGCCCGCACTGGAATGTTCGTCCTCGTTGTTTCCAAGGACAAATTCCGCCTGACCTATTTTGCTTACGCCTGCCATGCCAGTGTTGGTCCCAGCCATGTTGCCCGCACCGGAATGTTCGTCCTCGTTGTTTCCAAGGACAATATCCGCCTGACCTACTTTGCTTATGCCTTCCATGCCAGTTCTGGTCCCAGCCATGGTGCCTGCACTGGAATGTTCGTACTCGTTGTTTCCAAGGACAAAATCCGCCTGACCTACTTTGCTTATGCCTTCCATGCCAGTGCTGGTCCCAGCCATGTTGCCCGCTCTGGAATGTTCGTCCTCATTGTTTCCAAGGACAATATCCGCCTGACCTACTTTGCCTTCCTTGCCAGTGCTGGTCCCAGCCATGTTGCCCGCACTGGAATGTTCGTCCTCGTTGTTTCCAAGGACAATATCCACCTGACCTACTTTGCTTACGCCTTCCATGCCAGTGCTGGTCCCAGCCATGTTGCCCGCACTGGAATGTTCGTCCTCGTTGCTTCCAAGGGCAAAATCCGCCTGACCTACTTTGCTTACGCCTTCCATGCCAGTGCTGGTCCCAGCCATGTTCCCGCACTGGAATGTTCGTCCTCGTTGTTTCCAAGGACAATATCCTCCTGACCTACTTTGCTTACGCCTTCCATGCCAGTGCTGGTCCCAGCCATGTTGACCGCACTGGAATGTTCGTCCTCGTTGTTTCCAAGGACAAAATCCGCCTGACCTACTTGCTTATGCCTTCCATGCCAGTGCTGGTCCCAGCCATGGTGCCCGCACCGGAATGTTCGCCCTCGTTGTTTCCAAGGACAAAATCCGCCTGACCTACTTTGCTTACGCCTTCCATGCCAGTGCTGGTCCCAGCCATGTTGCCCGCACATGAATGTTCGTCCTCGTTGTTTCCAAGGACAATATCCGCCTGACATACTTTGCCTATGCCTTCCACGCCAGTGCTGGTCCCAGCCATGCTGCCCGCACTGGAATGTTCGTCCTCGTTATTTAAAAGGACAAAATCCGCCTGACCTACTTTGCTTACGCCTTCCATGCCAGTGCTGGTCCCAGCCATGTTCCCGCACTGGAATGTTCGTCCTCGTTGTTTCTAAGGACAAAATTCGCCTGACCTACTTTGCTTACGCCTTCCATGCCAGTGCTGGTCCCAGCCATGTTGCCCGCACTGGAAAGTTCGTCCTCGTTGTTTCCAAGTTTCCAAGAACAAAATCCGCCTGACCTACTTTGCTTATGCCTTCCATGCCAGTGCTGGTCCCAGCCATGGTGCCCGCACCGGAATGTTCGCCCTCGTTATTTCCAAGGACAATATCCGCCTGACCTACTTTGCTTACGCCTTCCATGCCAGTGCTGGTACCAGCCATGGTGCCCGCACCGGAATGTTCGTCCTCGTTGTTTCCAAGGACAATATCCGCCTGACCTACTTTGCTTACGCCTTCCATGCCAGTGCTGGTCCCAGCCATGTTGCCCGCACTGGAATGTTCGTCCTCGTAATTTCCAAGGACAAAATCCGCCTGACCTACTTTGCTTACGCCTTACATGCCAGTGCTGGTCCCAGCCATGTTGCCCGCACTGGAATGTTCGTCCTCGATGTTTCCAAGGACAATATCCGCCTGACCTACATTGCTTCCGCCTTCCATGCCAGTGCTGGTCCCAGCCATGTTGCCCGCACTGGAATGTTCGTCCTCGTTGTTTCAGGAACAAAATCCGCCTGACCTACTTTGCTTATGCCTTCCATGCCAGTGCTGGTCCCAGCCATGGTGCCCGCACCGGAATGTTCGCCCTCGTTGTTTCCAAGGACAATATCCGCCTGACCTACTTTGCTTACGCCTTCCATGCCAGTGCTGGTCCCAGCCATGTCGCCCGCACTGGAATGTTCGTACTCGTTGTTTCCAAGGACAAAATCCGCCTGACCTACTTTGCCTTTCTTGCCAGTGCTGGTCCCAGCCATGTTGCCCGCACTGGAATGTTCGTCCTCGTTGTTTCCAAGGACAATATCCGCCTGACCTACTTTGCTTACGCCTTCCATGCCAGTGCTGGTCCCAGCCATGTTGCCCGCACTGGAATGTTCGTCCTCGTTGTTTCCAAGGACAAAATCCGCCTGACCTACTTTGCTTACGCCTTCCATGCCAGTGCTGGTCCCAGCCATGTTGCCCGCACTGGAATGTTCGTCCTCGTTGTTTCCAAGGACAATATCCGCCTGACCTACTTTGCTTACGCCTTCCATGCCAGTGCTGGTCCCAGCCATGTTGCCCGCACTGGAATGTTCGTCCTCGTTGTTTCCAAGGACAAAATCCGCCTGACCTACTTTGCTTACGCCTTCCATGCCAGTGCTGGTCCCAGCCATGTTGCCCGCACTGGAATGTTCGTCCTCGTTGTTTCCAAGGACAATATCCGCCTGACCTACTTTGCTTACACCTTCCATGCCAGTGCTGGTCCCAGCCATGTTGCCCGCACTGGAATGTTCGTCCTCGTTGTTTCCAAGGACAAAATCCGCCTGACCTACTTTGCTTACGCCTTCCATGCCAGTGCTGGTCCTAGCCATGTTGCCCGCACTGGAATGTTCGTCCTCGTTGTTTCCAAGGACAATATCCGCCTGACCTACTTTGCTTACGCCTTCCATGCCAGTGCTGGTCCCAGCCATGTTGCCCGCACTGGAATGTTCGTCCTCGTTGTTTCCAAGGACAAAATCCGCCTGACCTACTTTGCTTATGCCTTCCATGCCAGTGCTGGTCCCAGCCATGGTGCCCGCACCGGAATGTTCGCCCTCGTTGTTTCCAAGGACAAAATCCACCTGACCTACTTTGCTTACGCCTTCCATGCCAGTGCTGGTCCCAGCCATGTTGCCCGCACTGGAATGTTCGTCCTCGTTGTTTCCAAGGACAATATCCTCCTGACCTACTTTGCTTACGCCTTCCATGCCAGTGCTGGTCCCTGCCATGTTGCCCGCACTGGAATGTTCGTCCTCGTTGTTTCCAAGGACAAAATCCGCCTGACCTACTTTGCTTACGCCTTCCATGCCAGTGCTGGTCCCAGCCATGTTGCCCGCACTGGAATGTTCGTCCTCGTTGTTTCCAAGGACAATATCCTCCTGACCTACTTTGCTTACGCCTTCCATGCCAGTGCTGGTCCCTGCCATGTTGCCCGCACTGGAATGTTCGTCCTCGTTGTTTCCAAGGACAAAATCCACCTGACCTACTTTGCTTATGCCTTCCATGCCAGTGCTGGTCCCAGCCATGGTGCCCGCACAGGAATGTTCGCCCTCGTTGTTTCCAAGGACAAATCCGCCTGACCTACTTTGCTTACGCCTTCCATGCCAGTGCTGGTCCCAGCCATGTCGCCCGCACTGGAATGTTCGTACTCGTTGTTTCCAAGGACAAAATCCGCCTGACCTACTTTGCTTATGCCTTCCATGCCAGTGCTGGTCCCAGCCATGTTGCCCGCTCTGGAATGTTCGTCCTCATTGTTTCCAAGGACAAAATCCGCCTGACCTACTTTGCCTTTCTTGCCAGTGCTGGTCCCAGCCATGGTGCCCGTACCGGAATGTTCGCCCTCGTTGTTTCCAAGGACAAAATCCGCCTGACCTACTTTGCTTACGCCTTCCATGCCAGTGCTGGTCCCAGCCATGTTGCCCGCACTGGAATGTTCGTCCTCGTTGTTTCCAAGGACAATATCCGCCTGACCTACTTTGCTTACGCCTTCCATGCCAGTGCTGGTCCCAGCCATGTTGCCCGCACTGGAATGTTCGTCCTCGTTGTTTCCAAGGACAAAATCCGCCTGACCTACTTTGCTTATGCCTTCCATGCCAGTGCTGGTCCCAGCCATGGTGCCCGCACCGGAATGTTCGCCCTCGTTGTTTCCAAGGACAAAATCCGCCTGACCTACTTTGCTTACGCCTTCCATGCCAGTGCTGGTCCCAGCCATGTTGCCCGCACTGGAATGTTCGTCCTCGTTGTTTCCAAGGACAATATCCTCCTGACCTACTTTGCTTACGCCTTCCATGCCAGTGCTGGTCCCTGCCATGTTGCCCGCACTGGAATGTTCGTCCTCGTTGTTTCCAAGGACAAAATCCGCCTGACCTACTTTGCTTACGCCTTCCATGCCAGTGCTGGTCCCAGCCATGTTGCCCGCACTGGAATGTTCGTCCTCGTTGTTTCCAAGGACAAAATCCGCCTGACCTACTTTGCTTATGCCTTCCATGCCAGTGCTGGTCCCAGCCATGGTGCCCGCACCGGAATGTTCGCCCTCGTTGTTTCCAAGGACAAAATCCGCCTGACCTACTTTGCTTACGCCTTCCATGCCAGTGCTGGTCCCAGCCATGGTGCCCGCACCGGAATGTTCGCCCTCGTTGTTTCCAAGGACAAAATCCGCCTGACCTACTTTGCTTACGCCTTCCATGCCAGTGCTGGTCCCAGCCATGTTGCCCACACGTGAATGTTCGTCCTCGTTGTTTCCAAGGACAATATCCGCCTGACCTACTTTGCTTACGCCTTCCATGCCAGTGCTGGTCCCAGCCATGTCGCCCGCACTGGAATGTTCGTACTCGTTGTTTCCAAGGACAAAATCCGCCTGACCTACTTTGCTTATGCCTTCCATGCCAGTGCTGGTCCCAGCCATGTTGCCCGCTCTGGAATGTTCGTCCTCATTGTTTCCAAGGACAAAATCCGCCTGACCTACTTTGCCTTTCTTGCCAGTGCTGGTCCCAGCCATGGTGCCCGTACCGGAATGTTCGCCCTCGTTGTTTCCAAGGACAAATCCGCCTGACCTACTTTGCTTACGCCTTCCATGCCAGTGCTGGTCCCAGCCATGTTGCCCGCACTGGAATGTTCGTCCTCGTTGTTTCCAAGGACAATATCCGCCTGACCTACTTTGCTTACGCCTTCCATGCCAGTGCTGGTCCCAGCCATGTTGCCCGCACTGGAATGTTCGTCCTCGTTGTTTCCAAGGACAAAATCCGCCTGACCTACTTTGCTTATGCCTTCCATGCCAGTGCTGGTCCCAGCCATGTTGCCCGCACGTGAATGTTCGTCCTCATTGTTTCCAAGGACAATATCCGCCTGACCTACTTTGCTTACGCCTTCCATGCCAGTGCTGGTCCCAGCCATGTTGCCCGCACTGGAATGTTCGTCCTCGTTGTTTCCAAGGACAATATCCTCCTGACCTACTTTGCTTACGCCTTCCATGCCAGTGCTGGTCCCTGCCATGTTGCCCGCACTGGAATGTTCGTCCTCGTTGTTTCCAAGGACAAAATCCGCCTGACCTATTTTGCTTATGCCTTCCATGCCAGTGCTGGTCCCAGCCATGGTGCCCGCACCGGAATGTTCGCCCTCGTTGTTTCCAAGGACAAAATCCGCCTGACCTACTTTGCTTACGCCTTCCATGCCAGTGCTGGTCCCAGCCATGTTGCCCGCACGTGAATGTTCGTCCTCATTGTTTCCAAGGACAATATCCGCCTGACCTACTTTGCTTACGCCTTCCATGCCAGTGCTGGTCCCAGCCATGTTGCCCGCACTGGAATGTTCGTCCTCGTTGTTTCCAAGGACAATATCCTCCTGACCTACTTTGCTTCCGCCTTCCATGTCAGTGCTGGTCCCTGCCATGTTGCCCGCACTGGAATGTTCGTCCTCGTTGTTTCCAAGGACAAAATCCGCCTGACCTACTTTGCTTATGCCTTCCATGCCAGTGCTGGTCCCAGCCATGGTGCCCGCACCGGAATGTTCGCCCTCGTTGTTTCCAAGGACAAAATCCGCCTGACCTACTTTGCTTACGCCTTCCATGCCAGTGCTGGTCCCAGCCATGTTGCCCGCACGTGAATGTTCGTCCTCGTTGTTTCCAAGGACAATATCCGCCTGACCTACTTTGCTTACGCCTTCCATGCCAGTGCTGGTCCCAGCCATGTCGCCCTCACTTGAATGTTCGTCCTCGTTGTTTCCAAGGACAAAATCCGCCTGACCTACTTTGCCTACGCCTTCCATGCCAGTGCTGGTCCCAGCCATGTTGCCCGCACTGGAATGTTCGTCCTCGTTGTTTAAAAGGACAAAATCCGCCTGACCTACTTTGCTTATGCCTTCCATGCCAGTGCTGGTCCCAGCCACGTTGCCCGCACTGGAATGTTCGTCCTCGTTGTTTCCAAGGACAATATCCGCCTGACCTACTTTGCTTACGCCTTCCATGCCAGTGCTGGTCCCAGCCATGTTGCCCGCACTGGAATGTTCGTCCTCGTTGTTTCCAAGGACAAAATCCGCCTGACCTACTTTGCTTATGCCTTCCATGCCAGTGCTGGTCCCAGCCATGGTGCCCGCACCGGAATGTTCGTCCTCGTTGTTTCCAAGGAACAATATCCGCCTGACCTACTTTGCTTACGCCTTCCATGCCAGTGCTGGTCCCAGTCATGTTGCCCGCACTGGAATGTTCGTCCTCGTTATTTCCAAGGACAAAATCCGCCTGACCTACTTTGCTTACGCCTTCCATGCCAGTGCTGGTCCCAGCCATGTTGCCCGCACTGGAATGTTCGTCCTCGATGTTTCCAAGGACAATATCCGCCTGACCTACATTGCTTCCGCCTTCCATGCCAGTGCTGGTCCCAGCCATGTTGCCCGCACTGGAATGTTCGTCCTCGTTGTTTCAAGGACAAAATCCGCCTGACCTACTTTGCTTATGCCTTCCATGCCAGTGCTGGTCCCAGCCATGTTGCCCGCACTGGAATGTTCGTCCTCGTTGTTTCTAAGGACAAAATTCGCCTGACCTACTTTGCTTACGCCTTCCATGCCAGTGCTGGTCCCAGCCATGTTGCCCGCACTGGAATGTTCGTCCTCGTTGTTTCCAAGTTTCCAAGAACAAAATCCGCCTGACCTACTTTGCTTTTGCCTTCCATGCCAGTGCTGGTCCCAGCCATGGTGCCCGCACCGGAATGTTCGCCCTCGTTGTTTCCAAGGACAAAATCCCCCTGACCTACTTTGCTTACGCCTTCCATGCCAGTGCTGGTCCCAGCCATGGTGCCCGCACCGGAATGTTCGCCCTCGTTGTTTCCAAGGACAAAATCCGCCTGACCTACTTTGCTTACGCCTTCCATGCCAGTGCTGGTCCCAGCCATGTTGCCCGCACATGAATGTTCGTCCTCGTTGTTTCCAAGGACAATATCCGCCTGACATACTTTGCCTATGCCTTCCACGCCAGTGCTGGTCCCAGCCATGCTGCCCGCACTGGAATGTTCGTCCTCGTTATTTAAAAGGACAAAATCCGCCTGACCTACTTTGCTTACGCCTTCCATGCCAGTGCTGGTCCCAGCCATGTTCCCGCACTGGAATGTTCGTCCTCGTTGTTTCTAAGGACAAAATTCGCCTGACCTACTTTGCTTACGCCTTCCATGCCAGTGCTGGTCCCAGCCATGTTGCCCGCACTGGAAAGTTCGTCCTCGTTGTTTCCAAGTTTCCAAGAACAAAATCCGCCTGACCTACTTTGCTTATGCCTTCCATGCCAGTGCTGGTCCCAGCCATGGTGCCCGCACCGGAATGTTCGCCCTCGTTATTTCCAAGGACAATATCCGCCTGACCTACTTTGCTTACGCCTTCCATGCCAGTGCTGGTACCAGCCATGGTGCCCGCACCGGAATGTTCGTCCTCGTTGTTTCCAAGGACAATATCCGCCTGACCTACTTTGCTTACGCCTTCCATGCCAGTGCTGGTCCCAGCCATGTTGCCCGCACTGGAATGTTCGTCCTCGTAATTTCCAAGGACAAAATCCGCCTGACCTACTTTGCTTACGCCTTACATGCCAGTGCTGGTCCCAGCCATGTTGCCCGCACTGGAATGTTCGTCCTCGATGTTTCCAAGGACAATATCCGCCTGACCTACATTGCTTCCGCCTTCCATGCCAGTGCTGGTCCCAGCCATGTTGCCCGCACTGGAATGTTCGTCCTCGTTGTTTCAAGAACAAAATCCGCCTGACCTACTTTGCTTATGCCTTCCATGCCAGTGCTGGTCCCAGCCATGGTGCCCGCACCGGAATGTTCGCCCTCGTTGTTTCCAAGGACAATATCCGCCTGACCTACTTTGCTTACGCCTTCCATGCCAGTGCTGGTCCCAGCCATGTCGCCCGCACTGGAATGTTCGTACTCGTTGTTTCCAAGGACAAAATCCGCCTGACCTACTTTGCCTTTCTTGCCAGTGCTGGTCCCAGCCATGTTGCCCGCACTGGAATGTTCGTCCTCGTTGTTTCCAAGGACAATATCCGCCTGACCTACTTTGCTTACGCCTTCCATGCCAGTGCTGGTCCCAGCCATGTTGCCCGCACTGGAATGTTCGTCCTCGTTGTTTCCAAGGACAAAATCCGCCTGACCTACTTTGCTTACGCCTTCCATGCCAGTGCTGGTCCCAGCCATGTTGCCCGCACTGGAATGTTCGTCCTCGTTGTTTCCAAGGACAATATCCGCCTGACCTACTTTGCTTACGCCTTCCATGCCAGTGCTGGTCCCAGCCATGTTGCCCGCACTGGAATGTTCGTCCTCGTTGTTTCCAAGGACAAAATCCGCCTGACCTACTTTGCTTACGCCTTCCATGCCAGTGCTGGTCCCAGCCATGTTGCCCGCACTGGAATGTTCGTCCTCGTTGTTTCCAAGGACAATATCCGCCTGACCTACTTTGCTTACGCCTTCCATGCCAGTGCTGGTCCCAGCCATGTTGCCCGCACTGGAATGTTCGTCCTCGTTGTTTCCAAGGACAAAATCCGCCTGACCTACTTTGCTTACGCCTTCCATGCCAGTGCTGGTCCTAGCCATGTTGCCCGCACTGGAATGTTCGTCCTCGTTGTTTCCAAGGACAATATCCGCCTGACCTACTTTGCTTACGCCTTCCATGCCAGTGCTGGTCCCAGCCATGTTGCCCGCACTGGAATGTTCGTCCTCGTTGTTTCCAAGGACAAAATCCGCCTGACCTACTTTGCTTATGCCTTCCATGCCAGTGCTGGTCCCAGCCATGGTGCCCGCACCGGAATGTTCGCCCTCGTTGTTTCCAAGGACAAAATCCACCTGACCTACTTTGCTTACGCCTTCCATGCCAGTGCTGGTCCCAGCCATGTTGCCCGCACTGGAATGTTCGTCCTCGTTGTTTCCAAGGACAATATCCTCCTGACCTACTTTGCTTACGCCTTCCATGCCAGTGCTGGTCCCTGCCATGTTGCCCGCACTGGAATGTTCGTCCTCGTTGTTTCCAAGGACAAAATCCGCCTGACCTACTTTGCTTACGCCTTCCATGCCAGTGCTGGTCCCAGCCATGTTGCCCGCACTGGAATGTTCGTCCTCGTTGTTTCCAAGGACAATATCCTCCTGACCTACTTTGCTTACGCCTTCCATGCCAGTGCTGGTCCCTGCCATGTTGCCCGCACTGGAATGTTCGTCCTCGTTGTTTCCAAGGACAAAATCCACCTGACCTACTTTGCTTATGCCTTCCATGCCAGTGCTGGTCCCAGCCATGGTGCCCGCACAGGAATGTTCGCCCTCGTTGTTTCCAAGGACAAATCCGCCTGACCTACTTTGCTTACGCCTTCCATGCCAGTGCTGGTCCCAGCCATGTCGCCCGCACTGGAATGTTCGTACTCGTTGTTTCCAAGGACAAAATCCGCCTGACCTACTTTGCTTATGCCTTCCATGCCAGTGCTGGTCCCAGCCATGTTGCCCGCTCTGGAATGTTCGTCCTCATTGTTTCCAAGGACAAAATCCGCCTGACCTACTTTGCCTTTCTTGCCAGTGCTGGTCCCAGCCATGGTGCCCGTACCGGAATGTTCGCCCTCGTTGTTTCCAAGGACAAAATCCGCCTGACCTACTTTGCTTACGCCTTCCATGCCAGTGCTGGTCCCAGCCATGTTGCCCGCACTGGAATGTTCGTCCTCGTTGTTTCCAAGGACAATATCCGCCTGACCTACTTTGCTTACGCCTTCCATGCCAGTGCTGGTCCCAGCCATGTTGCCCGCACTGGAATGTTCGTCCTCGTTGTTTCCAAGGACAAAATCCGCCTGACCTACTTTGCTTATGCCTTCCATGCCAGTGCTGGTCCCAGCCATGGTGCCCGCACCGGAATGTTCGCCCTCGTTGTTTCCAAGGACAAAATCCGCCTGACCTACTTTGCTTACGCCTTCCATGCCAGTGCTGGTCCCAGCCATGTTGCCCGCACTGGAATGTTCGTCCTCGTTGTTTCCAAGGACAATATCCTCCTGACCTACTTTGCTTACGCCTTCCATGCCAGTGCTGGTCCCTGCCATGTTGCCCGCACTGGAATGTTCGTCCTCGTTGTTTCCAAGGACAAAATCCGCCTGACCTACTTTGCTTACGCCTTCCATGCCAGTGCTGGTCCCAGCCATGTTGCCCGCACTGGAATGTTCGTCCTCGTTGTTTCCAAGGACAAAATCCGCCTGACCTACTTTGCTTATGCCTTCCATGCCAGTGCTGGTCCCAGCCATGGTGCCCGCACCGGAATGTTCGCCCTCGTTGTTTCCAAGGACAAAATCCGCCTGACCTACTTTGCTTACGCCTTCCATGCCAGTGCTGGTCCCAGCCATGGTGCCCGCACCGGAATGTTCGCCCTCGTTGTTTCCAAGGACAAAATCCGCCTGACCTACTTTGCTTACGCCTTCCATGCCAGTGCTGGTCCCAGCCATGTTGCCCACACGTGAATGTTCGTCCTCGTTGTTTCCAAGGACAATATCCGCCTGACCTACTTTGCTTACGCCTTCCATGCCAGTGCTGGTCCCAGCCATGTCGCCCGCACTGGAATGTTCGTACTCGTTGTTTCCAAGGACAAAATCCGCCTGACCTACTTTGCTTATGCCTTCCATGCCAGTGCTGGTCCCAGCCATGTTGCCCGCTCTGGAATGTTCGTCCTCATTGTTTCCAAGGACAAAATCCGCCTGACCTACTTTGCCTTTCTTGCCAGTGCTGGTCCCAGCCATGGTGCCCGTACCGGAATGTTCGCCCTCGTTGTTTCCAAGGACAAATCCGCCTGACCTACTTTGCTTACGCCTTCCATGCCAGTGCTGGTCCCAGCCATGTTGCCCGCACTGGAATGTTCGTCCTCGTTGTTTCCAAGGACAATATCCGCCTGACCTACTTTGCTTACGCCTTCCATGCCAGTGCTGGTCCCAGCCATGTTGCCCGCACTGGAATGTTCGTCCTCGTTGTTTCCAAGGACAAAATCCGCCTGACCTACTTTGCTTATGCCTTCCATGCCAGTGCTGGTCCCAGCCATGTTGCCCGCACGTGAATGTTCGTCCTCATTGTTTCCAAGGACAATATCCGCCTGACCTACTTTGCTTACGCCTTCCATGCCAGTGCTGGTCCCAGCCATGTTGCCCGCACTGGAATGTTCGTCCTCGTTGTTTCCAAGGACAATATCCTCCTGACCTACTTTGCTTACGCCTTCCATGCCAGTGCTGGTCCCTGCCATGTTGCCCGCACTGGAATGTTCGTCCTCGTTGTTTCCAAGGACAAAATCCGCCTGACCTATTTTGCTTATGCCTTCCATGCCAGTGCTGGTCCCAGCCATGGTGCCCGCACCGGAATGTTCGCCCTCGTTGTTTCCAAGGACAAAATCCGCCTGACCTACTTTGCTTACGCCTTCCATGCCAGTGCTGGTCCCAGCCATGTTGCCCGCACGTGAATGTTCGTCCTCATTGTTTCCAAGGACAATATCCGCCTGACCTACTTTGCTTACGCCTTCCATGCCAGTGCTGGTCCCAGCCATGTTGCCCGCACTGGAATGTTCGTCCTCGTTGTTTCCAAGGACAATATCCTCCTGACCTACTTTGCTTCCGCCTTCCATGTCAGTGCTGGTCCCTGCCATGTTGCCCGCACTGGAATGTTCGTCCTCGTTGTTTCCAAGGACAAAATCCGCCTGACCTACTTTGCTTATGCCTTCCATGCCAGTGCTGGTCCCAGCCATGGTGCCCGCACCGGAATGTTCGCCCTCGTTGTTTCCAAGGACAAAATCCGCCTGACCTACTTTGCTTACGCCTTCCATGCCAGTGCTGGTCCCAGCCATGTTGCCCGCACGTGAATGTTCGTCCTCGTTGTTTCCAAGGACAATATCCGCCTGACCTACTTTGCTTACGCCTTCCATGCCAGTGCTGGTCCCAGCCATGTCGCCCTCACTTGAATGTTCGTCCTCGTTGTTTCCAAGGACAAAATCCGCCTGACCTACTTTGCCTACGCCTTCCATGCCAGTGCTGGTCCCAGCCATGTTGCCCGCACTGGAATGTTCGTCCTCGTTGTTTAAAAGGACAAAATCCGCCTGACCTACTTTGCTTATGCCTTCCATGCCAGTGCTGGTCCCAGCCACGTTGCCCGCACTGGAATGTTCGTCCTCGTTGTTTCCAAGGACAATATCCGCCTGACCTACTTTGCTTACGCCTTCCATGCCAGTGCTGGTCCCAGCCATGTTGCCCGCACTGGAATGTTCGTCCTCGTTGTTTCCAAGGACAAAATCCGCCTGACCTACTTTGCTTATGCCTTCCATGCCAGTGCTGGTCCCAGCCATGGTGCCCGCACCGGAATGTTCGTCCTCGTTGTTTCCAAGGAACAATATCCGCCTGACCTACTTTGCTTACGCCTTCCATGCCAGTGCTGGTCCCAGTCATGTTGCCCGCACTGGAATGTTCGTCCTCGTTATTTCCAAGGACAAAATCCGCCTGACCTACTTTGCTTACGCCTTCCATGCCAGTGCTGGTCCCAGCCATGTTGCCCGCACTGGAATGTTCGTCCTCGATGTTTCCAAGGACAATATCCGCCTGACCTACATTGCTTCCGCCTTCCATGCCAGTGCTGGTCCCAGCCATGTTGCCCGCACTGGAATGTTCGTCCTCGTTGTTTCAAGGACAAAATCCGCCTGACCTACTTTGCTTATGCCTTCCATGCCAGTGCTGGTCCCAGCCATGTTGCCCGCACTGGAATGTTCGTCCTCGTTGTTTCTAAGGACAAAATTCGCCTGACCTACTTTGCTTACGCCTTCCATGCCAGTGCTGGTCCCAGCCATGTTGCCCGCACTGGAATGTTCGTCCTCGTTGTTTCCAAGTTTCCAAGAACAAAATCCGCCTGACCTACTTTGCTTTTGCCTTCCATGCCAGTGCTGGTCCCAGCCATGGTGCCCGCACCGGAATGTTCGCCCTCGTTGTTTCCAAGGACAAAATCCCCCTGACCTACTTTGCTTACGCCTTCCATGCCAGTGCTGGTCCCAGCCATGTTGCCCGCACATGAATGTTCGTCCTCGTTGTTTCCAAGGACAATATCCGCCTGACCTACTTTGCTTACGCCTTCCATGCCAGTGCTGGTCCCAGCCATGTCGCCCGCACTGGAATGTTCGTACTCGTTGTTTCCAAGTTTCCAAGAACAAAATCCGCCTGACCTACTTTGCTTACGCCTTCCATGCCAGTGCTGGTCCCAGCCATATTGCCCGCACTGGAATGTTCGTCCTCGTTGTTTCCAAGTTTCCAAGAACAAAATCCGCCTGACCTACTTTGCTTATGCCTTCCATGCCAGTGCTGGTCCCAGCCATGGTGCCCGCACCGGAATGTTCGCCCTCGTTGTTTCCAAGGACAATATCCGCCTGACCTACTTTGGTTACGCCTTCCATGCCAGTGCTGGTCCCAGCCATGTCGCCCGCACTGGAATGTTCGTACTCGTTGTTTCCAAGGACAAAATCCGCCTGACCTACTTTGCCTTTCTTGCCAGTGCTGGTCCCAGCCATGTTGCCCGCACTGGAATGTTCGTCCTCGTTGTTTCCAAGGACAATATCCGCCTGACCTACTTTGCTTACGCCTTCCATGCCAGTGCTGGTCCCAGCCATGTTGCCCGCACTGGAATGTTCGTCCTCGTTGTTTCCAAGGACAAAATCCGCCTGACCTACTTTGCTTACGCCTTCCATGCCAGTGCTGGTCCCAGCCATGTTGCCCGCACTGGAATGTTCGTCCTCGTTGTTTCCAAGGACAATATCCGCCTGACCTACTTTGCTTACGCCTTCCATGCCAGTGCTGGTCCCAGCCATGTTGCCCGCACTGGAATGTTCGTCCTCGTTGTTTCCAAGGACAAAATCCGCCTGACCTACTTTGCTTACGCCTTCCATGCCAGTGCTGGTCCCAGCCATGTTGCCCGCACTGGAATGTTCGTCCTCGTTGTTTCCAAGGACAATATCCGCCTGACCTACTTTGCTTACGCCTTCCATGCCAGTGCTGGTCCCAGCCATGTTGCCCGCACTGGAATGTTCGTCCTCGTTGTTTCCAAGGACAAAATCCGCCTGACCTACTTTGCTTACGCCTTCCATGCCAGTGCTGGTCCCAGCCATGTTGCCCGCACTGGAATGTTCGTCCTCGTTGTTTCCAAGGACAATATCCGCCTTACCTACTTTGCTTACGCCTTCCATGCCAGTGCTGGTCCCAGCCATGTTGCCCGCACTGGAATGTTCGTCCTCGTTGTTTCCAAGGACAAAATCCGCCTGACCTACTTTGCTTATGCCTTCCATGCCAGTGCTGGTCCCAGCCATGGTGCCCGCACCGGAATGTTCGCCCTCGTTGTTTCCAAGGACAAAATCCGCCTGACCTACTTTGCTTACGCCTTCCATGCCAGTGCTGGTCCCAGCCATGTTGCCCGCACTGGAATGTTCGTCCTCGTTGTTTCCAAGGACAATATCCGCCTGACCTACTTTGCTTACGCCTTCCATGCCAGTGCTGGTCCCAGCCATGTTGCCCGCACTGGAATGTTCGTCCTCGTTGTTTCCAAGGACAAAATCCGCCTGACCTACTTTGCTTATGCCTTCCATGCCAGTGCTGGTCCCAGCCATGGTGCCCGCACCGGAATGTTCGCCCTCGTTGTTTCCAAGGACAAAATCCGCCTGACCTACTTTGCTTACGCCTTCCATGCCAGTGCTGGTCCCAGCCATGTTGCCCGCACTGGAATGTTCGTCCTCGTTGTTTCCAAGGACAATATCCGCCTGACCTACTTTGCTTACGCCTTCCATGCCAGTGCTGGTCCCAGCCATGGTGCCCGCACTGGAATGTTCGTCCTCGTTGTTTCCAAGGACAAAATCCGCCTGACCTACTTTGCTTACGCCTTCCATGCCAGTGCTGGTCCCAGCCATGTTGCCCGCACTGGAATGTTCGTCCTCGTTGTTTCCAAGGACAATATCCGCCTGACCTACTTTGCTTACGCCTTCCATGCCAGTGCTGGTCCCAGCCATGTTGCCCGCACGTGAATGTTCGTCCTCGTTGTTTCCAAGGACAATATCCGCCTGACCTACTTTGCTTACGCCTTCCATGCCAGTGCTGGTCCCAGCCATGTTGCCCGCACTGGAATGTTCGTCCTCGTTGTTTCCAAGGACAATATCCTCCTGACCTACTTTGCTTACGCCTTCCATGTCAGTGCTGGTCCCTGCCATGTTGCCCGCACTGGAATGTTCATCCTCGTTGTTTCCAAGGACAAAATCCGCCTGACCTACTTTGCTTATGCCTTCCATGCCAGTGCTGGTCCCAGCCATGTTGCCCGCACTGGAATGTTCGTCCTCGTTGTTTCCAAGGACAATATCCGCCTGACCTACTTTGCTTACGCCTTCCATGCCAGTGCTGGTCCCAGCCATGTTGCCCGCACTGGAATGTTCGTCCTCGTTGTTTCCAAGGACAAAATCCGCCTGACCTACTTTGCTTATGCCTTCCATGCCAGTGCTGGTCCCAGCCATGGTGCCCGCACCGGAATGTTCGCCCTCGTTGTTTCCAAGGACAAAATCCGCCTGACCTACTTTGCTTACGCCTTCCATGCCAGTGCTGGTCCCAGCCATGTTGCCCGCACTGGAATGTTCGTCCTCGTTGTTTCCAAGGACAATATCCTCCTGACCTACTTTGCTTACGCCTTCCATGCCAGTGCTGGTCCCTGCCATGTTGCCCGCACAGGAATGTTCATCCTCGTTGTTTCCAAGGACAAAATCCGCCTGACCTACTTTGCTTACGCCTTCCATGCCAGTGCTGGTCCCAGCCATGTTGCCCGCACTGGAATGTTCGTCCTCGTTGTTTCCAAGGACAATATCCTCCTGACCTACTTTGCTTACGCCTTCCATGCCAGTGCTGGTCCCTGCCATGTTGCCCGCACTGGAATGTTCGTCCTCGTTGTTTCCAAGGACAAAATCCGCCTGACCTACTTTGCTTATGCCTTCCATGCCAGTGCTGGTCCCAGCCATGGTGCCCGCGCCGGAATGTTCGCCCTCGTTGTTTCCAAGGACAAAATCCGCCTGACCTACTTTGCTTACGCCTTCCATGCCAGTGCTGGTCCCAGCCATGTTGCCCGCACGTGAATGTTCGTCCTCGTTGTTTCCAAGGACAATATCCGCCTGACCTACTTTGCTTACGCCTTCCATGCCAGTGCTGGTCCCAGCCATGTTGCCCGCACGTGAATGTTCGTCCTCGTTGTTTCCAAGGACAATATCCGCCTGACCTACTTTGCTTACGCCTTCCATGCCAGTGCTGGTCCCAGCCATGTTGCCCGCACTGGAATGTTCGTCCTCGTTGTTTCCAAGGACAATATCCTCCTGACCTACTTTGCTTACGCCTTCCATGTCAGTGCTGGTCCCTGCCATGTTGCCCGCACTGGAATGTTCATCCTCGTAGTTTCCAAGGACAAAATCCGCCTGACCTACTTTGCTTATGCCTTCCATGCCAGTGCTGGTCCCAGCCATGGTGCCCGCACCGGAATGTTCGCCCTCGTTGTTTCCAAGGACAAAATCCGCCTGACCTACTTTGCTTACGCCTTCCATGCCAGTGCTGGTCCCAGCCATGTTGCCCGCACGTGAATGTTCGTCCTCGTTGTTTCCAAGGACAATATCCGCCTGACCTACTTTGCTTACGCCTTCCATGCCAGTGCTGGTCCCAGCCATGTCGCCCTCACTTGAATGTTCGTCCTCGTTGTTTCCAAGGACAAAATCCGCCTGACCTACTTTGCCTATGCCTTCCATGCCAGTGCTGGTCCCAGCCATGTTGCCCGCACTGGAATGTTCGTCCTCGTTGTTTAAAAGGACAAAATCCGCCTGACCTACTTTGCTTATGCCTTCCATGCCAGTGCTGGTCCCAGCCACGTTGCCCGCACTGGAATGTTCGTCCTCGTTGTTTCCAAGGACAATATCCGCCTGACCTACTTTGCTTACGCCTTCCATGCCAGTGCTGGTCCCAGCCATGTTGCCCGCACTGGAATGTTCGTCCTCGTTGTTTCCAAGGACAAAATCCGCCTGACCTACTTTGCTTACGCCTTCCATGCCAGTGCTGGTCCCAGCCATGTTGCCCGCACTGGAATGTTCGTCCTCGTTGTTTCCAAGGACAATATCCGCCTGACCTACTTTGCTTACGCCTTCCATGCCAGTGCTGGTCCCAGCCATGTTGCCCGCACTGAAATGTTCGTCCTCGTTGTTTCCAAGGACAAAATCCGCCTGACCTACTTTGCTTACGCCTTCCATGCCAGTGCTGGTCCCAGCCATGTTGCCCGCACTGGAATGTTCGTCCTCGTTGTTTCCAAGGACAATATCCGCCTGACCTACTTTGCTTACGCCTTCCATGCCAGTGCTGGTCCCAGCCATGTTGCCCGCACTGGAATGTTCGTCCTCGTTGTTTCCAAGGACAAAATCCGCCTGACCTACTTTGCTTATGCCTTCCATGCCAGTGCTGGTCCCAGCCATGGTGCCCGCACCGGAATGTTCGCCCTCGTTGTTTCCAAGGACAAAATCCGCCTGACCTACTTTGCTTACGCCTTCCATGCCAGTGCTGGTCCCAGCCATGTTGCCCGCACTGGAATGTTCGTCCTCGTTGTTTCCAAGGACAATATCCTCCTGACCTACTTTGCTTACGCCTTCCATGCCAGTGCTGGTCCCTGCCATGTTGCCCGCACTGGAATGTTCGTCCTCGTTGTTTCCAAGGACAAAATCCGCCTGACCTACTTTGCTTACGCCTTCCATGCCAGTGCTGGTCCCAGCCATGTTGCCCGCACTGGAATGTTCGTCCTCGTTGTTTCCAAGGACAATATCCTCCTGACCTACTTTGCTTACGCCTTCCATGCCAGTGCTGGTCCCTGCCATGTTGCCCGCACTGGAATGTTCGTCCTCGTTGTTTCCAAGGACAAAATCCGCCTGACCTACTTTGCTTATGCCTTCCATGCCAGTGCTGGTCCCAGCCATGGTGCCCGCACCGGAATGTTCGCCCTCGTTGTTTCCAAGGACAAAATCCGCCTGACCTACTTTGCTTACGCCTTCCATGCCAGTGCTGGTCCCAGCCATGTTGCCCGCACGTGAATGTTCGTCCTCGTTGTTTCCAAGGACAATATCCGCCTGACCTACTTTGCTTACGCCTTCCATGCCAGTGCTGGTCCCAGCCATGTCGCCCGCACTGGAATGTTCGTACTCGTTGTTTCCAAGGACAAAATCCGCCTGACCTACTTTGCTTATGCCTTCCATGCCAGTGCTGGTCCCAGCCATGTTGCCCGCTCTGGAATGTTCGTCCTCATTGTTTCCAAGGACAAAATCCGCCTGACCTACTTTGCCTTTCTTGCCAGTGCTGGTCCCAGCCATGGTGCCCGCACCGGAATGTTCGCCCTCGTTGTTTCCAAGGACAAAATCCGCCTGACCTACTTTGCTTACGCCTTCCATGCCAGTGCTGGTCCCAGCCATGTTGCCCGCGCTGGAATGTTCGTCCTCGTTTTTTCCAAGGACAATATCCGCCTGACCTACTTTGCTTACGCCTTCCATGCCAGTGCTGGTCCCAGCCATATTGCCCGCACTGGAATGTTCGTCCTCGTTGTTTCCAAGGACAAAATCCGCCTGACCTACTTTGCTTATGCCTTCCATGCCAGTGCTGGTCCCAGCCATGGTGCCCGCACCGGAATGTTCGCCCTCGTTGTTTCCAAGGACAAAATCCGCCTGACCTACTTTGCTTACGCCTTCCATGCCAGTGCTGGTCCCAGCCATGTTGCCCGCACTGGAATGTTCGTCCTCGTTGTTTCCAAGGACAATATCCTCCTGACCTACTTTGCTTACGCTTTCCATGCCAGTGCTGGTCCCTGCCATGTTGCCCGCACTGGAATGTTCGTCCTCGTTGTTTCCAAGGACAAAATCCGCCTGACCTACTTTGCTTATGCCTTCCATGCCAGTGCTGGTCCCAGCCATGGTGCCCGCACCGGAATGTTCGCCTTCGTTGTTTCCAAGGACAAAATCCGCCTGACCTACTTTGCTTACGCCTTCCATGCCAGTGCTGGTCCCAGCCATGTTGCCCGCACGTGAATGTTCGTCCTCGTTGTTTCCAAGGACAATATCCGCCTGACCTACTTTGCTTACGCCTTCCATGCCAGTGCTGGTCCCAGCCATGTTGCCCGCACTGGAATGTTCGTCCTCGTTGTTTCCAAGGACAATATCCTCCTGACCTACTTTGCTTACGCCTTCCATGTCAGTGCTGGTCCCTGCCATGTTGCCCGCACTGAAATGTTCGTCCTCGTTGTTTCCAAGGACAAAATCCGCCTGACCTACTTTGCTTATGCCTTCCATGCCAGTGCTGGTCCCAGCCATGGTGCCCGCACCGGAATGTTCGCCCTCGTTGTTTCCAAGGACAAAATCCGCCTGACCTACTTTGCTTACGCCTTCCATGCCAGTGCTGGTCCCAGCCATGTTGCCCGCACGTGAATGTTCGTCCTCATTGTTTCCAAGGACAATATCCGCCTGACCTACTTTGCTTACGCCTTCCATGCCAGTGCTGGTCCCAGCCATGTCGCCCTCACTTGAATGTTCGTCCTCGTTGTTTCCAAGGACAAAATCCGCCTGACCTACTTTGCCTATGCCTTCCATGCCAGTGCTGGTCCCAGCCATGTTGCCCGCACTGGAATGTTCGTCCTCGTTGTTTAAAAGGACAAAATCCGCCTGACCTACTTTGCTTATGCCTTCCATGCCAGTGCTGGTCCCAGCCACGTTGCCCGCACTGGAATGTTCGTCCTCGTTGTTTCCAAGGACAATATCCGCCTGACCTACTTTGCTTACGCCTTCCATGCCAGTGCTGGTCCCAGCCATGTTGCCCGCACTGGAATGTTCGTCCTCGTTGTTTCCAAGGACAAAATCCGCCTGACCTACTTTGCTTATGCCTTCCATGCCAGTGCTGGTCCCAGCCATGGTGCCCGCACCGCAATGTTCGTCCTCGTTGTTTCCAAGGAACAATATCCGCCTGACCTACTTTGCTTACGCCTTCCATGCCAGTGCTGGTCCCAGCCATGTTGCCCGCACTGGAATGTTCGTCCTCGTTATTTCCAAGGACAAAATCCGCCTGACCTACTTTGCTTACGCCTTCCATGCCAGTGCTGGTCCCAGCCATGTTGCCCGCACTGGAATGTTCGTCCTCGATGTTTCCAAGGACAATATCCGCCTGACCTACATTGCTTCCGCCTTCCATGCCAGTGCTGGTCCCAGCCATGTTGCCCGCACTGGAATGTTCGTCCTCGTTGTTTCAAGGACAAAATCCGCCTGACCTACTTTGCTTATGCCTTCCATGCCAGTGCTGGTCCCAGCCATGTTGCCCGCACTGGAATGTTCGTCCTCGTTGTTTCTAAGGACAAAATTCGCCTGACCTACTTTGCTTACGCCTTCCATGCCAGTGCTGGTCCCAGCCATGTTGCCCGCACTGGAATGTTCGTCCTCGTTGTTTCCAAGTTTCCAAGAACAAAATCCGCCTGACCTACTTTGCTTTTGCCTTCCATGCCAGTGCTGGTCCCAGCCATGGTGCCCGCACCGGAATGTTCGCCCTCGTTGTTTCCAAGGACAAAATCCGCCTGACCTACTTTGCTTACGCCTTCCATGCCAGTGCTGGTCCCAGCCATGTTGCCCGCACATGAATGTTCGTCCTCGTTGTTTCCAAGGACAATATCCGCCTGACCTACTTTGCTTATGCCTTCCATGCCAGTGCTGGTCCCAGCCATGGTGCCCGCACCGGAATGTTCGCCCTCGTTGTTTCCAAGGACAAAATCCGCCTGACCTACTTTGCTTACGCCTTCCATGCCAGTGCTGGTCCCAGCCATGTTGCCCGCACTGGAATGTTCGTCCTCGTTGTTTCCAAGGACAATATCCTCCTGACCTACTTTGCTTACGCTTTCCATGCCAGTGCTGGTCCCTGCCATGTTGCCCGCACTGGAATGTTCGTCCTCGTTGTTTCCAAGGACAAAATCCGCCTGACCTACTTTGCTTATGCCTTCCATGCCAGTGCTGGTCCCAGCCATGGTGCCCGCACCGGAATGTTCGCCCTCGTTGTTTCCAAGGACAAAATCCGCCTGACCTACTTTGCTTACGCCTTCCATGCCAGTGCTGGTCCCAGCCATGTTGCCCGCACGTGAATGTTTGTCCTCGTTGTTTCCAAGGACAATATCCGCCTGACCTACTTTGCTTACGCCTTCCATGCCAGTGCTGGTCCCAGCCATGTTGCCCGCACTGGAATGTTCGTCCTCGTTGTTTCCAAGGACAATATCCTCCTGACCTACTTTGCTTACGCCTTCCATGTCAGTGCTGGTCCCTGCCATGTTGCCCGCACTGGAATGTTCGTCCTCGTTGTTTCCAAGGACAAAATCCGCCTGACCTACTTTGCTTATGCCTTCCATGCCAGTGCTGGTCCCAGCCATGGTGCCCGCACCGGAATGTTCGCCCTCGTTGTTTCCAAGGACAAAATCCGCCTGACCTACTTTGCTTACGCCTTCCATGCCAGTGCTGGTCCCAGCCATGTTGCCCGCACGTGAATGTTCGTCCTCGTTGTTTCCAAGGACAATATCCGCCTGACCTACTTTGCTTACGCCTTCCATGCCAGTGCTGGTCCCAGCCATGTCGCCCTCACTTGAATGTTCGTCCTCGTTGTTTCCAAGGACAAAATCCGCCTGACCTACTTTGCCTATGCCTTCCATGCCAGTGCTGGTCCCAGCCATGTTGCCCGCACTGGAATGTTCGTCCTCGTTGTTTAAAAGGACAAAATCCGCCTGACCTACTTTGCTTATGCCTTCCATGCCAGTGCTGGTCCCAGCCACGTTGCCCGCACTGGAATGTTCGTCCTCGTTGTTTCCAAGGACAATATCCGCCTGACCTACTTTGCTTACGCCTTCCATGCCAGTGCTGGTCCCAGCCATGTTGCCCGCACTGGAATGTTCGTCCTCGTTGTTTCCAAGGAGAAAATCCGCCTGACCTACTTTGCTTATGCCTTCCATGCCAGTGCTGGTCCCAGCCATGGTGCCCGCACCGCAATGTTCGTCCTCGTTGTTTCCAAGGAACAATATCCGCCTGACCTACTTTGCTTACGCCTTCCATGCCAGTGCTGGTCCCAGCCATGTTGCCCGCACTGGAATGTTCGTCCTCGTTATTTCCAAGGACAAAATCCGCCTGACCTACTTTGCTTACGCCTTCCATGCCAGTGCTGGTCCCAGCCATGTTGCCCGCACTGGAATGTTCGTCCTCGATGTTTCCAAGGACAATATCCGCCTGACCTACATTGCTTCCGCCTTCCATGCCAGTGCTGGTCCCAGCCATGTTGCCCGCACTGGAGTCCTCGTTGTTTCAAGGACAAAATCCGCCTGACCTACTTTGCTTATGCCTTCCATGCCAGTGCTGGTCCCAGCCATGTTGCCCGCACTGGAATGTTCGTCCTCGTTGTTTCTAAGGACAAAATTCGCCTGACCTACTTTGCTTACGCCTTCCATGCCAGTGCTGGTCCCAGCCATGTTGCCCGCACTGGAATGTTCGTCCTCGTTGTTTCCAAGTTTCCAAGAACAAAATCCGCCTGACCTACTTTGCTTTTGCCTTCCATGCCAGTGCTGGTCCCAGCCATGGTGCCCGCACCGGAATGTTCGCCCTCGTTGTTTCCAAGGACAAAATCCGCCTGACCTACTTTGCTTACGCCTTCCATGCCAGTGCTGGTCCCAGCCATGTTGCCCGCACATGAATGTTCGTCCTCGTTGTTTCCAAGGACAATATCCGCCTGACCTACTTTGCTTACGCCTTCCATGCCAGTGCTGGTCCCAGCCATGTCGCCCGCACTGAAATGTTCGTACTCGTTGTTTCCAAGGACAAAATCCGCCTGACCTACTTTGCTTATGCCTTCCATGCCAGTGCTGGTCCCAGCCATGTTGCCCGCTTTGGAATGTTCGTCCTCATTGTTTCCAAGGACAAAATCCGCCTGACCTACTTTGCCTTCCTTGCCAGTGCTGGTCCCAGCCATGTTGCCCGCACTGGAATGTTCGTCCTCATTGTTTCCAAGGACAATATCCGCCTGACCTACTTTGCTTACGCCTTCCATGCCAGTGCTGGTCCCAGCCATGTTGCCCGCACTGGAATGTTCGTCCTCGTTGTTTCAAAGGACAAAATCCGCCTGACCTACTTTGCTTATGCCTTCCATGCCAGTGCTGGTCCCAGCCATGTCGCCTGCACTGGAATGTTCGTACTCGTTGTTTCCAAGTTTCCAAGAACAAAATCCGCCTGACCTACTTTGCTTATGCCTTCCATGCCAGTGCTGGTCCCAGCCATGGTGCCCGCACCGGAATGTTCGCCCTCGTTGTTTCCAAGGAGAAAATCCGCCTGACCTACTTTGCTTACGCCTTCCATGCCAGTGCTGGTCCCAGCCATGTTGCCCGCACATGAATGTTCGTCCTCGTTGTTTCCAAGGACAATATCCGCCTGACCTACTTTGCTTACGCCTTCCATGCCAGTGCTAGTCCCAGCCATGTCGCCCGCACTGGAATGTTCGTCCTCGTTGTTTCCAAGGACAAAATCCGCCTGACCTACTTTGCTTATGCCTTCCATGCCAGTGCTGGCCCCAGCCATGTTGCCCGCACTGGAATGTTCGTCCTCGTTGTTTCAAAGGACAAAATCCGCCTGACCTACTTTGCTTATGCCTTCCATGCCAGTGCTGGTCCCAGCCATGTTGCCCGCACTGGAATGTTCGTCCTCGTTGTTTCCAAGGACAATATCCGCCTGACCTAATTTGCTTACGCCTTCTATGCCAGTGCTGGTCCCAGCCATGTTGCCCGCACTGGAATGTTCGTCCTCGTTGTTTCCAAGGACAATATCCTCCTGACCTACTTTGCTTACGCCTTCCATGTCAGTGCTGGTCCCTGCCATGTTGCCCGCACTGGAATGTTCGTCCTCGTTGTTTCCAAGGACAAAATCCGCCTGACCTACTTTGCTTATGCCTTCCATGCCAGTGCTGGTCCCAGCCATGGTGCCCGCACCGGAATGTTCGCCCTCGTTGTTTCCAAGGACAAAATCCGCCTGACCTACTTTGCTTACGCCTTCCATGCCAGTGCTGGTCCCAGCCATGTTGCCCGCACGTGAATGTTCGTCCTCGTTGTTTCCAAGGACAAAATCCGCCTGACCTACTTTGCTTACGCCTTCCATGCCAGTGCTGGTCCCAGCCATGTTGCCCGCACTGGAATGTTCGTCCTCGTTGTTTCCAAGGACAATATCCGCCTGACCTACTTTGCTTACGCCTTCCATGCCAGTGCTGGTCCCAGCCATGTTGCCCGCACTGGAATGTTCGTCCTCGTTGTTTTCAAGGACAAAATCCGCCTGACCTACGTTGCTTATGCCTTCCATGCCAGTGCTGGTCCCAGCCATGTTGCCCGCACATGAATGTTCGTCCTCGTTGTTTCCAAGGACAATATCCGCCTCACCTACTTTGCTTACGCCTTCCATGCCAGTGCTAGTCCCAGCCATGTCGCCCGCACTGGAATGTTCGTCCTCGTTGTTTCCAAGGACAAAATCCGCCTGACCTACTTTGCTTATGCCTTCCATGCCAGTGCTGGCCCCAGCCATGTTGCCCGCACTGGAATGTTCGTCCTCGTTGTTTCAAAGGACAAAATCCGCCTGACCTACTTTGCTTATGCCTTCCATGCCAGTGCTGGTCCCAGCCATGTTGCCCGCACTGGAATGTTCGTCCTCGTTGTTTCCAAGGACAATATCCGCCTGACCTAATTTGCTTACGCCTTCCATGCCAGTGCTGGTCCCAGCCATGTTGCCCGCACTGGAATGTTCGTCCTCGTTGTTTCCAAGGACAAATTCCGCCTGACCTATTTTGCTTACGCCTGCCATGCCAGTGTTGGTCCCAGCCATGTTGCCCGCACCGGAATGTTCGTCCTCGTTGTTTCCAAGGACAATATCCGCCTGACCTACTTTGCTTATACCTTCCATGCCAGTGCTGGTCCCAGCCATGGTGCCTGCACTGGAATGTTCGTACTCGTTGTTTCCAAGGACAAAATCCGCCTGACCTACTTTGCTTACGCCTTCCATGCCAGTGCTGGTCCCAGCCATGTTGCCCGCACATGAATGTTCGTCCTCGTTGTTTCCAAGGACAATATCCGCCTGACCTACTTTGCTTACGCCTTCCATGCCAGTGCTGGTCCCAGCCATGTCGCCCGCACTGGAATGTTCGTCCTCGTTGTTTCCAAGGACAAAATCCGCCTGACCTACTTTGCTTATGCCTTCCATGCCAGTGCTGGTCCCAGCCATGTTGCCCGCACTGGAATGTTCGTCCTCGTTGTTTAAAAGGACAAAATCCGCCTGACCTACTTTGCTTATGCCTTCCATGCCAGTGCTGGTCCCAGCCATGTTGCCCGCACTGGAATGTTCGTCCTCGTTGTTTCCAAGGACAAAATCCGCCTGACCTACTTTGCTTACGCCTTCCATGCCAGTGCTGGTCCCAGCCATGTTGCCCCCACTGGAATGTTCGTCCTCGTTGTTTCCAAGGACAATATCCGCCTGACCTCCTTTGCTTACGCCTTCCATGCCAGTGCTGGTCCCAGCGATGTTGCCTGCACTGGAATGTTCGTCCTCGTTGTTTCCAAGGGCAAAACCCGCCTGACCTACTTTGCTTATGCCTTCCATGCCAGTGCTGGTCCCAGCCATGGTGCCCTCACCGGAATGTTCGTCCTCGTTGTTTCCTAGGACAAAATCCGCCTGGCCTACTTTGCTTACGCCTTCCATGCCAGTACTGGTCCCAGCCATGTTGCCCGCACTGGAATGTTCGTCCTCGTTGTTTCCAAGGACAATATCCGCCTGACCTAATTTGCTTACGCCTTCCATGCCAGTGCTGGTCCCAGCCATGTTGCCCGCACTAGAATGTTCGTCCTCGTTGTTTCCAAGGACAAATTCCGCCTGACCTATTTTGCTTACGCCTGCCATGCCAGTGTTGGTCCCAGCCATGTTGCCCGCACCGGAATGTACGTCCTCGTTGTTTCCAAGGACAATATCCGCCTAACCTACTTTGCTTATGCCTTCCATGCCAGTGCTGGTCCCAGCCATGGTGCCCGCATTGCAATGTTCATCCTCGTTGTTTCGAAGGACAAAATCCGCCTGACCTACTTTGCTTATGCCTTCCATGCTAGTGCTGGTCCCAGCCATGTTGCCTGCACTGGAATGTTCGTCCTCGTTGTTTCCAAGGACAATATCCGCCTGACCTACTTTGCTTACGCCTTCTATGCCAGTGCTGGTCCCAGCCATGTTGAGCGCACTGGAATGTTCGTCCTCGTTGCTTCCAGGACAAAATCCGCCTGACCTACTTTGCTTATGCCTTCTATGCCAATGCTGGTCCCAGCCATGTTGCCCGCACTGCAATGTTCGTCCTCGTTGTTTCGAAGGACAAAATCCGCCTGACCTACTTTGCTTATGCCTTCCCTGCCAGTGCTGGTCCCAGCCACGTTACCCGCACTGGAATGTTCGTCCCGGTTGTTTTCAAGGACAAAATCCGCCTGACCAACTTTGCTTACGCCTTCCTTGCCAGTTCTGGTCCGTAGCCCGCCCTGGAATGTTCGTCCTCGTTAGTTCCAAGGATGAAGTCGGCCTAATTCTTTTCCATTTGAGTAAGCTGTCCAAGCAGTTTCTGATTTTCTGTCCTTAACAAACGTACTTCATTTTCTAAATCATCCACACGAGACACTAATCTGCCCCTTTCTTGATCAAATCTATCTAGACGCACACTCAGTACGGAACACCGACACAAAACGTCGCTGCCTTCCGCTTCACCTACAGAGTCAAAACGCGTTTCCTTGAGATTAACCTGCGCCTCACACTGAGTACACTTTACCTTCTTTTGATTGCACATCTTAAGTATGTATCGACTGAACTATATCTATTGCGAATTCAGAATATACAAACTGCCAAAAGAAGACACAAGAAACGACTAGAAAACACGCGTTACAATTAATCCTGCGAAAGCTAATAGCCCAGAAAAGAAATAAGTTATCTAAACACAATAGTTAAAAAATGAACGCCGAGAACACCTAGCTACCGGCACGAAAAACCAGGCCTCTAGGACAAAGAGCTAAAATCTATTCTTTAGGCTGCACCTAACCTAACTAGCTGAAAGCGAAAAAAAGTTAATAAAAGAAAGACCTCATCTGTTTGACGCTTCGGAAGCCCCAGCTGTTGCCAGTCCGTTCGTTTCCGGTAGCCACGTTAAATCGGAGGAGCGATGAAACACGCGTCCGCACCACACGGCTGTAAACTGTCAACTGGGTGGATGGATGGAATATAGGTGCGCCCACTTTGAAGCGGAATGGTAGCAGAAGCTATCATGCTCATTTTTCTCCCTATATCTTAATTACTGATATAGAATGGTTAACTTAACCCTCATTCTATTTATTAAATTTTTGTTCCTACATTACTAACATTATGTCACTTCTCTGCTTTTAAGCCACCAATCTTCCAGTCGTTTCTTGCTAGTTTCTACCGCCGGTTTATTCACCCGGCCACTGTTATCTCTAAACCCCAGAGCTTCAGGAACAGTGATTGCGCCTGCATCAACTTCCGGATGGATACCATTACATTCGAGTATAATATGGTCAATTGTTTCACTGGAGTTTCCACATACAGCACATGCGTCATCTCCATTGTTAAATTTCTTTTTGTGGCTGCGTGTTCAAAGGCACCCTGATATAGCTTCAAAAAGTAGGGCACTGCCTCTTGAGTTATCAAAGAAATCTTCCTTCCTGATCTGCATTTTCAACTTTCGGTATAATTCCATACTCTGTTTCTTTTCCATCGAATTTATTCAATTTTTACCTTCTCTGTTTTTCACCTGTTGCTTAATGCTCTTTATTTCTCCGTCCTTGTGACTAGCATACTTATTAGTTAGTTTCCCCAGTTCTTTTCCTCCATTGTGAGTAAACGCTTTTTAAGTACAGGTATTTAAACACTTTAGCTACCCATCTGTTACTGTCCCATTTCACTCAGGCGTTCCTCATATAATATTTTACTCTGAGCTTCCCGTACTTCGAAAGATGCCCAGCCCATATCTCCCTGTACCGCCTCATTTGTAGTTTTGCCGTGGGCACCTAGTGCTAATCGTCCAACGGATCTCTGATTTATTTCTAATGTCGACTGTACCTGTGAGTTTAGGCACAAAACCGCATTTCCGAAAGGAAGTCCGGGCACCATAATTCCTTTCCAAATACCCCTCAATACCTCATATCTGTTGTATCCCCACAATCCCCATGCTTCATTATCCCGGCCTTCCTTGGCCCTTTGGCCTTAAGTGATTGCTCATGCTTTCCAATGTATGCCAATCCTTCGTTTGCCCATACCGCCAGATATCTGTATTCTGCTACCCTGGAAATTTCATGGCCTTGTATTTTAAGACCCTGAACAGCTGAGCCGCTGAAAATCATCAGACCCGTCTTAACTGCGCTAAAACTGAAGCCTATAACGTCCCCTTCGTCTCGGCAATACTGAACTAGAGTTTGCTATTCTTCCAGACTCTCAACTAGCAGCACAATATCGTCTGCATACATCAAATCGGGGAGGCGCTGCTCTACCGCCCTTCCACCTAATCTATATGACAGGTTAAAACCTAGGTTACTCTCTCGTATCCTCCGTACAAAGTTTATCATATAAAGCATCAATAGCATCGGTGAGAGAGGACAGTCCTGTCTTAATCCTTTGCATACTTTGACATCCTCCGTACTTCTTATCCGTTCCCACGTAATTTCTACTTTGTTATCCCGGTATATTTCCTGTAGGAACTCTATTATCTCATAACCGCTACCTTCTTCTTTTAATATGTTCCACAGGAGTTCCCTGCTTACGTTGTCGTACGCCCCGTTTATGTCCAGGTAGGCCAAATACAAAGATCTATTTTCCACTCTAGATATTTGGATGCATTGGGTAAGCACGAACAGGCTATCATCTAAGCGCCTACCATTTCTAAAGCCGTTCTGAAGTTCTCCGAGTATCTTGTTATTTTCTACCCATGCTTGCACCTTTAATTTCAACGCCTGCATGGCTAACCTGTACATAACAGATGTTATGGTAATCGGCCTGTAGGATTTTATGTGCATCCTGTCTCCTTTGCCTTTATATATCAAATTCATTTTGCTCTGCCGCCAGCTGTCCGAAATTTGCGTATTCGTTATGACTGTTTCCAGAGCTTTTAACAACGTTTCCTTACTTTTTAGAACAAGTTGATTAATCAGCTTGATCGGAATTCCGTCTATTCCTGTAGATGTGTTTTTAGGAATATTTTTTTCTGCCTTTTTCCAGTTTAGATTGGTCAGTTCTAAGCTGCTTTGTATTCTGCTACCTTGTGTTGCTTCCTGATTTGCGGAGATTACCCTATCGTCGCTCTTAAATGACTCGGCTATAACTGATGTAACGCAGTTCACTGCGTTTTCTCCCTTTAAACAATTTCCCTCGTTATCTTGAATCCGATCCTGCTTTCTTTGATTCTTCTTCCCTAGCCAGCTTATATGGTTTTAGAATTTTCTTGCCCCGCCTCTAGAGGCATCGTGTATGTCAGCCATCCAGCGATCGGTGGACTGCCTTATTTTACTTTGTGTACGTGCCGCCATCTAGCGGGCGAGTTGTGAACAACCGCCATGCTGGTATGTGGGGTCCCATCCGCGGAACAGGCGACGAGTAGCGGAAATCGGCATTTTGGAGCTTTCGCGTGCAAATTTTTGCTTTCTGAAAGTACCTAGCTGAAAGAAAAAAAAGTTTTCAGTAGCAGCGAAGCCATTGGTCAGAAAAGACCAAAATTTATCCTCCTGCTCAGGCCTGCTGAAGGCTAGAAGCCTCATTACAATTAGTGTGTAACTTTTGTGTGGCACAGAGAGGCGGCGGCGCACCACTGGCAGTTATGGCAGCTTTCGATCTACTTTTTATTCTTAAATGATTTCTAGAGACGGCTTATCGTAACAATTTGAGGAAAGAAAGAAAGCGAATGTAGCCGTTTTATGTCACCTTTAGAAGCAATGCAAATCGCGCTAGATTTGTTGGGTCAACCGGTCATTCATATACTCTTTACTCCTTGAGCGGCTACTGCTGAAGTTCACACACTCCACTGGTGTTCTATTCTTAAGTATCCATTATCCATTTCGGATCCATTTACTCTACTCTGGCTACTTTTGCGGGGTGAGAATCAGGCAGGGTGTTCAAGCGTCCACTACCAGGCAATCGGATTTCAGCATTGCCTACATGACTCAACCACCTGTTTGCCGGTATGTGCGGGGAGTGGCGATGACTTGTCAACAGCGGGAGCTGCTATCCTGCAATTTCTCTGACTGGACGTTAGTTGCGTTTGTCTGACGCTGCCGTCATGCTGACATTAAAATACAAGATAAAATGGACAAATGATACCTATGGAATAGGAACCTTAATTTATGTCCCATAATGACCTCATTGAAAGTTGCTTTTGTCAACAATTCATCATCATCATCATCCTGACTATACCCACTGCAGGGCGAAGGCCTCTCCCATATTTCTCCACTTCCCCCGTTCTTTGCTAGCTGCGCCCCTTGACCCCTGCGAACTTCTTAATCTCATCCGCCCACCTAACTTTCTGCCGCTCCCTGCTACGCTTTCCTTCCCCTGGAATCCAGTTTGTTACCCTAAGCGACCATCGGTTATCCTCTCTTCGCACTACATGTCCTGCCCATGTCCATTTCTTCTTAATTTCCACTAGAATGTCGGTAACTTGAGTAATTTCTCTGACCCACTCTGCACGCTTCCTATCTCTTAATGTTACCCCTACCATTTTTCGTTCCATAGCCCTCTGGGTTGTCCTCAAATTAAGTAGAACTCCCTTGGTTAGCCTCCATGTTTCAGCCCCATAAATGAGTACAGGTAAGATGCAACTGTTGTATACTTTCCTCTTGAGCGATACCGGTAAGCTGCCAGTCATAATCTGCGAGTGCTTGACAAATGCGCTCCATCCCAATCTTATTCTTCTTGTTATTTCCTTTTCATGGTCCGGATCTGCGGTTACTACCTGTGCAAACTAGACATATTCGCCTGCTACTTCAAGTACTTCGCTACCTAATGTAAACTGCTGTTCCTTTCCGAGGCTGTTGAACATTACCTTAGTCTTCTGCATGTTGATTTTCAAGCCTACCTTTCTACTTTTCCTGTCTAGGTCATCAATCATTGTTTGCAGTTCATCCTCCGAGCTGCTTAGCAACGCAATGTCATCAGCAAATCGCAGATTACTGAGGTATTCTCCATCTACCCTTATCCCTAACTGCTCCCATTCCAAGTCTCTGAATACTTTCTCTAAGCAAGCTGTGAATAGTACTCGGGGGATTGTGTCTCCTTGCCTAACACCTTTCTTTAAGGGAAGTTTGTTACTTTCTTTATGCAGAACTATGGTTGCTGTGCAGCCACTATATACATCTTCCAGCACTTTCACGTACGGCTCGTCTACCCCCTGATTTCGCAATGCCTGCATTACCGCCGAGGTTTCAACAGAGTCAAATGCTTTTTCGTAATCAATGAATGCTATGTATAAGGGCTGGTTATATTCCGAGCATTTTTCTATCACCTGATTGATGGTATGGATATGATCGATAGTAGAGTACCGTTTTCGAAACCCTGCTTAATCCTTTGCTTGCTTGAAGTCTAAGGTTGTCCTGATTCTATTAGCGATTACCTTAGTAAATACCTTATACGTAACAGACAGTAAGCTGATTGGTCTGTAATTTTTAAGGTCCTTAGAGTCCCCTTTTTCTGAATGAGGATAATGTTTGCATTCTTCCATGGTTCCGGTACCGTCGATGACATCAGGCACTGCGTATACAGGGTGGCCATTTTTTCTAGCACGATATTCCCCCCGTCCTTCAGCAAATCTTTAGTTTTCTGATCCTCTCCAGCTGATTTCCCCCTTTTCATAGTTTATAATGCTTTCTTGACCTCGTCCTTCGTAACTGGTGGAACGTCTGACTGTTTTTCCCTACCGCTAATCTCATTACGGTCCTGACTACTTTGGCTACTGTAGAGATCTGTATAGAACTTCTCGGCTATTTTGACTATCTTATTATTATTCGTGATGAGGTTGCCCGCCTTGTCCCTTATCGCATACATCTGGTTTTTGCCTACGCCCAATTTCTTCTTTACCGCTTTAAGGCTTCCCCCGTTTTTTACAGCATGCTCAATTTTCTCCATGTTATACTTCCGTATATCGGCTACCTTGCGCTTATTGATTAGCTTTGATATCTCGGCCAATTCGATCCGGTCTGTTGGATTGGAAGCTTTCATACTCTGGCGTTTCTTAATCAAATCTTTAGTCTCCTTAGACAGCTTACCGTTATTCTCTCTAACTGTCCCACTTCTACCTCGCACTCAGTATTGATATCTCTGAAATTATTGTTCCTTGCGTCTAGGGTGATGTCACCATCCTCAGTTAGAGCTGAAAACCTATTCTGTAGCGAGATCCTGAACTCTTCTGCCCTCCCCCTCGCCGCTAATTCGTTGATGGGTTTCTTTCTTATTAATCTGTAACGTTCCTTCTTCAGATTTAGGCTAATTCGGGACCTCACCATCCTGTGGTCACTGCATCGCACTTTCCCGATTACCTCTACATCTTGCATAATGGCGGGGGTTGAACACATTATGAAGTCGATTTCATTTTAGTCTCCCTGTTCGGGCCTTTCCATGTCCATTTCCTGTTCTTCCGTTTGCTGAAGAAGGTATTCATGATTTGTAAGTTATTGCGCTCTGCAAATTCAACTAGTAACTCCCCCCTGCTATTCCTAGAACCAATGCCATAGTCACCTACCGTCTTGTCTCCTGCCTGCTTTTTCCCTACCTTGGCATTGAAGTCGCCCATTAGTACAGTATACTGCGACTTTACTTTTCGCAATGCCGGTTCTACATCTTCGTAGAAGCTTTCAACTGCCTGGTCATCATAATTACATGTAGGTGCATAGGCCTGTACAACCTTCAGTTTATACCGCTTATTAAGCCTAATTACGATGCCTGCAACCCTCTCATTAATACTATAGAATTCATCTGTATTACCCGCTATATACTTATTGACAAGGAAACCTACTCCTAGTTGTTGCCTCTCTGGTAAACCTCGATAACACAGTACATGCCCATCCTTTAGTACAGCATATGCCTCGTGCGGCCTCCTTTTCTCACTAAGCCCTATGACATCCCATTTCATGCCCTCTAGTTCCTCTAACAGCACTGCTAAACTAGCTTCACTAGCTAGGGTTCTAGCGTTAAACGTTGCCAGGGTTAGTTTCCAATGGCGGCCTGTCCAGCGGAGCCAGGCATTCTTAGCACCCCCTGCTGCGTAACAGGACTGACCGCCGCCGTGGTCAGTTGTTCCGCAGCCGCTGGTGACTGAGGGCCGGGGTTTTATGGAGCTTCTCATAGGAGGTAGCGGCCAATTACTGCACCAGGGTGGCCAACTCCTGTTCTGGTGAGGGAGTGCATTGCCGGAGGTGTTCAACGGCATCAGATCGCACCCCAAACCTGTTTATGCAATTCCATCAACACGCGGATTGTTTTTTTTCTTCCGGTGGAGAAATGCGCGGCATCGGGATCTGAACCCCGGGCCTCTTGCATGCGAGGCGGATGTTTTACCGCTACGCCACCGCTGCACGTCAACAATTATATATATATTATATAGTCTAAGATTGGACTATATAATGGACTGGACAACAATTATATAGTCGATTTTTCGTCGCAAGGTTTGCTTACTGCAAGCAATCGCTGTTATTCCTATGATCATATTCCCATTTATTATCGGCAGCAAAATCTTACGAAATGCGTGTTTTCAAAAAACAAAATATTTTAGCGCTGTTTCACTAAATACGTTGACAACCAATTTATTAGTATACCGTTGTCCTCAAGTAGGACAGGTTCTTTCATGCTTGCATTAACCGCAGGTGACTGAATCGAAATAGTTCTTTACCTGGCGGCATCTCGTAAATATTTGCCGCAAGGAATATCATCCTCTTGTTGCCCAAACTCTGCTGTTGTTGCACGGGTATTCAGTTTTTCCGGTCCCTACTCTACAAACACAGTGTTCGGAACTCGCACGAAAGGCTGCCAAAGCGAAACATTTCGGCTGGGGCTTGAAATTCAGAAGCTGCTCGGCTTCGCCCAATTGAGTGAGTTGCAAGTGGAACAGTGTAGAGCAACACACGCGCATACCACCGCTTTTAATCTTATATTCTGTTAATCATCTCCTTTTGGTTATTATTTTTTTGTTAATGCAAACAACTGTGTAAAAAAAAAAGATTGCGTTAACCGCGGTAGCTTTTAGCAGCTAAACTGCGGCCGGCGGAAATGAAACGATAAGGGAAGTGAAGGAAAGAAAGGGGTGAAAGAAGAAAGAACAGGGAAAGAAAGCACGTCGCTCACATCAGCTAATCGGCTTAGATACTTTGCGGCTATTCAAAACACTCTGTGTGCAAAAGACTGCAACGTGTGCCCTTTCTCCGTAGAATGCCCTGCCGCCCCCACTGCTATCCCCGTGTCCCCACATACCAGACAGGAAGAGCCGCGCAGCGCGTTCCGGTTCGAGGCTATTTTCCTCCTAGCCACGAAAACGGTCTATATGACAGGTTAAAACCTAGGCTACTTTCTTGTATCCTCCGTTCCAGGTTTATCATATAAAGCATGAACAGCACCGGTGATAGAGGACAACCTTGTCTTAATCCTTTGCATACTTTGACATCCTCCGTACTTCTTATCCCTTCCCACGTAATTTCTACTTTATTATCCCGGTATATTTCCTGTAGGAACTCTATTATCTCATAACCGCTACCTTCTTCTTTTAATATGTTCCACAGGAGTTCTCTGCTTACGTTGTCGTACGCCCCGTTTATGTCCAGGAAGGCCAAATACAAAGGTCTATTTTCCACTCTAGATATTTAGATGCATTGGGTAAGCACGAACCGACTATCATCTAAGCACCTACCATTTCTAAAGCCGTTCTGAAGTTCTCCGACGAAGTTGCGCGAGCGCCGCCGCGGATCCCTCGATGCAAAAGAGAAATGCTGCAGCGAGCAGAAATAACCGCAGAGCGAGCTATACGTGAGAGATGCCATGCGCCCCCTTGTGTTAAAATCGCGAAAGGGTTTATTCCAACGCTACTGGGCTAAATGCAGAAAGCATATAAGTCGCACAAGCATTTAGCATGCTCGAATAAACGAAGATAGATCGGAATGCCCACTCGGATACCAGGGGGACGTTTCTTTTTTTTTTTTTATACGCATTTCACTTCAGGGAAAAACACATAAATTACGATTCGATAGTAGGTGCAGCGGTTGCGTAGCGGTAGAACATCCGCCTCGCATGCAAGAGGACCGGGGTTCAAATCCCGGTGCCGCGCAATTCTCCACCGGATGAAAAAAAAAAAATCCGCGTGTCGATGGAACTGCATAGACAGGTTTGTGGTGCGACCTGATGCCGGTGAACACCTCCGGCAACGCACTCCCTCACCAGAACAGGAGTTGGCCACCCTGGTGCAGTATTGGCCGCAACCTCTCATGATAAGCTCCACATGGGCGATGCCTTCGCCCTGCAGTGGATATAGTCAGGCTGGTGATGATGATGATGAGTAGGTCGTATACTCGCAAAAAAGCGAGATTTCGTGCTTGATTAAACGTTTATGTTTACGATAATCACATTTCTGCGACCAAACTGCCGCAAACCTCGTCGGTCATGGCCGCCGCTCAAACCGGAACTGCAAGCTTTCCGTGCTCCTATTGGCTCACGTCCGCAGCAGTTTCCGGTTCATGAGGACGCTGCGCCGCCCACGCGTAATATCTCGCAGGGCCAGATCGGCGGCAGCACGCCTTGTTTTTTCCTACGCCGGGCATCAAGCACGCGCCGTCGGGCGAAAAATGCCGGCTGCACGCGGCAAAACCTATTTCGGGCTTCACGTTCCGCTAAGCTATGAGCCCCGCAGCCGAAAGTTGCGCGAGTAAAGCCATTAAGCGCAGTACGTGCAACGCCCGATTGAGCGTAGTAAAGCGAAGTGCTGTGCTGCCCGGCCTATAAGGGAACAGTGGAGTCACGCTGAAACGAATATGCATCACGCTTTCTTTTATTGTGCTAAAATTCGAAATAAGAATATCATTTTTAAATCTTGTCTATCCTTTAACATTACTGATCCTTATAACCTAATAGTGGTATATAGAAAAAAAAAGCTTTTGCTCTTTTGTTTCACACTCAAGGCTGCAATACTACGCTTTGTCAACGCTCGCTCGCTGTTAGTGCCCCTCGGTAACACAGCCTACTAAATTTTCAATGCGCGGTCATGCGTTCCGACGCGGTTGTTAAAGATTATTACCAATAACTCCTATTTGCAAGAGCCGCTTTGCGAGGCGTGCCTGAAACTAGGTGTTCCCTGTGGTGATTCAATTTTCCGCAATGAGGCGCTCGCATAGCTCGACTACTTTGACAGCCATGTGGTGCGGACGCGTGTTCCTTCGTTCCTCCGATTGCACGTGGCTACCGGAAACGGACGGACTGGCGACAGCGGGAGCTTCCGACGCATCAAACAGATGAGGTCTTTCTTTTATTAACTTTTTTTCGCTTTCAGCTAGTTAGGTTAGGTGCAGCCTAAAGAATAGATTTTAGCTCTTTGTCCTAGCGTCCTGGTTTTTCGTACCAACAGCTAGGTTTTCTCGGCGTTCATTTTTTAAAATATTGTGTTTAGATAAATTTTTTTTTCTAGGCTATTGGCTTTCGCAGAATTGATTTTAACGCGTGTTTGCTAGCCGTTTCTTGTGTCTTCTTTTGGCAGTTTGTATGTTCTGAGAATTCGTAATAGATATAGTTCAGTGGATACATGCTTGAGATGTGCAATCAAACGAAGGTAAAGTGTACTCAGTGTGAGGCGCAGGTTAATCTCAAGGAAACGCGTTTTGACTCTGTAGGCGAAGCGGAAGGCAGCGACTTTTTGTGTCGGTGTTGCGTGCTGAGTGCGCGCTTAGATAGATTTGATCAACAAAGGGGCAGTTTAGTGTCTCGTGTGGATGATTTAGAAAATAAAGTACGTTTGTTAAGGGCAGAAAATTAGAAACTGCTTGTACAGCTTCCTCAAATGGAAAACAAAAGGCCGACTTTTTCCTTGGAACCAACGAGGACGAACATTCCAGTGCGGGCCACGTGGCCGGACCAGCACTGGCGTGGAAGGCGTAAGCGAAGTAGGTCAGGCGGATTTTGTCCTTGGAAACAACGAGGACGAACATTCCAGTGCGGGCAACGTGGCTGGGACTAGCACTGGCATGGAAGGCGTAAGCAAAGTCGGTCAGGCGGAGTTTGTCCTTGGAAACAACGAGGACGAACATTCCAGTGCGGGCAACGTGGCTGGGACCAGCGCTGGCATGGAAGGCGTAAGCAAAGTAGGTCAGACGGATTTTGTCCTCGGAAACAACGAGGACGAACATTCCAGTGCGGGCAACGTGGCTGGGACCAGCACTGGCATGGAAGGCATAAGCAAAGTCGGTCAGGCGATCCGAACCGACAGAGCTATTTAGAAGCAGCTACTAAGCCGGAAAAAAAAGAAAGAAGTAAGGAAGAATGAAAATCCCAGAGAGAAGGACACAGATAACCGAAAGCAGGAGCCGACAGTTGGGAGAGGGAGAGAGAAAGCCCAGGTGCTTATCGCCAGAGATTCTAACATGAGCAGGTGCAAGAGAGATATCTTGGAACGTCTAAAGGATGATAAGCGAGTGTTAGTTGGAGCCTTCCCAGGGAACACAATGAGGGCAGTGCTGAAAGAAAGTAAAAATAGGCTGTTGAAAAATTCCGCACAGCTCAGAATGGTGATAGTAGCCGCGGGGTTAAACGATGTTCTAAATCGTGACGCTGCAGGAGTGGTAGAAAGTTTAGCTATTGAGGTTGACGATTTCAGGGAGATAGCACAGCAAGCGCAGATAGTTGTACGCACAGTACAGGAAGTGCTAGGATTGAACCGAAAGATGGAAAAGGACGTGGTGACAGTTAATCAGGACTTAAGGAAGTTAAGCCTGGAGAAGCGTTTCGAAGTGGTTGAGGTAAACAGGGAGGTGCATAAAGCAGGTTTTGGTAGGGTTTTTCAGTGAGTTTGCATTCATTTTAACAGAAGGGTGGGAGCAGAGATCGGCTGGCGCCTGGCAGGCAGGGCTGTAGCTTTTTTAGGGGGTCCACGAGGACTCCGTCTGGCATTTTAGTAGCGACATGACAATGTGACACAGGCCTGAAGCGCCCAAGCAGAGACTATACGCACAGGAATTGTCAAGTGTTTTTTGCACTGCAGCCGACTCCGACTGCGACGAGGACTCCGAGGGTCGCCGGAGAAGGGGTAGGCAGCGAACGCGATGGTAAGATGGCATTCTCGAGGCATTGCAGATGAAGCTATGTGATGTTAAGAAGATAGTGAGAGACCGGAAAGCGTGGCGTGACATGGTCCATAGGGTCACGAAGAGTCGGACACGACTGAACGCCTGAACTGAACTGAACTGAGGACTCCGTGCACTGAGGTAGTTAGAAGTGAAGCAAAAGAAAGTGTAATAATGGAGTCTGAGACCCCAAAAATGGCAAGGAGGAGGTCGGGAAAGAAAAGTGCAAAAAAGAAATTTAACACTAGGATCAGCTACATAAACATGCAAGGAGGTAGAAAAAGAGCGAAATGGCTAGAGATAGACCAGCAGTTGAAGGATGACAAAATAGGTGTGTACGCTCTTTGCCAGATTCATCTCAGGGATCTAGAAGATCCGCCGTTTATAGAAGGCTACGTCTAGGAAGGATGCTCCAGAACGAGAACGGAAAAAAAAGGGTGGAGAGGTAGGTATGTTGATACACCAGGGAACAAATTGGCAAAGAATTCAATCATCTTGTAAAGAACATATCTGGGTATCAGGAACAATTGCCGGCATAAGGACATGGCTAGGGGTAGTTTATTTAGGAATAGGACACCAATGCAGGCAAGAAATCAAGGATCTTGTTGACTGTCTCAGTGACGATATAAGCCAGTTTGGAGACGGGGCCAATATTATTCTGCTGGCGAACATGAACGGTCACATCGACGATCTGGTAGATGCACGGACTGTAACGGGAAGCTAATGCTAGATTTTTGTTAGCAACACGATGTAGTTAATAGTAAATAGAGAAACAAAATGTGAAGGCCAAATCACGTTGGAATTCCGTAACAGGCAGACGACCATTGACTACTGTTTAATGTTGCAGGAAATCTATAGCAAGGTCACAAAAATGGAAATAGACGAAAAAGGGGAATGTAGTCTGGAAGTGATCATAAATGTATTAGTCTGCAGATGGAACCTTTGATGAAAAGAGAAATGGAACTTAGACAAAAAGTAAACGCAAAATTAAACGACGAGGGAAGCTATTGAACAACGACGGGCTTCCTGTTACCCTGGGGGAACAGCCAACAGGCCACCGAACCAGTCGCCGGCTCAACCTGAACACGGTCTGCTGCCGGACACCATTCGATATCGGAAGGCATCGACGCTGAAAATGTCCCAGCCTACAGCACCGGTTGTTTTCGTTCAACCCCGTAAGCCCCCCTGCTTCCATGGATGACCAGACGAAGATGCAGTAGACTGGATGTACCTTTTCGACCGTGTGGCAGAATTCAACGGCTAGAACGACGTCGCGAAACTCAGGCAAGTCTACTTTGTTCTTAAAGGACGTGCCCGAGTTTGGTTCGAAAATAATGAGGCAGCTATGAAGGATTGGGAGGTTTTCAAGGAAGTGTTTTTGACTGCCTTTTCAAGCGTCTTCCGAAAGGAAAGGGCCCAGGCCCTCCTTAAGTCAAGACTTCAACTTCCTAACGAGTCTGTCCTGGCGTACGTTGAGGAGATGGAGCGCTTTATTCGCCGCGCCGACCCTAACATGACCGAAAGTGAGAGAGTCAAAGTTTTATAGCGAGGCGTTAAGAATCGCTTTTTGCAAGTCTTGTCCGAAATCCGCCAAAAACTGTGGCAGAATTTGAGACGGAAGCGTCTGCCATCGAGAAGAGGTTGGACACCCAGATGCGCTTCTACGAGCGACCACTTCAGCCGGACTACTCAAGCTACTACCCCAGCGCATCTGCGAGCGGAGAGAACCTTCGGGACCCCATACTGGAGGGCGTGCGAGAGGAGCTCCGCCGATTGATGCCATCATTGCAACAACCCCAGGTGGCCACGCTCACGGACGTTGTCCGTGAAGAAGTCCAGCAGGCGCTGGGCGTTCCTCAAGCGACGGCTGCGACTGTTGCAGCACAAGAGGCAACAGCGATGAACTACGCTGCTGCATTATGTCGCCCTGCGCGCCGACGTGATGACTTTCCGAGCCCTCGCCGCTGCCATCCTGTTCCTGAAAACCGCCCCTTGGCCCCAGATAGTGCGGCGCCTGGAGGACAGCAAACAACCGGCCATTATGCTTCCACTGCGGTGAGGCCGGACACATTCTGCGCCACTGCCCGTACCGACGAATCGGTCTCCGCGGATTTGCAGTCGACGCTCCACGACCACGCCCAGGTGAACAACCGCAAGAGATCGACAACTATCTGCGTAGCGGTGAGATTGCGCCACCAAGCCGTCGGTTCAGGTCTCCATCTCCGTACAGGGCCCGCTTCCCGTCGCCAGGCCGTAACTACTATGAAAGTGTGCGCGGAAGATCTCCAAGCCCGCGCAGGGGAAACTAAATAGAGCACCATTTGGAGGGGAGGTTGCTCAACGGCGAAAAGACGAACATCCTCCGCTGCCGACGACCACTAACGACGACGCAGCCATTTCACCGCCAGTCCACACAACAACATCGACGACAACACGACCAGAGTGCAAGCCGACACCGCCGCCCAGCGAAGTAACAATGGCATGCCACGGCCATGACCTGAAGAAACGAAGGAGCCGAGATCGGACACCAAGGCCCACGTGCAAAGCGAGGACGTGAACAAGTGACCTTGAAGTTGATATCGATCCAGCGAAGTAACAATGGCATGCCACGGCCATGACCTGAAGAAACGAAGGAGCCGAGATCGGACACCAAGGCCCACGTGCAAAGCGAGGACGCGAACAAGTGACCTTGAAGTTGATATCGACGGTCGCAGAGTCACTGCCCTAGTAGACACCGGAGCGGACTGTTCAGTCATAATTGGACTGTTGGCCTCTTAGCTCAGGAAAGTTACCACCGCTTGGGATGGCCCGCTGATTCGCACCGCAGGTGGCAACGTGATTACTCCATTGGGACGATACACTGCAAGAATAACCGTAAATGGGCGTACTTACCCCACCAGCTTTGTGGTCTTGTAGCCGTGCTCCCGCGACGTGATTTTAGGCATGGACTTCCTAAATGAAAATAGGGCTATCATCGACCTCCGATCCAAGCTCATCAAGCTCTCTGCAGGCAAAGCCTTTCCTGCTACGACGACGTCGATGCAACACATCGCTCTAAACGTCCTCGATGAAGAACTGACCGTCCCGCCCCGATCAAGCATCGCAGTCTGCGTAGGTAGCGCAAACATCGAAACCGCTGCAGGCATCGTCGAAAGAAATATCCAATTGCTCTTAGAACAAGGTGATGGCATCGCAAGAGGCATCGCGAAATTCCGGAGAGGTCAAGCTCAAGTGCTGGTAACAAACTTCACCGAAGAATACCGGCATCTCAACAAGGGCACGAAGATCGCTTTTCTCGACGAATTAGCTGACCTCAAAGACGTTTTCGCCCTCCGTGACCAACCACTGGAAGACGCACCGGACCAATTCCGTCAGCCCAAATTTGACATCAACCCGGCATTGACCCACAGCAGGAAAGACCAGATTCGCAGTTTTCTTCACCGCTACAGGGAGTGCTTCTCATCATCATCGAAGGTACGACAAACGCCACTGGCAAAGCACCGCATTATAATGGAAAAACACGCCCGGCCTCTGCGCCAAACCCTAATCGTGTATCGCCGCGAGAACGCCAGGCCATTCGAGATGAAGTTGAGGAAATGCTGCGTGATGACGTAATTTAGCCATCGAACAGCCCCTAGGCGGCACAAGTCTTTTTGGTGAAAAAGAAAGACTGCACACTTCGCTTCTGCGTTGATTACCGTCGCTTGGATAGCATAACGAAGAAGGATGTCTACCCGCTTCCCCGCATCGACGACACTCTCGTCGGCTCTGCAATGCAAGGTACTTCTCATCGATGGACCTGAAGAGCGGATATTGACAAATTGAGGTCGACGAATGAGATCGCGAGAAGACCGCATTTATAACACCGGACGGTCTTTTTGAGTTCAAGGTGATGACATTTGGCCTCTTCTCCGCACCAGCCACATTTCAACGAGTAATGGACACAGTCCTAGCAGGCTTGAAGTGGCAAATTTGTTTGGTATATTTGGACGACATTGTTGTCTTCTCATCAAACTTTGAGGACCACCTAAAACGACTACAGACAGTGCTGGAAGCCATCAAATCATCGGGACTAACGCTAAAAGCAGAGAAGTGTCACTTCGCCTACGAAGAACTCCTGTTCCTAGGTCACATCGTTAGCAAGGACGGTATTCGCCCAGACCCGGAGAAAACAGCTGCAATCGCACAATTCCCACCGCCTGCCGACAAGAAAGCTGTGCGCCGATTCCTTGGGCTGTGCGCTTATTATGGACGATTTGTCAGAAAGTTTTCGCGGATCGCCGAACCGTTGACGCAGCTTACAAAGGCTGACGTACCTTTTAAATGGAAAGCGCCGCAAGGAGAAGCCTTCGACGAACTTAAGCGCCGCCTGCAATTCCCTCCTGTACTTGTCCACTTTGATGAAAACGCCGAGACCGAAATTCACACCGACGCGAGCAGTGTGGGCCTAGGAGCCGTTCTCGTCCAGAAGAGTGCTGGACAGGAGAAAGTAATCGCCTACGCTAGCAGTTCGCTCACAAAAGCCGAAGTCAATTACTCGACGACCGAGAAGGAGTGCCTTGCGATCATCTGGGCCACTTCTAAGTTTCATCGTTACCTATACGGCCAACTATTCAAGGTGGTAAGCGACCATCACGCGCTTTGCTGGCTGGATAATTCGAAAGATCCCTCCGGCCGCCTTGCCAGGTGGAGCCTACGACTTCAAGAATTTGACTTGACTGTAGTCGATAAGTCGGGCAGGAAGCATTCCGATGCAGACTGCTTATCACGCGCTCCCGCCGACGCTCCCCCCAAGGACGATGACGACGACGCTTTTTGGGACCGGTAAGCGCCAGCAGGTTCGCAGAACAACAGCGATCAGACCCTGAGCTGAAAGCGCTAGCCGATTACTTGGAAGGAAAGACCGCTTCCCCTCCTGGTGTGTTCAGGCGACATTTCTCATCGTTCACGTTAAGCAATGGCCTCCTCGTGAAGAAGAGCTTCACACCCAACAGGACTGCGCAACGTCTTGTAGTGCCTAAAAACCTCCTGCAGGAAATTCTGCAGGCTTTGCATAATGAGCCCGCAGCAGGCCACCTACGATTTGCACGCACGTTGCGTCGAATCCAGAAGACGTGCCCGCGACTGCCTGCCGAAGTTGCCCACTACGAGAAGACATGTTGTGAGTGCCAACGACGCAGACGCCGCCTATCAGAGCAGCAGGACTACTACATCCAATTCCGCCCCCAGACCTGCCCTTTCAACAAATTGGGATGGATCTCCTCGGCCCCTTCCCAGCTTCGCCTATGGGTAACAAGTGGATCATCGTGGCCACTGACTACCTTACCCGTTACGCCGAAGCACACACCCTACCAAATGGTACCGCGGCAGAAGTCGCCAAATTTTTTGTCGAACAAATACTCTTGCGGCACGCCGCCCAAGAAGCGCTCATCACGGACAGGGGAATGGCGTTTACGGCAGAATTGACGCCAGCCATCCTGGAATACAGTCATACAAGCCATCGACGAACAACTGCGCACCATCCCCAGACCAATGGTCTTACGGAGCGCCTGAATAAAATGATCGCGGACATGATCTCCATATACGTCGACGTTGAACAGAAGTCCTGGACCGCCATCTTACCGTTCGTGATCTTCGCGTATAACACAGTAGTACAGGTAACAACCACAGCGACCCCGTTTAAGCTTGTGTACGGCAGGGAGCCCACGACCATGCTCGGCGCAATGCTGCCGCACGTAACCAACGAGGACAACCTTGACGTCGCCGCCTACCTGCAGCGTGCAGAGGAAGCCCGACGACTCGCACGGCTGCGTTTTAAAGACCAACAGCGCATCGACAGCCGACGATACACTTACGACGACGCCACGCAGAGTGCAATCCAGGAGACCGAGTGTGGGATTGGACACCAGTTCGCCTTCGCGGATTAAGTGAAAAGTTGTTGCGTCGATACATTGGGCCGTACAAAATCATTCGCCGCGTCGTACCACTGGACTATGAAGTCATTCCTGACGGAATGTCAGCATCACAACGGCGACGCGCATGCCCAGAAAGGGTACATGTTTTACGACTGAAGCCATATTACGCGCGTTAAAGAATGGGCGGTGTTTAAACTTTGCAGTGTTTATGTTTAAGTTGCTTTGTTTTGAAACATCGAGGCGATTTTTTTTTAAGGCGGGAGTAATGCCTCGAAACCTTCAAAGCTGTATGTGTTGTTTTTTAACAGCCGCCGGCATAAAAGCTTATCACTCTGATTCTGGATCGCGCATCAGTTCCGTAATCTTTGTTTGTTAATGCTCGATGTCGCTAGTCACATCTTTATCAGTTTCGTTGTAGCGCATGATGCACCGAGATCTATCTCGAAGATTCCGGCCACTCGTGTGTTCTTCCACAATGTTCCAACCCGTGCTGGTAGCTGTTTGCGACGTCATCCAGATTTTTCTGAGCAGCCTTTAAATTGAGGGTAGACGAATGTGACGGGCATTCTTTGTTCCACGATCGACCAGCACGTTTGTTGCTATCGCCGCCGCCAAGTTGCTTAGTTTTTTCGCAGGTGCAAGTCAGCCCCATAAAGAGTTAATTTCAGTACCATCAAGCCTGTGTCTTCTTATGGTGTCAACGGTCTTGTCACCACTACGTGACAGCTTAGAACTGACCAATCTAAACCGGAAAAAGGCAGAAAAAATATTCCTAAAAACACATCTAGAGGAATAGATGAACTTAATGAACTTGGATCAAAAAGTTAGGAAACGCTGTTAAAAGCTCTGGAAGCAGTCGTAACGAATAAGCAAATTCCAGAAAGCTGGCGGCAGAGTAAAATCAGTTTGATTCATAAAGGCAAATGAGAAAGGAAGCACATAAAATCCTACAGGCCGATTACCATAACATCTGTTATGTACAGGCTGGCCATGCAGGCGGTGAAATTAAAGGTGCAAGCATGTGTAGAAAGTAACAAGATACTCGGTGAACTTCAGAACGGCTTTAGAAATGGTAGGCGCTTAGATGATAGCCTGTTCGTGCTTATCCAATGCATCGAAATATCTAGAGGGGAAAATAGACCTTTGTATTTGGCCTTCCTGGACATAAACGGGGCGTACGAGAACGCAAACAGGGAATTCCTGTGGAACATAATAAAAGAAGAGGTATCAGTTATGAGATAATAGAGTTCCTACAGGAAATATACCGGGATAACGAAGTAGAAATTACATGGGAAGGGATAAGAAGTACGGAAGATGTCAAAGTATGCAAAGGATTAAGACAGGACTGTCCTCTCTCACCGATGCTATTGATGCTTTATATGATAAACTTTGTACGGAGGATACAAGACAGTAACCTAGGTTTTAACCTGTCATATAGATTAGGTGGAAAGGCGGTAGAGCAGCGCCTCCCCGGTTTGATGTATGCAGACGATATTGTGCTACTAGCTGAGAGTCTGGAAGGATTGCAAACTCTAGTTAAGTATTGCGGAGACACAGGGGACGCTGTAGGCTTCAATTTTAGTGCAGTTACTTCGGGTCTGATGGTTTTCAACGGCTGAACTGATCAGGGTCTTAAAATACAAGGCCATGAAATACCCAGAGTAGCAGAATATAAATATCAGGGGGTATGGGTAAACGAAGGATTGGCATACATTGGAAAGCATTAGCAATCACTTAAGGCCAAAGGGCGAAGAAATGCCGGGATAATGAAGCATAGGGCATTGTGGAGATACAACAGATATGAGATTTTGAGGGGTATTTGGAAAGGAATTATGGTGCCCGGACTTACTTTCGGAAATGCGGTTTTGTGCCTAAAATCAGAGGTACAGTCGGCATTAGAAATAAATCAGAGAGCTGTTGGACGATTAGCACTAGGTTCCCACGGCAAAACCACAATTGAGGCGGTACAGGGAGATATGAGCTGGGCATCTTTCGATGTATGGGAAGCTCGGAGTAAATTATTAGATGAGGAATGCCTGAGAAAATTAGACAGTAACAGATGGGCAGCTAAAGTATTTAAATTCAGTTCAGTTCAGTCGTTCAGTCGTGTCCGACTCTTCGTGACCCTATGGACCATGTCACGCCACGCTTTCCGGTCTCTCACTATCTTCCTAACATCACATAACTTCATCTGCAGTGCCTCGAGGATGACATCTAACCATCGCGTTCGCTGCCTACCCCTTCTCCGGCGACCCTCAACCTTTCCCAACATCAAATCTTTCTCCAGCGACTCCTCTCTTCTCATCAGATGACCAATGTAGCTGAGCTTTAACTTTAGAACTTTACTCTCCAATGAGCAGTCAGGGTTTATGGTCGACAATATCGACTGATTTGATCTTCTGGCAGTCCAAAGAACTCTCAAGAGTCTTCGCCAGCACCACAATTTAAACGCGTCAATTCTTCGGCGGTCAGCCTTTTTCACAGTCCAACTCTCGCATCCATACATCACAACTGAACAGACCATAGCACGAGTTATACGGATCTTGGTTGGCAGACTAATGTCTCTGCTCTTTACTAGGCGGTCAAGGCTAACCATTGTTCTCTTTCCCGGAAGCAGGCGTCACCTAATTTCACGGCTGCAGTCTCCTTCCGAGGTAATCTTGGAGCCCAAGAAGAGAAAATCTGTCACAGCTTCCACTTCTTGTCCATTGATGCTCCAGGACTTGATAGGGCAAGACGCCATGATGTGTTCAGTTTAAGCCCAAACTTCTCACTCTCTTCTTGCACGCGCATCAGAAGTCTCTTGAGTTTCACTTCACTTTCTGCCATTAAAGTGGTATCATCCGCATATCTAAGGTTGTTGATACGTTTTCCAGCAATCTTCACTCCAGCTGAAGACTCGTCCAGACCGGCCTTCCTCATGATGCACTCTGCATATAGGTTAAATAGGCAGGGCGACAGTATGCAGCCTTGCCTTACTCCTTTCTCAATCGGAAACCAATCAGTAAGACCATGCCCAGTTCTGACTGTGGCCTCTTGTCCTTCATAAAGGTTCCTGAGGAGACAGATGAGGTGAATTGGAACTCCCATCTCTTGGAGAGCTTGCAACAATCTGCTGTGATCTACGCAGTCAAACGCTTTCGCATAATCAATAAAGCAGAAGTAGATGGGTTTCTGTAACTCTCTTGCTTTTTCCATGATCAAGCGAAGGTTGGCAGTTTGGTCTCTAGTTCCTCTGCCCTTGCGAAACCCAGCTTGCACGTCCGGAAGCTATTTAAATACCTGTACTTAAAAAGCGTTCACTCAAAATGGAGGAAAAGAACTGAGAAACTAACTAATAAGTATGCTAGTCACAAGGACGGAGAAATAAAGAGCATTAAGCAACAGGTGGCAAACACAGAAGGTAAAAACTGAATAAATTCGATGGAGAAGAAACAGAGTGTGGAATTATACCGAAAGTGGAAAGTGCAGATCAGGAAGAAAGCTTTCTTTGATAACTCAAGAGGCAGTGCCCTACTTTTTGAAGCAAGATCAGGGTGCCTTAGGACACGCAGCTACAAAAACAAGTTTAACAATGAAGATGACGCATGTGCTGTATGTGGAAACTCCATTGAAACAATTTACCATATTATACTCGAATATAATGGTATCCATCCGGAAGTTGATGCAGGCGCAGTAACTGTTCCTGAAGCTCCGGGGTTAAAGATAACAGTAGCCGGGTGAATAAACCGGCGGTGGAAACTAGCAAAAAACGACTGGAAGATTGGTGGCTTAAAAGCTGAGAAGTGACATAATGTTAGTAATGTAGAAACAAAAATTTAATAAATAGAATGATGGTTTAGTTAATCAATCGAAATCAATAATTACGATATAGGGAGAAAAATGACCATGATTTCTACTGCTATCACGCCGTTTCAAAGGGGATGCTCCTATATTCCATCCATCCATCCTATTTCATGCGCCGCGGTTTGACACACATGGTGAACTGCGCTGGCCATTCTTGTTATGCAATTCGCGCGCATTATGCAGATAAACGCTTCACTGAATGCTTCATAATGACATGCACCTGATTTTGTCGCCTGACGCGTAGTGGTGCTTGCAACCTTATCTTGCGCCCACAAACGCGGGCTGCCCAATGCCCGGTGGAATAGGCGGTACGGAAGCACCGCGAGGCGCATTCACTTAGCTTGCCAAGCGCGGTTTGGCTGAAAGGAGCAGAATCAGCACAGGAGGGACTAATTACTACTGTTTGACATGGCACAAGTGCTGATGCATATGTATAGATGCATATATTGTGAGCCTTCCGTGGATGTTCCTTAATTTGTACATGCCATGATCTTCCTCTTTCATTCGTACATACCATCATCTGGTACATCTGGTCAGCCATGACGGTATTCGTCCAGATCCTGAAAAAATAATCGCGGTCTTGAACTTTGCTCGTCCACAACGGACTACAGATTCGCGCAGTTTCCTCGGCCTCGCGTCCTATTTCCGGCGTTTTATAAGGCATTTTGCAACTATTGCTGCACCACTTCATGAGCTACTAAAAGCACGCAGCCCTTTCGTGTGGACTGAGCAGTGCGAAACTGCTTTTAATGACCTCAAGCACGCCCTCACATCAGATCCTGTTCTTGGCCACTTCAGTGACAGCGCTCCAACTATCCTGCACACCGATGCCAGTGGTCACGCTCTTGGCGCTGTACTTCTGCAGCGTGATGCAACATCGCGTGAGAAAGTGATTGCCTTTGCCAGTCGGACTCTCACTCCAGCTGAGAAAAACTACACCATTACCGAGCAGGAGTGTCTTACTGTCGTCTGGGCTGTACAAAAATTTCGCCCTTACCTATACGGTCGGCACTTCACAGTTGTGACCGACCACCATGCTCTTTGCTGGTTGTCTTCACTAAAAAATTTGACAGGCAGACTTGGCCGCTGGATTCTACGCCTGCAAGAATACCATTTCGACGTCACTTATAAATCTGGTCGCCAACACCAAGACGCCGACGCTCTCTCTCGTTGTCCCCTTTCGGAATCCACTTGCTGCTTTTCTTCCCAATTCATTTCCACCTCTGATCAGAGCCGACCGTCTCTTTGCCCGACTTATATCACAACCGTTTGTTTTGACGACTCTGAGAACAAGCACGCTCTCCGCTCACAGCAATTAGCCGATGCCTACTGCCGTCCTATCATCGACCGCCTTATCGGCGCTTCCGACCCTCCCAATGCTAGGCTTTGCCGACAGCTTCGCAATTTCAAGCTCGAAGATGGCATCTTACTCCGCTACGTGTATTGCCGTGATGGAACTCGCTGGATCCCAGTCGCGCCGCGTGTGCTTCGCCCACGTATACTGGCGGCTCTCCACGATGACGCTACTGCAGGTCACCTTGGTTTTGACAAAACCTACGGCCGCGTGAGAAAACGATTCTTTTGGCCTGGCTTATCTTGCACCGTTTCCAAATACGTCGCATCCTGCCCTCTGTGCCAACGTCACAAACGGCTGACATCTTCGCCCGCTGGCCTTCTACAACCTCTTCCTTGTCCCACCACGCCATTCGACGTAGTCGGCATCGACTTATATGGTCCCCTACCTCTGTCCTATGGGGGTAACCATTGGATTATAACAGCTGTCGACCACCTCACACGCTACGCTGAGACAGCACCTGTACCGACTGGTTCTGCTGAAGAAGTAGCAAATTTCTTTTTGCGATCAATTGTATTGCGTCATGGCGCTCCTCGGGTGCTCCTAAGTGACCGCGGTACAGCCTTCTTATCGAAAGTCGTTGCCGAAGTTCTTCACGCCTCATCCACCCTTCATAAGACAACCTCAAGCTACCATCCCCAGACTAACGGTCTGACTGAGCGATCTCATCGCACCTTGTCGGACATGATATCAATGTACATCTCACCAGATCATCGAAATTGGGACACTATTCTACCATTTCTCACATTCGCCTATAATACAGCAGTACAGCGAACTACCGGTTACTCTCCATTTTTCCTTGTTCACGGCCGTCCTCCCACTACAATTCTCGACGCTTCCTTCTTCTCTACGCCCGACTACTCCACATCAGTACCTACCCATTTTTTAGCTCGTGTGGCCAGATGCCGTCATCTTGCCCGCCTCAACACGGCAGCGTGCCAGGAAGTCCGCAAAACTCGCTATGATTCTACACATCGAGTGGTCTCTTTTCGTTCTGGTGACGAAGTACTGCTTTACACACCATTGCGCAGCCCTGGCCTTAGTGACAAATTCCACCACCGCTACGTAGGTCCCTATGAGGTCATAAGCCAAACTTCTCCAGTGAACTACAAAGTGATGCCTGTTGATCCCCCAGCTGATCGACGCCACCGTGGAACTGAAATTGTTCATGTGTCTCGCCTGAAACCGTTTGTGCGCCGCGATGCATCGGTTAGGTAGGAGCGGCCAGGCTGGCCGCTTCCGACCCCCCGGGCAGATTGTGTGAGCCTTCCGTGGATGTTCCTTAATTTGTACATGCCATGATCTTCCTCTTTCATTTGTACATACCATCATCATCGTCCCGCGGCGCCGGCTCCGGCACGCGCCTGGGTTTTGTCACCGGATTAAAACGCTACACAAGGCATCGCTGGCCTTGCCGTCTCAACCTAGCCTTCTTTCACAATATCATGATTGAGTGTTTGATCGAAAAGCCTTGAAGTTAGTGTTTTGTACAAGTTTTATGCTGTAGGTACGTGTTTATAGTCCTGCGCTTCGAATTTTGCCTTCTGCAGCGCCGCAGAACCATACCTTCTTCTTGGAGGGCGCTAAAATCAGCGACTGCAGCAATGTAAGAGCGACTTCTTCCTGATGAGCGCATAATTATGCCCATTAAGAGGAAAGAATTTAGGCGCTCATACTTGCGGCGACCGTCCGTCTGTTACATCCAAAGGCTGGAAAAAGAAGATGAAGAAGTAAAACCGCTGGTGATAATAATAACACGGTAGTTGCTACCCTGGCAGAGAGGAACGACAACATCGATTTGCTAGGCAATCAGCCCCTAGCCTCCTCGCTCCTCGGCAACAGGTGGTGGCGCTGAGCGTATCCGCATCTGCGCATAGCAACAGTGACATCATCTGCACCGACAGGTGGAGCGAGTACGCGCTGCGGCGGCGCTCCTTCGCTAGACGTGTCGTTGCAGTGGAGTGAGTGAGTCGTATGGCTTCCAAGCGGCCCAGTGATTAAGCACCAAGCGGTTCGGTTAGGCACAGGAAAGCAGATTAACCCAACACAAAACGGCAGACGATGAATTAACGTATGCGTCAAAGGCGGTCCAGGCATCTCCTGGGACAAAAGGCCGAACCACATGGTAGCGTTTCTTCTGTGCCGCGTCAGCGTCTCGGCTGTCGGCGCCGCCGGAAGCAAACTTCTGGCACTTCAAGCGAGGAGGCGCAGAAATACGCAGGTATCTGGCGGTGGCAGTTATCAGCATCGACGCGGAAAATGATTCGCAGGGGTCCAATGACAAGTTACGCAAGGGCAGCTGTAGCACCTACCGCTGCAGGCGCAAGTTGTTTCCGCGAAAGTAAGCGTTCCTTTTATGCGAAGCATATTAACGTAGGTTTCGGGCCTTCGCGCGACGCCAGGCGGTGGCCACCATTGACCCTGAAGTGGGGTCACGTGACATGACGTCACGTGATGACGTCACACCGGCTGCAGATGGGGCCTCATATCGCGCCATCGGACGTCGTCCGGCGGAGGCCTCCCCGCTTCGGTTCGCGCCGTCGCGCGCGACGCGGCGGCGGCGCCACCATCGCTGCGTCACGTGATATGTCACGTCACGCCAGGGATGAAGCGGCGCGCGCCCGCCGACGCGTCAGTCTCTGTGCCCGCAACCGCGCCAGCGTCTTTGCGCCGGGCGTGTATGCGGTCAAGATGCCTACGACGATTAACCTAAAACCACATCTCCGTTATTTAGCCCCATCCACACTGAGGCAGCTGGTTAACATGCTTCGCATCCACTGGGCTTAACCTTCATAAGCCTCCAATTTTTTTTGTTCGCACGCATGCCTGCGTCTTCGTCCCCCTGCTCGCCCACCCTCCCCAGTAAGTTCCCGTCGTGGTGCTTAATAGGACTAGTTTAATTACGGATGAGGGACAATTGTTCGAACTTCTAGGATTCCCCCATGTCTTGCTTGCTGACGCCAGTTCGTGAGCCGTCATATTTGGCCACGAGCTCCGGCGCGCGCCGATCGACGGCGCTCACAGACGAGACGCTGACGGACGCCGAAGAAACGCTGCCATGTGCTCAGGCCCTAAAGGCTGCTTCACACTGACGATCGCGAAGGTCGCGTGACACGATTCCTCACGGAGGGAATGACCGGAACGAGTCGGCAGCGACTTGTTTGAGGGAGTCAAGGCCACTGTACGGTTGCTAAATACACCCGCTCCGCACGTATGCGGGCGCACCGAGACTACCGGTCCGGAGAGGCAGACAATAGCGCTCACCCGCATCCGTCGTCCGCAGAAAAGTTCACTCAATCTCAACTTTTCGCCCGCTTGCGCTGATCAGCAAGGCGACCGGATTGCAGCTATTGGTTGGCTTGTAGGCGAAGTCTCCGGTTCCGCCTCCTCGATCTCGCCAGGGCAATATGGCCGCCAGCGGTGCGAAGCGAAGAGCGAAGCGTAGATGGTGGATGTTGCTTTGCCGCAAGAAACAATAATACTCAGCGTGCATAGCTAATACTAGTGTTCCTATCAACTGTGAATATTTCCCCTCAAATCTATGGTCATCTACGCCACTGATATCTACGCAGAGCTGAAGAGTGATCCGACCTAAATGTACGTGGCACCGGTGTCACGAAGTGTTTGCAATAATCGCAAGTATTTCTAATTGCCGCAAGTATGTGTTACGGTCGACGACCAGTAACAGTAGTTCATGGTGAGTTTCATGCGCACGAATCGGCTCCTCAGCATATCGAAAAGGGCCTGTGCATGTGTTGCGAAAGTGTTTACGATTTGAGCGACTGCCTCCTAGCAAGGAAGAGAACTGTCCATGTTTGCAACGTTCGTCGCACACAGTGCTTTCATAATGCTGAAATTAACTTTGTGACAGCTAATCTGGACCCGTTCCACTGGTCGCAGTGACCGCAACAGAAACGAGCACATGACGTTGTTTAAGTGACGTGTCGATCACCTGTGTCGATCGTGGTTCCTGTGTGTGCTGTGCTTGAAAAATGCCGTGCGTGCGCCGAGCCCTTCAAAAACGACTTTGAACGCACGCAAAATGACGTTAGCTTCACGGCTATCGGGCTACTTCCCACTATTGTGTGTTTTGCGTTTTGTGCTGATATGGGTACTCGACGGTACTGTGCAAACAGCGAAAATATCCGTGTACTTTCACGGCAGCTGTCACTTCGAGAGTACTTTCCTGATTATTTATTTTTATTTCCTGCTAGATATGTGTACCTAAGTCTGCAATAAGTATTTGTGCAATGAATCGGTCGACTGAACACAACTTCTGTATGTGACGGGCTAGACACTTTATTACCACATCAGGTCTTAAAAAAATCATTTGACGCGATGCCAAAAAAAAATGTGCAGTATGTGCGGATGGTTGGGCTTATGAAAGAAAGGTACAACATATGCAACTATGTCTCATGATATGGACACTTCGGTGTACCTAAGGCATGTTGAGCATAAAAACATATTTGGTTAAAGAGAAAACAACTGAGAAATTATTAGGATTACAATCTGCTTTCTTCCTGCCTAACTTGGTTCATTTGACAACTGCTTAGGTAAATGATGTGATGTAGGTTTTATACTGACATGATGCTGTTATAGAATTGCAGAATTACATCGCGTACTTGTTGCTTTGGCAGCTCTGCTCTCGCCAGACTGCATTCCAACTCAGTTGTTTTGGTATTGAGTAGCTATTCAGCTGCATTTCTTTGCTAAGATGCATCAACTGAGCAATTTCCGATGCCATCAAAATCAGGTGTCGTCGATGCACATGTACGTGCCTTTTGCTGTGACGCCCATGATTACTTGCCCGCCTAGTGATATCGCTGTTGGGCATGCGCAAAACTTACGTTTTTAGACGATTTAGGATGCATTATTGATTTCTTTAGTCCTTTTTGCGTTTGCTGCTCGCCTAAATTTGTTTGCACCCTGCACAGTGATCAATTGGGTTTTCTGGTGCACATATCAGTTCACTTTGTTGTATGACCCCCACTGTACATAGTCTCATACCACATTTTCAAAGATCAATTACCTTTTTTTTTCATCGTGTTAAGCATTATTACATGGCTATTTGTTCTATAATGCTGATGTTGATCCACTCTGAAAGCTCTTAGGCATGGATGTAACACCTGACTTGTTGACACTGAAGCCACATGTAACTTAATCTGAATTCATTCCTTTTCTGCTTGGATTGGATTTGCTGTTTGCATTCACAGATTCACTACTCTGCTTTGCACCAATGCAGAGTGTTATCTTAGCTTTTCAGGATAAGGTTATAACAGAATGGTCACAATCTAAGCGGGCGGCTTAATTCATTTTGTGCAATGACTAGCAAATAAGCTGCCAAGCCTTGCAGTGGTGACTTACTGCTAACTATTTTAACATAAGAAAAATAACTTGGGAACCAGAGTGTGTTGGCTAATGGACTCAATGTGCCTTACAGGTCATGGATTCACAAAAATATTGTACACAGTGCAATGAACTGTGTGATGAGTTTCACAGAGTAACAGCCATGTAATTCAGTCTGTTTTACTTTCCTACGCAATACAAAGTACCTTAAAAGCCCTCACTTTACTATAATATAAACCTCGGTACCACAGTGGCAGTTTTGTTTACAAGCATTGCTGGGCTTATTAATGAAAACTACATGGGTCACAGGGCCTCAATAGGCTGTTTATTGTCAAAACAGCAAACTCCCATGTTAACGAAGTGTAAAGGCATTGCAAGTTTTATGTGCAGAAACTTTGTTCGTAATGGACCCCTTGCAAAAATCGTTAAGTAGGCTTTCCCACGCTGCTTCTTTCCCCAAACATGGCGTCACTGGCTGCCAGAAAAACGGCGATATAGACCTGAAATCGCATATTGCTTCTACACAGATGTATTTAGTGGTAATAGGGCAGTTATGCGAATATGTTCTGATGCATAAATCATATGAATTATGGCCATAATACAATGTTTCAATACATTCCAGTTCTGCCATTAGTGGGGAATGCAGCATAGAGGTGAAGCCGACTTCACATTTATGAAAGGGGTCTATATGAGTCGTATATGCCCATGTTAACAGGGTCCATTTTGAAGAGGCGTAGCTTTATATGTAAACTTATTTCTTTCTTATTTACGGTAATGACACAAACAGCTAGGCTATGGGTTTTTAAACTGTGGGACTCAAGAAGGGCCTTTCTCTCGGGAATGTGTACAAGATAATTACAACACTGTGTTTCATGGAACAAAAATTTGTTGAGTGGAAAATATGTCGGCTTAACCTGCTCTTAAACTTTTACACAACACATTAAAATGGGTCTTTTGGACCTTGCAAAAACTCTGGTAAAGGACAAGGACAGTAGGAAGGAATAAATGCCATTGTATAAGGTAGCTATTCTTGTTCTTTTTGTCCTCATGCAGTTTCCTATTTTCTTTATCCGCAAGCTATCCCTACAATGCACTCGGATCAAGCCCTTTAGAATTTACGTAAAGTGGCGACCAGACAAAGTACAGGAAGCAGTGTATATGTTTTCTTGTATTACACACTGTAGTTACCCACCTCATATACATTGGCCTCAAAGTGCTGCTTATTCTTATCATGATCTGAAAAGCATGCACCCCCTTCCAATACAAAGCATCTGATAAGAGACTACATGACTGAGCACTGCATATGACACACACGTCATTTACACTGACTTTTCCTATGCGGTCACAATGCATTACCAACCTGTATAAAAATGTATAACGTAGGCAATTAATGATGGAACTTCATTTCATATCGAGCACAATGTATAGTCTCAATGCATTACCAACCTGTATAAGGGATGTATTACATTGGCAATCAAGGATGGCACTTCGTTTCATATTGAGCACAATGTGATGTCTAGAGATAGCTCTTGAATCCACGTAACAGCAGTGACAAATGCAACATGCATTCTTCACCTCACGTAAGAGGCATATTGAACAAAATTCTAAATAGTAATGTTGATCAAGCCAATTTCTGAGGCCTCTCTCTTGAGTGCAAGCAGATGCCGGAAGCAACGGTTCTGTAGTAAATGAAAAGGGAGCAGAATTTCGCTAGCTTGTTCAGAACATTGTTATATGTTGTTGTATGTGTTTCAAATGTGCAATGTGATCAAAGCGGGCATCTGTATTCCTTGCATAGCAACCTTAAATCTACACCTCAAGCTCAGTCTTGGAGCTAGCACACTTCTTCGCTCTCTCACACCTCTGCGCGTCTTCGTCGTCAGCGCATGCTACAATACGACCTGGCAAAGCATGACACGGTCCATGACATGCAGAACATGTTAATATGTGTGCCGAGTAATCAATCTTTTGCATATCACGGTGGTGGCAGCCCCAGGACGAGTTCTAGGGGGAGAAAAAGGGATTTCTTTCAACCAAAAAAGAAAAGCAACGATATCCTTGCTTACATTTTACTTGTCAAACAATACCATGCGCTTTGTTGTTGAGTAATAAATGGAAAACAAAGTAAATGTTGTCCCAAACAGTAGCTTGCGCCGTCAGTTCGTCGGTTCTGGTTTCACCATGGAACACTTTAACGCGACGTTTATCGCACTACGGGTCAACGCTGGGTACCAGTTGTACCTCGCTCCCTTCGTTTTAAAATTATGGAGGCTTACCACGACGACCCCCCTGCTGGACATGAAGGCCACTTTAAAACTTGTGACCGTATCAAGAGCCGCTACTTCTGGCCTGGACTTTCTGCCAGCGTCGCCAAATACATTTCATCGTGTCCGTCTTTCCAGCATCGCAAGCGTTCAACATCTCTTCCTGCTGGCCTACTGCAACCTCTACCTGCCCATGTGTGCCTTTTCACACGGTCGCCATTGACTTGTTTCGTCCTCTTCATTTGACGTCAGACGTCAACCGTTGGGTTGTCACTGCCATCGATCATCTGACGATCGTTATGCTGAAACCGCTCCTCTTCGCTCCGGTACCGCCTTTGAAGTCGTCGATTTTTTCCTGCGTGCGATAGTTTTGCGTCATGGATTCTGCCCGTATTCTCATCAGTTACCGTGGAATGTCAAGCACTGCGCCAAGGTGCACCGCCCATAAGACTTCTTCACCCTCAGACCAATGTACTCCTCGAGCGTTTTCACCATACTTTGTCCGACATTATATCCACGTACATCGCTCTTGATCACCGGAACTGGGACAACGTTTTACCTTGCGTCGCCTACAATTCTGCTGTTGAGCGCACTACTGGTTATAGCACTTTCTTTTTAGTTTATGGCAGTCAGCCACCAACAATATTCGACACTACTTTCTTCTCTGCTCCCTCCTCTATGTCTGAATATCTGGGTGCAGAGTTTGCCACTCTTATGGTCCAGTGTCGCCAACTTGCCCGTTTGAACCCTGAAGACGCCCAACAAAAACACAAAGCCCTGTATGATCAACGCCATCGAACTCCCTCTCAACGCCATCGAACTCCCTCCTTTCACCCCGGTGATGAAGTTCTCCTGTGGACACCAATCCGCATTCCTGGCCTGTTTGAGAAGTTCCTCCATCGTTACATTGGCACTTATACAGTACTCCAACAAACGTCTCCGGTGAACTATCGTGTTATTCTCTCGCCCACCGTCGCAGATCAACGTCGTCGCTCCGAAGATATCGTCCACGTCTGGCGCATGAAGCTGTATGCCCGTCGTTTCTCATCCTTGTAATCAGCGACCAGAATGGCCGCTCTCTTGTCTTCTTCTTCTTCTTCTCCCTCGTTGTAATGGGGGGGGGGGGGGATTTGTGTGAGCGCAGTGCGTGAACTTTCACCTGTTTCATCTGTATAGATCCATCAGCATCATCATCATCATCATCATCGCTGACTGCTGCTCGGAGCGCCGCGCGCTGTGTGCCAGCTGGTTCTGGAAAACAGACGTTTGTGCAAGTGCTGTCCCACAATATATATATATATATATAATTACCCTTTTTATTACAGCCCCGCCGGGGTGGAACAGTTGTTACGGCGGTTGACTACTGTTCCCAAGAATGCGGGATCAAATCCCGGCCTCGGTGGCTGCTTTTCAATGGAGGCGAAAAGAAAGGCGCCCGTGTGCTGTGCGATGTCAGTGCACGTTAAAGAACCCCAGGTGTTCGAAATTTCCGGAGTCCTCCACTACGGCGTCTCTCATAGCCTGAGTTGCTTTGGACGTTAAACTAAACAAACCAACCAACCTTTCCATTACAGCCCCGCCGGGGTGGCGCAGTGGTTACGGCGCTCGACTACTGTTCCCAAGGGTGCGGGATCGAATCACGGCCTCGGTGGCTGCTTTTCGATGGAGGTGAAAAGAACGACGCCTGTGTGCTGTGCGATGTCAGTGCACGTTAAAGTACCCCAGGTTGACGAAATTTTCGGAGTCCTTCACTACGGCGTCTCTCATAGCCTGAGTTGCTTTGGGACGTTAAACCCTACAAACCTAACCAAACCAAACCTTTCCATTACACAACATCGACTCTGATGTTCTTTGCTGATAACCTAGTTATCTATGGCCGCTTACAATATTATGCTGATTCTATACATTTGCATGCTGATTTGCATACTTTGAAAGAATGGCGCTATGAATGGCAGGCTATTATTAACACCAAAGACCAAGATCATTCGATATACTACCTGCCTATTTTTATGTTCACTATGATACCTGTAATGAATCTAGATACTACACTAAACAATACCCTGTTCACAAGGCAAAAGAATCAATGCAGGAACAGACGATTGCAGGAAAACATAAATGAAGATAAACTGGGATATAGTTTACACGTTAAACGCGACAAATGAAGCCTACAACGAATTTTCGAATCTGTTTACTTTTGTCTACCTAACTCTTTCCCTATGGTTATCACAAGAAAGCTTCTCAATCCCACTAGCCGTGCACCGCAAAACATTGCGTAGCTATGATAAAGAGAAAGAAAATTTATGTTTCTGAATACCTGCCATCCAATTGGCTTGAAGAAAGTATAGCAATACAAGAACTAAACAGCCGAACAACCAAGAGGCATGAAATACAATTACCTGCAGTGTTTTCAAACGAAATAGCAACGAAACCACCCAAAAATTTTGTAAAAACTGAACGAGCTGTTAAACCATGATCCTCAGCAATACGCCTCAACGAAATAGAAATAAATAATGATACGCTATGTGGTAAATAATTAGCCGAAGCCTATAATAAATTTTCATATTCGCGGTTTCGAAGTCTCGTTCGCTTTGTAGGTCCCGCCGTTAACCGACGAACGGTGTAGTCAGGAACCGTAACATACTTCTTTCAGATCCAACGTCTCAAACTAAATCTACATGGTCTACAATTAACTCAGCACGAGTCATATCCCTGACATAACTAATATTCAAAGAACACTGGTTAATACGCTCTTCACCTAATTTTACATATATTTTTTGATGATGCGAAGAGGCGTTGCGAGGTCTCCAAGAAAATTATAATATTAGAATCTTGTTAGATCAGCAAACAAATATAGAAACAATGAGGAGTTCGGTATTCGATAAGTCGAAAGGAATCCAAACAGCGGTTATGTGGTGGGTTTTGCCTACCTTCTAAATATAAAAATATTTATAGTTTTGTGCGAGACAATATCGACAAACTCTCTTTGCCTTGATTGACATCAGTAACCGTTGCCTCCTATTTAGTACCAACCCCATCATTTCCCCTAGGTTTGATTGCTGTACCGCCTAACGATGGTCTCAAATCTTGCAGCCTTTACTTCAAAGGCAGCACACGAAGGCAATCACACCGCTGCCGCCTTCTCATTTTAATATGTTCCACGTGACGCAGGGCGTTCCACGTCCGCCACTACGGAAAAAGGTGGCACTGACTAACAACCTGAACGAAACACAATGTAAATGCCAGAGTAGACGTTTGAGCGACACTAACCGCAGCTGAAGGCAATAATAAAGACAAAGTCGTCGACGCTCACTCGGTAGAACGACGGGTGCGCAATTCGGAGGTCCTGGTTTAGGATTGCACCTGCAGAACATGAGTGCCTTTTTCTAGTTTAAATCAATTATCTTCATAATTTCATTATAATTCCAGAGTGATTGAAAGCGAAAAAATATTCTCTAGGCTTTCTTTAGTGATGGTGGTTGTTGGCTCACTTTTTATATATTCGTTTGTGGGATGTTTTCTTCAGCCTTATCTAAATTAGGACAGGATAGGAAATTAGGAGATACCTTAAGTTCATTCAATGAAACTGGCTTGTTTGTTTGTTCCTTGGTTTAAAAGAACAATACTTTCCGCCAAAACAACTCTTTCTGCTGCGATTCCCAGCATAGGTTAACATATTTCGGAGAGATAGCGGCCACAAGTTTTCTCTGCTAGTGAGAGCACGTCATTCCTGTGCAGTAATGGCACATGCCCTGAAATTTCGCGACCTGGGAAGGCAATAAAACACTACCACATTGAAGTATGCCTGTATTACTAAGTTGAACGCCTAATTATAAACAAGTACGAGGTTTCTTTCCACTGTACTGTACAAACTACTCAATTTCCTAACGCAAAGAAACTAGTCGTCTCCCCAAGCAGCGACGCAAACTAAACAACCTCTCTAGTGGCAGGTTGTCTCGTTTCACAAAGAAGCTGCACCAAAAAAAAATTCTATTTTCAGAAAAAGCGATTTAGCTGACGAGAGCAGGGCAGTAATGCGCAGGACCAACTCACACAGTCTGAACAGAAACCGAAGGTTAATTTGATCCGCTGTCTTGAATATTTTGTACATTCGGGAACAAATATTATCCAGGTTTATGTTCTTACGTAAACAAACCGACCATTTTCTACGTACGATGTTTCAAAGTTAGACTGAGCCAAGACTATCCCGAAGGTTTGGTGTCCTCTAGCAACATCTAACACAGAAGTCTGAGTGTATATTTGAGCGATGTTGTGGCTTTCATTAGCATTTCAAAAGTGAGATTCTCAATGGAATACAGAAGTGTTGTAACCCAGAAGCACCCGTATTAGAACCTGCTCGATTTATTAATGGCAGTGCCCTTGTATCGATTAATACACTGTTGTTGGGAAGGTAAGGATGTCTTAAAAAGATGCCAGTATGGTCGTCAGCAAAAATATTTTTCTTCCTCTTACACAGTGGTACATTACCTGTTAAAACGTTGTTTAGGGAAGAAGGTGTCTTTGCCTCGTGGTCTGTGGACTGATTGATTTTCGATAAACCGGAAACCATAGGCCACATTTTCCTTGACTGCTGGGATGCAATCTTTTTGTTGGATATCCTGCAGATGACTTTAAAAAAGGACTTACCAATTACCCCAAATGGTATACGGTTCCCGCCTTTCCATAATCAAGGCGATGTGCCATATGATGTATTCATGTTACTTTGCCTCCACAGTGTATGGCAAACGAGAATGGCTGTGAGACGCGCGGACGTGGAAGCTCGCTTCGTGAGGGAGTATTTCGTTGAAAGTATAAAATACCTGGACGCCATATATAATGCCCAAAGTGAGAAACCTGAATGGATGCCAGTTTTGAGCGAGCTGGCTAACTCAAAGCGTTTTTGAAACTTTTGAAGCCTTAATTTTTGCCAGAGCTTTTCGTGGTATATATACTTTGAGTTAGCCCGAGTGTAATTTTCATTATTAACAGGAAATAAAGAGAGAAAAAAGTGCGGGCTTTGTGTTTGAGCAACCGCCTCGCATTCGGCAGGTACGGTGTTGATCCCCACTTTCGCCGGGTACCCACGGTATCGAATGGGTACAAGATTTCCCCTGTCCTGGGGCTCGGCTCTTCTGGGGTAAAATGCTTTAAAAAAATGGGCCTTGGCCTAATAATGTTGGGGAAAAAAGGCCCCCATAATGGGCTTTTGCCGCACGAGGAGGACTTGTTGCCCGATGGCGGAACGGATTGTCTCATCGGCACAACCATTCGGGACCTGCGACCCCTTTCCCAAGTATTTCACTCCAAAGAGCCGAGCCGGGGGGAAATTTGCAACTATTGAAAACTGGTGGGCACCTGGCGACACCAGTCATCGAGCCTGGTACCTCCCGACTGCGAGGCGCATGCTCTACCACCGGGCCACCGCTTTGTTTTTTTCAGCATAGTATTTCTTACAGTGAAACAATGTCCTACGCATATCGACTATGTACAAATGAAGAGAGAAAGGGCATCAAATCAACACTATGTGCAATAGGATACACCAGGTAAACAAACGCTTCGGACAACGGATTCGCGTCGCAAACGCTTGCGACGGAGGCCGCAGTGGCAGTTGACATGGCCGAGCACTAACTGGCCTTATGGCATCCTGACATCAGCATGCAAATGTATAGAATCAGCATGATTATGTAAGCAACAATTGATAACGAGGTTATCAATTCACGTCATAATGTGTTCCACCAACGCCATTATGGTATTTCTTACAGTGAAACAATGTCCTACGCATATCGACTATGTACAAATGAAGAGAGAAAGGGCATCAAATCAACACTATGTGCAATAGGATACACCAGGTAAACAAACGCTTCGGACAACGGATTCGCGTCGCAAACGCTTGCGACGGAGGCCGCAGTGGCAGTTGACATGGCCGAGCACTAACTGGCCTTATGGCATCCTGACATCAGCATGCAAATGTATAGAATCACCCCGCCGGGGTGGCGCAGTGGTTACGGCGTTCGACTACTGTTCCCCAGGATGCGGGATCGAATCCCGGCCTCGGCGGCCGCTTTTCGATGGAGGCGAAAAGCAAGACGCCCGTGTGCTGTGCGATGTCAGTGCACGTTAAAGAACCCCAGGTGGTCGAAATTTCCGGAGTCCTCCACTACGGCGTCTCTCATAGCCTGAGTCGCTTTGGGACGTTAAACCCCACAAACCAACCAACCAACCAACCAACGCCATTATGCAAGATGTAGAGGTAGTCGGGAAAGTGCGATGCAGTGACCACAGGATGGTGAGGTCGCGAATTAGCCTACATCTGGAGAAGGAACGCTACAGATTAGTAAGAAAGAAACCCATCAGCGAATTAGCGCTGAGGGGGAGGGCAGAAGAGTTCAGGATCTCGCTACAGAACAGATATTCAGCTCTAACCGAGGATGGCGACATTACCCTAGAAGCAATGAATAATAGTTTAAGAGATATCATTACTGAGTGTGCGGTAGAAGTAGGCGGTAGGATAGTTCGAGAGGATACCGGTAAGCTGCCTAAGGAGACGAAAGATTTGATTAAGAAACGCCAGAGTATGAACGCTTCCAATCCAACAGACCAGATTGAATTGGCCGAGATATCGAAGCTAATCAATAAGCGCAAGGTGGCCGATATAAGGAAGTATAACATGGAGAAAATTGAGCATGCTGTAAAGAACGGGAGAAGCCTTAAAGCGATAAAGAAGAAATTGGGCATAGGCAAAAACCAGATGTATGCGATATGGGACAAGGCGGGCAACGTCATCACGAATATGGATAAGATTGTCAAAGTAGCCAAGGAGTTTTATACAGATCTCTACAGTAGCCAAAGTAGTCATGTCCGTAATGAGATTGGCGGTAGGGAAAAACACTTAGACGTTCCCCAGTAACGAAGGACGAGGTCAAGAAAACATTAGAAACGATGAGAAGGGGGAAATAAGCTGGAGAGGATCAGATTACTACAGATTTGCTGAAGGACGGGGGGGATATCGTGCTAGAACAACTGGCCGCCCTGTATACGCAGTGCCTGGTGTCATCGACGGTACCGGAACCATGGCAGAATGCAGACATTCACCTCATTCATAAGAAAGGGTACTCTAAGAACTTTAAAAATTAAGAGACCGATCAGCTTACTGTATGTTACGTATAAGGTATTTACTAAGGTAATCGCTAATAGAATCAGGACAACCTTAGACTGCAATCAAGCAAAGGATCAAGCAGGTTTTCGGAAACGGATCCCAGTGCCGCGCAATTCTCCACCGAAAAAAAAAATCCGCGTGTCGATAGAATTGCATAAAAAGGTTTGGGGTGCGACCTGATGCCGGTGAACACCTCCGGCAACGCGCTCCCTCACCAGGAGTTGGCCACCCTGGTGCAGTAATTGGCCGCAACCTCCCATGATTAGTCTTATGAAACCACGGTCCTCTGTCACCAGCGGCGGCGGAGCAACTGACCACGGCGGCGGTCAGACCTGTGACGCAGCAGGGGGTGCTAAGAATATCTCGCTCCGCTGCACAGGCCGCCACTGGAAACTGACCCTGGCAACATTTTACGCTAGAACCCTAGCTAGGGAAGCTAGTTTAGCAGTGCTGTTAGAGGAACTAGAGGGTATGAAATGGAATATCATAGGGCTTAGTGAGGTTAGGAGGCCGAATTAGGCATATATCGTACTGAAGGATGGGCATGTATACGTTATCGAGGTTTACCGGAGAGGCTAGAACTATGAGTATACGGTTCCTTCTCAGTAGTATATAGCGGGTAATATAGATGAATTCTATAGTAATAAGGAGAGGGTGGCAGGCATCGTAATTAGGCTTAATAATCTGTATAAATGGAAGGTTGTAGAGGCCTATGCTCCTACATGTAGTTATGATGACCAGGCAGCTGAAAGCTTCTACGAAGATGTAGAATCGGCAATGCGAAAAGTAAAGACGCCGCAGTATACTGTGCCAATGGGCGACTTCAATGCAAAGGTAGGGAAAAAGCAGGCAGGAGACCAGGCAGTAGGTGACTATGGCTTTGGTTCTAGGAATAGCAGGGGGGAGTTACTAGTTGAGTTTGCAGTGCGCAATAACTTAAGAATCATCAATACCTTCTTCTGGAAAGGGAAGAACCGAAAATGGACATGGAAAAGTCCTAACGGGGAGACCATAAATGAAATTGACCTCATACTGTGTTCAATCTCCGCCATTATGCAAGATGTAGAGGTAAGAGGGAAAGTGCGATTCAGTGACCACAGGATGGTGAGGTCCCAAATTAGTCTAAATCCCAAGAAGGAACGCAACAGATTAGTAAGACAGAAGTCCGTTAACGAATAAGCGGTGCGGCGGAAAGCAGAAGAGTTCGGGATCTCGCTACAAAATAGATATTCAGCTCTAACCGATGATGGCGACATTGCCCTAGAAGCAATAAACAATAATTTCAGAGATATCTTCACTGCGTGCGCTGTAAACGTAGGAGGTAGGATAGTTAGAGAGGATACCGGTAATCTGTCTAAGGAGACGAAAGATTTGATTCAGAAACGCCAGAGTATGAAAGCTTCCAATCCAACAGACCAGATAGAATTATCGGAGATATCAAAGCTAATCAATGAGCGCAAAGTGGCCGATATAAGGACGTTTAACATGGACAAATTGAGCAAGCTGTAAAGAACGGGGGAAGCCTTAAAGCGATGAAGAAGAAATTTGGCATAGGCAAAAATCAGATGTATGCGCTAAGGGACAAGCCGGGCAACGTCATCACGAATATGGGCAAGATATTCAAAGTAGCCGAGGAGTTCTATACAAATCTCTACAGTAGCCAAAGTAGTCAGGACCGTAATGAGATTGGCGGTAGGGAAATACAGTGAGACGTTCCACCAGTGACGAAGGACGATGTCAAGAAAGCATTAGAAACTATGGAAAGGGGGAAATCAGCTGGAGAGGATCAGATAACTACAGATTTGCTGAAGGACGGGGGGGATATCGTGCTACAAAAATTGGCCACATTGTATACGCAGTGCCTGGTGTCATCGACGGTACCGGAATCATAGAAGAACACAAACATTATCCTCATTCATAAGAAAGGGGACTCTAAGGACCTTAAAAGCACCGACCAATCAGCCTACTGTCTGTTACGTATAAGGTATTTACTAAGGTAATCGCTAATAGAACGAGGACAACCTTAGACTTCAATCAAGGAAAGGATCAAGCAGGGTTTCGGAAGTGGTACTCTACTATCGATCATATCCATACCATCAATCAGGTGATAGAAAAATGTTGGGAATATAACCAGCCCTTATACAGAGCATTCATTGATTACGAAAATGCTTTTGACTCAGTGGAAACCTCTGAGGTGATGCAGGCATTCCGAAATCAGTGGGTAGACAAGCCATACGTGAAAGTGCTGGAAGATATATATAGTGGTTGGACAGCAACCATAGTTCTGCATAAAGAAAGATACAAAATTCAAATAACGAACGGTGTTAGGCAAGCAGACAGGATCTCACCAGTACTATTCACAGCTTGCTTAGAAAAAGCATTGCGAGACTTGGACTGGGAGCAGTTAGGGATAAGGGTAGAGTGAGAATACCTCAGTAATCTGCGATTTGCTGATGACATTGGCTTGCTAAGTAACTCAGGAGATGAACTGCAAAGAATGATTGATGACCTAGACAGGAAAAGTTGAAAGGTAGGCTTGAAAATCAATATGCAAGAGACTAAGGTAATGTTCAACAGCCTCAGGAAGGAACAACAGTTTACGTTAAGTAGCGAAGCACTGGAAGTAGTTGGCTAGTATGTCTAGTTAAGGCAGGTATATTAACCGCCGATCTGGACCATGAAAAGGAAATAACTTGAAGACTAAGATTGGGATGGAGCGCATTTGGCAAGCAGTCGCAGATTATGACTAGCCGCTTACCGGTATCGCTCAAGAGGAAAATATGCGACAGTTGCATCTTAGCTGTACTCACGTACGGGGCTGAAACGTGGAGGCTAACCAAGAGGGTTCTACTTATGGTGAGGACAACGCAGAGGGGCATGGAACGAAAAATGCTATAGGGTAACATTAAGATATAGGAAGCGTGCACTGTAGGTCAGGGAAATAACTCAGGTTACTGACATTATAGTGGACATCAAAAAGAAGAAATGGGCGTGGCCAGGACATGTAGTGCGAAGAGAGGATAACCGATGGCCGCTTAGGGTAACACCCTGGATTCCAAAATTTTAAAACAATGATCTGTGCTAGCAGAAACATAATGTGGCCTATGTAAGTATATTTCCTTTCGAATGCCTGTTTTGTTGTGGTAAATTTGGTACAACAGTTTAAGTCTTAATTTCCTTCTTCGAGAGGAGAGGGTTTCCCATCCTAATTCATTTTTCATGACGGTGCAGCTATCAGTTCTCGAGTACCGACACAGGACAAACCTTGCTGCTCTATTTTGGATGTTTTCAATTTTATTGCTGAGTGTTATTTGCCAAGGGTCCCATACGGCACAGGCGTATTCGAGCAGTGGTCGAACGTAGGTTAAGTAGGCTATTGATTTCAAACAAGGCGGCACGTGTTTCAGATTTCGCTGTATAAAGTTTAAGGTCCTGGCGGCTTTTGCAACTACGGTATCCACATGTGTATTCCATGAACAGTCGGCGGTAAGTGTCACACCTAAGTATTTATGCGCCACTTTTTGTGTCACTACAATACCGCTGATGCTATACTGTGAGGCTAACTTATGTTTTTTACGTGCAAACGTAACATGAACGCATTTTTTAGTATTGAACTTCATTTTCCATTTAGAGCACCATTCAAGAACACATGATAAGTCACTTTGTAACTGGGCAACGTCGTCTTGATTTCTAATTTGTCTATATAAAACACAATCATCGGCAAACAACCGTATACAGGAATTGATTCCGGAACAAATGTCATTTATATATATTAAGAACAAAAGTGGTCCTAAAACTGAGCCTGTGGGACACCTAATGTTATATCCACAACCCCAGATGGGGTTGTGACCTGTTAATTGAAAAACATGTCACAACCCCAGTGGGTTGGGAATACTCTTGGACCCAGGTCCTTAATTACGTCAAATAAAAATACAACATTAAAAACACACACTCTCTCCACTCGGCGGTCGCGAAACCCTCTCACACGGCGCCTGTCTTTCCTTCCCCTCCCCGGCATGTTTGCTACGCGACCTTGCAGCTGACGCCTTTCCGGAAGAAATGCCGCGGGGGATCAGGAGACTAGGCCACCCAGCCGTCCCATTCGAGAAAAGAGAGGGGGGCGGAGGGCGGCACTGTCCCAGAGAAGCGTACAGTCGCCGTTGCTCGCACCGATGTCTGGCGACACAGCAGGAGGCCGCTGGGCTGAGTCGCTGCTTGGGGGGCCGAGGGTCGCGAGAGCGCGCGCTCTCTCTCGAGACCGGCCGTGGCTGGAGTTTGCTCCGCGACGCCAGCGCTCGGTTTCCAGCGGAGCGGAGAGGAACTACAAAACCTACGCCACGGCCGGTCTCGAGAGAGAGAGCGCGCGCTCTTGAAGCGCTCTCTCCCTTGAGGCCGGCCGTGGTTGAGGAAGCGACCGGCAGACCAGGTGGCTTATGTAGACGCGGCGTGCGGACAGCACGGGGCGGCTGTAGCCGCGGTTGTCGACGGGGCAGGAGCATTAATGGTAGCGGCTGCGAGCCGCACAAGATATGCCAGCGCGGCGGAAGAGCTGGCGATAGCGCTCGCTTGCGTCGGTACCAAGGCCAGGACAATTTTATGTGATAGCAAAAATGCAGTGAGGAACTTTGGAAAAGGAAGAGTCTCGGGAGAGGCCAAAATGCGTCCTCGAGGCGAGGCCGATAGAACGTATATTGAAATAATATGGATTCCAGCGCACGAGTCTATTGCAGAAAATGAGGCTGCACACGAGCTTGCCCGAGCTCTCTATCACCGGGCGGCCGTAGAGCAGCTCTCTCGCATAAACATTTGTGGGGATTCACAATCCCCTTCCTCCATTATAATGCCCGCGCGTAATTAACACGCGTGATTACGCACGCTGGCAGAGAGGTTGGCGGAGGAGAGGGCATGCTGGCCACCCCCCGCCGCCTCCCGGGCCCGCGGGGACGCTGCCGCGGGCTTCCCTCTCTGCTGCCGACGTAACCGGAAACCTCCTCTCCCGTTCCTTGTCGAGGAACGCGACTGTAGCAACTCGTTTGGGGTTCTTCGGCGATTGGGCGCGCACGCGCGCGGTTCATGATTTCCGCCGGTGAGAGAGAATGACATTAAGTCTATTTTAAGCTCCGATTTGAATAATTCTCTCGATGATGCTGATTGGGATAGAGTGAAGGCTAGTGTACGCGATTGCTTCCGGTCCTGGGGAATGCGGAGGGCACGTGAGGAGCGCGAAGAGATTAAAATAGTCTCTGATGCGATCCTCCTGGCTTCCGCGCCTCTCTCCGGGGGACCGGGGGTGACCGCTGCACTGCAGTCACTTCGAAAAGAATATCGCGCTCTCCTCCAGCGCAGATGGAATCGTTTGAGGGCCACATTGCGCGCTGAAAAGTGGGAAAGGGAGACGTGGTGCAGTAGGCATCTGCTCCGACGCCACTTAGCACGCACAGAGTCGATCCTCTCAGCAGTAACTGACCCCGATACAGGTTCCATTGAAAAAACACCTGAGGGAATTTTGAAATTGGCAAGGCAGTTTTATGTTAATTTGTACACAGCTCCTCCTCCGTCAACGACCTCTTTTCCTTTTGAGAGACCGTCAAAAATGGTAGATGTCCCAGGTGGTCCTTTAGAGGCAGAGGAAATTTTAGCAGTTATTAAGGCTTCCATTCGGAATCGCAGTCCAGGGACGAACGGCCTCCCCGTTGAGTTTTACGTCAAATTTTGGGGGCAACTGGGGGGTCCTTTCACCTCATTAGTGAATAGGCTCCTTAGTGAGGGGGCTCTGTCAGATACTCAAAGGGAGGGGCTGATCACTCTCCTGTGTAAGGACGAGTCGAGACGCACTGACCTGAGAGCCTGGCTTCCCATCACGCTCCTGAACTGCGACTACAAGCTCATCGCGAGATGCCTGTCCAAGCGGTTAACATTGTTCATTAGCGACATATTAGCTCCGTATCAGGCTTGTTGCGTTCCAGGCCGCTCCACCCAGTTTCATGGTTTCGCCCTTAGAGACCTCTTTCTTTGGGCGCAGGCGCGTAATGTATCAGCCATTCTTTGTTCTTTTGATCAAGAAAAGGCATTCGACATCATTAGTCATGCCTACTTGTTCAGAGTGTTAGAGGAGGCTGGCCTCCACTCTGATTTTCAGAGGATGGTGAGAGTCTTGTACTCAAGGCCTACCTCTGCGGTAACAGTTCAAAGTATGGTTTCGCAGGCTTTCGATGTAGGCCGTGGAGTTAGACAGGGATGTCCCCTATCACCTGCTCTCTATGTGCTTGCAATCGAACCTCTCCTCCAAAGACTAGCAAAAGACTCCCAGATAGGCAGATTTCCTTTACCGCCAGGCTCTCCGCCTGTCCCCATGTTTGCCTATGCAGACGACCTGACTATCGTCGTTCCGAACGAAGCATCTGTGTGCTCCGTCCTGAACGTCATAGAAGGGTACTGCAGGGCTAGTGGGGCTAGGCTGAATAAATCCAAGAGTGCCACCCTGTATATCAGGCAAGCACCGTCCAGTCCAAACCCCTCTCATGGCCTTCCTGTGAGGGATGAAGTTCGTATACTAGGATTCCACTTCCGTTCCGACGGGTTATCAGAGACCAACTGGCCTCTTGCTAAAGAGAAGCTTGAGAAGAGAGTTAGAGAATATGGGACGTTGGCGTGCCCTCTCACGGCGCGGGCTACTGTCGTTCGGTCCATTCTGTTCTCGTTCGTGACGTATGTTGCCTGCATAACACCTCTGCCGGCACGTACCAAGTTGCAGCTTGAAAGAATTCTCTTCCGTTTCCTGTGGAACGGAATGATAGATCAAATCGGGAGGCCTGTGGTGAAACAGCCTCGGGACAAGGGAGGCCTCGGCCTCCCCGACCTGGGCATAGTAACCGCAGTGCTACACGTCAGATGGACCCAGACAGCCCTGAATTCAGACATGTCCCTGACTCGAAGCTTGACCTCGTTCTTCCTGAGCACCCGCCTTCGTCTTTTTTCGCAGAGCACGTTTTCCCACTGTGTTCCCCGTTCTGCCTCTCCTTCGCCCTTTTACGCCCAAGCAGCTAACTGCTTGGAGCGGCTCAGAGGCCTCCAGGCCGACATAGATATTCTGGCAGTACCGTTAAAAGATCTAGCCAATCTTTTGACACCGAAGCTCCCCCCTAGCTATATTCAAACAGATCTGTCCAATATGCGTCCAAGCTGGAATCTGATACTGGCAGACTTTTTGGATGCAAGCAGAGCAACGTTCATGTATCGCTTTGCACACGGACGGCTCCCCATCCGCAGCAAGGCGTTTACACGAGCGAGCTTGCATCCAGTTTGCCCGTTCTGTGGTGGTCGTGAAGACCTTGTGCACATCTTTACACAATGTCTTCTCCCAGCAGCCCTCCTTCGACGAGTGGCTACCTTGTTTAGCATTCCAGGCGTGCCATATCGAACTGTCAGGTACATCAACCCGTTACCCAGGCATGCTGTGAAACAGTTTGTGCTCTTGCTCGTTGAGTGCATGTACCAAGTCTGGTCTGCCAGGTGCGCCGCTGCATTTTGGCGCAGTGTTCCAGGCCTTCATGAGGTGCTCGCACGAGTCCGCAGGGAGGTCTGGTTTCACCTAAGCCGTGAGCAGCGTCACCTCAGCGAGCAAGAGTTCATAGACATGTGGAGCAGGCCACCGATTATTTGCGAGGTTTCTGGGCGTACCATAACAGTGTCAATATGAAGCCCTTTAAAGTTACTGTCGTCCTTCAGGACATCCGAGGTCGAAAGAAGGTCCGGTCTCCCTGTGTTTAGCCTGCTATCACAGCGGGGACCTTAAACGCAGTTGGCATAGTGTTCGGTGACTGCTGTGTGCGCGTCACCACAAGAATGCCCCCTTGCCAGGGCACGGCCGTCACCCCGAATCAAAATCCTCCTCCCCCCGGACATCCGGGAGGAGGGGGAGGTACCGGGGATGATGTATGAATGATGACGGGCAGATAGGTTATGTGAGACCTTGAGGTGCGGCGCCTTCTGGAGCCAAACCTCCTCCGATCTGGCAACGGTACCATCGCCGTCACCGAGAAACGCCCGCTGACCGTATACACACTTACCGCAACGGGATGTAAGCGCGAAGCCGTGTCAAGTGAGAGGACTCTATCACCTCCTTGACACGCTTCCCTACTAGGTGGTTTTGATTCCCCCCCCCCCCGTACGCGGCGTTCGCTCGCTACACGGTGGTTGTTCTTGATTGATATTCCCTTGCCGTGTACTCGAGCACAATAAACACTGTTCGAGTATGTAACTCGGTGTTTGTCCCCTCGGGCTCGAACCCGCCGCAGTGGCGATTTCTCGCACCGCGGGTTGGGGGTCACAGCTCTGTCTGCTAGGGCTGGCACGTCGGGGCTAGAAGGCGACTGTAGCGTCTAGCCCCCCCGTGGCGCATTCTTGCGGGAATGAACCCCCATATTATGGCGCCCGAATGTGGAGCCAGAGGTGTGCCAAATCGAGTGTCTGTGTGTGTACGACGCCGACACATAGACTAGCCATGGCAGTGAGCAGGACTGACCTTTCAGTCTCTTCTAATACTGCAGTGGTGATAGCACAACGGCAAGCAAGCAAAACCACCATAACCTTTTATTACCACGAGAGCTCAGGAGCTGACGCTAGCCACTGTGATCTTGGTAATTTTCTGCGAGAGCAGGAGGTCACACGCCTCCACCGCTCTGCAGCAGGGTGACGCGCGGACGCTGGTGTGATGGGCAATCTCGCGTGGTGTTTTGACTTACCATGTTCTACGGGGGGACGGTCAACGTTGTAGCGTATGTACCTTTGCACGCGCACGTTGTTGGCATGAGAAGTATTTTACTATCCTTGGTGCCGCGCCCGTCATCCAGTTCGTCGCGATGGCTCGCAGCCTCAGAGAAAGGGCGTCATATCCGGCGTTTCTGAGTTTAAGTGGTGACCGTTTTAATTGCATCAGTGCAGTGGGGAGCCTAGTCAGCCTTAAGGGAGCTTTAGGAAAGCGGTAGGATCCTGTTTTTTATTTTATTTTGTCGACCAGTGTTGGACGGGCTCTGGGAGCCGAGCGGCGCGGCCGCGGCGCACAAAAAGGGAACGCTGGTATTGCTTCCTGCGCGGGCGCTACACAACTTGTATTGCTGTGAGCGTGTTGGATCCCTGTCGTCTGTACTCCTATAGCACCTTGCGCAATCCTTTCCCCACGCGAAGGATACACGTGAGTCCTTCGAGGTTGGTCACGCCACGCTGAGACGAGCTATATCGCACATGTGCATTGCTGAGCATACGAACGGCCCTAAGACTTTTCTTCAAGTTGTGTCATTTCGCTGCCTAGTGATGTGCATGGTGACGTTGTCGAATGGGTAGAACTTGCTCTATAAGTTCGTAACAACGCCACGGTTGCTGCGTTGGGCAAACGCCGATGCGCGACGGAGCTGCAAGCAAAGATGGCGGAGCTACACTTTACACAAAGCGCACCTCCATTCGAGCCCCGCTGCGTGGCCCTAGGAAGACGCACTCCCCCACCAGCAGGCAGCTGCAGCTAGAGGCAAGGCTTGGGATTTCGAGCATCGCGCCTCGTTACGACTTGCGCCCATGGCAGACGTAACTCTGACTAATGCGCAGGGAGTAATTTCTTGTGCTGAATATAGATGGGGCGCTCTGTCGATATTCAGCGCATTTTACTTCCAGAGCAAGCACGCGCTTTCTCTTGGAAAAGATCGAGCGGGGGTAGATTTGAAAAAGAAAAAGATGTAACTAGGGAAAAGACAGCATTGCAGTCAGCAAGGAGGGGAGCCGGCGGAGGCCACGACGACCGTTGCAGCAGCGAGGGGTAAGCTGTCCAAGGAGTGGCCGCGTTCCTGCACCCAGGGCATGCTGTCACCGTCAACCAGGCCGAGACAAACGGTTTCCGGTCGGCTACGGAGCGAGCCAGCCCGAGTTTGTGGAACATGCCCATGCGTCCAGCACGACAAAAGCTGCAGCAAAGGGACCGCCTCGGCGCCGTTCGGTGCTCGCGGCTGTGGCTTCACCAGCGAGAGCAGCTTGGCGCCCCGCTGCCCTGGCAATCGGCGGCGTCAACGACGGAGGGAAAAGAGGCCGGCCGGGAGCGAGCGGACGACCCGCTGAGGGGGGCCTGCAGCACGCTACGCAACGCGAAGACGCAGTTCCTAACCGTTCCCCGGCAGGCTGCCCTGGCTGACCAAGGATGCATGCAGAGGCCTGCCTGCGGCCATCGATATTTCCGTGCTTGGCTGACTTACGGCGAAGAAGCGGGACCTGCGGCCGCCGCACGCGTGCCCCCAGCTCCAAGGTCGTCTCCTGTGGTTGTCGGCCTTGCCTCCCCCCTCCGACACCCGTGGCTGTGAGCTGTCTGCAACTTTTTATATATTGGCACTTTTCTTTGGGTGTAAAAGTTAAACGGCGTTTAGCCGGCCCCCTCGGTATATCCCTCGGTGAACGCGACTACTTTTAGCCGCACGGCGGTTTTAAGGAGGGGCGGATGTGGGGATTCACAATCCCTTTCCTGCATTATAACGCCCGCGCGTAATTAACACGCGTGATTACGCGCGCTGGCAGAGAGGTTGGCGGAGGAGAGGGCATGCTGGCCACCCCCCGCCGCCTCCCGGGCCCGCGGCGACGCTGCCGCGGGCTTCCCTCTTTCCTGCCGACGTAACCGGGAGACCTCCTCTCCCGTTCCGTGTCGAGGAGCGCGACTGTAGCAACTCGCTCGGGGTTCTTCGGCGATTTGGCGCGCACGCGTACGGTTCATGATTTCCGCCGAGGAGACCACCGCCATCACCGAGAATCGCCTATTGACCGTAGGCACTTACCGCAACGGGATGTGAGCGAGAAGCCGTGTCAGGTGAGAAGACTCTTCCTCTCACCTCCTTGGCGCGCTTCCCCATTAGGTGGTTTTTATTTCACCCCCGTACGCGGCGTTCGCTCGCTACATCGTGGTTGTTCTTGATTGCTATTCCTTTGCCGTGTACTCGTGCACAATAAACTCTGTTGGAGTACGTAACTCGGTGTTTGTCCCCTCTGGCCCGAACCCGCCGCAGTGGCGACTTCTCGCACCGCGGGTTGGGGGTCACAGCTCTGTCTGCTAGCGCTGGCACGTCGGGGCTAGAAGGCAACTTTAGCATCTAGCCCCCCCGTGGCGCATTAATTCGAGAATGAATCCCCATAGATTAGATAGCTTGATTTCATACAACGAGATCAGGGAGCATTGTAAGCTAAGCAGGAGGGTCTATCCGCCGCCCGACCGTTCCTGGGAAACGAGGAGGCAATTGCATGGAGAAGATTGCAAGGGGGAAATCATATAAGCCCCTTCTGGGTATACACGACAATTTCTAAAGAGGAGAAAGATCAGTATTGCATAACAGGCGGGGATAGGGGCACTCTAGACCACATAATTTGGGAATGTGCTGGCAGCCCGTGCGCCGAGCAAATAATAGATAGAGAAGCCTAGGAGATCTTGCTGCGGAGTGAGAACCGCGCTCAAAAGCAACAAGCCATCCGCCTGGCGGCTGAGGCCGTGAAGCAACAATGTGTCTTCACCAGACCTTAGTTTGCGAGGCTCCTGAGTAGGGCTCCCTTAGACCTGCGTTCCGGGGGATCCAAAGAGGAGTCTCATTTCGGCTGAAATAAAACGTTTTGATGATGATGATGATTATGCCCGGATGGGACGTCACTGTATCGTGTAGATAAGCGATGCGAGCCTGCCTGCAGCATCATCGGCGCATGCTCGCTACTTGTGTGTGTATCGTGTAGCTAAGCGATGCGAGCCTGCGTGCAGCATCATCGGCGCATGCTCGCCACTTGTGTGCCCTTTCCCGGAGCCTGTATAAAACGAGCGCTAATAAACGCTGAGGCGGCTTTCGTTTGCTCGGAACTGATCTCGGCGGTTACTTGGACGACACAACGAACGATACATGGTGTCAGAAGTGGTTGGCAGCCACGGCCACGAAGCTCATCCACGGTAAAGAAGCATGGAACTTGTCAAGCCACCGGAGCCGCTGCACTTCATCGGAGAGATCAGCAAGCAATGGAAACTTTTCAAACAAAAGTTTGAATTTTTCTTGGCTGCTTCCGAGCCCAGCAATCAACCTCGAAAGGATGCCGCGAAGGTTGCTTTACTGCTAACTGTGGCAAGCGACGAAGCACTAGAAATTTACAACAACTTCACCTTCAGTGACGAAGAGAGCCGGGAAAGTTACGCGACTGTGATCGCCAAGTTCGACACCTACTGCGAAGAGAAGCTAAATGAAGTGCATGAGCGCTACCTGTTGCGACAACGCGTACAAGCTCAAGGTGAGCCCGTAGAACAGTTTGTCAGAGAGCTTAGGAAGATGTCTCGCTCCTGCAACTTTGGAACTATGGCAGAGTCGTTCATACGTGACCAGATAGTTTTTGGAACGAATGATGATAAAGTAAGACAAAAGCTGCTGCAGGATAAGAAGTTGATCTTGGCTAAAGCGGAAGAAGTATGCAGGGCTGCGGAAATGACTGCCGCGCAAAACGAAATCTGGGCCCGCTTGCACGAAACGATCTTAAGACTGTCTTAGCTAAGTCCAGACTTTACTGAGTCTAAAGCATAAACCGTAGCGCTTAAGACTGAAGTCGAGACTGGGCTTCGGCCCTGACTTGAAGAAGTCGCTTGCAGGATTATGACTGTAATGCCGTCTAAGTTAATACACAAGGACGTCAGTTACCTAAGTAGATTATTTCGGGAAATACAGGGATGCGCTGGCCCTGTCCCCGCTGTAAGATGTAAACATTCCGTTAGTCTTGCGCTGCGTAAACTCCGTGCCATTGCTTCTTACGGGCTTAATATTGCGTTACGAGGTAAAATGCTCCAAGTGATTGCTGAGGGCGTTCAGAGAAGCCACTCTGGTGAACACGAGCCGTCTTACAGTCTGGTTTCACTAAAAACACGTACCGTTTAAGTCTGGACTTAGCTCGGACTTTATCGTGCAAGCGGGCCCTGGTCTCGAGAACACAGACAGATTCACGCTGTCAAACGACAGGAGCAGCAGAAGCAGCAGCTGCGCGACGAACAGCCCGCAACGTTCAAGTGCCGACGGTGTGGGCGTACACATGGTCCGCGAAGCTGTCCTGCTTTTGGCAATACTTGCAGGAAATGCCAAGGGCAGAACCATTTTGCTGCACGTTGCAAGGTTTATTGACAAGTTCGGGAAGTGAAGAGCGCCGACGACAGCGATGCTGAATTTGACATCCTTGACGTATCTGTCAACAGCGTTGGAAGAGCGCATGACCGTGACTGGATGGTCCAGGCTCAAGTTGCGGACATGACACTAACCTTGAAAGTTGACACTGGATCGCAAGCCAACCTCTTGCCATTCTCAATCTACAAAAAGCTGCAGCCGCGAATACCCTTGACTAGAAGCAACTGTATCCTACGAGCTTACAACGGAGGAGTCATCAAGCACCATGGCCTCATAACTACCACGGTGACTGTCGGAAGAAAGAAGGCCGAGATTGATTTTTTTCGTCGTGAAGAGGGAACGACAGGCCATACTTGGACTGCGATCCAGCGAACTACTTGAACTGTTCTCGCGCACCGTAAACGACGTCGGAGTAAGCAGCAGCGAGGAAGTTCAGCAATTTCGAGAGCTTTTTTCGGGGACTGGATGTATTCAGCGGCCATACCGCATGGTTCTTCGAGAGGACGCTGTCCCAGTCGTCCAGACAGCCCGCCGGGTGCCCCTTTCTTTGCGGGAGCCTCTGCGCGAAGAACTTGCCCGCATGGTCAAGGCCGGCATTATAGCCAAGCAAGACCAGCCGACAGAGTGGGTAAGTCCTCTGGTTATTGTCAGAAAAAAGGACGGCAAACTAAGATTGTGCATGGATCCGAGGAAAAGTAACGACAGTCTAAAGCGCGAGCACTACGAGATGCCGCGTAGAGAAGATATTGAATCTGAACTAGCTGGAGCACGCATGTTTACCCGCCTTGACACCAACTCTGGGTTTCACCAAATACCGTTGCATGATGAAATGTCAAGGATATGTACGTTCGCGACTCCCTTTGGCCGTTACCGCTTCTTGAGGCTACCCTTCGGTATAGCCTCCGCCCCAGAAGTGTTTCAAAAGGCTCTTAGTGAAATCTTCGAGACACTGCCAGTAGTGCGAGTGTACGTTGATGACGTCATCGTGTGGGGTGTCACAAGGAAAGAGCACGACGAGAGGTTACGAGCGGTGCTAGAAGCGGCACAGAAAGCTGGCTTGACATTCAATGAAGACAAATGCAGCATTGGCGTGCGCAAGATTTTTTTCTTGGTGACGTTATTGCGGAAGACGGCATACGCCCAAATTCTGCCTTGGTCAGATCTCTGCTAAATATGCCGCCACCGGCTGACAAGCAAGCAGTGCAGCGCATGCTCGGTGTTGTAAACTATTTGTCGAAGTTCCTGCCATCAATTACAGAGCGAACGACGTTGCTTCGCGACTTGATAAAGAAGGATCGGGTCTTTGAGTGGACGGAAAACCACGCTAAAGAATGGAAACTGATCTGTGATAGTCTGAGCAAAGATCCTGTGCTGGCGATCTTCGATCCTAAAAGGATCACGAAGATAACATCCGATGCTTCGCAAAATGGAATAGACTCGGCCCTCTGGCAGCGTTACGAGAGTTTGTGGAAGCCCATTGCTTAAGCATCACGGGTCCTAACCGAATCTGAGCGGAGATACTCTCAGATAGAAAAAGAGGCTATGGCTGTCGTCTTCGGGTGCGAAAAGTTTCATCATTTTGTGTACGGACGCAACGTTATCCTCGAGACAGATCACCGTCCCTTAATAGCAATATCTGAAAAGCCGATTGGAGAAATGCCGCCCAGACTGCAGCGATTTTTTCTTCGTTTGCTTAGATACCACTACAAGCTCCAATTTGTTCCAGGAAAATGCTTGGTGGTCGCAGACATGCTGTCTCGTGCATCCGTTAAAGACCCAGAGAAAGAAAGCACCGACGACGACGTGGAAGTTCATGCTGTAAGTGTTCTTTCATCACTCGTCAGCGAGGCAACGTTGAAGCGTTTAGCAGAAGAAACTAGCAAGGACGATTACTTGAGTCAAGTCATTCATTGTTTGGCAACCAATCGTCCAGTCCAGGGAACACTGAAGCCCTTTGAAAGCAAACTAGTCGTCGTGAGTGGCGTGTTGCTTAAGGGATGTAAAGGCTATTATACCGTCAACCATGCGCCCTGAGCTACTTCGAAGTATTCATGAAGGCCACTTGGGGATAAATAAATGCAAATCACGAGCACGTAAGTTGATGTTTTGGCCTGGTATTAATGCGGACATTGAAGCCCTCATCAAGAGATGCGCAGTGTGTCAGAAGTACGCCTACCGACAACAAAGTGAACCAATTTTGGACCGCCCAGTGCCTGAACATGCCTGGTACCGAGTGGGTGTCGATATTTTTCAGTGGGCTGGAAAATCGTACCTTTGCGTTTTTGATGCGCCATCAAACTTTCCAGAGGTAGAACTGCTATGCAACACAACAACGGCCACAGTTGTGAATAAACTCAGCGCAGTGTTCGCGCGGTATGGATTGCCTATTGAAGTCTGCACGGACAATGGTCCGCAGTTTTCGAGTCACGAGTTTGCGTTGTTTGCGAAGAAGTACGATTTCAAACACATAACTTCCAGCCCGCGGTTTCCTTTCTCAAACGGTCTCGCGGAAAAAGGCGTCCAAATTGTAAAGAGAATTTTGAAGAAGACATCTGAGGAGAATGATGACTTTTGGCTTGGATTGCTCACTTACAGGAGCAGTCCGCTAGAAGACGGTCAGTCGCCTGGAGAGTTACTTCAGGGTAGACGACTTTGGACACCTCTCCCCGACTTCAAAAAAATTTAGAGAAGCCTTGGAAACGATGTTCCCTGCTTAGTCGGAAATGTTTAATAAATTGAGAACTACGCCTGTTTTATAGTTTTTACGCTCGTTTATTTTTGTTTTTCTCTGATTTGTGCTCGTGTTGCCATTGATCTACGTATGTAATATTGTTTGTAATTGTTTGTTAGTTCTGTATATCACTTTTTCTCATTTTTTTGTTGTTAACATGTGATGACACTATGAAACGTTTGTACAATGTTATTATGACTTCTCCCCCCCTATGTAATGCCCACTTGGCCTTTAGGGTAATTAAATGAAATGAAATGAAATGAAAAAGCTCCAAGCAAATCTGTAAGGAAACATAAACAATGCCGACCCCCAAGACGTAGTCTTCCACCGCTACAGAAAGGACAGGTTGTCAGAGTACGCGGAGACTGTTGGTCCCCGAAAGCCAAGGTTCCTAATGCACAGGCTCAACCAAGGTCCTACCATGTTGCCACCGAAGACGGTAGAGTATTGCGACGCAACCGACAACACCTCATGGCGACGGCTGAGCCTTTCAGCATGTTGTACAGCGATGACGACATGCCAGATGACAGCCAAGAGAACAGACCCTCCTGTCAGGTCCAACCCAACGATGACAACGAGCCCATCACTGCACCCTCCCCACCGACACCAGCACCAAGAAGATCCCAGCGCGAGAGAAGGCAGCCACAGCAGTTGGGATATGGTGACAACTTTATGCAGGTTCCGTGAGGAAACTTTGAACCTCCAGAACTGTGTTTTGTTGTGAGTGTGAACAAAATTATGAGTGTGAGAACTGTGAGTGTGATTGTTTTCTGTCACAAATTCAAATGGGTTTAGATTGTTCTTTTTCTGTGCAAGCAAAGGAAGATGTATCGTGTAGATAAGCGATGCATGCCTGCGTGCAGCATCATCGGCGCATGCTCACCACTTGTGTGCCCTTTCCTGGAGCCTGTATAAAACGAGCGCTAATAAACGCTGAGGCGGCTTTCGTTTGCTCGGAACTGGTCTCGGCGGTTACTTGGACGACACAACGAACGCTACAGTCACAGCCGATGACGTTACAATGTGGTGACGTCATAGCCAGTCACCGTTATCACTCCCAACTGTTTAGTCTTGACTAATGACGAATTAGTACTAGTTAGTGACTAGTTTATTTTGAAATTAGCTGTGGTTTAGCTTTTTGTCGAACCTGGAGGTACGCGGTCCGTAACGCTTTCGTTGCGTGGAAGTCGGTAGCGGGAAGCTGCCATGGCCGAGCACTGACATATTTGGCAGGAGCTGCCAACTCGGGCCTCATCTTTCATAAGTGAGGGTGACATCAAAATCAGCCTAGTCAAGACCCTTGCATTTACGTTATCCCTAGGCCATGCGCAGCGGCGCCGCCTGCTGTGGCGGTTGCTAGGCAACGGCTCAAGGTCAGGGACTCCGGCCAAGGTGCGGTCACGACAAAAGTGCGAACACGGCGAAGAGGCGAAGTGGCTGGCGTAGTGCAGCTCTCACTACAGAATAACATTGGCTATCATGAGTCATCATGAGTGGGGTTCCAGCGATTACACGTGCTGACACGTTCATACTTGCGTATTCATTCTTCCACGTCCGAAGTGTCCGTACCAGTAAAAGAGACAGGATCGCGTGGGTGGGTGAGGACGACCGGTGGCAAGGCCTCCGTTGGTGCGGAGACAGTATTCTGAGGCATTGTCAGGTAGGAAATCAGGCGGCCGCTACGGAGTTCGGCCGTTCGAAGGCTGACGCCGGGATCAACGGCCGCACCTGCACGAAGATCTTACGTGAAAACTCAATGTATTTACAATATATTTACAAGAGAGCTGCAACTGGCTGTTGTTTTCTAATTTGATGGCACATACTCACACAGTTGGCAAAGAATTGGGTGCTGAGATATTTGATTTTGAGATGGATAATTACATCACAAAAAATAGAAATTATTACTAGGGAATGGAGAAGGAAAGTAAAATATGGAAAACCAAAATAAAAAGGGTAATTAATAACGCACGCAGTAGAACACTGAGATTTGTATTTACAGATTCAAAAAATTCAAGACATATTAGCAAGCCAGACGTTTTGATTCTATTAATAAAGTTTTGAATGACGTTAAAAACAGACCTGTGGCTGTACCCAAGCACCGAACAATAATAAAATCTGGCACTTCAAATTAGGTCCCAGCTGTTGCAACGGCTTCTCCAAATACTGTCTTCTCATCATGGTAAAACGGCGATAAAGTAGCAAGAAATGTTATATTGTTTTATGTTCAGCCCTTAAAAAAATCTTTAAAAGTGCGCACGTCACTCACTTTTTGGTTACGGGAAGAGTACTTGGGTAAATCTAGTGTGAAACTTACCAGGTGATGGTGTGAAAGGCCTGCTTCAACCAACGCATTGCGCATAGAATAGTGGCTGTTAACAAAAACTAAATCCAGTATAGAAAATGATGAACCGTGTACACGAGTAGGTTTATTTGCAATTTTAACCAAATCATGAGTTAGCATAATGTCAAGCATTATGTCTGTACTGCGCCTAATTGCATCCTTCGAAGCATTCCGAGCACGCACCTGGTAGATTGGAATCGCCTATTAAGAGTATTTGTATTTGGAAAATTAGACAGATGATCTTGTAGTTTATTAGCATAGTGGGGTGTGGTATCTGGTGGTGTTTAGCATGCATAAGAGATAAAGCAATGCCTTCGGAAATAAATTTTTATGCAGAGGCATTCAAGGCCAGGGACGTCGTGTACGAGGACGCATTCTACCGAATCTGTTAGGAGAACGGCTGTGCCACCACCCCTAGAGTTGCTGTCCTTGCAAACAACATTCTATTGAGGAGGAAACAATAGGTGATCGGAGAAGTCTTCGTGTAGTGAAGTTTCCGTGAGGACTGTTATATGTGGGTCGTACTCGGGCAGTTAAATTTCAAATGAGTATTTCTTCTTGACACGCTGCGTGAAAATTATCCGCAAGCAATTTTATTGGATTTCATCGCGTAAATATGGCATAATAAGCTATCGATGTTCTAGTTCTAAGAAGCTAAAGTAAATGAATCGCTCATGTTTCCGGCGTATGGTTTCACGACTGCGCAAGTCTTCGCGTGATATGGGCCAACTTATTGTGACGTCAACGTTTTTTTGTGTCCTCACTATCATTTTTTTGTATTCCCAGACATATGGTACAATACTTATATACAACTTATCGAACACCAGAAAACGGTGTTTCCTTTTTATCACGGTTCGGCTTCGCGGTTCCCACATTTTCTTTTTTACATCATGCACTGTCCTTGAAAAATCTCCAATTGAACAACATTTTTCTCTTTAGTTTGTTTCCTCTCTTTAGTATCGTGGTTTTATGCCTACTGTCTAAAACTGATTACAGGACGCATTTTATCATCTGCCCGCTTACCTAACCTAACCTGTTATAAAATCAAGATTTAAAAAAACGTGAAAAATACATTTCAGGTATTTCAAGTGATTCTTTCGTTTCACCTTCGAATTCTGGGATGCGATAAATAACCATATTTGATTTTCTGCTGTAATTTTCAAGCTGGTGTATTCTTGATTCCAGCCTTTCAATAGCTGCATTCATACAAGCAATTTTTTCTTGGCGGATGTTACCCGGCTTTCAAGTTTCGACAGGGCATCTAATTTGTTCAATATGTTCAGTAAACGGTTCTTTTGTGTATATATTATAACCAGCTCCTTGCGATCTTTTCAAATCTGGGTCATTGCAGAGCCTGGGCTCGACTCAATGTCTCCTTTCAACAATGATAACTTCCGAAGAGAGAATGCTTGTACATGTAGCAAGCAACAAAACAGGAACAGATAATTAAAACGGAACCATTTTCCATAGTTTTTCCTAACCTGCACAAGGTAGACAAACGAATTATTGTTCCGCATTTTGTCGATGCTGCCATCATTAGTGGCCGCGAAACGAGCGTGGGTCTCATTTATATCTTGAGAGCATTGTACCCCCCCCCCCCCCCCCTAGTCCAGATTCCCGGTAGTTATAAGTAGTCAATTAGTCGTTACTACTCATTTCTCAATATTTTAGTAATTTCTAATCAATTGTAGTCGTTACAAGTCGTCGTTAGGCATATTGGTTATTTGCAGTAATTAGTAGTCATTGCAAGTCATTTGCAGTCACTTTAGTCGTTACTACTCATTACTAAGCATTCGTAGTCATTTTAATCAATTGGCATTATTTATTTATTTATTTATACAAATACCTCACAGGTTCCAAACATGGAACATTGTGTGAGGGGGAGGGGCTACAGTGTATCAAAAGGAACAATGGTACATAGTTTAAAATACAAAAGGTAACAGTTATACAGGACTGGAACTGCAAATAAGTATTAGAGCATGCATGGGAAGTAATAAACAGAGGATTATGACATTACACAATAGTTAGCGGCATTGGACGAAATCAACCTGACACAGTGAACGCAATATAAAAAAGTTATTCTGACTGCAAAAAGGTACTCAATTCGTTTTTGAATTTTAGTGGGTCAGATATGTTAGCGATGCGTTCGGGAAGACCATTCCAACCCTTTATAGCCCGTGGCAAGGCAGAGAAGTTAAATGCATGTGTTCGGCCGAATAGACGTTGAAAACTTATTTTATTATTCAGGCGGTGGGAGGTGCGAGTCGGTCTAGTAAGTGGCACTGTTGATGCATGGGGGCTGTAGATTAGTTTGTGTAGCAAGCAGATAAGCGCGATATCCCGACGTGATTGTAAACTTGTGAGCGATAAGGACAACTTGATGTTAGTCACGCTGGTATGGCGGCTGTAATCATGGGAAATAAAACGTGCTGCACGGTTTTGAATAGCTTCTAGGGATTTGATTAGATACTCTTGATGTGGTGACCAGATGGCTGATGCATATTCTAGTTGAGGACGAACGAAAGTTAGAAATGCGAGCTTACGAGTAGAAATAGGTGCGCTATGTAGATTTCGCTTTAGATAGCCGAGCGTGCGATGCTTTGGCGGTTATATTTTCAATATGCGTCGCCCATGAAAGATTTTCGGTAAGATGAACGCCGAGATATTTATAAGAAGATGTGCGGGTTAGTGAAATCCTGTTGAGTGAATAATTGTGGGGTGAGAGGGAATGCTTCCTACTGACTGTCATTATTTTGCATTTTTCCGTGTTAAGTGTCATTTGCCATAATCTGCACCAGTTAGTTACGTACTCCAAGTCCTGCTGAAGGATGACATGATCAGTGAGAGAACGGATTTTACGATAAATTATACAGTCATCAGCGAACAGCCGAACTGATGATCTTATGTGAAATGGGAGGTCATTAATGTATATTAAAAATAATAAAGGACCGAGGACGCTACCTTGAGGAACGCCAGATGTGACGTCGCTAAGGGGAGATGAAAAGTTATTGAAAAGAGTGAACTGCTTGCGAAATGACATAAAGTTTCTAATCCAAGAGAGTGTTAGGTTGTCTAAATTAAGCAGTGACAATTTAGCTATGAGGCGACAGTGGGCGACGCGGTCGAATGCACGAGAGAAATCAATGAATATGCAGTCAGTCTGGCAATTTTCGTCCATGTTCTTAAAGAGGTCAGTAGTAAATTCTAATAATTGTGTATCACAGGAAAACCCTTTTCTGAAACCGTGTTGGTGTGCGAAGAAGAAACCGTTTCGCTCCAGGTGGAAGGCAACGTTAGATGCAATGATGTGTTCTAGTAATTTGCATGGAACACTTGTTAGCGATATGGGGCGGTAGTTACTGACAGAGTGTTTGTTACCAGATTTATACACGGGGATTATTTGACCAATCTTCCAGTCATGCGGAATTTCGCCAGTTTCTAATGACTGTTTGAAAATATGACAGAGGATGAGGCTAGAGGCATCTACAGTGTGTTTTAGAATATTGGTATTTATTCCGTCTAATCCTGAAGAAGTAGATATTTTGAGACTTTTGATTAGAGATGCAATGCCTTCTATAGTGATGTCTATTGCACTCATGAAAGGGAAATCGGTTTCTTGTGGGCTAGGTAGGTTGGAATGGTCTTCGTTAGTGAAAACAGATGTGAAAAAATCATTAAAAACTGTTGCACAGCTGTCCTGAGGAATGGGACATCCGGTTGCATCCAGTAAAGAAATATTGTCGAACGTGCGTGATGGGGGGGAGATGGTTTTCCAAAATTTGGCTGGATTATTTTTCATGAGCGATTCATGAGTCATTAGACATGGTTCATTACATCTCATTGTTAGTCACCATAACCTCTAACAATCTCTATTATAAACTCTATTAATTTCTATCACTATCAATCATTCCTCCTTTATTATATTGTGTCTAACCTGTCTTCATACGGCGGACATTTCCTGATGACGCACCGTGAGCCTAGAAAAACTCACTTAATAGTGCCAACTCTGTGGCTAGATTTATTGTCATTCCCTCTGATGGGCTCGTAAACTTGTCTCCAAATTTAGTGGCAATGCATATGTTTAATTTTCAATTTCAATTCCATTTCATTATGTCTGCTTTAGTGTACATTTCATCATATACACACAAATGGAGGTACCAGAGTCCGCGTCTGTATCGGCACCTCCTATGAATGATATATCAATGTCAATATACAAAACAGCAATAATTCACAGTAAAATAAATCAAACGTAGACTATAAATAAGCAACATATTGATAATAAATATAGCATTATTTTGTAACATAAAACGATCTCAGCAAATAAGTTGAACACCAAATCAAACAGTAACAAAAAATATGCATAAAAAGGCACAACAGGACACAGTTTGAACATTTGAAACCCGAAGAAAATACATACTACGCAGAGCTGATAAAATAGTGTCATTGTCAAGTATCAGTTATTTTTTGTGGATAAAAGACACGGTTAACTTTGGAGGCAAATTTGGTTTTGTTAAGCGATTTGATGATGGATGGTAACTCGTTCCGGACCATGATAGCCGAGAAAAAAAAAATACTTGTTTGCCATAACTTGTTTGTGCTCTAGGCAGTAATAATTTTTTTTCTCTCGCAGACCGCGTTTTTTACCGTTATTAGTAAAATTTGTGGAATAAGTGATACTGGAAGCCAGTTGTTTAGTAACTTATGGAAGAATATGTATAGGCTATATTTAACTAGTTCAGCGGCTGTCAGGATTCCATGATTATGAAGTCAATGCTCAGCGCTAGAATCATTGAAGGTCTAAGTATTTTTTCTAAATGTTCAGTTTTGAATCGCTTATAGAGGAATTAAATGCGTATTGTAAGTGTTTCTCTAGGCCAATATGCCGTAGGTGATGTGCAAATGGATGAATGCATATTACAAATACATAAGTTTAGCACGTGAAAAGAAGGTTCGTGCTCTGATTCGAATGAGAAAGCCATATGCCATTTTAGTTTTTGACGGGCGCAACATGCAGACCAAAGTTTACATGTGAATCCAACTTTACGCCAAAGTGAATGCAGTAATCGCTTGCTGTAAATATATGCTGGCTAATTAGAATACACAGAGGGAGGCAACAGTTGTCTGGATTTAGGTGAATAAAAGGAAATATGTTTTTGAAGGATTAATATAAAGCCTATAAATTTCACACCAGTTTGAAATATGTGTAAGTTCCTTGTTAGGATTTCCAACTGCAGTCCATATGGATTTGCTGGAACTGAAAATTGTGGGTGGCATATAATACGGATTTTGAAGAAGTGGGGCGATTAGGCAGGTCATAAAAACAGGCAAGAAAAAGAAGTGGGCCTAATATTGACCCTTGAGGTACGCCTATGTTATCATCCTGCTCTAGCACCATATGAATTTTGATATTAATGTTTCTGAAGAGTTGCTCCATGTGGAACACGCGTTTCACAAGCTCATCCTGGCATTTCTGCAAACATGCACGTTACACGTATGGCCCACCGGCCACAGCGTAAACAACCACCGCAGACAGCGCCGCCCGGCGAATGACCGCACGTTTATTCTCGGCTTGCGAATATATAGAAAAGCATTGGAAAGAAAGAAAGATAAAACGAGAGGAGGAAAAAGGCGCGGCGCATGCGCCAGTAGCCAGGGGCCGCTTATCAATGCCAACCTTTGCCGAGTCGAACTTGACTATCAGCAATGCACAACTCGCCTGAAGGCTTTTTTTCTCTTCTTCAAGTAGACCAATTTTCAGAATATCTGCCTCAATTTCTTCTGTAGGTCACACAAAGAGGCAGGGCAGAAATAAAGGCTCGTCGCTGTTCGATCTTTAATTCTATGATTTCATTGCGAGGATCTATTTGGACGCACTCTTGCAAAGATTATATTTCCTTTTTATGCTATTACTTTGTTTTAGCTCATTCAGCCTTCAGCTCCTCTTTAAGCTTGGCCACGCCTTTTGCCATGAGGATTCAGGCATGTTATTATAGAAGAAAAAAAAAGAAGAAAACACGAAAGTACACAACTACAAGAAAAACCTAGCAATTTGGCAGCAGCGACAATATCAGAGAGATGTAAAAGAAAGAACTGATAGAGTATTGGTCTAGCCTGCTGCGAACCGCCAAGGTACGATAAAAAGTAGGTTACAGTTTATCGTCGCTGCAGCCAAGTGATGCCGAGCTGGTGATTGGCTGCTTTTATAAGCAGGAAACGGCTGACGTCAGGCATCAGGGGAATTGTTGCCGATAACCTAAAAGCGCTCATCTGATAGAAAACTGCCCACTGAACTAGCCAGCGCTGGTCGGTGCTGACCTAGGATCGCACAGTCAGCTCGTTGTGGGAGCAATATTCAAATGGAGGTAGACTAACAATCTGCATCGAAACGCAGACACACGGTAAGCAGTAGCTCGCAGTTTATTGTCACTGCTATCAATCAAACCAAGAAGCGCATCACCGCTTGTCCGAGTCACAACTAGTTGCGCAAGCGGGAAAAATGAGAGAAGGTGCAGATAATGTGTTCCAGCGTGTGTATAGAGCGTATCTTATGGTGGTGTTGTTCAAAATCCTCTGCAAGAAAAGTTAATATCACTGCCACAGGAAAAATAACAATTGTTTTTAATGGCTTTTAATACATTGTCGCAGTCGTGGTCGAGTGGTTTGGGCGCCCGTCTCGGCTGCGGGAGGTGGTCAGTTCGAAACCCGCCACCGGACACCCACCGGTAAAATTGGATACAAGCGTCCCCCTGCCCGGTGTCCGGCTCTTTCAGGGGTGTGCGTTTGGAAGAGGCTCTGCTAACCCTGCTGTGCTCCTTCGAGGGCTTTAAGTTTCGAACAACTAAAGGCCTGCAAAGGCCGGGCTGACAGAAAAAAAGGGCGACATAATGGGCTTTTGCCGCACAAGGCGGACGTTTTGTTCTCCGATGGCGGAACTGATCACTGCCACATCGGAGCAACTATTTGAGACTTATGACCCCTTTCCCAAACATTTTACCCCAAAGAGCCGAGCACCGGGCCGGGGGAAAGCTTGTACTCATTGAAAAGCCGGTGGGTACCCGGCGGCACCAGGGATCGAACTTGGTATTCCCGAACACGAGGCGGATGCTCTACTACAAGGCCACGCTTCTTGTCTTTCTTTATTATTTAATTTATTTTCAGATTTTACAGATAAAGCACAGTACTCTACACACACACACACACACACACACACACACACACACACACACACACACACACACACACACACACACACACACACACACACACACACACACACACACACACACACACACACACACACACACACACACACACACACACACACACACACACACACACACACACACACACACACACACACACACACACACACACACACACACACACACACACACACACACACACACACACACACACACACACACACACACACACACACACACACACACACACACACACACACACACACACACACACACACACACACACACACACACACACACACACACACACACACACACACACACACACACACACACACACACACACACACACACACACACACACACACACACACACACACACACACACACACACACACACACACACACACACACACACACACACACACACACACACACACACACACACACACACACACACACACACACACACACACACACACACACACACGCACGCACGCACGCACGCACGCACGCACGCACGTACGCACACACACACACACACGAACACAAAGAATATTACGCGACAAATACACAACATGGGCTAAAACCACGCGATATGGGCTGCATGATCCATTACAAATCAGTCATTTGCAGCAACACTTACATTCTCGGAAGCCACTCAGGCACTTCGTCTTGTGTCTTGAGAACTTCAATAACACTCGCAACGGCTTCGCGAGAATACTGACGTATTTTCCTCACATCAACGTTTGCCTGCCTGAAAGCCATTCTGGATCGCCAGATACTGTGCAGGCCCAACAGCATGATCACGTCTAGCGGTAGCCAATCATCATCTTCAATTGATAAAAATCGAATTCCAAATGCATCCACGGGAAGGTCTTTTTTAATTGTTTGTTGTAAAATGTCCCATAAGAAAAAGGCTTCCCAACAGTCTAAGAAAACGTGTTCGATAGCTTCCGGTTTGCAGCATATGAAACAGTCATTTCCCCAAGGTAAAAAATTTCATTTCTAAATAAGTCTTAACTTCTAGTGTATTGGCATGGAGCTTGAAAAAGAAAGTTTTTGCTCCCCCTGGTACAGCCTTGTTTTTACTCGTTTAGGGACTGACTTACATGGACCTGCACAGTACAACGATCTCTACAATGGGATTCCAGAAAGGAAAATGTTTGGGCGTGTTGGTTGGGCGTGGTCCTTTGTGATTTTGAGCGCTTCGCTGCGTTGTCTACAATGGGATCGGGAGAAAAACAACGCACAAGTCTTTGTAAAGTTTCTTTCGCGTCACAGTTGATAAATATTCAAACAAAAACGGGCGCTTGCAATACACAACATGATATGTACACTTCTTTAAGGATTCCGAAAATCCTCCCTTGCATGCTCGCCGAACGTACAACAAAATTTGGTTGCACTCTGTTCAATATAACCTGACACACAGTTCGTAAAAGTGGGTCCTTTGTATCACGAAGGAACATAAAACAGTTAACCACTTGGCGCAAATACAAATGCGCCAATGCGCGATGAAACAAGCTGGTTCGGCGGGTGCGTTCCCAAGTACTTCCCCACACAAACATGGCGAACACACGGTGAAATCTCTGCACATTAACACGAGAACAATGGAGTACTTGTAGCAAGTACCATATCTTGGTAACAAGAAATAAATAACAAATCGTAGTACGTGCAAACGTAGACCAGCCGAATTCTATTAGTCTGTCGGCCTTCTCACGTACTTCTAAAACCTGCTGGCTCCAATATGACTCACTGTCTCGGTAGTTTTCCAGTGGCACTCCTAAATAATTCACTAAGGTTGTTACCAAAGACATGTTCACGAAATTCGCAGAGGTTGTGTGCCACTCTCCATGCCGGAAACCAAGACACTTATTCCAGTTCACAGCACTACCATTCATAGAACAAAAGTTGTGGGATTCGGGCTTGCCGCGGCTGCCCTTTGAGCGGCCGCCGCCCGTGCATTGTTCTTCTCGTTACCTTTCTCCCGCCTGAAGCGGCGGAGAGAGGTTCGGACGACTTGTCACTGTCGTTCGGCCACAGCTCCGCCCTGGCGTCCCAGTGGCTGTTCTCATTGGCGCCTTTTGGCGGGAACACGGCACCGCTTCGACGGCCGCGCTCGCGCGACCGTCCGAGTGGAGCTCAGGGAGAGACCCCTCCGAGACATCGCAAGGTGCGTACGGAACTGTTCTTGTCTGCAGGCCTTTGCCCGCGCAGACCAGTGTGTACTCGAATTCGTCCGCTCCCGGTCGTACCTGAGAGCGCAGCTCGAGCCTGTCGATCGTGATCCAACGATCCGCGACAGGTGTACCTTGCGGTGGTTGCCCACTCTCTTTCAAAGGAATCCTTTGGTCAGCGCGAGAGAGAGATCATAGCACGCCCTTGCGTTCTTGCGGCGCGCACTCCGTGTCACTTCGTGCGCGCAGGGGAGCCTTGCTCCTCGCGCGCTCCCGGGACACGGTGACTGAGTATGTGTGTGTATATGCGTTTGTATATATGTGTATGTGGGTGTGTGTATGTGTGTGTGTGCCGCTGGAGGATGGCGTTTCAATAAACGTCTACTTTGTGAACTTGGAGGCTTGTGTCCTTGCAGCGAAGTGCTCTCCTCCCGGTGGAGTTTGAGTGCGTGCTGCGGTGTTTCAGTGTGCACAAGGTAACGACTGATCGGGGCTTCGGCTCGCGCGACGCTCGAACCCGCGGTGGTTGGTGGCCTATGACCACATAAAAAAGCCACAAACTCCTTCATCAATTTGACAACACTGCGAATGCTTTCGTGGTCGGTACAGAAGACGGCAATGTCATCGGCATACGCGAGTATGCGGACCTCTGCTGCATGCAAACAAAACCTCGGATACGGCTGCTCTCGATAGTGCTCGGACAAAATGGTTCAATATGCAAACAAAAAAGCAATGGCGACAGGGGGCAGCCTTGACGTACAGAGCATTGCACTTGGATGCTCTCACCCACCTTCTTGTTTACTATCAGGCGCGTCGTGCACCCTCTTTACGCCATTGCGACTCCTTTGCAAATAACTGAGCCCACATTTGCATGCTCTAAAATTGATAACAAGACATCATGCGGCACCTTGTCAAAGGCTTCCTCTAAGTAAAGCTGGAGCATGGCAACACTCTCATGCAAGGCGTCGCAACACTCCAGCACAGACCGTGCCTTGTGGATATTAGTAGATATGATTCGACCTTTAATGCCGCAGGTCTGATGCAGTCCTTCTAATTTTTCCATTGCAGTTTAAAGCCTTTTAGCAAGAATTTTCATGAAGATCTTATAATCTGTGTTCGTCAGGGATATTGGTCAGTAAGCGGTAACTTGTTGAAGCTTAGTTCGTCAACATTTTTTGGTATTAAAATTATATGGGCTGTTAGAAAAGATGGGGGAAGCATATCCTTGTCATAGACCTCATTAAATAATGTAGTCAGAACTGGATCGCAATCGTCTTTGAATTCCTTATAAAGGGCGGCTGCAAGCCCGTCTGGTCCTGAAGACTTTCCAGGGTTGAGGTCTTCTATGGCGTTATTTACTTCTTCGGAGATTGGCAGCTCTAAACGTTTTTTTGTTTCGTAATTCAACCTAGTCGTAAGAGAAAGGAAACTGGACTTGAATTGTTCGGTTTTTGCGTTCTGTGTGTCTAAAACGTCCGCTGCAGTATAAAAGGTCCTCTCTATATTCCATTTATCTGAATAGACTACACCTTTTCATTCTATTTTTGATATGTCATTTTTACTTGCGCGCTTCTTTTCTAATCCAAGAGCACGATTTGTGGGCATTTTGCCCGCTAACAGGCGCTGTGCCCTTGCCATCGCACCTTGATATCTCTCCGTATCTAGTGCCTCCAATTTCTGCTTGACGGAGCGAATTTGTTCAATGCACGAGGCCGGCTGCTTGCACCCTTGCGTCAGTAGATACGCGAGGTCATTTCTAAGCGCCTTTTCTTTTACCTTTTCTTGCTGTTTTATAGCAAACGATCGTTCAATCCCATTCATCTTTATTTCCTGTTTAAATCTTTCCCATTTTTCCCTTTTAGATTCATTACTGGCAATTTGCATCTCATTTAAAGCTGACACTACTTCGTCCCACAAAATTATCGTCTTTCAGAAGCCTCTCATTAAGTTTCCAATTTTCCCATACAAATTGGTTTCGTTCTCCATTTCTTTTTCCAATCCCAAAGACAAGACAGTGGTCACTAAACGGCATTGGTTGTACGCGGTATTCACAGCAGTATGGTATTAGTTCGGCAGATACTTATGCCCTATCCAAACATGCGTGGCTTCTTCCCTGGAAATGAGTGAAAAGCGCTCCAGTAGCGTTTCCGGTGCAATCGCCCACATCATCAAGATGGCATTGCTCAATTATGTCACTCAAAGAGGCAGTACTCACATCTCGGAAAGGCGTAGTACTAGTCTCGTCTCGGGCCGTGCATACGCAGTTGAAATCACCAAGTAAAACGACCATACGTTCTGTGTCACAGTAATAGCCGATATTCACAAAACGTTTTCGCCTCTCATCTGAATTAGTGCGCGTAAATACAGATAATGCGCCACTTCAAACCAGCTAATGTGATGTCACATATAATCCAACGGCCGCTATCAGTGGTCACAACGGTTTCCACAACCGCACGCAACGATTGGCGAATCAAAAGCATACAACCTGGCGAAGTTTCTACCGCATGACACACGCAAACATCATATCGACTGCTGCAAGGGCGCACCATATTGTCGGTCTGGTCTTGACTCTCGATTTTGGTCTCCTGCACCGCTACAACATCTAGTTCCTGCTCCCTAACTAGTCGCAACAGTTGGTTTTGCCTCCTTCTGGAGGACAGACCCCTGATATTGAGCGTTGCTACTAGAATGCTCCTTTCAAACGACGCCATCGCTTAGCAAGACCAGGGAGCCAGTATGGCGCTTACCTTTGCGCGCACAGCGCCGCGCCATCTAGTGCCGTCCCGGCATTGTTTAGGATTCCGGGTTGTCGCCGCGAGGAAGCGACAACGATCGCATCCCTCTAGTGGCGCACTGCTTCTTCACATCGGCGACGCACCACTGACGTTCTAGACGCCGCAGTCGCTGCTCCTGGCTCTCTCTAGTCACCTCATCATGGCGCCGTTTAGCCGTAGCAGAGTCAAAGTCCATAGCTGCCATGCTGTCTTTTCCAGTGGAGCTAAATGTGGGCAACTTGCGGCGAAACTGTAGTACTGCTCGTGGTATCCGACTATGGTGTACTAAGCTTTGATGCAGAAGTATCTTCTTCAGCGCATCTCTCTCCATTGCTCTGCACTGCGTCCGTTTGTTTATCAACAGCTGCGTTCGAGGCTGCCTTCTCCGCTTCATCCTCACCCATGTGCAGCTCGCTGTTATCGGTGAACGCTCCTCTTCCAGCAGCTCGGGCGTACGATCTCGTGCATTCCGCCTCTTCGTGCCCAAAAGCGTGGCACTCATTGCATTTGGGTACACGGCAGCCAGGCCAAATGTGACCAGTCTTGTGGCAGCATAGGCATATCGGCGCCCGCCCTGGGACGACGACTAAAACGGTGGCGTTCCCGATACGCAACTGACGTCGTATGCAATCCAGGCTATCACCTTCACGAAGTATCAGCCGAACAACTCGGGTGTTAGTGTCTAAAATCAGAGGTACAGTCAAAATTAGAAATAAATCAGAGAGCCGTTGAACGATTAGCACAAGGTGCCCACGGCAAAACTACAAATGAGGCGGTACAGGGAGATATAGGCTGGGCATCTTTTGAAGTACGGGAAGCTCGGAGTAAAATATTATGAGGACGCCTGAGGAAATTGGACAGTAATAGATGGGCAGCTAAAGTATTTAAACACCTGTACTTAAAAAGCGTTGACTCACAATGGAGGAAAAGAACTAGGAAACTAACTAGTAAGTATGCTAGTCACAAGGACGGAGAAAAAAAGAGTATTAAGCAACAGGTGAAAAACACAGAAGGTAAAAAATTGGATAAATTCGATGGAAAAGAAACAGAGTGTGGCATTATACCGAAAGTAGAAAATGCAGATCAGGAAGGAAGCGTTCTTGGATAACTCAAGAGGCAGTGCCCTACATTTTGAAGCTAGATCAGCGTGCCTTAAAACACGCAGCTATAAAAAGAAATTTAACAATGAAGATGATGAATGCGCTGTATGCGGTAACTCCAGTGAAACAATTGACCATATTATACTCGAATGTAATGGTATCCATCCGGAAGTTGATGCAGGCACAATCACTGTTCCTGAAGCTCTGGGGTAGGATAGGATAGGAAATACGTTAGTTTCTCTAGGAAGGTCTTGTGCTAGTAGCAGAAGAGGTCCATCTTCCGTCTTCTCACAGGGTCGGTGCCCCTATTCCATGGCTCCGCTGAGCTTCGCTGCTCGCTGGGCGTGCTGGATCAGACCTAGTTGGCAATCCAAAACGCCGCTGGAGAGACGGCTCTCCCACTGTTCCGCACTCGGGTCTTTACGAAAGCTATAGTTATTTCTACATTGCCACGTGATGTGGTGTAACGGAGGTTTGTTACCACACCATGGGCAGGTGTCCCGATATTGTGACCGGTAAATTTTGCTTAGGATATGCAGGTTAGGGAAAGTTCCTGTCTGCAGTCTTCGCCAGTACACTGCCTCTTGTTGTTTTAGATCCCGATGAGGCGGCGGATAGCGGATCCGTACCCCGTTATAGTAGTTCAGAATGTCTGAGTACTAGGGCCGACTCGCTCGGGTAGATCGTCCGATTGGGAGGAAGCTCGGCTCGTGTACCCTCGAGCTAACTCATCGGCACGTTCGTTCCCCGCTATGTCGGTGTGTCCTGGCACCCAGTAGATGTTGTGCTCGACTTTTGATGGGGTCGCGTTCTGGAGGAGCCTGAGCGCGGCGCGACCTATGCGGCCGTTCATGTAGTTACGGCACGCTTCTCTCGAATCTGTAAGAATGGTAAGGGACGTGTTGCTTCGATACCCGGCTACCACCGCTAGAGCAACGGCCAGCTCCTCCCCTTCGGTTATTGTGCAATTCCTGACTGAGGCGCTAGCTAGTTCCTTTAGGTTGGAATCAATAGCTACCGCCACTGCGCTGTTATGTGAGCTTCCTGTATACGGCGCCGCGTCCGTGTATACCGTTGTGGATTTTGTAGCTAAATTTATTTGTACATACTTCGCCCGCGGGCTGCTCTACGGGCCACATGTAAGTTGGGGTCCATGTTCTGGGGAAGGGAGCTAACCTTTAGCGTCTGGAGAATTGCGTCCGGTATGCTCACACTACGATTCTCGATCTGCACAGTTGCACCTAGCCCCAGTCGCCTAAGAAACGAGCGCCCCGTAGGAGTCTGCTGAAGCCTGGCTATCTGCGTGACCAGTTGGGCTTCTTTGATCTCTTGGTGTTGTGAACGCCAAGAGCTAGTAGTTTTGCGCTGGAGGTGTTCATTGGTAGGTGCAGGACTGTCTTGTAAGCTTTGCGGATGATGATATCTGAACTTTCCACTTCTCCTTTGTTGAGGTTGAAATACGGGAGGGCGTAGCCCACGCGACTGAGTACCAGGCTCTGAACCAGGCGCAGGTTATCCCCCTCTCGCATACCGCTCCGCTTCTGCGACACAAGCGTGATCATCCTGGCGACCTGAGTGGTCGATTGCTTGAGAAGGCCGAGCATATGGCCGCATCGCTGATTGCTCTGAAGCCACACTCCTAAGACTCGTATCTTGTCTCGTTCGGGAAGTAGCTGTCCTTCGAGGGAGACATTGAGGGTCCCTTCTTTGTGTTTTCCTTTGTGAACTCGCAGGAGTTCGGATTTTTCTGTGGAGCAGGCGAGACCTCGTGCACGGACATATTCTTCTACGCAAGTAGCCTCTGCTTGCAGTCGTTCTTCTTTCTGGCCGAGCGACCCGGAGGTAACCCAAACTGTGAAGTCGTCAGCGTACATGGCGTGCTGTATGCCTTCGATCTTCTCAAGTTGTCTAGCGAGTCCGATTATAGCCACGTTGAAAAGTAGTGGTGAGATGACGGACCCTTGAGGTGTGCCTTTGTTGGTTGTCGAGAATTTATCGCTGCGAAGGTATCCGAGTCCAACCGTTGCAGTTCGGTTGGAGAGAAAGGCCTTCACATAGCTGTGAACCTTCTCGCCACAGTGGAGGTTGTCGAGTCCTTCCATTACAGCCGCTTCGTTAACGTTGTCAAAGACCCCTTTAATATCGAGGGCCATGGCCGCGTTCTCGCCAGCGTTCGGGACATTGGTGAGGACTTCCTCTTTGAATTGTATGAGGACGTCCTGGGTAGAGAGGTGAGCTGGAAAGCCGAACATGCTGTGGGGGTACAGGTCTTTGTCCTCCATGTAATTTTGGAGCCTCCGAGTAACGACACGCTCGTAGAGCTTGCCTAGGCAGGAGGCGAGTGAGATAGGTCGAATGTTCCAATCGGTTTTGGGATCATTACGACCTCTGCATGCTTCCACTCTTCAGGAACCGTTCTTGCGGCCCAGTGCCTTGGGTTTAGAGATACCAGTGGCCGTATGAATAACCCGGCGATGGAAACTACAAAAAACTACTGCAAGATTGGTGACTTAAAAGTAGAGAAGTGACATAATGTTAGTAATGTAGAAACAAAAATTTAATAAATAGAATGATGGTTTAGTTAACCAATATATTAATCAATAATTAAGATATAGGGAGAAAAATGAGCATGATAGCTATTGCTACCACCCCGTATCAAAGGGGACGCTCCTATATTCCATCCATCCATCCATCCATTAATCGGTTTCGGTTACAGTCAACATAAATACCAAACAAAGCGGAAGGTTGCAAAGCCGTTGAGGTAGCTCCGTTTGAAATCCTCCCATATATTTACCCAGTTCCAAGACTTTGTTGACAGTAATGCTTCAATACATTCTTTTACTTTAATAACAAAATTCTGATCCTAAAGCAATTGTAAATTAAACTAAAAAAGGTGCCACGAGAACATTGATTTCCTTTCATTTTCCTCCAAGCTGAACATTACTAAGCTATGGTCCGTAAACGACATATGTTTTACCTGATAGCTATTATTGCACATAGGAAACAAATATATATGCAATTGAAAGAGGAAGCGTTAGATGCCCTTAACAACCGGATGAAGGAAAAAGAACTACATTGCCGAGTAGACCTGGGCCCCTATTTTCGACACACATGGCCACCGTTCGGCGCTATGTTGTTTCTTTGGCGTGATTCCGTTCTCTCAACGGTAGGGTCCTCTGACAAAAAAACTGGCGACAGATAGCGGAAATATTGTAAAAATGATAAAGACCGCATTTGACGCCAGCCGTGCTCGTTGCCTCAGTGGCGCATTGGATTGACACTACTTACCTGAGCATTAAATAAAAAATTTAGCGGAAAAATAGAACACAAAGGACAAAGAAGAACACATAAGACATTTGACAAGCGCTAGTCAAACGTCTTATGTGTTCTTCTTTGTCCTTTGTGTTCTATTTAGCGCTAAATTTTTACTTAATGGATCACCAACTAGCCCGGCAACATGCCCTCCTTACCTGATCACTTCGCGAATAGAACATATGTTCGAATCCTATATTTGCATCTTTTTTTTCCGAACTGTTTAATTGTAAAACATTAAATATGCTACCGATATTTTTCCTGGGAGGTGCTCCCCTTTAGGTTGCATCATGTTTATTTATTTGTTTATTGAATCCTCAAAGGCCCCATTTAAGGGGTATTACATGAGAGGTGGGGTTGGAGTGCGGCGATTACAATAAAAAATGTCTTTCGATGGCAGTCTTGAAATGATGAATGTCTGTTAGTGAGACGATGTGGTCGGGAAGGTCGTTCCAATTCAGGGCAGTGCGGAGAAAAAATTACTTTTGGAATGTTGTCGTATGGGCGCGCTGGGCATAGACGGCATTGGAGTGGAGATGACGAGATGACCAACGGGCTGGACGGATGAACACGTTGTTAGGTGGCAAGCTGCGATGAAACATATGATAAAGAGAAAGGCGAGCTAGTTTCCGGCGTAAAGCTAGATTGTGAAGTTCAAGTTTTGATTTTAGTACGGTAAAACTGGTGCGATAGGAGTAATCTGAAAGAATGAAACATGAAGCTCGATTTTGAGTAGATTCCAGTAAATTGATCAGATTAGTTTGGTGAGGATCGAATATAGCTTGACCGTACTCAAGTTTGGGTCTGACAAGCGAAGTGTAACCAATTAGTTTGACAGAAGGGGAGCTAATGAAATGTTGCGGCGTAAGTAGCCAAGAACGCGACAAGCGGAGTTGGTTATATGAGAAATATGACTAGACCAGGATAGGTCACTGGAGATATGAATACCTAGATATTTGATAGTGTCAGTTTGAGTTATAGGAAAATCATAAAGATGATAAATAGAAGGTAAGTAGTTACGGCGATGGTGTAAAGAGACATGAAGCGTTTTATTAACATTTAATTTCATAAGCCAGGTGTCGCGCCATTCTTGCACGTTAAGCAGATCATTCTGTAGGATAGCGATGTCAGATTGGTTATTTATGGTGAGGTATATTGCACAGGCATCGGCAAACAGCCGTATGTTAGATGGTATGCAATTTGGCAGGTCATTAATATAAATTAGAAAAAGTAATGAGCCAAGTACAGTACCTTGAGTAACGCCTGACCGGACTTGGAAAAGGGTAGATGAATGGGAGTTGGCGACAACAAACTGGAGACGATTTGTTAGAAAATTATTGATCCAATTCAATACACAAGGGTCTAAATTAAGGGTAGACAGTTTAAGCAGCAAATGGCGATGTGGGACTTTATCGAAGGCTTTTTCGAAATCTAAAAAAAAAGGAGTCTGTGGGTATGTTAAGGTAGAGGTTCGTGTGATGTTTTTAATTCTTAGTAGCCACAAAACCAGCCGTGAACAGAGCCACAACGTGACATTCTGACAACGGTAACACTAATTATTTTCACCATAATCATTTCCTGCCTTTAGTGAGTGTATGTTACCTTTACGTTGCGTTCAGAGATACCTCTCGATAACAATTGCAGTTTAACCCACTGAGAGGCAACCAGTGAAGCAACCTCAACCTCACCTAACCCACCCCCTTCCCCTCTAGGCCTGAGGTCATCCTCATGAATAAAGGTTTATGAATGAATGAATGAACCAGTGAGGAGAAATAAGTTGCGGGACCCTACCGTTGAGGAGACGGAATTACGCGTTTCCTTGATTGGTGGTCAGAAAAGTTACCTGTTTCAAGCTTGTGGAATGAATGAAATTGCGGTCTTTCACCATGGCTTTTTGCCTTGACGTAAAAATGACGTGAACGTGAAAAATTATCTTTAGCAGCGCTGTTAACGATGCCTGGATGTTATTTATAATTGTGGAAGGAAAACAGAGGTATATATGCTAGAAAGGGAAGTACTTACGCTTGTATTACGAATCGGCTGAAATGAACTGCCCACTGTCAAGAGCCGCCTCGTGAAATCTGATTGGCTGAAGTTGTGCGGCGGGAAATACGTCATGCATAAACATTTAATGATCGCATCAAAATGACGTTTCATTACGTAAAGAATGTTCTGCCAATGCTGTAAATGGCCAAAGTTGGGCGCCGCATTTCGAAACACAAGACGGCCGCGTAAAAAAGCATTGCAAATCCGACGTGCAGTGTAGGCGGCTGTTACCGCACCGCAGTTTGGCGGGTGGTGAAGTAAGCTGATACATCTTGTTGTAATTGCAGAAAGCACTGAAACGACTTCATAAGGGTACTTTTCAGCTGCGCAATATTTAAGAGGATTATTAATGAAGACGCAAATTTACCGCCGCATGAGGGTCGTAGTTACCCTCCCGTTGCAAATGCTTTGCTCTCATGGAGAAACCATCAATCCGCGACTTGGTTGCCAAGAGCAGCAATGCGGCCCGCTAATTCAGGCGGTTGATCAGCGCGAGACGAGCATTTCAGAGAGCAACAGAAGGGAAAGTTGGGTGAGTTAGAGGTTGTTCATGATGATTTCGTAGGCGCTCTTTAACACAGAGACAAAGACAAGAAAAGAAGAGAAAGAACGGCACCAGTCTCGTGTTTTCGTTTTGTCTCTGTGTTAAACAGCGCCCACCAAATCATAGTGAATTTCAGAGAGCACCGCGATGCTTTCTAAGTACCTCTCTTGTCGGTTCATGAGTACAACCTGAGGGGTCATATGGTGCGATGGCTGTGCACAAACTTCGCGCTACAGGCAGCGAGGGATCATCAAAGAATGTCTTAAACTTGGCCCCAAATTCTGCCTTTTTTGCCTAGCACTACGCACTAACGGCGATGCTAATGAATTAACAGCCTTTCTCCAATGGAAAACGGAAGCAAAAATACTGGTAGTGGTTGATTTAATATATTTTTTTCAATAATCAAGAAGGAAAAGAGTACTGCCGCGGCAACTGCTATCTAAAAATCTGAAGCACTTGAGCTGCGGCCGGCGGGAAGGAAAAGGGGATAGGGAGAGGATAGCGAGGGGAAGTAGAGAGGGGAGCGATAGGAAGAAAGGACAGGGGGAGCTTTGTGCATTATTTACAAAGTACAGACGCAACTTCTATTTTAATAAACGAATGTATGTGCCATGTACATGGCACATGTTTGCTTGCCACATGTGATGTGTTTCATGTACATACTTTTATTTCAATATACATGCGGGCTCCCCATTTGTTTATATCTTAGAAAACAAAATAAGTACACTAGAGCACGTTATGACGGTACGCTCTAATCATATTACGTAGTTGAGCCACATTTTGTGCTGATTGCTTTTTTTTTTCTTTTTTACTAAAGCCGGAAAATAATATCTCTTTAGTTGACACATAACCAGCGACAACTAGCACACCGGCTGCCCTTCACTACACAGTTTTCACTTATTCAGCCCATATATAAACCGGCAGTGCGAACAATTTCAAAGACGAAGATGGCAGACGTCATCTCATATGCAAAGTTCTGTCATAATTTTGCAGTTGCAAGTAGCGCAACTCTGCAGTGTGTAACCCTTGTAATTTATAGTTCTGCGCGACAGCGCAAAAGCGGTACTTCATTAAGCGTATACGAAAACAATGTCGTTTTAGTATATTTTGAGATTACCGAACCAAGAAGGGGTGCAGCGGCAGTGAAAGCCTCTTTGAAGGGCTCTGGATCAGTAGACATTTGATAGAACAGCCCGTATGTTAATTACGCTAACCACGACCGTGGTGTTTATGTTCACTTGCTTATTTATGACCATATATTCACACCGTTGTCTTCCCCACTTATGTAATGTCCCTATGAAACCTTTAACGGATTAATGCAGCAACGGCTAAGATTATAAGACAGCTAGGCGCTGAGTAAGTGCCGACTACACGCACTCTGTCATGAATGGGTGTGGTCATTCAAAGCACAGATGGACCGAATTTCAGAAAGGATAGGATTATATATATAATGTGCACTGAAGCTGAGAACTTTCGGCCTTCTTTTTACTTTCCTGCGCACCTGTATCGTGGTAGAGAATATACTTTCTATATAATGCTTAATCAGTAATCACTTCGGCTTCGTCACATGCGCAGCCTTAACAAAACAAGACATTCTCTCCTCTCCGGCAAAATGCCAACCGGTAATGGTGATGACGGGCTCGAAAATAAGTGTGGTTATCGTTCAAGGTCGGTCCCATATCGCATCACCCCCGCAATTTAATCGTTGCGCAAAAATGCCGAGTGAGATACGAGGTGCCCTTTTAAAGGCGCAAACACGCTGGCGCCGTTGCATGTGATTTGAGAGACACAGCTGTGCCCAGCTAATTTCGCGAAAACAAAAATGGAGACGCTATTACTGACACTCATCGACTTGAACGAGAACACGCAGCACAATGTCGCGAAGTCTTGGTTGTTTTATTTTTCTTTTTTGCTTTGCCATGGATGTTCAACGCCACGCCAAGTTTTTGATACTGAGTGAACTCAGTGGGTCGGATTGAATTTTTCCAGGCCAGCGGACGCGTCCAAGTCAGGAACGCTGTCTTGATGTGGACAAACGGTGGAAACGTACGTCACTCTGATATTTCAGCCACCTGTGTTCAGTCACGTACAGCGCAACCCCCAAACCCGTTTTCGTATTTCGTCCACATCAAAATCGGCAAGTGTTAATTAGGGACGTTAGGGTCAGCAGCCTGAAGCCAAAGCGAATAAAGTACCGCGGAAACAAAAAAGCAACAGTAACAGACAAATGCAACCAGGACAAGAACTGCGCGGAAGCAACCACGGGAATCCGATCGGGTGCAGTATGAAAGCGCGAAAAAGAGAAACACGTTCATGCCGCAGATTCGCTTATGGGAACCTTTTATTTTCACATCGTATACGCGGTTATTCTCTCACGAGAAATAAAATTGGCTGGCAAGAGGAGCTCAAAAATACAAATTCTCTAATCTAAGGCCGCGCGCACCAGATATTTCACAGCGGCCTCACAACACATGGGAAAAAGTGTCCCCTATGAACATGGGTAATCAACAGCTCCCCCCCATTTTCTACATTTGTGCTGCGAAAATAGCCACAGCTGTCGGTTAGTTTCTTGACACGACATAGAAGTGGGTATACATCACTGCACATTCACTTGAAGCACGACTTCGTCCAAGCGCGAGTTTGTCACCTACAACCGGTGAAGCTCGAGCGAAGAGCGCGCGCGCAAGACAGCTTTCTTTCACGATGAAAACCCAAGCTCAAGCACCAAAAGCGTGCGCAAAGCTTGTTGGCTCAGCAGACAAGGCGCGTAATCACCTCTAAACAGCGTGCTCGAAGGAACTCGAGCGTGCTCAACGCGGGCTAGCTGTGCGCGCTGACACCAGTCTACAGACAAACTATTCGCCTTGCCCGGCCAGTTATGTCAATTATGCGATGTTTGGGTCCCCTATATGTGTACTGCGTTTGTAATGTTCGGCCCAACATAGGAACAGTACGTTTCTAACATCGTATGAATATTGGGCCCATAATTTGTGCCGCCTTGGATTGTTCTCTTCGGGTTTGTTATCTTCCTGTCTTTCCAATATATTTTTTCCACAATGCAAGGGAATCTAATAAACAACCCCCTGAATACAGTTAGATTACCTAGTCCGGTGTGAAGTTTTGCATCCAGAGTTGAAGTCCTGGTTGTTAACCTGCACACACATTAGACAGACAGGAAGATGTCTCAATGACAGGATTAGAGAGCACGCTATGGCAATATCGGACAAGTCTGGCGCTAATCTCGCGGCGCACTGCAAAGACTGCGTTGGTCGTAGAGACCAAAAGTGTCTGGCTGACCGTCACAGTGTTAAGGTTATCAAAATGATGAAGAATAAGTTAGCAAGGAAATTGTATGAAGCATATGCAACGTGTGACTCGGGAGACCAATGTGTCAGTATGCCTTCAGTGGTTTTGTTGAAGAAAGAATTAGAATTTCTGCGCAAACCGGCAGGATGTTAAAGACAAAGAAGTTGCCTGCAGACGTGAATTGAAGGGAGAAAATGTGCGGTTTCTTGTCAATATAGCTGTCCGTGCAGCGTTCTCCTTGTGTTTGTGTGTGCTTCTTATGCTTTGTGTGGTTACCTGCTCTGCTGCCTTCTTTCAAGAGATGTGTGACCAACTAGCTCAATGGTCGACTCTATTATTGAGGTTTACCATAGTCGGGAGCGCTAATGCGGTTGGGAGCGGTGCACATTGTAGAAGTGTACCACCGGGAGTAGAGACCCCTGCCGGTCAGAGCACGTTGGTTAGACCCACATATGACGAAATTGGTGGCAGTACTGGCCATGCCCGCCACGCACGCTGGGGGGTTTGTCGGCGCTGTGGTACACCCGAGGACCACACAATCGAAATGGGCAGAGGATCGGTCCCCGATGTGGGGGTCCGCCCTCGTGCGGGCCAAGCTCCTGGGAGGGGGCTCGGCCTGGGCGATTCCATGTAAGCCCGGAGTACTGTTTGGCGAGATTAACTCTTACATTTGTGCGCATGGGTCAGATATTCGTTATGCCAGCAGACAACCATAAGCACCCCTAATGACGCAGAGCCCTTATGTGGCCCCCTTTTTTCCCTTTACGGCCAATGACCCATTCTTGAAGAATTCCTCCCCAGAAGAGCCGAGGAAAAGCCCAGCGCAAGTATTTTACCCATTGAAAATCAAAGGGGGGGGGGAGTACTCTGCGGCGCCAGGTATCAGACCTGATACCCCCCGAATGCGAGGCGGATGCTGATATTACGGTCTCTACAGTATCACGTTTTTGTGACCATGACTACGTTAAAACGAGAGCTGGAATTTTCCAGAAGAACGTGAAGGTGATTTTGTTCAGCACAGACCATATATTCAAATCGAAGCATTTCAAACCGTTTCTTGCTTTGACGCGAAAAAAACTGTTAATGATGCCCTCGGGCTGTAATGCCATTCTGGACGAAAGAGTCTGCAAGGGAGTTTTAATTGACACTAGACAATCAATTTAAAGTCCCGCTCATGCGCACAGTAATAAAGTTGCAAGCTTCACTTTCACGAGCAAAACATTTGTCTGTCTTTGGCCCGCACATTAAGAGAATGCGAATAGTCAAACAGATAAAAAAGAAGAAAAATTAAACGTCGCCAAAACTCTGTTGCAAGGAAGCTGAGATAACTTACTTCTTCATTTATGTCAGTGAAGAACGGCTGACGCATTGGTCGCCATGATTGTTGGTGCAATACACTTTAAATACTTCTTGCGTCACATTGTCTTTATGGCAGAGAAGCACTGTAGATTTCTTTTACACCGGCGGCATATGCATATTTGGGAACGGAACTTTATGGTCGTAAGCCGGCCAGCTTGTTATTTGTAGCGCTGCTCCCCTTTATGAATTCCTTCAAATATTCAGGTTCTGTTCCCGCAACTGCCACGTATGCCTCACACACATTCACCGTTAATTGCCCACCTATCTTAATCGTTACCGTTGCTTTACGTTAGCCCTATGCAGAAGAATATCAGGTTCAAGTGTGTTGCAGTCTCTATTCGTGCTAGGACGCACAAAGAAAATCTGATTGCTTTACTTCCAGGTAATGCTCGAGACACGAAAACCCGGAAGTAACAAGGCTGACGGATGTGGAGGAAGCATATTAACCCGTAACGTCGTCCTCACTGCTGCGCACTGCGTTGTGTTCGAGTGAGTCGGGCGGAAGCTCCTCCCACCTTTTGTTTCGGTTGTATTCCTCTATTTATGTTCACAGAAACACCTAGCAGATAGAAGGAAGTCCGCTTAGCAAAAGCTAAGATTGTTTCTGTTGTACCGGCATGTGCCGCAGATGTACACGGACTGCCAGGCAACCAAGAAAATCCCTTTTATTTCAGCAAGCAGTCACTTATATACACAGAGCGACACTGGTGCCTCTGGAGGCCGGTGATCCCAAACTCGAACCGAAACCATATATACAACATATTCCCATCCTTATAAAAACGGCTACATGGGTTAGTAATTTAGTAGTGGCAGTACGTTAGTGCTCGTTTACCGAATTATATTCACAGTAGCGACAACTTGCTTGTCCTAGCACTTAATACAAAATATATACAAAATAAAACAAAAACAAACAAGAAGATGCACTTGCAATAATGTCAATATCTTTCAAACTCAAACTCAACACTCGTGCAGAGAGTGACAAGTTCATGTTCACTGCAGCACAACGAGTCCTTCTGCACTTAGTGTCCATAGCGGTCGGAGGGTCGTCAGTTCCTTGGTGGCTGTACCCTACGCTGTGGTCCCGATGCTTCAGAGAACCCACTGGCTGCAGGCGAACTCTCTTCCGGTTCACAGCAGGTCACTGGTGGCATAGGTTGCTGCTTAGCAGCAGCCACAACTGAATACCCGGTTGGCGCTTCTGAAACGGGTCCGTCCATGGTAGGCGGTGAGCTGCTTTCCGTAGCGGTATCATTTGTACCATTCCTTTCACCCCACCCACAAAAGGATGCAGAAGCCCGTGGAATCCTCGACAATTTCGAAGCGTTCCACATTTTTCCATCATCAAGGTGAAAAGACGATTGCCCCTGCTTTCATATCACTTTTCTGGGCTGTAAAAGCAAAGTCACCTTTAAACGAAGTTGTAGGTCTCCGTACCCGTAAAAGGTCACCAACATCCACTTTGGTTTCCCATGCGGCCCTGCGAGCGTCTGTGTAGGGTTTATTGGATTGTTACTTTTGCTTCACCCGCTCGCGTAGGCGGTGCAGCTCTGCACTAGGGTCCGTCGAAAATATGGCTGACGGGTACCCAACCACATCAAGCCGAGTTCTTGGCAGACGTCCATGCAGGAGAAGTGCTGGCTCAACTGCAGTTGTGGCATGCGGCGTGCAACGGTAAACGCCCAAGTATTCTGTTACCCTTTGGCGTAAGGGACGCGGCTCGAGTGTGGCTACCTGGACAAAACGTTTAAAAACTTTGTTAAACCGTTCTACTTGACCGTTTGCTTGGAGGTAGTACACAGACGAATGCCGCAAACGGATGCCGAGATCCTGCAGAAAAGCTTGGAACTCTCGAGGTGAAAACTGTGGCCCGTTATCACAAACAATTTCTTCTGGGTAACCTTCACGTGCGAACACTGACACCAAGAAGCTTGTGACTTTGTGTGCTGCGGCTTGGTTGCAAAAATATACCCCGGGCTACTTAGAAAAGTAGTCGACCAGCGTGATTGCATATCGGTAGTCGTGTGGCGCTCTTTCAAATGGACCAACAATGTCCATTCCCACCTTCAGCCACGGTTCCTTTGGTAAGCCCGGGACCGGGTTCAGTGGTGCAGCCATAACTTTCGGGCTTTTGTCCGCTATACTATACTACATGTTTGGATAGCTAGCTCGACTTGCCTGTCCATGGCTGGCCACCAAAATATTCTCGCAGACGTGCTTTCGTTCGTACAATTCAAAGGTGAGCCTCATGAGCAGCGGTAATTATCCGCGGTGTAAGTGATGCGGGAACCACGAGGCGTTCGCCACGCAAAATCAAATTGTCCACCACTGAAAGTTCATCGCGAAGTTTGAAGAAAGGTTGAAGCTCACCCGGCAGAGATTTGTGCGCAGGCCACGAAAATTCGATGTAGGCCTTGATTTGTTGCAGTGTGCAGTCTTCCGACTGGGCCTGTTCGAACTCTTCCCTGGTAATGCAAGACGATACAAGGGCAACTGATACAGTTTCATCTGGTAAAGTCTCTTTTTCCTGATGAGATGACGCAGGGAGACGAGAAAACGCATCTGCTACTCGATGTTGCGAACCCTTTCGCTACTTTACTGTATAGTTGTACTTCAGTAGGCGCTCCGCCCACAGTGCTATCCGCAAAGGACGCCTTTCTGGCCCTTGAGTAAAAAGCAATGCGACCAAGGCTTGGTGGTAAGTAAGCAATGTGAAATGGCGTCCCCACAAGTAAACATGCCACTTCTCGCACACCCAAACACACGCAAGTACTTCGCGTTCTCCGACTGAATATCGCCTCTCTGCGGATGAAAGCGCTCAAGAAGCAAAGGCGACAGTGTGCAGTTCCTCTCCGTCCACCTGTTCGAGAACCGCTCCTAGCCCACAGTCACAAGTGTCAGTGGAAACAACAACGGGAAGGAATGCATCGAACATCCGCAGGACTGTGTTGGACGCAAGTGCCTCTTTGATCTTTCGAAAACTGGAGCCTACTTCGCCAGACCAAACAAATGGTTGTCCTTTTCGAAGAAGAACACGCATCGGTTCAACCATATCGGCAATGTTGGGAACGAACCTAGAGTAGTATTCGAAAAGTCCAAGGAACGATCGAAGGCTGGCCGCGTCGGTGGGTGCCGGGGTAATCTTGATGGAAACAACCGTTTTCTTCAGTGGAACAATACCACTTGCTGTGATCCTGTGGCCCAAAAATGAAAGCTCCTGCGTATCGAACACACATTTCCTGTTCAACTTGCGTCCTGCCTCTTTAATGCGTTTAAGTACTGTTGCATGGTTATCTATGTGCTCCTGCCGGCCCCGCCCAAAGACTATAATATCATCTATATTGCCACGTGCCTAGCGCCGCGCGACTTCCGTGCTTGGTGCCGATGACGACGAAGCGTTGGTTGGCTCGAGAGGCGCGCTGGTGCTGGACACTGTCATCGCAGCTAGAAGAAAACCTGACTCCCGGGTCTTACCTTCACGGTACCATGTACCTTCACGGCTCCCTGTCTTGAGTCGGGGCTTGAGTCGTGACACTGGTGGAGGTGCCATTGTTGATCCCTTCTCCTGCTGACGACCCGACATGGCCGCTTCTCGTGACCACTCCAGTTCATCGTGCAAGCCCGCGGCTCCGAGGCTTGTGCCCCGAGACCTTCCCTTTTGACGAAGAGCCCCTAGCTCCCACCCTAGCTATGGAAACGACACCAGCCGCCCATACCACGACGGTCCCTTCCACCCCTTCGTCCTGCCTCATCCTTCAGCACCCAAATACCCCTAAGCCATTCCACGGTGAGCAGTTCGAAGATGCCGAGGACTGGCTAGCTCACTACGAAAGGGGCGCGACATTTAACGGCTGGGACGATGCTGCAAAAATGCGAAACGTTTACATCAGCCTTGAAGGCGCTGATCGGACGTGGTTCGAGAATCGCGAGGCCACATTCTCTACGTGGCCGGCCTTCCGAAGCCAGCTTCTCGGTACGTACGCCAACAGTGACCACCGGGCGAATGCGGAGCATGCCCTTACCTCTCCAGTTCAGCGCCAGAACGAAGGGGTCGCAATGTACGTTGAAAACGTCATGCGCCTTTGCCATCACGCCGACCCATCCATGAGTGAAGAGAAGAAGGTGGGGCACCTGATGTATGGCGTCAAAGATCAGCTTTTTTCTGGCCACGTCCGGAACCCGCCCACCACCGTCGCGACGTTAATGGCTGAAGCTGTAATAATGGAGAAACTGCTACAGCAGCGATGCAGTCAGTATTCTCGGCCACTGATTTCTCCGCAATCCCACCGACTGATCGCGCCGACTACAATACCGAGGCAGAACTGAGCTCCTTTCGCCACCTCACTCGCACCGTAGTTCGCGAGGAGTTGCAGCAAATCCACCGGACATTTGCCCCAGGTCCCGCTTCTCTGGCCAGCGTCATCCGTGAGGAGGTCCAGAACGCACTCATGCCACCGGTAAGTGCAGTCGTTCCACCGCCACCTCCTGCCCTCACCCAGCCGATGTCACACGCCGCCCAGCCCTGCTACCTACTCATTCGCCTTACACGCCACCTCAGGTTGCTGTGCACGCTGCGGAACTGCTGCCCCTCTGGGCAGACCGGCGCCAGTCGTCCCGGAAGACTGATCTCTGGCGCGCTCCAGATAACTGTCCTCTCTGCTACCACTGTGGCGAGGCAGGTCACCTCTACCGGCAGTGCCCTTATCGCCAGATGGGCCTGAGAGGATTTTCCCCCGACAGCCCTCGTCCACGGCCTGGTCAGCGGCCTCAAGACATCGCCGAGTAAGTCACCCGCCAGCGTAGTTCGTCACATTCTCCTCGTCATGAGTCGCGCTCGCCTTCGCCTTGTCGCTCTTCGCCCTCTGGGACACAGTATACAGATGGACGCCGTGGTTCATCGAGCCCTCCGGGAAAACTAGCTTGGCGACCTTTGGAGGCGAGGCCGTTGCACAAAGATTCGCCGCAAAGCTTCCACTGCCGCACCGCTCGATTCGCCCTGACGTCGAACGCCGAATTCATGTCCAGTTTTCGCCGCACAGACAAGATCGCCCCAACATCGTCCGCATCGTCAACCAGTTATCACTGCCGTGTCGCTTAAACCGCCCCTACGCAGACCACACAACTGCTGCCCAGCTTCCGCCGCCGCACCGCTCGCTTCACTCCGACCTGCCGTCGACATTGAATCGTCCCGACGCCAGCCACCCAACTACCGTCAAGCTTCCACCGCCACACCGCTCTCTTCACTCCGAACCGACGTCGACAGGCCCTGGTCTTGGTGTGATGTTATATATGGGCCCAGGTCCGTTCAGGAGCTCTGGGCAGGTAGCAGAGCAGGTTCACAGACACACGGATGCTTTTCTTTTCTTGACCAATTAACGTAACTGGCAACAGACATGCATACAGCCTAGCTTATCCTAATAGGATATGTCCCAACACAAAACCGTCCTACTTCTGGTTTTCCGCTCGTGGACTAGATGCCGGTGCAGCCGAGTCCGGTTGAGGCAAGACCAGCGGCCGGGGTGTGACGCGGCCTTCGTTCACGCCAGTCGCCCGAGGACTCGGTAGCGCGGCAGGCCACGCTCCGGCGTCTGTGTCCGGCGTCTGCTTCACAGTCCGGGGTACTGCGGTGTACCGCGGGGTACCGCGTCACGCCCGGGTACTGCAAAGTGCGGCACCAGTGCGGCAGCACAAGTGCGGCGGCCTGGCACGATGGGGCGGTCGAGCTGCCTACGCAAGCTGTTCGCCGGATGGCGAAGCGCTGGGCAGTACCAGACCCCGGACCAGGTGCCCGGCAGGTGCTGGCGAGCCGGCCTTGTACGCCAGGCCCAGGACGATGAACTCCGCCGCCAGCGACGCCCAGGAACGTCCGACCCGTTCGCTTGCCGGAACAAACTCACGCGCACTGGCACGCCCCGCACGCGGCCACACTTCACTTCCTTTCGAGCCACCCGCACACTCGCCACAATCACCATCATCACAACCTCCCCCCGTTCCAAGACAGTTTCTTGCAACTGTTCTGGCGCCGGGAGGGGGGAGACGTGGCGGGAAATAAATGCACAAACTACACAAATAACCACAAAGCAGAAACACGCAAAAATTCGTCACAATCCACACACCATTCACAATCCACAATGCAACACACGAGTTCGTTTTTTTTCTAAATCCCGTTCCAGTCAACAAAACACACTACTACACCTTTCACACACGGCTCATGTAATCGGCACCAACGTTATCGCTCCCTTTTATGTAGTCTATGCTGAAGTTGTATTCCTGGAGGAATAAACTCCACCGCAACACTCGATTGTTCATATGCTTCGCGGATTGCAGGTACTGGAGCGGCTGGTGATCAGATTGGATGGTGAAATGTTTGCTATACACATAAATATGAAACTTCTGCACTGCCCAGACAAGAGCTAGACATTCTCGCTCAATCGTTGAATAGCGTGTTTCTCGGGGCAGCAGATTGCGACTAGCGTAGGCAACTGGATGTAAAATAGTATTGTTGCCCGTTTGCAAGAGCACTGCTCCGAGACTTAGGGTGGATGCGTCTGTACGAAGCACGAAGGTTTTCGAGAGATCAGGAGCCTGTAAAATAGGAGTCTCACTGAGTTTTGCTTTCAGGACTGTGAACGCATGTTCATGCACTGGTTGCCAAGAAATGGCATTAGGCTGTCCTTTCCTGATGAGATCTGTCAAGGGCTTGGTGATTTCGGCATAATGGGGAATAAACTTCCGGTAATAACCAGTCAATCCAAGAAACGACTGCATAACTTTCTTTGTTGTCGGCCGTTTCGCCCCTAATATCTTGTCTAAGGTCTTTAGGAGGGGTTCTACCCTGCCGTTTCCAATACGGTGACCTAAGAAACAGATAGACGGCTCTCCTATTTCACACTTGCTCGGTTTTATGGTCAAGTGTGCCCGCTTGATCCTCGCGAATACTGTTTTCAGCGTTTCCATATGTTCCTGCCATGTGTCAGTGGCGATGACAACATCATCGAAGTAGTGGTAAACGTTCTTCACATCGCCCAGCACAGTCCTCATGAGTCGCGCGAACACCGCAGGGGCAGTTTTGATTCCAAACGGCATGTATAGAAAATGGTACAGTCCTGACATGCTAGAAAACGCTGTTTTCTCACGACTGTTGTAGGCCATTGGCACTTGCCAGTACCCTTTTGTGAAGTCAAACTTGGAAAAGCAAGTCTTCCTGCCGACAAGAGTAAGAACTTCCTCAATGCGTGGTATTGGCTCGCTGTCCGAAATTAATACTTTGTTCAGCTCCCGAAAATCGATGCAGAGTCTAAGTGTCTGGTCAGGTTTCTTTACGACTACTATTGGAGCATGATAGGGGGATTTCGATTTCTCAATGATCCCCATCCTCAACATTTCCTGCACCTCATTCTCTACACTTTCACGTAGAGAAAATGGAATAGGGTACTGCGGAATATGTATGGGTTCATTAGATGTCAATCTGAGAGCGCACTCTGTGAATGTGGTCTTTCCCGGCAAGTCTGAGAAAATCCCCTCGAATTCTTGGAGCAAGCCACGCACTTCTTCAGCTTGCACTTCCGAGAGACTTGACGCCAACTTGACGTCCGTGGCGCACTGCGTTCGATGCAAGCTCACAGAAGGTAGTTCTACTGAGTCCTCTTCAGGTGTCTCTATGTCCAGTGAGGTGGAGTCGAGTTCAGCAGCTGCTGAGACTGGATGAATAGTCGGAGGGTTTCGTTCTTCGTACTTCTTCAACATGTTAATGTGAAAAATTTTCCTTTTATGTCCTAGGTCCACGATGTAGTCCACATCGTTTCTACGGTCTATCACATCGTATGGACCTTTCCACTGCATGAGCAGCTTATTGGATTCAGTCGGTAACAAAATCAGAACCTTGTCACCTGGTAACAGTTTTCTGGGCCGACTTTTCCGGTTATAATACAGTTTCTGTTTCTGACGTGCTCGTGCTAGTTGTTCGTGAGCAATCTGGCACGTATCCTCCAAACGGTTTCTGAGCTCGACGAGGTAGGTGTACGTTGACCGAGTATCTCCATCGATATGCTGATTGGTCCAGAGCTCCTTCAGTACTGTTAGTGGTCCTCGCACATGACGGCCGTAAATCAACTCAAAAGAAGAAAACCCAAGGCTTGCTTGTGGAACTTCTCGGTATGCAAACAGTAACGGTGCCAGATACCGATCCCAAGACCTAGGTTTTTCTTGGCACATCCTCTTCAGCATAGTTTTCAATGTTCCATTGAACTTCTCCACAAGACCATTTGCCATGGCATGGTAAGGTGATGTCTTCAGAAGCTTGATGGAAAGAAGACGACCAACTTCACTCATGAGCTCTGAGGTGAACGTGGCTCCTTGATCGGTCACCATTTCTTTCGGTATGCCAATGCGTGAAAACATCTCAACGAGCGCTTCAGCAACATGCACAGCATCAATAGCTGGAAGGGCGACGGCGTCTGGGTACCGTGTTGCAAAGTCAATCAAGGTGAGCACATATCGGTTTCCTTTATCAGACGTAGGTGAGAAAGGTCCTATGAGATCGACGGCCACTCGTTCGAAAGGAGTGGTAATCAGTGGCATGTTGCCTAAAGGGCAATGCCAACTTTGCCTTTCGGTGTTGTTCTCTGACACTTATCACATGACTTAACGAATCGTTTAACATCTCCATGTATGTCAGGCCAATAAAAGTCCTGAAGTATACGATCAGTAGTACGTCTGATCCCTTGATGTCCGGCCATAATACTCTCATGTGCTATTTGTAAGACTGATTGCCGGAGTTTTTGTGGAACAACAACCTGCTTGAAGATCCTTCCTGATGTCATACAGTAATATCAATAAAGAATATCCTCTTCTTCACAAAAATGGTACGAATTACCTTTACCTGATCGGAATTCCTTATCTACCTTAAGGAAGAGCCGTTTTAAGGATACATCTTTCTGCTGCTCTTCTGCTAACTGGTCCTTTGTCATGTCACACAGAAGAATGGGCGGCACGCACAGCGGTGTTTTCTTTTCTGTTGGCTTGGCCAAGGCTGCAACACATCGTCTAAAATTCACAGGTCGCTCCTGTTCTCGGGAATCTTGCGAGGTATGAAGCTCTAGGCTGCTTGAGGTCATCCAGTCGTGATTGGGATCATCTGGGGCCCTGACACCTGGTATATTCCCAAGCACGAGATCATACAAGGGCCGCTTCATGCAAAGCGCGGTCACCTCGCCTTTGAAATATGGCGTGTCCACTGGTACTCTTGCCACCGGTAACTGGGTTACCGTACCATTGACAAGTACTATCCTCTCGGTCTGCCCTGTGAAGCAGTTCTTTGGGACCAAACCCCGGCGGACAATAACGACATTACTACCAGTGTCTCGAAGCACGCACACTTGTTTCCCCATCACAAACCCTTCTACAATGGGCATTCTTCCTGTTGAATTCTGAGGTGCGTCTTTACTGACCTGCGCCCAACTGCTAGAGTCGGATGGGCTCCGGGCCGTATGCCAGTCAAGATGATCAGCACGTTTGGGAGCCTGAATTGCAGAGCATGCGGCACTCTGTTCTTCCTCTTGGTGTCGATTCCTGCAGTTTTCGGCCTTGTGTCCGACCTTTCCACACGAGTTGCACTTGAGCACCGGTCTAGTGGACGTGCGGCAATCGGAAGCCCGATGTCCTGGACGATTGCATAACATACACCGCAACTGGGGTTTATTCGGCAGGCTGACGGAACTCTTGGTATGAGGTTTCTCTTCGTCAGGAACTTTACCGATGTTCGAATAGTTCTGAGCTTCCAAGTATCGATCGGTTGCGTCTGCCATGATGTCGAGTGTCTTGCACTCCCGTTCTTTCAGAAACACAACGAGTTTCGGGTGGCAACACCGCAGGAACTGTTCACCGATCACATGATCGCGCAGGTCTTCAAATGTCTTGGGAACACTCGCCATTTCGATCCAATGGTCGAAGTAACCCGAAAGCCTGGCGGCTAACTGCCTTCCCGTCTCGCCATCTTCTGCTCGAGCTTTTCGAAATTTCTGGTGGTAACCTTGAGCCGTGAATTTAAAGCGCTGCAGAAGAGCCTTTTTGACCTTTTGGTAATCTAATGAATCTGCAGCTGACATCCTGCCGATCACGGTCAAGGCTTCCCCAGTTAGGCACATACTTACGGCCATCGCCCATTTATCTTGAGGCCAGTCCTGTCCCACTGCCACACGCTCAAACCGTTGCAAATAGGCATGCAGGTCATCTCGTCGCTCGTCAAATAGGGGTAGCAGTTTTTGAGGGTTGAAAAGCTGTACTTGTGGCGCTGACACTATGGGCTCGATATCATCTGTCGTGTTGCTCCTCGCTCCTTCTTGGAGTCTGAGTTTCAATTCCAAGATTTCTTTCTCTCTCTCCGCGGCTATGCGACTTTGCTCTCTTTCAGCAGCACGTTCGGCCCTTTGCTCCGCGCGTTCCTTATCTATCCAGTCTCTCAGCTCGGAGCCTGAGAAACCCAGCTGAGCGCCCAACGCGGCTAGACGCTCTAGGTCAATCTTTGCTCAAACGTCGCGATGCGTGTGAACCCGTCCTCGACTCTCTGCCCTCTCTCTGAATGATTAGTTCCTTGAATCTACTAATTTCTAGGATCCTGGCAGGCTCGCCAAATTGTGATGTTATATATGGGCCCAGGTCCGTTCAGGAGCTCTGGGCAGGTAGCAGAGCAGGTTCACAGACACACGGACGCTTTTCTTTTCTTGACCAATTAACGTAACTGGCAACAGACATGCATACAGCCTAGCTTATCCTAATAGGATATGTCCTAACACAAAACCGTCCTACTTCTGGTTTTCCGCTCGTGGACTAGATGCCGGTGCAGACGAGTCCGGTTGAGGCAAGACCAGCGGCCGGGGTGTGACGCGGCCTTCGTTCACGCCAGTCGCCCGAGGACTCGGTAGCGCGGCAGGCCACGCTCCGGCGTCTGTGTCCGGCGTCTGCTTCACAGTCCGGGGTACTGCGGTGTACCGCGGGGTACCGCGTCACGCCCGGGTACTGCAAAGTCCGGCACCAGTGCGGCAGCACAAGTGCGGCGGCCTGGCACGATGGGGCGGTCGAGCTGCCTCCGCAAGCTGTTCGCCGGATGGCGAAGCGCTGGGCAGTACCAGACCCCGGACCAGGTGCCCGGCAGGTGCTGGCGAGCCGGCCTTGTACGCCAGGCCCAGGACGATGAACTCCGCCGCCAGCGACGCCCAGGAACGTCCGACCCGTTCGCTTGCCGGAACAAACTCACGCGCACTGGCACGCCCCGCACGCGGCCACACTTCACTTCCTTTCGAGCCACCCGCACACTCGCCACAATCACCATCATCACACTTGGCCGGGTCTCCCTGGACATCCCTGTTATCATCGGCACGAAGGAGGTCAGCGCTTTGTTGCTACGGGAGCCGATTATTCTATCCTTAGCGGGCGGCTTACAAGGACACTGAGAAAAGTGATGACGCCATGGAACGGAGCAGACATACGTACGGCAGGCAGACATGTGGTTGCGCCACTGGGTATGTGCACAGGCCGGGGTACGGTGCGAGGCTGCACATTTGTCGCGACTTTTCTTGTTCTTCGCGAATGCTCTCGCGATGTTATTCTTGGCATCGACTTCCTTTGTGAGCACGGTGCCACTATAGATCTCCTGAACCACTTGGTGACGTTTTCCGCCAAGCTGTTCACCGAAACGCATGAGTACCGTGGGTCCCACTCCACGCTGCGAGTCACCGATGATAGCCTCACAGTGCCACCACGCGCCAGCATCCTCGCCAGAGTTACCTGCGATGAGCAACATCACGACCTCCTGGTTGTTGAGCCTAATGTCTCCCTCTCGCTCGCCTTAGGAGTTTCTGTGGCAAGAGGTCTTTCTTTCCTTCGTGGCAGAGAGACGGAGGTGCTTGTCACCGAATTCTCCAATCAACATCAACATCTGTTCAGTGGCACTGTCATCGCTTACGTCGACCATCTGCAGGAAGTCGCCGAATGTTTTGCTTCCGAGGAAGCTACGCATAGCACGAACCGGATGATGCCGTACACGATGTCGATATCAATTGTAGCTTTTCCTTCGCTGAAAAGAGGCAACTCCAGGATCTATTGCTGGAGTTTCGTGAGTGTTTCACGTCTTCGTCTAAAGTGCAGCAAACGCCGGTCATTAGGCACCGGATTATCACGCGTGAAGGCACTCGACCCATCCATCAGCAGCCCTATCGTGTGTCGCCTCGGGAGAGAGACGCTATCCAACAGCCAGTCAAGGAGATGCTCGCCGATGGCGTCATTCAACCTTCAAGCAGCCCATGGTCGTCGCCTTCAGTCCTTGTTAAAAAGAAAGACGGAACACTTCGTTTCTGTGTCGACCATCGGAATCCTAACAGTATGAAAAAGAAGGAAGTCTATCCGCTGCCACGGATCGACGACTCTCTCGACCGACTTCCCCGAGCCAAGAACTTCTCCTTAATTGACCTCAGGAGTGGTTACTGGCAAATTGAAGTTGATGAGAGGGACCGTGAGAAAACTGCCTTCGCAACACCAGATGGGCTCTATGAATTCCGCATCCTCCCATTCGGGCTCTGCTGTGCTCCTGCCACCTTCCAGCGGATGATGGACACTGTGCTCACAGGTCTTAAGTGGCAGACATGCCTTGTTTATCTCGACGACGTGATAATTTTTTCACCGACGTTCACGGAACACCTGCGCCGCCCAAGAACTGTTCTCGAAGCCGTCCGGTCTGCCAACCTTTCCCTCAAGCCTCAAAAGTGTCACTTCGGGTTCACCGAATTGAAGTTTCTTGGGCACATCGTAAGTGCTGATGGCATCCGGGCTGACCCTGAGAAACTTGCTGCCGTTGCTGCCTTTCTCGTCCCCGTCCACAAAAAAGCAGTCCGACGGTTTTTGGGCCTGTGCTCCTATTATTGTCGCTTTATCAAAAACTTTGCACAGATGGCCAGCCCTCTGACACTACTGACTCAAGATAACGCATCATTTTCCTGGGGCGCCAAGCAGCAGATGGCTTTCGACGAGTTACGACGCCGGCTCCAGTCAGCCCCGATCCTGGCACATTTCGACGATGATGCCGACACAGAGTTACACACGGATGTGAGCAACGTCGGCCTTGGTGCCGTTCTAGTTCAGCACCAAGACGGGGTCGAGAAAGTAATTGCCTACGCCAGCCGTGCACTTTCCCGTGCTGAGTATAACTATTCCACCACTGAAAAAGAATGTTTGGCGGTAGTATGGGCCGCTGCCAAGTTCCGCCCGTACCTTTATGGCCGACCATTTAGTGTCATCACTCGTTGTGTTGGCTGAAAAACCTAAAAGATCCTTGTGGCCGTTTAGCACGTCGGGCATTGCGCCTGCAGGAGTTTCATTTCGACGTTATTTATATTTATGACACGCGAAATCCGAAACACTGGAAGATCCATCCCTACAGCACAAATTTCGCTATGCAAACTGTACGTTATAATATCATTCACTTATTAAACATGTACCTAAATAATACCATTGACATCTTCGACCTGAGCCTCAAACGCCTTAAAGATAAATTTGTGTAGAGTGCTGCGTTCTAACTTAAAATGACCCTAGCGACACAAATGACTGTTGTCAACCATTTCAATTCAATTTTAAGCATGCCTAACCACCTGTTTGTTAAGCTTTTTTTGTGTTTTTCCGAAAAACTACAATGCCCATTAAATTTTCCTTTTATGTTTCTTAGTGTCATTAACTTATTTTCTGTACCATCACTTTGAGAGCTGTCATGTTATGTATAGATGAGTAGAATTTTCATTTTTTTTTTAAATTTCTTCTGTGCCTGTACATAGTATTTCCTGCGTTATTTTTGTCATCATTAGAAAGTGTCTTTGATACGTTGCGCCCGCACACTTTCGTGCTGTATATTAGGTTGTGGCTGTGTATTGTGGCTGGGTATTCACCGTACTTCTTGCGTTATCTTTATCATCATTAGAAAGTGTCTTTGATACGTTATGCCCACACATTTCCGTGCTGTTTATTAGGTTGTGGCTGGGCATTTTGTACAGCGTGACACGCTGCTGTTTGTAGGGGACGAGGTCCAGTCAAACTGCGAAAAGCGGCTTTTTACCTTGTCTCCACCATGTTCAATGGAAAATAAATACTTTATCTTATCTAAGTCTGGCCGAAAGCACACCGATGCTGATAGCCTGTCCCGCGCGCCCGTCGGCCCTCCTTCGTCAGATGCCACCGACGACGATAGCTTCCTTGGAGCAGTCACTACGTCCGACCTCGTTTCCAAACAGCGTGCCGACGCCGAGCTGCGACAAATTATTAACCATCTTGAAGGTTGCATCCTACAATACCCCTGTATCTTGCTCAGGGGCTGTCGTCGTATTGCCTCCACAATGGGGTTCTTTATATGAAGAATTCTACGCGTCGTGCGCAAAAAACATACCTGCTAGTCATACCGGCTGATCTAAGGCACGAAATCCTCCTGGCGTGCCACGACGAACCAACATCATGTCATTTTGGCTTTACACGCACCCTAAACCGAGTCCGGCAGAACTACTACTGGCCACATCTTTCTCCGAGCGTTAAACGTTACGTACAGACTTGTCGTCAATACTAGCGGCGAAAAAAACCCGCGCTCAAGCCATCCGGCATGTTACAATCTATTGAATAACCCCTCACACCCTTTGAGCAAGTGGGAATGGACCTTTTAGTGCCCATTTCCTTTATCCTCGAACGGACACAAGTGGATCGTCGTCGCCACAGACTACTTAACAGGCTACGCTGAAACGAAGGCCCTTGCCCGAGGTACTGCCGTCGAAGTTGCTCGATTTTTTATGAACATTCTGCTCAGACACATTGCACCGTCGATCATCATTACTAACCGAGGAAAGGCGTTTACAGCACGGCTACAGCGGGACACCTTTACTATCAGCCATATCGAGCATCGCACAACAACAGCGTATCAACCTCAGACAAATGGTCTAACCGAACGACTCAACAAAACTTTGGCGGACATGACCTCAATGTACATCGACGTTGAACATAAAATGTGGGACGAGATCCTACCGTATGTCACCTTCGCCTACAATACGGCGCCGCATGAAACCACGAAGTTTACGCTGATCCGTCTCGTATACGGCAGGGACGCCCGCACGATGTTGGACGTGATACTCCCGTGTGTGGATGAAACGGTCGGACCCGATGCCGCCCATTTCGCAGAACAGGCCGAGCAAGCCCGTCAGCTGGCCCGCTTGCATATCAAGGAGCAGCATGCCACCGACGCTCGACACTACAACCTTCAGCACAGGGAAGTCCACTACAAACCAGGGGACCAAGTGTGGGTGTGGACCCCCGTGCGCCACAAAGGCTTGTGCGAGAAACTACTCCACCGGTATTTTAGACCCTATAAAGTCCTGCGCCGCTTAGACAACGTTAATTACGATGTTATTCCAGATGAAACTGTGACCGTCAGTGTTTGGCGTCAGTGGCCTGAAATTTTGCATCTGGTGCGCTTAAAGCCGTACTTTTCGCGTGACTGAGCGTTTCCTGCAATTGAGATCTTGAGTTATGTTCACCTAACACATAATTTCTTTTTGTCTCCTCTCACCTTGTCATCGGGATGATGCTTTTCTTTCACGGGGGGGGGGGGGATATTGCCACGTGCCTAGCGCCGCGCGACTGCCGTGCTTGGTGCCGACGACGACGAGGCGTTGGTTGGCTCGAGAGGCGCGCTGGTGCTGGACACTGTCATCGCAGAAAGAAGAAAACCTGACTCTCGCGTCTTACCTTCACAGTATCGTGTACCTTCACGGCTCCCTGTCTTGAGTCGTGGCTTGAGTAGTGACAATATAGAAAAGCGCGCCCTTACATCCCTACATGATTTTGGACATCATACTCTGAAATACAGAGGGCGCGGAAGCCAATCCGAAGCACACTCGTTTAAAACGAAAGATGCCTTCGTGAGTTAGAAATGCGGTCAAATCGCGACTCGCAGGATGAAGCATGACCTGGTGGTTAGCGGATGCGAAGTCAAGCTTAGAAAATTTGGTTTCCCCACTAGACTATGCAATTGCTCTTCTGTTTGAGGAAGGGGAAAGCTGTCTGCTACGACAGCTTTGTTTGCTTGTGGAAGGTCTACACAGAGGCGAATATCTCCCTCTTTCTTTTTAACAATCACAATGGGTGACACCCATTCGGATGCCTCCAACCTCTCTATCACGTTCATATTTTCCAACCGACGGAGCTCATCCGAGACCAATGATCGCAGTGAGAGCGGAAGCGCCGAAGTTTTGACTGGACTGGCTGCACTGTGGATCGCGTTTTGACGTGGTGCACAAAACCTTTTGCGAGGCCAAGGCCTGCATCGAAAAGAGATCCAAAGTCTTCAACTAATTCCTTTGGGAGGTTATTGTCGTGCATGGCTTTTGTAGGGTCAGGGCGCTGTTCCCTTCGAGAATTATACATTAGCGTCGTTTCAAGGCATTGAAGGGATGACCAATCTGTAGACCGAGCGCCTTGATGGCATCATTTTTGGAAAACTTTGAAAGAGCGCAAACAAACACGACCTCTAAAGACAAGAGACGAGACACAAGCGCCTTTCAAAGTTTTCCAAAAATGAACCAACTCGCCCAAAAAGAGGTGTTAATGTTTTAATGAATTGATGGCATCAATACCCAAGAGTGAGGTGCCTTGTTCTACAACATAGAAAAGAAGTCTTGTTGTGCCAGCTTTATACTTAACGTCAGCGAAAAAAACAACCACGAACCGGAATTGGCTGTTTTGAATAGTCTAGTAACCGAACTGTTGGGGCAAAAATTACGTGGTCATCAAAATGCTGTTTGAAAAGGTTCTGTGTAATAATGGAAACAGATGACCCAGAATCTACAAGGAAAGTTATGTCCGCACGGCCAATCGAAACTGTGACGTGAACTGCGGAGCAAGCGGCCGTCGCCGCAGCCAGTATGCTCAAAACTTCCTCGCTAGAAGAATTTTGGCTGTCTACCTCACGAACCGGAGCCGAAGTGACCCATTACACCGTAATGGTGACAACGCTTGCTTTTGGCTGGACAGCGAAATGACACCGCATCGTACCGAGATAAAAGGCAGCGATAACAATGCGATTCGCGGCTCTGTGACTGCTTCGAGCTCTCGTCGGAATATCGTGTGCGCGTAGGCGTAATTCCACGAGTATTTATACGTCCAACATCTTCAGAAGGAAATTCTTGCAGATTTATTGTACGCTTGCTCAAACTGTCTTGCCAGGAGTACCGCTCTAGCGAACGAGAGAGCCGATCCTTCAAGGAGAAGCGTTCGCGCAAGCTACGAGACGAAATACCCGCCTCGAATTGGTCACGCAGCGAATCTTTCTCAACAGGAAACGAGCATGTAGCAGAAAGCTCCCGTAATGCAGTGATGTATTCCTTCACTGACTCCCCAATTTGTTGGCAACAACAATGCTTGTTGCTGAAAAATGAGCATGCAGAGTGGCCACTGCGATATCATACGATGATACTTCAGGCCTTGCGTCGCATGTGCCCGATGCTTTATGAGTAGCAACTTGCTCACCGAACTTGGCGTTGTCCAAAAATGGGAGGGTGTAAAATATGCGCTGACCTTCTACGCCGAGACTGTGACGAAGTAGTACCTTGCGACGATCCGGCGTGCAGTCGGAGGCACCCGAAACAAGCAGGTAGTTCTCGAAGATGCAGAACCATTGCAGCCACGCATCAGCAGGTCGGCCTGGCGCGGGCAGGAACGGGGGCGGCGGTGCGAGTCCCGAAAAACTCATGGCGCCGGGGAGCAAGCGGCGAAATTCACGCCCGCCGGAATCGGCCAATCCTCGTCGCCAATGTTGTAGCGGCGTGTGCCGCAGATGTACACGGACTGCCAAGCAACCAAGAAAATCCCTCTTATTTCAGCAAGCAGTCACTTATATACACAGAGCGACACTGGTGCCTCTGGCGGCCGCTGATCACAAACTCGAATCGAAACTAAATATACAACAGTTTCCTTCCTTTCCTGGTTACTGAGAGCGATTTTTACACAAAACACAGGGCCGGTAATTCATAGGATATAAGGCTGTATAAAAGAGATGTGTATTGCAGAGGCTCACGCCTCTTCATGTGGCACTTGCCAGCGAATTTTCGGTCCCTTGAACATAAAAGTCTGACTGGGGAACAAGCAATTTAATGTCATGAAACATGTTTTTTCTCATTGAAATGCTCGGAAACGACTTTCGGGAGGTAGTTGCTTGTGTCTACCCGATGACCATAGACATGTTGATTGATAGCCCTATCTCTTCAATGTATTGTTTATTACAGAAGGAACATTCTAAAAGATAGATAGCGTTTGAGAATGTGCATTTAAATTTAAAGCTTGCGTTTGTGTGAAATGTGAAATCGCTTGCAGTACACTTAACCTGTTAATGCAGTACGTTTGCAATACTTTTGAATTACTAATGCGCAACGTTTAATGCAATATTTTGCAATTATTCGACATACACCGACTCGTGTTGTGTAAAGAAGAAAAAGATAAGACCGCGTCTCGGCGGCACTGAGCGTAGATAAACAAAGAACACAAGCCTTTTCTCAGCGGTGCACGTAAAGTCATAAGGCCGCTTGCCAGCTACTTCCAGATGCAAAAAATAAGAATTACAACTGTTCGCGACATTACTCCGCCCCCGAAGCACATCTCCACAATGTTAAGAAATGCACAGAGAACGCTAAACATAAACATTCAAAATTCAAATATTAACGGGCCTTTGGCGAGCGTAATAAGGCTTAAGGCGAATAACATGAACTGTCTCAGGGGGTGCTCAGCGTTGCTGAGATGTTGCCACATTCTCGAGAATATGCTCTAGTCGAGCTTTCTGATGTGGCGGAGGATTTAGTGTGGGAAAACGTGCAGCTGGAAGAACATTCCACTGTGTGCGCTACTGATAATCAGAGTCCAAACGCAAACAAGGTCTTTCAGCGACTACGCGTCACGTCATCATAAGTTGTAACAGCAAACATCAGTGCACTGCTGGTCATTATTGTCTGATTGGGCGAGTCTGCAGGCTTTCTCTCCACTTTGAAGGGAGGCGGCGACGTCGAGGTTGTCTATGTCTGTGATCTGGGATAACATTAGGTCGATAATTGTCTGGGCTCTCTGCTATCCAAAAATTGTCTACTAGATGCGGTGTTAGGAGCGAATATCGCGTAGGACAGGATGGCGACCCATGTCTTATGTTCGGGGATATCGAACAAACATGGAATTTCGCGGTAGTCTTATTCAGAGGCAATGTAAGCCTATCTGTCAGCGGATGATGTACAGCTTTCTTCCGATAGATTGTGCGTAGTCCAATATAAAATGCTTGAGCTCCGTCGTAAACACTTGCCGCGAAACCTTCAAAACAGTATTTGTTGTTTTTTTAACAGCCGCCGGCATACAGGCTTATGACTCTGATTCTGGACCGCGTATCAGTTCCGTAATCTTTGTTTGTTAATGCTCGATGTCGCGAGTCACACCTTTATCAATTTTGTTGTAGCGCAAGATGCACAGAGATCTGTCTCGAAGGTTCCGGCCCCTCGGGTGTCTTTCCACAATGTTCCACCCCGTGCTGGTAGCTGTTTGCGACGTTATCTGAATTGTTCTGTGCAACCTTTAAATTGAGCGTTGACGAGTGTGACGAGCATTCTTTGTCCGACGACCGACGAGTACGTTTGCTATCGCCGCCGCTGAGTTGCTTAGTTCTTTTGCGGGTGCAAGTCAGCCCAATAAAGAGTTTCTTCAGTGCAATCATCGACCCTTCATTGTGTCGTCGACCTTGTCACCCCTACGTGACATCTGGTGGAGGTGCTGCCATTGATCCTTCAAGCGAAGACCCAAGCCATGTTCCTGTCGCCCTGGAAGACCAGCCTACAGGTCACCGAGCCAGCCGCCGACTTGAAGGCCTACAACCCGAACACGGTCTGCTGCCTGGCCCCATTCGATCTCGGAAGGCATCGACGCTGACAATGGCCCAGCCGACTACAGCACCGGTTGTTTTCGTCCAACCCGTGAGCCCCCCTGCTTCCACGGACGACCGGATGAAGATGCTGGAGACTGGATGGACCTTTTCGAACGTGTGGCAGAATTCAACGGCTGCAACGATGCTGCGAAACTCAGGCAGGTCTACTTTGCTCTTCAAGGACATGTCCGAGTTTGGTTCGAAAATCATGAGGCAGCTATGAAGGATTGGGAGATTTTCAAGGAAGCCTTTTTGACTCCCTTTTCAAGCATCGTCCGAAAGGAAAGAGCCCAGGCCCTCCTTCAGTCAAGACTTCAATTTACTGACGAGCCTGTCCTGGCATACGTTGAGGAGATGAAGCACCTATTTCGCCGCGCCGGCCCTAACATGACCGAAGGTGAGAGAGTCAAATTTTAATGCCAGGCGACAAAGAATCGCTTTTTGCAAGTCTTGCCCGAAATCCACCAAAAACCGTGGCGGAATTTGAAACGGAGGCGTCTACTATCGAGAAGACGTTGGCCACCCGGATGCGCCACTACGAGCGACCACTTCAGCCGGACTACTCAGCCCACTACCCCAACGCATCTGCAAGCGGAGACAACCTTCGGGACCTCATCCAGGAGACAGTGCGAGAGGAGCTCCACCGAATGCTACCATCATTGCAACAACCCCAGGTGGCGACGCTCGCGGACGTCGTCCGTGAAGAAGTTAAGCAGGCACTGGGCGTTCCTAAATCGACGACTCTGACAGCTCCAGAGCATGAATCAGCAGCGATGGACTATGCAGCTGCATTATGTCGTCCTGCACCCCGACGCGACCTCCCAAGCCCTCGTCGCTACCATCCTGCTACCGAAAGCCGCCTCTTGGTCCCCGCCCGCCAAGCCTACCAACGACCCGCAAGCCCCAGAAAGTGCGACGCCTGGAGGACAGCAAACAACCGACCGCTCTGCTTCCATTGTGGTGAGGCAGGACACATCCTTCGTCACTGCCCGTACAGGCGGATCGGCCTCCGTGTTTTCGCTGTCGACGCCCCACGACCCCGTCCTGGCGAGCGACCACAGGAAATTGACGACTTCCTGCGCACCGGAGAGCACTCGTGGCCAAGGCATCTGTCACGCTCCCCATCACCATGCAATGCCCGATTTGTGTCGCCGGGCCGCGGTTACGTGCAAGGACAGTCTCCTAGCCCCCGTAAGGGAAACTAAAGGCAGCAACCTTTGGAGGTGAGGTTGCTCAAAGCCGAAAATACGAAGATCCTCCGCCGCCGACGACCACTAACGACGACGCAACCATTTCATCGCCGCTCCACACGATGATATCGACGACAACACGACCAGAGTGCGAGCAGACACCGCCGCCCAGCGAAGTAACAACGGTATGCCCCGGTCATGACCTTAAGAAACGACGGAGCCGAGATCGGACACTAAGGCCCACGTGCAATGCGAGGACGCGAACAAGTTACCTTGAAGTTGATATTGACGGTCGCAGAGTAGACACTGGAGCTGACTATTCAGTCATCAGTGGACCGTTAGCCTCTCATCTCAGGAAAGTTACAACCGCTTGGGATGGCCCGCTGATTCGCACCGCAGGTGGCAACCTGATTACTCCATCGGGACGACATACTGCAAGAATAACCGGAAATGGGCGTACTTACCCCACCAGCTTTGTGGTCTTGCAGCCGTGTTCCTGCGACGTGACGTTAGGCATGGAATTCCTAAATGAAAATAGGGCTATCATCGACCTCCGATCCGAGCTCATCAAGCTCTCTGCAGACAAAGTCATACCTGTACGACGACATCGACGCAACACGTCGCTCCAAACGTCCTCGACGGATAATTGACCGTGCCGCCTCGATCAAGCGTCGCCGTCAGCGTAGGTAGCACAGACATCGAAATCGCTGAAGGCATCGTCGAAGGAAATATGGAATAGCTCTTGGAACGAGGTATCGGCATCGCAAGAGGCATCGCGAAATTCCGGAGCGGACAAGCTCAGGTGCTGGTGACAAACTTCACTGAAGAATAGCGGCATCTCAACAAGGGCACGACTATCGCTTTTCTCGACGAATTAGCGGACCTCAAAGACGTATTCGCCCTCCACGACCAACCACTGGAAGACGCACCGGACCAATTCCGTCAGCCCGCATTTGACATCTACCCAGTACTGACCCACAGCAGGAAAAACCAGATTAGCAGTCTTCTTCGAAACTACAGAGTGCTTCTCGTCATCATCGAAGGTACCACAAACACCACTGGCCAAGCACCGCATTATAACGGACGAACACGACCGACCTCTGCGCCAAAGCCCTTATCGTGTATCGCCGCGAGAACGGCAGGCCATTCACGATCAAGTTGAGGAAATGCTGCGTGATGACGTAATCCAGCCATCGAACAGCCCCTGGGCGGCACCAGTCGTTTTGGTGAAGAAGAAAGACAGCACACTTCGCTTCTGCGTTGATTGCCCCGCTTGGATAGCATAACGAATAAGGATGTCTACCCGCTTGCCAGCATCGACGACACTCTCGCCGGCTCTGCAATGCAAGGTACTTCTCATCGATGGACCTGAAGAGCGGATATTGGCAAATTGAGGTCGACGAAAGAGATCGCGAGAAGACCGCATTCATCACACCGGACGGCCTTTATGAGTTCAAGGTGATGCCATTTGGCCTCTGCTCCGCACCAGCCACGTTTCAATGATGAATGGACACAGTCCTGGCAGGCTTGAAGTGGGAAATTTGTTTGGTATATTTGGACGACGTTGCCGTCTTGTCGTCAAACTTTGAAGACCACCTAAAACGACTGCAGACAGTGCTGGAAGCCATCAAGTCATCGTGACTAACGCTAAAAGCAGAGAAATGTCACTTCGCCTATGAAGAACTACGGTTCCTAGGTCACATCGTTATCAAGGACGGTATTCGCCCAGACCCGGAGAAAACAGCTGCAATCGCACAATTCCCACCGCCTGCCGACAAGAAAGCTGTGCGCCGATTCCTTGGGCTGTGCGCTTATTATGGACGATTTGTCAGAAACTTTTGCGGATCGCCGAACCGTTGACGCAGCTTACAAAGGCTGACGTACCTTTTAAATGGGAAGCTCCGCAAGAAGAAGCCTTCGAGGAACTTAAGCGCCGCCTGCAATGCCCTCCTGTACTTGTCCACTTTGATGAAAACGCCGAGACCGAAATTCACACCGACGCGAGCAGTGTGGGCCTAGGAGCCGTTCTCGTCCAGAAGAGTGCCGGACAGGAGAAAGTAATCGCCTACGCTAGCAGGTCCCTCACAAATGCTGAAGTCAATTACTTGACGACCGAGAAGGAGTGCCTTGCAATCATCTGGGCCACTTCTAAGTTTCGTCCATACCGATACGGCCGACCATTCAAGGTGGTAAGCGACCATCACGCGCTCTGCTGGCTGGCTAATTTGAAAGATCCTTCCGGCCGCCTTGCCAGATGGAGCCTACGACTTCAAGAATTTGACATGACTGTAGTCTATAAGTCGGGCCGGAAGCATTCCGAACACAGACTGCTTATCCCGTGCTCCCGTCGATGCTCCCCCGAAGGACGATGACGACGACGCCTTTTTGGGACCGGTAAGCGCCAGCAGTTTCGCAGAACAACAGCGATCAGACCCTGAGCTGAAAGCGCTAGCCGATTACTTGGAAGGAAAGACCGCTTCCCCTCCCGGTGTTTTCAGGCGGCATTTATCATCCTTCACGTTGCGCAATGGCCTCCTCGCGAAGAACTTCGCACCCAACAAGACCGCGCAGCTTCTCGTAGTGCCTAAAACCCTTTGGCAAGATATTCTGCAGGCGTTGCACGATGAGCCCACCGCAGGCCACCTCGGATTTGTGCGCACGTTGCGTCGAATCCAGGAGAAGTATTACTGGCCGCGACTGCCTGCCGAAGTTGCCCACTACGTGAAGACGTGTCGCGAGTGTCAACGACGCAAGACGCCGGCGATCAGACCAGCAGGACTACTAAACCCGATTCCGCCCCCAATCCTGCCCTTCAAACAAATTGGGATGAATCTCCTCGGCCCCTTTCCATCTTCGTCTATGGGTAACAAGTGGATCATCGTGGCCACTGACTACCTTACCCGTTACGCCGAAGCAAGAGCACTACAAAATAGTACCGCGGCAGAATTCGCCAAATTTTTGTCGAACAAATTCTCTTGAGACACGGCGCCCCAGAAGTGCTCATCACGGACAGGGGAACGGCGTTTACGGCAGAGTTGACGCAAACCATCCTGGAATACAGTCACACAAGCCACCAACGAACAACTGCGTACCATCCCCATACCAATTGCCTTACGGAGCGCCTGAACAAAACGATCGCGGACATGATCGCTATGTACGTCGATGCTGAACACAAGACCTGGGACGCCATCTTGCCGTACGTGATCTTCGCGTATAACACGGCAGTCCAGGAGACGACCAGAGCGACCCCGTTTAAGCTTGTGTACGGCACGGAGCCCACGATGACGCTCGACGCAATGCTGCCGCACGTAACCAGCGAGGACAACCTTGACGTCACCGCCTACCTGCAGCCTGCAGAGGAAGCCCGACGACTCGCACGGCTGCGTATTAAAGACCAACAGCGCACCGACAGCCGACGATACAATTTACGACGACGCCACGCAGAGTACAATCCAGGAGACCAAGTGTGGGTTTGGACACCAATTCGCCGTCGCGGAATATGTGAAACGTTGTTGCGTCGATACTTTTGGCCATACAAAATCCTTCACCGCGTCGGACCACTGGACTATGAAGTCATTCCCGACGGAACGTCAGCATCACAACGGCGACGCGCACGCCGAGAAATTGCGCATGTTGTACGACTGAAGCCATATTACGCGCGTTAAAGAATCTGTGGTGTTTAAACTTTGCAGTGTTTATGTTTAAGTTTCTTTGTTTTGGAACATCGAGGCGATGTTTTTTTAAGGGAGGAGTAATGCCGCGAATCCTTCAAAACAGTATTTGTTGTTTTTTAACTGCCGCCGGCATACAGGCTTATCACTGATTTTGGACCGCGTATCAGTTCCGTAATCTTTGTTTGTTAATGCTCAATGTCGCGAGTCACACCTTTAACAGTTTTGTTGTAGCGCAAGATGCACCGAGATCCGTATCGAAGGTTCCGACCACTCGGGTGTCTGTCCACAATGTTCCAGCCCGTGCTGGTAGCTGTTTGCGACGTTATCTAGATTGTTCTGTGCAGCCTTTAAATTGAGGGTTGACGTGTGTGACCAGCATTCTTTGTCCGACGACCGACGAGCACGTTTACTATCGCCGCCGCCGAGTTGCTTAGTTCTTTTGCGGGAGCAAGTCAGCCCAATAAAGAGTTTCTTCAGTGCAATCATCGACCCTTCATTTGTGTCGTCGAGCTTGTCACCCCTACGTGACACACTATTGTCTTCTTCTATGGAGTATTTCGAGGGCGCAGTATCGCAGGCGAAACCCTTCTACAAAAAACTGTAACTTCAGCTGCGGTACCATTAGGCAGCGCATTTGCTTTCGCTTATCGCTTGATGTAATCGACTGCTACGATATTCCACTTGCTACCTAATGAATTTGGCAAGCGCACGAGGCGGACTATCTTTATTGTGAAAGCGCTTATTCAGGGATGGTATGGGTTCAGTAGCCCAGCTTGTCTGATTGGGGGGCGTTGCCGGTGGTGGTGGTAAGAAACATTTATTCTTTTTTACGAGGAGGTGCTTGAAGGGCGTCTTGCGTCGGCGACACTCAAGAAATCATTTAACGCAATGGCCAGCGTCTTGAGGTAATCGCAGCCACTCATATGGTTTTGGATCCGGCGCTAAGTTCGCACTATTCCAGAATGTCCTGCGGTCGTCTCATCGTGCAAAGCAGGGAGAATTTCCTTTCTTAGGTATTTTGGCTCATAAGAAGCTGTGGGGTTTACTTGAGTGCCAAGTTCTTCACGGCGATGTCATTGCTCGGGGCGAGCGATGAGAGATTTCTGAATACAGCACCAGGGGTGGGTGTCTTGACATCTAGGTAATCCCTTAGATATTTGAACTCGGAATGTCAGCGCTGCTGCTGTGCAAACAGATGGCACTTACTAATCGCAGGAAGGCTTCTTTGTCATCTTTTTCGGCGGCGAGTCAAAGGAGGCTCGTGGCAAGCAGTCTGCGTCGAAATGGCTGCCACCAATTATGCAGACCACTGTTGATGCCGAATCCTTCACAACAGGCGCTATTTGAGCATGGAGGTGATATTACAAGTTGGCGATCCAGCAGAAGGCATGGTATCGCTTGCTACCTTGATTAGTCGACCGTACAGTAAAGAGAGATTCTTGGACGTGACCGAGACGATCTCGAGGCACTCCTTCACAGTCTTCACGTAATTGTGAGCGCCGTTTGAAAATATATCCCATTGCTTAAGTGGTAACTTTTCCCACTCGAGCATTTCTCTGTACGAGGATCACACCTATGCCCACGCTTCTTCGTCGGTGTTAATTTCAGTCCGGGCGTTTTCACCAAACTGCCAAGGACCGGTTTAGACTGTAAGCATCACTTATGTTCCTGGAAGGCTTCCTCTTGAAGCTCTTCTCGTTTAAATGCCACGTCTGCCTTTGCATCATCATCATCATCAGTCTGACTATACCCACTGCAGGGCGAAGGCCTCTCCCATATTTCTCCACTTAACCTAGTTCTCTGCTAGCTACATCCAATTGACCCCTGCGAACTTCTTAACCTCATCCGCCCACCTAACTTTCTGCCGCCCCCTACTACGCTTCGTTTTCCTTCCCTTGCAATCCAGTTTGTTACCCTAAGCGACCATCGGTGGTTATCCTCTCTTTGCACTACATGTCCTGCCCATGTCCATTTCTTCTTCTTACTTTCCGCTAGAATGTCGGTAACTTGAGTTACTTCTCTGACCCACTGTGCACGCTTCCTATCTCTTAATGTTACCCCTACCACTTTTCGTTCCATAGCCCTCTGGGTTGTCCTCAACTTAAGTAGAACCCTCTTGGTTATCCTCCACGTTTCAGCCCCATAGGTGAGTACTGGTAAGATGCAACTGTTATATACTTTCCTCTTGAGCGATACCGGTAAGGTGCTAGTCATAATCTGCGAGCGCTTGCCAAATGCGCTCTATCCAAATCTTATTCTTCTTGTTATTTCGTTTTCATGGTCCGGATCTGCGGTTACTGCCTGTCCTAAGTAGACATATTCGCCTACTACTTCCAGTACTTCGCTACCTGATGTAAACTGCTGTTCCTTCCCGAGGCTGTTCAACATTACCTTAGTCTTCTGCATATTGATTTTCAAGCTTACCTTTCTACATTTCCTGCCTAGGTCATCAGTTATTATTTGCGGTTCATCCCCCGAGTGGCTTAGCAAGGCAATGTCATCAGCAAATCGCAGATTACTGAGGTATTTATTCTTCATCTACCTTTATCCCTAACTGCTCCCATTCCAAGTCTCTGAATACTTCCTCTAAGCAAGCTGTGACTAGTACTGGGGAGATTATTTCTCCTTGCCTAACTCTCTTTCTTTATGGGTATTTTGTTACTTTCTTTGTGCAGAACTATGGTTGCTGTGCAGCCACTATATATATCTTCGAGCACTTTCACGTACGACTCGTCTACCCCCTGATTTCGAAATGCCTGCATCACCGACGAGGTTCAAACTGTGTCAAATGCTTTTTCGTAATCAATGAATGCTATGTATAAGGGCTGGTTATATTTTGAGCGTTTTTCTATCACCTGGTTGATGGTATGGACATGATTGATATTAGAGTACCATTTCCGAAAACCTCCTTGATCCTTTGCTTAATTGCAGTCTAAGGTTGTCCTGATTCTATCAGCGATTACATTAGTAAATACCTCATACGTAACAGACAGTAAACTGATTGGTCTGTAATGTTTAAGGTCCTTAGAGTCCCCTTTCTTATGAATGAGGATAATGTTTGCATTCTTCCACGGCTCCGGTACCGTCGATGACACCAGGCACTGCGTATATATGGTGGACAGTTTTTCTAGCACGATATCCCCCCCTTCCTTCAACAAATCTATCGTTATCTGATCTTCTCCAGCTGATTTCCCCTTTTTCATATTTTCTAATGCTTTCTTGACATCGTCCTTCGTCACTGGTGCAACGTCTGACTGTTTTTCCATAAAGCCAATCTTATTACGGTCCTGACTACTTTGGCTACTGTAGAGATCTGTATAGAACTCCTCAGCTACTTTGACTATCTTCTCCATATTCGTGATGACGTTGCCCGCCTTGTCCCTTATCGCATACATCTGGTTTTTGCCTATGCCTAATTTCTTCTTTACCGATTTAAGGCTACCCCTGTTCTTTACAGCATGCTCAATTTTATCCATGTTATACTACCTTATATCGGCCACCTTGCGCTTATTGATTAGCTTTGATATCTCGGCCAATTCTATCTTGTCTGTTGGATTGGAAGCTTTCATACACTGGCGTTTCTTAATCAAATCTTTCGTCTCCTTTGACAGCTTACCGGTATCCTCTCTAACTATCCTACCTCCTGCGTTTACAGCGCACTCAGTAATGATATCTCTGGAATTATTGTTCACTGCTTCTAAGGTAAGGACCTCGGGGTCGGTTAGAGCTGAATACCTATTCTGTAGCGAGATCCTGAACTCTTCTGCCCTCCCCCTCACCGCTAATTCGTTGATGGGTTTCTTTCTTACTAATCTATCGCGTTCCTTCTTCAGATTTAGGCTAATTCGGGACCTCACCATCCTGTGGTCACTGCATCGCACTTTTCCGATCACCTCTACATCTTGCATAATGGAGGGGGTTGAACAGAGTATGAAGTCAATTTCATTTTTAGTCTCCCCGTTAGGACTTTTCCATGTCCATTTCCGGTTCTTCCGTTTTCAGAAGAAGGTATTCACGATTCTTAAATTATTGCGCTCTGCAAACTAAAGTAGTAACTCCCCCCTGCTATTCCTAGAACAAATGCCATAGTCACCTACTGCCTTGTCTCCTGCCTGCGTTTTTCTACCTTGCAAGCCATCTTTGCAAGGTTTGCAAGCTGTCTTTTCTTGCTTTTGCAAGCTGTGTCAAAGGCCCGGCGATGCATGAGAAGTTTCTCACATATCACCGATAGTGGGCACACAGACCAAGAAATCGATGCAACGCTTTGTTCTCACCAAACTGTTAAAGGCATGCTATAGTAGTCGTTGTGTGCGGGTCTGGACGAACTTCTACTTGCATGCGATATGGCTCAGGAACAACAGCTAATAGCAGGCGAATTCGTCCTTCTCTGATTTCAATGTTAGCCCCGATAATCTAATTGCATCCAACAGTGTCCGAGGCCTTTTCAGATTATCTTCAAAATTTAACGAGTAGACAACCCCTCCATCCAAGTACACCAGAGAAATTTTTCATCAAGCCTGCCCGTAAGTACAAAATGCATTGCTCACTGGAATGTCGCTCGTGTGAAGCAAAAGCCAAAATGCCCCATGATGAACTCGCAGAATCCTTCGAAAGTGATTTGTTTCACATTGTTTGATATCTCATATTCATGCACTTGACGTTTGCCTCTACCACGAAATGCTCTTTAGACATTGGTCAAAGCATTTCTTTAATGTGCAAACAATTGTTCTACTTTTTCAACCCACTGGGGCCAGTAGAAGTAATACGTGTGTTTCTTACCACATTGCATTCATTTCTGAACAGTTCCGTCTCGTGATAAGTCTTAAGCCCTTTGTAAACCCTAGCTGAAACAATTTTTTATATCATTGGAACAAATTTGTGAGAGCAAAAAACACTACAACCAGTGAAGAGTTGCGCTGCAATTTTGTCCTTCCATCTAATTTCGATGTCTTTATTCAACTACCATTATATATATATATATATATATATATATATATATATATATATATATATATATATATATATATATATATATATATATATATATATATATATATATATATATAGATGTATGAAGGAAAGAAGCCAACTGTCGGAGAGGGCAAGGAAATCTTTGGAGATTGAACTTTGTCTTTTTATTTGTTTTACTTTGGTAATCACATAAATTAGTAATGTAATTCGTTTAGTGGAAGATAAATAAACACAAAGTAGAAAGAAAAACAACGTGCCGATGGTGGGAACCGAACCCACGACCTCCGAATATCGCGTCGCGTCCGGTGCTCTTCTGAGCTACATCGGCCCTCCCCCCTGATGCTTTCTTGGGTATTAATGTTGCCTGTATACCAACCTTGAGAGTGTTCACCAGCGCCACCTATATATATATATATATATATATATATATATATATATATATATATATATATATATATATATATATATATATATATATATATATATATATGCGCACAGAACAGGGAAGGGGACTGCGCTTTGTTGGTGCAGTCGGATTGGAAGGGCGTGCAGGAGTAGGCATATCGAAGGCAACTCGTTTAGGCCGGTCGTGTCTAGGAAAAATGATGTGCCCATTAACCGATTCGTCCTGCTTTTTTTTGCTTTGTTCACGACCGGTGCCCTTGCAAATAAATAGGAAATAAGAAATGGCTACAAAATAACAGCAGTTCTACGATCCCCACTGGAACTTTGTAAGAGTCAATGACACTGAACATGGGAACGATGTAATGGTATTAGTGATGTAAATGATTACCAAGTCGACGTATATCTTGAAGCTCTCTTACTTTATTTTGGAGTACGGTTACTAAGGATTATCGTGCTTCGGCCTGACACTTTTGTTTATTGAACTTTATTGATCGTTATTTTTAGCGTCGCAATAGAAGAATTGAGAATTTACTACAATACAACAGAAGCTACCGAGGGTCCATTCACCTACGCAGAGAGAATGATAGCACATCCAGGTTTTAACAAGCGAACTGGTGCCAAATACGACATAGCTCTGTTGAAGGTAAGTTAACCTTCTTTCTCATTGTGCTCTAGCCTAAAAATATTTGCCATTCCTGCATGAATAAGAAAAAAGGCCTTCGTAACAACAATTGCGGTGGCTCCGCGCTTAATGTAAAGGCCAGCAAAGGGAAGAACGTGGCGGGGATAAGTAAACACGCGGGAAGGCGCGAAGAGAACAGTCGTGTCGAAAGAACAGGTTACGCTCACGGGAACAATCACAGCATAATTAGAGGGAATGTCGGTGTCGCAGCGACAAGTTTGGCGCAAGAAAGGTCGACGCGTGGTCGAGACAGAAAGAGAGAGAGAACTTTTATTTGTCCAACAGAGTGACTATCCCGCTCTTCGGGGGATAGATCCGGAAGGTGGGAAAGTCGCCTTAGTTGCAGGCCGGTAGGTCTTGGACAACGGCGGCATCTTCGGCCAATCGAACATTTTCTCTTTGGGCTCTTGGGTCTGAGCTTCGCAGAAGGGTTTCCCAGGTCTCTTTAGTTATATTTTAGCCCTGCCTGGTGACTTCGCACATTCACATTATGTTATCTAGTGATCCCCTTTCCTTACATCATCATCATCATCAGCCTGATTATACCCACTGCAGGGCGAAGGCCTCTCCCATAATTCTCCACGTAACCCGGTTCTGTGCTAGCTGCATCCACTTGACTCCTGCGAACTTCTTAATCTCATCCGCCCACCTAACTTTCTGCCGCCCCCTGCTACGCTTTCCTTCCCTTGGAATCCAGTTTGTTACCCTCAGCGATCATCCGTTATACTCTCTTCGCACTACCTGTCCTGCCCATGTCCATTTCTTCTTCTTAATTTCTACTAGAATGTCGGTAACTTGAGTTATTTCTCTGACCCACTTTGCACGCTTTCTATCTCTTAATGTTACCCCTACCATTTTTCGTTCCATAGTTCTCTGGGTTGTTCTCAACTTAAGTAGATCTCTTGGTTAGCCTCCACGTTTCAGCCCCATAGGTGAATACAGGCAAGATGCAACTGTTATATACTTTCCTCTTGAGCGATACCGGTAAGCTGCTAGTCATAATCTCCGAGTGCTTGCCAAATGCGCTCCATCCCAATCTTATTCTTCTTGTTATTTCCTTTTCGTGGTCCGGATCTGCGGTTACTACCTGTCCTAAGTAGACATATTCGCCTACTACTTCCAGTATTTCGCTACCTAATGTAAACTGCTGTTCCTTCCCGAGGCTGTTGAACATGACCTTAGTTTTCTGCATATTGATTTTCAAGCCTACCTTTCTACTTTTCCCGTCTAGGTCATCAATCATTATCTGCAGTTCATCCCCTGAGTTGCTTAGCAAGGCAATGTCATCAGCAAATCGCAGATTACTGAGGTATTCTCCATTTACCCTTATCCCTTACTGCTCCCATTCCAAGTCTCTGAATACTTCCTCTAAACAAGCTGTGAATAGTACTGGGGAGATTGTGCCTCCTTGCCTAACACCTTTCTTTATGGGAATTTTGCTACTTTCTTTATGCAGAACTATGGTTGCTGTGCAGCCGCTATATATATCTTCCAGCATTTTCACGTACGGCTCGTCTACCCCTGATTTCGCAATGCCTGCATCACCGCCGAGGTTTCAACCGAGTGAAATGCTTTTTCGTAATCAATGAATGCTATGTATAAGGGCTGGTTATATTCCGAGCACTTTTCTATCACCTGATTGATGGTATGGATATGCATTCCCTTACATAATGAACATAATTCTGATCGTATTTCTTGCCATATATGGTTTACAAGAACTGGGTTCGGGTATGTATTTGTCTTTAGCTTTCTCCATGCAACTGCTTCCTCTTTGCGTAACGTGGGGTCTGGTTTTGGTAGGACCCTCCTGCTCAGTCTGTAGTGCATTGTTATTTCGCTATAGTTAATCAGCTCCTCTTGTTTGCCTTGCTCCGGTGGCACTCCTCCAGCCTGGTGTGTGAGATCTCGGGCTAGTTTGTGTGCCTCCTCGTTTCCGGGCACGCCTGAGTGGGCTGGCGTCCAAACAAGAGTGACATCTCTTTCGATTCGCTTTTGATCGAGGATTCTACCTGCGATCTTTGCTATTACTCCAGCGGTGTAGCTCCTGATTGCGCTTTTGCTGTCACTGACTATGTATTTTACCTCGGTCTGAGCAAGAGCCAGTGCTATTGCAGCCTATTCCGCTGTCTGTATCGATTTTGTTTTTATAGACACTGCTGTAACCATTTCTCGCTTGCATTGAGTACGACTGCATTAATTTTTCCTTTGCCGCAGTAAACAGCGTCTAAATATGCAATTCTACCTGAATTTTCCGTCTCGAATCTCCGTGTCTGTGTTTCGACCCTTTTCTCGGCTTTGCTTATTATATGCTGGGTGCATGTTCTTTGGCAATGAGGTGATATGGATCTGTTTCCGGACCTCCGCTCTCATTTGCTCTGTCGTGTCCCAGTATTCCTTCGGTTGTATACCTATTTCCCTCAATATGTTCCTTCCATCCGCAGTTTTTTCTAGCCTTCTTTGTTGTGTAGCCAGTGTTGCCTCAATTATTTCATCTAAGGTGTTGTGTATTCCCAGCATCATTGGCCTGTCCGTGGAGGTACCTGCCAGGAGGTGTAGTGCTCTTTTAATGCGTTTTCTGATCATGCTATCGACCCTGTCGTTTTCGGCCTTTTTCACGTCTAAGTATGACGTGGCATACCCGACCCTGCTTATTACGAAAGCTTGTATGAGCCTTAATAGGTTACTTTCCTTAAGGCCTCCTTTTTTATTAGCTATTCTCTTTATAAGGTTTGTCGTTTGTATGACCTGTCCTTCCAGTTTCTTTATCGTTTCTCTGCTGTACCCGTTCGTTTGGAGGACCATTCCTAGCACCCTCATTTGCTCGACATTCGGGACTGCTTGTCCCTCCACTTCTATATTTACGTCCACTTGTTCTTTTTGCCTTAGGTATATAAACAACTCCGATTTTCAGAAGAACATTTCATGCCTCTATCTTTTGCATATTGTACAGTGTTGTTTGCCGCCTCTTGCAATTTGTGCTCGATTTTAGCATCGCTGCCTTTGTTTGTCCAAATGGTTATGTCATCCGCATATAAGCTGAGTTTTATGTCTTCTATTTTCTTTAGCTTTTCTGGAAGTCCACGCATGGCTATGCTGAAAAGTGTGGGCGATAGCACCGCTCCTTGTGGTGTGCCCCTGCTCCCCATTTCGAACATCTGAGATTCTATCTCCTGGTATATTATTTTTGCTTTTCTGCCTGTTAGAAAATTTCTTACATATTCATACATCCTTTGCCCTACGCTTAGTTCCGTGAGGCCCTGCAAAATAGCATCGTGTTTTACACTGTCAAATGTCTTCTTCAGGTCCAATCCTAAGGAAACTTTACCACCTTTTGATCTTGATTTTACTATATCATGGTGTATCCTGAGCATAATATCTTGTGTACTAAGATGATGCCTCATCCCTATGACCTCCCGGGGCCATAGCTCATTCTCCTCCATGTATCTGGCCAGTCTTCTCTGAATCACATCTTCGAATAGTTTAGCTACACATGGTGTCAGTGATATTGGTCTCAAATTATCGACCGTCGGAGGTTTTCCGGGTTTGGGTATTAGCACTATCTCAGCAAATTTCCATTGCTCTGGGATTTCCCCTGTTACAAAGTATCTATGCATGAAATTAGTTAGCTCCACTACCGAGTCGTTATCCAAGTTCCTTAGCATCTTGTTTTTATCCCATCCAGCCTGGGGCCGATTTTGTCTTTAGTCCACGGATTTCTGCTACCACTTCAGCTACCGTTATGGGGGCATCTAGTCGCTGGTTTGGGCGTCCCTTGTAGATTTATAATTTGTCTTTCCTAACTTCTCCAATGTATTCGTCTTTAAGGTCTTTAAAGAAGTCATCATCGCTGCCGCCATGATGGTGCCTAGCCTTTCTCAACTTAATAGATATTTGCGTTTTAGTTTTCTCTGGGTCTAGCAGGTGTCGCATTATACTCCATGTCTTAGCCATGCCCATTTCGTTTTCCATTTGATTGCACCTGTCTCCACAGTTTTATTTGCATAGCTTTTGTGCGTGGTCTTCTATTTCTTTGTTAAGCTTCGCTATCCTCCTTCTAAGACACCTGTTCCATTTTTGTTTCTTAGGTCTTTTTTCGAGACTCTGCTTGGCTTCCCACATGTGCAATAGCCGGCTGTCTACCTCTTCTGAAACATCCTCCCCCTGTACAATATTGGTGTGCTTTTGGACGTCTCGTTTAAGCCTGTTACACCATCCCTCGATATTGTTTATGGGTGGAATTTCCTCGGCGGTTCTCCAGTCTCTAAAATGTCCCACTCAGTGATTTTGCTTTTCTTGATTTTTCACGCTTTCGGCCCTCCTTCTATATTATTTACTATTATATAATGGTAGCTACCAAGGTTTAATTCCAGGTTATACCACTCTAGAGCTTCTATGTTCTTTGAAAGTGTGAGGTCCGCGGACGTGTCCTTGCCGCACTATTTCCTATCCTCGTCTGGCTGTCTGGGTAGTTATTCAGTGTGAAGCCTTGCTCCTGAATATCTTCCCATAGTTGCACGCCTTTGAAGCATTATCTACTGTCACCCCATGCTTGATGTTGTGCATTGAAGGCACCTACCATGAGTAGCTGTTGCCCTCCGCATATGTGTTTAGCCTTTTTTATTAATGTAGAGCGCCCGCCGACGCTATAAAGCGGAGGCGCTGAGATCAGTGTTAGAGGAAAATAAAGATGTACAGCGCGTGCTCGGAGCGCAAGCACGGCACGGGCTGTTCAGAATGATAAGCTTGCCACTCTGGTCATCTTGCTCTGGTGCTCCGCTGTGACCCTACAAATTCGCAACAGTGGTGACTCCGGCCTAAGAAATGACAGACCCCAGCAACTTACCACCCTCAGGCGACCTTCCGCCTGACGCTACCTTGCGCCAACGGGACGTCGCAGCTCTCCAGCAACCGCCTACCAACATTCTGGCCCAGTTGTCCGCAGATCTGGTTCGCTCAAGTGGAAGCCATCTTCCATCTGCACCACATCACCTCGGAGGCATCTCGGTTTCGTCATTCACTTTCAAACCTGCCTCCTGAATTGGTTCAAGAGGTGACGGATATTATTGCTGGACCCTTGGGTAATGCCCCGTAGCAGCGACTAAAGCAGCGCATTCTGGATCGCACCACGGCGTGCGAGAGTGCGCGCCTCCAGCAGCTGCTCGCCTACGAAGAGTTTGGAGACCGTCGCCCTCCCAGCTACTCACTAGAATGCGGCAGCTCCTGGGCGAAAGCAACGCCGACTCGAATGGCGCACTGCTGAGGAAGCTCTTCCTTTAACGCTTGCCGCAGTCCACCCGCCTCACCTTGGCTGCTATGGGGGACTTGACCCTTCACCGCCTCGCCCAGCTCGCTGATCGAGTCCACGACGTGACTTCTCCTTCCGTCACTGCCCTCTCTTCTCCATCGGAGACCTCCGTCATTTTACGGTTAGAGGCCCAGATCGATCAGCTGCCCGCTTCTATCGATGCCCTTCGAACGTCCTCTCATGCCCAGCATGGTTTCTTCTCAACACCTCGTTGCCGTTCGTCTTCGCCGAGCGATCCGCACTCGTCCAATCCTCGCAGTCCGCATCTCTGCTGGCATCGAACTTTGCAGCCCCGCGCCCGCCAGTGTACTCCACCATGCAACTGGTCGGGGAACGCGGAGCGAGATCACTGACGACGGCGTGTGACCTCGCTCTTCAACCTGGCCACCGTTTCGTCATCATGGACCGCATTTCTAGCCTGCGCTTCCTCGTCGACACTGGTGCCGAAGCCAGCGTACTGCCGTCCTCCAAGGCCGACCACGCTTCCAAGTCACATGGACCTATTCTCCGTGCGACCAACTGAACCTCCTTCGCAACGTATGGTCTCCGATCCCTCACTGTGGACAATGGCCTGCGTCGCACATTTCGATGGGTCTTCATCGTCGCTGATGTACATCAACCCATCCTCGGATCCGACTTCGTAACGCATTTTGATCTGGACGTCAGCATGCGTCGCCATCGTCTCATCGACAGCAAGACGCGCCTTTCCCCCACTGGCGTTATATCGCCTGTCGCTTCCACTGGCATCCAAACTCTGACTCCGTCATGCCCGTACGCCCAAGTCCTCGCAGACTTTCCCGAGGTCACGAGGCCTTGTACTCTCCATCAGCCACCCAAGCACGGTATAACCCACCACATTTTCACGCGTGGTCCTCCACCTGTCGCAGCGTCCGCGCCGCCTCGTCGGTGAGCGTCGGGCTATTGCAAAACGGGAATTCGACCACATGCTCCAGCTGGGTATTATTTGCCCTTCATCCAGCGCTTGGGTTTCACCACTCCATCATGTGGTCAAGAAAGAACCGGGTGACTGGCGTCCGTGCGGTGACTACCGGGCTCTCAATGCTCACACGGAAGACTTCACTGGACATCTGGAAGGCTGCAAGATCTTTAGTAAAGTGTACCTTGTCAAGGCGCACCACCAAATCCCTGTTGAGACGGCCGATATTCCTAAGACGGCCATCACTACACCCTTTGGACTGTTTGAGTACGTGCGCATGCCATTTGGGCTACGCAACGCAGCTCAAACTTTCCAAAGATTCATTGCTGTAGTGACGCGTGCACTCCCGGCGGTATTTACCTACATCGACGACATCCTCGTCGCGAGTCGTTCTTCCCAGCATCACGAGCGTCACCTCCGGGAACTTTTTCAACGCCTCCAAGAGTTTGGCCTGGTCGTCAATGCCCAGAAATATGTTTTCGGCTCTTCTGAGCTCGAGTTCTTTTGCCACCACATCTCGGTGCAGGGAATTCGTCCATTGTCTTTTCACGTCCAGGCTGTTAAGGACTTTCCAGCACCCACTACATACGCAGGTGCCGTGAGTTCCTGGGCCTAGTGAATTTTTCATGGCACTTTATTCTGCACTACGCCGTGCTTCTTCACCCCCTGACTGACGTTTTCAGCACCACCAAGTCCTCATCCTCCGCGATTTCCTAGTCTCCCGAAGCTCAAGCCGCTTTCACGGCTGCAAAACAAGCCCTCGCCGATTCAGTCATCCTCATCCACCCTAGAACTTCCACACCCACTCTCATCATGGTGGATGCTTCTAGCATGGCCATTGGTGCTGTTCTCCAGCAGCAAATCGACTCCGAGTGGCACCCACTGGGTTTCTTTTCTCGGAAGCTCTAGCCTACCGAGACTCTCTACAGCATATTCGGCCGTGAGCTGCTTGTCATCTACTCCACCACCCAGGACTATCGCCACTTCTGGGAGGGCCAGCCATTTTACGTTTTCACGGACCATAAGCCTCTGGTGTATGCGTTCCGTACGAACTCTTCGAAGTACGTCGCCCGTGAACGTCGTCAGCTGGCCTACATATCGGAGTTCACAACCGATATTCGACATATCAAAGGCACCGACAACGAGGCAGCTGATGCACTTTCACGCATTACCACCATCGTCGTGTCTTCACCTGCTGTGGGTTGGCAATCTCTGGCCCGGGCGCAGCTTGAAGACGTTGAGCTGCAAGCCATGCGTTCCCACCCCCGAGCCCTCCGTCCGCAGCTCGTGCCTCTTCCGTTCGTACCCGGATCGCTCTGGTGCGATATATCATCGGCTCTACCACGACCGTTCATCCCGGAGGCCTTTCGTCGTGCCATTTTTCATTCCCTCCACGACATCTGTCATCCTAGCATTCGAGCCAAGCAGCGCCTTGTTACCCAGCGGTACGTCTGGCCGAACATTAACACCGACGTTCACCAGTGGGCCCGCTCGTGCCTGGCTTGCCAGTCCGCCAAAGTGACACGCCATGCCATACCAAGACTTTCCCTTAGTCTTTCCTGTCGCCTGGATCGCGTTTTGAGCATATTCATCTTGACCTGTTTGGACCGCTTCCCCTCTCAGGGCTACAAGTATATTCTGACAAAGGTTGACCGCTTCACCGGATGGCCCGAAGCCGTGCCAATTCCGAACATTACTGCGCAAACAGTTGCCAGAGCTTTCGTTTCAGTGTGGGTTTCCCGCTTCGGCTGCCCCGGCATTGTTACCACGGATCGCGGCCGCCAGTTCGAATGTGCCCTCTTCACTTCGTTCACACGGCTACTCGGCACTAAACACTGCCGCACCACATGGTACCATCCCTGTGCCAACGACATGGTCGAGAGGCTCCATCACCAGCTCAAGGCTGCCCTCACTGCGCGCCTGAATCGCGAGCACTGGGTCGACCCCCTCGCTATGGTGTTCCTAGGCCTACGTGCCGTCCTGCGTCGTGGCCTTGGCTGTCCGGCGGCCGAACTCATCTTCGGTACATCCGTGCGGCTTCCCAGAGACTTGTTAGTACCTTCGGCTCCCTCGTCCCAGCCCCTACAATACCTTCATCGTCTGCAAGACTGTCTTCAGCATGTGCGCCCAGTGCCGCCTCGCTTGCTTTCCAGACCTTGCTTTCTCGACGCATGTGTTTCTCAGGCGAGACGCTGTAAAGGCGCCTCTTACCCCCTCATACGACGGCCCGTACCGCGTCCTCAACAGGACGACAAAGTCAGTGACAATCCTGCTGGATGGTCGTGAAGAGGTCGTCACTCTAGATTGCCTCAAACCTGCGTACCTCGAGACACCCCCCCGGAGCTCTGTTGTTTTTCAAGCATACGTATGGTTTCGTTTTGTTTTTCTATTATCTTTTGCATTAACTCGATTTGCCTCATAAACCTATCTATTTTCTCATCCTGATAATTCCCCTTACCTGGTTGCGATCCTTCTGCGAAGCTGATGCTTTTCTCTCCCGGCGTCTTGCATCTTCCCCATGGGTTGCTGGTTTGCTTGGGGTTGACTCCGTCCTCGATCGTTTCTTTGGTTTCTTGTCGGCAACTGGAGCTGCTTCTCCCCCTTGGTTGAATCTTGTCTCTTGACTTGCTTCTTCCTTTGGCTTGATCTTCGGTATAAGTGAGAGGCATCTGCACCGGCACAAGGAGGGGCGGCATGACAACAGGGGGCCATAACTTATAGGCGCAGCAGCAGATGTCGGCTGCTGTGGAACAGAGTCGCCATGGATGCCAAGGTGCCACAGGCGATAGCTGGCCAAAACTAGGATATGCATCGGCCACCTTCTGCGTCATGGCATGTAGGTTTGTAGACGCAAGCAACTGGACTGTAGACGACGGACATTGTCCAGACAGAAGCCCAAGCTGACAGGCATCCTTCTCTCGGACGAAATCTGTGACCTAAGCCATTTTATTCGTCCTCTCGAACTGAGAAAAACAAAAAACAAAAAGGAGAGGAAGCCCGGACCAGCAAGAACTTTGCGAGGCTTAAAACCAATTAAAAATAAATAAAAGGAAGCAGAAGCTAGAGATAAAAAATAAACGTTTTTAATCTCGCCGCCCGCCGCCGGACACCCACTGGTAAAATGGGTACAAGCGTCCCCCGGTCCGGCACCCGGCTCTCTCAGGGGCGTGCGTTTGGAAGAGGCTCTTCTAACCCTGCTGTGCTCCTTCGAGGGCCAAAAGTTTCGAACAAACTAATGACCTGCAAAGGTCGGGTTGACAGAAAAAAAGAAACTTGGCGGGCTGCCGAGAAAGAAATGACACTACGAAGAAAAAAAGGGCTACATAATAGGCTTTTGCCGCAGAAGGCGGACTTATTATCGCGAAACGAATCACTGCCACATCGGCGCAACTATTTGGGCCGTGACACCTTTTCTCAAGCATTTCGCAACAGTAGAGCCGAGCACCAAGCCGGGGGAAGCTTGTACCCACTGAAAAACCGGTTGGTAACAGGCGGCACAAGAGATCGAACCCGGTACCTCCAGAATGCGAGGTAGATGCTCTACCAAAAGGCCACCACTTCTGTCGCTGCTCACAGCTAGGCCAGAGATGGATGCCGTAGATGCGAGAGGGCGACTAGTCCAGAGGCGTTCATTGCGCAACTCATCGAAACACTGAGAAAGGTTGTAGACTGAGGCCACTGTGGTGGGGCTCTTTGCCGACAGCATTCGGAATGCATCATCGTCAATGCCCTTCATTGTGTTCTTTATCGTTTCAGCCCCATCCATATACGGGTCGGCACGCTTGCATAAATCCAAGACATCCGCAAGCAGCTAGTGAAGGTTTCGTCTTCATGCCGAGCTGGCACCCGCAAGGATGGTTCAGCGCGTAGTTTCCACACTGTGGGATGTCCGAAAACGTCTGCAAACATTGTCTTGAAGGTGGCATGAAGTTCTTGTTCCCTCACAATTCCGACACTGCAGTTTAGCTACGTCGCTCAGGTAGAACATGACGTTTTTGATCTTCATGCGGTCATAACAGTTGTTATAAAGATTCACCCTCTCGTACGAGGCCAACCAATCTTCAACATCCTGATCGCACTGCCCGCTGAAAACAGCAGGGTCTCGCTGTCGAATGGCCCCGGAGCCTTATATGGACTGCGATGGGGCTGTCGAATGGCCCCGGAGCCTTATAAGGACTTCGGTGGGGCTTCTACTAGCTATTGGCCTACCTTGTTTGTCTCCATGGGTATCGTATGGCTGCGAAGCTCCACGGTAATCATGTACGAGCCGCATCGAGCACTTTCCGCCAAATGAAGAGGGGTGTATTGGCTTGTCCGGAAGACTGGAGATGGCGACAGGTGACGAAATATGATCGTGTTGCGCAGCTCAATCTCGGGTTCGACGAAGGCAGCTCGAGCTCCCAGTGCGAGCAACAGCTGATCGGCGAAGAACCCTGAAGCCTTCACCGTCTTTTCTGTGGACGCAGTGTCATCTTCTGCACACTATAGTTGTTTGGTTCGGGGGAAGAGATTTTTCACGCTTCGGTGGACCGCTACATGGAGACGTACAAACGTTAGAAAATTCTGCCTTCAAAATAACAACTAAGCCATACAGGAATTACAATTGGTGACTGCGGTGTCCAAAATGACCTAGGTGTCATTTTCTTTCTGGACTAGTTGTTAATTTCAGCAGAATGTTAAAGCTCAATGCGCTTTACTTCTAATTAAGGATTCGCCCTGTTGTACCTAAAGGGGCAGTTACCTTAAAACTTGCGAGTTCTCTCTGCATCAGCTGAGTCTGTGATGCGTCATCGAAGGATGGCCACCCCCGGCGTCAAATAAAATTTCCCTAAGGGCTCATCGTTCTTGGTGCCAGGAGCTGTTTGATTATTGTTCGCTAAAATTCAGCTATGTCGTGCTTCCTCATTTATGCTCGCCGCCTTACTTCACTCCTGTGAACGCTGTGATGCTGACACGTTAACGCACCGTGTATCTGGAGCAGAGTGTCTAACGGAAATTTTTCCGGGTTCGATTTGGGTCCACGCCTTTTAGGTTCGGGCGTGGTTTCGGCTTCGGAGACATTTCGTTCCAGTTCGAACAGGTTCAGTCCTGCCCGTAGCGGTTCAAAGTGGTTCAGGAAAAAAAAAAGCTTCTTGTGGCGTACGTTTTACTCAAATATTTTAATATTGAGTTTTCTTTCTATTTCCAGTATATTATGAAGGCGCTGCCCTCTAAAAAATGGGTCACGAGAAACGGTCTCTCTCTACGAGTCACAAATCCACAATCTGTGCAAGAACACCGGTTTATTCCGCGTTAACAAGAAGCGCTTTGGAATAATACAAAATCGAAAGCTGCTTAAAGCGAGGTACGCATTCGAGGCTTGTGGCAGCGCTATGCTATGATTACAAAAGAAAAGGGGACAGTGATTCTACACAGGACGGCAAGGCAAAACAAACTAGGGCGCGAACAGGGGGACGCGACAAAGCAAACTGGTTCCTAGCGGTACGACAGACATTGGTTCCCGCGTGGCAACAATTCCCGCACACAGCCTAAGCCTTCTCTGGAGAGTCACCTCTTCCGTCATCATCCTGGTAAGGCTGCGCTCCGCCGTCCATGTTCACCCAGGGTGCATCGTGCCGCTCGCTAACAACGTGACCGCGTCACAGTCGCGCTCTCTCGTAATCCCCCGGGCTTGGCTTTTGGCCGTCCTTATCAAGGCCCACTCTCCAGCCGAGCGCATGTGACGCTCCGCGATAATTATGTAAATGCACAGTTGCGCTACCTCCTCGCGCATCAGAACAGAGTGGAAAGAGCGCGCGTGTTTCAAAAGGCCAAGAGGCCCACATATAAAGCTTAAGACACATATAGTATTCCGTCTATTATTTTTGTCCTCACATGGGACGGTCTCCAATTGGTTGTACAGAACATAGCAAAATGCTTATAAAAGTGACCTACTATTAGAGCAGGATGTGGAGGAAATAATTATTATTTTCATTTTTATGTTCGCATAACCAATTGAAGCTGTCACGCTCCCCGTCTTCTAAAGAAAATAATGTTTCCTGCTGGGCTTTGCAGGTACACAAATTTTGGCATAAATTTTAGTCTCGAACGTAACCACTACTAATACATGCACAACAATGTTTTGTCCGAGTCACACTAAAGGACTCTGAAATTAGGTAAAGGTTGAAGCAAGCACTCACCCCAAAACTAAGGATGCATACGTGTGATTATCTCTCGCAAAGCACTCGGATACGTTTCCATTTCATGTTTCTATGGAGGGTAAAGGCAAAGACATCGGTGTAATGTGGCCCGAAAGAAACTGACAATCATTCCCCACACCGCGTATTGGGATTAAAGTCATCATGGTATTTGCCGGAGAACCGGATTAATTACATGTCCCTCCTGCGGCCGCGACGCGTTGCGACCACACGTCTTGTTGCGCGCCATGGTTGCTTGCATGGACGCGCAGTATTCGTTCTTCTAGAACCACTTTGTGACTACACTTATATGTTCAGACGCATGTTTTACAACGGCCATGACCTGACAACATGGCAGCTCGCAAATATTGCATTATGTGCTCAGTAAATGCTGCGAACATTTTTATTTGCCAGTGCATAAAGACTGAACGAAAATAACATTATCGAGGGTTGTTAAAGTCATACTGGTCCGATGACAAGACAGGATATACTTTATTCCAGAAAATGCTTTCTCGAAGCTTACTTGTGTAGATGGCTCAGCAAGATCTACTATAGCTAGTGATTGCAGTTCTGGGCGCTGCAACTTCTACTCTTCCCGAGATTTCATAGCACTCGACTCTTTTCTTATTCTGGGCACCTTTTCAAATCCGTAGAGCAAGCTCTGTGCTCCTTCAATTTTGACAGGACTGAAGCTCTCTCTGAGGCCTTGCAGGTAGTCTTCTCTTTCCATAAGAAACGCTCCAAGGTCATCCTAAGCTTGTAAGGTTGATCTTAGGGGGAGGGTCTGCTGACGCCAGTTGCGGCATTTGATCGCCGCCGGCTATGCAGCTCATATTACAGTCATTCTCTATTTTTTTCCTTAGGGCCTTTCCACAGGCTTCTTTGGTCCGCTTGACCTCTTACCTCTCCCTGCTCTTCAAGGTTTTTGCCCTAACCTCCCATGTCACTGCGCAATCCGTATACCAGGTTACTCGTTACTCACGTTTTCTCTCAGTAGTGCGCTTCCCTAAAAGTCACTTAAGCAGCAATTTTTCCGCCGCGCAATTTGGAGTATCTATAATGCGCCAACACATACCGGGTGATTTCTTTTACAATTTTCAGAAAGGTATTTTAAAAACCACAGTAGATTCCATCATCATCGCAATAGCATTGTACTAAATTGTCATTATACATGTTGGAGAGCCTATATAACCACTGCACCGCGTCTAGGGCGTTCGACTTCTGTGACCAAGGATGCGGGACCGAATCCCGGCCGCGGCGACCGCTTTTTCAATGAAGGCGAAAAGCCCGACACCGTTAAAGAACCCCAAGTAGTCAAAATTTCCGCAGTTCTCCACTACGGCGTCTCTCATAGCCTCAGTCACTTTAGGACGTTAAACTCCATAAACCAGACGAAACCAAAATATTAGGCGAACACCTAATTCGATGTAGATAAACCACTGCTGATTTCTTAATCCAACAGAACATATTTTAATGCCAAATCGAAGCCAATTTAACGTTAACAGAGACTCCTTTTAAAATCTTTTGTTTGAGACTAAGCTTCTAAATACTTAACGCAAATAATACAACTTTGAAAGCTTGCTAAGTATTCAGTGCCTTACGCTTAACCAATTTATTTGAAACGGAGATTATGTTGATGCTGACTGGCTTCGATTTGACCTTAAAATATGATCCCTTTAATGAACAAATCAGCACTGACCTAGGTGCAGTCATTTCAGTGATCGGCTACTATATCGCCCTTTACGCTTGTTAAGTTGGCTTTTACGCTTTCAAGTTAATAAATGGTGTCGCAGAGCGTGCGATAGCCAAGAAAATATTGGTAACTTATTCAACATCATCAAATACGCGATCTACATCTGAATTCTATTTATCCATCAAAATTTGAAGCGACGCCATTTTGCGATTGTAAAGTATGTGAAAACCACCTCGACGAACTTCTAGATTCGAATTTTTGGGACTGCACATTTCGAGCCTTGTGGCCGATTGAGAAAGCTTACAATGCACCCCGCGACGTTTATTATTTCCTGCCTTTAGTATTGCTGAATTGAAAAATAATAGATGTTGAGTTTCACTTGCTATTCAAATTAGGCACTGCGAGACATTGTGGATGTGTTAGAAAATGGAATTGTTGTGCACGTCTTTCGCTGTATAAAGTTAGTTTTATTTGTCAACCTTTGACTCCGACGCATTATCTGCCTTGCAACCAACGAAAGTAACGAACAAAACTGCCACCCAATTTTGTGACTAGGTAGCTCGGTTCCTGCTGAGTTTGTCCCGAATACAGATCCTTTCAGGGATGAACAGCTACTCCCAAACACTTTAGGGTATTCTGTAGTGTGCCAACCAACGAGTGGCGCGTTATATATTTACCGGCAAAAGATATGCTATGGTTTCCTATCCGTGTCCCTATTACTATGCTGGAGGGGTTTAAGAATCTCTAATTTAAATAAAAGTACCACATATTAACAAAGCAGCGCTCAGTGTTCCAACATCTATGATTTTCTGCGTATTGAAAATATTTGGCTGTAATACAGCTGCAATTTCAAAAAATCTGGAAAAGCATTTTTATTACATGAATATTATTTTGCACCCACCACTCGGCGATATGCATATGTTCTGTGAATCAGTGTAGAGTGTCAGTTAGGAGTGAGTTAAGCGGTTATAGACTTCTTACCTTTCCAGCTCACGCTTTTTCTTTAAAAACAAAACTCGGGGTTTAGGCGGTGTATCTGGTGCTGTTGGCGTTTCTCTGACTTATTTTCTTCGTTGCCCCGATAGGTTCGAAAACCTTTTAAATTTGACAGATTTGTTAAGCCGGTGTGCATCCCCACCCGTGAAATTGATATTGCAAACAAGCCCTTGCTATCCGGCGGATGGGGAAAGACCAATGAAGGTGAGACAAATTACGACCTTTTCAGCGTGAGTAAACTAAATCCTATCGCGGGTACTCTCTAGTAAGCTGGCATAATCCACTACGTTTTGACTATAATCACCAAACGCAGTTACGAAGCTCCACTTTATTCAAGCTGCACTATCGTGCCTGCAAGGCCGAATAATAGCGTGTCCCAATGGAGATTAAAGTACCATGGTGAGTAAGTTACCATCTGAAAAACGCTGCTCAAAATGGCCAGTCGGTTCGGCGGTCCTGTGACGTCACAGCAACCGTCGACGAACTAGTACCCTGCCAGCTCAGTCTGCTCATGAGGGTTAAAACAAGCATGTGGTATTGAAATCTTAGTTCTACAGAACCGAAGCATTTAGAGATGCTAAAGGCCCGGAGTTCTCATCATCGGCGCGGTGAGCGATCATGAATATGTCAGGCGGTAGATGGGCAGGTTACATGGCCGGGCACTCACTGGTCGGCGGTTAGCGCCATACGATGAGAAGCTGTCAATTCGAGAATGCCTTTTCTGACTGGAGGGTGAAACCCAAACTGGGGCGCTCGGAGTCCCACACACTAATTATGGACTATGCAGGTCCTTTCGCATAGCTCGATTGATCAGGGGTTTTTCAGGTAGTCATCAAATGGCCCTAGCGAGTAAGTGCTAAAGCGCACAAATACAAGTGTTACTGGTTACCCTTCTACAAAATTGGATGCACGAGGATGGAAAAGGAGCGCTGCAGGCGGGAACCATTAACGCTGTCTAGGCGTAGCTAGAAAGTGGTTCTAAAGTTTTCTCCAAATTCTTCATTCAGCAATATATACAAGGTTATAAAGAAAGACGTTTTTCATATCAGGTATCAGCATCTGCGTAGTTCAAATTATTATGCAGAAATATTTCTATACCAGAAATGAATATTATTCCTTATTCCCAGTGCCCTATCACCGCTGGTAAACAAGAACAAGATAAACAAGAACAGTGAACCTCGGTCTCTGGCCTCACATTTTGACCTCAGCACTGTTCTACCTCATTCCCACCTTTGTGTACCGTAAGCGAGCTAACTACTTAAAGTCAAATTTTGAGCCGACAAAGCTGGCCTCCGAGCAAATAAAATTATCAACACAGCTCTTTAAGTGGAGGAATTTGAGCGACTTTCGGCTTGCTTCAGCGGCAATTCGTAGCTGTCGCTTTAGCGGTCACATAGGTAAGTTCGCTTTCCAGACTGATGACGGTAAATTATTTATGCGCGTTTTTTTAATTACTGATTTAATTTTAGTACCTTCATGATACAGTTGAATACAGAGGGTAGGGGCCGATATAGAATATAACGACGGAAGGTCGAGAGAATAAATCTATACAAAGCTGCGAAAACTAGTGTCACAACGCCGTTATGCGCTCACTGGGAAAAGTGCTTTATACGTTGCTGCAGTCACGCCTACGCGCCATGTAAGAAAAAGAAGCCGGAATTCAAAGTGCAGGGCTACAAATAGGCGTGCCTCCAGCCCGAACAGAAAAAGACGTTCAACAGATTTGAACATAATATATGAATCAAAATTAAGCGCTCGTGCCCAGCGTCATCCTAGAAAAAAGGTCCCTCCAGTGCTGGTGCTGCTCATTGCAGTCGCGCCGCGCTTAACAAGCTAAGTAAATGAGCCTCGCTGTGCTTTCGGACTGCCTCTTCCACCGTGCATTAGGCAGCTTGAGTGGATGGGCGGTCAGGCTGCAAGTGCCGTTTCACTTCGAACGACTGAAGACGCAATGATAAGAGGCAATTGCTCTGCAAGAATGGCAAGCGCAGATCGCCATGGAAGTAGGTGGAAGCGCGGTACAAGAAACGGAACTCTTTGAATGCGAACGTCTGATTGCGAAACATTGCTGCACCGCGGCGAAGACCCAGTGTTTGACGAGCCTTGTGAAGCGGCGCTCACGGCTTAGATAACCAATGTTGCTCTTATGTGTTTGGTCTTTTGTTTGTCGATTATATCGTCTTCGAGCCTTAGCATGGTATCTTGAGCGCTAAGGTGCGGTCTGAAACCTACCATCTCGTGGGGCCAGATGCTGTTTTCTTCCGCGAATCGATTCAGTCGCGTCTGAATTACCTTCTATATTAATTTGCCTACACAAGGTTAGTGAAATTGGCCTGAGATTTTCTATACCTAGAATTTTGCCCTTCTTATGGATTAAAATTATGTTGGCATGTTTTCAGTGTTTAGGAATGTCGCCGGATTCCCAAACTTTGTTAGAATATGCTGTAAGGTGAACTATAGAATGTCTCTAAGTTCCTTAGCATGCCGTAGGTTAGCTTGTCGGGCCCAGGCGCTGTGTTTACTTTGAGGTCAAAGAGCATAGCTCTGACCTCTGCTACTAGAATGGGTTCGTCCAGTAGCAGATTCTCCGCCCCCTCATATTCTTTATCCACTGCCGGGAATGCGGGGCCTATATATACGTCTTTAAGTCGGTTGATAAGCTGTTTACCGATTCCGTCAATGTTCTATCTGGCCTTGATTTGCTCAATTTTGGCGTGGGTTTTGGTGTTGGTGGGGTCTATGAGGTGGCGCAGCATCCGCTAGTTGTTGGGATGGCTCATATTCTTTTCTAGCTCGTCGCATTTTTGATCCCACCTTTTCTCTGCTAGTTTGAATGCGTAGCTCTCTGTTTCTTTGTTGTGCTCGGCTATTTTCTTCCTGAGGGTCCTGTTCTATTTCTGGAGCTTTAGTTTATTCTCGAGAATTGTTTTTCGGTTCAACGTATTTCTAAGTTTGTTGTCTAATCGGAATGGGAGGTCATCTCCCTCTATTGTTGCGGTGGCCTGTTTGACGTGTGAGACACATCACTTTTGCTCTGCCTGACATCGAAATATAAGAAAAACACTTCGGTTCACAGACACTTCCGTTCACGGCCACGAACGATGAGGCATTAAAGGCTTTGGCCTCACTAATGACTGCAGTCAGCTGTCTTTCAGCCGGCAAGGAGCAGGGCCATATGGAATACCCGTCAAACTAATAAAGAACAACACTGATATACTAGCAATCCCTCTACTATATATATTTAACCATTCATTGCAGATGTAATATATCCTGGCGAACTGAAGGTTGCAAAGGTTGTACCTATTTATAAAGGCGGTTAGCTATTTTAGAACAAAACAAAACAGAGCAAAACCACAGGACAACAGAAAAGAACCACAGACACGTCCTGTGGATTCGCTTTGTTTTGTTCTACGTCATGAACCAATTAGACCAACAACATTCCCTTTTGCGGTTAGCGATCTGATCTGCGAAACTACAGACCAATATCGGTGTTGAATGCAATTATTACGTTATTTGAAAAAGTGATTTGTAAACCTATTCAAAATTTTCGAAAATAATATAACATTATATGTCATATTCAGCACCGGTTCGGGCCCCAAATGTACACGTCATCCGCAGTTCTTGTTCTTACACAACTGATAACTACTGCACTGCATAATAACAAACTGGTCATAAAAGTATATTTAGACATATCAAAAGCTTTTGATACGGTTGATCGCATAATACTACAACAAAAATTGGATGCTTATGGTTTAAGAGGAAGAATGTGTGATCTAATTGTTATTTTTCAGAACGGAAACAATATGTTGTCGTGAACTATTTAACCTCACTACCGCAAAGCATAATTGTAATACTTGAGAGTGGGCTAATTGGCTATACGACTCCGAAGACCTCTGGCGCTGCTTCGTTATACACACACACACACACACACACACACACACACACACACACACACACACACACACACACACACACACACACACACACACACACACACACACACACACACACACACACACACACACACACACACACACACACACACACACACACACACACACACACACACACACACACACACACACACACACACACACACACACACACACACACACACACACACACACACACACACACACACACACACACACACACACACACACATACACACACACACACACACACACACACATACACACACACACACACACACATACACACACACACGCGCGCGCGCGCACACGCACACACACACACACACACACACACACACACACACACACACACACACACACACACACACACACAAGAGAATTAAACAAAGACGTTCACACAGACGATGCGTATCATCTGTGTGAACGTCTTGGTTTAATTATCTTGTGTGTGTGCTGTGTTTGTGTATAACTACGCAGCGCCAGAGGGATTAATCTAGGTGTGCACTTTAATGGCAGAAAGTGAAGTGGAACTAGGAAGACTTCTGATGCGCGTACAAGAAGAGAGTGAGAAGTTTGGGCTTAAACTGAACATTAAAAAGACAAAGATCATGGCGTCTTGCCCTATTGAGTCCTGAAGCATCAAGGGACAAGAAGTGGAAGCTGTGACAGATTTTCTCTTCTTGGGCTCCAAGATTAACCCGGAAGGAGACTGCAGCCATGAAATTAGGAGACGCCTGCTTCTGGGAAAGAGAGCCATGGTTAGCCTTGACCACCTAGTAAAGAGCAGAGACATTAGTCTGCCAACCAAGATCCGTATAACTTGTGCTATGGTCTTTCCAGTTGCGATGTATGGATGCGAGAGTTGGACTGTGAAAAAGGCTGACTGCCGAAGAATTGACGCGTTTGCATTGTGGTGCTGGCGAAGACTCTTGGGAGTTCCTTGGACTGCCAGAAAATCATCAGTCGATATTGTCAACCATAAACCCTGACTGGTCATTGGAGGGTCAAATTCTAAAGTTAAAGCTCAACTACTCTGGTCATCTGATGAGAAGAGAGGAGCCGCTGGAGAAAGATTTGATGTTGGGAAAGGTTGAGGGTCGCCGGAGAAGGGGTAGGCAGCGAACGCGATGGTTAGATGGCATCCTCGAGGCGCTGCAGATGAAGTTATGTGATGTTATGAAGATACTGAGAGACCGGAAAGCGTGGCGTGACATGGCCCATAGGGTCACGAAGAGTCGGACACGACTGAACGACTGAACTGACTGACTGCCGCAGTGTTCCGCGCTTGGCCCGCTATTCTTTTCCCTTTATATTAACGACCTTCCATCAACGCTGAAATATTTTAAAGCTGCCGATGACACCGCATTACTTATTACAGGTGAAGATTTAGAGGTGCTTAAATGTATCTTATTGAAGAACTTAGTGAAGTTTCAAAGTGGTTTAAAATAATCGGCTAACCCCGAGTACTGAGAAAGTAAGAACACCGTATTTCACTCATGCAAAAAGAACATATGAAATACGAACACATATATCTAACTACCGACAACACGAATTTGCTGAGGGTACCCCAATACAAGTATCTTGGTGTCCTGTTCGCGTCTGATATGCGCTGGAAAGAACAAAAATAATAATATTTGCTCCAAAATAGCCTATGATTGTCATGTTTTATTAAGGGTCAGTTTACGCAAGTCTACGTGATTTGTGTTTCGTCTTTATGCACAGTTAATTATCCTTTATTATTATTATTAATATTATTATAAAGTATTTTTCTTCATTAATTATTATCCTTTCCGTCGTAGCCACAGCAGCAATGCACAAGATCACAAAGTCGCTGAAATGCTGAATAACACTTTTTGCGCTGTTTGCACTAAAGTGACCACTGTGGACCTCCTATCGCCACCAGCATATGCTCATCCCCAAATGTATTGTCTAACGTTTGACCCGAACGGCATTTCTAATATCATTGATAAACTAAAGAACTCATCCTCGGCGGGAACCGATGGCATTAATGCTGAGGTGCTTAAGTACAGTCAGTAGCCTTGTTTTATCGCTAATATTTCAGCAGTCGCTAAGCACTGGTACCATTATCATGGACTGGAGGATAGAAGCTGTTGATCTTCTCTTTAAAAAAATAAATCCTTGTCACGTAGAAACTACAGACCAATATATCTCACTGGTGTTTGTTCAAAAATTATGCAGCATGCTATTTATTCCCAGGTTGCAACATTCCTTCTACCCGTTGGCTATTTCCATCCTAATCAACACGGCTTCCGTCGAGGCTACACTTGTGAATCTCAGCTTGCTCTTTTCCTTCCCGATATTCACACGAACCTCGACCTTAACATACCCACAGAGGCCTTTTCTTTAGATTTCGAAAAACTATTCGATAAAGTCCCTCATCGCCATTTGCTGCTTAAACTGTCTACCCTTAATTTAGACCCTTGTGTATTGAATTGGATCAACAATTTTCTAACAAATCGTCTCCAGTTTGTTGTCGCCAACTCCATTTATCTACCTTTTCAAGTCCGGTCAGGTGCAACGTTACTAGACTAGCTTCAGTTGTCAAACTCCGCGGCGCCGCGCGGAACCGCCACTCGCCCGCGAGTTCGTGGCGCTGCAGTCGCACACAGCTTCACTTCATCGGTAGCCGTCTCCGCGGACTGGCGGGAAGTACGGGAAGCGGTGCAGAGTTGTCTTGTTCTGTGGGTGCAATTTGACGGCGCGTTTCAACCCGCATGCCGTTGAAGCGTTAGCCTTCGCTCTGTGTATTACCGACAGCAGGCGATGCCGACGTGCTGCGTTCCTGGCTGCACGAGCGGCTACCGGAACGATGTCAACAGTTCGGCGCGTCATTTCTTTTGTGCTCCCATCAATGATACGCTTCGCTCGGCGTGGGACAGAGCGATTCTTCGGGCGGACCGGAAACTTTCTGCAAAATCCAAGGTTTGTGATTTGCACTTTCATGAGCAAGACATCCTAAAGAATTATGTGCACGTTATCAACGGGCAGACAGTTGAGGTACCACGAGGCAAATGGACGCTGGATGAGGGCGCGGTGCCGAAAGTGTTCCCGAACCTCCCTTCCTACCTGTCGAAGCCGCCGGAAAAGAAACGCAAACGAAGAGAACACAACACTGAACAAGCAGTAGGTGTCACCCTTTCACCTTCAAGTCAATGTGAAAACGCACAAGAGCAAATCGCTTGTAACCCATGTTCCGGTCTGGAAGCGTTCAAGGAAGTTACTTTAAGCGACATGGAAGGCATCCGGCTGCCGCATTTGTGGCGGACGCTTACTCTCGAGGACAACACTGGCCAATATGTGGTCTTCTTCACTTTGAAAACGCAAAAAAGGCTCCCGCAAATCGAGAAATGAGTTGCGGTGGGTACTGAAAATACAGCCACTGCAAGTGCTCTCGGCCGTGTGGTCGCGGCCTTCAAGAACGTAAGCATCCGCACATTGAATGACCTAGCCGTGCTAATAGACAGAGTTGACGAGCTCAATGTCTGTCACGGGATAGAAGCAGTGAATGGTACGAACTTTGCACGCAGGTGGGTTATGTGGGTTATGAACTGCCTCCTACTTCGCATCGCAAGCCCGAAAGCTTACAACCTCCTGCGAAAAACGAAGCTGCTTCCCCTTCCAACGACCAGCCGCATAAACCAGATTCTTTCTGGTGTACCTTGTGAGTATGGGTACAATGAGGTTTCACTTGAGTCCATCAAGGCCTTTTTCAAAGATGTACGTCCTGTGGAGCGGTGTGGCGCCCTTGTATTGGATGAGATCAAGCTGCGGGAGTCGGAGTCGGTCGATTTCAACAAATCAACGTTGAAGTTTGATGGATTTGTCAACTTTGGAGGTCATTCAGGAGAGCAAGTTGCGGCTGACCATGCCCTAGTGATTATGTTCGTGCCCCTCTTTCACAGGTGGGTGCAGCCAGTAGCCAGTTGTTTCTTTTACTTCATTTTTGTTTAATAAAACATTCGTTCCTTCACAACAAAGTTATGCTGTTATTTTTGTGGCGATAAATTTTTTACTGCCTGGTTCATAACTGCCCACATCAACGTGATTAAGCAAAGGCACAACACGCAGAAATCGTCCTGCGACTTCTCAGCTCTCCATTCGCTCTGAACTGGAATCGCCGTAAACAAGCGAACGACCGCTGGAAATCTGCTTCTGTCGCAAGGGCACGCGAGGCCAGAACCCTAAAGCATGAATGGTGATTTGACTAAGAGAGCTTTAACGCTGTCAGAGAATATTCTCCGTCTTCTCGGGTGCTCCTTGCAATTTCAGGAACTGTGCGCGCATCATTAAAATTTATTGAGAGATACGCATGAATTTCTATGCTCGGTTCCTGGAGCAGCAGCGGGGATGCATTAAAAAAAAAAAAAAGCAGCGAGGAAGCGTCCCAACCTGCTGTAGATGGATATCGCTTTTGCACGGTATCAGAAATTCATCAATGGATAACGCCAGCGAGCGTGAAACGCGCGCAAGCTACAAGTCCGCACGAGCTCTAGGCTGCGGCGGGGCGTCTGCTGTGGAGCTGGATGGAGCAGCACCGCCATCTGGTGGCGTGCAAAGGAATGGAGACAGCGCCGGTAATGGCGCGCGCGGAGAGTTTGACAACTGAAGCTAGTCTAGTAACGTTGGGTCAGGTGTTCCTCAAAGTACTGTACTTGGCCCCTTACTTTTTCTAATTTATATTAATGACCTGCCAAATTGCATAACTTCTAACATACGGCTGTTTGCCGATGGCTGTGTAATATACCGCACCATAAATAACCAATCTGACATCGCTATCCTACTCAATTATCTGCTTAACGTGCAAGAATGGTGCGACACCTGGCTCATGAAACTAAATGTTTATAAAACGTTTCATGTCTCTTTACACCGTCGGCGTAACTACTTACCTTCTATCTAGCATCTTTACGATCTTCCTATAACTAAAACTGACACTATCAAATATCTAGGTATTCATATCTCCAGTGACCTATCCTCGTCCAGTCATATTTCTCATATAACCAACTTCGCTTGTCGCGTTCTTGGCTACTTACGCCGCAACATTTCATTAGCTTCCCCTTCTGTCAAACTAATTGCTTACACTTCGCTTGTCAGACCCAAACTTGAGTACGGTCAAGCTATATTGAATCCTCACCAAACTAATCTGATCAATTTACTGGAATCTGCTCAAAATCGAGCTTCACGTTTCATTCTTTCAGATTACCCCTATAGCACCAGTTTTACAGTACTAAAATCCAAACTTGAACTTCACAGTCTAGCTTTACGCCAGAAACTAGCTCGCCTTTCTCTCTATCATAAGTTTTAAAACAGCTTGCCACCTCACAACGTGTTCATCCGTCCAGCCCAGCGGTCATCTCGTCATCTCCACTCCAATGCCGTCTATCCCCAACGCGCCCACACAACATTGCAAAAGTGATTTTTTCTCCGCACTGCCCTGAATTGGAACGACCTTCCCGACCACATGGCCTCACTAACAGGCATTCATCATTTCAAGACTGCCACCGAAAGATATTTTTATTGTAACCGCCGTACTCCAAGCCCACCCCTCATGTAATACCCCTTAAATGGGGCCTTTGAGGATCCAATAAATAAAACAAATAAATAAACATACCTAGATCCTGTTTCTCGCCTTCAAAAACGAGCTATTCGTATGATAACTTATTCAAATAGTGCATACCCCATTAGGCCACTTTTTCAGCAGCTTCGCATCTTACCGCTATCAATGGCATATAAACTGAAAATAGCTGAAATAGTAAACACTGTAATAAATTCTAAAAATCTGATTTACCATATTGTTATAATATGTACGGCCGGAGACTCCTAGAATGTAGCGGAGCCCATGTGTGGAATGAAGTCCCCAAAGGAAGTTAAAGAAAGCAATAACTTTTCGGCATCTTTAAAGCACTATCTAAATTCCTCGAAAATTTCGGAATGAATTAGATTGTGTGTATTAATTTTGAAGTTTTTCTTTAAAATGTATGCAGTAACATTGTACTTGTTTTGTATTTGGACCGGGGTTCAAATCCCGGTGCCGCGCAATTCTTTACAGGATTAAGAAAAAAAATTCGCGTGTCGATGGAATTACATAAACAGGTTTGGGGTGCGACTTGATGCCGGTGAACACCTCCGGCAACGCACTCGCTCACCAGAACAGGAGTTGGCCACCCTGGTGCAGTAATTGGCCGCAACCACTCATGATAAGCTCCACAAAACCCCGGCCCTCAGCCAGCAGCTGCTGCGAAACAACTGACCACGGCGGCGGTCAGACCTGTGACGCAGCAGGGTGTGCTAAGAACTTCTTGCTCCCCTGGACAGGCCGCCATTGGAAACTGACCCTGGCAACTTTCAATGCTAGAACCCTAGCTAGTGAAGCTAGTTTAGCAGTGGTCTTACAGGAACTATAGGGAATGAACTGGGATGTCATAGGGCTTAGTGAAGTTAGGAGGCCGAATGAGGCCTATACTCTACTGAAGGGTGGGCATGTACTGTCAGGGTGGGCATGTACTGCCTGTGGAAAGAAGGAGAAGCCAACGCCTGGAAAGGTGACGTGCCTTGGACAGTGTTCGCTGCCGGACGATATAGAAGGTTTGCTGAGACGCGAATGAACCTAGGCAGTCGCCTGTGGAAATGTTGTCGCTAATCAGGACGGCAGCATGCAAGGCTGATCAGCCAGACAGGGAACGATGCATCTCAGAAGGTGTGGACTGTTTGTCGTCAAAGGCCGGGGTAGCGAAGAACGCGGCATTGATCAAAACTACTAAATACCTGCAGAGCAATATTCTTGCCCTGGTAGTGGCCGACAAGGAAGGTGGTTTCGCCGTCATGCCAAAAACGTTGTATGAGGCTAAAGCAAGCGATGCAATCGCCAAGAATTTCAGAGCAGTAAAATCCGCTTCTACTAAGGTAAAAACCAAGGCAGTGGGCTTATGCGAAAAGTTACAGTTATCGTGCCTTCAAAAAACTGTCTCTGCTGCGGGGAAAAATGCTCTTGACATATTCTTCACAGCAAAGACACATAAACCTGATGTGCCGTTTCGAGCAATCTTGACGGAGCGTTCTACTTGGCAGAATGCGAGTTCTAGGTTTCTGCAGAAGCACCTCAGCTCACTGAAGATAGACGACCCTTTCATGGTGGTAAATTCGGGCGAGGTTATAGACTACTTCCAGCAGTGTAACAGCCGTTCGGAGGTACTTGCTGCCTTTTCGATAGACGTAGCAGATCTTTTTTATTCGATTCCTCAGCCTGACTTATTAGTGGCAGTTCGAGACCTCATTGAACAATCACGGCCTCTGCAATTCCATAATTCTTCAGGTTTATCTATTGGCGGCTTCATTGAACTTCTATCATTTTATCTTTCTTACACTTTTATAGATTTCAACGGCAAACCTTTTATACAAAAGGCGGGGGTCTGTATTGGTTCTTGCATTGCGCCTGTTTTAAGCACCATCTTTTTAGCCCAGTGTGACAAGCGTATTGACATGTGCATTGACGCAGCTATAATAGCTAAGATTTTCAGATATGTTGACGACTACCTAGTAGTTATCAGGGCAAGCAAGTTTCAGTGTAGGGAGGCCGTGGTAAAAACAGTGCTTGACGTGTTTGAGGTTTGCTCGAAAGGGCTTCGTTTTACTTTTGAATTGCCAGAGGACACCGGACTTCAGTTTTTGGATGTGCGTTTGATCTTCAGGGAGGCGAATGTGTGTTGGAGCTACATGCCGCGGTCGAAAAAAGAAGTGTTGAGGTATGATTCGGCCCATTCGAAATTGGTAAAAAGAGGGATTGTTGTTAATTCCCTACGTGCTGCTCTCGCAAAGTCGTGTGCACACTTTATGACCATCAGCGTGCAGGGCCAGATCGAACGACTGAAAGCCGCTGGCTACCCGAATGAACTCCTGGCTTCGGTAGCGAATAAGCTGTTGCGGGAAGTGGAGAGTGAGGAACGAGGGCGATCACAACCATCCAGACGCCTGGAAACAAGGCCTGTCACCGTTCCTTACATTCATGGTTTCTCCCACCGTCTGAAGAAGGTTGCAGGGAAGTGCGGCGTCCCTGTCGTCTTCTCTGCTCCTGAAAAGTTGTCGTGGCTTTGCCCTAAAGTGAATGGGCAAAAGAGTGGCATTGATGCATGCACGAAGAAGCATGACACCTGCTTCTTCCCCTGTAGAACGGGGGTAGTCTACAAGATTCCTCTGTCATGTGGGAAAACCTACGTCGGACAGACGGGCAGGTGCATAAACGACAGATTGCGAGAGCACCGAAGAGCAGTAGGATCCCTTGTAAAGAGCAGTCATTTAGCCTTGCACTGCAGCCGCTGCCCTAGCCCCACCAGTCCATCATGCACCCCTGCGTTGAGCGAGACACGTGTGCGGCGCAGCTTCAAGCAGCAGTTGAGCAGGGAGATATTTGAGGCCCTTGAGATTCACAATCAAGGTGATAATGGTGTTAGCAGTAGCTCGGTTGTACTGTCACCCAAAGAGCTGGAAGGTTTAAAGAGGAGAATGACACGTTGCCATAGGTGATGAGGCTCTAATCTGTTCGTTAATGCAGAGGCGAAGGTTTGGGAGCATGCGCTCAAGTGATGGCTTCAAAGAAAAAAAGTTTTGTATATATTGATATTACGTCCATTAAACTATCAGTTGAAGTTCAGTGTTTGTCCCTAGTCTTTCTCCTTTAGTCCTGTCTTTAATTTTACGCTGCCAAAATATGCACTCTACTTATCAAGACGAACTAGCCCGTCTTTCTACGTTAACTATTCGCGTTTAGTGCTCTTGCAACTGAGCTACATCTATTTTTTTTTTCTTATTGCATGGAAGTACTTCGAGCACTATAACCAGGTCGCTTTCCGCAACCTGTCAATACACAGTTACACCAGCATCGAGCTCTCACGTTGATCACACAGCAAAATTCCGGGAGACATATACATGCATCAAGTAAATGTAACCACTCAGGAAGTCGATCCTGCGCAGCATATACACCCCACACCATAGCACATTGTTCTCTGAACAGAGACTTCGATGAAAGTGGTGGCTCTGCGTGGCGATCGGTCATACTGCTCTTCCACAGGCTAAAAAGTCCCATGACCACAAAGAGGTCACATGGCGCGAGAGAAGCTTCTTTTGTAGGCAAAAACCTTACAGTATAGGGCTTATTATCAATGTCCTTTTTGAGAGTGCGCTAAATACTGTCCCAAAGAAACACTGAATTACGGCAATAGACAAAGCAATAATCTATCGTTTCTGGCTGCTGGCATAGGCGACAGTTACTGAGCATGGCACAAAATTTCCTTTTGCACTCAGCCACGTTTTGACAAGTAAGCTTGATGTGTGAAGTTTAAAAAACAAAGTCTTTGCAGCTGATTGCACATACATTCGTTGAACCCGCTCTAATACACTATTGTCTAGAAAGGCGAGGTAAGGCTGCCAAAAGATCGGTCCCGGAAATAATGTCTCAATAACAACGTTTGTCGTCTGTCTTATGGATAGACTGTATAGGTATTCCAAGGAAAACCGCACAGTGAGGAAATGGAATGTTTCGGCAACTTCTTTAAGCAAAATCCCCACAAAGGACCATCACTCTTATGACCAGTGGACGCAAACAAATTAGGTAAACGGGCACTTAATCGTCTATTGAACACAGCTAGGAGGAAGGGATGGCTTGCTTTCTTAAAAATTAAAAATCCTTGAAGCAATCTGATGAACAGACAGGTGCTGAAGACCGACCAGCTCCACCAGTCTTCAGAGGGAGAAACAAATTATCTAGACGCATAGGCTCCCATTGAGAGCGCCACACAAAAGTTGCAAAAATTTTATGCATGGACTGTACTTTGCTCCTTGCACAACACAACACCTGCTATACATATATAAGCTTAGAAATCAGGAAGACATTGCAAACTTGTGCTTGTGCAAATAAAGACAGCTCCCGACCCATCCTTGCCTAGGTTTGTCTCCGAACTGATGAGATCTGAGAATCCCAGTGAGGCCCGCTATTGCGATATTGATGCAAAGCAACCCCCAAATACTGTAGGTTTTCGGAGTCCCACCTGATGCCGGTAAAAAATTTAGGCTTTGCACCTCAGTGACCTAACCAGAACCTCTTTGATTTATCTAGGTTAAGAGACGCACCCGAGCTATCACAAAATCGCTCAGTTACACGCAAAACCTCGGTCACACTCTTTTTATCAGTACAGAAAAGGGCAATGTCATCAGCATAAGCCAGAACCTTAATTTCACATTACAATAGTGAGAAGCCACGAACTGCTGTGTTTTTGATGATACTGCGACATAGGCGCTCAAGATACAATGCGAATAACAAAGGCGATAGAGGACAGCCCTGTCGAACAGATGATTTGAGAGGGATCGGTTTGGTTACGGTTTCGTTAACAATCAGTCTCGTCGTGGCCGCTTTAGAACATGGTTCAATGCCTTTAAGCAAGACATCACCAATGCTTGCACGCTCCAATACAGCAAACAAAAAAATCATGACGCACTTATCAAACGTTTTTACCAGATGAATCTGAATTAGGGCCACTTGCTGACTTCATCTAACACTGTTTCTATCACAGAACGTGCAATATGAATATAATTTTGAATACTACGGCCCTTGATTCCACACACTTGATGTGGCCATAATAAATCTAATGCCACAAGCTGCAGACGAGAAGAAAGAACGTTAACAAATATTTTATAATCCACGTTGCATAAGGATATCGGACAGATACTCTTCAACGGTTTTCAACCGACATGCGTCTGTGGCTTTCGGGAATAGTATGGTGTGACCAGTATAGAACGTGAGAGGCGAAGAGCCTTTGTCATAAGCTGCACTAAAAACTTCCTATAAGGCAGCTGCTAAGGTAGGCATAACCGTTTTATAGAATTCACTATTTAACCATCTGGGCCAGGAGACTTTTGGCCGTGTAATTGAACAAATGGCCGACTGGACCTCATCTTAAGTATAGGATCCCTCAATGGTTGTCCGCTGCTCATCCTCAAGACGAGGAAAATCAGACCCACTGTTCTAGTTATTACTACCACTAAATAGCCACGTATAATAGTTAAAGAAGGCATTCAGAATTCCGGGCGTGTCAGTGTACGTATCACTTCGCAACGAATTTCTAAAACCTTCTAAGAAAGAGCAGCTTGCCTTTCATCACTAAACGCACGGCGAGATGGTTGTTCATTAGCGAACCTCCGTGTTCGCGACCTAATCAAGGCACCCTGATATTTTTCTGCACTGAACTGTTGTAACTGTGCATTAATATTGTTTACGTCATCAAGATACGACCCCGGAGAAATTCTTTCCAACTCAAATAGTTCGTTCAAGGAGCGCTTCAATTCACGAATGTGAAGGCGCTTTAAGAATGTGATCCTTGATGATGCTTCATTTGCAAGACTCTTAACCTCCTGCGTAAAAAAAATCCCACTATTTAAAGGCTGATAGATCTGCACGAGCCCACGTGTCTTCGAAGCACGCAACTACAGACCGCTGAAAAATTTCATCCCACAGAAGGGAATTATTTAGCTTCGATAGCTCCCACTGCGGTTGGAGTAGACGTGTAGTATGCTTTCCTATCTAAATAGATACCATGCAGTGATCGCTAAAAAATACCGGTCTCACCAGTATCTATGCACCGAAACGTAGATCCTGTCAAGTCGGCCATTCGAAGACGATTGGAAGTAGGTGAAATGTATACTATCGCTTTTTAGTCGGCCAATGTCAACAAGGTTATGCTTATATACTAAGTCAGTGAGAACAGCAGCACTGTGGTCATAACGTCCGCGCTATACTGATCGATCCTCATTGTTACATACAATATTGAAATCTCCCTACAAATAAAATTTCCCGATCTGTGCGCAGGAGTTTTGCCAATGACAAGAAAAACACTTTTCTTTCTTGCTGCTTAATAGGCGCATAGACACAAACAATTTGCCACTGCTGACCCGAAATGGCGAAGTCACAACATGTGAGCCGCCCCTCATCAATACAATATGACAAGTAGGTCATGTCTAGTGTATTGCTCAGAAACAGCATGCACCCTCCGGACAATCCTTTCGAATGGCTGGCGATAATATTATAATGAGATAAAAACATCTGAACAGCAGTTTCAGTATCCTCATCCGTAGCCACTTTAGCTTCCTGAATTGCAGCTACACTCACACGACTGCTTTCAAACAGTTGTTTTAACTGGCACTGGCGCTGCCGATTCCGCGAGACCTCTAACGTTAATTGTAGCGATCTTAAAAGCTATGATTCCCGCAATGTTTTTCTGCGTGCATTATTCAAATCCATCCGCCGAAGCGGGAGAGTCTCCGGTAAATTGCCGACCTTTTGAGCTGTAACTGCCCGTAGTATTGGAGCCAATCGACCTCTTGCCTCCTCCTCTGATACCTTGCTTGGATCTTCGCTGACACCAAGCTCCTCCTACGCGGGACGCTTCAAAGACACGCTGCTGTCCATGCAAACCTCTGATGTTGCTGAGGCTCCACCCATGATGTCGGAAGCATTGCATCACTCGCAGCTCGAAGATCAGTCGGCAGCTCCTTGCAGACGCGGCGCACTGTACTCCAACGACACACCATCGACGGAGCAGCGTGGACGCACATCCGTTGACTTTTCGGTAACCCCCAGTAGCAGATCTCGAGATGCAGATGCATCAGCTGCATACCGCGGCGTTTTAAGCAGCTCAAGATCAGAAGCACCATGTTCAAACTGGTGAGAGTCTGGGGGCTTGGGATCGGGAGGTCAACTGGGTAGCGGATTGATGTCCTGTGGATTATTAATGGCCATTGCTTCGTTCGGGACCGTGGTGTTGAGCTCTCCAGAAGCGTCCAAACAACCGAAATGTTCATGATGTGCTCCGACACTCCATCATCTTCTTTAGACAAAGGAGCCCTGACACAACCTATCGGCATAGGTAAAGGCACAAGCATCCACTGCGTGACCGAAACGACGACACTGGGAGCATCGATGCTTTCGGCACTGCCGCCGGACATGTCCAACTCTGCTGCATCGAAGACACAGTAAAGGCCTGCCGGGAATGATTACCAAAGCCTGAAAGCCAAACACACTCAGGGTATGACAAATGGTGGAAGATGAAACGCCATCTTTCAGTGTGACAGACACTTCCCGGTTTGCTGTCTCCATGTGCTCCATCCCTGGACAATGCCACTTTTCTCGCTCCACGGTCTGAACAGTGCCATACGGCTCTAAAGCTTCCACAATCCGGCGATTTTCTAAGTGGCGTGGGAGCCAAAGCAGCTTCAACTTAATATTTCTTGCTTCCGGTTCAAATATTATGCATTTCAGCCCTTTTACGGGTAGCTCCGCCAAGTCCACAAGCTTTTATTTTGAAACGATATTCTCACACGTGACCATCCAAATATGGCTCATTTGATATTATCCAATGCAGACGATATTCTGAACGTTCATGACACAGGCAAGGGCATCCCTGAAGTCAAGCGCTCGGTACGGACGGCCATTTAAGTGACCATGCACTTGGTTCGAACTCTTCAAGTCCTCCGTCTTCTCCCGCTAACGTAATACAAGTGTTTGTCGACGGTGTCGCAATACTCGCTCTTCTTGACACGGGCGCTGCCGTATCCGTCATCAGTGAATCTCTTCGCCGTCGTCTTCGCAAGGTGATCTCCGCACTGCCCTACTTTTCGCTTCACACAGCTTCATCACAGCGCATTCATTCCTCAGCAGCGTGCGTGGCCCGTGTTCTCATCGAAGACGTCTTATACACCATCGAGTTTATTGTACTGGCTCACTGCCCACACGACATCATCCTGGGCTACGATTTCCTTTCCACTCATCGTGCCGTTATTGACTGCGAACGCGCGGAAGTTGCCTTTGTCCTGTGTGTGGTACTGTCTTGTGTGACGTCCCTACCCGGTCTGCAAAACTCCTTGTTGCCAATGACGCAGACATTCCCCCATTTTCTGCTGCCCTCGTTCCACTCTTCAGTGAAAGTGTTACTACTTCGACTGTCTTCTTCACACCGTTCGATGTCGCTTCACACCATCCGTGCCTCCTGCTTCCGTTTGCTGTTTTAAAGTACGTAGAAGGTCTTAGTGCAATGTATGTATCGAATCCATTTTCGTGACCATCCGTCCTGCTACGCGGCGAGTGTCTCGGTCGTATTGAAGAACTTGATCCCGCACTTGTAAATACTCTTCCTGCCACGCCTACTTCATTAGACGTTAATGTTCTCAGCTTTTTCGATATAGCGACCGCGTCAAGACTACCCGATGTTCTTCAACAAGCTATTGATGCAGATCTTCCATCCGCGCAACGCGATCAACTCGCTGCCCTTCTACGGAGTTTCACTTCTGCCTTCGATCTTCCTCACACTGCTCAGGGTCGCACGTCTGTCGTTACGCACACAATCGACACTCGTGCAGCGCACCTTTACGACAGCGTCCTTATCGCGTGTCGGCCTTTGAGTGCCAAGTCATTGCTGATAACGTAGACAATATGCTTCGCCAGGGCGTCATACAGCCATCAAACAGCCCATGGGCTTCTCTGGTTGTTTTGGTCACCAAGAAAGATTTTTCCATCCTGTTGTGTGTCGATTACCGTGGGCTAAACGAGATCACGCGCAAAGACGTTATTCCTCTGCCACGAATCGACAACGCTTTGGACTGTTTACAGGGAGCCGAGTATTTCTCCTCTTTGGATTTGCGCTCTGTCTACTGGCAGGTGCCAATGGCTGACGATGACCGCTCGAAAACTGCCTTTATAACACTTGATGGCTTATACGAGTTCAACATTATGCCCTTTGGCCTTTGCAATGCCCCGGCTACTTTCGAGCGCCTGATGGACACTGTTCTTCGTGGACTCAAGTGGCAGACATGTCTTTGTTATCTGGATGACATCGTGGTTTTTTCTACCGACTTTCCTTCTCACCTTCTCTACCTAAAGCATGTCGTCACGTGTCTCGCCGACGCTGGGCTTCAGTTGAATTCAATTCAATTCAATTCAATTTTATTTTTCAGAAAGCTTCTGGAGGGTCACCTGGGCTAAAAGCTGTCATGTCAGCTTGACAAGGCCCAGGTGCCCGAATGTACAAGGCAGGGCATGGTGGCCTACCATGCATAGGACAGTACAATGAAAAATAAAATACACAATATTCATGGTACAGATTTGTACATGTGAAAATATCAACTATGATAGGACAAAATAGATACATGTTTGCAACAAAACAGCAATGACGTCATTCAAAGAATAGATGCGAGAGAGAAAAAAAAAACATCTAAAGATGCAATACAAATAGTGCTTCTAAAGGGAAACATACAGGAAACAAGTACATTTTCACAAATAACGGCTTCTGAAAATCAGGATAGCAGGAAATATCACCCACTAAAATCTAATGGGATAAAAAATACTGCCGTAATCGGTTGAGGTTGGGGCTGCTAAATTCATTATACTTATTGAGAATTTGTGGAAGATTATGTTTCAAAGACTGTAGTTTGTAATTGGTGCGGAAGCGTGGAATCAGCCAAACATCAGTGCTGCGTGTAGAGGCATTGCTTTGATAATGTTGTAAGGATGCGATAGACGTAATGAACTGCCTGAAAGCGGGTGATGATAAATAAAATGAGCGCAGCATACGAAATTCATAAATGTTTTGTATCGGGACTATATTGTATTGAGGGAAATACTGTTCAGTTGAAGAGAAGTAGTCAATGTTAGCTATAATGCGCACAATCTTCTTTTGCAACATGTAAACCTTCTTAGTGTTGCCTTTAGTTGTTGTCAACCACACCAAATTGCAATAGTTAATGTATGAGAAGAACAGCGCCTGATATATTTGAAGTTTAGTGTGCACTGGAAGTAATGAGCGGCAGCGAGATAAGGCCCCGGTTGTTTTACTGAGTTTTGCGCAGATATTGGTGATGTGCGAGTCCCATGTTAATGAATCGGAAAACGTCACTCCTAGAATCTTATGTTCTTTTACAACTGAAATTTCTTCACCATCACAGTGAATAGTGGTAGCCAAGCTTACTACTTTATTTCTCGGCCGAAAAATAATTACTTTTGTTTTTGCCGGATTAATTTTCAATCGGTTATTCTTTGACCAGAAAACCAATCTTTCGAGCAAGTCGTTACATTGTGTTGCAAGACTGTTTTCTTCTGGGCCAGATAAAAGAATGCTACTATCATCAGCATAAATAATAAATTTTCCCTCTAACCCAGTCGTCACAATGTCATTAATATAAACATTAAAAAGAAACGGCCCTAAAATACTACCCTGTGGAACTCCAGTTGCAATGGGTAAAAAAGAGGACTGTCTGTTACCTAAGTGTACGCACTGACTTCTGTCTCGAAGGTGAGATCTGATAAGGTTTAAAGGTGTTCCTCGAATTCCATACTAAAATAATTTATCTAAAAGGATATCATGACTGAGTGAATCAAATGCCTGGAAAAGTCAATAAATAGACCAAGAGTAAGCAACTTATTTTCAATATTCTCTAAGATCTTCTCTTTGAGAATCAGCAGAGCATGCTCTGTCGAGCGCCCCTTTCTAAAACCAAACTGGGCATCAGAAAAAAGCTTCATCTGGTCAAAAAATTCTGTAAACCTTACGGATAAAATTTTTTCGAACCCTTTTGAGAATATTGGTATAACAGATATTGGTCTGTAATTTTTAGTGTCATTTTTGTCGCCGCCTTTGTGTATGACGGTTACTCTAGACTTTTTCATTTCGTAAGGAAACTCGCCATCCTCAATGATCAAATTGAAAATGTGCGTGAGAACAGGAGCAATGGACGGTAATACATACTTTACAGGTTTGATTTGCAAATTATTTATGTCAAGAGCTTGGCTATTCTTAAGTTGCATGAATGTTCTTGAGACTTCTGCCTCTGTGACAGGGAGACAAACAAAACTGTTTATAGGGCTATTAATGTCAGGGGGTGAAAATGGGAGGCTATGATCCGTCGTTATGCTGTCGATAAATACTTGATTGAAGTGATCAGCTAGAGCTTGACCAGAAAGTTCACGATTATTAACTAATATCTTCTCAGGTGCGGTGTTCTTATTCCGAAGGCCAAGGACCTTATTTATGGCTTTCCAAGTGGCTTCTGGTTGATAACTGGTAATATCAGCGAAAATATGTTCAAAATATGCCGTCTTTGCACGCCGAAGCTCAGAATTCAATTTATTTTGAGAAGCCTTGAAATTTTCGAGCGCCATCTGCGTACGCGCATTTAGAAATGCATGAAAGAGCTTATTTTTCTTTCTTATCATGCGTAGGTGAACTGTGGTAACCCACGGCTTTTTTATCTTTTTTGATGGACGGAAAGTTCTGAAGGAAAAGTGCGCAGCATATATTTTTACGAAAACTTCAAGGAAACTCGAGTAGGCATCGTTTGCATTTCTTTTCAGATATACGTTTCATCTTGAACTTCGCCTATGTCATCTCTCCTCTGACCCAGCTCCTTGCCGGCAGCTCCGACCTTTCCGCCTGGACTCCGGCCTGCGATAAAGATTTGGCACTTTACGCCGTCTTTTGGTTTCGCCTTCCAATCTACGCCACTTTGATCCGACTGCGCCTACGGAGATTCACACTGACGCCAGCAGTATTGAGCTTAGTGCCGGGCTTTCCCAACGTAAGCCTGGTTTCAGCGAGTATGTTGTGTCATACGCCAGCCGAACATTGACGAAAGCAGTCTAATTATTCAGTAACAGAAAGATAATATTTGGCCATTGTTTGGGCCATCGCAAATTTCGTCCCTATGTCTATGGCGGACCGTTTTATGTCGTAACAGATCACCACGCTTTGTGCTGGCTGGCCTCTCTGAAAGACCCATCCGGTCGCCTTGCTCGCTGGGCTCTTCGTCTCCAGGAGTATGACATTCATGTCCATTATCGATCAGGGTCGAAACATACGGGCGCGGATGCTCTTTCCCGCTCGTCATTGCCTAGTGATACCTCGTATGTCCACGTCTGTGCTTACAATTTGTCGACTGTTTCCACTGTCGACATGGTTACCGAGCAACGCAATGACCCGTGGATCAGTGCATTTTCTTTCGACCTACTCCCGGTCATTCATCCAAAGCGCACCTCCGGCAAGCCCACCACTTCTCCATTCGTGACGGTCTTCTCTATTGCCGCAATTATTTGCTTGATGGACGGGAGTGGCTTCTAGTCATCCCGCGTCATCTCCGCGCCGACAATTGTGCTGCGTACCATGGTGACCCACAATGTGCCCATGGTGGCGTATTGAAAACCTACACGCGCCTACGTCTGCGATTTTAATGGCGTGGAATGTACCGCTTTGCACGACATTTTGTGCGCGCTTGCGAATCTTCTCAAGGCCGAAAAACTCCACAGAAGTCCCCTGTTTCGTTACAGCCGTTACCCTGCCCTACTCGTCCGTTTGACCGCGTTGGCATACATCTCTATGGCCCTCTTCCTACTACTCCCGCTGGAGACCGGTGGATTATCGTGGCAGTAGACCACCTTACTCGCTACAATGAAACATCACCGTTACCCTCTGCCTCCGCAAGAGACGTTTTTTTGTTTCTTCTCAACAACTTGATTCTTCGCCATGGGACTCCGAAGGAACTACTCAATGACCGCGGACGCGTTTTCTTGTCCGAAACTTTTGAGGCCCTACTGAAAGAATACCGCACCATTCACCGCACCCTCAGCAGAATGGCCTGACCGAGCTATTCAACCGTAGTCTGAATGACATGCTGGCCATGTACGTCAACGACGCTCTTTTTAACTACTAGGCCACTGTTATTTACTAGGCCACTGTTGCGGTAAAAGCCTTAGAGTAAAAGCTGAAGCTGAGTTGTGAGTCAGCGCTTGTCATGTAGCTTCCTTTTATCTTGTCTTGTGTCTTCTTGTTCGCGCTGTTTTTATTAACAATGGATGTTTACCAACTCGCCCAACAAAGAATCTTGGTAAACCAACTTTAACGATATGACCCAGGAACCTCAGTTCCTCATAGGCAAAGTGGCATTTCTCTGCTTTCAAAGTTAGCCCTGATGAGCACTGCCCGAAGAATTTTTAGGTGGTCCTCAAAGCTAGAGGAGAAGACAACGACAGCATCCAAGTATACCAGAATAATCTGCTACTTCAAACCCGCCAGTGCAGTGTCCATATCGTTGAACGTCGCTGGTGCGGAGCTGAGGCCAAATGGCATCACCTTAAATTCGAAAAGGCCGTCCGGTGTGATGAATGCGGGCTTCTCGCAATTTCTTTCGTCGACCTCAATTTGCGAATATCCGCTCTTCAGATCCATCGATGAGAAATACCTTGCATTGCAGAGCCGGTCGAGAGTGTTGTCGATGCGAGGAAGAGGTAAACATCGTTATTTGTTATGCTGTTTAGGCGGCGGTAATCGACGCAGAAGCAAAGTTCCTCGCCTTTCGTCTTCACCAGAACGACTGGTGGAGCCCAGTGGCTCTTTGATGGCTGGATAACGTCGTCACGAAACACTTCATCGACGTGCTCGCGGATGGCCGGGCGTTCTCTCAGCGATACGCGGTTGGGGCTTTGGCGCAGAGGTTGGGCGTGTTCATCCGTTATAATGCTGTGCTTGGCCAGTGGTGTTTATTGTACCTTCGATGATGACGAGAAGCAGTCACTGTAGCTTCCAAGAAGACAGCGAATCTGACCTTTTCTGCTGTGGGTTAATTCCAGGTTTATGTCAAGTGTGAGCTGACGAAATTGGTCAGGTGCATATTCCAGGGTTTGGTCGTGCAGGGCAGATACCTCTCGGAGGTCTGCTAATTCGTCGAGAAAAGCAACCGTCGTGCCCTTCTTGAGATGCGGCTATTCTTCGGTGAAGTTTGTTACAAGCACCTGAACATGTCCTCTCTGGAATTTTGCGATGCCTCTTGCGACGCTGTTACCTCGTTCCAAGAGCAATCGTATATTTCCTTCGACAATGCCACCAGCAGTTCCGATGTTTGTACTACCCACGCAGACTATGACGCTTTATTGGGGCGGCATGTCAACTCTGCTTCGAGGACGTTTACAGCGACGTGTTGCGTCGGAGTTGTCGTAGCAGGTATGGCTTTGTCTGCAGAGAGCTTGATGAGCTTAGATCGCAGGTCGATGATAGCCCTATGTTCATTTAGGAAGTCCGTGCCTAAAATCACGTCGCGGAATCACTGCTGCAGGACCACAAAGCTGGTGAGGTATAGCACGCCAATTTACGGTTATTCTTGCAGTGCATCGTCCCTATGGAGTAATGAGGTTACCACCTGCGGTACGAATTAGCGGGCCATCCCAAACGCTCATAACTTTCTTAATTTGGGAGGCTAACGGTCCACTGATGACTGAATAGTCAGCTCCGGTGTCTACTAGAGCGGTGACTCTGCGACCATCGACAGCAACTTCAATGACGCTTGTTCGCGTCCTCGCATTGCACATGGGCCTTGGTGTCCGATCTCGGCTCCGTCGTTTCTTCAGGTCACGGCCGGGGCATACCGTTGTTACTTCGCTGGGCGGTGGTGTCGGCTTGCACTCTGGTGGCGTTGTCATTGATGTCGTCTTGTGGAGTGGCAGTGAAATGGCTGCGTTATCGTTTGTGGTCGTCGGCGGCAGAGAATCTTCGTCTTTTCGCCGTTCAGCAACCTGACCTCCAATAGTTACTCTATTTAGTTTTCCCTGCGCGGGCTAGGGGACCTTCCTCGTACGTAGCTCTGGCCTTGCGACGCAAAGCGGGCCCTGATCGCCGAGGGTAAGCGTGACTTGGCGGCGCGTGCTCTCCCCTTCGCAGGAAGTCGTCGATTTCTTGGGGTCGCTCGCCAGGACGTGGTCGTGGGGCGTCGATGGCGAATCCGCGGAGGCCGATTCGTCGGTGCGGGGTGTGGCTTAGGATGTGGCCGGCCTCACCACAGCGGAAGCATGGTGGTCGGTTATTTGTCGTCCTCCGAGATTAGCATTTCCTAAGGCTTTTAGGACGTTTGTAGGCTTGACGGGCGGGGACCAGGGGGCGGCTTTCGGGAACAGGACGATAGCGACGAGGGTCAGGAAGGCCGTACACTGCCTCTAATGTAACACAGATTCATATAATTTTCTCTATGGCTGGTGCAAAATTGGGCGCAGATACCACTTCATCCGGGAGTAAATTCCAATTTGAAATTAAGTGCGGAAAGAATGAAAACCTAAACGCATTTATGCGACTTTGATATGGCCTGATTTTTTTGTAATTATCTCGTCTTTTAGACTGATAATGGGGTTGTTTTAAGCATGTTTCCCTATCAATTCCTGTGTTACTATTATTAATGTTGTTCAAAAGCTTTAGCCGGAAGATTTTCCTGCATGCGGAGAGCAGTTTCCAACCTAGACTTTCCCTGATTTGAGAACCTCTAATTTTGTTGAAAACGTATCAACAACCTTAGATATGCGGATGATACCACTTTAATGGCAGAAAGTGAAGTGGAACTCAAGAAACTTCTGATGCGCGTACAAGAAGAGAGTGAGAAGTTTGGGCTTAAACTGAACATTAAAAAGACAAAGATCATGGCGTCTTGCCCTATCAAGTCCTGGAGCATCAATGGACAAGAAGTGGAAGCTGTGACAGATTTTCTGTTCTTGGGCTCCAAGATTACCTCGGAAGGAGACTGCAGCCATGAAGTTAGGAGACGCCTGCTTCTGGGAAAGAGAGCAATGGTTAGCCTTGACCGCCTAGTAAAGAGCTGAGACATTAATCTGCCTACCAAGATCCGTATAACTCGTGCTATGGTCTTTCCAGTTGTGATATATGGATGCGAGAGTTGGACTGTGAAAAAGGCTGACCGCCGAAGAATTGACGCGTTTGAATTGTGGTGCTGGCGAAGACTCATGAGAGTTCCTTGGACTGCCAGAAGATCAAATCAGTCGATATTGTCGACCATAAACCCTGAATGCTCATTGGAGGGTCAAATTTTAAAGTTAAAGCTCAGCTACTTTGGTCATCTGATGAGAAGAGAGGAGTCGCTGGAGAAAAATTTGATGTTGGGAAAGGTTGAGGGTCGCCGGAGAAGGGGTAGGCAGCGAACGCTATGGTTAGATGGCATCCTAGAGGCACTGCAGATGAAGTTATGCGATGTTAGGAAGATAGTGAGAGACCGGAAAGCGTGGCGCGACATGGTCCATAGGGTCACGAAGAGTCGGACACGACTGAACGACTGAACTGAACTGAATTCTGTTGTCGTAGATAGCCGTGACGAATCTTGCAGCCCTTTTTTGAACACGCTTGCTTGACTTCTTCACGGATGACGTCCTCGAGCGTCGCCACCCGGGGTTGTTGGGATGGTGGCAGCAACTGGCGGAGTTCTCGCACAATCACCCGGATGAGGTCGTGTCTCTGTGCTTGAAGATTCGCTGCTGCAGGGGCTTGCGTAGACCGGCTGGAGCTGTCGATCGTAGTGGCGCATTCTGGTGTACATTGTCTTCTCGATGGTCGATACTTCACTTTCAAATTCGTCCAAAGTTTTCGTGCGGATTCTAGGCAAGTCCTGCAAAAAGCGACTCTTTAACGCCTCGCATTGAAACCTTCACTCTCTCAGCGTCGGTCAAGTTAGGGTCGGCGCGACGAAACAGGCGCTTCATCTCTTCAACGTTAACAAGGACAGGCTCATTTGGGAGTTGGTCTTGATTGAAGGATGGCCTTGACTCTTTTCTTCCGAACGGCACTCGCAAAGGCTGTCTAAAACTCTTGAAAATCTCCCAATCCGTTGAAGCTGCCTCATGATTCTCGAACCACATACGGGCAGAACCTTCAAGAGCAAAATGGGCTTTCTTTATCTTCGATTCGTCGTACCAGACGTTGAACGTTGCCACGCATTCGATCAGGTCGAGCCAGTCTTCTGCATCCTCGTCCCCAGGTACCACAAAGTGGGCTATGAAGGGTGGGCGCCGGTGGGCCCGATGTAGACAATGCAGGAGAGCCCCGGTGGGCCCAATGTGGGTGCTGCAAGAGAGGCCGACGTAGGCCTGAAGCGGGCTGTCGACAACGCCCAATGGGCCCCACTAGGGGTCGATACAGGCAGCCCTTGCGGGGCTGCCCACATTTTTCCGGCATTGTTAAAAGGGCACATCCCGCCAACTCCCCGCGATGGTCTTACTTTGGGCCGATTTGGGCAGCCGCTTTGGTGGAACATTTATTTTTATTTCAGTTAGCCCCTCAGATAATGACATAGGACCAATGCGGGTTCTATAGCGCTAGCCGCACTTGGGCTTGCCCACATTATTCTCACAGGGGCCCGACGCAGGAAATCGATGGAAAGCCCTAGTCCAAGTTTTCCCAATCACTATTTATGCACATAATTAAGTAATTATTTTGTACATGTCTGCATTTTCTAAACAGCCACAATATTAAATTTTACAATAATTCATAACATTCATCTAGCCGAAATGACTTCATGTACATCTTGTTCAGGCTATGGAGATGTGTGTTCTGAACAGCAATATTGTGCTGCGAGTTGCAGGCTGTCCAAAGCAACCACATAAGAGGCAACAGTTAGCAATCAGTTTCTTTTAGTATTTGTAGCGCAATTTGCATGAGCGCGAGGACTAAAGCCATGTAAATTTTTAATCGACTAAACATGGCAACAACTGTTATACAAATCATCTATAATAGTAGTTTAGGGCAACATCTAATGCAAATAAAGGTTGGAAACAATGATTACGCAATTGCACCTACGCCTTTTAGCCCCATTACGGCCGATGTGGGACATACAGCGGTTTTGTGTGGCAGCCCCAATTGGGCTGGGTGTAGGTTTTGAACCTAGAGCCCACCTCCTGTTTCACGGGCCTTCAAAGTTCCCACAAAGGACCGATTTTGGTACCATGCGGGCACGCCCGCCTTCCAGCCCCATTACAGCCTATGTGGGACCTAAAGCGGTTTAGCTAAGGCTGCCTCATTTAGGCTTCACGAGGGCTTGCCCAAATTGAGCCCTTATTCATATTTCACCTGCCCTCAAGTAATCTACAAGGGGCCGATTGGGGCAGCATGTAGGCTATCCATTTTTTTTTTGCCCCACTACGGCCGATGTTGGTCCCACAAAGATTTAATAGGGGCGGCCTTATTTCGGATCTATGAGTGCTTTCCCATAAAAAGCCCACATTTAGGTTGCGTTGCCCTCAAATATCCGGCAAGGGACCCTTGTGGTCTGGATGCAGGAATGTGCTCTGCATTAGCCCAAGAAACGCCGCTATGGAACCCATGCAGGAGGAGCAGGGGCAAGCCCAAATGGGGCTTGCCCACTTTTGCCCCATCGGGGACCAATGCAGGTTTTATGATGGTTGCCCCAGCCCCACTTACCTACATCGGACCTACTGGGGCCCCACATACTGTGCTACCTGGGTCCGGTCGTCCTTGGAAGCAGGGGGCTCACGGGGTTGGACGAACACTAACTGCGCTTTTCGCTATAGGAGTGTCATCTTCGGGGCCCGTCACGGTGTCGGGATTCAACACCTCCACCAGATGGTACGTTGTAGTGAAAATGCCGTAGACACCAAAAGAGGACACAGGCGTGATAGTACTGAAATTAACTCTTCACTGGACTGACGTGCGCCCGCAAAAGAACTAAGCAACTCCACAGCCGCGATATCATTAAACGTGCTCCTCAATCGTCGAACAAAGAATGCCCATCGCACTCGTCAACGCTCAATTTAAAGGTTGCTCAGAACCATCTAGATAACGTCGCAAACTGTTACTAGCACAATCTGAAACATTATAGAAACATGCGCGACTGGTCGGAACCTTCGATACAGACCCCGGCGCATCTGCGCGACAAAGCAACTGATAAAAGTGTGTCTCGCGACGTCGAGCATTAACAAACAAAGAATACAGAATTAATATGCGTGCCGGAATCAAAGTGATAATTTTTGACGCCCCAAAGCAACTCGGGCTATGAGAGACACCGTAGTGGGGGAACATGGAAATATCAACCACCTGGGGTTCTTTACCTAGCACATACTTCGCACAGCACACGGACGCCTTGCTTTTCAACTGCAACGAAAAGCGGCCGCCGAGGCCGGGATTCGATCCCACATTCTTGGGGACAGTAGTCGAGTGCCGTAACGGCTGCGCCACCCCGGCGGCTGTTGCGAGTGATGAAGTACTGCCCAGGTAGCACAGAATGTCGGGCCCCAGTAGGTCCGATGTAGGCAAGTGGGGCTGGGGCAACCATCATAAAACCTGCATCGGTCCCCGATGGGGCAAATCTGGGCAAGCCCCATTTGGGCTTGCCCCTCCTCCTCCTGCATGGGTCCCATAGCGGCGTTTCTTGGGCTAATGCAGAGCACATTCCTGCATCCAGACCACAAGGGTCCCTTGCCGGATATTTGAGGGCAATTCAACCTAAATGTGGGCTTTTTATGGGAAAGCCCTTATAGATCCGAAGTGAGGCCGCCCCCATTAAATCTTTGTGGGACCAACATCGGCCGTAGCGGGGCATGAAAACGGACATACCCACATGCTGCCCCAATCGGCCCCTTGTAGGTTACTTGAGGGCAGGATAAATATGAATAAGGGCTCAATTTGGGCAAGCCCTCATGAAGCCCAAATGAGGCAGCCTTAGCTAAACCGCTTTAGGTCCCACATAGGCTGTAATGGGGCTGGAAGGCGGGCGTGCCCGCATGGTACCAAAATCGGTCCTTTGTGGGGACTTTGAAGGCCCGTGCAACCGCAGGTGGGCTCTAGGTTCAAAAACAACGTCCAGCCCAATTGGGGCTGCCCACATAAAACTGCTTTATATCCCACATGGGCCGTAATGGGGCTGGAATGCGGGAGGGCCCGCATGATACCAAAATTGGTCCCTTGTGGGGAATTTGAAGGCACGTGCAACAGCAAGTGGGCTTTATGTTCAAAACCAACACCCAGCCCAATTGGGGCTGCCCATACAAAACCGCTGTATGTCCCACATCGGCCGATATGGGGCTAGAAGGCGTGCGTACAATTGCGTAATCATTGTTTCCAACCTTTTTTTGCATTAGATGTTGCCCTAAATTACTATTATAGATGATTTGTATAACAGTTGTTGCCATGTTTATTCGATTAGAAATTTACATGGCTTTAGTTCTCGCGCTCATGCAAATTGCGCTACATATACTAAAACAAACTGATTGCTAACTGTTGCCTCTTATGTGGTTGCTTTGGACAGCCTGCAACTCGCAGCACAATATTACTGTTCAGAACACACATCTCCATAGCCTGAACAAGATGCACATGAAGTCATTTCGGCTAGATGAATGTTATGAATTATTGTAAAATTTAATATTGTGGCTGTTAAGAAAGTGCAGACATGTATAAAATAATTACTTAATTATGTGCATAAATATTGATTGGGGAAACTTGGACTAGGGCTTTCCATCAATTTCCTACGTCGGACCCCTATGAGAATAATGTGGGCAAGCCCAAGTGCGGCTAGCGCTATAGAACCCGCATTGGTCCTATGTCATTATCTGAGGGGCTAACTGAAATAAAAAAAAATGTTCCTCCAAAGCGGCTGCCCAAATCGGTCCAAAGTAGGATCATCGCGGGGAGTTGGCGGGATGTGCCCTTTTAACAATGCCGGAAAAATGTGGGCAGCCCGCAAGGGCTGCCTGCATCGGCCCCTAGTGGGGCCCATTGGGGCTTTGTCGACAGCCCGCTTCGGGCCTACGTCGGCCCCTCTTGCAGCGCCCACATTGAGCCCACCGGGGCTGTCCTGCATTGCCTACATCGGGCCCACCGGGGCCCACCCTTCATAGCCCACTTTGTGCTACCTGGGTGTCCAAACGCAAAAACAAGAAATAAACGAGGTCAAACAGTATAGACATCCCCAGAACATTGAAATCTAGACATGAATCGAGCGACGATGAAAACCTGGTTTGTGAAATTGACAAGATTGGCGGAATGCTAGACCTCCATGAGCTATCTGATAGCAACGTTTAAGTGTGCACTGTTTGCCTTTAACTAGATAAAATGCCTTTGATAATTGTTAGGTTTGCGTACCGATCCTTGAGGCGCAAATGATTTGAAGTACACAAGTGCGTCCAAGAAAAGTTTGCCAACATCAGCTTCTATGAAAATTTGACAGCAATCAACAGGCAGTTGCTATGGCTGCTTACGACCAGGGCAAAAAAATGACTTCAACTTCATTTCGGCTTCTGAAGCTAGAATGTCCGTAAGGTAACAAGCGGGAAGACGTACTATCAGGATAGCAACAGAAAATCATCTCAGCAAGGGGCGGGTAGATCACCTTCTCTGTTGGACAATAAAGTTTAGTGCTTCCATTAATCCAACAAAGTTGACCACTAACCACATGATAATGTGTTTTCTAGAATCGCAATTGCATACCACAGGACAACTGGGCTAAACGACCGCGCTAAAGCCACAAGTATTTCTGTCAATATGAGGCTTTTGTTTTTTTGTTTCATTGAAATACCTAAGCCTGATGAACAAACAAGACGAGGTTGAGCCATACCTTTCTCAATTGCACTGTCACTTTGAATTACTGGCTTTTCTGAAACTTTGTTTTCAAGTGTCACTGGTGTTTCCAATTTTCTGGTTACAGTTACGTTTCTCTACATTGTGCGCAAAAACAAGGTGTTGGTGTGTTCCTTTTTATTCGTGACGTCTATGAGACCACAGACGACTTTACATGCATGTGCGACAACTTCGAAACTGTTGCCATCACGTGTAAACTCATTCATGTCGTTTGTCTTCCCCGGCCAGTCCAGAACACTGTCAAGCGTTTTAAATCACATTGAATCAGTAATGGATTTTGTGAATTCCCGGACTGAACACTGACCATAGGTCTAAAGTTCATCTTCTTGAAATTATTCTTGCAAATAGTTGCAAGAATGTTACTACAAAGCCTATCAGAGTCACATCTAACACAAGCACACTGATGGACTTATTTTTCACAGATTTCTCTCGGTCTGGTTTTTGCTCCGTGTACTTTCTTTGGAAATGAGTAGTCATCAACCAATTTTTGTAGCATTACTAATCGTCACGTGTACACGACGTAGACAAAATATTATCGGTATCGTCAGCAACGGCGGAAAAAAAACTTCTAGTCATTTGTTGCTAACATAAATTGGGCGAGCGTATATAAATAACCTGGTTCATCTATGTAAAATTACATTTTTATGTGTGAATTGCAAACTCACTAACTGCTTTCCCACTTATACCCATTGTTAGGTACAAAAAAGGAAGTATGTAATGGTTTACATCTCGCCTTTTTATACGCACGAAAAGAATAAGCTGCTTGATCAATTTCTAAGGACGCATGATATAATAGAACAGCAAGCATTTGAGCGCTAAGAAACAATCTCAGCCCTCACTTAAAGAAACGTACTCTAGAGGTTTTAACACAGTTTCAAAAAGTACGCAGTTAACCCCCAAAAATGTTGAAAAATACCTATCTTTCTCGCGCACTATTATAATTAGTTATTACCAAAATTGCTGATTCTGAGCCAAATTACTTAACCTTCTTAATGATTGCCCCTCAAACATAAGTGCTGGAAAATTTGCACCTCTTCCAATGCCTCGCAGTAGTTTTTGAACGCTATATTTGGCAGCCGTTACCTGGAACTATTTTTGACACCAACTTGCGAACAGGAGATCACAATTATCGTAAATTTGCTAGATAAACAATCTGCAGCTGCCATGAGAACATTAAAACAACAAAGCGTACTTTGTCGGGCTGGTTGGTTCATGCTGAACGGAAGGAATAAAGAGCTGAAATTGATGGGACGTGTAGAAAGGCAAGACAGACACATGAGATGACTAACAACCAAATAGCTTAGGGTGACGCAAGGAGCAATACATAGCAGAGAGCCAAAGCGCTTAAGAAAAATCAATTGAGACACAATCATGGTCTTGATATCACACAGCAACTATCAAAACCGTCCCCGATTGAGATACGTAAGCTTTTGTGGTAATAGAGCAACGGACGGTTGGCTGTTTACTGGAGTGTGACAGAGGGGAACAGAAAGACAACTACGCAAATATGCTGGACACAGGAAGCAACACACAGATCGCAACCGCTATAAAGGTATGATAAAGACGAGCTAAGGAACAAACAGTTATCGTAATCAAAGTAACGGCTTGAGGGGCGAGTTGGTGCATCATCGTATTCAGATACGTGGCGCAAACAAACACAAACACAGGAGAAGATACACTACACACGCGCACACTACCAACTGTAAGAAGAACCGGAAAACACTTCCTCTTCTACTCTCAGGCACGTCTCAAGTTCCTCTTCTTCTCATCTTCCTCATCTTTGCCAAGGGGAAAATGGCACTCTCTTCCTCGCAGACCAAATCCTTGTCCAAACATGGCGGTGACCAACCTCTTCTTCTATTCTTCCTCTTCTTTACCAAGGGGATAGTGACACTTTCTTCCTCTCAGCCCAAAAACATTGACCGAACATGAAAGTCACAAATTCTATACTGTCTTGAAAATCCACACCTCTGCTTTGTCCAGTAGCTCCTACCACGCTGGACAGGCAAATATCACCACATAGTCACAAGCCATACACTAAAAACAACACCACACATATACAGTAGGACATGTCCATCTACACCCCATAACTTAAGTAGTCCCTATGTATTGAGAAACTTTATCTTGCCAACATCTAAGAATCCACGAGGTCCATGTACTTGAGGGGAAAAAATTCTGTAAACTCCCATGGCAAAGAGAGATAGCTTCCCTTTGTTTGGAGTCGGCCTTGTTAAAATCATGTGTACAGATGGCAGAGGAAAGCTTTAATAATCAATTACAAAGACTTGATGCGGCTGGTTTCCCGGGTATGATTATATGTGGGGTGGCAGAGTCTTTGCTTCAAAAAATGAAAGGGAAAAAAAGATCGCCAGATATGTTGAGGAATAAACGACCACAAGTGATCCCCTATATACATAGAGTTGCACACTGCCTGAAAAAGGTGGCTAGTAGGTTTGAGGTGCCAGTTGTGTTTTCTGCCCCCAATAAACTGGGTGGGTTATGTGCAATAATAGGGAGAAAAAACAAAGGGCAATGCGATAAGAAGCATGTTAAGAGTTTTATTGGATGTCGGGTGGGGGTGATTTATGAGGTTCCTCTGACGTGCGGTAATCTATATATTGGGCAAATAGGAAGATGTATTAATGATAGAATGAGGGAACATGAGAAGTCCATAGAAAATGGCAAAGGGTCAAATTTAGCCTTGCACTGCCAAAAGCGCAAGTGTGAGCCGTTGTTTAGCAGGCTAAACATATTAGGCAAGAGTCGGGATAAGATGGCACGCGAAATTTTAGAGGCGTATTGGATACAGAAGAAAGATGAGAGATGCATTAGTGAAGCTTCGTTGAGTTTACGTAGAAACGAATTTAATTTTATTGAGCAATCCTCCTGAGTTATGCAAAGAACGAGATCATTATCGGGCCTCAAGCTGTTATTCTTGGCCTAAAGTTGTTATTCTTGGACTCATCTTACGTTTTGGGGCCATGGGAGTTTACAGAATTTTTTCCCCTCAAGTACATGGGCCTCGTGGATTCTTAGATGTTGGCAAGATAAAGTTTCTCAATACATAGGGACTACTTAAGTTATGGGGTGTAGATGGACATGTCCTACTGTATATGTGTGGTGGTGTTTTTAGTGTATGACTTGTGACTATGTGGTGATATTTGCCTGTCCAGCGTGGTAGGAGCTACTGGGCAAAACAGAGGTGTGGATTTTCAAGACAGTATAGAATTTGTGACTGTCATGTTTGGTCAATGTTTTTGGGCTGAGAGGAAGAAAGTGTCACTATCCCCTTGGTAAAGAAGAGGAAGAATAGAAGAAGAGGAAGAAGAGATTGGTCACCGCCATGTTTGGACAAGGTTTTGGTCTGCGAGGAAGAGAGTGCCATTTTCCCCTTGGCAAAGATAAGGAAGATGAGAAGAAGAGGAAGTTGAGACGTGCCTGAGAGTAGAAGAGGAAGTGTTTTCCGGTTCTTCTTACAGTTGGTAGTGTGCGCGTGTATAGTGTATCTTCTCCTGTGTTTGTGTTTGTTTTCCCCACATATCTGAATACGATTTATCAATATAGTTTCAAAAATGCGTGACTCGCCCGTCGATCTGATAGTCAACCGCTATAAAGGTATGATAAAGACGAGCTGAGGAACAAACACTTACCGTAATATAGTTTCAAAGATGCGTGACTAGCCCGCGATCTGATAGTTTTTTGATGTAGAAGGCCTCTGGGACTGGCCAAGCTTTAAGATTGGCGCTCAAGCCCAAACCTTGAGTCGCGTCTTCAGTTCGTATGCTTACATGGCTATTAATCAGGGCCAACAACACTAAAGTACGATGCACAGCAATGATTCATATTGGGTTCTTCACTCTGACGGATCAATATAAACAATATTGCCGCATACCATTGAAATCTGTATTTGTTAGTCACTGGCATGCGGCCTTATGAGTGTGATTCCAACACACCGATCAATTCTGTACTTTTTGTTTGTTCATGCTCGTTGGCGTGAGACACATCTTTGTCATTTTTTTTGTCGAGCAATAAGCGCCGAAATGCATCTCGAAGATTCCGGCCACTCACCTGTGTTTCTAAAATGTTCCGGGTTATTCTAGTCATCGCTAGCGGCTTTATCTAGATGTTTCCATGCGCCTTTAAATGTAGCTTGACGGATGCGACGCGCATTTTTAAATCGGCGACCGACGACTGACTAGCACTTTTGCTGTTATCGCCGCCGCCAAATCGCCTAATTCTTTCGCGGGCGAAAGTCGGCCTAATAAAAAATTTCTTCAATGTACTCCCATGCTCTTCATTTGTGCCATCGGCCTTGTCACACACTCCGTGACATCCGGTGGAGGTGCTTCCCTTTGAGATCTGGCCTACACATTCAAGCGAAGACCTCAGCATCGTTCCTGTCGTCCCGGGGGACCAGCCTGCAGGTCACTGAGCAAGTCGCCGACTTCAAGGGGCCAAACCCGGACATAGTCTACTGTCGGATCCCGTTCAACACTGGAAGAAAACCCCAGCATTGACGATGGCCAAGTCTACAGCATCGGCTGTCTTCGTGCAGCCCAGGGAAATCCCATCTTCTAAGCACTGCCTACTGAACGGATCCTTGCGGTACACCTGAATTGACATGTTTAGATTCCTATATAGTGTTATTTGCAGATACAGATTGTTGCCTGTTAGCTAAACATTCTTCTATCCACTTTGCAGTATAATGTTTAAGTTGCAAATTATGTACCTTTTTGAGAAGGCGCTTGTAATCTACCCCATCAAACGCTTTAGAAAAGTCAATAAAGATTGCGTCAGTGAACAAGGTGTTGTGAATTGTAACATGGAAATCCGCAAGTAATTGAAATAATTGGGTTTGACATGAATGCCGGCATCGAGACCCATGCTGATTTTCAAGTAGCAGGTCATTTGTATTGAAGTGTTCCATGATGTGGGTAGATATTATATGTTCCAGTAGTTTGCAGCCCACTGATGTTGGAGATATTGGCTGATAGCTGTTAGAATCAGTAATATCCCCGGACTTAAATAAAGGCATAATTTATGCTGTTCGCCAACCGCCTGGAACGCAGCTACTGTTAACAGATTGCGGGAGTAAAAGTGATAACAGTAATGCCGAAACGTGAGAGGTTAGCTTCAGAAATTTAGTACCTATGCCATCAGGACCGGGGCTACAGTTTAATAGAAGCCTGTCAACTGCACGAAGAACCCCTTTGTTGTGATAAGATTACAATGATAAGCATTGAATAGATGATTCCTCCTCCACGCGAAGTTAGTGTATCTTTACGAAAGATTGATAAGTGGCTTGAGAACAATGGTTCACTATTTGGTACATCTCCTGGCAGTCAGGTTTCCGTGCCTAGGACAATATAAGCTGCACATGTGTACATCATTGCTTTCGTCAAGTTTAGGAAGTAGGCTACGGAAATTGGGCAAAAGGATGGATGCTTTGCATGCAGAGTTTTGTGTTCATGCTTGTCACATCGACGAGCTGTTATCATGCGCAGAGAGAGAAAGAGAAAACTTTATTTCAAAAAGAAAAAGAAAAGAAAAAGAAAAAAAGGGGGGGGGGGGCAGTGCGTGGAGTCTTCATTTCAAGACCGCAGTTGTCTAGGCTGCCGCTCTTGCTTGAGTTACCAGCCTGAGCTGGATCTCTAGATCATAGCATAGCAGAGTGGCCTCCCACTGCGCCTCCGAATGGTGCATGTTTATGTGTGGAGGTTTGGGGCCTGTGCACCCCCATGTGACGTGGTAGGCGGTGGGCTGGTCGTTGCACCAAGGGCATATGTCTGTGTAGTGTTCTGGGAACATTATGTTGTATTGATGTAGGTTGGTTTGGAGCTGTCTCCATTCCCGCGTTTCTTGTGCATTTATTCCCTTGCGTGGAGGGGGATAAATCCTACGTTGATCTCGTAGGTACTTAAGTCGCGCGCCGTAAGTCGCTGGGACAGAAATGCTGGTTGTGATATCGGGATTGGTGGCCGCTAGCAGACACCAGTATAACTTGGGTAGCTGCAGCGTTGTAATGGTACAAATTGCCACGATATTTGAGCTTATTCAAGTGGACAGCATATCAGTTTTGGTGCTTTTGGCGAAGTCCCGCAGCTTTTTATGCTCCAGCATGTGGTTTCTAAGTGGGCATCAGTTACCAACCACCGCGGGTTCGAGCGTCGCGCGAGCCAGAGCCCACATCAGCCGTCACCACGCGCACACTGAAACACTGCAGCGCGCACTCAACCTGCGCAGGGAAGAGAGTGCTTCGCTCCAAAGATACCAGCCTCCTAGTTCACACAGGAGACGTTTATTCAACGCCATCCTTTAGCGGTAAACCGCGGCCCAGGAGCGCGCTGGGAGCAAGGCTCCGCTGCGCGCACGAGGTGACTAGGAATGCGCGCCGCAAGCACGCAAGGTCGTGCTGTGATCTCTCTATCGCGGTGACCAAAGAGGTCTTTTGAGAGAGAGTGGGCCACCACAGCGAAGTACGCCTTTTGCGGATCGTTGAATCACGATTGACAGGCTCGAGCTGCGCTCTCAGGTACGACCGGGAGCGGGCGAACTGTAGCGCGGACAACGGCCGGCAGACAAGGACAGCAGCGTACGCACCTTGCGATGTCTCGGAGAGGTCTCTCTCTCTGGGCCCCGCTCAAACGGTCGCGCGAGCGCGGCCGTCGAAGTGGTGTAGTGTTCCCGCCAAAAGGCGCCAATGAGAACAGGCACTGGGACGCCAAGGCAGAGCAGTGGCGGAATGACAGTGACAAGTCGTCCGGACATCTCTCCGCCGCCTAAGGCGGGAGAAAGGAAAATACTATACTTTGGGTGATACGACCATCAACTTATAGGAATTTCGCACTTAATTTTTTGCCTTAAAGTTTGAAATCTTTATAATGATTGGGGCGGTGGGTGCCAAGCTTGTCGTTTTTCTATAAGGTGTGCGCGTCCACGTTCGCCTATGTCGACTTCAAATGAGATGAGAGGAGCTGCCGAGCAACTCGGTCTGTTTCCGTATAGCCTTCCTTATCACGTTCCGGTGCACCTTTGACAAGCACGTTGTTCCACCTCATTCGATTATTTAAATCATTAACGACATTAGTCTGCTTACTCTGCGTTCGCGATAATGAGCACTTACCATCTTCCACAATATCGCTGACAGTGCAAACATCCTCGTTAATTTTTGGTGCACTACTCACACTTCTTTCGATGACACCAACCCTGTCTCTCGAGTCTTTAATGTCCTGCTTTATTTAATCGAGCGCTGTTTTGGTGCTGCTAAAGCACTCTTCATTTCCACTTTGGAATTTGTTCATCAATGTCAGAACATCATCTTCGGTCCAGGGTTAGCCTCAACGTCGCCAGCACAGAGCAGAAGAGCCGCAATCAATGCCAAAATTGTTGAAGGTATGGGGAAAGCACCGCTTATGAAGTAACATCCTGCACTGAAGCGCTGAGGTTGTCTTTACGTACATCGTCGAAACGGTATAAAGGTGCCTACATGTAAATGCTTACATCAACACCCATAGCGTTACTCAGGTACAGCAAGGCGAACCACAATGGGGATCAACGACCACATAAGATCGACCGTGTTAAAGATAATAATTAAAGCGTCATACCTAAAAAGTGAAAATAAAGGGCGCTCAGCAGTTTCCACCCTTGGTCGCAAATCCCAGGGAAGTAGAGGCGATGCACTCCTTAAAAAGCTGTTAATATATAAAATGATGGTACCATTTAGGAAAACAATAGTCAGGTCACCGGGCATTTTTAGTATATAAATATCCATGCAAAGAGGCTGCTTACGAAGTTTGACCTTAAGGAACTTGAGCCAACTGTAGGGAAATATTTCCGACTGCAGCGAATATTGCCGCGAAACCTTCAAAACAGTATTTGTTGTTTTTCAACAGCCGCCAGCATACAGGCTTATCACTCTGATTCTGGACCGCGTATCAGTTCCGTAATCTTTGTTTGTTACTGCTCGATGTCGCGAGTCACACCTTTATCAGTTTTGTTGTAGCGCAAGACGCACCGAGATCTGTCTCGAAGGTTCCGGCCACTCGCTTGTCTTTCCACAATGTTCCAGCCCGTGCTGGTAGCTGTTTGCGACGTTATCTAGATTCTTCTGTGCAGCCTTTAATTTGAGCGTTGCCGAGTGTGACGGGCATTCTTTGTTCGACGACCGACGAGCGCGTTTGTTGCTATCGCCGCCGCCGAGTTGCTTAGTTCTTTTGCGGGCGCATGTCAGCCCAAATAAAAGGTTTCTTTAATGCAGTCATCGACCCCTTCATTTGTGTCGCCGACCTCGTCACCACTACGTGACATCTGGTAGAGGTGCTGCCTTTTATCCTTCAAGCGAAGACCCAAGCCGTGTTCCTGTCACCCTGGAAGACCAGCCTACAGGTCACCGAGCCAGCCGCCGACTTCAAGGCCTACAGCCAGAGCACGGTCTGCTACCTGACCCCATTCGATTTCGGAAGACATCTACGCTGACAATGGCCCAGCCTACAGCACCGGTTGTTTTCGTTCAACCCCGTGAGCCCCCCTGCTTCCATGGACGACCGGATGAAGATGCAGAAGACTGGGCGGACCTTTTCGACCGTGTGGCAGAATTCAATGGCTGGAACGACGCCACGAAACTCAGGCAAGTCTACTTCGTTCTTCAAGGACATGCCCGAGTTTGGTTCGAAAATCATGAGGCAGCTATGAAGGATTGGGACATTTTTAAGGAAGCGTTTTTGACTGCCTTTTCAAGCGTCGTCCGAAAAGAAAGAGCCCAGGACCTCCTTCTGTCAAGACTTCAACTTCCTAACGAGCCTGTGCTGGCGTACGTTGAAGAGATGAAGCGCCTCTTTCGCCGCGCTAACCCTAACATGACTGAAGCTGAGAAAGTCAAATTTTTAATGCGAGGCGTCAAAGAATCGCTTTTTGCAAATCTTGTCCGAAATCCGCCAACAACAGTGGCGGAATTTGAAACGGAAGCGTCTGCCATCGAGAAGACGTTGTACACCCGGATGCGCCACTACGAGCGACCACTTCAACCAGACTACTCATGCCACTACCCCAGCGCATCTGCAAGCGGAGAGAACCTTCGGGACATCATCCGGGAGATCGTGCGAGAAGAGCTCCGCAGAATGCAGCCATCATCGCAACAACCCCAGGTGGCGACACTCGCGGACGTCGTCCGTGAAGAAGTCCAGCAGGCGCTGGGCGTTCCTGAAGCGACGGCTGCGACTTTTCCAGCACAAGAGGCAACAGCGATGAACTACGCTGGTGCATTACGTCGCCCTCCGCCCCGACGTGATGACTTTCCGAGCCCTCGCCGCTACCGGCCTGTTCCTGAAAACCGTCCCTTGGCTCCCGCCCGCCAAGCCTACCAACGACCAACAAGCCCCAGGAAGTGCGACGCATGGAGGACAGCGAACAACCGCCCATTATGCTTCCACTGCGGTGAGGCCGGCCACATTCTGCGGCACTGCCCGTACCGACGAATCGGTCTCCGCGGATTTGCAGTCGACGCTCCACGACCACGCCCAGGTGAACGACCGCAAGAAATCGACAACTATCTGCGTAGCGGTGAGATTGCGCCACCAAGCCGTCGATTCAGGTCTCCATCGCCGTACAGGGCCCGCTTTGCGTCGCCAGGACGTAACTATGATGGTAGTGTGCGCGGAAGGTCCCCAAGCCCCCGTAGGGGAAACTAAAGGCAGCAACCTTTGGAGGTAAGGTTGCTCAACGGCGAAAAGACGAAGATCCACCGCCGCCGACGACCACTAATGACGACACAACCATTTCATCGCCGCTCGACACGACGACATCGACAACACGACCAGAGTGCACCGTGCAGAGGAAGCCCGACGACTCGCACGGCTGCGTATTAAATACCAGCAGCGCACCGACAGCCGACGATACAATTTACGACGACGTCACGCAGAGTACAATCCAGGAGACCAAGTGTGGGTTTGGACACCAATTCGCCGTCGCGGATTAAGTGAAAAGTTGTTGCGTCGATACTTTGGGCCATACAAAATCCTTCGCCGCGTCGGACCACTGGACTATGAAGTCATTCCCGACGGAACATCAGCATCACAACGGCGACGCGCACGCCCAGAAATTGTACATGTTGTACGACTGAAGCCATATTACGCGCGTTAAAGAATCTGTGGTGTTTAAACTTTGCAGTGTTTATGTTTAAGTTCCTTTGTTTTGAACATCAAGGCGATGTTTTTTTTGAGGGGGGAGTAATGCCGCGAAACCTTCAAAACAGTATTTGTTGTTTTTCAACAGCCGCCAGCATACAGGCTTATCACTCTGATTCTGGACCGCGTATCAGTTCCGTAATCTTTGTTTGTTACTGCTCGATGTCGCGAGTCACACCTTTATCAGTTTTGTTGTAGCGCAAGACGCACCGAGATCTGTCTCGAAGGTTCCGGCCACTCGCTTGTCTTTCCACAATGTTCCAGCCCGTGCTGGTAGCTGTTTGCGACGTTATCTAGATTCTTCTGTGCAGCCTTTAATTTGAGCGTTGCCGAGTGTGACGGGCATTCTTTGTTCGACGACCGACGAGCGCGTTTGTTGCTATCGCCGCCGCCGAGTTGCTTAGTTCTTTTGCGGGCGCATGTCAGCCCAAATAAAAGGTTTCTTTAATGCAATCATCGACCCCTTCATTTGTGTCGCCGACCTCGTCACCACTACGTGACAATATAATGCATAGAATACATACGCTATAATTATAATAATTATACAATGCATACAATCCGTCGTCATATGGCGCTTGGACGCAAGGACAGCATCATCGTTCACTTCTAGACTTCATTACATCAGCAAACCTTTTTTCATTTATTTGAACATACCCTTCATCCTTCATAACATTCCTTTTATGCCCCGAGGCAATAAACATCGGAAAAAAAAAGCGTGCAGTACACTTTATAAAATAAATTAAGCAGATTATGCGCGCCTCATATTGGAGATTGAAGACTACCATATGCTTGTGTCTATAGGTGTTGGCCTGCTTATATGCACTTTGAGTTTGAGTTTTTAAAATCTGAAGAGCACATATCGCAGCTATTAATTACTAGTAGTCGCGTTCGAACAATAAACATTCTTGTAGGCATCAGATGATAAATGTTTGAAACAAGACATTTTCGCGCATAAAAAGGAGGAATTAGGAGCAGGAGGTATGTTTATTTCGCAGTTTCGCTTTCAGGTGGACATTTCTGTGATCTCTAACAAGTATTCGGTTAAAGCGATTTCGGGTGGAGAGAAGGAGGCGTCTTAGGACCTGTCGCTGGTTGTGAGTAGGAAATATGGAATGAATAATGTTATATGCGCCTGTTTCCCTGTAATTGTCACCTTACAAATAACAGAAGTCTTCCCCACCGGCTTCGTTGGTAAGGTTTCCAACCACGAATATAATAACAGATAGCCGTTTTTCTCATACTGCAAACAGTATGCGTAGAATGACAAAATATTACGAGGAACTTAGCCGTTTGAATTTGTCATCGCAGATTTAAAGCAATTAGGCACCCCTTAGTAAAGAACATATCATGCACGTTTACTATTTATATTAATTGGAGTGAAAAATCAACCTATCAAGTTTTCAATAATAATGACATAAATCGGCGTGTATTAAAGAAGTTCACAAAAGTATTATGACGTTTTCTCAGCATGTATCATGAGAGACAGTTAAACAAAAGAAATGGTGAGACTTTGAAGCATTTAGAACCATAATCTTTCAATGACTGAAATTCAAGTTGCACAATAATTTCTGCTCACTTCTTTTCCGAAGCAGACCCTCCATGCATCCGTTCTGCATTACTCGTTCTTGATGTTTATAGCGCTGAACAAACACCACAGGAAGAAAGACACAAAAGGAGAGAAGCGCTTCTGTCCTTTTGTGTCTTTCCTCCTGTGGTGTTTCTTCAGCGCTATAGAAATCAAGATCATGTACCAATTAACCCACAAAAAGCCTGCTGCAATACTCGTATGCCTGTTTTCTAGAAACCACCAACTTCCGCCCCGACAAACTCCTCTACGCTACAATTCATGGAATGTCGTACGAGGAGTGTGACGACATACTTCGAAATGCTGTGTCGTCAGATGCCGGCGGATACGATGCCACACTGAATATGTGCGCAAGAGGGCGCAGCAGCACTCTTTGTCACGTAAGTAGTGCTTGGTTTAAGCCTTCTGGGAAACACCGCCGGTTCGCTTACCTTTTAGAAAGAACCCCTCTTCCCCACATAATTTTTTTTTTTTCGGAGCATTTCTTCCCCACGCCATTTTAAGCGTTCCGTACTCACAGTTCTTAACTAATTCGAGTAAGCATCCTCGAAAATGATCAACACATGAACAACGGAATTGCAGGAATGTTATATCCAGTGCTTCTTTGGGATATCAAAATTATCCCAGCATAAAATTTGAAATTATATATACCGGTAAACCATGGATATACAGGACACGAATGCAAAGGATTACGCCGTCAGCAATGAACCGATAAACTGGCGTGGCCCTGAAAAAAAACGCCTTATTGGGCTCGAATAACTACGCAACTCGGCGGTGGCAATAGCAGCAAACGGTGCTCGATGGTCGCCGAACTATTAACGCCCGTTGGTGACGTTAGTACTTAAATTTTAAGCAAGGGAAGAAGCATTCAAACAAAGCCGTCATCGGAACTAGAACAGGCTCCTACAATGTGGAAAGAGAAACGAATGGCTACAATCGTTCGAGACACATCTCGCCGCATCTTGTGTCATGGGGAACATAGTAAATCCGTTCCCGGCTGCTTTGAGTGTGCAAAAAGAAATATAACAAAACTTTCGCGGTATTCAGTACATAATGCTGCTCTTTACAGGAAAGCATGTAAGGCTTCATGCACGCGGCACTTGTCAGAAAATAAAGAAGAATACAACAGTTTGTGGCAATAAAATAATTAGGAAAAACATTTAAACCACGCACAGGAATATATTCTATGAAAACGAAGTACATTTGAGCATAGATACACAACTGTGCGAGCATGCGTGAAGGTGTGCAGAAAAGTGTTTTAGCGGGTAGTTGTCATAATATTACGAACAAAATGTCGCCGGAAAATACTGCTGGGATTAACAAAAGAAGTTAATTATAGCTTAATTTTTCCGTGCTTTAAAATGCCCGCCCGAGTTACTGGCTCCCAGTCACCAATTTTTTTTTACATTTTCTTTCAACACAATGCACTGCTTACAAGTTCCATCGAAAATATAGCAGTCTAAAACCTTTGTTACGCACATTTTGAGTGTACGCTAGCCTTCATATAACCGCATTCAATCCTTTGCGACAAATCACATATATTTAAAAAAAAAAACTTGAAATGTTTTATTACCTCGAAGATGACTGTATTAAGTGCGCTCCAGTAAAGTAAATCTTTTTTTTTTAAATAACTATTTTGTCGGCTGAAATGACTAAAATACACAAGTAGACTTCCTGTAATGAAAACAGAAGTTACGTTATTAGTAGTTTTAAGAAAAGTTGGACATTTATGCGATAAAAAAATATAAGAAACACATCTCTCTTCGGCCATCTTTTTCACAGGCAACGCCCCAAATGTGAACAAAAAGTTGCCTGCCGAAGCTCGTTAAGAAGTTGTACTTTCATTCGGTTGCAGGGGGACTCCGGTGCACCAGTGACACTGAGGCTCAATGGGAAAAGATCAGTACAAGTCGGCGTGTACAGCCTGGGATCTGGCTGCCGATCCGTGAATGCTATCTCCATATGTACGAGTGTTTGGAAATTTATGCCGTGGATAAGAAAGGCTCTCCGTGGGCCCCATAAGTGGAAGCCCCTCCCTTATCCCAATATCGAATAAAACAAGTATTGATATACTTCACTGAATAGGCGTGTGAATAAATTCAGCGAATATGTTCACTCACCTTCTGCCCAGAGAGTCTAGGTTTCCAAATATGCGAGAAACAGCAACTATTAGACAGTTTTTGCCTTGCTTTTGCTAAAAAGCTTGACGAGTAGCTCTTGGCTGAGCTTAAAATTTAAATGAGTATAGACACCATTTTTTGAAGCGCTGGAAGGAATACGATTGCTTTCCTGGTTATACAGAGATGCTCCCCAAGCAATCCCAACCTCGCACGTTTCCGCGAAGATATTTGAATTTGATTTTAAAAACAAGCTGGCAAGTACTCCGTTTTTCACAACCCATTGGCATGGACATCTCTGTGACGGCAACGTGTACATAGGTAAACAACATGACGTAATCAAACAACTGTGACGTGAAGTCGGCAAAACAAAGAGCAGTGACGACACATAGCCGGACTCGAACAGCGCCGCTGCCGCTTCCGGCCGTGCCCTGAGAAAGAAGTACGCTTCTGCTGGCTTTACTCGATGGCTTCTTCGTTGGTGCATGTTACAATTACCTCACCGGTGTACGTATGGAGACTGCCTGCTAAAATCAGGCCCCAACAACATGCCTGCACAAGTGCAGGACTTACGGCAACGGCGCCTCTCGATGGCGCGGCGGGAACATACTGCGCTGCTCCCCGTCTACCCTAGACGTCGCTAGCCCTAGCTGGTTTCACATCGAAGCGCCAGCGAAAGGCGCTTCGGAACGGGCTAACGTTGTAATAAATGTCGGAGTTTAGCGCCGCTTTAGTGGCAAGCCCATCTCGTAAAATATTTTATTGCTTTGCGCGACGCCTTCAGCAGCGGAGCTAGCAGACATCAGGTGTGTCGCACCGGGTAGCAGCTGTAGGAAAAAAAAAGTTCGCTTGTATCACTGTAATTTCTACCAGGACCTCCGTATTGGCTGAATAATCCTCGCAATTTAATCGTGACTGATAGTCCTGTGCACAAATAGTTATGTATGCGAATGAACAGTGATCCGCGATAGCCATAGATTACCGATAGCTATGAGGCAGCTATGATTTGGGAGCCGAACGCGGCGGCTGCGGCTTTGCGCACTCAGACTGCATTGACTGCGCCATATGGCGCCACATGCTTGGACGGCGGCACGCAGCCCTGCCTCGTCAGGACCAATCAGCGCGTGAACAGGCGTGAACATGGGAGCCATCGGGAGAGCTTACGGGTTACGGTGGGTGATCGCGTCATTACTAAAACATTGTTTAGAACAGCTTGGGTCACAGCACTGGCCAACCGGACTAATAAAGCAGCATCCTCACGGTTCCTTTGTTCAACATTCCTACGAGTTGACATTTCCTGCGCGTCAACCCACCAAGCTTTCGTGGCTGCTGCTGATTCCTGCTTCGTCGCTTGAGTCGCAGGCGGGCGGGTCGGGATTAAAGTGCCCGGCAATGTTAGTAACATCTACGCTAATGGGCGAAACAACGTCGCAGTACTAATTATGCTACGCTGAAGCGCTGCTCGACGACGATATTTTCTTGCACGTGCGACAGCAAGCATGCGAAAAACGCGACCCGAATGCGTGATCAGATTTTGTGTTACGCGATCAACAACCTTGCTAGCAGGGGGCGCTCGTGTGACGTTCTCGTCAAAGTATCAAGGGGCTTTAGTTCTCGTATCTTTGACGTCATCGCGGGTTCGTGTCCGGAGAGATCGAAACCGAAACTGGCCCTGATAAATGCACTGACAATAAATTAATTGATCTGTGCTGGGGCTTTGTGGCTCGCAGTCCGTCTGTTTTGGACCACTGTGGATCGATTAAAGCAAAAATACCGGAACAGAAAATGTACGTGTCTATACTCCTTTGTGAGGGTCATTAGCATCCGAATTCGAGAGGAGTGTGGCAGGGTTGTAAAGGTAGCAGTGTTATATATATTTACAATATTATTTACATGTTTGTTATACAATAGTGGAACTAACACGCTTCCTTGAGGGACGCCACTTGACATTGTTGCGAAAGAGGAATGTTCATTACCTAAATAAGCTGACTGTTTCCTGTCATGCAAATATGACTTCATCAGGGCGAGAGGTGTGTATCGCGATGTGTGTCGCACTAAGAATAGAGGCAACTACATGGTTGCAGGAACAAGAAGAACAAGAAGGGTTTATTAGCACGCCCTTTTATAGGCAATGGAGGGAGGCGGGGCAGTAGCAGTGCTAAGCGTACAGTTTGCGGTAGCACTGATAAGACTGCGCTGACACGATAAGGCAGACAGCGCATGCCCGATACATCCTCCGAGGGGTAATGAAAACAACAAATGTTCAAGCTATTTGATTAAAAGCAGCGTCGTACTGAAGACGTTGCGGTGGCTTCATTGTACGTGCCGACCTCCTTGGAGCTGGTGTCGGTCCAGGCAAAGCTAGTGGAATATGGTTTCCAGAGCCTCCGAGCACCGGGCTGTCGGTGGCGGACTGTTGCCGAGGAGAGTCAGCAGATGTTCGTATTGTGGCACCAGGCGAGATATTTCGAGCAGATTGTCCGGGGTTATCTGGTTCACGCTCGGACGAACCGCTGTCGTCGTCACTAGTGTCTGCTGCACACTTCTCACGGGTTTGCAGAAGATGCCGCCTGTTGCGCCTAAATACCCGATGATCCTCTGTTCGCACTTTGTAGGGCCTGGGAGCCGCAGTGCCAACGACAGTACCTTCTTTGACCATGTGTTGTCGCGGATCCTCACGACAGAACCTTCAGCTAAAGGTGGAAGAGGCTTTCCGCCACTCTTCTGATGGTGCTTCTTGACCACAGTTGTCTGCACAGCGCCAAAATCTGGAAGATTAGCTCTCAAGCACCTGCCCTGAAGAAGTTCTCCAGGTGATCGGCCGTCCTCCAGTGGCGTACAGCGGTAGGCCAGTAGACCTAGACAGAAGTCTTCCTGTGAATGTTCACATTTCTTCATGATCCGCTTTACCACCTGAACACCTTTCTCTGCAAGTCCGTTGGATTGCGGGTAGCGGGGCTGGATGTGACGTGAGCGAAATCGTATGTTCTTGCAAAGGCTGCGAACTCGTGACTGGCAAATTGTGGCCCGTTATCGGTGCACACTTCAAGCGGTACGCCATACCTCGCGAACATGGCACTGAGTGCAGCGATTGCTGTCCTCGCAGTAGTGTCCACAAGTTTCTCGACTTCTGGAAAGTTAGAAAACGCGTCAAACGCCAGGATGTACGAGTTTCCCCAAAAGAAAAAATATCAACACCAACGCGATACCACGCACATCGAGGGACTGGGCACATCAGTAGTGGTTCCTGCGCTTGCTTGTAAGCAAATTCGCGACAAGTCGGGCAACCCTTGATCAATACACTGATGTCACTGCTGAGACCGGGCCAAAAAACAAGACGACGGGCTCTTTGCATTTCTGTAGTCCCAAATGCCCGGCATGAATTCTTGCTAAAATGCCTCGCCGCATGCATTTGGGTATCACAACTTTCTTGCCTTTTAGCAATATACCATTTACGACGGAAAGCTCAAACGAAAATGGTTTAAGTTCCCCGTCGACATTCTTCCCAGTTGCCAGGCAAGAAATGACTGCCTGGAGGTAGTCATCGCGGGCAGTTTCATTTGCCAGCTGCTCACGTGTTGCATCCGTCACCATGTAGCCCAAGGCGGCAACTGCATGTACCTCCACGTCGTCAGTGGCGCCAGTGGTGTCGTCTTGAGCAGCCGGAGATGATCGTGACAGCATGTCTGCCAAAATGAGGTGCTTTCCTGGGATATACTGCAATACAAAGTCGTATTTCAGAAGTTTAAAAAAAACCTTTGGAGGCGGGGGGGCATGTCACAAATTCCTTTTGCAGCTATAGATAGTAGAGGTTTATGATCTGTCTCAATGAAAATCTTCTGTCCGTAAATGAACTGGTAAAACTTGTCGCAGCCAAAAGAAATGCTAAGCGCCTCTTTTTCAATCTGAGCATAACGCTGCTCAGCTTGCGTGAGCACACGAGATGCATAAGCCACTGGCCGCCATTGGCCGTTATGGCACTGCAAAAGGGCTGAGCCAACGCCATCTTTGGATGCGTCGCAAGTTATCTTAGATTCTTTTCGGGGATCAAAGATGGCTAACACGGGAGTCGTGCTTAAAATCTGTATGACACTTTTCCACTCCCTCATGTGGTTTTCAGTCCACTCGAACTCTGAGTGCGACTTGATAAGTGCTCGCAGCAGCGCGGTTCGCTCAGACAGGCGCGGAACGTATTTGCCAAAATAATTCAACACACCGAGCATGCGCTGAACATCGGATTTGTTCTTGGGCACTGGCGTTTGCAGCAAACTTTGCACAAGCTTTGGGTTTGGCGAGATGCCATTGCGTGTGATGATATCGCCTAGGAACTGCACTTCGGTGACGCAAAACTTGCATTTTTCTACGTTGAACGTTAGGCCGGCTTTTTCAGCTGCTTTCATTACTGCAACTAGTCTCTGGTCATGCTCTTGTTTGGTTTCGCCCCACACAAAAATATCATCGATGTAAACGTGTACACCGGCAAGGCCATCGAAGACTTCACGCATCCGCTTTTGAAAAACTTCGGGAGCAGATGAGATAGCGAAAGGCAGCCGGAGATAACGGTATCTTCCAAAGGGCGTAGAAAACGTGCATATTTTGGACGTCTTTTCGTCAGTGGTATCTGGTGAAAACCCGAATTTGCGTCCAAACAGCTGAAATAGGCTGCGCCAGCCAATTCCCCTTCCATGTCCTCACGCTTTGGGAGCTGGTAGTGCTGCTGTTTTACGTGCTCGTTTATTTTCCTTGGGTCCATGCAAACCCTAAGTTTGCCATCCTTTTTCTTAACCAAAACCAATGGGCTTACCCAGTCTGTCGGGCCATCCTGTTTGACGATGACGCCTGCACGCTCCATTCTACGCAGCTCCTCCCGAAGTGGTTGTCGCAGGGACAGGGGAACCCGTCGGGCTGGTTGAACAACTGGAATCGCAGATGGTTGCATGACCATGCTGTACGGTTGCTTCAGGCAGCCTAGCCCCTGAAAGACATTTTTGAAATCCTTGAGCGCTTGGTACTCCGAAGCATTTACAGTAGCCACCGTGCGATGGACAAGTCCCAGAGCTTCGCTTGCATCCAGTCCCAGAATGGCTTGACGGCCGTTCTTTACAACAAAGAACTTCACGGCGGCGGAAGCGTTACCGATAGTTACTTCCTGTGTCGTTGTTCCGAAGTGAGTTATGACACCGCCCGTGTAAGCTCTCAGCACCGCACTTGTGGGCGTTAACTTCTGCGACTCGCTAGTCTTGCGGTACATAGAGAATGGTAACAGACTGGTCTGGGACCCGGTGTCTACTTTGAAGCAAATATTTCTTCCGGCAAGTTGTGCTTCCACTACCCAGTCTTTGCTGCTTCCTCTTTCAGTTCCTACTTCTAGAATGTCAAAGTCGTCACCGCTGCTGTCTTTACTAACTTGTTCAACTTTAGACATTCCTTCACAGCAAACCGCGAAGTGGTGAAGTTTACGACATTCATGGCACTTTTTCCCGTAGGCTGGGCACTGTCTGGGTCTATGCCGTCGGTTGCACTTTTTTGCAACGGTACTGCTTCCTGCAGTCATCATCACTTTTGCTTCGCGATGGTGGCGCGTGCCTTGACACAGCATCGACCAGGTCGTCCGTGGCTTTCCAGACCTCGTTTCGTTGTGCGAGAGACTCTGCTACCTTGCAGAATTCTTCAGCTTTCAGCAACGTTAAAGACTTCTCTCGAAGCATTTTCCCGCGCAGCTTTGAGTTATTCGTGCCAAACACGATCTGATCCCTGATTAGCGAATCACGCTGATCTCCGAAATTACATTGCGCGGCTTGCTTTTTGAGGTCCCGGACAAACTTCTCAAAAGGTTCTCCATCTGCCTGCTTCCTGGAGCGAAACACATAACGTTCGTGAACTTCGTTGCTCACCTCGGCACAGTAGGTCTTAAATTTTCCAACCAGCGTTGAGTAATCATCCTTGCTTTCGGCTGCCTCGAACTTGAACGTGTTGAACACGTCGAGCGCTTCATCGCCGGCTATGCTCAGCAGGAGTGCGGCTTTTGCAGAATCGCTGCGAGGTTGCTTCTTCGTTGCGGTCGCCTGCAGAAACAGGTCGAATTTCTGCTTGAAGCGTTTCCAATTCTCAGAGAGGTTGCCGGTCAGAGTCAAAGGTGGCGGGGCCTTTAGAAGTTCCATAGCTGTCGCAGGATCCCACTTCTGACACCATGTATCGCGATGTGTGTGGCACTAAGGATAGAGGCAACTACATGGTTGCAGGAACAAGAAGAACAAGAAGGGTTTATTAGCACGCCCTTTTATAGGCAATGGAGGGAGGCGGGGCAGTAGCAGTGCTAAGCGTACAGTTTGCGGTAGCACTGATAAGACTGCGCTGACACGATAAGGCAGACAGCGCATGCCCGATACAAGGTGTACCGCAGATTCTATAAGCGGTCAACTTGGGAGCTAAATTTCTATGATCTAGGCACTCAATATCCTTGCTGAAATCAATAAAGTGACCCCAAGGTGAAAATAATATTTCCGAAATTTCGCGCTGATAGTTCTTTGATTGTTAATAATGCTGTTTCAGTATATCCTCCTTTCCCGAAACCAACCTGACACTCATTGATTGCAATTTGGGTATAAAAATCCAACAGGGTAGTCAATATTGTCTTTTATGATCCTTTAGCTAAAAAAGGTACCATTGACATGGGCCTGTAATTCAAGACTTCGTACCTGTTACCGCCTTTGAAAAGCAGAATGACTCTGCTTTTCTTCATTTCAACTGGAAATACACCAGACAAAACAATTGAGTTGAACACGTATGCGCAAGACCTGGGCAGCTTGATTCCAATATTATATTCGAAAGGTTTAGTTTTATAATTTTTTAGAATTCTTTGCTATTTTTCAAGTTCTTAAAATGTACGTAGAATATGAAGCTCATCAACTGGCTCAAGAAAGCAGCTATTGAAGTAGGGAACTCTCGATGATTCCTCGACTGCCTTTGTCACTGAAGGAACTCGTCCTTATGAGCAAATATTTGCATAATGGATATAAATAATCAGGAACTACATTTCCATGGAATTCAGTGTTCTGAGAATTTTTTTTTACAAATGACGAACTGCTTCTTTCGCGACCTAAGAGAGTATTACCCACTCTCCAAGCGGCATCTAGACATTTGGCCTTCACGCCAGCGAACAGTGTATTTTGGCATTCGGTAATATTTTACTTTCACGATTTATTTGTTTCTCACTTTTAAAGGCAATGAGATCACTAGTTAGGTGATGTTTTTGAAAGTTATGATAAAGCTTGTTCTTTTCTCGTATTTCACGAATAAGGAATAGAGTCACCCAATGAGTCCTGCTATTCCTAGATGTTTTTCATGCTCCTGAATGGAAGGCATTTCAGATACATGTACTCAAAAGTTAAAGCTCAGCTACTTTAGTCATCTGATGAGAAGAGCGGAGTCGTTGGAGAAAGATTTGATGTTGGGAAAGGTTGAGGGTCGCCGGAGAAGGGGTATGCAGCGAACGCGATGGTTAGATGGCATCCTCGAGGCGCTGCAGATGAAGTCATGTGATGTTAGGAAGGTAGTGAGAGACCGGAAAGCGTGGCACGATATGGTCATAGGGTCACGAAGGGTCGGACACGACTGAACGACTGAAGTGAACTGACTGAAATGTCGTTATGAATTTCTTATAAGTGATGTTAGGACTGGTTACTCGGAAGAGGAAAGATCCAATCATTTGCACATATCTCAAGCTTCCCAAGTAGCACAAAGTGGGCTATGAAGGGTGGGCCCCGGTGGGTCCGATGTAGGCAATGCAGGACAGCCCCGGTGGGCTCCATGTGGGTGCTGCAAGAGGGGCCGACGTAGGCCTGAAAGGGGCTGTCGACAAAGCCCCGATGGGTCCCACTAGGGACTGATGCCAAGGTATACTTACTATGGTAGCGAAGGCTCCATAGACGCCCATACGAACCAAACATGGCGGCTCATGGGCTCCAGCGACCAATGAAAATTTTGGAGGCCATGACGTCAAATGACGTCACGGATACGTTCAATTTGGCGCACATTTTAAACAAGTAAAAAAAACGCCGCGTTGCATTGACGAGCCTGCATCTTTTGAAGGTTGTTGCCTTTCAGGGTGCGCCAACCTTTGCCATCTAAAAGAACTCGAGTTTCTGTTTTTTACGCCCTTGTTTATAAGCAGTTGCTCCAGCAAAATGAAAGTGGTTGGCAAAGGTGGCGGCATAGAAAGGCAGCAACACTTCCAAATGGAGACCGCGCATGCAAATTCATAATACAAATACTGCTGCAAGTCATGCAGGTGTTTTGGCCAGTTACTTTGTCCCTCATCACAGTAAGATGCGGTCCAGAAATACTGGTGCAACAGGGCAGTCGTACACAGTTCATAACAGTATGTACCAAAAGAACAATTATGGTTTTCATATCCATGGTTTATTTTATCAACCAATAAAATACAGCAACAAATCACAATAATAAAATTTCATGTCGCAGACAGCACAAACAGTAGCGCTGTTTAAGCGGGCTAATGATCTCAATGATCACAGCCGAGGCATGGAAAAGGCTTGATGTGCCTGCCACAAAACATCACCAGATAAGAAACATGCATGTACAGAAACAAAGCTATGGCAGCTGCAGTTGAAATAAAAATGTCATGAATTAGTTGGTGCATCAAAACATACGTGGAGCATAGAGCACTGAGATCACTCTTCACATTTAAATCCTTCGGCAGAAAGTATACAGCAGTTTTTAAGGCAATTTCAAGGTTTCACCAGTCCAGACAGCTTTAGCATCAACAAACGTGCTTACTACAGGAGCATTACGGCATACATTGAGTCTGTGTGTAACCTTCAGATCTGCTCACCGGTGAAAGTCAGCCGGGCAGCGGTAAGACACCGGCGGTTGAGTCCACGCTGTCGCAACGTGCCACAGAGCATCGCTTCCTCACTTTGTGCGGGCTGATCTTGTGATAAAACGCTAAGCGCAATACACTGCTGCAAAAGACTTCGCACTGCCCGCACGACGAAGGGGATGAAACCAAAAAAACTCGGCTGCAGGGGATATTAAATCTCACAAAACGGCAACAGAGCAGCGACCAGCAAGGAAGTTGAAATCTTCGCAAAAGGGACATTTTCAGACTTGCGAACTAAATTACGCTTTCTAGGGCGCACCAAGGCCCGCACCACAGCAGACGAGCAGCATGCAGACAGCGATAAGAAACCGTTTCGTGCTTCGTCAGCTTCGGTATCTCCGTTGCCTTGGTTACCTCTGGCAGCGCCTTCTGACCGATGCAGCATCACAGGGGTAGGGCGATAAGAATGTTGCAAGATTTAAAAAAAATAAGAACGTATTTATAAAATACCTCACCTCATTCACAAGCGAAGTTATCAAAATGTCTATTCTTTTTATGGTGATTGATACTTTTCAATTTGTAGTAGTATAATTTCTTAATATGAGTGGTTGGCCCCCCAACCTGTGGCTATGCTGCTGTACCACTGAAGCACTTTTGGGCCCAGCCTTCGCCACCGTTCTACTTTGGCCATGCCGATGCAGGCAGCCCTTGTGGGGCTGCCCACATTTTTCCCGCATTGCCAAAACGGCACATCCCGCCAATTGCCCACGATGGTCCTACTTTGGACAGATTCGGGCCGCCATTCTGGACGAACATTTATTTTTTGATTTCGGTTAGCCCCTCAGATAATTACATAGTACCGATGCGGGCTCTATAGCGGAAACCGCACTTGGGCTTGCCCACATTATTCTCATATGGGTCCGACCCAGGAAATTGATGGGAAGCCCTTGTCCAAGCCTTCCCAATCATTATTTATGCACATAATTAGGTGATTATTTTATGCATGTCTGCCCTTTCCAAACAGCCACAATAATAAATTTTACAAAATTCTTAATATTAATCTAGCCTAAATGACTTCGTGTACATCTTATTCAGGCTATGGAGATGCATGTTCTGAACCGCAATTTTGTGCTGAGTGTTGCAGGATATTCACAGCAACCACATTAGGAGCGACAGTTAGCAACAAGTATGTTTTAGTAATTTTAGCGCAATTTGCATGAGCACGAGAACTAAAACCATGTAATATTTCTAACCGACTAAACATGGCAACAACTCTTATACAATAATCTATAATAGTAATATAGGGCAGCATCTAATACAAATAAAGGTTGGAAAGAATCATTACACAATTGCAAGCACACCTTCTAGCCCCATTGAGGCCGATGTGGAACCTACAGTGGTTTTTTTGTGGGCAGCCCCAATTGGGCTGCGTGTTGTTTCTGAACCTAAAGCCCACTTGCTGTTGCACGTGCCTTCCAATTCCCCACAAGGGACCGATTTTGGTATCATGCAGGCCTGCCCGCCTTCCAGCCCCATTACGGCCCATGTGGGATATAAAGCAGTTTTGTGCGAGCAGCCCCAATTGGGCTGGGTGTTGGTTTTGAACCTAGAGCCCACCTGCGGTTGCACGTACCTTCAAATTTCCCACAAGGGACCATTTTGGTACCATGAGGTCACGCCCGCCTTCCAGCCCCATTACAGCCTATGTGGGACCTAAAGAGGTTTAGCTAAGGCTGCCTCATTTGGGCTTCACGAGGGCTTGCCCAAATTGATCTCCTATTCATATATTTCACCTGTCCTCAAGTAACCCACAAGGGGCCGATTGGGGCAGCGTGTGGGCTATCCATATTTTTTGGTCCCCCTACGGCCGATGTAGGTCCCACAAAGATTTTATGGGGGCGGCCTCATTTCGGATCTGTGAGGGCTTTCCCATATAGAGCCCACATTTAGGTTGGATTGCCCTTAAATATCCGACAAAGGACCCTTGCGGTCTGGATGCAGGAATGTGCTCTGCTTTCGCCCGAACAACGCCATTATGGGACCCATGCAGAAAAAAACAGGGGCAAGCCCTAATTCAAGCCCTAATGGGGCTTGCCCACGTTTGCCCCATCGGGGATCGATGCAGATTTTGTGATGGTTGCCCCAGCCCCACTTGCCTACATCAGACCTACTGGGGCCCCACATTATGTGCTACCTGGGTTGAATGAGTCCAGACGGTCATCAGACATGCATCGTAACTACGTGCGGTTCACGTTTGACATTTGTTTGCGACGTTTCTTACCGATAGGACATGAAAATCGGGCAGCGATCGCTCACACCCAAAACTATAGGGTACAAGCGTGCTCCAATTTGTTTTAGCGTGTTATTAACAACTCAAGGCAAGAGGAAGTAGATGCCATAGCACGCATAGGTGTTGTGACGTTCGCAAACACCGCGCATGCAAATGGCGTGCGCAAATGCTGAGGCAACATGACTAGTTTAATAGAAGTTAACATTAAAACTCCCCGCAAACTAAGCGGAAGTCGTTAGAGTTCACATAATTCAAAAATGTATCAAATGACTAAGGAACAAGAAGCACTGCCGTTAGGAGGCCTGTTAGGAGGTCTTGTTGTTGTCTGAACTGCTTTTCGATGTTAGCATTTTAAAGCGCTGTTGACAATGTTGAATTCAGGAACGAATTCAAACATTTGCAGTTTTCAATGTAAATAGCTGCACCGCTGCCATGTTTATTAGATTGATAAAAAAACATTTTTCGTACCCTTCGAAGTTTTTTGTTATCATAAGAACGTAAAATATATATGGGAACTTGTTCAAGACGTAGCTCAGAATAGCATTCTTGTTAACAGTATAGCGTGTATTATTGTGCAAAACCGGCGTCTTTGATTCTCTCCTAAGAGTTATACTGTGCGGGATAGCAAGTTCACGATAGTCCATCGTCATCATCAGAGGTCACGGAGACGATGGACGCTATCTTTGGAAAGTCCCTTCCTTTGCGAATGAGTACAACTGCAGTATTATCAGGCTGCCTAGCCCAGACTTTGCCATTGCTTGTCCAGACCGATTTCTATTTATATTCGTGCTTTCTTTTCATAGCCATTATGACAAGTTTCTTCAAAGTTAGACAAAATGTTCATTGAAATATATTGGAGTGGTGCCATTAAGTCCTAAATTCTTGTTTTTGAGCCTCGATTTGTCGGCTTTTCTCGATGTGGTGTCGCGCTTCGCTCTTGTCTTATACTGGACAAGAATATTAGTCTCGTCATAGTTTCGTGATTGCACCTGGTGGCAGATCCCGATGTAGATTTCCGCTATTGGCTTTTTGATAGACAATATGTGGGCAACACACTCACCGTGTTGTCACACTCGAATTTCCAAATTTGCATTTTGCGAGTACTGCTCTGAAATAACAAGCCGCTGATCCAAGTCTGAACTTTTCGTTTCTGGTTCCTGACCCTTAGCCTGGAGAAAGGCATTTTCTGCTTTCCATTGAGCGTTCACCAAATCAACAGCTTCAAGGCTCTTCTTTAGGTCCTCCCTTGTGCCCTCAGCAATCTCAATACTTTGGATAGTAGAACGCTGCTTATTTCGTTACCAAGAGATCTCATTGCGAAAGCTATGTTCTATTGTGTCCTTAAAATCCTTCGCTTCCTGTTTAAACTCGCCCTTTAACTCTTCCTTTAGATTTATTATTTTTTTTGGCACGATCAATAACGAAAAAGAGTGCTCTAAATTATTGTATTGTGAGGAAAGACGAGAAAAACAATGTGAAGATGAAAGAGGGAGACTTCAAAGGAATATGCTGCAATTCGGCAGTAGCAACAAAAGCTCACAACCGCCTTAAAACAAAGCAGGCGTGCAAGAATTGAAGTGCTGTAGGAAAAGGGCAGCGCTTAGCCGGTGTCCACAATGCGTCGTCGCCACTGTAAACTGAGGTGGGCGGCTGATGTTGTCCTATTTGAAGCTTCCTTGATGCGCATGATGCCTTAGGATCGCAGGTGTCTATTGTGCCGCTTACGTGCAGCACCCCTGTTTGGCACTGGCGTAGGCTCGGTTGTCACTGCTTCGCGTGGGTACAGTGTAGCCGGCTTAGGTAGACACGTGCTTTGATATCAGCCAGCAGCACCGTAGACAATGATCTGCAGTATAGCGAAAGAGCAGCGCTTAGCCGATGTTGATGAAGCGTCGTCGCCACTGTCAAGTGATAAAGCCATATACATGGTGCGGGAGGTTAGCTGAAGCACAGCGCTCTAAACGTCTTGGACAAATAGTGGAGCCTACGGCTCTGGTCAAGCGTCGTAGCCTCCGCAGGTGCCGGAGATACCGATACCACCGAATTCGGTGTCGTCGAAGGAAGCGCCCATGCGCTACTGGATTAACGACTGGTCATCGCGGTAGGCATCGCCCATTTCCGGAATAGACAAGCTGAGGTGCTATGAATGAACTTCACCGAAGGAATGGCGGCATCTCAACAAGAGAATTATCACTTTTCGCGACTAATTAGTAGACACACGAGCGAGGCGCCTTCGCCTCCGGCATTACAACTGAAGCAGGTAAGAAAAGATACAAACAATTGTTCAATGCTACAATGAGTTCTCTTCATCAGCATCGAAATTACGCTAATTGCTCTCGCCAAGCACCGCGTCGTTATGAACGAACGCGCCCGAACTTTACGCTAAAGCGCCTGTCGAGCATCGCCACAACCACGCAAAGCCATACGCGAGCAAGATGATGAAAAGCTTTTTGGCTACATCATCCAGCCAAAATAACAGAGCCCTTGAGAAGCACCCGTATGCTGGTGAAGAAAAAAGACGAACCGATTTGTTTCTCGCATTGTTTACCGCCGCCTGAATTGTTTACCGCCGACCGAAGAAGGATGTCTGCCCGATTCCCCGCATTTACGACACTGAATCAGCTAAGCGCTAAGTATTTCATGTCGATGGACCTGTAGATTGGAAACTGGCATATTGAAGCCTACATTCGGCCTCTGGTCCTCATGAGAGACGTTCCAGCGAGTAACGGTTTGAAGTCGCAGCTTTGTCTGCTACGCTTAAACGATGTCGTTGCCTTATCCTCATATTTTGAAGACCATATGAGAAGGTTTCGGACAGTGCTCGACCCAATCAAGTTGTCAGCTTTACGGTTGAAAGCAAACAGGTGTCACTTCACTCACCAAAGCCTGTTGTTTGTCATATTGTCAGCAAGAAGGCAGTTCGCCCGGAATAAAAAAAAAAACATTTCCCGCAGCCCAGTCACAAGAAATCTGTGCGCTGATTCCTTGGACTGCGGTTATAGTCGCTGATTTGTCGAGTAGTTCTCTTGCATCGCAGAACAACTGATTTAATTTACAATGACAGACCCGCCTTTGAGAAGCGCCTGAGGCAGAAACGTTCAACGAACCTAAGTTCCGCCTACAGTCCCTACCTGTCCTAAGCCACTTTAATGTAAACGCCGAGACTGATGTTTGCATCGACGCGGTCTACGCCTCTAGGTTAGGCAGTGTGGGCCTACGCACCGTTCTCAGACCGAAGAATTGCGAACAGCAGAAAGTTATAGCGTTCTTCAGCGGGTCTCTCCTAGAATCCAAGGCGAATTACTCTACGATCAAGGACTGCCTCGCGATCATCTCAGCCTATATGGTCTATCTATATGGTCAAAATTTCGAAGTGTAAGCAATAACCACGCGCTAAACTGGCTCGGCAATTTGAAATTCCCCTCCGGTCCACTTGCCCGATGAAGCCTAATCTTCATGAATTTGTCATTTATGTAGAGTACATGCCTGGCTACAAACATTCCGAAGCAGACTGCTTGTTCCTAGCCCCTTCTACACTCCTCCGAAATTAGACGACGACGACGCCTTCTTTGAGTTCGGTAAGAGCAAGCAGCTTCGCATAACAGCAGCAATCAGACCCTGAGCTGAAAGACCGAGCCTATTTCCTGGAAGGCAAGACCACTTCTCCTCTTGCTGTGTTCAGGCGTCATTTGTCGTCATTTGCCTTGAGCAATGACGTCCTCGTGAGTAACGGCGCTCACAAAAGGCCCGCGCAGCTTTTTGTTGTTCCTAAATGCTCACTCGCTAAATTCTTCATACTTTGCACAACGAACAGACAGAAGAACATCTCGTGTTTGCGCACACATTGCAGCAAATCCATACGAAGTACTCCTAGCCGCGAGTACATGCTTGGAAACATTGCCCATTTGTGAAAATGTGCCGTGAGTGTCAGCGGCGCACGACGGCACCGAGCAGGCAAGCTGGGCTACACTAAACACAAATCCACACGAACCGGAATAAATGGCTTGACCTTCCTCTCTAAAGTGGTTTGATATAGAACGCGGGTCTTAGGGCAAAACTTTACCCCAAGAAAAACGCAGCACTTGCGGGTGGCCGCGTGAGTTCAGTTGGGGTAGATTTGCACTCTCCAAAAAGTGGAGCAGTTACGGCATGCAGCGGGAGGTTATATGGAGTAGATCTTCACTCCCAAATATGCGGAGCACTTACAGTTCATATAGGGAGCAGATGCTGACTGCAAAAAAAGTACGTTCATTCGCGGCTAATATGAGATATTTTTATCGCGGCCTTTACCAATGCTATTAAGTTCAATTCATTTCGCAATTACAGAGCGCTCGCCATCGTCACGTGTAACGGTTCATTTTATGTCGAGTAAGAGATACGCTACGATGACGGCTACGTTTATGTGCACGGCACCACGATCCCGCCCAACCTGCGTCCTGAAAGAGGTAAAGGCAGCGATTCGATGCGCTTGATCTTTGGCGTTCTCACCCTGTCCAAGAAGCCTAGGCGAAACTGTGCTATTTGGTAAAAATCTGTAGATGCAAAAGGATCTAGAATGTGCGGTATATCAATTTGATATATTCTAACATATTTAAGAAGTACTGCTGCAATGAACAGAGCGAAGACGTCAATAGAAAAGCGCGTCGGATCGCTGCCTTCAAATCCTTCCGAATGCTGTTCCGTGTTTAATGTGTACTGACCCCGACACCACACCCGACGGAGCCCTTTCAACAAATAGGGATGGACCTCCTCCGCCCTTTCTCAAATTCATATATAGGTAACAGGTGGATCACTATGGCCTTGCCCGCTATGCTGAAAAGAAAACGAAAACAAAAACTGCGAAATTAGTTGCCAAGTTTTTGCCGATCAAATTATCTCGTGGCAAAGCTCCCAGAAGTGCTCAGCATGGACAGAGGAACAGCATATACGGAATAGGCGCAAACCATCGTGGATTACCGTCATACAATCCACCGACGAACAATTAAAGTTCGCAGGCTAATGAAGAGCAGTACGTTCGGCAAGTTGGTTGATCGTCATGGCTTAAAAACCACGAACAGGAATCAAGGACGGAAAAGGCGCCTGACCTTGTCGTTTTTTCTCCGGCCTTGCTTACAGTTCGCGCTTTCTTAGCCATAAAAGCCACGCAGACCAATGGACACGCATAGCGTCTCAAAAAAATTATCGGCAACCTGCTTGCAATATATATATATATATATATTGTCACGTACACGATGACTAAGGACACTAAGGATAGCAGGGGGTAGCCCAGACACAACGGCAGCAGCAGCACCGACGCAAACGCGCTAGCGACACTTCGTCGTCCTTTCAACTTCGTCTTCCTTCACTCCCCAGTCATGCGCCACATGGCAACGCTAGGTGGTATTACCCACCTTCCGAAAAAATTTGACAATAATGAGGGCGGCCGGTAAGAACGGTGTGCAAATCAAGAGAGTGGTCACAGCGGGTGGCCATACGTTATCGTTGGCAGTACGGTTTCAGCCGCTCAGTGTGCACAATGTCCGAGCTTGGCTTTCGACGTTTTGGTTGTGCGGCACCGTCTGGAATAACTTCATGACTGAGGTCACTCACACGACGCAACACTTTGTACGGCCCGAAACAGCGGGAAAAGAGTTTCTCTGACAAGCCTAAACGGCGAACGGGTGTCTATACCCATCGCCGTATTCACAAACACGCCTTCACTCGAACTTCTACTCCAAGCGGCCCTCGAGGCCTGTTTTTCGTTTCAGAAAGCAATCTCCACTCAAATCGCTCCTTCCGCGGCGGAGAAAACCGGAGTTTTCTCGAGAATCTCGTGTCTGCGACGACGCTACCTTGGCCGCTCCTCGACCGCCACTCCAATTGTAAACATGGCCGACATCGCATCGCTCGCTCGCTGTGTGGAATTCGTTCTACCGGTATACCAAACGTTTCACGAAAGAAGATACGACAAGGATGCACCGAACCTTTCTCTAAAGCATCACCTGAGAGTGACAGTGACCCGGGACTTCTGGCACGCTATCGTTTTACGAATGCGGCTATGGCTAGCCTCCGTCCGTCCCTGCCGCTCACGCCGAACATGGATAACCGTGATCAGCCACCGACGTCTGTGTTGTTTGATCAACGCATCATCGCATTGCGCGTGTGGCGCCGGCACATTTCAAGTCGTCACTGGATAAATGGATAACGTTTTCGGAGCCCACCGATGGCAGAGTTGAGGCGCGATTTGGCCAAATGGTGAGCTCGCCCGCGGCCGGAGTCGAGTTGCGGCGGCGCACTCTCCTTGGCTCGCCCCGCGCGCTTCCGCAGATGGCGCCGAACCCCGGCAGGCCGGACCCCGGCCGAAACGTCGAATTAAAGTGTTGTTATTTCCACCGTGTGTCACCTACTTTAAGTTTATATATATATATATATATATATATATATATATATATATATATATATATATATATATATATATATTATGTTGTATATATATATTTCATATTTCCTAAAAGTCTTCCAGGATCAAGAAATATGTATAAGATGAGGTCGAGGCGCACAAACGAAAACAACAGTTTATTTCCGACGTTTCGGCCGGGACCCGGCCTTCGTCAAGGCCGGGTCCCGGCCGAAACATCGGAAATAAACTGTTGTTTTCGTTTGTGCGCCCCGACCTCATCTTATATATGTATATATAGATATATATTGTAGGGGTGTGTTTATTCAGTCCACGCAGATGGATTCAGCTGCTCAGGATGAATTCGCAGCGGAGCGTCAGGCGTACCGAATCACGAATATAACGACCAACTTCTTCGTTCTAGAGAGCGCCACCACGTGACGCATGTCAGTGGCAATAACGATGAAGATTACCACACTACAGTTTCCCCCCGGGTAGAGAAGGTGCCATCCTGGCGACTCATGGAGCAGAAAGGATAGACGAATCGTAGTATGGCTTGATTCGGTTGACATGAACTATTTCGTGTCCACGGCGACGCAACTCCGCAGAGGTCGTAACGGGCTCAACTACGTAGTTGGCAGGAGGTCTTTCTTGGCGGACTCGGTATGGACCGTGATACCTAGCAAGAAGCTTCTTTGAAAGGCCTGCGGTTGTGGCAGGAACCCTGAGCCACACCAGGAAGTTGGGTGCAAATGAAGGCGCCTCGCCAGTGTCACGATGGTGTTTTTGTTGCCACTGGCTTTCCTTTGTAAGCGAGCGAGCTAGCTGGCGGCATTCTTCTGCGTACTGGGCGGCGTCCGAGAGTGGCGTCGATTCAGAAACATCAGGGCGGTAGGGAAAAAGCGCGTCCATTGTGCAGGTTGGCTCGCGCCCGTAAAGAAGAAAGAAGGGAGAGAATCCAATGGTGGTCTGAATCGCAGTGTTGTACGCGTAGGTTACGAAGGGAAGGACCTAGTCCCATTGGAACAAGCGACGTTAACGTACATGGCCAGCATGTCAGAGTACGGTTGAAGCGTTCTGTCAGGCCATTCGCCCGAGGGTGGTAAGAAGTAGCGGTGCGATGATTGATGCGGCATTCTTCAAGTAGGGGTTGAAGAGCGTCGGACAAGATAATACGTCCGCAGTCACTGAGCAGTTCCTTCGGAGTCCCGTGGCGAAGAATCAAGTTGTTGAGAAGGAACAAAGCAACGTTTCTTGCGGAGGCAGAGGGTAACGGTAATGTTTCAGTGTAGCGAGTAAGATAGTCTACTGCCACGATAATCCCCCGGTTTCCAGCGGCAGTAGTAGGAAGATGGCCATAGAGATCCATGCCAATGTGGTCAAACGGACGAGCAGGACAGGGTAAAGGCTGCAACGAAACAGGGGACTTCTGAGGAGTGTTTTGGCGTTGACAAGATTCGCAAGCGCGCACGAAATGTCGTAAAAAGCGGTACATTCCACGCCAGTACATTCCACGCCAGTAAATTCGCAGACGTAGGAGAGTGTAGGTTTTCAATACGCCACCGTGAGCACACTGTGGGTCTTCATGGTCCGCAGCACAAATGTCGGCGCGGAGATGACGCGGGATGACTAGAAGCCACTTCCGTCCATCAAGCAAATAATTGCGGTGATAGAGAAGACCGTCACGAATGGAGAAGTGATGGGCTTGCCGGACGAGCGCTTTGGATAAATGACCGGGAGTAGGACTTGGGAGAAAATCCAAAAGTGCACTGATCCAAGGGTCATTCCGCTGTTCGGTAGCCATGTCGATAGTGGCAAGAGTAGACAAATCGTAAGCACAGACGTGGTCAGGCGAGGTATCACTTGGCAATGGCGAGCGGGAAAGAGCATCCGCGTCCGTATGCTTCAGAACTGACCGATAAATGACATGAATGTCATACTACTGGAGACCGAGAGCCCAGCCAGCAAGGCGACCAGATGGGTCTTTCAGAGAGGCGAGCAAGCACAAAGCGTGGTGATCGGCCACAACATAAAACGGTCGGCCACACACATAGGGACGAAATTTTCCGATGGCCCAAACAATGGCCAAACATTCCCATTCTGTGACTGAATAATTAGACTCTGCTTTCGTCAATTTTCGGCTGGCGTATGCCACAACATACTCGCTAAAACCAGGCTTACGTTGGGTAGCGACGGCACCAAGCGCAATGCCACTGGCGTCAGTGTGGATCTCCGTAGGCGCAGTCGGATCAAAGTGGCGTAGAATGGGAGGCGAAACCAAAAGGCGGCGTAATGTGTTAAAGGCTTTGTCGCCGGCTGAAGTCTAGGCGGAAAGGTCGGAGCTGCCAGCAAGGAGCTGGGTGAGAGGAGCGATGATAGAGGCGAAGTTCAAGATGAAGCGTCGAAAGTAGGAGAAGAGGCCGATAAAGCTCCGGAGCTGCTTCAGGGATGTTGGCTTCGTAAACTCTGCAACTGCGCGAAGTTTGGTGGGATCAGGAAGAATGCCGTCCATAGAGACTACGTGACCTAAAATTGAGTTTTCGAGCGGCAAAGTTGCACTTCTTCAAATTCAACTGAAGCCCAGCGTCGGCGAGACACGTGAGGACAGGCTTTAGGTGGAGAACGAGGGCAGCAGAAAATGGAGGAATATCTGTGTCATTGGCGACAAGGAGTTTGCAGGCCGGGCAGGGACATACACAAGACGGTATCACAAAGAGGTAAAAAGGAAACTTCCGCACGGGCGCAGTGAATAACGGCATGATGAGTGGAAAGGAAATCGTAGCCCAGGAGGATGTCGTGTGAGCAGTGAGATAGTACAATAAACTCGATGGTGAATACGACGTCTTCGATGAGAACACGGGCCGTGCACGCTGCTGAGGGATGAATGCGCAGTGATGAGGCGGTGCGAAGCGAAAAGTCGGAAAGCGTGGTGGTCACTTTAAGAAGACGACGGCAAGGAACTTCACTGATGACGGATACGGCAGCGCCCATGTCAACAATAGCGAGTATTGCAACGCCGTCGACAAACACTTGTATTACGTTAGTGGGAGAACTCGGAGGACTTGATGAGTTCGAACCAAGCGCAGTTCTTGCCGGTAGAACGTCGAAGTAGTGGGGACGGGGAACGGCGACGAGGGGATGATCGGCAAGTGGTATACGTTTGATTGCCGCGAGATACAAAGTCGGAACCGGGCGGAGTTCTCGGCGAGGGCTGGTCCATATCGTAGGAGTAGTTCCAGAGGTCAGGTCGAGAAGGTGGAAGGCGTTGGCGATAAAGGCGTGCGACATGGCCCGGCAGCCCGCAAGAGTAGCAGATTGGCCGGTTGTCCGCGGTACGCCAAGGGTTCGTAGGGCGTTGGCGTACCCTTGGAATAGGGACATGGAATGCAGACCCAGGCAAAGGCGAAGGAAGGTTGGAAGGAGCGGCTTGGTAGGAAAGAGATGCTGATGGCATTAGCGGCCTCGCCGCAACTTGGGCGTAAGTCAGTGGTGCCGTTGCTTGCGCCGCACGGGGCTGGGTGGCAGCACAGGGCTGGGCGGGAGCATGGAGCTCGATGGAAGAACATCAGCGATGTGATCTTGCACGGCATGCCGTATGGTAGGGGCCAAAGACGGAGCCATGACAGGAACAAGGCGGCCAGTATCCTGTAACTGAGGGACTAAGGATAGCTGGCGGGTGACCTCTTCTCGAACGAACGCTTTGATTTGTTGAAGCAAAGGGCTGTCCTCTGATGGAATAGAACCGCCCAACGCTAGGGCAGAGATGGCGTCGTCTCTAACACTGGACCGCCGGGTAGAAGCGCGCTTTTTACGAAGCTCGTCATAGCTCTGGCAAAGGTTGATCACGTCACTGACCGTGGCAGGACTTTTCACCCACAGCACCTGGCACACTTCCTCAGAGATGCCCTTTAGGATGCTTTCGATCTTATCCGCTTCGGACATTAGGGGATCGACACGCTTGCAGAGGTCAAAGATGTCTTCTGTATAAGTGGTGAAGGACTCTTCGGCCTGCTGAGTGCGTTCGCGCAAGCGTTGTTCTGCTCGGAGCTTGCGAACTGCAGGGCGGCCGAACACTTCCGCACAATTCTTAAATGCAGACCAAGATGGCAGGTCTGTCTCAAGGTTGCAAAACCAGAGGTTCGCTACGTCAGTCAGATAAAAGATTACGTTACTTAGTTTCGTAGTGTCGTCCCATCTGCTGTAACTGCTGACACGCTCGTACGCCGACAACCAATCGTCGACATTTTGATCGGCCGTGCCACTGAAGAGGCATGGGTCACGCTGCCATAGAGCTCCAGAACACAGGACCGTGGTTGGGAGGGGTGGCGATGTCGAGGCAGTATCATCCGGCATGGTGGAAGCAGATGGCAATGTGCGGCTTCTTAGTTCCAGGGTGGATGGGAACGTACCCACGCAGATGGATTCAGCTGCTCAGGATGAATTCGCAGCGGAGCATCAGGCGTACCGAATCACGAAGGCAACGACCAACTTTTTCGTTCTCGAGAGCGCCAGCACGCGACGCATGTCAGTGGCAATAACGATAAAGATTACCACACTACAATATACACATATTGTCACGGTGTTGGCGACTGGGGCTAGATTAACAGAGCCGGTACAGGTACAATCACACGGTCCAAGGCTTAGATACGTCCTGCGAGTCCGGAGCCGATTCACTTCAACGTCGTCTTTCACTCTGAGCGCCCCCTGGCATTCCTCCCTCCTTAAGCGTAACGCACACAGTTACACGTGCACACAAGCGTACAAAAGCAACCTCCCCCCCTCAACAAAAAAGTTTGTAGATGTAGTTTGTCAGTCACCGTGCAAAGTACGGCTTCAGTCGCAAGACATGAACTGTCTCTGGACGAGGTAGCCGACGGCCTGTGTGCTCTGATCCATCCGGGAGCACCTCGTAATTGACGTTACTGATGCGTCGCACGATTTTATACGGTCCGAAGTAGCGGCAAATTAGCTTGTCTCAAAGGCCGCGGCGTCGAACAGGAGTCCACACCCACACCTGGTCCCCGGTGTTGTAGGAAGCTTGTCTGTGGCGGAGGTTGTACCGGCGTGAATCCCTGTCCTGTTGCTGGGTGATGTGGACGCGTGCTAGTTGGCGCGCTTGCTCAGCATCTTGGGCAAACTGCTCGGCGTCAGAACAAAGTTCGATATCTGTTTGGTAAGGGAGCATTGCGTCCAGCATTGTCCGAACCTCCCTGCCGTAAACGAGGCGAAACGGCGTGAAACGTGTAGTCTCTTGGACTGCCGTATTGTATGCGAACGTCACATATGGTACGATCGCATCCCAAGTCTTGTGCTGGGCGTCGACGTACATCGCCAGCATATCCGCGATTGTCTTATTAAGCCTTTCCGTCAGCCCATTGGTCTGCGGATGGTAAGCAGTAGCTTTTCGATGCGCCATACCACTGAGATGAAACACTTCGGCCATCATTTTTGAAGTAAAGGCAGTCCCTCTATCAGTAATAATACAGGTAGGAGCACCGTGCCGTAGTATGATCTGGTGTACAAAGAAATGGGCAACTTCAGACGCTGTACCACTAGGTAACGCTTTGGTCTCGGCATAGCGAGTCAGATAGTCTGTTGCGATGATTATCCAACGGTTGCCACCAGAGGACCGAGGGAAAGGACCGAGAAGGTCCATGCCGACTTGATCAAATGGTGCTCGTGGTGGTTATGGGCATGAGGAGGCCCGCAGGCTTTGATTGCGGAACCTTCCGACGCTGACATTGCCGACAGCTCTTGACATAGCGCTTAACAACAGTGGCAAGGTTGGGCCAGTAGAATGTCTGTCGTATCCTAGCAAGTGTGCGAGAATAGCCCAAGTGGCCAGATGTTGGTTCATCGTGGCACGCGGAAAGGATTTCCTCTCTCAGAGCTGTGGGTACCACGAGGAGGTAGGTTCTTGACTCGGATCTAGAGTTCTGCTTATAAAGCACACCACCTCTCAGGCAGAAAGTTGAGAGGCTCCGAGAAAAGCACTTAGGTATGGTGGCTGGCTGACCTTCTAAATAATCAATCAGTGCTCGTAAATCTGGATCTGCACGCTGCTGATGTGACATATCTGAAGCATCAACAGCTCCGAGGAAACTGTCAGCGTCATCCGTGTCTGGTGGAGCGAGCTCGACAGGTGCGCGGAAGAGCGTGTCAGCATCTTCATGCTTATGTCCGGACTTATAAACAATAGTGAGATCGAACTTCTGTAGGCGAAGGCTCCATCGCGCCAGGCGGCCGCATGGGTCACGCAGGTTGGCCAGCCAACACAAAGAATGGTGGTCAGTGACAACTTTAAATGGGCGACCATAAAGATAGGGGCGAAATTTCGCAGCAGCCCAAATAATGGCGAGGCATTCCTTTTCAGTAGTTGAATAGTTCGTCTCGGCGCGGGATAAAGTATGGCTGGCATAGGCGATGACTCGTTCAACACCCTCTTGACGTTGCACGAGAACCGCCCCAAGGCCAATGTTACTGGCGTCGGTGTGTATTTCTGTCTCCCCCTGCTCATCGAAATGGGCTAGAACAGGCGGCGATTGGAGACGGAGACGCAGCTCGGCAAAAGCAGCTTCTTGTTCGTGCGTCCAATCAAAAGGGGTGTCTCCGGGGGTGAGCTGAGTCAGCGGTTCAGCGAGATCAGCGAAGTTATCGATAAAACGCCGGTAGTAACTGCACAAGCCGAAAAATCGGCGAACAGCTTTCTTGTCACGTGGAATCGGAAATTCCGCAACAGCAGCAATCTTGTCAGGGTCGGGCTTCACGCCGGCGGCGCTGACAACATGGCCGAGAAATTCAAGCTCTCGGTAGCCAAAGTGGCATTTCTGTGGCTTAAGTGTCAAGTTAGCGGATCGAAGGGCCTCGAGTACTGACCGCAGGCGCTGAAGATGTTGTGCAAATGATTCTGCGAAGACCACCACGTCATCTAGGTAGACTAGACAACACTGCCATTTAAGGCCGGCGAGGACAGTGTCCATCATCCGCTGAAATGTGGCCGGCGCGGAACACAGGCCGAAAGGTAGAACTTTAAATTCGTAAAGGCCGTCGGGTATGACGAAGGCCGTCTTCTCACGATCTCGCTCATCGACCTCAATCTGCCAGTAGCCGCTTTTTAGATCGATGGACGAAAAATACTTTGCACGCCGAAGGCGGTCGAGAGAGTCGTCAATCCGCGGCAAGGGGTAGACATCCTTCTTGGTTACGGCGTTCAGTTTGCGGTAATCGACGCAAAAACGTAACGTGCCGTCTTTCTTTTTAACTAGAACGACCGGGGAGGACCACGGGCTATTGGAAGGCTGGATAACCTCATCTTCGAGCATTTCTTTAACTTGTGACCTAATAACTTCGCGCTCAGTCGAAGAGACGCGGTAGGGGTGCTGGCGGATTGGGCGCACATTATCGAACATCACGATCTGGTGCTTGGCGATGGGAGTTTGATTCACTTTCGACGACGATGCAAAACACTCTTTGAATTCGAGTAACAATGAAAACAGCTGGTCGCGCTGGCTGACCGATAGCTCTGAGCTGACATCGAGATTGTCGAGGGATGTGGGCGGTGGCACGGTTTCTGCGGACAAGCACTCGGAGACATCAGATATGCGTTCGGCGAAAGCTACGGAAGTGTCACGAAAAAGGTGCCGATACTCGTGCGAAAAATTTGTAACAAGTACCTTGGACTGACGACGGTGAAGATGTATCAAACTGCGGGCCACGCAGACTCCTTGTGTCAACAGTAACGATACGTTAGTTTCGGCTATTGCGTCACCATCGTTAAGGGCATTGCATTTGACATTAACGAAGGTGCTGGTTCGGGGTGGCAGAGTGACACTGTCCTCTTAGACTCGAAGCACATTGAGTGGTCGCTTTGCACCGCTGAGGGCCACTGCTTTTTCAGTAGAAAACGAGACCTTAGAATTCCGGAGGTCAATAATTGCGCCATATTCACGAAGGAAATCTACGCCCAGAATCAGGTCACGCGAACAGCTTTTCAGAACAAGGCAGCTTACCACAAATGTTGATTCTTGAATTTGAACTCTGGCCGTGCACATGCCCAGAGGAGTAATCAGATGACCACCCGCGGTGCGAACGTTTGTGCCAGCCCACGGAGTCAAAACCTTCTTGAGAACTGCGGCAAACTGGCGGCTCAAAATAGAATAATCAGCGCCAGTATCCAACAGAGCCCGAACATGGCGACCATCCAGTACTACGGGTATGTCCAACGAAATCTGCTCGCGAATGTCAGGCTTCTGAGTCTTTGAGTGCTCTGCGTTGGTGTACGCGGTCTGCTTCACCTGCAATTCGTCGTCGTTGCAGGTGCGTTGTTGCAGCGTCCGTTCCACCGGCAGTTCGTCGTCGTTACGGGTGCCTTGTTGCGTCATGTGTCCCACCGGCAATTCGTCGTCGTTGCGGGTGCGTGGTTGCGTCGTTTGTTCCACCGGCAATTCGTCGTCGTTGCGGGTGCGTGGTTGCGTCGTTTGTTCCACCGGCAATTCGTCGTCGTTGCGGGTGCGTCGTTCCGTCGTCGGTTCCACCGGCAATTCGTCGTGGTTGCAGGTGCGTCGTGGTGGCGTCGAGGTGGCGGTATGATCGGTAACCGCGGACTTTTCCAATGTCGATGCGTAGTCTTTGCGTGTCCGCATCAATGGGGGGTCTCCCGCGCCGCGATGTCCAGCGAGCCTACCCCCGAAGGTCGCTGGTTTCAGTTTTCCCTCTGGGGACTGGGCGAGCGGCCCTGCGCTGCCCATGAGGAACTCGTAGCAGATGGCGGCGGGCGAGACCTGGGTGACGGTGATCTAGATGGTCGCAGACGAGACGGAACGATCCGGCGCTGATCATTGACGAAATCTTCAACGGCTCGAGGCCGTTCGCCGTAGCGAGGCCGCGGAGAATCAGCGGAAAACCCTTCGAGACCTAGTCGACGGTAGAGGCAGCGCCGATAGACATGACCCGGTTCGCCGCAGTGAAAGCATAGCGGCCGTCGGTCGGGGGTACGCCACTCGTCTGCTTTCCGTGTAGGCGGTCGAGAATCTGTGACGTACTGGATCACGGGGGCTGCTGTTTTCGGCCCAGCTACGTTCGGAGGAATCAGGGACGGCGACGAGGGCGGAGAGTATTGCAGCACCTGGGAGTATGTAGGGCGGTGACACTCTAGTGGTGTAGGAGGAGGAGTAGGGCCAGGTTCACCGATTGGAAATGGAGGCCGGAGCGCTTGCTGCACCTCGTCGCGGACAACGCTGGCGATGGAGGAAGGAGCTGGTTGAGGTGTGCCATACATCAGTCGGAGTTCGTCGCGCACAACGGAGCGTATGAGCTTCCGTAGCGCCGATGTGTCCATGCTATGCGATGGGAACTCAGCAGAGACGGAGGCGGCGTGGATGGTGGGATCCCGTGCCGAAGCTCGCTGCTGAAGCACTTTCTCTATAGTGGATGTTTCAGCAAAGAATTCTGCAACAGTTTTCGGCGGACTGCGCACCAGGCCAGCGAAAAGCTGCTCTTTGACGCCACGCATGAGGTAGCGCAGCTTTTTGTCCTCGGACATCGTAGGATCCGCACGCTTAAACAGGCGCGTCATGTCTTCGATATACGCCGCTACAGTTTCGTTAGGCATTTGGATCCGAGTGTGTAGAGCGCGTTCGGCACGTTCTCGGCGATCTGAGCTTCCGTAAGTTGCCGCAAGATGACGTTTGAACTAACTCCAAGACGACAGCTGCTCTTCATGGTTCTCGAACCACGTCCGAGCGCCATCCTCGAGGCTGAAACATACATTTCGAAGCCGTGCGGCGTCATCCCAGAGGTTGAATGCAGCTACCCTTTCGTAGTGCTGCAACCAGTCGTCGACGTCTTCATAGGTGTCCCCGTGAAAGGTCTTTGGGACGCGGGGGTTTTGCAACGTCACGTAGGTGGGGGTCGCGCCAGGCATTGCGACGACATCGTGGCTACTGGTAGTCATGGCCGAGGGGGAAAATTCAGGTGGTAGGCCTCGTTGCCTGCGGCTAGTGCGGTGAACGGGCGTTTCCTCGAATATATGACCAGCACTCCTGCTTAGCGTAGGGGTACGGGACATCAGACCTGACCTCCACCAGATTTGTCACGGTGTTGGCGACTGGGGCTAGATTAACAGAGCCGGTACAGGTAGAATCACACGGTCCAAGGCTTAGATACGTCCTGCGAGTCCGGAGCCGATTCACTTCAACGTCGTCTTTCACTCTGAGCGCCCCCTGGCAATATATATATAGATATATATATATATATATAGGGAGGGTGTTGAAGCTCGAATGGGTCCGGTAGGTCATAAACTTGAAGAAGGTGACACACGGTGAAAAAACAACACTTTAATCCGACGTTTCGGCCGGGGTCCGGCCTTTGTCAAGGAATCTAGAAAGAAGCTGTCGGCTCCCATTTCTTATATACATGCACAATCGAAGAACACGTGACCAGCCACTGTCAACAAATAAACACCAAAATATCAAAAACAAGATTTCACACGCGGCGGTGCAAGGTATATAGACCGAATGACACGTGTTGCGCTAAGGTCATGCATCTTAATATGTTGCACAAAGAAAAGAAGATATATCACTAAAGAGATTGTTGTCACTATCAGGGCACAAAACAAAATATCGCGAGGTTATAATGGGTGGAGTACATGTCACATTTAATCCTGCAATATTCAGGAGGGGAAGGGGGGGATTGATCAACTGAAATATCATTCTCATTGGTAGGCGACAGTAGCAGATAACACGTCAGTAGAATTTAACAGTGAAATATAACTATGATTTAGCGCGGTACACACACAAAAAAAAAGTAAACAGTCACTGAAACCGCGGCATGGTGACAAAACTCGGTTTTCTGCTCAATGCTATGGGGACAAAAAGAAGCAGTTAAAGTTAACTGTTCGTAACAGTGTTGATAACAAAAGGAATCGTGGGCAAGGTTATTGGATAAGTTGTAATGATCAGTGCATGTTACGGCGGGAAGCAATATGATTGTGAGAAACTGGCAAACATGAAAACGATCAGCGCACGTAAAGCATGACATACTGTTAGGGGCTTTGGGCTGTGACCGTAAAAGCGCCAGTGAAGAGGCAAACAGTGCAAAATGGAGCCAATGTCGATTAAACATAATATCTTTTAAGAAGCTGCCAATAGTGCTACCATTTAGTTAAAATGCTAAGACGAGAGACAAGTTAGCTTGCCAATGTTTTCATTCAGACCACAAGAAACCGTGTTAAACTTATGTATTAAAAATGATTCGCGAACTTCGCGTTCATGGTGGGTTCTGAAACCTGATTCCAGTAAAGTTACTTACATTTTTCCAAAGAGGTGCTTGGTAATGTTTACATGCTTAGAGATAGGAAGGTTAGGCAGTGTATTACAATGAGCTTTATGATTATTAAATCGGTATCTGAAGGGTGTTTCGGTTTCGCCAATGTACTGAATTTTGCAGATAGAACATTCAAGCATGTAAATGACGTTGTCCGTATCACACGAGAAGTTGCCTCGAATGTTTTCATTAAAGTTCGATGCAGTGCTGAAAGCTTTCACTGATGTAGTCATTTGTGCACAAACTTTGCAGCGTGACTTGTTGCAAGGATGGCAGCCGATTGGTGCAGTGGGGCTAGTTTTAGACGAAGTTAAAATATCACTGAGGTTCTTGTTACGGCGATAGACAACACGGGGGGCTTGGTGATAAATTTGTTTTAGACGATCCCTTTGCATGAGAATACTATGGTGTTTCTTTAATATGAGATTGATTCGTGGTTGGCCGGATGGTCAATCACGAATCCGGCCAATCACGAATCAATCTCGTGCTAACGCATTCAGCTTCGGTCACCAACGTTGCAGGCATATTAAGGCATATTATATTGCCGGTTGTGTGCTCGTGCCACAGACCTCTCGGGGGCTGCTGCGCGGAACGACAGCGGTTGGAAACAACGGCAAGGTGAGCAACGTTTTTTGCTTAACTACGGTGCATTTCAAGCAGTTTACGCTGACCATGCCGGCCGGTGTTAATAAGTTTCGCAGCTCGTGAACAGGCGCGCCGGCTGTTCAGGCGCAGTTCGTTACGCCGTAACTCTGGCGGTTCCCAACCACGGCGAGGTGTAATATGTTGTGTTCCCGGGAAGCAGCTTCATTTCGAACAGTTTAGCTCGTCACGCTTGACAAAGTTGCATGTGAAGGCACCAAGGCGCGCCGTTGCGCCAAAATGGCGTGTTCGCCGGCCGGTGCGGCCATGCTGACGCAGTTTGCCGAACGGCTAGTTTTGCTAAGCGTCGCGTTTAGCAGAGCAACGGTAAAGTGAGAAACGTTTCATTCTTGAATTTCTTGTCAAACTACGCAGTATTTCAGACAGTTTAGCTGAGTACGGCTGTCTGCGCTGCAAAACTGATCTGCATTTCGAACAGTTTATCTCAGCACGCTGGACAAAGTGGCATGTGAAGGCACCAAGGCACGCCGTTGCGCCAACATGGCGTATTAGCCGGCCTATGCGGCCAGTCCTGACGCGGTTCGCCGAACGGCTAGTTTTCCTAAGTGTCGCGTTTAACAGGGCGACGGTAAGGTGAGAAATGTTGCATTCTTGACTTTCTTGTCAGACTGCGCAGTATTTCAGGCAGTTTAGCTCAGTACGGCGGCGCCTGCGCTTCGCAAAGTCGTGCGTCAAGGGCAAGAGAACAGGCTTGACAACGCGTGCTGACCGCCGCGGTGACGTGACATGGCGTAAGTCGGTTTTGCGAACGGCTAGTTTTGCGTGGTGTCGCATTTAACAGGGCACCGCAAGGTCAGAAATGTTTATATCTTGTCAAACTGCGAGGCATTTCGGGCAGTTTAGCTCAGCACGGTGGTCTGCGCTTCACAAAGTCGCACACCAATCAGCACGGTTTTCACAAAAGGCCTTTCTTGTGACACGCAACTTGCATTGTTTTTAAACGACATTAGTTCCAACTTAGACCTTAATATTCCTACTGATGCACTATTCTTAAATTTCGAAAGAGCATTTGATAAGGTTCCCCACAAGCGACTATTACTAAAACTGTCAAGAATTAACTTAAATGCATCTGTATTTAATTGGATCGAAGATTTCCTTACTAACCGCTCCCAGTTTGTTCTCGCTAGCGATTGCGCTTCCAGCCTCACCCCTGTTCTCTCCGGTGTACCCCAAGGTACCGTACTTGGTCCTCTTCTTTTCCTTATTTATATTAATGACCTACCCAAATCCATCTCTTCTAATATCCGCCTTTTTGCCGATGACTGTGTCATTTACCGTCCCATACATAACCCTACTGATAATTTGGCTCTTCAGGCCGATCTGGCAAAAGTCGAGGAATGGTGTCGAAATTGGTTAATGACCCTAAATGTTAACAAAACGGCCCTAATTACCTTCCACAGACGCCAACACTATTCTTCGTACAACTACTTACTAAACGGAACTACTATCTCCTCTGTATCTTTTTGAAATATTTAGGTGTCACAATTTCCAGTGACCTTACATGGCATTCTCACGTTACATCCGTTACTAACGATGCTAACCGCACACTTGGCTTTCTTCGATGTAACCTAGCTCAGACACCTTCTTCTGTTAAACATCTAGCTTACGTAACCCTTGTAAGGCCCAAATTGGAGTACGCATGCGCATTGTGGGACCCGCATCTTCAAAACTTGATATCTACCATTGAATTAACACAAAACCGTGCAGCTAGATTTATCTTCTCTGACTATTCTCGTAATACTAGCGCCACTAATCTAAAAGCTAATGCCGGTCTCCCAAACTTGCAAGCACGCCGTAAAATATCTAGACTCTGTTTATTTCATAAATTTTATCATGCCTTATCATCTAGCACAGCAGTCATCATGCCGATTCATCGAACATCCAGTTGCATCAGCCCCACCTTGGCCGTTTATCCGCCACATGCCCGAACGACAACGCACCTCAACTCATTTTTTGTAAGGACAGCCATCGACTGGAACGATCTTCCCGCTGACATCGTCGCTCACTCTAACCCAAGCCATTTCAGAACCGCCATTGAAAACTTTTTTTTGTTAATCTCGGCAATACTGTCAAGCCTACCCCTCATGTAAAACCCCGTACTCCTGGGGTCTTTGAGGTATTGGAAATAAATACTGTTTCAGCAATACTGTTTTGCAAAGGCTGTGGCGCAGCTGCGTTGATGGCCAGTTTAGAGAACTGGGAATCTAATTTTCATGTTGTTATGCATGCTAAAATAAATAGAAACCCTAGCATACCATGTAAAACCAAAATAATGCTCCAAAAGGGCAGGGAAGGGCGCAGCGCATGCTAGCATTCAAATCACGCGCCTTTCAGCAAGACCGGAAGTAGTTGCCGCCGGCCGCATGGTGCACTACAGTCAAATGGGCCGCTGGACCCTATGGGAGTGTCCGCTCTTTACCAATCTCTTTCTCTATAGCGACGCTCCGGCGGGTGGCTGCAGCCAATGCGAGCGCGAACAGCGGCGACGTCACGGTGACGTACGGGGCTGGGCGGTGGAGCGACTCTCGGCTCCACCGTCGATGTGCTGCCGAGCAGACGACGCATACGCGCCAGCCGCTGAAAAACCCTTCAGTATTGTTTCTTCGTGTACATAAAAAGTTGTTAAATACAGGTCTGTCAACTACTAGTAAATTGTGAGGATCGCCGGCCAATACTGAACTGCTGCTACGAGTGATAACTGCGACACAAGCGAGTTTATTCGCATAACCACTGCTGCTGCGCGGTCGATCGCCAAACGTCTGCTCGCATCGCTGCCAAATGCGCCGCTCAAATCGAGCTTATGTTTATTCTATTATAAGATGGCTTTCTCAGTACGCTGGTGATGCAATTCGAACCTTTATTACAGCGTTGGCCCGTTCCGAAGCGCGGTCGCTGCCTCTTCGGTACGACACCGGCTAGGCCTAGCGAAGACTAGGGCAAGCGCGAATCGGTGGAGTTCGTCGCCCAGCGTGTCCGCGGGTGGCATCGTTGCCGAAAGCTTCGTGCGTGTGCAGGCATGCTGTTGCACGAGTACAGTAGACAATCCTTCTGATAACATCGCTGTTTTGTTATTTCTTGTACGAGCGTGAATTCATGTGAATTGTTTATCAAGCCAAGCAGTCTTCGGTCTCCGCTGCGCGGTGACACCGGCTGTGGGCGGGGCTTGAGGGAGCTCGCCCGCAGGACGCACGGTGCTCCATATGTCCCGGCTGGCATTGCGGCGGCAGTTCGCATGCGACGTTCGCTGCGGCATGCCGGTCAAGCTTTCGCACATGTGTCTCCTGCTTTAACATTCCGATTCACTCTCTCGGTTATGTTGCTCTGAGCATGGTAGGGACTCGTTTTCCTCTGGCGGATTTGAAGCGTCCGACAGGAATCAACAAAGACTGCTTGTGAAAAACAAAGCATTGTCTGTAATCAGGTCGGAAGGGAAACCGAAACGAGTGAATGTCTCCAACAGTTTCTCCCAAATCCGTTCTGACACAAGCTTCCTAAGGGGGAAAACCTCAACCCACTTGGAATAGTGGTCCGTTATTACCAGGATATATTGGTGTCCGCGCGCGGAGAGAGGGAGGGGTCCCATGATATCGCACGCGACCACTTGCCACGGATAGTTGCTAACTACCGGCTTCATCATGCCAGCGAGTTTCCCCGCCCGAGGCTTGGCTACCTGGCAAACAGGACATGTACGGGCGTAACCCAGCACATTTTTTCTCATACCTGGCCAGGTCGCGACACGGCATAACTTGTAATAAGTCTTACTGCCGCTGCCATGGCCTGCCAGCGCTGAGTCATGAAGTACTGGAGGAATCGTTTCCGCAACTTTCTCGGGACCACGACTCGGAAGGGGGATGCAATCGCCTCTTCTTCGTCATGCTGAGGGATGTAGCGGAGCAGTAAGCCATCATCGACGAGCAGATACGCGTCGTACTTGCCCTCAGCGTTCCCGGTGCAAGCTGCACTACTCGCAAGCTCTGTCAGCACCCACTGGCATAAACCGTCTGCTTTCTGGGCCTCAATTAGCTCTTCCCTACTGACCGCTACCCCCCAAGACAGATTTCTCTCTGCCTCGGTTCTTGGCAGGCGAGTAGTCGCCGCCACCAGCTGCTGCGCCTTCTCTCTCTCGCAGCACAGCACGACAACTCTGCTCGCCTCCTTTCTCTCTTTAACTACGCAGGGCGCGACACTCGCATCCGCCCTCTCCTCCTGTCCAGTAGCGGCGACGCCGCTTTCAGCAATGCTGGTCTGCGCCTCTTCTACGCTTCTGCCAGCCTTCAACGGTGCGCGCGATAACGCATCGGCCACCTTATTTATGCATCCGCGGCGGTACTCAATGGCGTACGCGTAACGTTGCAACGTCAGCGCCCATCTCGCGAATCTGCCTGCGGGGTTTTTAAGCCTCTGTAACCACGAACGTGCCTGGTGATCTGTGTGCACGGGGAAAACCGCTCCGTCTAGGTACATGTCGAACTTTGACAATGCGAACATTATCGCCAGGCATTCCTTTTGGGTCACGGAGTAATTCCGCTCCGCCGATGTGAGCGCGCTGCTAGCGAACGCGACAGGGCGCAGCTTGCCCTCGTGTTCGTTCCTGCAACAAAACAGCTCCTACACCGGCATCACTAGCATCTGTCTGCAAGACAAACTGCTTGTTCTGGTCGGGGAGGCACAAACTAGCGGTATTCGCTATCGCGCGAGCCAAGGCAACAAAAGCGTCGTTCTGTTCCTTGCCCCAGACCCACTTCGAGCCTTTCCGCAACAGCTGGTTCAACGGCCTAGCGAGCTCTGAACAACTAGGGATGAATTGTCTGTAGAAGGCAACCATCCCCCAAAACCTCTGCAAGCTTTTCACGTCCGTCGGGCAGGGGTAGTTCAGAATTGCCTGCAGTTTGTCATCGTTCGGTCTCAAAGTGCCATCATCAACCACAAATCACAAGAGGTTCACTCTCTTTGATGCCAACTGCACTTATTTTGGGTTGATCGTTATACCCGCATGTCTCATTCTTTCAAGAACGGAATTCAGGTGAATGAGATGCTCTTCGAACAACTGTGAGAATATCACGGCGCCGTCGAGGTACGCCATCGCGTAGTTGTACCTTGCATCGCCCAGCACGATGCATCAATCGCATAAACGTGCTCAATGCATTAGACAAACCAAACGGGAGTCGAGTAAATTCGAAGAGCCCGCAGTGACAGGTGAATGCGGTTTTCTGAATGTCACCTCCCGCCACCTCAATCTGCAGGTACCCTCTGCTTGCATCCAGAACTGTGAAGAACCTTGCGTTCCCTAACGCGTACATCACAGCCTCGATCGACTGGAAGGGGTACGCAACCGTAGGCGTCAGTGAGTTGAGCTTTCGATAATCAACACACAGCCTGAACGACCCATCTTTCTTTGGCGCTAGAACCACTGGGGACGCCCAGGAACTTTGTGAGGGTCTCACCGCGCCGGTATCTATCATCTCGTCAAGGGCGCTGTCGAGAAGCTGTCTCTTATGCGCGCTTAACGGCCGCGGGCTACATCTGAAAGGGCGCGCATCACCCGTTTCGATCTCGTGCTGAAGCAAGTCGGTTCTGCCTGGTTTCTCTGTGAAACAATCCGAAAGCGGGAGTAAAGTTTCCACGCGCCTTCGGCGCTGACTACCGGTTCCTGAGAAGGACGCGATAATTGCTTCTAATGGTCTACCATTCAGTGTAGCGGGGGAGCCGTCTGCCACACAAGCGTGGACGCTCGCTCGCTGGGCGACGCATTCCTGTTTGGGTGCGCTAACATGGGAATGAGGGGGGTGAAAGGGCTGTAGCAATAGCCGTTCTCCCCCATGTCGAACACAATGCCTTCGCTCGAAAGAAAATCTCTTCCCAGAATAACTGATATGGCTAAGCCGGGCAGATAGACGAAGCGATGTCTCCGCTTCCTGCCGTAAAAACGCAGGACCAGGCGTACCGCTCCCTCCGCTTTTGCCGTCCCTGCAGCTAAGCTCAAAGGGGTTTCGGCTGGCCTGACACGGATGTTACATCTACGGCAGGCCTCGAACACATCATCACCGACCAGTGACACAGTTGAGCCCGTGTCAACGAGTGCCGAGTAGCTTTGACCAGCTAACCGCACTAGCATAAAAGTGCTCGAGCGCGACAACATTCCTTGCGCTCTACAGGCGATGGGGACAAAAACCTCTGCGCCCCCGGGGCGGTCTCCCGGTGACGCGGCGTGGGAGTACATTTCCAATTTTCCGCCGTGGCTACCATGAAATTCTCCCGCAGACGGCGACAGGCTGGTGTTACCAATTATTGCCGCCGGCGGTCCGCGTTTCCCTGCATACGCCTTGCTTGACACTCTCGTGCTACGTGGCCCGGATGGTTGCAATTCCAGCAAAGCCGATCGTTCACGTGCCGCGCAGTCGGGGGATGCCGCGTTCCACGAAGCGGTTGGGGACGTCTTTCCCCTCTCTCCGCGCCTATGCGGACGTCGCTGGCGAGCCCAGCTCGACGCCGCTGCTCGAACGCGTACGGGTCAAGAGCGCGAGGAATAGCGAAGCCTTCCACTGGCCTTTCCTGCCCAACCGTTATTACGTCTGCGCCTCTGGCGCGCAGCGCGGAGTCTTGGCCTTCGGCCCAGGCGCATCGCGGCTATAGCGATTCGGCTGGCCTGTGGGGTGGCTGGTAGCGCAATTCAGCGAGCAAATCCGCCTGTACTACCTTCGCTTCCTGTGCTAGGGCCTCGAGGTTTGCAAAACCACGTCCCCGCAAATACGGCTTGAAACGCGGATGGCATTGCCTGATCACGCGGGCGACCTGTTCAAGATCGGTTGCCGTGGGATCTGCCATTTGTAGAGATCCTGCATTGCGCGTACATAATCGAGAAGGCTCTCCTCTGGATGCTGTGTGCGCAACGCTAGCTCCTCAAGCATCCGGCACTCGTATTCGGGCGGCAAGAACTCGGCGCGGAAGCGACCTGAGAAATCGTCCACATGGGTGCTAATTCAGCCCCAGTTGGGTGCTAGTTGTGGGCGATTCCTCTGCCCGAGGGATGCGCATGACCAATACACAGCGGGCCATGTAACAGACATAATTAATCTCACGTCCAGAAGGGGGTCGTCCAAAGCGGTGCTGGATCGTCGTCCGGGAGGGCAGGCAGCGAACAGCCAGCGCGTCCAGGAGCAAAGAGCCAGGGCGAAGCGCAGGAGCGAAGAGAGGAGCGAGACGGCGGCGCATGCCTTCCTTTATAGCCCCCTCGCGCGGGACCGGTTATCCCCGAACGAGCGGGGAGAGGGAAACAGGCAGCGCACAGGGAGCATTGGGAAGTGGCGCTGCCTTCGAATGCGCGGCGAGCCACGGGCCTTACAGATATGTGGCGCAGGGCCCCACAAGCTCCAGCAATGACGAAGAGGCGCCGGCCCCGCCGGCATTGTCCATGTCGGAGGACAACGCTCGCAGTCTCAAAGTATCAAGTACTGTTAGGTACCGGCTGTGCTACCTACATTTTTGAAAGGCAGCGTTATGACCAGCTACCGTTAGTTCACCAAGTCAGCTTAAGTTTCCAACATATTGTGTCGGCTTGAGTTGTGTGGAGCGCGGAAAGCACCGCAGAGAGAAAGATGGAGGGAGAGAGAAAGAGTCTTCCACACAAACACAAACACACACACACACACACACACACACACACACACACACACACACACACACACACACACACACACACACACACGAAGTGGAAGGCATACGGTGGGCCTTACACCTAGTTGGTTAAATATTTATGCGCTAGCGTGCGAAAAGCTCTGAGGAAACGGAAAAGATGTCCGAGAAAGAGAAGGAAGCAGAAGAGCGGAATAGCAAGAAGGTTAATTAGGCAATGCCCAGGCCACCATACGTGTGCAAATAGGAATAAATGGAGAATAAGGAAAGAAATCGAAAGATGACTGAGGAAATCATGGTATGAAGCTCGGACGGCGCCGCGCTCGTATTCCTTATTGTCGAAACGATAAAATGCAAATCAATAAAGGGAGATTATTTTCCGGCTGTATTAAAAAAGCAATCAATACAAAATGTCACTCAACTACATATGATTAGAGTGTACCGTAATAACGTGCTCTGGAGTACTTCTTTTTCTAAAAAATAAGCAAAAGGTGAACCCACATGCATAGTAAAACAAAACTTTGCATAAGAAACACATCACTCGTGGCAAGAAAACATGGGCCATTTACACGGCATATACATTCCTTTAATTAAGCTATGAGTATTTTTGCTTATTTTTCCATCCTGAAAAGGCTGTTCCATTCATTAAATTGCAGTAAGTGCACAGTGCTAGGAAAAAAAGGCCCTGTTTAGGGCCTATGATTAAGGCAGTCTTTGGTGATCCCTCGCTGCCTGTCGCGCGAAGTTCCTGCACAGCCATCCCACCATATGACCCCTTAGGTTGTACTCACGAACCGACCAGACGTATCGCGGTGCTCTTTGAAATTCATGATGGTTTGGTGGGCGCTGTTTAACACAGAGGCAAAGAGAAGAAAACACGGGACTCGTGCCTTTATTTCTCTTGTTTTCTTTGCCTCTGTTCTGAAATGCCTCCTCTCGCGCAGGTCAACCGCTTGAGCTAGCGAGCGGCATTGCTGCGCTTGGCAATGACGGTGCAGATCGATGGTCTCACTTGTGGGGCCCCACATCCCCTTTCAGTGTTTCAAACCGCGAGCGCGTTTTCCTGTTTCTGTTGGTGTCCGCCCGGGCAGCGCGAGTACGCATGAGCGAGCTGCCTGGAGCGGGGGCAGCATTTTATCGGCGTGAGACCGAGGGTAGATAAGCGCGTCGGAAGCATGGCTCGGAGCTTTTTTCGGCGGGCGGCCAGGCAGCGTCCCAGGCTGGCGAGATGTACAGTCAAGGACAAAAGTTTACGGGACGCGAGTTCAGGGGAAAATATTTATTTCTGCTCGGTCGCGTAAATATGGAGAATGAAATTACTTGGTCACGAGGGGACATGCGCGCCCCATTCAGAGAAAAAAAATGCACATGCAAACTAGCGAGGCAACGAAGAAATAAATGTTTTTCCACAAATACGCGTCCCGAAAACTTTTGTCCCTGACTGTACATGGACGACGGAGCGGGGTCCTGCAAGACGAAGACGGAAACGATGCCTACAAGAATGCATTAGGAGTATTAGCGTGAGTGCTGCCACGCGAGAAGCAATGCTTTTGTACCGTCATCAACGCCTTGGCCCTATTACTCGCCCTAACCGCGCCGCAGTGTGTTTTGTGTTGTGCAGTGAAGCCCTGACCCGTGTTCCGTTTTATTCCGCACAGTCCATTGTCGCGCACTTCGTCGGCATGTTTTCAGCGCAGTTTTGACCACTGCTGTTTGTTTTTTATTTATTACTTTTCTGTCGATCCGGAATAAACCAGTGTTTTTAAAGACTTGGTTTTTCACTCGGGCGAGACCATCGCTCGCGGACCCGTATTCTAGAAGGGGGAGCCCCACGCCCCCATTTCCCTTTCCCATTGCCATTTCTCGCCCAACGTAATTTCTGTCTGTCGTAGTCGTTGTGGTCGTCGTGTCTGTGTTTGGACAATTTGGTCACAGAATAAAACTCCGGTGAAATTTAACAAACCGATTTAATGGCTACATGGAAGAAACTTTACAGAAATTCAAACTGACGACCGTTTCGTTCGGTGTCTTGCAAGCTACTGTCCCAGGACCGTTGGCCGTGTTTCCCTCTCCAGGCATTCACTTGTTTCTCTTTTTCTCTAGAGGGGCCCCCCGCTTGCATGGGCCCTTGGAGCCTGGCAGACGCGGCGCTCGTTCGGCGGTGTCGATAATAGAGGAATCCTCCTCGCGTCCCAGGTGCTGGCCCGCAGCCGCCTCGTAGGCTAGAAATTCAGGGCAGGCGGGCGTCCGCGTCTGGTTAGGCCGCCAGCGCCTACACATGCCCATGCCTGAAACCTTCTATCCGTGGCATGGACGCGGTTCAGCCCATCGCTGTGCCCTGTGGACTTCCAGGAGCCTCTTCTGCCGACACGTGGGGCAGGCCCGCCGAGTTTGGTGAGAATTATGGCCCCGGTTGTGTCTTCGACGGCGCCAGTGGATCGGATGCTTTGAGGGGCGACGAGCCGCTGGTCGACTGGCCGGCAGTGGCAAGGAGCAGTCGTGCAATTTCCGAAAAGGCACTGTGGTGCGTACACACACACACGCACACACACGCACACGCACACGCACACACACACAAGCGCGCACAACCACACACACCCGCGAGTTGCCGCTGGCCGGCGATCAGGCGGAAGAAACCGCCGTCTCCTGACATGCCCTTCGGTTTTGGCCTTTCTCCGTTTTTGTCCCCGACACATTCATATCGAAATGACGAAGTCGTTTGTCGGTACAGCCTCTCGTTGTTCGATGACCACTTGTGCAACTCGATCGAGGCGGTGTGAAAGATCGCGTTGGCTTCGTTGTAGAGCTCCACAGCTTTCTCTTCGTCATCTGCACCAGTTAGAAGGTCGTATATATTAAGGCTTTGCTGCAGTGGGCTCGCAGTTTGAGGAAACTCTTCCTCGCAAGCTTTCAGGTGGTGCTTAACGTTAGCGGAGAGCAGAAACGAGCTTTCGGTGGTCCCAAGCGGTATTCGCTTCATGCGCCACGTTGCAATGGGAGGCAAAGAAGTACCGGTCTGAAGGGTCTCTTGAAACCAAAAAATCGCGTAGCGTCTCTGTCTCGCTCTCGCATTCCAATTTGCAGAAAGGCATTGACACTGTCCGTGACAAACTCAACTCGGTATTTGCGGAAATCAAGCAAAAGCCCCACGAAGTCTGCCGTTAAGTTCGGTCCGGTTTCCAGGTTTTCATCAAGACGTTTTGGGTTGTTGGCGTGCCCAGGTAGCACAAAGTGGGCTATGAAGGGTGGGCCCCGGTGGGCCCGATGTAGGCAATGCAGGACAGCCCCGGTGGCGTATTGCCAAACCATATCCCGTAGGCGCACTGGAGCAGATGACGCTCTGAGAGAGTTAAACGGCGATTGTTGCTGAAAGGTCTCTCGGAACGCAACCTAAAGATAGCATAACTCACTGTAAACGGCGATTGTTGCCAAAAGATATGTCTGTGAACGCAACCTACAGGTAACATACACTCACTGACGCAGGAAATTATAATGGGGAATGTAATTGCTTAGTGTAACTCTTGTGATGCCGATTGTTGCTGAAAGACTCTAACGCAACCTAAAGGTAACATACACTCACTGAAGGCAGCAAAAAAATATTCAGAAAAAAAATTACAACACAGGAGTCGAACAAACGTTTCGGTGGCATCAGTGCAAAGATGGGTGATGTTGATCCATTGCGCCACAAAAACTTTTTTATTCTTTATTGCATGAATTGGTACAAATGCATCAATAAAAGATCGTGAATGCGATGCCCCTTGGCTGACAACCGTGTCAAATAAAAATGACGGGAACGGAGGCCTTTAAAGGGTTCTTATTCATTTTAGACAATATATACACTATTTGTCGCCAGGTGGCGCTGCTCAGAGCTTTCGAAGTACGGGAAGCTCAGAGTAAAATATTATATGAGGAACGCCTGAGGAAATTGGACAGTAACAGATGGGCAGCTAAGGTATTTAAATACCTGTACCTAAAAAGCGTTGACTCACAATGGAGGAAAAGAACTAGAAAACTAACTAGTAAGTATGTTAGTAACAAGGACGGAGAAATAAAGAGCATTAAGCAACAGGTGAAAAACACAGAAGGTAAAAATTGGATAAATATTGATGGAAAAAAAACAGAGTGTGGAATTATACCGAAAGTGGAAAATGCAGATCAGGAAGGAAGATTTCTTTGATAACTCAAGGGGTAGTGCCCTACTTTTTGAAGCTAGATCAGGGTGCCTTAGAACACGCAGCTACAAAAAGAAGTTTAACAATGGAGATGACGCATGTGGTGTATGTGGAAACTCCAGTGAAACAATTGACCATATTATACTCGAATGCAATGGTATCCATCCGGAAGTTGATGCAGGCGCAATCACTGTTCCTGAAGCTCTGGGGTTTAGAGATAACAGTGGCCGGGTGAATAAACCGGCGGTGGAAACTAGCAAAAAACTGCTGGAAAATTGGTGGCTTAAAAGCAGAGAAGTGACATAATGTTAGTAATGTAGGAGCAAAATTTAATAAATAGAATGATGGTTTAGTTAATAATTCTAAATCAATAATTAAGATATATGGAGAAAAATGAGCATGATAGCTACTGCTACCACCCCGTTTCAAAGGGGACGCTCCTATATTAAATCCATCCATCCATCCAGCGTCGTCTGCTCGAGTGCTCCTACGGGATATGGTTTGCTAATACTGCGCCCCGGTGGGCTCAATTTGGGTGCTGCAAAAGGGGCCGAGGTAGGCCCGAAGGGGGCTGTCGACAAAGCCCCAATGGGCCCCAGTAAGGGCCGATGCAGGCAGCCCTTGCGGGGCTGCCCACATTTTTCCGGCATTGTTAAAAGGACACATCACGCCAACTCCCCGCGATGGTCCTACTTTGCACCGATTTGGACAGCCGCTTTGGAGGAACATTTTTTTTATTTCAGTTAGCCCCTCAGATAATGACATAGGACCAATGCGGGTTCTATAGCGCTAGCCGCACTTGGGCTTGCTCACATTATTCTCATAGGGGTCCGACGCAGGAAATTGATGGAAAGCCCAAGTTTTTCCGATCAATATTCATGCACATAATTAAGTAATTATTTTATACATGTCTGCACTTTCTAAACAGCCACAATATTGAATTTTACAGTAATTCATAACATTTATCTAGCCGAAATGACTTCATGTACATCTTGTTCAGGCTATGTAGATGTGTGTTCTGAACAGTAATATTGTGCTGGGAGTTGCAGGCTGTCCAAAGCAACCACATAAGAGGCAACAGTTAGCAATCAGTTTGTTTTAGTATTTGTAGCGCAATTTGCATGAGCGCGAGAACTAAAGCGATGTAAATTTCTAATCGACTAAACACGTCAACAATTGTGATACAAATAATCTATAATAGTAATTTAGGGCAACATCTACTGCAAATAAAGGTTGGAAACAATGATTACACAATTGCACGCACGCCTTCTAGCCCCATTACGGCCGATGTGGGACCTACAGCGGTTTTGTGTGGGCAGCCCCAATTGGGCTGGGTGTTGCTTTTGAACCTAAAGCCCACTTTCTGTTGCACGTGCCTTCAAATTCCCCACCAGGGACCAATTTTGGTATCATGCGTGCCCTCCCGCCTTCCAGCCCCATTACGGCCCATGTGGGATATAAAGCAGTTTTATGTGGGCAGCCCCAATTGCGCTGGACGTTGTTTTTGAACCTAGAGCCCACCTGCTGTTGCACGGGCCTTCAAAGGCCCCACAAAGGACCAATTTTGGTACATGCGGGCACGCCCGCCTTCCAGCCCCATTACAGCCTATGTGGGACCTAAAGCGGTTTAGCTAAGGCTACCTCATTTGGGCTTCACGAGGGCTTGCCTAAATTGAGCCCTTATTCATATTTCACCTGCCCTCAAGTAACCTACAAGGGGCCGATTGGAGCAGCATGTGGGTATGTCCGTTTTCTTGCCCCACTACGGCCGATGTTGGTCTGACAAAGATTTAAGTGGGGCGGCTTCATTTCGGATCTATGAGGTCTTTCCCATAAAAAGCCCACATTTAGGTTGGATTGCCCTCAAATATCCGGCAAGGGACCCATGTGGTCTGGATGCAGGAATGTGCTCTGCATTAGCCCAAGAAACGCCGCTATGGGACCCATGCAGGAGGAGCAGGGGCAAGCCCAAATGGGGCTTGCCCACTTTTGCCCCATCGGGGACCGATGCAGGTTTTATGATGTTTGCCCCAGCCCCACTTACCTACATCGGACCTACTGGGGCCCCACATTCTGTGCTACCTGGGTGGGAAGGAGTGTCAAATACAACCCTCGGTTTTCTGGAATCGTGGATGACCGCTTGATGAGGCATGTAATAAACACAGAGGTTACGATTGGCCTCGTTTTCTACCCGTTGTGCCATGTCCACAACTCCGTACTGCCTGATCACCTTGTCATACTCTTCGATAAGATCAGGAGCCCTTTTGAGTCGATTCGCCAACTGATTGAAGCTCTTCGGTGCATTTTCCCGGTTATTCGCAATCAAAATCTCAGATTTCCAATGCAACGCAGCCTCACTGCGGTTACCGGCTCGCTTGATGTTGTCCTCAAAGAATTCCAAATCTTGACACGTTTTGTAGTTTTCCTCTATCTCATTCACTCCAATTGATTCCAAATCCCAGAATTTTGTCTGAAAATCTGTCGTCTGCCTCTCGATCACGGATGTTCTTAGTACCCCAGTTTGGAAGCAGTGCGTTTGCTCGGCATCGTCCTCGATGGGCCCTTGAATAGTCCAGCCCGCTGATGTTTCCACTGCCCTCAGTCGGTTTCCTAATTTGACCGATCTACCTGTGGTGAGGTCCCATATGTTGTCAGATCCGATAAGCAGCTCAACACCTTCTACCCCATTGTCGTTTGCGAAGTCGGCCGGTTCATAACCAAGGTACTTTAGTCGTTTCAGTATTCTCTCTTGTGGTGAGGGAATAGGTTGATCGCAGATGGTATCTGTTTCCAGTACTTCGAGTTCCCGCTCGTCTCCACGGTTAGTCTTTAGTGTAACCTTTACTCTTCGGAACTCGCGTTCGTCTTGGTAGCCTCCGAACACACCGACGGTCAACCTCTCATGCCCGAGAAGCGTGCATCCCAGTTTCCGCGAGGTGTCAACAGTGATGTAAGAGCGCTGACTTCCTCCGTCGAACAGAACTCGTACCTAAGCCTGGCAAGCCTCTCCACCACATAATGCAGTTGCGGTCTGCAGAAGAACGGTTCCTTTGAAAGTAGAGCCGTTTACCGTTGTTGTAGTTTTCAGGCTTACTTGCGCGTTCGTCACAGTTCGGTTGGGCTCCGGCCGTCTGTTACCTGTGTACGATGGGTCGCACATCGTGCTGGCATGCCTCTTGCAACATTTGTTGCATTGCAGGCTTACGCGGCATGCTCATGTCTGATGTCCAGATTTCGTGCACCTAAAACATCGGCCGGACGACCGTAGAAGTCGTTTCTTTCCTCCAAAGTTTTTGCGGCGTCACAGCTCGGCGTTTTGTGACGCATCAGAGAGGAAGCTCTGTTCGCAGGCGAGGCTGTCTGTGTCCATGACGCACTTTCGGCTGAAGTCCAGCAGGATCTCATGTGGCATAGCTCTTTGCACGATCGGAAGTAGCTGTAGGACTCCAGCTTTCGTCCGAGCGTCTCGAGGCCTTTGATGTGTGCCGCCAAGGTGTCGTAGAGACAGCGAAGACCACGGATATCTTCTGATGAGCGCACGGGCTTCAGTTCGATCAGCCTCTTCAGATGTTCTTGAATCAGAAGCTCCTCATTGCCCAACCGTTTCTTGAGCAGCCGGAGCAGCCGGATGGCGTCGTTGTAACACTTTCAGGTCGGTGGAAGGCCAGCGAGTGCCGCTGCCGCGTCGCCCGTAACTGATCCTCGCAAGTAGTGAAATCTGTCTATGTGAGACAAATTTTCCTTTTTATCTACTACTTGCTCGAACACTTCCGAAAAGGGTTGCCTGTCAGAACGTCGTCTGGTGAATTTCTTTAGGTCAATCTTCGATAGCTTCACTCTTGTCTTCCCAGATGTGGCCGTTTGGGTGGCTGGTGTGGTCGTTTGTGTGGCTGGCGTGGCCGTTTGGCTGATGATGCCACTACACACCGATTCCACAGAGGCCTGCGTTGATAACGAACCAATATTCACTTGGAGCTGTAGTCCAGCGAGGCAGGTTACAATCCGGTCTTGATATTCAAATACTTGCTCATAGTCGTTTTCTGCGTCATTTTCCGGTACCAATGGTTCAATTTCCGTATTGACGGTATCAAGTTGTTGTTCCAGCTTGCTGAGTCTAGCATGCAGCAACGTAGTTTCATTAGTTGGGAGTGACGTTTGCCGCTCGTTAACTTCATTGATGACCTTTGTAACTTGCGAGCGCAAAACCTTCCGTTTCTTTAAAAGGCGTTTCATTTTTTTCGCAATTAGTTAGCCAATAATTAGGCTCACCGGATCGATGACATCGGTAGTTGTGACCAATCGTTGCCGAGACGTCCCTGGCGTGGATGCGTTGAGGTGAGCGTTGAAAGAAAGCGTTGAGCTCACAAATTCACGCCAGATCGAGTCCCGGGTTTCGGCACCAAACCTTTGTCTGTCGTAATTGTTGTGGTCGTCGTGTCTGCATTGGGATAATTTGGTCACAGAAAAAAACTCCGGTGAACCTTAACAAACTGATTTAATGGCTACATGGAAGAAACTTTACAGAAATTCAAACTTATGACCGTTTCGTTCGGCGTCTTGCAAGCTACTGTCCCAGGACCGTTGGCCGTGTTTCCCTCTCCAGGCAGTCACTTCTTTCTCTTTTTCTTTAGAGGGGCCCCCCGCTTGCGTGGGCCCTTGGAGCCTGGCAGTCGCGGTGCTCGTTCAGCGGTGTCGATAATAGAGGAATCCTCGCGTCCCCGGTGCTAGCCAGCAGCCCCCCGTAGGCTCGAATTTCAAGGCAGGCGGGCATCCGCGTCTTGTTAGACCGGTAGCGCGTATACATGTCCAGGCCTGAAACCTTCTATCCGTGGCATGGACGCGGCTCAGCCCATCGCTGTGCCCGCGGGGTTTCCAGGAACCTCTTCTACCGACACGTGGGGCAGGGCCGCCGAGTTTGGTGAGAATTATGGCCCCGGTTGTGTCTTCGACGGCGCCAGTGGATCGGGACGCCTTGAGGGGCGACGAGCCGCTGGTCGACTGGCCGGCAGTGGCAAGGAGCAGTCGTGCCATTTTGAAAATGCACTGCGGCGCGTACACATACACACACACACACACACACACACACACACACACACACAAGCGCGCACAAACACACATACCCGCGAGTGGCCGCTCGGCCGGCGATCAGGGGGACGAAACCGCCGTCGCCTGACACGCCATACGGTTCTGCCCTTTCTCCGTTTTTGTCCCCGACAATTTCTGCTCGAGCTGTGGCTTGCCCCGCGAGTGTCGCAATTTGAGGTTCATGCAGTTTCGTGCGTAGCGATGTCGGACTTACCGGATGCAAGCGCCCAGTTGACAGAGACAGTTCGGCCTCCCACACAGGCGGGTTCCGGGCATGAGCAATCAGATGACAGAAAAAGCGAACCGTTGGGCATTTGTAGCGGACTTCTTGACCTACTGTTCGAGCTACTTGAATGAAAGGCACATTTCAGAGAAATGGTAGGAAGCGAGGCAGTAAAGGCCAACTGTCTACCCTCCGGTCGAAAATATTTTCTTCCCCGGTGACTGTGAGACTTCGCCCCCAGAACGCAAGGCTATTTGAGAAATAGCTAATAACGCAGTTACAGCCACCCCAATCACCCGATTCTGTCGTGTTTCTCTCCTTCCGTTCCCTCGCAAAGGTTTTTCACTTTCCTACCCGGTCGTCTAGCCTCAGCAAGACAAATTTTCCTTCCTCCTCCGCGTTTGGCGGGAGGTGGGACGTGGCACTCGGCCTGCGCGAAAAAAATAAGAAAACGGGCGAGGGAGCGCGCGCCTCTGGATTCAGTCGGGCCGTGGCAAGGGAAAAGCTCGCAGCGAGCGGTAGACACCAATCCTTCACTCTCAGACAGCGAACGGACCAATGGAGGTCGTTCGCAGGAAGTACGTCATTGCTGTGGCTCGATGGGCCAGCGCAGGAAACGGGGAAGCTGGCTTCCCGAAGGAGAGCATGAGAGAGCTTTGATTTGTATTTTCGTTGTTTTGCGGTGCGCGTGTCACTGTAGCATTTTGCACAGACTATCTCGGTACCTGATCGATTGGATGGGGTGGCAAGTCGGACGGGGCTCCGTGTCTTCTTGCCTTACGCAGGAGCTGGGACCCTTTGTTTGGCAGCAGTTGGGCCATCGAAAGTCAGAACGCGCAAATCACGGACACCACCTGCAGCAACTGCCATCTACCATGCACCTACGGGTGGAACGATGTCACCTTCGGGTGCAGCGTGGACGTCATTTTCGGATGCAACGTGGGTCTCGCCACCGGGTGCAACGTTGGATTCACCTTCGGATGCAACGGTGTTGCCATCAGGTGAGACGTGGGTGTCGCCCCCGGGCACAACTTGTCCTACGATTTACAGATTAGGGACAGCGCCGGGAAGGATGTTTTGGTCATCGCACCATCCAGCGGCCAGGTCGCACAGACGTGGCCAACCACCGGGAGAGCTGATCCAGTCGCTACTTTTCCGGCCTGAATCGGACCCAGCTGCCACCGACCCAGGTGCCTTCGACCCAGGTGCCATTGAAGCAGGTATCATCGTCACCACCTGCTATGCATGAGGCAGACCCCGAGAAACCCTACAAACACTCGGTGAGCGCAGCCCCGTCCACTTCTTTTGAGGAAAGCCAACCAGACAAGACCCCGCTAGTCTTAATCAAAACCGCAGTACTGGAACTTCCAGCCCTTTTAGACGGTGTCAGTCTTCGGCGATCAGGTAAAGAATTCCTGTGAGACAAAATGCGTCTGGTTGTGGAGTGTAAACACTAACCTTCGTATGGCATCGACTCAAATAGTACCCGCAACCTCAGCAGCCCGCCTAACAGTTAATATAAATGGTCGTAAGATTAGACAGCGTTTCTTACAAGCCAACCAGACAAGACCCCGCTAGTCTTAATCAAAACCGCAGTACTGGAACTTCCAGCCCTTTTAGACGGTGTCAGTCTTCGGCGATCAGGTAAAGAATTCCTGTGAGACAAAACGCGTCTGGTTGTGGAGTGTAAACACTAACCTTCGTATGGCATCGACTCAAATAGTACCCGCAACCTCAGCAGCCCGCCTAACAGTTAATATAAATGGTCGTAAGATTAGACAGCGTTTCTTACACCTCCCCGGACTATCCTGGCCAGTCATACTAAGCCGTACCTTCATACTGATGCAGGAATCGTAATGGATCTCAATAAGGGCACCTACCGGTACGGCACCGGCACAGTAGCATTTCAGTTCAAGACCAAGGCCGCTGAGCCACAGTTCCAGTTGCTTGCCACGAACGGCCATTTGGCCAATACCACAGGAAGTGGTATTCTAACTGTTTTGAAATCCTTCACGGGGCCACCGGCGGAAAAATGCAGAATCGAGACAGTGCTCAGGCCCTTGGCAGCAAATGTTCACGCAGGCTCCGGGGAAGGCCAGCGTACTAACCCACAGGATCGAATCCAGCGATGCTCGTCCTATCCAATTCAATGCAAGGCCCTTGAGTGTCCATAAGCGAGCGCTGCTGAATGGGGCCCTCGACAAAATGATGGCTACCGGTGCGGTGAGACCATCAAAAAGCCCCTGGGCGTTCCCTGTTCTCGCGCCTAAGAAAGATAGCACAGCACGGTTGTGTGTCGATTATAGACGTCTGAACGCTGTGACAGCACGAGACTCTTACCCTTTCCCGTCAGCTGACTCTGTCATGTACTCACTTGGGTCAGTTAAATTTTGTACAACTCTTGACTATAGCAGGGGTTTTCTGCAGATCCCTATTGCCCGCTGTGACATTGAGAAAACTGCTTTCACTTGCCATCGGGGACTGTTTGAATTTGTGAGATTTCCTTTCGGTTTGTGCCATTCACCTGCTACTTTTCAGCGTGTAGTGGACATTGCGCTCGGAAACGCTAAATTTAACTACGCCATGGGCTACATGGATGACGTAGTAGTGTTCTCAGAAAGCCTAGAAGAGCATCTCCTTCATCTAACCAATGCCCTTAAACGAATGCAAAATGCGGGCATCACCATTAACCCCAGCAAGACGGCGACAAGCACAATCAACCTTCTTGGTTTCATTGTGGAACAGGGCACAGTCCGCCCAGATGAAGAGAAACTCCAGGCCATTCTACAGCTCCCACCACCAATAAACATAGTCTCCAGCGGTTCTTGGGTATGGTATGATTCTACCGCCACTTTATCCGCGCGACCCCTCCATCAACTCCTCAGGAAAGGTGCCCGCTGGTCATGGACAGAAGCAAAACAGGGATCGTTCTATTCCCTGTCGGCAGCCATCGCGGATACTGTACGCCTGCGGCTTCCAGATCTTAACCGGCCATTCACGGTACAAACGGATGCAAGTTAGTACGGAATTGGTGCGGTATCGCTTTAAAACCATCAAGGAAAGCTTTGCCCATTGGCGTTTGCCAGTCATACACTGACGGGATCAGAAAGGAACTACACTGTGACAGAGAAAGAGTGTCTCGCGATTGTGTTTGCCCAAAAGAAATTTCACATGTATTTGGATGGCGCAGAATTCACTATCCAGACCGACCACCAGGCCCTATCGTGGCTGTCAAGGTTGCAAAACCCAGCTCGCCGTTTAGCCCGCTGGTCACTCGCTCTCCAAAAGTATAATTACAAGGTAGAATACAGAAAAGGCACTTTCAACAAAGTGGCCGATGCCCTTTCCCGAGCTCCACTTCCTAGTGAGGGCGAACGAGCACCCGCGGTCCATGCTGTGACAGCTTCTGCAGACACCTGGGACACACTGGTGTCCCGTCAACAGCTCCTCCGCGCTCAGCTCTCAGACGACCAGTGCAACCAGATACGCCAAAGCCTGAACAGCGCCAACACTGCAGGGAGCCGGGTGCCTGACGGAAGCTATGACAGCTACGTGGAGTCAGAAGATGGCTTGCTCCTGCGGTATATACCTGTTGCGGACACCGAGTGTGGTGAGTCCGCATTTCGAGTGGTCATTCCTAAGGGCCTCCGTAAGCATTTTCTAGAGTACTTCCACGATACACGCCTTGCAGGCCACAGCCGTGGCAAGAAAACATATGACAAATTGTGTCGCTTCGCAACATGCCCCCGCATCAGAAGGGATGTCCTGACATACGTCCGCACTTGTCATACCTGCCAGACCGCGAAGTCGAAGGGAGGGAAACCGCCGGGCCTCATACAACCGGTGGAGAGCCGATACCCATGGGAAATCGTAGCCTGCAACATAATGGGTCCCTATCCCAGATTGGTGAAAGGGTATCGCTACTTGTTAGTAATCACTGATCATTTCTCGAAATAGGTAGAATTGTATCCCCTGAGTAGGCTAGACTCGAAGATAATTTGGGATAAGCTACTAGAAACATTCACCTGCTTTGGTTTCCCAGCTCAGCTTATCACTGATAATGCCACGTATTTCACCGGTAGGATATTCAGTGACACCTGCAAAGTTCTTGGCGTGCAGCACATAAAGACTATGCCCTACCACCCTCAAGCATACATTACAGAGCGAGTGAATCGAAATCTCAAGACTATGATGGCGGCGTTCACGGAGCGACACAAGGAATGGGACGCTCGTATCCAGGAGATGGCCTTCGCCACAAGAACCTTGGTAAACCGGTCGAACAGGTTTTACGCCAGCGGCCATTCTCCTTGGCTCTGATTTACCGGGTCTTAGCCATTCTAAATTCGCGCATGATCTTTGCAGCCGCTTGGCCGAGACTCTGAAGGAGGCAAGGGAGAACATGGATATTGCCTGCCTGTAACATTATAACCAGTACAACAAGAGAAGGCGACCTTTGGAGTTCACAGTCGGTGACAAAGTCCTTCGCCGCACGCACCCACTATGTGATGCAGCAAAAGGGTTTGCTGCTTCTCTCGCTCCACGATGGACTGGCCCTTACACGATAACAAAGCGCGTGTCTCGGCTTTCCTACTTTAGTCAACATGTGCACGATGGTCGAGAAACCGGAGCAGTCAACGAGGCCGATCTCCGAGCCTAATACGGCTGTCCATTAGCCACATAGAACCACTTCACCTACCAGGCACTACGGCTACCCACGCTCGGCGGATACCCCCAAGCACGCGCCCCACCAGCGGCAGTACCTGTTCCGTCCTTATCCCGCATTATTTTTTGTTTGACGCCTCGGGAGGTGTCCCGTCTCGAGAGGGGGGGGGGAGCGTGTGGGGCCCCGCAGACCCTGACAGTGTTTCAAACCGCGCACGCTTTTTCCTGTTTGCGTTGGTGTCCGCCCAGGGCAGCGCGAGTACGCATGGGCGAGCTGCCTGGAGCGGGGGCGGCATGTTATTGGCGCGAGACCGAGGGTAGATAAGCGCGCCGGAAGCATGGCTCAAGGCCTTTTTCGCCGGGCGGCCGGCCAGCGAAGGGCAGCTAGGCAGCGTCCCAGGCCGGCGGGATGTACACGGACGACGGAGCGGGGTCCTGTCAGATGAAGAAGGAAATGGTGCCTTCAAGAATGCCTTAGGAGTATTAGCCGGAGTTCTGCCACGCGAGAAGGAATGCTTTTGTACCGTCGTCAACGCTTTGGCCCTACTATTCGCCCTAACCGCGCCGCAGTGTGTTTTGTGTTGCCGCGGTGAAGCCCTGGCCCATGTTCCGTGTTATTCCGCATAGTCCATTGTCGCGCACTTCGACTGCATGTTTTCAGCGCAGTTTTTGCTAATGATGTTTTTTTTTATTTAATAACTTTTCTTTTGATCCGGAATAAACCGGTATTTTTAAGAAAGACTTGGTTTTTCACTCGTCGGGCGAGACCATCGCTCGCGGACCCGTATTTTAGAAGGCGTAGCCTTCACACTATAAGAGCAAAACATTTGCAACGGGAGGGTACTTACGACCCTCGTGCGGCTGTAAATCTGAGACTTCAACAATAATCCTCTAAGCGATGACGCAACTGAAAAGTTCCCTTATGACACCATTTCAGTGCTTTCTGCAATTACAGCAAGATGTGTCCTCTTAATTCACCACCCACCAAACTGTCTACCAAATTGCGGTGCGCTAACAGCCGCCTATACTACACGTCGAATTCACCATGTTTTTTGCGCGGCCGCCTCAAGTGGTTCGAAATCGGCGCCCAACTTTTGGTCATTTACAGCAATGGCAGAACATTAATTACGTAATGAAAAACCATTTTGATGTCATCAATAAATGTTTATGCATGACCTATTTTCTATCATACAACGTCCTCCAATCAGATTTCAGGAGTCCGCTCTTGAAGGGGTCAGTTCATTTCAGTCCATTAATATTACAAGCGTAAGTGCTTCGCATTGTATCATGTATACCTCTGTTTTCCCTCCGCAATTATAAATACCATCCAGACATCATAAATAGCGCTGCTGAAAATCACTTTTAATATTCAAAAAATTGTTATGTCACCGCAAAAAGCCGTTTCGACAGACCACAATTTCGAGCCACAAATTCGAAACTCGTGACTCTTCTGACAACCAATAAGAGAAACAGCATGGCGCCGAACGGTGGACATGTGTGTCGAAAAAATGACCCCTGAAGACCAAATCTTGGTTTGTGCGGCGATTCGCCTTCACGGACGGAGTGATTGCTCTTGCCTCAGTACTTCGTCCCGTCGGGCAACTGAACTACGAAATCATCCCCGACAGCAGGACCACATGCTCACTCCAAGAAAAAAGGACTCAAAGGGGTCGGCAGATTCGTCCTTTTGGGGACCAAATTATTTTACACAACCATTAATCTTTTTGAGGACCAACTGCAAGATGATAAACACCGTCTCCATAGGACGAACTGTATGAGGACGAACGGTTGTTCCTTACAGATGCACCCCAAGAGACTAACAGTTAATCCTTGAAAATGATCCCAAGAAGATTGCATGTTACGTAATGCATTTTAAGATTGCATGTTACTCCCTCAAGTACTAACAGATGATCCTCTAAAATGATCATAAGGAGAGCACATGTTACTCTCTTAAGGATCAACTGCTGGCCCGCCGAAACGGCCTTTGGGAGTGCAAATATTACTCCCCCAAGATGAACTGTTAGAATTGATCCCTGGGAGGACAAATATTACTGCCTCAAGAATAACTGCTGATCTAGATGAACAGATTTCAAAGAAGTAACTGTGGAACCACTGAGATCAACGTTTTATACACAGGCTGGCCCCCCTCTTCCACTGCGGACATGTTAGCTCCGATCGACTGTACTTCAATCACCGCTGCATGAATCTCTATAGGAATGTAAAAACCACACAGTGCAACTTCAGTTTCTAAACATTTTATTTATTTCAATTACCTTATTTGCCCAATCGGTAATATAAGACGGCAGTGCGACTGCCCATAAATGGTAAAATGAAGAGAGGGAAGAACAAGATTACATTACATGGTTAATAATGAAGCCAAATAATATTGCCAATGTAGTGATTACACAATGAAATACTAACAGTAGCAAACAAAACAGAAATTCGACCCGTAAGTAACAAACTATTTGACGTCAGAACCACAGGACAAGGTGGAATTAAGAAATAATCAAACATACCTGACAGTCGGGATATAGCATATAATCCACATCCTCAATAAAAGCAAAAAAAAGGAAGCAGATATAAAGTTGCGTACAACTCTTAACATTAATGCCGTTAAGTCAAAGTACACAATCTAGCCTGCGAGATATATGGCTCAATTATTTATTGACAATAAACCGTTGTTGCACATTACACTTACCTTCCTTTTGAAGTCCTTGACGTCGTCGGGAAGCACCAGTGTGCCAGGCAGTTTAACTCCGGTTCTGTTTCAGCCATAAAGGACTATATATAGAACATGCAGTTCGGAAATTAGGTAATCCCACGATAAATAAGTTATCGGTACGTGATGCGACATATGCTACTGACATGATAAGAGAATTTTTCAAGGTTGGATTATTGTTTTAAATTTCAAAGAAAAGACAATCTGCGATTCGCTGATGACATTATCTCGTTGAGTAACTCAGGGCACCAACTGCAACTAATGATAAATAACCTAATAGAAGAAGCAGAAAGTTAGGCCTAAATAATAATATGCAGAAGAATAAGGTAATGATGAACTGTCTGGGAAAGGAACAGCAGTGTAAAATAGGTAGCGAAGTGCTGGAAGTGGTCGACAAATATGTCTACTTTGGACAGGTAGGAACCGCAGATCCGGCCCATGAAAGGGAAATAACTAGGAGAATACGATTGGGATGGAGCGCATATCGAACGTTCAGTTCAGTTCAGTTCAGTCGTTCAGTCGTGTCCGACTCTTCGTGACCCTATGGACCATATCACGCCACGCTTTCCGGTCTCTCACAATCTTCCTAACACCACATAACTTCATCTGCAGCGCCTCAAGGAAGCTATCTAACCATCGCGTTTGCTGCCTACCTCTTCTCCGGTGACCCTCAACCTTTCCCAACATCATCTTTCTCCAGCGACTCCTCTCTTCTCATCAGATGACCAAAGTAGCTGAGCTTTAACTTTAGAATTTGACCCTCCAATGAGCAGTCAGGGTTTATGGCCGACAATATCGACTGATTTGATCTTCTGGCATTCCAAGGAACTCTCAAGATTCTCCGCCAGCACCACAATTCAAACGCGTCAATTCTTCGGCGGTCAGCCTTCTTCACAGTCCAACTCTCGCATCCATACATCACAACTGGAAAGACCATAGCACGAGTTATACGGATCTTGGTAAACTAATGTCTGTGCTCTTTACTAGGCGGTCAAGGCTAGCCATGGCTCTCTTTCCCAGAAGTAGGCGTCTCCTAATTTCAAGGCTGCAGTCTCCTTCCGAGGTAATCTTGGAGCCCAAGAACAGAAAATCTCTCACAGCTTCCACTTCTTGTCCATTGATGCTCCAGGACTTGATAGGGCAAGACGCTATGATCTTTGTCTTTTTAATGTTCAGTTTAAGCCCAAACGTCTCACTCTCTTTTTGTACGCGCGTCAGAAGCCTCTTGAGTTCCACTTCACTTTCTGCCATTAAAGTTGTATCATCCGCATGTTGTATCATCCGCATATCTAAGGTTGATGATACGTATTCCAGCAATCTTCACTCCAGCTGAAGACTCGTCGAGACCGGCCTTCCTCATGATGCACTCTGCATATAGGTTAAATAGGCAGGGCGACAGTATGCAGCCTTGCCTCACTCCTTTCTAAATCGGAAACCAATCAGTAAGAGCATGCCCAGTTCTGACGGTGGCCTCTTGTCCTTTATGCAGGTTCCTGAGGAGATAGATGAGGTGATTTGGAACTCCCATCTCTTGGAGAGCTTGCGACAAACTGCTGTGATCTACGCAGTCAAACGCTTTCGCATAATCAATAAAGCAGAAGTAGATGGGTTTTGGAACTCTCTTGCTTTTTTCATGATCCAGCGAAGGTTGGCAATCTGGTCTCTAGTTCCTCTGCCCTTGCGAAACCCAGCTTGCACGTCTGGAAGCTCCCGATCCACATACTGCTGCAGCCTACCTAGGAGTATTTTCAATATCACCTTGCTAGCATGCGAAATAAGCGCGATCGTGCGGTAGTTGGAACAATATTTGGCACTGCCTTTCTTTGGAATAGGCATGTAAACTGACCTTTTCCAGTCCTGTGGCCACTGCAGGGTTGTCCAAATTTGCTGACATAATGTATACAGAACGTGAACAGCGTCATCATCGTTGAGATTTTGAAGCAACTCAGGTGGAATGCCATCAATTCCGCTAGCTTTGTTCTTAGCAAGGCTGGCTAAGGCCCATTCAACTTCTCTCTTCAGGATGCCCGGCTCGAGATCAGTAATCACAGCCGTCTTATGTTGGATTTGCACATCCGGGTCCTTCTTGTACAGTTCTTCTGTGTGTTCCTGACACCTCTTCTTTATCTCTGAGGCTTCCGTGAGGTCCCTGCCTCGTTTGTCCTTTATCACGCCCAGCTTAGCACAGAACCTTCCTTTGATATCTTTGATTGTCTTACACAGAGCTCTTGTGTTCCTTAATTGGCTGTTGTCCTCAACTGCTTGGCACTGTATGTTCAGGAAGGCATTCTTATCTCTTCTTGCGATTTTCTGAAAATCCGCATTGAAAGCCTTGTATCTTTCTTTTTCCCCCATAACTTTTGCCATCCTCCTTTCCTCAGCTATTTGCAAAGCCTCTTCAGATAACCAGTTTGCTTTCTTGAATTTCTTTTGCTTTGGATCTACCTTAGTAACAACTTCTTGTATTATATCACGCACATCAGTCCACATCTCTTCAGACTCTCTGTCTTCTAGATCTAATTCTTGAAATCGATTCCTCACTTCAAGAGCATATTCTGATGGAATTTGATCCAGATCATACCTGAAAGGCCTTCTAGTTTTCTGCGTTTTCCTCAATCGAAGCTTAAATTTGGAGACAAGAAGCTGATTATTGGTGCCACAATTGGCCCCAGGCCTTGTTTTTACTGCTTGTATAGCGCTTCTCCATCTCTGCCGGCAAAGAAAATAATCAATCTGATTCCTGTACAGACCGTCCTGCGAAGTCCATGTGTACAGGCGCCACTTGTGCTGTTGAAAATGAGTATTCGCTATGGTCAGGTTATTTTCTTGACAAAACTCTACTAGCCTCTGCCCAGTTTCATTTGCCTCACCGAGACCGAACTTGCCTGTAATTCCGGATATTTCTACACTCCCCACCTTAGCATTCCAGTCTCCAATGAGAAAAAGGACGTCTGATGAGGGAGTGCGGTCAAAAAGGCATTGCAGGTCAGTATAAAATCTCTCAACGTCAGCTTCTTCAGCAGTAGTGGTTGGTGCATAGACTTGGATAACTGTTATGTTCAAAGGCTGACCTTGGATCCGAAGTGAAATCATTCGGGCGTTTTTGGGGTTGTACCCTAGCACTGCTTCGCCCATTCTTCTGTTTACTATCAGAGCGACCCCATTCCTTCTCCTGGATTCGTGCCCACAGTAAAAGACATAATGGTCGCCGGAATTAAATTCTCCCATTCCGGTCCACTTGAGCTCGCTGATACCCAAGATATCAATGTTCAATCTGTCCATTTCTCGCTTGACGACATCCAGTTTACCTTGCGTCATAGATCTAACATTCCATGTTGCTATGTGATATATCTCCTTGCAACATCGGACTTTCCGGTCGCTTCCCGACGCATCCACAACTGAGCGTCCTTTTGGCTTTAGCCCAACCGCTTCATTCGTCCTGGAGCTACTAGGAATCGCCCTTTGTTCATCGCCAGTAACATGTGGGACGCCTTCCAACCCAGGGTGCTCATCTTCCGGCGCCATATCATTAATGCTATTGTGACTGCCCATATGGTTTTCTTGGCAGGAAATACTGGAGTGGGTTGCCATTACCTTCCCCAGTGAATCACATTTTGTCAGAACTCTCTGCCGTTACCTGTCTATCTTGGGTGGCCCTACACAGCAGAGCTCACGACTTCATCGAGTTTCGCAAGCCCCTCCGCCATAACAAGGCAGTGACCCATGAAGGGGATTTCGAACGTACTCAAACGTTATGATTAGCAGCTTATTGTAAGCACTCATCAGGAGGAAAGTGTATAACAGTTGCATCCTACCGGTACTGACCTATGGGGCGGAAACAAGGAGGTAAACGATGAGCGTTCTGCTTTAGTCGAGGATAACGCAGAGCGCCATGGAAAGGAAAATTGTAGTTGTAATGTTAAGAGATAGGAAGCGTTCAGAGTGGGTCAGGGAAATAACTCAAGTTACTGATACTCTAGTCGAAATTAAGAACAAGCAATGGGCATGGGCAGAGCATGTAGTTCGAAGAAAGGATAATCGATGGTCTTTAGGAGTAACCAATTGTATTCCGACATAAGGTAAGCGTAGCAGGAGGCGGCAGAAAATTAGGTAGGTGTATAAGATTAAGAAATTCGTAAGGGCCAAATGGACGCAGCTAGCAGAGGACCGAGTTAATTGGAAGAAAATGGAACAGGCCTTCGCCCTGCAGTGGTAGTCCGGCTGATGATGACGAATGTATTTTCGGAACGAGGCTTAGCGCCTTCGTAGCTCACAACGTTGCAGAAGAGTTTCAGTTTTGCGTAACCGAAATGACACTTTTCCGCGTTCAGTGCCAATCCAGAGGTCCTAATAATGCTTAAGACGGCGTCAAGGTGACAGAGGTCGTCGAGATACACGATACAGGTTTGCCGCTTCAAGACTGCAAGCACAACATCCATAAGTCGCTGAAACATTGCTGGAGCAGAACATAGACAAATGGGCATAACATTAAATTCATACAAGCCATCAGGCGTGACGAACGCAGTCTTTTGTCGGTCTCTCTGATCGAACTTAACCTGCCGGTAACCAGATTTGAGTCAATTGTCAAAACGTAACTGGGGCCAGATCCAGCGACGGTACCGTTCGGGAACTGGTTCCTTTCGCCGCTCCTAATTGGTTGCTGCGTCACGTCCGGCGTGACCCCCAAAACTTCCGGAGGCGGCTCCGCGTTTTTCGCCTACGTCACGGGGCGGGGCCACCGCTCCGAAAGGAACTGTTTTGCCGGCCGGCGCAGGAACCGCGACGAGTTGGTCTGCTTCGAGATGGAACCGCTCTGCGCTCGCTGTGGCGCCTCATGGCCGTCGTCGAGCGACTGCGCGCACCGCGCAGATGCTTGAGTACGACCGTGGTATCCTTTTCTTTCGTGTTTTTTTTAGGGGGGGGGGGGGGGGCAGCGCTTTGCGGTTTTAGTAAACTGACGCAATAAAAAAAAAGGAAAACGATACGACGCCTTCTACATGTCTCAGGAGGTTTTGCGGCAACACTGGCTAAGGCTGTGTGCCGTTCGCGAAGCGAAGTGGGGACGAAGGGGCGCCTGCCGGGCTGCCGTCAGAAGCAAAGGTTCTCTACGCGCTTCGATCGCTACTTTGCGATCGGGAGCTCACGGTCAACAGCAGTGCGATCATTTGAATCCGGCAGTCATAGAGACAAATAATTCGCGTCCGTAAGTGTGCGGGCTGAGGTTTTGCCTCCTCCTACATAAGCGGAAGGTGAGCAGACGGTGGCTGACTGGATCGAGTGCGTTCGGATTCCATATGTCATCGGCTGTGTCCTATATTGGCGGCTATTCACGGAAAGTTCGCGCATACTCACGATGATTGAGCGGCCGATAAAGCTACGGACGCTGCCCCGCTACATAGGCAGGCGCGGACGCACCGGCGCGGTGCCGGTATCAAGCAGCTCATTCGTACTCGCAACGGCGGCAGCAACTCCTCCGTCATTGAGCTAGCGTGAGTCGGACTGCATACTACGGGCATTTTAGACTTCGTTATTAGGATAATTGCCATTCTGTGCGAAAGATAGAACTCACAAAAACTTCACAGCAAGCGAGGAAGCAGACGACGCCACCGCGCGCGCGACACCATCTAGCGGCAAAAAAGGCACTCATGAGCCAAGAAAATTGCTTGGCAGTTGTTAAGAGGAAGTTTCTAAGGATATTTCAGTCTATTATTCACTAGTTTGCATTACTATGTAATTATTGGATTTAGTTCGTGCTTAACACCACTTTGGTACAAGTATTTGGCACCAGAAAAAGACACATGCTCGTGATGGACACGCCTACGATCTGGCGCCATCGCTGATTGGCCGCTGTCTTTCCCGTCCTCGCCTTGAGGTGGCGCCCGCTGTCTTGCTGGCGGCGTCATCTTGAAAGAGAACGATTCACGAAAGGTACCTTCGCTGGATACGGCCCCTGGCATTGCAGAGGCGATCGAGTGCGTCATAGATTCGATTTGGGGGGTAAACATCCGTCTTTGTTGTGTTATTTAACCAGCGGTATTCTACGCAGAAGCGCTATGTGCCATCTTTCGTTTTTACCTACTCAACAGGCGCTGTCCACGGACTGCGGGACGGTTTAATGCAGTCGTTATTGAGCATATCCTGCAATTCAGTCGGATGGCGCCGCGTTCATACGGAGATACAAACGCAAAGGTCGCGCCTCTTCGTCAGTGATAATGCGGTGCTTCATGAGGTGCGTCCGTCCGACACAAGAGCAGGATGAAAAGACGTCCGTGTACCGCTGTAGCAAGTGCTGCACCTCATGGTGCTGCCGATTGGACAGATTTTAGTTCAAGTCGAAATGCAGGGGTGCAGCGCCACTCTTCAGCTTGATGAGCACGCACGAGACACATCCCGCATGTCGTTAATAGCGTCGATGTAAGTGACGATGGGTTCTTTGTTCAAATGCTGATATTCGTCGCTGCAGTTTGGGATGAACACATCGGGTTTGCCGGCGTGTAAGTGGGCGACACCCCTGGCAACAGCGATAGGACGTAATAGGACGATAGGAGAGCGCTTTTTTTCGACAACCCCATCAACGTCGCCGAGTGCGCCGTTGCCCAGAGATATATTCAGCGTAGACCTTGGTGGTATGGTAACATGATCGAGAACCTCGAGCGCTCTCAGGCTATCCGAGCTAGCTTTGTAGGACATTCTCAGTGGACAAACTAAATGATCCGCAGCGAAGGACGATAGTGGCGCGTTATCAGTTAGGAAGTCGAGCTCCAGAATCACGTGACGCGAGCACGTGTCGAAAATGGCGAACGGCATAAAGTAGGTGCGCCCTTAATCTGTGACCCGTCACGTACACATGACACGTGGTGCAACCAATTGGCCGCCAGCAGTGCAAATGTGCGCTCCGTCCCAAGGTGTGGTTACCTTCGAGAGAGTCGCGGCATATCGCCCACGTACCACTGAACAGTCAACCCAGGGGTCAACAAGAGCGGCGACGCTAGTTCCGTCGAGAGAGATTTTCAAATTTGCGGTGGTCGGCACAACGGCCCGATGGCCAGATGGGTTACAATCACGGCTCTTCAGGTCGGCAAAGGCCCGACCGCCTTGAAGCACGAGGTCATCGTTCAGGCGTGCCATATTCGGCGAGTGCGTCAGGCAGCAGCCGTAACGGTCTTCATTTTCAATGCACACCGTACTGTCGTCGTAGTCGTCGTCGTCTTCGCTGTCGTCGTCATTATTTGCGGAGCAATTTTAAGCTTTTAACAGTCGTCGAAGATTCGGTGGGAGATGTTGTGGAGCTCGCAGGTCAGCAATACTCGGCAATAACACCGATGTTTGGGCCAGTTGGTAATGATCCATATTAAAACCCATTCGCAGCACGAATAAAACAACGTCAGGAAGAAAACACACACGACAGGACGAATGCTGCATTCATCCTGTCGTGTGTGTTTTCTCCCTGTCGTTGTTTTATTTGTGCTGCGAATTGGTTTTAATATGGAGCAATACTCGGGGAAGGCCTCGATTTGCGGAAGAGGAAGCGTGTGCACGGGGGGGGGGGGGAGGGGTGAAAAGCGAGGAGGAAACGCCGACCGGGTGGATACCTGTTGTGGCTCGGTGTCGCCGAGATAGCTGTCGATGTCTCGAGGACGTTGACCCGACAGAGGTCGTGGGGCGTCGAACTAGAAACCATGCAGTCCAATGAGTCGGTACGGACAATATCGACGGACATGACCAGCTTCGCCGCAGTGGTAGCACAAGGGGCGCTGATCCAGCCTTCGCCTTACGTGTGACTTTCGGGAAGCAGAAGATCCCACTGGGACGTAGCGACCAGGTGGGCCCAGAGTGCGAGGCAGTGGCATGAATCTCCCATGAAGCGGCCCCGAGGACTGTGTCAGGCAACGAAGTGCGGCGGCGTGGCTCTCACTACCTGGGGCGATGCGGTGCGGCGGTGGCGGCTGCAGGGCAGAGTTCGGGGTATTCACTGTCTGCTGGTCCTCCTCTCTGATAATATCGGTGACAGCAAAGGTTTAGGACTGCGGCAAAGACGGAAACAACTTGCACAGTTCTTCGCGAACAACTGCTCATATTGTTCCACGAATTTATCGTTTTTGAAACCAGCCGCATTGAGACAAGCCGCCGTTGCGACTTTGCATGGACGGCCAAATTGCCTCAAACGCATGTGTAACATTTTTCCGGTGGTAGTAGATTCGGTAGCGAACTGGCTGAAAGTGGTCGGACTGTTGCGCATAATACCGGGGAAACGTTCTTCCTCAACATCGCTCATCAAAAAGCGCACCTTTTGTCTTCAGGCATAAATGGATCAGTGCGTCGGAATAGTCGCTTTATTTCCTCCCCAAATACGACAACGCTTTTATTTGGATGCTGCTGGCGGGTTTGAAGCAGCATCTCGGCCCTCTCCTTGCGCACTATGGTCGTGAAGGGGTTGAGCAGTTAGGTCCCAGGTGCTTAGCAACGCCTCTCTGTTTTCGAACCATATCCGCGCAGCGTCCTCCAAGGCAAAGTATACGTAGCGGACATGTCACAGTCATACCATTTGTTCAGAACCGCGACTAGTTCATATCTCTCAATCCACTCTTCTGGAGCTTCACTCGGAAATCCTTGAAAAGGAAAGGCTCCCGTGGTTGGTGTGACACAATCTGAGTCGATACTGGGATGGCCTGCATGGTAAGCATGCCGACCTCTGGATTAAGGCCGAGGATCTGGCGACTGGCGGTAGCACTGGCGTGATGTCCGCCGAACCGGTAAAGCGAGCGGTGCGCTCACGGTTGTCCGAGGATGCTGGGTACATGGGCCATACCCAGCATCCCCACTAGATGTCATGATCTCAGGAACGCCTTGCGGGTCAAGGGTGTCGACAGCAGTTCCTGAAATTCTGGGCAGGGCAGTAACTGAGGCGGCGCTGACACTTCAGCCAATCACAGAACTTATGTTTGTAGCAAGGTGAAGTCAACCAAATTTTACGTGCGTTCTTGTCTCAGTATTTGCTTGAGGCAGCAAATTGGGCCACTGTTCACAGACCTGAAAATGCGAAACATGGCCGCAAAATAAGGTCCCAGCACTAACTGGGAAAATCAAAAGCTAGGTTCATTTAAACAACTTGGATTTTGTGATTCCCTGGAAGCTTAATATATCACCAGGCCAGCGCCTATTCACAACTTACTTGTGGTGTAATGCGATGTCGTCGAAGACAAACCAACCAAGTAGCTTCACAGTTTGAGGCATGTCACCATCCTTTTTCACCTCTCACGTTCACAGCAATATATAAGGTTGTTTGTGGCAATGTGTATTGAAGGAAATTTTCTGTAGAATCGTCTCGTCTAATACATTTCCTGCGGGGGCGGTGTCTATGGACAGGCTCGAAACATGCCAGCAAAACAAGATCATTTACCTAACTAGCATCATCAAAAACAAGGTTCAATCAAACATCTCTTGTTTTCTATGCTTGCCCCAAACTGAAAAGAGCAATTGTAGTAGCTGTGTTGAAGCAAGTCACCGCAGAAGCATTGACACCAGTTAATGAAGCACTACCAGAAAGAAAGGCACGCCTTTTCGCTGCAGTTACGCACTAATGTGAGGCAAGCCTTTCTCTCAACAATGCATATGTCTTTTACATTCGTTACACAAATCCAACCAACTCGACAAAACTACAGGAAATTGTTCTCAAAACATCTTTGGTGTTTTTGACCGTGCGTCTGCTTGCCAACATATAAATTTCCGTAGTAACAAATTTTTTTTTCATAGTCACAGAAAAAAACGCATTCTCAATTCACCTTAAATTGACTATATTACGCAGGTCTAACGCTCAAAAGTATACATAAGGAACACGCATGACCACTTTGCTCAATTAGCGTGGTTCAGTTAGGCACGACTGCACTACAGTTATCAGCAGCGTTATAGACAGGCGCAGGGGCGGTAATGCTCGGAATCAGCGAAAACAAAATCTAATCAACAGTTGATTTGCTACGAGCTAGGTGCTTAAGAACGTCCTATTTGCCTACAGAAAGCGTTGATCTGAAGTTTCGCCCGTGCACAAGCAGTGACCTTGCTGTCCGTAAAACAGAGCAGCAGATTCAGTTTTTTTTCTTCCGCAGAGCATATTTCCAACGCTACTGTTAAGCATGCTCATGGCTGTATGTGCCTCCCGCATGTGCTCACACTTTACCAAGTGAACACGTATCACTACATTCCGTAAACAACCGCCATGAACCGCGTGCTATCCACACAAGGGTAGCCTGGGAAGCCGGCGCCATAACTTCCCCATACTTCCCCTTCCGAACATCCTAACCCTCCGGCTACTTCCCAGGAGAGATCCGTGGGGTGTCCTCTGGCCCGCTTCCTCGGCTGTGGGTCGCTGAGTAGCATTGTCTCATATATTTAACACCCTTTAATCAAAAATGATTGTCTAAGACCTGTTCAATTGTTTCGTCAATTGTCACATCTTTCTCTACCCGTGATGCATTAGTGGTGCGGGAGGAGCCTGACTATGGATTCCACCTTATTTGTAGGAAGAAGCGTCATCCGGCGGACTTTTATACTTGAGGTTCAGACACGTGATCCTTGTCGCCATCATCATAGTCATCTTTGCTTCGTCTATCACTATTTTCTATCTCGTCGAACACGTCTTTCAATTTCTACTGTCATGCAGTTGCATCCTTATGTGTTGCTGGGCTAGTAGGTACTAGCAGGGCTACTAGGGCTAGTAGGCAAGGACAAAGGGAAGAGATACACACACCACTCCGCCGAACTTTGAACTTTATTTTAGAGATGTTTTGACCCACGCTTTATTTTTAACACAAGGGCATCAACGCACAAGCGCCCCTAAAAGACACATAAGACAATCTCAGTAGCCGCGTATTTTTTTTTATCCCGAAAAAAGCAGGAAGAAAAGGCAAAGGCCGGCCCTCAATAACTACACCGCGCAAAAACGCTGAGGCTAAAAACGAGGCATAAAGCAAGTAGCAAGACAAGACAACAAGTGAACAATGGCTAGGATGAGCCAACAATTAACAAGCCAAAATTGATGAAAAAGTGAAGACGCATGAAAAATAAACTAGGCTAACAGACAACACGTCAAAAGAACTTTAATGAGGCTATAGATAAAAACAGGGAAATGAAATACATAACTGAGGCAACTATTACAAGACAAAAATTCAAGGAGTAGCTAAAATCCGCTAAAAGGATGATGCAAGTGAGGTGACAATTAACAGGCCAAAGAGAACGAGAGATGTAAGACAAAGGTCTTTACATGGCTAGGGATGCAGATGTATCATAATGACCCGGACAAGAATGTGGTCTCTGTTTCTAGGAGGGCTACTGAGGCACGTTAACGCAGTCTGCTTTCAAGTTATCAATAATGGTACCTTCAAATATTTCCCGTGTCAGCTGGGTTTTGATTTTTGTCCACGTTCTGGTGTTCGCAAAGTTTCTAGGGCGGTTCTTGCAGGGTGAGCAGTCTCGACAGTGGATGGCTAATTTGTTTATTTTTTTTCTTTTTACGTTCAATTTATGCTCTTGTAATTGTTTATTTGAACAGGGTTTGTTTGTTCTGCCCAACGTATTCTTTGCCGCAGGAAAGAGGAAAATAGACTACTTCCGTGGGGTATGAAACAAACGGTTCTTTATACCTAGTTTCGCATTCTTTCGTTCGGCTGGCTTATTATTGCATTTGCACAGTGTGGAAAGGATATAAGAGGCGGAAAAAAGCTATCTGAACTCCTACTTTTCCCCAAACTTTTTTTTAAATTTTGGGATACCTAGGGAATAACGCAATGACTGTAAGTTTTTTTGTTCCCGTCTCTTTTGTTCGACGGAATGGGCGTTTTGTTTCATGGCACTGATCATTTTCTCGGCTATTGAAGCCACAAGCATTCACGGGTATCCGGAATGAAGCATTCTCTGTTCTTGATTCTAAAAACTTGTCTCTGAAGAGTGCTCACAAAACAAAGCTAACGCGTTATTGAAAGCGGCTTGCACAATGTTTCTATTAATTAGAGATCAGATAGTGGTTCCAGAAAGCCGCTAACTGAGTTGCCAATGGCATTTTGGAAAGCCACGCTGCTATGCTGATCAATGCTCTCGTTAACACATTGGATTACTTCAACATCAGGGATTGGATAATACAGATCTTATACGTCAACGAAAAATTGCGTCTTTTGAATTTTAAGCTAGCAACGGGTCATCTATTGCTAGCAGCTTCAGTTTTGCGTGTATAAATATTGCTATGATGTTTTGCCAAGTATCTTTTTCCTAGACGATGACTCAGAACGGAGATTAAGCTTTGTGAGTTTTTGCTGTGAAATATAGGTCAAAGAGTAACTCGCTGCTGTCACTGGTAGAGCGCGAAAGGCTGTCTAGGTTTAAGCGCTCACACTACTTTTTGGCTGGTCGTCTTCTTTGGTTAAACTAACATATTTTTTGAAACAAGAATCAATTGCTGCGCTAGCTTTTTTGGAATGCAAGTCCTTGGTCCTCACGACAAAGGCTCCTTCCATGTCAGTGGTGAAAAATGAGGTTATGTTTCTTCAAGTACGAGAGAGTCTTTTCTTAGGGAGGATTTTTTGTAATCCCGCTGAAGTTGAAAGTTCGGCGCAGTTTTGTGTGGGCATCTCGTCCCTTTGTCCTCGTCCATCGGCGCTGCGACTCTATGATGTCATCCTAATCGTCGTAATAATCTCTTCTCCCTGAAGTCTCTTTATCTCTTCTTTACAGCCTCTTACAAGTGACAAATGCCCCCCTCCCTAAGAGTTTTTCTTTGAAAACTGCTGACGTCTTTAACGCCGTCTCGACTTCCTACACACTGAATGCCTTCTGCAAGTTTGGACCCAGCACTCAGAACACCGCGCAGTTGTCATGAGCGCACCCGAGTCACGCCGCTAACACAGCGCAATAAAATTCTCTTTAGATAACAATATTGCCGCGAAACCTTCAAAACTGTATTTGTTGTTTTTTAACAGCCGCCGGCATACAGGCTTATCACTCTAATTCTGGACCGCGTATCAGTTCCGTAATCTTTGTTTGTTAATGTTCGATGTCGCGAGTCACACCTTTATCAGTTTTGTTGTAGCGCAAGATGTACCGAGATCTGTCTCGAAGGTTCCGGCCACTCGTGTGTCTTTCCACAATGTTCCAGCCCGTGCTGGTAGCTGTTTGCGACGTTATCTAGATTGCTCTGTGCAGCTTTTAAATTGAGCGTTGCCGAGTGTGACGAGCATTCTTTGTTCGACGATCGACGAGCACGTTTGTTTCTATCGCCGCCGCCGAGTTGCTTAGTTCTTTTGCGGGCGCAACTCAGCCCAAATAAAGAGTTTCTTTAGTGCAACAATCGACCCTTCATTTGTGTCGTCGACCTCGTCACCACTACGTGACAATATCACAACAATACTGTCAGAATAACCTAGAACCCCGTAAATATGGCCAGTGTGTTTCTGCAACCACCTCCTCACTTCGAGCCCGGCTACAACCCGCACCAGGCATGGGATGACTGGAAAGACGCCTACAACATCTACGAACTCGCATGTGAGTACACCAGCAAACCTCCCGCTACTCGTAAGGCCCTACTCCTCCATGTTCTCGGACCCCGTGGCCGCCGCGTCGCACAGACATTCCCCCCTCAACACCTGAGCGCCGACGGCGCGCAGACGCCGGATCAAGTTACGTACCTCCTCGAGCAGTTCGACGCTCTGTACAAGCCATACAATAACGTAATACAGGCTCGGCTGTCTTCAACAGCATGCAACAAAAAGCAAACCAACCGTTCTACGACTTTGCAACTGACCTCCGGAGGCAAGCAGAAAAATGCGACTTTGGAGAAAAAGCAGAGAGGCTCATAGGGGACCGCATCGTTGTCGGAATTAGAGACGCAGCGTTGAGGGAGCGACTTTTCCGTGAACGGGACCTCACGCTTGACAAAATAATTACAACGTGCAAAGAAGCAGAGATTTCTAAGAAGCACGTAAAAGACCTGCAAGAGCCCAAGCTTGAAGTGCAAGCCATAAAAAAATCAGAAAAGATGGAACTCGTCAAAACAACCAGCTTTGAGGACCCCGCATTTGATCCCGCAGCAGAAGCAGCAACGCAAATGCTCGCGCTGTGGAACAACGCACAAGCCGCTCGCCTGCCCCGCTTACGGTCACAACTGTTACGCCTGCGGCACATTCGGGCATTTTTCGAGCATGTGTAAACAACGCCAACGAGGCAGCAACTCAAATCAGCGAATCGGGCTCCTTGAAGGTCCTCAGCAGCAGGATCAGAAACAAGAATTCTTCCTGGAGAGTTTCGATCACCTCAACGTAAACAGTGCCTCAGAATGGTTCGAAACAGTCTGCGTGGATGGTCACAGCATCGGGTTCAAGTTGGACATCGGCTCCGACGTGAACATCATGCCCATGCATCAAATCAGAAACTGGCGTATGCAACCAGACATGAAGCCGACGCATGCACGAGTGACGACGTACAGCGGGCAAGAACTTCCTATATATGCTGAATGCCAACTGCAATGCTCAGCGGGCGAAAACTCCTGCATCTTGAATTTCCTCGTCGTCAACCAGCCGCTAAAGCCAATCTTAGGCGCCGACGCATGCAAGGCATTGCAGCTCATCAAAAGAGTACAGCCGCAGCGAACAACTGTAGCTGCATGCACAGCAACCCAGACCATAAGGAACGTACTCGACGACTTTTCTGATGTATTTGAAGGCATTGGGAAATTGCCTGGGGTGTGCTCTATACAACTGACAGAAGGAGTGATTCCTACGGTGTCGGCTCCACGCCGAGTACCCTGCGCAATAGAGCTCAAAGTGAAGGTCGAACTGCAACGGATGGAAGAGAACGGCATCATAATGAAGGTGACAGAGCCTTTAGAGTGGGTTCACCTAGTTGTAATTATTCACAAAAAAGATGGCAACGTAAGGCTGTGTTTGGACCCTAGCAACCTGAACGCAGCTGTGAAAAGACAGCACTATCAGGTTCCAGTCCCTGAAGAGTTGTTCGCAACGCTGAATGGTGCAAAGATTTTCTGTGTTCTCAATGCTAAAAGTGCATTCTACCAGCTAGTCCTAGACGAGCCAAGCTCGCGCTTGTGCACTTTAACGACGCCCTGGACGCTATCGTTTTCTTCGGGTTTCATTTGGCCTTGAAACAGCTCCTGAACTTTTCCAACTAGCCATAGACAGGGTGTTTGAGCAGCAACTAATTGTCAAGCCCTATTTTGACGACATCCTTGTAGCATCAAGAAACCTTGAAGAACATGCGGGCGACCTGAGATAGGTGCTGACCATCGCCAGAGTCAACAACCTGAAACTTCACAAGGAAAAGCTCCAGCTGACTTTGACGTCCATTACATACCTTGGACACCAACTATCATCCCATGGGATTGCTCCAGATCCAGCAAAGGTGACAGCCATCGAGTCTATGCAACTGCCAACAAACAAGCAAGAACTGCAGAGATTTCTTGGAATGGTTACCTACTTGACGAAATTCATTGCCAACTTTTCGGAACTCACAAGCCCTCTTCGTGAACTACTGAAGACGGATGTTCAGTGGCACTGGACGCAACAACATACTGGCATCGTCAAGCTCGTGAAGTCAAGGTTGATTAAGGCACCCGTTCTTCGCTATTTTGATCCATCAAAGCCCGTGACAATTTCTGCGGACGCCAGCTCCTACGGAAAGGGATCAGTCTTGCTGCAAGAAGGCAGACCCATGGCCTACGCTTCAGCAGCTCTCACAGCCACCCAGCAGCAGTATGCGCAAATCGAGAAAGAACTGCTAGCCGTCGTGTTTGCGTGTGAAAGATTTCATTACTACACGTTCGCACGAGAAGTGACCATACAGTCGGATCAGAAACCTCTGATAAGCCTGCAGAATAAGGACCTGAACAAAATGTCACCCCGACTTCAAAAGCTACTACTGCGCCTCCAGCGGTACACCGTGACTCTGACTTACGTTCCGGGAAAACAACTAGCAGTTGCAGATGCCTTATCAAGAGCGCCCGATGGGTCAACAAGAATGTAAACAGCAGATCACGAGCAGACTTCGCGAGATCGCTGAGGAGACATCACGAGATTCGACTCTTCAAACAGTAGCCAAATACATCAAATAAGGATGGCCTCAAAAACTCGCACAGGTAGACAACAAAGCCAAACCATCCTACCATGTGAGACGAGAGCTCTACACAACGGAAGGCTTCGTGTGCTACGGCCAACGCTTGGTTATACCAGTCGCATGCCAGGCAAATGTGCTTCGCACGCTCCACCAAGCACACCGCGGAATCGTTGCGTGCAAGGGTTTGGCAAGCCAGAGTGTGTATTGGCCAACTCTAAACCAGGACATCGAGACTTTGGTCAAGAGCTGCTCTTAGGGTAACAAACTGCATTCCAAGGGAAGGAAACCGCCGCAGCAGGGGGCGGCTGAGAGTTAGGTGGGCGGATGAGGTTAAGAGGTTCGCAGGGGTCAAGTGGATGCAGCTGGCACAGGACCGGATTTTTTTTAGTCGATATTTATTGCCTCAGGGCATCAGTAGGATATGAGATGAAGGATGAATGAATGATTAAATGAATGAAAAAAGGTTGGCTGATTTTATGAAGTCGAGAAGTGAGCGATGAGGAGGTCCCTGCGTCCAAGTGACGTATGAGGCAGGATTGGTTGCCGAAAGGCCAGCTATGCTCAGGTGCCGAATCCGTGTTGGTTTGAGTGCTGGGCCGGACCGGGTTAATTGGAGGAATATGGGAGAGGCCTTCGTTCTGCAGTAGGTATACACCCGCTGATGATGATGATGTTATGAAATCTGTAGCTTTGCATGTCTATATCATAATTTCTTTTCGAAGCATGCCTTTAAGCGGTAGATCGATGGTTGGCATCTTGCACTGTGGCACGGGACTAAATTTGCCAGTTGGAATTGTGCACACTGGTAAACGTGGCACCACCTAAAAGAGCGTTTACCATCGCTATGGATACCTGGTCAGAACTCATCGCTGATTTTGGGCACCGTTTTCTGAACATTATGGTGTCCAACATGATGGCGTCACTTTCTATTTATTTATTTTTCATTTATTAAGAAACCCACAACGCCAAGGCATCACAGGGATAGGGGGTAGATAATGTACAAAAAGAAGCACACATGACACCTCTGCTCGCAGGCAGTGTTACAAGCATAAAGCAAAATAAAGAAAGGCAGGGTCGTTCGCCATATACATCTACAACTTCATAAAGAACGCATCAATTGATGTCACATTCACAACATCGCTCGGCAGTCTGTTCCATTCCCTAATAAGTTTTGGAAAAAAAGACATTTTGAACAATTCAGTTTTTGCTGCGAATTCACGGACTTTAAGAACATCGTCAACACGGTTAGATCTATAAAAAGGCTCCTGCACAAACTTTTCGCATTCAACTCGAACAGTTGAATAATAAACAGAATGAAATAGCTTCAAACGTAACTTCTTTCGGCGCGTGTCAAGCAATTCCCAGTTGAGTGCATCCTTCGTACGCGATGCACTGTAACCAGCCCCGCGTGTGCCAGACACGAAACGAGAGGCAATGTTCTGCACCCTCTCCAACTTATCTTTATCTCTAGCAGTAGGTGGGTCCCAGACAGTGCACGCGTAGTCCAGAATCGACCTGACATAAATCTTGCATAAAATGTCCCGACATGACAGTGGAAAAGTGTTTGCATTGCAGCGAAGAAATCTCAAGTTTGTGCATGCTTTAGCAGGGACATAATCGACGTGACAGCGCCAGCTCAATTCAGGATTAAAATAAACGCTATAGATATTTAAATTCGAATACCTGTTCTAACATTGTGTTCCTAATAACATATGAATGCACATCAGGGTTTTTTCTTCTTGTAAACTTCATATGGACAGTTTTGGACAAATTCAAATTCATATTCCAATTAACGCACCACTCTGAGATTTTGTTCAAGTCTTCCTGAAACATTTAAACATCTAGATCACTAGTGACAACACTATAAAGAACGCAGTCACCCGCAAATAACCGCATTTGAGATGCTATTTCGTCACTAATGTCATTCACGTACAGCAAGAACAATAGTGGCCCCAACACAGAGCCCTGGGGAACACGAGACACAACCTGTACTCTTTGGTGCTCGGCGCCATTCATAACCACAAACTGCTGCCGTAAACAAAAGTAATCTTTTACCCATAGTATCACTTTAGGGCTAATATTGTAAAACGACATTTTTTGAATTAGTAAAAAATACGTCACGGTATCAAACGCCTTTTTAAAGTCCAAAAACACGCAGTCCACGTTAAGTCGCCTGTCCAGTGTCCCTGCCAGATTGTGCACAAATTCATGTCAGCTGCGTGGTAAATGATAGGCCCCTTCAAAAACCATGCTGACGAGGATTAAACAATGAATGTGTGTCCATATGTGCTGCTATACTGGTGTACAAAATATGGTCGAGTGTCTTGCACGCACGCACCTCAGTGATACTGGTCAGTAATTTGATACAGTGTTGCGAGGGCCAGATTTGTAAGAATAAAATCATCTCTCGAAGATCTTTTTGTGGCACCATCTTTTGGGTCTGCCTTCCCCAGTTAGATATACATTTCCTGTGAAGAAGACCATCTACCGAGAGAATCTATGATTTACGACTCCGTCCCCTTTTCTGCATTTCCCCTCTCTGTCTTCAAGTAAGGTTGCAAGCTGTGACCTTCTACTTGCTTAATTTCAATTGCGCCCGGTGTTACCTTGCGACACTTCGTAAGGGAAATAGGGAGATGATTGAGGCCTCGTCGCTCCGTCTGTCACTTGAGCTCTTGTCTCTGGCATTGACGATGTACTGACTGCACTATCCCGCTGCTGACCAGCCGCGCGCTTGCACTCGTTTTGGTGCTTATAAACACCGAGTGCCCGCCACTCTTGATCCAGGTCATGGACGCTTCCTACACTTGGAACCATGGAGTGTTTCCAAAAATGGGATCATAAATTGGACTTTCTATGTATTTTGCCTATACCTGTCTAATATAAAACAGCGTGTACCCAAGTTTGGCTTCAGGAAGGTACCTGAGCGTGCTGTCCCCAAGAGTGATGGCAGACGCTACCCTCGTGAGGTTCTGATCCTCAACAGGCTTCTCCGAACTAAATATTTATTGCCTTCGCTTTCTCTAAGATCTGCTATATGATGATTTCTTATTTCTTCAAACATTAGAACCACGGTGTGCCCTGTCATCTGGGAACTTGCGTCTTTCGGTCCGCACTGCTCGATGGACGGTCAGCTGCACAGTGTTACACCATGCCTCAATGTAATTCCCTTGTTTGCGGCTTTGACGCGCCACCATAGACTCTTGGTTTTGCTGAATTTGCTTCTGAGACCTTTGGTGCTTTCTTCTTCACCTTACTCATATTTCTGAGTTCTTGATCAGCAATGAAAGAAAACAGTTTCGCAGTTTCAGACTCCTCGGGTTTGCGGTGCAAAATTTCTCGCAGAACATTCACCAGGCTCCTCCGAACCAGGCCATTATTGGCTCCGCTCATCTAAGAATAGCTACATGACAGTCCCCTTTTTGTCTAACCACCACCTACATTACTGCTTTCAGTTTGGACGTTCCAAATTTCCCAGGGGCATTTGCTTCCCTTTGAGCTGCAGAACATTGGGCTGCATGAGTTTTTCGAGTAAATGAACCAAACAGGTAGCTCGGTCCTGCGTTCTATATAAGTATTGTTGCACGGTGTGCTTTCTCCTTTTGGAAGGTCACTCGCACGGCGCTGCACTATTTTGGATACTAATTTCCTCTACGCCAACATAAGAAGTCTTCTTTCTAAAAATGTGCCTCTTCATTCTCTCATCGTTTCGTGCTGTTCGTCGATCATCGCGCTTAACGAGACATGGACAAATGACATGATTCCTGACGATGCTCCTTTTCGTCTGTGATTCCGATTTTTACATATTTTGTTGTGACCGTTGTTGTGATATTTTGTACTTCTAGACATAAGGAAAGAGATCACCACTGTGCTTATTGAAGTCGCGACGTGTCTGGAGTTAGTGTGGATTTGTTTGAAATGTGTCCATTCTGATATCATTGTTGGTGTAATATACTGGCCTCCTGACATGAAAATTTTGTTCTGAAGTGAATTTGGTCGAATCTTAAGCGAACTTGCTGCGCGGTTTTCAATTCAAGCATCCTGTTTCCAGGTAATTTCGACTTTCCGGCAATTAACTGGTCCTCTTTATTTGCTCCAACTAATGATCCTGAAGCTCAGGCTTTCCTCCAGTCTTGCCTTGATTTCTCATTGCAGCTACTTATTTCTCAACCCACGCTTTGATCCGCCACTTCTGAAAAATGTCTGGTCTTCAGGAATAATTCTTATATTTGTTCTAATATTGCGCTATTAGAAGATCTTTCGGATCATTCCCTAATCACTGGAAAGCTTAATTTCACACCCCATATAAAAGCAACTCGCAAGAAGCAAGTCAGTTGCTACTATCAAGGAAACCTCGGGGAAATAAGCGCTGAGTTGTCAGTTTTGCTGATCACTTTCTTCTGGATTTTGCAACACGTTCAGCTCAGGACAACTGAAACCTTTTTAAAGACAAACTTGCTGCACTTATTGACCGATTCATACCTGTTATAACTATATCTCACAATAACACCGCGCCTTGGTTTAATAGCCACCACCGTCGCTTGAATAATAAGAAGAAGCGTCTTTACAGACAGGCCGAAAAAAAAGCTCTCCTCTACCTGGCAACGCTACAAAGTATGCGATTAGTAATATCAGACTACGCTTAAATCTCCTCGTCGTCATTTCTTCACATATAATTTACCGTCAGTGTTAAAGATTAACCCTCGTAAGCTCTGGCAGACAATTAACCCTTCGAGTCCCATCTTGGTATAACTCTAACTAATACCGAGGGAGGCAGCGTTCCCGGGTCTGAATGCGTTGTCGGGGCTGAATGCGCACAAGCTCTCAATGACGCATTGACGTCAGAAGAGGTTTATTCATTATAAATTAAAGGCGCCAAAACAAAACGCACGCACACAAAAGAAGAACGGGACAGAGCACCACTCACAACTTATTTATTGTGCAGAACAAAGTACATATATATCTAGCTGCCAGTGCATGCGCAAGGAAGACATTCAGCATCATGTAGTATAAGTTATGTTCAAGAAACGCTTTATCAGCGTTATACAGATTGATCGACGTGTCAAGGACGCACAAGTTACCTTTCTTTCCGATATGAAACGCTTCACTTAGCTCTCTGGCCATCGTATTGCCACTCCTTGCAAGAACGCGCACATCAGAAAACATGGTTCACAAGTTCCTGAGAACACAATCTGATATGCGTCGAAATATTGAGGCCATCTTTATTTTGCTTTACGTTACGTTCATGTTCCCAGATTCGCTCATTAACACATCGTCCGGCTTGTGCGGTGTAGGAGCAACCACAAGCAACCACAAGTAGGAGCAACCACAACTTCATACACAACCCCTTTGGCACATTTTATTAATTGTTGCCAATGTCTCTTATCACGGCCTCTTTCCTTTTGATTTTCTTTCCTTTTCGCTATTCGAGGGACAAATTCATCTGAATTTAGCCCCTCCTACTACGAATAATTCTAATACCTCAATGTCCGTAATACCCTAGTGAAAAATCCCGTATCGCGACAAACGGGTTTGAACCGGTCCTGTATTATCCCGTATAAATTTGATACCGGTGTGACCAGTCCTGTATGAAGCTTAAATTGGTTTATATCGGACAGGTCATGTCCGGTATGAATCTCAATCCGGACGATCCAGTCCGGTATCGAGTTAATACAGAGCAGAACATTTCCAGTATACATCTTATACATGACATCTCAGTCCGTTATGGATATGAAACAGGGCGGACCAGTCCTGTATTGAGCTCATATACAGGACAGGTCATGTCCGGTTTAACTGAAACCGGACAAATCCGATATGAATGAAACTGATACGGGACAGAGTATTTCCGCTTCTCAGTACAATTCGGGCGGATTGTGAAGCTCAGCCAGGATGACCACGTCGGAACATGCCTTCACGCTAAATAAGCATGAAACCATACATAATATACGTTAAAACTTTTCTGTATATGTGGAGTACGCGTTGTTTCGTACATACCTGGAAGATATGAAGCCGTGGATGTGTGCTCTAGCAAGTACATACATGCATCGCGTTTTGTTTTTGCGTGTGCAACAGTCGCTGCAGCTTGTACGATCTTGCGGTGCATCTTCATAATCTGCGACTGAAGATCTGCCACCTTCAACGCGAAAGTGCAAACAAGAACGTAGCGTCTCGTTAGCGCGGATAAAATGCGGTCGAGAATAAATGAAACATCGCTCACCATCGAAATATGCACAGGTCAGCCGGACATCGGGAGTCGCTTCCTCGAGTGTTTACGCATGCAAAACAGTTGGTCAGAAGTAAATTCATTGACGTCGCGGCTCCGCTGGCAGCAGATGAAGCTAAAACAAGCAGTATTACAAGTGTTGGTGCGCCGCATATATCTAAATGTAGCAAAAATTGCGTGTGTTCGAAGACGATGACAAAACACATCAGCACTAGTAAATTGTGACATTCGGAGGTTTGTCTGCAAGAAAGCGATACATTGTAAAGATGCGGGACACGGATAACCCTTCGTGATAGCCAGGAAAAAGATGCAGCGTGTTTAAAGAGCGATCGTTCAATTACGACCACAAATTCTACACCCTACAAAAGAGCAATCTCGACTACATAACCAGATATATAACCACCAGCACCGTGTCCTCCCGTGGTGTAGGAAGTACACCACGGGAGGACACGGACATTTCTTCACAATAAGGAGATGTTTGTGCCCTGGTCGGTAAATTGTCGTCTCTGTAACGTGCCTGAGACAATTGATCATTGCTTTATTCTGTGCCGTGATGCTTTTTCTTTCTTTCTTCTTTTGGGACATACTACAAAAAACTCTTAAAAAGGACATTGAAATTACGCCTTATACAATTAGATTTTTGCCTCCTGACAAAAACTCTGTCGTGCCTTACGATCTATTTGTGTTGATGGGACTGTTCAGCCTTTGGAAAAGCCGCATGATCGACAGGCATGCAAAGCCACCAAGATCGTCGAAATCCGTGTTTCGGGAGCAGTGTGCTTTGGTGAGAAGTGTATATGCTGCAAGTGAAGAACCTCCAAACTGGATGCCGTATCTAGACGCATGTGTATGTCTCCCAGACTTTTGATGTTCTGATGATTGTGCATTGCCGGGCTGATGATATGACGGGCTCGTAGTAAGCAGCCCGGTAACTTTAGACATGGACATGTTTAAGTAAGTGGAGTTGTTCCTTTTTACGGAAGTTTTTCCATGCAATAAAGAAAAAAAAATCCTCCCGTGGTGTAGTGGTTAAAGTGCGTGCTTGCTGGCTGAAAAGACCGAAGTTCGAATCGCATGTAAATTTTTTTTCCTTTTCTATTTTCTTTTTGTTTCTTTTTTTTTCTTTTTCAAATGTAGTGGTGTTATGTAGTGTTCAGCATCAATTAACCAGAAACCGGACGAACGTGTCATTTCTGGAACTGATACCGGGCAGACTATTCCGCTTCTGAACAGAAGTCGGACCGATCGACGAAGCTCAACCAGAATGACCATGCCGGACACGCCAGCGCACTAAATAAGCATGATACCAAACATATTATACAACTGTTCTGTATATAAAGGGCACGCTTCGTTTCCCAAATACCTCGAAAATGCGAAGCCGTCGAAGTGTGCGCTAGCAAGCATATACGCGTGTCGCGTCGGTTTTTACGCCTACAACAGTCGCTGCAGCTCGTACGATCTTGCGGTGCGTCTTCATAGCTGCGACTGAAGGTCTGCCGCCTACAACACGAAAGTAGAAGCACGAACGTATCGTGTCGCTAGCGATGACAAAAAACTGTTCGAGAAAAAATAAACAAGCATCGCTGACCATCGAAAGATGCGCAGATAGCCGCACACCGGGCGACGCGTTCTCGAATGTTTACATATTGAAACCGCTCAGTCGGAAGTGTATTCATTGACATCGATGTTCCGCTGGTAGCACGTGAAGCTAAAACGCCCAGTATTACAAATATTAGTGCACCGGATATCTCTGTATGTAGGAAAACTTAGAAGCGTCCGTAGACGATGAAAAACACATCAGCACTAGTAAATTATGATATGTTGAGGTTTGCCTTCAATAAAGCGACGCATTATAAAGATACGGCACATTTGTGAACCCTCGTGATAGCCTGCAAAGATATCCAGCGTATTTAAAGGGCGATCGGTGAATTACGGCCACAAATTCTACTGCCAAGGAAAGTATAAAAGTACGAAAGAGCAAAAGTAGCTACATATAATGAATAATAACCACTGCAACCATAAGTCGTCGTAAGGTGCCCGTCTGAAGACCACAAAGACCGAGGTTCGATTCCACATTCAGTTTATTTTTTTTTAATTTTTATTATTTTAAATTTAGTCATTTAATTTTATATTGTTGCATGCTTTTTCCAACCTAGCGATGCGTTTGTTTCCGGAAACGAGGGCCATCAACCATACAGGCCATTGCGGTATCAGAGCTCCGCTCGGTTTCATATCGGACTTTCCAGGGCAGTACAGGAATTTGCTGAAATAGCCCCCAATCCTGTATTCCAGATCCTGTACAGTAAACCTTATACGATTTGCTGTACGAATTTTATACAGGATTTGAAACTGGAATCCCATGTTTACTAAATAAACTTAAAACGACATCAGCGTCTGATGACCTTGATTTTTATAAAAAACTACCCAAGAATCATCGGAAGGTATCCATCGCATCTTGTTCGCTATTTTTCCCAGTCCCTTCCCTCTAGTTTCGTTCTAGATGACTGGTGCCTTGCCAAGGGTGTGCCCATTTTCAAGTCCTGTGATCATTCTTTAGCACTAAATTATCGACCAATTTCATTAAATAGCACGATTATTAAACTCATTGAACACGTGATTCATTCACAGGTATTTAACTTTTTATAATTACGTAACATCATCTTTAAATACCAACATGGCTTTCGCAAATGGTACACGAGCGAAACGCATCTTGCTGGTTTTATCCAAGATCTTCATTCATCTGTTGATGCTGTTATTCAAGTTGACTCAATTATTCTTGATTTTTCCAAAGCGTTTGATAGGGAACCTCGCAACCGGTTATTAACCACATTAACACTTCTCAATATTTACCCTCTGGATATTGCAGGGGTTAAAGATTTTCTCTGTTCCAGGTTTCAGTTTACCACTTTCAATAACCATAATTCGTCCCTCAGCCAAGTTCATTCCGGCGTTCTACAAGAAAGCGTGCCTGGCCCCTTGCTTGTATTGATATTTAATAATGATTTACCTAAATCAGTCTCTTCCTAAATCAGACTTTTTGCTGACGATTGTAGGATTTATTGCAAAATTTATACTAACGGAGATACTCTAGCCCTTCAATCAGACCTTGACACAATAACAGCATGGTGCGCTACTTGGCTTATGCAAATTAACCTTTCTGAAAAAGAATTATCTTTTACTAACCGAATGTCCAGAATTCGAACAGCGCATTCTTTAAATAATACTCCAGTTGAGTTGGTAACCACGTATAAATATCTGCCTGCGCCCACCACCACCGGGCCGGGCTCTCGAATCCGACCAACCAAACGCAGGTAAGCGTTATTCCTGCGGACTCCCGGGCGGGTTCCTGCCGCCTGCTGCCGGTTATTCGAAGGAGTTTGGAGCTCCGGAATCTTGAAGCCGCGGGGCACGGCGGCCCTGCCTGGGCCTATCGGGTCATGATGAGGGTTTGAGCTGAAGGGTTTGGGGGTGCGACCTGATACAGGTGAGCACCTCCGGCAACGCACTCCCTCACCAGAACAGGAATGGGACACCCTGGTGCAGTAATTGGCCACAACCTCCCGTGATAAGTCCTACAAAACCCCGGCCCTTAGTCATCAACGGCAGTTAGACCTGTGAGGCAGCGGGTGGTGCTAAGAATCTCTCGCTCCGCCGGACAGGCTGCCATTGGAAACTGACCATGGCAACTTTTAACGAGAAAACACTAGCTAGTGAAGCTAGTTTAGCAGTGCTGTTAGAGGAACTAGAGGGTTTGAAATGGGATGTCATAGGGCTTAGTGAGGTTAGGAGTAAAAATGAGGTATATACAGTACTGAAGGACGGGCATGTACTGTGTTATCGAGGTTTACCGGATAAGCGAGAATTAGGGGTACGTTTCCTTGTCAATAAGTATATAGCTGGTAATATAGAGGAATTCTACAGCATTAATGAGAGGGTGGCAGGCCTCGTAATCAAGCTTAATAAGCGGTATATACTGAAGGCTGTACAGGCCTACGCATCTACATATAGTTATGATGACCAGGCAGTCGAAAACTTCCATGAAGATGTAGAATTGGCATTGAGGAAAGGAAAGACGCAGTATACTGTACTAATGGCGACTTTAATGCCAAGGTAAGGAAAACGCAGCCAGGAGATCAGGCAGTGGGTGATTATGGCATTGGTTCTAGGAATAGCAGGGGGGAGTAATTAGTTGACTTTGTAGAGCACAATAACTTAATAATGATGAACACCTTCTTCAGCAAACAGAAGAACCGGAAGTGGACATGGAAAAGCTCTAATGGGGAGACTGAAAATGAAATTGACTTCATAATGTGTTCTAACCCTGCCGTTGTGCAGGACGTAGAGGGAAGGTGCGATGCAGTGACCATAGGATGGTAAGGTCTCGAATTAGTCTAAGCCTGAAAAAGGAATGAAACAGATCAGTAATTTGCGGATAGGGGGAGGGCAGAGCGTTCAGGATCTCGCTACAGAATAGATATTTTGCTCTAACCGAGGATGATAACATTAGCCTAGAAGCAATGAACAATAATTTTAAAGATATCATCACTGAGTGCGCAGTAGAAGTAGGCGGTAAGGTAGTTAGAGAGGATACCGGTAACCTGTCTAAGGAGATGAAAGATTTAATTAAAAACGTCAAAATATGAACGTTTCCAATCCAAAAGACCAGATAGGATTGGCAGAAATATCAAAGCTAATCAATAAGCGCAGAGCGGCTGATATAAGGAAAATGGAGAAAATTGAACATGCTGTAAAGAACGAGGGAAGCTTTAAAGCGATGAAGAAATTTACGTAGGCAAAAATCAGATGCATGCGCTAAGGGACAATGCAGGCAACGTCATCATAGTCAAAGTAGCCGAGGAGTTCTATAGAGATCTCTACAGCAGCCAACAAAGTCACAAGAATAATGAGATTCGCGGTAGGGAAATGCAGTCAGACGTCCCACCAGTGACGAAGGACGAAGTTAAGAAAGCATTAGAAACTATGAAAAGACGGAAAGCAGCTGGAGGGGATCAGGTAACTATAGATTTGTTGAGAGACGAGGGGGATATTGTGCTGGAAAAAGTGCCACCATGTATAGTGCCACCAGCCGATGACACCATGTATGGTGTCATCGACGATACCGGAACCACGGAAGAACGTAAACATTATCTTAATTCATAAGAAAGGGGATGCTCAGGACTGCAAAAATTGAAGACCAATTAGCTTACTGTCTGTTACGTACGAGGTATTTACCATGGTTATCGGTAATAGAATCAGGTCAACTTTAGACTGGAACCAAGCAAAAGATCAAGCAGGTTTTCGGAAAGGATACTCTACGATCGATCATATTCACACTATCAACCAGTTGATATAAAAATGCTCACAATGTAACCAGCCCTTATATATAGCATTCATTGATTATGAAAAAGCATTTGGCTCAGTATATACCTCGGCCGTCATACAGGCATTGCGAAATCAGGGTGTAGACGAGCCGTACGGGAAAATGGTGGAAGATGTATTGTCATGTAGTGATGACAAGGCCATAGACACCAAAAGAAGACACAGGCTTGATGGTTGTCACAAAATAGGCGGCATCCATTAATTTGTTCATGTTTCATTTGTACACACGCGGAATTGTTGGTCTCCAAACCCCATATGTTCACGGGACCTGGATATGTGACTATCGGTCGGGCGCGCAAGAACGCATACGTGCACGTGGCCTCGGAACAGTATAGCTGTCCCTGTGTTAGCTCCAACTCTCTTCATGCTCGAGCAGAAGAGTACGTGCTGCCTGTGTCGTACGTTCGCCACTCAAAGTCACCTCTACTACGTCCAAAGTATAGAGCTTCCTTTGTATATCCGTACATTCTTTTTTTCCTGTCAATGTGACCCCAAGAAGAACCGAAATTAGGGGCGTACGTGACTTGTTTTTGTTGTGCGTTACGTTTTTCAAACGTAAGATGGCGGCCATGCAGTTCTAAAGTGTAGTGTGTCTACGTGAGCCTTCGTCTGTGAGTGAACTACTTTGTGCGCTCTAAGTGTGCTTTTTGTTTCGGACTCCGACCCTGCGCACAAGGCATGGTCGACAAGGGTATAAAAAGGAGCCGCCGAGGCCCCAAAGTCAGTCCGCCCAGTTCGCTCCCGAAGAAGGAAACCCGAGCTGTCGCGTGCTCCCGGGGGGTACCCGAGCGCCGCCGCCGGCACCGCATCCTCAGACAGCAAGCTGCACCGGAAGGACCGTCGCCTACGAGTGCCGCCCGTCTGCGTCGTCCCGGTGATGGACTGCCGCCGCGTTCCCCGGTCAATTGTACGTTAGAAACTGATCTGAACTTTCCCTTGCTGTTGCTTGAATTGTTCCTTCTATCCCGGAAACGCATGACCCTGTATACGTAATTCGAAGTAATTAATTAGATTGTTTCTTCACTCTCATGTCGTTGCCTTTTAGAATGTTAATTGCTGCCCTCTAAATGGTTTGTCTATTCCTCGTTCTGAGCCTATAAATGTCTTCTTATTGTTGTTTCAAGTCAACGCGTCTTCGTCCATTCTCCGCGTTTTCTTACCGGCTACGCCGGGCATCGAACGACCACCACCTTTTCGTCATGTCTCGGGGTTGACCTCCGGTAATTATCGAGCGCGTGACAATAGTACTGAAATTAACACTTTATTAGGCCGACTTGCGCCCGCAAAAGAACTAAGCAACTCGGCGGCGGCGATAGCAACAAACGTGCTCGTCGATCGTAGAACAAAGAATGCCCGTCACACTCGTCAACGCTCAATTTAAAGGCTGCTCAGACCAGTCCAGATAGCGTCGCAAACTGCTACTAGCACAACCTGGAACATTGTAGAAACATAAGTGATCGAAATCTTTGAGACAGATCTCGGCGCATCGTTCGCGACAAATAAAATCATAACGTGTCGTATCGCGGCTTTAAAAAAACAACAAATACAGTTTTAAAGGTTTCACGGCATTACTCCCCCCTTAAAAAACATCGCCTCGATGTTCCAAAATAAACAAATCAACTTAAATAGAAGCAGTACAAAGTGTAAACACCACGGATTCTTTAACGCGCGTAATAAGGGTCCAGACAAACAACACGTACAGGCGCCCAAATCTTTAACTGGCGTGCGCGAGCGGCGAATTTTCTGTGCGTCAGCGCCCTATGACGGAGCGAAGTTGGAAACAGGATGAGGCTAAGCGCATGCTCACAAAGCACGCTCAGCTGGACGCGTCGTCTGCCAGGCTGTTCCGTCCAGCTGAGCGTGCTTTGTGAGCATGCGCTTAGCCTCATCCTGTTTCCAAATTCGCTCCGTCATATGGCGCTGACGCACAGAAAAGTCGCCGCTCGCGCACGCCAGTTAAAGATTTGGGTGCCTGTACGATTTCTGGGCGCGCGTTTCGCCGTTGTGATGCTGTCGTAGCGTCGGGAATGACTTCATAGTCCAGTTGTCCGACGCGGTGAAGGATTTTGTATGGCCCAAAGTATCGATGCAGCAGGTTTTCACTTAGTCCACGGCGGCGAATTGGAGTCCAAACCCAAACTTGGTCTCCTGGATTTTACTCTGTGTGGCGTCGTCATAAGTTCTATCGTTGGGTGTCGGTGTGCTGTTGGTCTTTAATACGCAGCCATGCGAGTTGTCGGGCTTCCTATTGTTATGTTCGGGGTCGCGAGCGCCTGAGTAGCGTACCGCTGCCAGCAGTTATTACGTGCGGCTCGCGCTTGCGCTCCCCTCGGTAGCGTTGGCCTGGCGGCTCCGTGGACGGCGGACGGCATCAACGGTGCCAGCAGACAAGGCGTCTTCTAACGAAACAACCTTTACTACAACATCGTGAAAGAATGGGCAGAGAAGCTGACCCGGAGAGAATACAGACACGTTCACACAGCTGGTATCTAGCGTCGTCTCCACGGCGCGTCAAAGTAGTCTCTGTCTCAGCGGAGTTTGCCGCTGCTTTTTATAGGTTTTCCCGTTCACAGGGAAAGGGTAAACCCTCACTGGAAATGGAGCGCCCAACGTGTCTGGGCAAGATGGGATGACTCAATCGCAGCTGGTCCGAACGCATCTCCTCCACCTCCTGCAGACAGGAGAGGGTGACGCACTCTCCCTCGAGCTCCAGGCTTGGCCAGCTTTTGCACACACACGCACGCACACACATTTGGCGCGTGGCAGGATCACGTTGAGACATGCCGGCGGGAGGAAGCGTTGCGCGGCCGATGAACGGCGTCGAAATGGCCGTTCCGCTCTCGGTTCTGCCTGTTGCTATGCGGTGGCCGCGTCAGCTGTCCCACTTGTCGGTGGCCAAACGTAACAGACTGCCCCGCCGGGGAAGGGAGATCCCGAAGGGCAGGGGACTGCATCCGCTGTCCGGAGGGATCGGGATGTTGCTGCTAGCCGGGGTCGTCCGACTCAGCTTCTCTTGAGCTCAAACAGCATGAAGAAGTCCTTGGCAAGTCCGGGTTTCCAAGGCACTCTGCAACTTGTCTTCAGGAGAGTTTGCTGACAACCTACAACGTCACAACCACGCTAAAAACTCAACCTGTCAGCCAGCAAGCACGGCACAATCTTCACTAATTTATGCCAGACTATTTCCCTCTTATGCCCCCATCTATATTAAAGGGCAGCTCAGCAGCACTTGGAACGCGTCCACAAGTTTGAAAATCGCGCTTTCAAAAACACCATTCTCAAACAAAAATAGTACAATGCAATATGTTCAAAATCCTATGCCAGGAAGTAAAACACCAAGAAGTGAAAACTGAGGCTTCTTCCCACGTTATGGGCTCCGACTTGAGCCATCGGTGTTACCATTGAGATCACCCTTTTCACTAAAGCTTCGGCTGTCCGTTTCACGGAACAACCGTACCTTCCTGTTTCTATACGAAGAAACAAATGAGCATAAGTCACTAGCTTTGCTAAACAACCTATCCCTCTCCTTATGTGTGGCGCACCAATCACGCATTTTCTGGGCACGGGTGCATTTGTGCCTTTGGGATAGTCGCTTTCTCTTTCGCGATAGCTTCAACTTGCTCCATTCTTTCTCGCGCCTGCCTTTCCGCTTTTTTCTACGGCAGCACTGGAACACAGGCTTTTTGCTTTCTTTTTGCAACCGTTTGAGCTTGCTCTCCTTACGACGGCAGCAATCTTTCTCGTGCCTGCCCTTCCGCGTTTTTCGGTGGCAGCACTTGAATACTCTAGTCCTACTTTCTTTCGGCGCGAGCTCTGGCAAGCTAGCGGTAACTGGAGCTAGTAGGGCACCGGTGTCGTCAAAGTGCGGTGCCGCGTCTGATTCGCGACCAGCAGCGCATGACTCACTTTCAGTCAAGTCCGAACGACAACGGCTGACGTCAGTCGCATCAGTCCCCCTTCCAGGCATTTGCTCTGGCGGCTCGCCACTCAGTGCGTCGCCTCGCTCAGAGCTAACCGGCGCACGATCAAGCTCTTTCGACAGCTGGGGCGCTTCGGATTGCGTGAGGGTCATGTGTGCTACGTCCACGTTCGCACTGGGATTGTTTTCGCGAATACAACTTAGCGTGGTATCGGGGCTCGAACGATTCTGACTCTGCTCTGGTCGCTCGCTGTCGCCTTCGCAAGTCTCGCTCTCTACAGCGGACGCGCACTCCTCGTCGGCCTGCCCTGACTGATCACAAATCGCGGGCTGCGCAGTTTCCCTGATTGGCAATTCGCTTTTCTGCGTGCCCTGCTCTACGACACAGCTGATTTCGGAAACTGAAAGTTTCTCTTCTCCCAGCTCATTTCCATCTCCGTCGCGCTCTCCACAAGCTTCTGCTTTCGACTCGAGAGGCGGTTCAGTTATTGCCAGTTCCCCACTCTCATTTGATGGAACTGTATCTCCTACAGCTACTTGGGTCGGCACGCAGTTCACCTCGCTTAACGGCGTCACTTCGGACTTCTCGCCGATTAAGCCTGTGCTAACCGTCTCAGCTAGTGGCTCGACCAAGGTAACAGGATACTCTTCTGTTCGAGGCTCGGTCGGCTCGCTACTGCGGTAACATTGCTCGGCCGCTTCCCCAAGCTGTTTCTCACACTCCGGTGCAAGTTCGATTTGCTTCGGAACTTCCGCACTGTCTAGCCATTCGCTTACAGCGGCTTTCAACTGATAGGCCAAATCAAAGTATGCCTCGTCACAATGTTTCTCGCTCTCATATCTCTTCCGAAGATCCTGAGGTGTTATGTGATATCGTATCAGCGATGACTCTCTTAGTTCATCGTAATTTTTCAAGCGGTCGCCAACCAATCGCTTGATTTCTTCCGACGCTTCAGCGGAGAGAAGAGCTACCAACTTCTGCGCCCAACTATCTCGCTCGAAGCGTTTACTTCTACAGACATTCTCAAAGTCTGCCAAATACTCGGCCACATCCTCGGCAATGAGGAACGGTGGCGGACCATCTCGCGGTATTGAACCGTTACACTGAATGGCATTGCAATCTTTAATCCTTTCCACGCTCATTCTATGTGCTGATATCTCCAGCTGCATCAGTTTCCTTACGCGGGCGTCCTCCTTCTCGTAACGTTCCCTACGCTCACGTTCACGCTCCTCTTTCTCTTGACGTTCATGTTCCTCTTTCTCGTGACGTTCGTCAATGATCTCAAGGCATTCCAAAAGCTCGTCATCTTCAGCTTCCAACGCAAGAATAGCCTTTAACACTTCTGTTTTTCTGAGTTTGTCTGACAAATCAAGACCCAACTCCTCCGCAAGCTCCAGCAATTTCGGTTTGCGCAACGATTTCAAAACCAGATTCATGGCTGTTCCGAGTGCTGCCTTCTCTACTGCCCACTATTGCCTTGCTGCTATTAACCCAGCAGCAACGACAACACAATTACCAGCTCTGTTCTCTACTTAACAAAAGCCTGGCAAAACTCAGTAGAAGAAAGTCCCGCACTCACCAAACCTCGCAGCCAAGAATCCAACGCAGTCGTTCCGCTGCAGGCAACCAGTCATCACACAGGGCTCGTTGCACTGCTCCCGACTTTCCGCTGAGCTGCTTTGATTCACGGGTCACGCCTGGGACATCGCTCTTCCCACCAGATGTTGCACCTCGGTCAGGTCTGGCTCGTTTCACCGACTACGGTCACTGCTTGGTCGTCCTCGTCTCTCCGCTGTTCACCAGTTGTTCTCCGCTGTTCACCAGTTGGACGACGGTATCGTCTGGCTCGTCCCTCCAACCACGGGGGGCGCTGTGAGCGCGCGAAGCGAGAGGACGTGCAGCGTATCGGCTCCACCAAAGTTTTGGCTGGCGCAACGAAATTTCGACCTCAACCCCATCAAGTCAGCTGCGATTGTCTGTGTGAAATTGGCAGCTGCCTGTGGACACCACCCGCACAAAAGTGGGACTATTAAGGCATTTTTAGGGCCGATCATCACTTGCGTGTCGTGGCGGCGACGCTAGGCCTAACGGCTGCGCCACAGCCCGGCCCTGGGTGAGTCGCCCAACAGCGGCAAGATGGCTCAACGCCAAGAAGGCGGACACCAAGTTGAATGACCCCTCAACACAGCAAAACGCTGCTGTGCGCGCTGCAGCACTTCACGGCGGGCCCCCGCGTAACTCTGGACCCGTTTGGAAACCAAAGCCGCTTCCGGGGCTTCACCCCGAAGACATTGTCATCATCCTGAAGCCCCGGGTGACCGTCGCTCTCAAGGATGTCTTCCAACATGGCGAGCTGGGAGCAGCGTTCGTGGCCTACCTGGGCACCCAGGCCGCAGCATCGCTCAGCCTCCTCCCCACGCGGGAGCAAAATCTTATCGTCGCAGGCACCCGACAACCGCACGTCGCTGACAAGCTTCTGCGTGATTTCGAAATTGAGTCACCCAAAGGTCAGCTCCCCATGTACGGCCAATTGAAACTCACTGGTGATGTGTGTCGCGGCGTCATCACCGTAGCCAACTACGAGATCAGTGAGTCACTCCAAAACAAGATCCAGTGGCGTGCTGGAGAGCTTGCCGATATCCGCAAGCTTGGGAAATCAAACGTCGCGGCGCTCACTTTTGTGGGCAAAGTGGTGCCGCGATTTATTCACTATAATTCAGAAGTGACCCTTGTACGTGCGTACAAGCGAACTGTCCCGGCCTGCGTGCGATGCGGTACTGTGGGCCACCGGTCGGACACATGCCCCTGCCCGGACAACGAAAAGTGCGGCCTGTGTGGCCAAACGGTGCCGACCGTCGACGGGGTCGAGGCACCTCATGAATGCAGTCCATCCTGTGCAGTCTGCGGGCAAGCCCACCCTACCAACTCACGTGACTGCACGGGAAAATTCCGCCAGCTCAAGGTACCAGGCCCCAAGGCCAAACGCCGTGAGCCCCCAGCAAAACGGCGGCAGCCAAGGCAACAAGATTCAGGTGGCAATGGCGGAACGCCGCCTGCTGCTCCTGCCACCGACATCAAAACGCCGCCTGGGAAGAAGAAGGCGCCTCCACCGCCACCGCCCAGCAGCATGGACAAGCACCACTTCCCGGTTCTTAAGACGGGTGGCGCTGCCGGCGCCCGGGCATCCGCGCCCTAACATTGCAAACAGGTGAGCAGCTGGGCGGGGATCGCCTCCTCTTCTCCCCAGCCCCCCTCTTCCCCACTCACCGTCTCCGCGCTCGATGCGGAATACAAAAAACAGATTGACGTGCTCCGGGCACAAAATGAAATTTTACTGAACAAAATTCAAAATTTAGAATCAAAATTGGCGTCCGCAGCTCCGAGCTCGCAGAACTCGGACGCGATGGAGAGCGATGCGGAGCTGTCGCCAGCCCTCGTGACAGCGATCTCCGCGATGAAGGAACGCTTATCCTCAAAAATGCAATCTATGATCGAGGCCGCTATGGACCAGATCTTCACCAAGGTCATAACTGCCATACCCGCGGTCGTCTCAAAACACATCTCGGACAACCCCCGCCTCCTCTGTCGGTCGGGGCCCATTAGGGACGTATCCCGTCTTGCAAAATTCAACCGTCGGATCATTGATTCGGACAATGAGGACAGCTGCCCCGCTCCTGCCGCAACCCCCTTGGTGCCGCAGGTAGCTGGCTCTGGGGCAGCCACTCCCTCCTCCTCCCCTCCAAAAATGTTAAATCATGGCGAGACACCTTAGTCAAAGGCGCTCTTCTACCTCCAATTCGGCCGTCTCAACATTAATAACACAATGGAACTCTAGAGGCTTTAAGGACCGCACTAAGCGGGCCAATTTCCGCCTCTACCTTGAAACATTCGAGTCTGTACCAGCCGTGGTTGCCCTCCAGGAGCCATGCCTAGGCGCCACACTTTCAAATTACACGACGTTCCAACAGGATCCCGCGTCTTGTTTTCTCGTACACAAAGCATGCACAGCCAACTTGGTGGATCTCGATCTCCAACTAGGTTATTCCTATGTAATGGTGACAATCCTACCACTCCGCCGCAGGGACCCGCCATTGCATGTACTCAACGTGTACTGCCCTCCCAAACTCAAGCGAGTGACATTCGTGGACCTCTTCAGCCGCGCGATAAGAGTAGCGGGTCGCGATCCCCTCCTGATCGTGGGCGACTTTAATGCTCCCAGTCAGCTGTAGGGGTATCGCAAGGAGGAGTCGCGCGGATGTAAGTTGGCGGAACTTGCTTCCACGTTGGGCCTCACCCTCCACACTGACCCGGTCTGCCCAACACGGTTAGGAAACTCCGTGACATGGGATACGTGTCCGGACATAACCTTCACTCGCAACATAAGACACGCAGACTGGCTCAACACCGAGGAAACCCTCGGTAGTGACCACTGCAGCCTTAACATTACAATACACACACGCCCGCTCAAACGTCCCACAACACAAGCCCGTATCCCAGATTGGACGAAATTCAGGCAAAATTTTGACTCACTTGATAACACACCCATTTCCGAGCAGGGCTTCTCAGCATGGTCCCAACAGCTGCTGACACACCTTCGCTCGCATGAAACACATATCCAGCTCTCAGAGGCGGTTACGGACGTGGATAACCACCTCCTACACCTCTGGGAAGCCCGTCGCAGCCTCGTCCGCCGTTGGCGACGCCAGAAACACAACAGAAAGCTTAAAGCTCGAATTGCCGAGCTCACCCAGAAAGCGGCTGAGTACGCGGCCCATCTCGCCGACTCCAACTGGGTGGATAGATGCAACACGGCCGCGCGACAAATGTCTAGCCGCAACACATGGAGCCTCTTTCGAGCCCTCATCGACCCAACCCAAACACAAACTGAAACACAGAAACATTTGCAGAGAGCCATGCATGCTTTCTCTGGCAACACTACTCAACTGGCACAGAAACTCCGGGACCAGTATCTGTGTACAGCCCAAGACCCCCGTAGATCATCATACTCTTATGCAGGCAGAGAGAACACAGAGCTGGATCAACTTTTCCAACTCCATGATCTGCGGGCGGCTCTTGCCAAAATGAAACGGGGCACTGCCCCGGGAAGGGATAAGGTCACCGTCAAACTTTTGACGAACCTGCCCGACTCGGCATACCAGTCCCTCCTTGACTACATCAATGCGATTTGGCGCGGGGACACCCCCCTGCTAAGCGACTGGAAAACGGCTCTGGTAACCTTTATTCCTAAATCAGGGAAACCAATTGACACAGATAACCTCCGTCCCATCTCTCTCACCTCCTGTGTGGGCAAACTAATGGAGACGATGGTGCGGGACCGGCTATCTGAATATCTTGAACAAAAACATGTATTCGCAGGCACCATGTTCGGATTCCGCCCACACATATCCGCTCAAGATGTCCTCCTGCAACTCAATCGGGAAGTCCTTGACCCACTCGAATGCCCCCATAATGACCGGGTAGTACTCGCCTTAGATCTCAAAGGGGCATTTGATAATGTAACACACGAGATTATACTCACCCACCTAAGCCAGACCGACTGTGGTCTCAACACATTCCAATACATCAAGCAATTTCTCACGGATCGTCAGTCCTACATTCGCATCCAAGATAATGAGCATGGTCCTTACCTACTCGGCACGCGGGGAACCCCCCAAGGCGCAGTACTTTCCCCGCTGCTCTTCAATTTGGCTATGATGCACCTGCCTGCCCCGCTCGATGGTGTCACTGGTGTGCAGCACGCCCTGTATGCCGATTACATCACCCTGTGGGCCACGCATGGCAGTATCGGGGACATTGAAACCAGCCTGCAAACAGCGGCGACGATAGTAGGCCGCTACGCCCGCCGCTGTGGTCTTCAGTGTTCCCCACAAAAATCAGAATTTGTGCACCTCCGCCCCTCGCGAAAGTGCACAACTCAAATCACTCTTTCTTTAGACAGTGGTCCCATACACGAAGCTAACGAGATACGGGTACTCGGACTCTACATACACAAACACAGACGGTCAGACACTACATTGGCCAAACTCCAGAAGGTGGGGGACCAGGTGGGCCGCATGGTCCGCCGGGTTTCAAACAAACGCGGGGGGTTGCGAAGTAAGGATGCCTTGCGGCTGTCAAACGCCTTCGTGACCAGTCGGATTCTATATTCGACACCTTATCTCCACCTACGGAAACAAGAGGAGGATGCCCTTGAGGTTATCCTTCGCAAAATTGTCAAGCGTGCCCTGGACCTCCCCATCACTACTTCAAACAGCCGTCTTATGGCCTTTGGGGTGGTGAATACTTTTCGGGAGCTCCGGGAGGCGCCCCTTACAAATCAGTACACGCGTTTGTCGCAAACGGAGTCGGGTCGCCGCCTTCTTGCTCGACTCCATATCCAACACACCACACTCATGGAAGACAGGTTTCGCATCCCAGAATTGTGGAGACGCGCCCTCTGCGTGCGACCTCTGCCAGCGAATATGTCACACGAAGATCATAATGGTCGGCGCTTGGCACGAGCGGAAGCCCTAGCCCGACATTATGGCAACAAAACAGGTGTATACTGCGTGGACGCCTCCGGCCCTCACCACGGGGGATGGTACACGGCCGCTGTAGTTCACAACAGCAAAACGGTTAATGGTCTCACCTTCAGAGCCCAAATTACAACACACGCAGAAGAGGTGGCGATTGCTCTCGCGGCCTCTCATTCCGACTCAAAATACATAATTACCGACTCGCGAGGAGCCTGTTCGAACGTCAGACAAGGCTGGACTCCCTTACTAGCCTATAAAATTTACTTAAACTGCATACGGGATACGGACCCCGCACACCGCTACCTTATATGGGCCCCTGCTCATCAGGGTTTGGCAGGAAACGAGGCAGCAGACGCAGCCGCCCGCGCGCTCTCTCACCGGGCTGTTTTCTCCTCCCTACCCGATCAGGAACCCGATTTTAATCCGGCCTACACCTTCAAAGATATCACGACGTACTATCAAAATTGTCATCGCCTTTATCGCAGCCCATGTAAAGGTCTCAAAAAGGCGGATGAGCGGCTTCTTCTCCACCTGTTCACCAACACATTGCTGTGCCCGGCAGCCCTAAAACATTTTGACCCCTCTTTAGTGGCAGCTGCACACACTGTGGAGCGGTGTCTTCTGACATCTATCACATGGTGTGGGCCTGCCCCTCCAACCCGGCTATTCCCCCCATCCCCAACCCAACCCGGGAGAACTGGGAGGCGGTCCTGCTCGGCTGCCACGACTTACAGGCCCAACAAGCCTTAGTCGGACGCGCCCGAGCGGCGGCAACCGCCACTGGGGTCCCCAACTAGGGACCTCCACCTAGTGCTTGTAAGGATCGGTCCCTTATGGGCCGATCCAAACATACCTCCTGGCCCTTGTGTAACTAAATGTTCTTACCACCACCACCTCCAACCACGGTTACGGCTTGGTCGTCGTCGTCCCACTGCTGTTCACCAATTGTTAGGTTTGGGGTCGCGAGCGCCTGAGTAGCATACCGCTGCGAGCAGTTATTACGTGCGGCTCGCGCTTTCGCGCCCCTCGGTAGCGTTGGTCTGGCGGCTCCGTGCATGGCGGACGGCATCAACGGTGCCAGCAGACAAGGCGTCTTCTAACGAAACAACCTTTACTAAAACATCGTGAAAGAATGGGCAGAGAAGCTGACCCGGAGAGAATACAGACACGTTCACACAGCTGGTGTCTAGCGTCGTCTCCACGGCGCGTCAAAGTAGTCTCTGTCTCAGCGGAGTCGGCCGCTGCTTTTTATAGGTTTTCCCGTTCACAGGGAAAGGGTAAACCCTCACAGGAAATGGAGCGCCCAACGTGTCTGGGCAAGATGGGATGACTCAATCGCAGCTGGTCCGAACGCATCTCCTCCACCTCCTGCAGACAGGAGAGGGCGACGCACTCTCCCTCGAGCTCCAGGCTTGGCCAGCTTTTGCACACACACGCACGCACACACATTTGGCGCGTGGCAGGATCACGTTGAGACATGCCGGCGGAAGGAAGCGTTGCGCGGCCGATGAACGGCGTCGAAATGGCCGTTCCGCTCGTGGTTCTGCCTGTTGCTATGCGGTGGCCGCGTCAGCTGTCCCACTTGTCGGTGGCCAAACGTAACACTATGCACGCTGCAGATAGGTGGCGACGACAAAGTTGTCCTCGCTGGTTACGTGCGGCAGCATTGCTTTGAGCGTCGTTGTGGGCTCCCTGCCGTATACAAGCTTGAACAGGGTCGCTCTGGTCGTCTCCTCGACTGCCGTATATACGCGTACGCGAAGATCACGTACGGCAAGATGGAGTCCCAGGTCTTGTGCTCAGCGTCGTCATACATGGCGACCATGTCAGCGATCGTTTTGTTCAGGCGCTCCGTAAGGCCATTGGTCTGGGGATGGTATGCAGTTGTTCGTCGATGGCTTGTATGACTGTATTCCAGGATGACTTGCGTCAAGTCTACTGTAAACGCCGTTCCCCTGTCCGTGATGATGACTTCTGTGGCGCCGTGTCGCAAGAGAATGTGCTCGACAAAAAATTTGGCAACTTCTGCCGTGGCAGTGCTTTTGCTTCGGCGTAACGGGTAAGATAGTCAGTGGCCACGATGATCCACTTATTACCCAAAGACGAAGCTGGAAAGGGGCCGAGGAGATCCATCTCAATTTATTGAAAGGGCAGGTCTGGGGGCGGAATCGGGTTAAGTAGTCCTGCTGGTCTGATCGGCGACGTTTTGCATCGTTGGAACTCACGAGATGCCTTCACGTGGTGGGCAAATTCGGCAGGCAGTCGCGGCCAGTAGTACTTCTCCTGGATTCGACGCAACGTGCGTGCAAACCGGGGAGGGCCTGCTGTGGGCTCATCGTGCAACACTTGCAGAATTTCCTGCAATTAGGCACAGCAAGAAGCTGCGCGGTCCTGTTGGGCGCGAAGTTCTTCTTAACGACGAGGCCATTGCTTAACACGAACGATGATAAATGTCGCCTGAAAACAGCAGGAGGGGAAGCGTTCTCTTCTTCTAAGTAATCGGCTAGCGCTTTCAGCTCAGGGTCTCAACGCTGTTCTGAGAAACTGCTGGCGCTTACCGGTCCCAAAAAGGCGTCTTCGTCATCTTCTTTCGCTGCTGCATCAACGGGAGCTGGTGACAAAGCAGTCTCCATCGGAGTGTTCGCGGCCTGACTTGTAGGCGACTGTGATGTCGAATTCTTGAAGACGTAGGCTCCATTGGGCAAGGCGGCCGGAGGGAACTGCGCCTAGGCCCAGACTGCTAGCGTCGGTATGCATCTGTCTCAGCGTTCTCATCAAAGTGGCCTAGCACAGGAGGAGACTGTAGGCGGCGCTTAAGTTCCTCAAAGGCTTCCTCGGGCGGTGCTTTCCATTGAAATGGCACGTCTGCCTTTGTAAGCTGCGTCAAAGGTTTGGCGAGGCGCGAAAAGTTCTTGACGAATCGTCGGTAATATGCGCGCAGTCCGAAGAATTGGCGCACAGCTTTCTTGTCACTAGGCTGTGGAAACTGTTTGATTGCAGCTGGTTTCTGTGGGACGGGGCGAACTCCTTCCTTGCTGACAATACGACCAAGAAACAACATCTCATTGTAGGCGAAGTGATATTTCTCTGCTTTCAACGTTAAACCTGAGGATTTGATTGCGTCAAGCACTGTTCCAAGCCATCTCAGATGGTCTTTAAAGTTTGACGAGAACACAACGACGTCGTCCAAGTATACCAAACAAATCTGCCACTTTTAGCCCGCGAGACAGCGTTCATGAACTGTTGAAATGTGGCTGGTGCGAAGCACAAGCCTAGTGGCATTACCTTGAATTCAAAGAGGCTGTCCGGTGTTATGAACGCCGTCTTCTCGCGGTCTCTTTCGTCAACCTCAATTTGCCAGTACCCGCTCTTCAGGTCCATCGACGAGAAGTACTTAGCGTTACAGAGCCGGTCCAGAATGTCGTCGATTCGAGGAAGCGGGTAGACATCCTTCTTAGTTATGCCATTCAAGCGGCGGTAAACAACGTAGAAGCGAATTGTACGGTCTTTCTTCAGCAAAAATACAGGTGCCGCCCAGGGGCTGTTGGATAGCTGAATCACGTCGTTACGCAGCATTTCCTCAACTTGATCGCGTATGGCCTGGCGTTATTGCGGCGATACACGGTAGGGGCTTTGACCTAGCGGTCGAGCGTTTTCGTCCGTTATGATGCGATGCTTTGTCAACGGAGTTTGCCGCACCTTCGACGCTGAAGAAAAGCACTCGCTGTTTTGCGGCAGTATATAGAGGGTGCACAGCAATCTAGTTCTGCGTAATTAAAGTAACAAAATTTTTATAATGAAAGGTGTTAGGCAAGGAGACGCGCTCTCTTCAGTACTATTCACAGCTTGCTTAGAAAAAATATTCAGAGCCTTAGAATGGGAGCAGTTAGGAATAAGGGTAAATGGAGAATACCTCAGTATCTGCGATTGGTGACATTGCCTTGCTAAGCAACTCGGGGGATGAACTGCAAATAATGGTTCATGACCTAGACAGAAAAAGTAGAAAGGTAGGCTTGAAAATCAATATGCAGAATACTAAGGTAATGTTCAACAGCCTCGGGAAGGAACAGCAGTTTACATTAGGTAGCGAAAGTAGTAGTAGGAATTCCGTAAGCGAACAATATGGCACTTTGAATGTAAGGAGATAAATAAAACACAAGCTAAGCCAGCGTACAATGTCCAGCACTGGCTTTTCCCCTCGGTGGCAGTGTATGTGTAGACGGCATGCTAGATCCCCTAGAAGCGTGAGCCGAGAGTTGGATTCCGTCGGTCAATAGAAAGGCTCTTCAAAAAAAAAATCTTCCGCAGGATAGGACGAGCAAGCTGTATCTGGAAATGTCCTCTAAGGCATCCGAACTTGCGTGCACGTGTTTTTCTGGCGCTCGGCAGTTCTACCGTAGTTTTTATCGTCTACTCGGTAGGTCGAAACGAGTGGTGACTTCTGACAGTGCAGTGCGCCGAAAAACAGCCATGGCTGAGCAAGCTCCGCAGCGCGTGCTGTTCGGGAGATTTCGAGTAATCGAGAATGTAAGAATAACTGCTTGGTGCGCGGTCAGAAATTGTACGAAGCCAGCACGTGTATGGAGTGCGCGGGGAACTTCACTGCCCGGGGATATCTTCGGAAAATGCGGTGCCGAAATGAAAACCGCCTTCTGCGATTTCAGCTTGGAGGTGAGTTTTTATTCGGCCCTTTCGGCGTCTCTTCACCACATATGTAATTCGTTTTTTTTTTTTATGTAGTTGTTGGCAAACCCATGATCACGGATGCCAGTTGTATCTGCAAGGCCGGGTGCCACTGTTGACGATGCGACACATTCGCTCTCGTATGATTTCCAAGGAAACCGAAATAAAAACTTGATTTTCGATTACTTCCTTTTTAATAACTATTCTGGCACCCATAAACACAACAGCGAATCGAGCTGTTTGTTTAAAAGGACGTTTTCTCTTTGCGGGGAACCGTGAACGCGTGTCACGTCAGAAAGCGTGCACTCCTGCAATATTTTCTGCTCTCGATGTCATGCTTCCACGTCAGGCTAGTCTTCCCAAAAGCGAGTGCCGAAAATAGCTGGAAACTATTATTAAGAAGTCGTTAAAAAAAATACGCTCCCTCTGGGCAGGAAGGCTCCGCGCTCTATACAACACAGGCTGTGTCCGAAGACCTGCCGAGCACTGGTTCCAAGCACGCATGCATAGTACAACTCTTAAAGCTCGAGCTGGGTCCAGAAAAAAGAAACACCTACCCCGTTCTTTTTTTCGCATGCTGCGCGCTCGATACAAACAGGCGATCGCTCGTGCATGCTTGAAAGAAACCTATCGTGAAGTACTGTACAAAAAAAAAAGTGGGAAATGCGCGCAGCCGAAACGAAAAGCAGTGAGTGCGATATGAGGTTGGAAAATGACAATACAGACAACAGTAAGTACAGGCCCTTGTTTCAGTCGGCGTTTATATTTTTTATTCTCACGGGGAACCAGGGAGAAACTGGAATACAGCGTCGGCGCAACCCACGGTTTGCGGATACAGACAACCGCCTTTTCGGCGGCGCCTCCCAGATGGCTCCACGTGCTCGGCCAAAGCTGCAGCGCACCAGACCCATATATGAGGCAGAAGATCCCGCAACTTTCGCATTATAGGTGAGGCAGCTTGTGACACTGCCCCCCCCCCCCCCCCCTCCTCACGGAAGAATATTGCCTCGGAATATTCTAGACATCCGCAAGAGCAGAGAATGACGTTATTGCGTCCCGCACTGGGGTGCAGTAGTTTTGGTCCGTACGACGCACTGGAAATCGTTCGTCACTCATTACAGTTCATGACGCGCATCCTATACGCACTGATCAGAAGCCGCACTGCACCACAACACTAGTTCGTCGGTCATGTCCTGAGCACATGTCACAAGTCACTGATCACTGATAACAGTCAAGCGAGCACAAATATACAGGCAGATCTGGTACGATCTCATTACGCAATCAGAACACAATGCAACTAGGCAGCAGTGCAAGGTGAAGAACTATTCCAGCCGGCTCATGTAATCTGCTCCCGCGCTCTCGCTGCCTTTAATATACTCGACACGGAAGTTGTATTCCTGAAGCTTAATTCCCCAGCGAAGAACGCGACTGTTCGCAGATTTTTTCTTTTATGAACTTCAAAGGCTGGTGATCCGTTTGAACAAAAAACTTTCTCCCGTAAAGGAAGACTTGAAATTTCCCGATTCACCAAACGAGTCCTAAAGCCTCTTTTTCAATGGTTGAATAGGCTACCTCTCCAGGTAGTAACTTGTGGCTCGCATAAGCAACTGGGTTCAGGATTTCGTCATGCGATTGCAGCAAAACGGCCCCAACACCTCTATCAGAAGCATCCGTTCGCAGGATGAATTCCTTGTCAAAGTCCTGAAGTTTCAAAGTCGGTGCCTCAGCCAGTTTTTCCCGCCAGTTCGTAAAAGCCCATTCTTGCTTGGAGCCCCAGCTCACGACTGAAGGTTGACCCTCACGTGTTAGATCTCACAGAGGACAGGTCAGGTCAGCATAGTTCGGAATGAAATCACGGTAGTAACCCGTGAGTCCCAAGAAGGATTGGACCTGTTTCTTTGTTGACGGCCGTGAAGCTTCTTGTATCTTCTCTAGGGTCTTGGTGGGAGATTAGTAAGCTCAATATCTCCAGCGTCTGTGTCGTCTCTGCCGAAAATACTGCACCGGCGGCTGCTACGATGGTGTTGTCTCACCTTTGCTGGTATTTCTTTATCATGTTGATATGGAGTGTGTTTTGTGGCATGGCCCAAATCTACTTCACGTTAAACATCGCCCCCACGGCTGATAACCGAGAAAGGACCCTTGCATTGCATGAGCAGCTTATTGTGCTCTGTGGGAAGAAGAATAAGAGCCTGCTCTCCCGGTTTGAGTGAGCGTTTGAGGCACTTGATGTCGTCGTAGCGGCTGTAAAGCTCTCCTGCGCGCTCCAGCTCTTCATGGCAAGTTAGGCATTCTCCAATCTAACCCGTAGAGCAAGGACGTCCTCGTACGTAGTTCGCAACTCGTCAGGAATGGTTGCATTAGTCCAAAGCTCTCTAAGTACAGCGAGGGGTCCACGCACATTTCGCCCATATAACAGTTCGAATGAGGAGAAGTCGAGGCTTTCTTGGGTTACTTCCCTGTATGCGAACAGGAGTGGATCTAGGTAGCGATCCCAATCGGTCGGTCTCTCTTGACACATGCGCTTCAGCATTTGTTTAAGCGTCCTGTTAAACCGGTCGACTAGGCCGTTCGCTATTGGGTGGTAGGGAGACGTATGCAGCTGTTTTACTGACAACAGACGGCTAATCTATTTCATTATTTCGAACGTAAAATTAGGGCCCCTGTCACTGAGAACCTTTCTGGGCACTCCTAAACGGGAAAACATTTCGAGAATAGCTTCGGCTATCCTTCCGGTCTCGATGCTAGGAACTGCGACTGCATCAGGGTACCGAGTGTCATAGTCCAACATGGTCAGGATGTACCAATTGCTTTGAGCGGACTTCGGGTTGAGTGGGCTAACAATATCGATCGCCACCCTCTGAAACGGGGTCTCAAAAACGGGCACTCGGACCAAAGAAGCTCGTGCGGTGTGACCCTTTGGATTTGTGCGTTGGCATAGATCGCAATAGGCAACGAACCGCTTAGCGTCAGCCTGCATTGCGGGACAAAAGAATTCTCTCTGACGCTTCAGTAGGGTTTTCTTCATGCCGCGATGGCCTCCCATCAACTCATCATGTGCCAGCTTGAGAATAGCTGATCTGTACTTTTGGGGCGTAACTACTTGAGCGTGCTCCCCGCCGGACTCGGCGACGTATTTCCTTCGAAGGACGCCGTTAGCAATGAACACCTGGTGGCTATCCTTTCTCTTGTTCGCTTGTGGCGCGCCCACGGGATCGAAGCACGAGCGTAGGGTCGCGTCATCCCCTTGCTCTTGAACCAACGCTTCGCGGCATACACTAGGGAGGCCTTGCAGGACTTTAAGCTCTTTCAGCGTTTTATCCTTGCACGCCTGCGCTCTAGTCACTACCGGACAAATTTCAGTGGCATACGAAATGGGTGCGGTGCTCTCGGTGTCAGGCGATAGCTCTTCAACTCTTCAGTGGAATTCGTAGTCTCTCTTTCTGTTGCCTCTTGCCAGTTTGGATCGGGGCGTCGGCTGGCCTAGCACCTTCCACATTTCCCAGCACCATATCGTACAAGCGATTCTCTATATACTTAGCGAGAAGTTGTCCCCTAAAGTACGGGGTGTCGACATCGACCCAAGCTTCGGGGAGCATTAGGACTGAGTGGTCAAGTAAGTAAACTGGAGACTTCGTATCGGTGATATCTTCCTTCCGTAATAAGTCGTTCCTTACCACCACCGTGTTGCAGCCCGTGTCTCTCAGGACTCGGACTGTCCGGCCCCAAATCATGCCGGCTACTACAAGTAAGCATTCCCTGGCTGCGCATTCTTTACTGGTGAGACCAGCGTTGATGATGGGATCTTCCCTTCGTCCTTGAGCTCTAGGTACCCTTTCTCAAAGCATACTGCAGCGGTCTCCCAATTTTCTTCTCTCTGTTTTGGTGCCCCATCTGCCCAGCATCTCCAGCTTGAATTACCTGGCTTGCCGCATTTGTGGCATTTCTTGGGCAGCACCGATTCATCAGTGGTGGCGGCCCGGCAATTGTCGGGGTGGTGTCCCGTGCGTGAACAAATAAAAAATTTCTTTTCATCGCGGCTCTTCATCTCCGATGATTGAAGCAGTGTTCCTTTTTTCTCGGGAGTTTTGGAGATGGCGTTTTCTGCCTTGTCTTTCGAGTGACTTCGCTTTCCGAAATGCGATCAGCTATGGGCCTCCACCTACTTTTCTGTCCTTGCCACTGCTTTCGTGAAGGATGTGTCCTTTTTCTTAAACATTTGTAGTAGAGTGGCGCAGTTAGACAAAAACTGTTCCTTTAGAATCAGGTCAAAGTAATCTGCGTACTCTTTCTTTGCGTCCGACAGCTCTATTCATCTGTTTAGGAGTTCTGTGGGCACGTCACGAACTGTGAACACGTTTCCTCGTTCCGGGAACTAGCAGACTTGAAGTTTCCTCTGAACCATTCATCTGTCATACTGAAGCGAATCATGAGTGCCAGCCGGAGCTTGTTGTAGCTCAAGCACTCAGACGCAGATATACGACTAAATACACGGAGCTCTTCGCCGCTTAAACAAAGACTAAGGGCTGTAGCCCAGTGATCGCGAGGCCAATTGTGACTCTCAGCGACATGCTCGAAACACATGAGGTAGGTGTCAAGGTCCTTCCTGCCCTCATTAAAAACCGGCATCAGTTTGTGCGGGCTTATGCATTCGGTCCGCGCAACTTGACCCTTCCCCGTTTCTGACCTTGTTTCTCCGGTGTAATTAGCGTCAGTTGCCGGATTATTAGGTAGGTCTCATGAGCATCAGTAACTCCTTTTCTTTATTCATCTCCGCTATTCGGAGTTGGGCCTTCTGCGACTCTAGTTCATTTACTTTCTCCATCTCCGCCATCTGTAAATCAGACTCCTCTTTTCGTAACGCACGTTCCTCATTGCGTTCTTCTATGCAACGAGCTCGCTCCTGGTCTACAAATTTGAGCAACTCTTGCTTCTCAAAGCCAAAAGTTCGGCCACACTGAACAAGTCGTTCTAACTCTGCTTCGGCCATGTTAGGTGGGAAGCAGTGCTACCACACAACACTAAAAAAAACATTTGCACCTACTCCTCTCTCCTTCACCAAAACCTGGTTGACCAGTCCTGTCCGCGGACGCCACTTATGTCCCAAACTGCCGCCTTTATGGTCAACAGAGGCGCGGAATCCCTTTTATGGTTACCGTCGTCCCTCTATAGGCTTTCAGAACACATTTAAACGTTAGGCCGGCCAACCCGTGAAGTACGTGGGTCGGTGTGTGATCGAGGTATAAGTTCAAGAAGATCACTTTCTTTTACAACCAATTGAATATTTATAGATAGTAGTCCAAATAACACTGCATAATAACAGAGTAGAATAAAGGAAATAAAACGCCAGGACACGATAGTGATAAAACACGACTCGATAAATGACAAGAGGAAAACCCGACAATGAACAAAACACTGCGATAAAAAGACCATAAAAATAACAGACAGCATTCCAGATATAATAAGTATGGCCAAGGGTTACATGGAAAACAAAGCGTAAAATATTACTAAGTCAGGTTAACAAAGGCGAACTCAATGTTCGTTTAACAACAGTCTGTTGCAAAAAGGAATTCTCACTGCTTTCTTGTTATTTGAGGCGTAGAAGGTTGGGTTGATCGGTAGCGGAGGCCGTACAGATGAGGAGAACGATGCGTCGATCGCTGGCCCGCTGAAACGGAAGACGCTTTCCCAGAGCGGCTGCTAGAGAAGCCCAGAAGACAGAATCTTTCCAGCAGTGCCCGCGTCAGCAGTGCCCGCGCCCATGTCGAAGCCTGCTCAGAGGAGCGGCGAGATCCCGTGAGTTTCGTTCTAAATCTGAGGCAGAAGATCCCACAACTTAGGCTGTATAGGTTAGGCAGATTGTGACACGTAGGAACGCACGAACGTTTCCAAATCGCGGAAACAATTTGTCCAGTAGAACTTCTGCAGGAGACGCACTTTACCTTTCATTACTCCGAGGTGGCCCGACCAGCCACTGTCATGACAGATGTTTAGCAAGTCCTGTCTGTACTTTGTTGGCATGACCGGCAATTACCCCTTTTTTATCCTGGTATCGACGAAACAACAGTCCATTTCGTTTGACCATCTTAACGGTCTTTATTGAAATTCCTTCTGTGGCCGAATCGCGGAGCCTTTTTATTGATTGATCTGCCTCCTGTTCCTTAATAAACTGTGTCTTTTGCACAGGGAGCAAGCGATCGAAATGATTACACGATGGTGACAGCAAAGAGCCAGACTCCACCGCCTCATCCTCTTCCCCCTTCTTCTCCGACTCAGCCATGGTGTCACCGTCTTTGCCTGGGTATTCGCAACACCCCTTCATTTGCTCCTTCACCACATGGCCCTGCGCTTCACTTTTATCTGTCACAAGGGGTACGTTGTACTTTAACTGGATGGCCAGTTCTCTGGCTGTACAGCGGCTGAGCACACTAACTTTTCCTTTCTCAAATGTAGTTCCGCTCTTTGTTAGCAACATCTCAGACTTATTTGAAAGAAAATAAGGGTACGCCTTGGGCAGGTTTCCTCAAACTGCCGCTTCCGTAGCAAGAGAACCAAACGGGCCCTCAATACAAACGGAAGACAGACTGTATCTTCTTGCACAACTTGCCTTATCCAGGCGCATTCACTTGACAAATCTGCCGCTGACGCATACGATGGGTGAGATACATCCATGGTAGCTGCGCAATCCCTTAGCACTCTGCATGTTTTCCCATTCAGAGTGATATCTCTCATGAATGCCTTGAGTAAAGCATGTTCTCATCATTGTCGTATACATACGAAAACATGACGGACTGATTTCGGCAACTTGATCCAAAGTGCCCCGGTAACTGAAATTTGAAACAAAAATGTTTCTTGGTGCCTCATAATTTTTTTCAGTGTCCTTCGAATAATTCGGGGGTGTCTCTGCCTGATTCGCCTCCTTTCCTGAGAGGTCGTTCCCTTTCATTGCCCCGGCATTCTTATAAAATGGCTTCGCGCCCGTTTTTTCTTCTGTTTTGGGCATAGCAGGGTACCGCTCTCCTCCTCTCTGGTTACTTGCACCCCGATTTGTTTGCAACGCGCGGCGTGATGCATACTTTTCAGCGAATTCAGCGGCCATCTGCACAGTGTTTACCTCAGTCCTGTCGAGGATCCACGAGCGTATTCCATCTGAAATTGTCATAAAATTTCTCGAGACATATGCATTCCACAATCTTGTCTGCGTCTCCGTAGACGCTTGCGCTCCCTAGCCATTCCACTAGGTTCGTTTTCAAGTTATACCCGAACCTTAGGTAGGATTCGTCTCTAGCTTTTTTGGATTTTCTGAAACGCTATCTGAAAGCCTCCGCCCAAGTAGCACAAAGTGGGCTATGACGTGGGGGCCCGCGTTGGGCCCGTGAGGGCAGCCTATACGGGCCCCATGCGGGATTTGCAACACGTACCCAGAGGGGCCCCGCATGGGCTGCCCAATTCTGCCGCTATCGGTCCCAATCTGTATCCGTGTGGGCAGCCCAAATAGGCCTGCCCGCATTCAGCCCAGGTAGACGAATGTGGGCAGCACACCAGAATCATTAATGGGTCCCACATTTGTGCAGGCAGTGCCATCCCATTGATCAAGGTTTTAATTTTTAAGTCGATTAATCCCTCCAATACCTGAATTATACAGGCGCGGGATTTGCGAAAGCCAGTCCGTTTTGGGCTGGCCCACGTGTTGCCCTGATGGGTTTAATCTGGCATTTTCGGGGCTGCCCAAATTCCAATAGTCAATTGTGAAACATTATGCGCTATTTTTTTCCTTGTATGCGACACTCAGTAACATGGGAGAAATTTATTCCCAACACTACACTAATGTGGGCTGGTCCACATCAACCCCAACATGTTGGTCTGAATATTTAGTTCGGTGGTGCGCGTAGAATAGTAATGCCGCAGGAAACATTTGGAGGTCGTTCAGTGCATACTCGTAAAGCGGAACAGTTACTGTCGCATATTTTCTGTCGACACTGCATAATTAACATAGTTGTTAGAGTAAAAATAAATAGTCTTTATTCATTGCATAGGTATGCTTAGGACAGTTATGTGAAACCTCCAGAAGAGGCAATTAGTATCCGGTATAACATGATTTACATAAATAAAATGGTGCCTTAAAGATAGGGTGGAGACGTTTCAGAGCGGTAAGCCCGCCTACGCCAATTTGGGGCCCACTGCGGCATTTCATGGGCCGCCCCAATTGGGCTGATCTTGGTTTTACCGCATGGACTACGAATATACATTGCAATTTCCCGCATGTACCCCAAGAAATACCCGTGTGGGCACCATGGCGGTGTGGTCGCTTTTCAGCCCGGCCGCAAACCATGCGGGACCTATTCGGTTTTTGCGTGGGCAGCCCCAATCGGACTAGCCCGTCATCTATTTGCTTTAGGCCCACATTTGCATCGCATCTGCCCTAAATTGCCCCGCAAGAGACCGATGCGGGCAGAAGTGGGAAGGAGCAATTGCCTGCCCCGCCACGGCCCACGCGGAAATTATCTAGGTTTTTGGTGGGCAACCCTATTTGGGGCAGCCCAGGAATTTTCTGCATGAATTCCAGATTTTCGTCTGACCTTCCCTCAAGTACCCCTCAAGGGTCCCATGTAGCCAATGTGCAGGCATACCCGTATTTAGCCCCGCCGCGGCCCATGCGGGAACTATTCGGCTTTTGAGTGGGCAGCCCCAATTAGATCAGCCCATGCGTTTCCTACACAAAGCCCAAATTTCATTTGTATCGGCCCTAAAATTTCCCAAGCGGGATCCTTGAGGGTCAGATGTGGGAATATGTACTCAGTTAGCCCTTTCCACGCCTATATAATGCCCAAATGGAAAAAACAGGGGCAAGCCCAATTTGGGCTTGCCCGCTTGATCCCTAAAGCGGGCCCTCGTGGGTGTTATTGTGGTTGCCCAAGCCCAACTTGCCCATACGGGCCTCCGGTGGGCCATGTAATGTGTGCTACTTGGGCGAAGACAAACGATACCTCTTTAAGAGATTTACCTTCACGGCATCGTAGCCCTCACATTCTCGTTCGCTGAGTCTCTCAATTGCGTCCGCTACCTTACACGGCAACAGGGTAAAAAGCTGCTGCGGCCACACATTTTTCTCAAGCTTCGTTTTTTGCAAGCGCTTTCGAAGTTCGCCACAAATATACTAATGTCCTCGCCCATTTGGAAGGGTTGCATGCAATCCTTGATTTTGATTGTTTCCCTCCCTCCTGTTCTGGAGGATTCTGCCTTCGGCTCTCTTTACTCTGCATCGAGTCTCTTTAAATCGATTTCTTATTGTCGGCGTGCTGACTCGAGCTCCTGCCCACGAAGCTGAAGATTGTGATCACGTTGCTTTAGTTCCAGCAGACGCCTTTCATTCTCAGCCATTTTCCTTTTTTTGATCAGCTCTAAGCCTTCGCTTAGTTCCTCCTTGTCCACTCCGCTAGGTTTTATAGCCTGTATTATGTGCGGTATTTGCGTAACCTTGCGAATGTTAATTCGTAATTCTTGGCAGATCAGAACTAGATATGGCTTCTGGAAAGATTTGAGGTCCATGATGCGCTCAGACACTTGACTGATCTCCCGTCACATTTCTAACAATGCGTACAATTATAAGTACTTAGAACATTGATAAAAAAAAGTCTGGTAGCATTGACTCTAAATTCGAAACGTGGCAAATCTCTGGAGTTAAGGGTCACACACTCACGTAGCTGAGGTCATGGAGTCCTCCAGCGTGTTAGTGCTTGCAACTGCCAGCCTTTGCTACACGCTTTGATGAGCCAAGTTATATCTCAGCGCTGCCATACAGTTGTTGCGACCCGAGCTCAGCGGCAGCTTCTTCGCAGGAGAAAGGAAGAGGAGACAGGAGCTATCAAGAAAAATCAAAAAGACATATATTCACATTGTTACAGAATGCAGTGACAGGCAGACGACAAGAATGGGGCCAAGCCGAAAACAACGCCGTCCTGCGTGCTTAAATAGGGTTTTCTTCTCAGAGTCCCGCTTTTCCTTTCAATCAGCTGAGATATTTCTCGGGATCTGTCTTGTGGTAGCATCGCTGAACCTGATTGGACGCAATCCTAGTTGCGGGGGCTTTGTCTTTCTTTTAGTTCTTCGTGACAATATTCTTGTTCGTCCGGAAAGGAAAATTTGAGCTGCAGCGGAGAGTTGACCCGTACATCCGACTGCATCACGCGTGTACACAGGTACCAGCCGTTATCCGATGCAAAAAAAAAAGGCTGGCCACTCCTTACGGACTCTAGGCTTCGCCGTTATTCCTCTGTTCGCACGAAGCACGGGATGTTTAGCGGGTGCGCATTGCACCGCAAATCACGCGCAAGCACAAGCACAACCCAAAACAGAGACGCTGCCAACCGAGACAATTCCTCGCCTCGTCTCAGTAGGTGAAGTCCATGCCTGTGGAGTAGAATGTCCGAGGCACGGATCGAGGGTTCTCTCTCGCTGATGGTTTGCCTCAAGGCCGGGAACCCCCGTACCCTCCGAGTTATCTGCCAAGTAGAGGCAGTGACCGCCAAGCCACAGGTGACAAACACAGGATTACAACAGCGCTGACGCCCTGACCTTTCTCTTGGAGCGCCGCCTGGCCCAGGTTGCGCCCATCCTCGCGTGCCTGTGCTGGTGCATCCTTTAGCCTTTTCAAATCTTGCTCGTAGAAACTCATCGTCGCTTCCTTCCTTACACCCAGCTTAAAAGCCACCTCTAACGGTTTTGTCGAATCGAGTTTTTATCTCCATTGAGAAACTCGAAAGACTGGATTCAAAACAAATAGGCAAGAATTAGGAATCCTGAAAGGCTCATCACATGTTTCTGAAATAACATTTTTTATAGTGCTATATTTTGGGCTTGCAAACTAATCTTCTGAAAAATAAAATAATGGCACATACTAGGAAATTCAAACCAGAAGCCGCGATTTTCTGGCTGCATTGTTTTAATCGAACAGCAATGGACCTCATTTTAGACAATTTTTTTTCCTTTAATGCTCCAAAAGAGGTTAGCATATATACACCCAGGTTCAATCCAAGCAGTTGCGTGTTCATAGATACGCCCTTCCATCGTGAGTCATACTCGCATATGAGATCCCTATACCTCTTTTTGCGAAGCGACATTAAACGCGCTACACCTGTATGCCCTACATCTACCCTTCAACAAATCTACACCTGTCATTTGAGCAAACAGCTGTATGTGCAACTTAGTGCTGTATGGCACATTCAGTGGGTGACAAATTCGCCTCTTTGCTCTCGTCTGGGCTTTTGTTACTGCCGCCTAAATAATGCTAGTCGAAGAACGATGAGACTACCGTTCAACATGGCGGCCAAATTGTAGACGCCTCCCTTAAATAAGTACGCTCCCTTCAATAAGTATCAATGTTAACTTCTATTGGAGAGTGCGGTCTTATTTAGACTGTTAGATTGCGTCGTTTCTGTGCATCCATTATTTAAGTCATGTGCTTGTCTTTGCGAAGAGCTAAAAGTTTTCCGAAGCAGTCTACTCGCCAGATTCCCTCTCCGAGCCATCATAGGCCAAAAGTTCTCATCTTTACCATGAAACATTTCATTCTTTTTCCAGCGGAGTCCGTACAACTGTTCCGAACAATTCTTCGGCTAATGCTCGCTACACGTATGCTGTTTGGACTGCTCGCACTTTTTTTGCAGGTGAGTTCTTTGAACTGAATTAATGTTTTTTCTTTTTGTCGGGACATATGATAAACGCTAAGGTGTGATAGCATACCTTGGCTGCACAGCTTCGTTTTACAAGGTGTCATTTTCGTACACACAAGGTTAAGATCAGCGACTCATTTTCCAAGCATTTCACGCCGGGGAAGCCCATACCTCGCCAAATGAAATCCACTACCCCATTTAACTTTCTTCGAAACGAGCATGGAAGGTCAGGCTTCTCAAGTTCGAGGTGAAAACTCCAACTATTTCGGCACTTTCTTGCGTGCATTTCAGTGAAGAATAAAAAAGCAGCGGAACGCCCCTCTGTTGTATTTGCCGCTGATACGTTTTGGATTCCGGCCTGATAGTTTGTCTTCTGATCAATAAACATTGATCTGTTAGAAAATATTCGCTTCCCTTTACCAAAGTGGAAAACATGTTGTGAGGCAAAAAAGCTGTGTATAAGCCCATTTTCTGTCTCATCGACTCCTATGAATACACAGAACGTTGTGTTTTAGTCTGCAGAAAATTTATGTAAAGATGTGAATTTTTTGTTGTTTTTTTGATAACACAAAAGACATAACCCGCTTTGTTAATCAGCTTGGTTTAAACCAGTGTCATGTCACATTACACATTGCGGCAGTAAGCTACCCTCGACTGCAGATGGTTCTAACCACAGTGGCGTGACAATAAGACATTCGGTGTTAACATAGCACAAAAATGGCTAGCAAATACATAGCACCACAAAAAGACTGCATAGGCACTAAAAAAATGCACTTTAGATTATTTATAGAAGAACACCTCGGTGTAGCAAGCGAGTATCCGCCGAAACACAGAACAATGCGGTATGACTGGGACAAGCAACAAAATGTAACAAAATTACGACAATAAACGATAATTATTTTCGATAATAAACATGCAACTGCTGCAAAGTCCTCGGTAAACAAAGGAGCACAGAATGCTTTTGTCAGCAGCAAATAATACTATCACTCAAGGTGTGCACCACAGTGACGGCGCCAATTAAATGGCCCAAGTGACCATACTCATTAATTACGGTGGTTTACTAGTTTAAAAGCAGGAGATCAATGTTAGCTTCGATGTTGCCAAATATGGAATGTTGCCGAGGAATCGAACTACGAAGCGTCGACATCAAAGATGGAAAAGATTAATGCTCAACACATGGCATAGTCGCCATCGGTGTATGCCTCAAACGCAGCATAGTTGTACACTTGGGAATTCAATATGTATGAAAGTCACAAAATATAGACAAAACTCATTTACCTAGCACAAATAATAAAAACAATCATATAATGAAATGCTGAAAAAAAGCAAGCACTTTTTACACTAATCAGCCCAAGGGATAAAGCAGATCGTTGCAGCCAAATAAACAGAAATTAACGTTGCTTACTACACTCCAAGGCAAGGCAAGGTAAGGCGACACGATCTCCCCAGTACTATTCACAGCTTGCTTAGAAGAAGTATTCAGTGACTTGGAATGGGAGCAGTTAGGGATAAGAGTCGGTGGAGAATACCTCAGTAATCTGCGATTTGCTGATGACACTGCCTTGTTAAGTAACCCAGGGGATGAATTGCGAAGAATCATTGATGACCAAGGCAGGAAAAGTAAAAAAGTAGGCTTGAAAATAAATATGCAGAAGACTAAGGTAATGTTGAATAGCCTAGGGAAGAAGCAGCAGTTTACGTCAGGTAGCAAAGTACTGGAAGTAGTAGGCGAATATGTCTATTTAGGAGAGGTAGTAAACGCAGATCCGGATAATGAATGGGAAACAAGAAGGAGAATAAGACTTGGATGGAACGCAATTGGCAAGCACTCCCAGATTACGACTAGCAGCTTACTGATATCGCTCAAGAGGAAAGTATACAACAGTTGCATCTCACCTGTCCTTACCTGTGGGGCTGAAACGTGGAAGCTAACGAAGAGGGTTCTACTTAAGTTGTGGACAACGCAGAGGGCTATGGAAAAAAATAAAGCTAGGCATAACGTTAAGAGATAGAAAACGTGCAGAGTTGGTCATAGAAATAACTCAAGTCACTGGCATTCTAATGGAAATCAAGAAGAAGAAATGGGCATGGGCAGCACATGTAGCACGAAGAAAGGATAACCGATGTTCGCTTAAGGCAACAAATGGGATTCCAAGGGAAGAAAAGCGTAGCTGAGGGGGGGAGAAAAGTAGGCGGGCGGATGAGATTAAGAAGTTCGCAGGGGTCAAGTGGATGCAGCTCGCACAGGACCAGGTTAATTGGAGGAATATGGGAGAGGCCGTCGCCCTGCAGTGGGTATAGTGAGGCTGAGGATGATCATGATGATGAACGTTGCTTCTTTGCAAGTGGTTTTAGTTTCTTGCCTTTCTGATTTCAAAAACTGTGATTTAATAAATATTTTTACATTGAAGTTTATACAGCTTTGTATTACTACTATTGTTTCCTTTTTAGTTTCATCAGAATGTGTCAGGTCCCCTCAGAACATCCAACATAATTAGCCGGCGACCTTAATCGCCCCACCCCCCATGTCATGTCTCGAAAGAGACCTTTGAGGAAAAGTAAATAAATCAGGAAAATAAATCATTGCTTGTCTACATTTGAGGCCTAAAATAAATGCATTTCCGATACTGCAATTTGTTGATAACTACGCCGGCAGATTTATTTGGACTAAGTTTTTTTTTTGTCTTCAATATACCGCAGTACTATCGGAAACGGGGATATATAGAAGCAAGAATAACAAATTTATCTTATGCAAGCTGGCAATGGTAGTGTTGTCTGTTGCACAACGTAAATAAGAAAGAAAAAGCAAGAAAAAATTGTAGCAAAAGAGGCAATGACGTAAGAACGCTTTATGGTCTTTGTTTAGTTTGCTCCTTTTCTTTAAATATTCGCTTTTTTTTCGTGAAAGCAGATCTGATGTGCTCGGAAACGATGAAATTCGTGCTTAGTGAATCTACTAAGCTAAACAGGCAGCGAAAAGGTGCATTTTTTTGGAAGGGCTCATCTGTGAACACTCATTCACCCATCTGTGGGGTCCGATGGGAAGTGGCCTTTTTTAGGCATCTGCGTGAACAATTCCGCGCTGCAGAAAGTTAGTTTTTCATAGCGTTGCCGTGGCGACAATGAAAGGAAGTAGGTTTGGTTTATAGAGCTTAACATCCTAAAGCAACTTAAGCATGTGAGACGCTGTAGTGGAGGGACCCGGAAGTGCAATGGAGGTCTTTAACGTTGGTTTACTTCGGCCAGCACACTGGAAGATTCTTTTTCCGTCTCCATTGTCGTGACGCTGGGGCTAAGTCGACCCGGCCTTCACTTGGTAGCGTGCAAAGACTCCGGGTTGATGAAGGATTGAATCTTCGAAGTTGGTAAAATATATACAAGCAGCTTTAATGGCACTTTGAGAAAACTTATTTACATGAAAGAAAAAGGGTATATCAGCAAAATGGCAAGCGGTAAGAGTTCATTGCGAGAAGCGTTTGGATGAGCCGTTTACCCAGGGCTCAGAGCGTCATTTCGTGCTCTGCAACGTCCTCGAAACCCCCTATGTCCAGCTTCTCTCTGAAGATGCTGACCAACCAGTTCCAGGCCACGCCCCTCAGATATCGGCATCCAATCGAACACATCACTGCACTGATGGTCTGATGCACTGACTGCTCCGGTATTGTTTCGTTGGGCGTGGTCACTTGTTGGCGGGTAGAGCTTGGGAACGGCGAGGAGGTACATTTCTATTCTTCTGCAAAGATCTAATATGGTGGTTCCGGCAAGTGGATTTCCTTCTCAGAAACCCAAGTGCACGTGCGCGCCACATACTGCTCCCAGCACTGTCCCTTTCCGGCAGTTGCAAATATTTCCTGCATTCCCGGGAATTCCTCTAATGGCCGTATTCGTCATTGTCCTTTCTTGTCCTGTACGTCAGCGCATGTGTCACTCTGTCGTCTCCTTTGGACAATAGGCATTTCTCACTTGACAATAGCGCCTCTCGATGGGAAGGGTGAACAATTGAACAAAAGCACATCCGGCTATTTCTCACAGGGCGACGTTTCTTTGTATTTTTCTTGACATATCCTTGACAGGGCCAATTTGGCATTTGCAGGGTCTCGACAAAGCAAAGCAGGGTCACACAAAAAGATTCATGGAAACAGACTCACTTAGAGCCCTTGCACCAACAGCACATATCCACAGCACATATCCATGCCCACAGGCGAACAATAGTGCGCGCAAGTGCGGACCATGCATGGTCATAACACCATCGAAAAGCGGCCGCCGCGGCGGGACTCGATTCCGCCTTCCTGTGTTCAGCCGTCGAGCACCCTGTCTACTGAGCCACCTCAGAGAAGAATGAGCGCCAATAATTACAATTCAGGAACATATCACAGAAAGATCCGATAGCCATCAAACCAATGACAAGGTCCTCGTAATAAATGGAAAATTAGTTCTAATAAATTGGTTTGAAGGTGGCTGCAGTGAGATACCAACTCAGTATCATCAGAGTACGCGACGGAAAGGCTTTTTATATGAACAAGCATAGCTCTCTGGTTTGAATTTTATTATTATCGATTTTTTGAATGCGGATAAATCTTTTACCCTGCTAATTCTCTTAGAATCCATTTATTATGCCTTTGTCAGTAGTCAGGTGTCGAGAACAAAGCACTAAGCCATTACAGGGAGAACGAGGGACGCCATGATTCGTCACGTTATATGTATTGAACCTCAGCAGTACCGGCTGCATCGCCATCCATAAACGCTGGAAAAATTTTGGATAGTACCAATGAGACTGATGTGTCATATGCGCGTGATGCGTTGTTTATGGAGCACTAGAACTGAGAGTTGAGCTAGTTATGGAGCACACTACATAATAATGTTATTGCCTATAAACAACTGAGGTACATCAGGGCCCATATTCCGAGTTTGCGTCGTTATCGAAGTGTTGGTATCTCACGTGACCTCGAGTCATCTGATTGGTGGAAACGCCGGAACCGGGTGTTGCCACTACGGAACTGTAAGAGGTGTCAACATCATGTTGCGGCGTTTCCACCACTCAGATGACTCGAGGTCACTTGAGATACCAACACTTCGACAACGACGGAAACTCTGAATACGGGCCCAGTTCTGTGTTTACAAAGCTTCTTGTGGTCTGCCAGTTCCCTTCACAGAAACGTCCGACGAGTCCGTGCCAAGCCACGTCCCCTGACAGCTAACACGAGGGCCTTTCTCGAGCCCTTTGCAGGCTTCGGGGCTTCTAGGATTACGGAAAAAAGGAAGGAGAAGAAGCCTCATGTTTTAAGGAAGGCTGCTTGTAGGCTCCCGGAGTGCTCGGTAGAGAGTTCCCTTTTTCATGTCAAAGGAGCTTCGCGAGTTGTCATTTCAGTCCTACTCTAGCATGCTGTTTCATCTCGTGACGACCCGCCAACGAACCAATGCTCGGTCTTGCCTGCGAGCTAGAACCCTACATCTTGTCAGAAATATGCTCCCGATTATGCCAGCGGAGATTCGTGTACAGTAGGTAGAAGAGTCCTAGTGTTTTTTTAACTGTCAACTGCCACCTGCAGAGACATGTACGTAATTGTCTGAGACTGAATATCTAAATGAAGACAGCCGACGCAACTGGACAATTTTAAGGCGAAACCTTTAATGGCTCACGCTCACGGCCATGATCGAGTTCATCCCTCCGTCCGTAATGCTTTTGTTTTAGAACGTCATCAGCGGCGTAGTATGCCGTCCTACCTTGAAATAAATGATGACGTCATCAGTGGTGTAGTTTGTCGTACCTTAAAATAAATAACATCATCAGTGGGTGCTGTATGTCGTACCATGAAATAAATGATAACGCCATCATTGGTGTCGTATGCCATGCCTTGAAATAATGATGAAGTCAACAGAGGCGTGGTATTTCGTACCTTGAAATTAATGATGACGTCATCAATGGTGTAGATTGTCCTGCCTTGAAATTAATGATGCCATTATCAGTAGTGTATGTCGTACCTTACTGATAATGTCATCATTGATTTCAAGGCAGGACATTCTACACCACTGATGACGTCATCATTAATTTCAAGGTACGAAATACTACACCACTGATAACTTCATCATTAAATTGTGGCAAGCTCTCCAAGAGATGGGAGCTCTAATTCACCTCATCTGTCTCCTCAGGAACCTGTATAATGGACAAGAGGCCACAATCAGAACTGGGCATGGTCTTACTGATTGGTTTGCGATTCAGAAAGGAGTGAGACAAGGCTGCATACTGTCGCCTTGCCTATTTAACCTATATGCAGAGTGCATCATGAGAAAGGCCGGTCTGGACGAGTCTTCAGCTGGAGTGAAGATTGCTGAAAACATATCAACAACCTTAGATATGCGGATGACACCACTTTAATGGCAGAAAGTAAAGTGGAACTCACGAGACTTCTGATGCGCGTAAAAGAAGAGAGCGAGAAGTTTGGGCTCAAACTGAACATTAAAAAGACAAAGATCATGGCGTCTTGCTCTATCAAGTCCTGGAGCATCAATGGACAAGAAGTGGAAGCTGTGACAGATTTTCTCTTCTTGGGCTCCAAGATTACCTCGGAAGGAGACTGCAGCCATGAAATTAGGAGACGCCTGCTTCTGGGAAAGAGAGCAATGGTTAGCTTTGACCGCCTAGTAAAGAGCAGAGACATTAGTCTGCCAACCAAGATCCGTATAACTCGTGCTATGGTCTTTCCAGTTGTGATGTATGGATGCGAGAGTTGGACTGTGAAGAAGGCTGACCGCCGAAGAATTGACGCGTTTGAATTGTGGCGCTGGCGGAGACTCTTGAGATTTCCTTGGACTGCCAGAAGATCAAATGAGTCGATATTGTCGACCATAAACCCTGACTGCTCATTGGAGGGTCAAATTCTAAACTTAAAGCTCAGCTACTTTGGTCATCTGATGAGAAGAGAGGAGTCGCTGGAGAAAGATTTCATGTTGGGAAAGGTTGAGGGTCACCGGAGAAGGGGTAGGTAACGAACGTTAGATGGTATCCTCGAGGCGCTGCAGATAAAGTTATGTGATGTTAGGAAGATAGTGAGAGACCGGAAATCGTGGCGTGATGCGGTCCTTACGGTCACGAAGAGTCGGACACGAACGACTGAACTGAACTGATGTCGTACCTTGGCTGGTCACTAACCATGACTAACTAGGCTAACTGACAAAAGGAACTGGACACGCAAGCGCACACACAAGATCGATCTGTCTTGTGAGTGCGCTTGCGTGTCCAGTTCCTTCTGTGATTTAAAAATGCGCGGATCAAAAGCATCCAAAGTAAAGTTGAAAGTTCAGCGCAGTTGTGACGTGTCCCTCGTCCTTTTGTCTGCTAGCGCTGCGACATCATAATGCTTGTCAACCACCACCAACTAGCCCAGCAGCATACCCTACTTAAACTAATTAGTCCCTTACCAGTACTAATGAATAATTAGTCACTAAGTAGTACTAAATAGTCCTTAGACGTGACTAAATAGTCATGAGTAACGAGTAATGATAGATAACTTACTATGACGCCATCACATGCCGATCTCGTCGGGCGGGACGTCAAGACCGGATGTAACGTCATCATGACGCACATCCGGCCGTGCCTCGTAACCGGAAGGGACGTTATAATGACGTCACATCCGGTCATGACGACTCGACTGGTAATGACGTCACCAGGCGATTCACGCATATAAGAAACTGACTCCGCCAGGCATTCGATCCATTCGTCCCTGCGGCGCACCCGTGAACGCCGCACCACAAAGCACACAGAAGAGACGCAGTACAGCAGGCATCAGCGGCGTTTCAAATTGGTTTACAGGAAAGAAAAGGCGCATGTGCAGCCCCCGTCATAAATATACAGCCCACCGCAAAAGGATGCGGAGGGAGTGGCGGACCGGGTGGTGGCGCGCCTGTCTTTAATGCGCGCTTGGCGGAAGGATATAGTGGGTGAGGGGGAGAGGGTCCCTTGCCCTCGGGCAAGGAAGGGAGATGTTGCGCTGGCTTTGTGATAGTAAGTGCGGCGTTCGCATTACTCGTTTCTGGCCCCTACGCGGGGCCCTTGCATCAATCCAGTGCGGCGAGTCGTCATCGTCCCTCTCTCCGAAGCGCTCGCTGGATTCAAGCGGCAGCGCTGTCACGGGCGCTGAAAGATAAAACACCGCGACTGCTTACCGCTATCGCCGGCTGTGTGCGAAAAAAGTTCAGTGGCTCAAAACGTTCCATGTATGCTCCGCCATGAAGAAAGAAAAGAGAAAAGGTGTCAAGCCCGCTTAGCTACTGTCAGCAAACTCTGCGCTGCACGCTTATCTGTTCAGGCAATTTTTCGTCCCTGAAGTCGTTGGAAGGCTTTTCACGATCTTTTCGTTTTAAGATGAAAGCCTCATAGGCGGCATATCAAGGAATGCCAGCGCCGTCCAGAGACCCGAAAACGCTATCCAAAAAGAAAAGAATGGCGTGACATTAACGCAGCGGTGATGCGGTTGCTTTCGTCCATTAAAGAGGTTTATGTTTGGGGTATGAGAAACCCATCATGTTGGATTACTTCAAGTAAAGCATATATAAATTGAAATTAAGGTTGAATTGCGTTTAATTAGGTGAGTATTTTGCAGAAGACCGCTATACATCTCTCTCTCATGCATTTTCTTTTTGAATGGTGATATTGCTTACAATTGCTCATGACGCAAACTGGCGAGTCTCCACGGAGGGTACTTATAATGTGAGCATTCCTGCAGGTTCGTTGCGGAGCTCCCACAAACCTTTTTTTGCCAGAGATGGTGCGCTTCTTAACGCTGTTGAGACAGTGCTCCTAGGTAGCAACACCAATGCCTTGATTTTCGATTCTGCTTGATATCATTTTAAATCAAATCGCGACTGTCAGGGAAGTGTTTTCTCGACATATTCTTTTTTTGCATAGATGGAGGGCGCCCATGTCGCCGGATTTTATTCAAGCGCAGAATATTATAGGTTGCCAATATAAAATATGCAGCTGCTAAAGGTATAATATTTCAAGTGTTCACGGGCCCTGTACATTCCTGCCATGATGCACCGTCTTACTTAGGAGACCTCATGTTTAGCATTGCGCCAGTGGGTTGATCGCGGGAGCAGAATTTCATGGATTGCCGCCATCCTTGTGGAATATATGCGACAATGTTGTGGAAGACTTGCGCCAATAGCAGCATGCCTTCCACAATCGTGTCGAGATTTCCTCTGTTACACATTCCCTGAAGCTGTCATATGGGCGCCTCATTGCCCAATCCTTTAACGTTTATGAGAACTGCCAATGCTATTCTGAACTATGTAAAACGCTTGTTACGTGCAGCACGATTACTCAGAGCGGTAGCTACACATTGGTTTCTATGTCACACATCCCTGTTCTCCTCAAGATCGTCTCTGTGGCAGGTATTGGGGTGTTAAACAACGCTTACATCAGGCAGAATACAGAAGGGACACGACGATATCCATTTTTTTCTCTGCCTCATGTAAGTTAAGTTTGCCACCGCATGGTCATGCACAAACCAACCCAACCTCTCACCATGTTACTGTGGCTTTATGTGACGAGAAGGCAGAGACAAGATCATTTACATCTACAAAAACTAACTAGGCTCAACTATAATTTTCGCGCGGTATACTAGGTTCAGCCACGGTAAACTTCTGCAACATTTTTCTTAAAATGATGCCTGCTGGAAGGACAGCAGCGGGGATCAAGAAGCGGGCATGGGGGAAATATACCCTTATTTGGGCACTTGTTTGAAAAAGATACCTGCTTTACCCTGACTCATATTCTGAGCATCTTTTTGCATCTAATCGGTTGAATGTATTTCAGAAATTCGTTCCTGAAAACCGGCTTCCATAACATAAAAAAACTTTACATTTTATATTCTTTAGTTGTTCAATATCCTGAAAAAGGACAAATAAATATGGGTTTCCCTCATAGTTGGTATAGAATTTATTGATTCCATCGCATCAGGGAGAGTGTAAAGGTCGGTTACTCGCGACATTGTGAATTAAGGGGTCACTCTGCGCGAATAACTCCCAATAACATTGAATACTTCACCAGTTCGTATTACATATGCGTCTCTACAAGGAATGCATAATTTTAAACCCATATCAACTGCATGTCCTTTTGCCGAAAACAGTTTAGGAACTATTTACTGGTTATTGCATTGTTGTCCCCGACAGGGATGCTTTTCCTTTTAGGGGTCCGTGCTCTTACCTCACTCATAATACTACAGCGGGTACAACAAGCTTTCGTTTTGTGCCCTCTCGCTGTTCAACATTTTTCGCCATTGTGTTCAACTTTCGATATTCCTGAACTTTCTGCGCGGCTAGATTAGGCAAAACAGAGATGAGCCAATATCGTTCCTATTTCCTGGTTTAGCAGCTTCCACTACCATTACGTCAGTCAATGTAACCCAGCTGAACGCAGTATCCTGATTTTAAATACAAAACATAGTTCATCAAAACATAGTTCATCTCACGAAGAAAATTAAACGGTTGAAACGGAGAGGAGCCCGCTTACCTATAATTGAAGCTCTCAAATTGAACCTCACTGAAGAAATTCAGAAAGGAAAGAGGTACTACTTTGAGCACACACTACCAGGATTTATTCATGACTCCCCTCAAAAGTTTTGGAATTATCTAGCAGAAAAGCAAAAGCCTATAACCGTATTAACAGGCACTTCATAGTGTATTTTCTATTCAAAGTCCCTGTAGTTGGCGTAGTGATGCATTTTGTTTCCCTGATCCAGACATTGTATCTTTGCCAGGATCAACTTCACTGTTGTTGAATCTTGAGACTAAATCCTCTCCTGATCCGGATAAAATCCCCAACATCTTTTTGCGTGGTTGTGCAGAAATTATTTCTAAATTGTTTGCAATAAAAATTCGCACCTCATTTGCCACAGGAAGGCTAGCTCCCGACTGGAGGACAGCTTGCGTAGTGCCTGTTCCTAAAAAGGGTGATATGGCATTTGTTGCTAACTATCGTCCCATTTCACTCACTTCCACACGTTGTAAATTGGCACAGCATATTTTAGCTAATTATATAGCGAAACTTCTTGAGGACAATGGTGTACTCTCTTCTGCTCAACATGGTTTTAGGAAAGGTTTATCTACTGTGACCCCACTAATATCGGTTATCCACAGCTTTGCAACAGTCCTTAACCGCTCAGTCCTTAACCGCTTAACAGTCCTTAACCGTCGATGCCATTTTTTTAGATTTTCGAAAAGCTTTTGATGTTGTACCACATGCAAAACTAATATATAAACTTGAACTAATTGGTCTTCCAAAATTTGAAGTCAGGTGGGTTTCGTCATATCTCACCAACCGTGTACAGTTTGTTAACATTGATCGTCATCATTCAAATACATTACCAGTTACTGCAGGCCTTCCACAAGGAAGTGTACTTGGGCCGTTGTTATTTCTCATATATATATATATATATATATATATATATATATATATATATATATATATATATATATATAAATGATATCGTTACTGTCATATCCGAACCAGTCCAAATAAGGCTCTTTGCTGATGAACGAAATAAATAGCCTTAAAGATCAAATTCTCCTCAACTCTAACCTCCAACAAATTCACACATTGTGCCATAATCGGGATATGCAGCCTAGTCGCAGAATCTGTTTGTATGAAAATACCCACAAAAACTAGTCCATTCATTTCTATACACCCTTCCATCGCATCCTCTTGTAGAAGCTGCAGAATATAAATACCTTGGTGTTACCATAACTAATAATCTATGTTGGAACAGTCATATTGCCAATACATGCTCATCCCCCTACAGAAAACTTGTCCTCTTTCGCCACAAACTTAAAAATGTCCCTTACAAGGTAAAGCAGTTAGCATACTACAGCCTCATTAGACCCAATTAGACCCTCATTAGAGTATGCTTGCAAAATTTGGGACCCTTACACCAAGAAGAATATTGTTGCATTGGAGGCTCTTTGGCCTCTTTCGCCACAAACTTAAAAATGTCCCTTCCAAGGTAAAGCAGTTAGCATACTACAGCCTCATTAGACCCAATTAGACCCTCATTAGAGTATGCTTGCACAATTTGGGACCCTTACACCAAGAAGAATATTGTTGCATTGGAGGCTATCCAGCGGAAAGCCGTACGCTTCATGTTTTCAAACTGCCGCACGTCGGACTCTCCCTCCATTTTAATGAAAAAAAACTCCATCCCACAATTGCAAATACGAACAAACATTCAGAGACTAAAATATCTATTTTTGCTAAAAAAACAACAAACTTGCTATGGGCCCCGAACCTTACCTTACGCCCCTTACAACACGTTTAACAAGACATCATCATGCACAATCTGTAACTCCTTATCAAGCCCAAATCAATGCATTTAGGTATTCTTTTTTTCCTCGTACTGTTGAAGAATGGAACAAGCTGCCTCTGAAAGGAAGGAGAAGAAGAAAGAAGAAGAGAAAGGAAGAAGAAGACGATGATTAGCTGATCGGCTGTCTGAGACCGGTCTCTAATTTTCGGTGTTTTTTCGACCTTTTAGAGAAATAAGTATTCCTGTGATTTGTATCCTCAACGTGCGACAATCTGGGGGTCCCTGGCCATAGGCGGAAGCACGTCAAGCGACCTCCTAGGCGCTCGGCGCCGTATGCCCTCCGACACGTAACACCACCTCCAGCCGCACTACATGCTGCACTAATGGCAGCAGAGCCATCAGGTAGTCGAGAGGCTCCTGTAGTGGCGGCAACATAGGGCCCCGCGAACAACAGACCACGCGAAGAAAAAGCCAGCGATGCGGCTTTGTATGACCACGCAGAGAACATGGACCACGCATCCTTCACGGTTGTCTCCTACAAGAAAAAGAGAGCTGCTGGTGTTCCGGTTGTCTTCAGACCCACCGAGGTAGGAGGCAATCTATGGAAATCCAACCCTAACATCGTGGCTTCGGCAGTTGTAGCGTCGGCACAAGAAAAAGTTCTCAGCCATCGTCTCAATAAGGATGGGAGCTTAGTGGTTACAATATCAACATTGCCGGCTGTAAACCGTTTGCTCACAGTAACTAAGCTAGCTGGAGTGGCTGTAGAGGCCCGGGTACCGTATTCTTACACAGCCAGGGGAAAATTCAAGACGTACCTGTCACCTACTTAAATGAAGATCTGCAGGAGTATCTACGTGACCAAGGTGTCCTCTCAGCTAGGAAGCTAACATACATTCCTGAGGACGGTGGCAAGTTCAAAGAGGGACGCCGTCGTTCTGTTATATTAGAATTCTCAAAAGATGCACCACTGCCTAAAAGAGCCACGCTTGGGTACTGTAGTTACCCAAGCGTGGTAACTGCTCCGACATACTCCGATTGAGTATGTCGGAGCAGGGACACAATGCTACAAATGCCAAAGGCATGACCACATATCGAGACATTGTACCGGCCTCGTGCGATGCAAAGTGTGTGCTGGCCCCCATTCACACTAAGAGCGCACCTCGAGAGCAATACCTAAATGTGCAAACTGCGATGGCCCACACCCTGCTTCATATGGAGGTTGTGTTAAAAAGAAAGCTTCTACACTTGCACGCTCAGTGGAGCAAGCACAAGGGCAACCGCCCAAGCGTCATGATCCACCACCTAGCCCTGACGTGGTTTTTACAAAGACGTTAGATATATCCCAAAATCAGTCACTACAGAATGGAAAATCACATGATAGAAAAACGTGTGATGACACTTACGCGGCTGCAGCTAAAAAGAAGCGCGGAAAGTCCGCTGGTTTTCTCCTCCAACAAAGCAGCAGCGACACTCCGCACAAGATCCGACAAACAACCTTTCTAACTCTAAGCCTAAGGCAACGCAATGTAACAAGAAGATCAACGAAAGGCAGCAAAGCGGAAGCACCGAACAAGAAATCACAAGCCTACTGATTCCGATGCTGTTTGCCGCCATCAAGGCACTTATCCGCGCTAGCCCTTCGTCACAAGGACTCCCAGAAGTACAAGCTGTTCTAGCGATAGAGCCGTTGCTGTCGGTCTCTGACGCTCCGCAGGGGCTTAATATCACACACCTGTATCATGGCTTCGACAGAAAGAGCTTCACCACAGCTAACCATCCACAAGATCTTTCGCACATGCACAATTTTCCAGTGGAACACTCGTGGTTTACGCTCGAAACTCTCTGATTTTCGGCAACTTGTGCGAGCGTATCACTTCCCTTTCATAGTAATCTCTGAATCGTGCGTGGAGGAAACGTTTAGTCTACGCGGATACTATTTGCATCATTCACAACGACTAGATGACGTCATCAAATTGCTGATAGGCTTTCGCAAGGATATCCCGGCCTCCTTGGTTGAAGTTCCGCCTCACAATGAAAGTGAATATGTGTGCGCCACAACAGTAATTGGGAGACAACAGTACACTCTTATTGGAGTTTATCTTCAGCCAGGCAGGCCATTCGATGCTTCAAGGCTTGAAAAATTGATAACAAGGACGCCCACTCCACATATTGCGGAGACTTCAACGCTCACAATGAAATTTGGGGAAGCTCACACACATGTGCCCTAAGCGCCAAGCTTGCAGAACCTCTGGAAAAACATTTAATTGAACCGCTAAATGACGGTAGCATGACCTATCTCCGAGGCCTGACGACTTCCAGCAGCACTGACGTGACCTTTGTGACAAGTTCAGCTGCCCACAACTTTGGCTGGTGCACCGATCTGGAAACACGTGGAAGGGACCATTACCCAATTCTCATATCGGCTGTCAGTGCGCAGATGGCGTCAAAGAATTTTTTTTATAAAATCTACAGACTGGGATATGTACAAAGATGCTGCAAACAGAGGAATTACTGCCGCAACCCGGCATGAGGAACTAATATCAACAATTGCTTATTGCCAGAGAGAAAGCACGCGAATCACAACTAAAAGCGATAGCTTACCCCAAAATGATGAGACATTCCAAAGGCTGTGCGCTATTCGCAGACGAGCTGAAAGGAAAGCTAGGCGCACGAAAAACATTGAAGACCTTCTTGCCTGCCGACACACACAACGTCACATTCGACGCTACCTGGATAAGCTTAGTCGGCAAAGATGGCGTGACTTTTGTTCTACACTGGACGTGAGCCAATCAGTGGTCAAAATTTGGCGGATAGTTCGCGGTATGCGCACGCCCCTCCAATAGCTTTACCATTTAACAGCACTATCTCTGTATGAACAAAAATCCATTAAAGAAGTCTCAGAAAAATACTGCAGACGACTTTCTGCAGGGTCAGTGACTTCCACACATTCCACAGATGGTCTGTCAAACATCCCCCCGGCGGCAGTGTCAGCGATGGACCTACATTTCACTATTGAGAAGTTAACCGCAGCTATCGCAGAATTAAACAGACGGACGTCTCCGGGCCATGATGAAGTGACCTATGACGCAATCGCAAAGCTACCTCACAATTTCCGCCTTCGACTCCTGGGATACTACAATTCTTCCTGGATGTCTGGTGAAGTCCCAACGGAATGGAAGTTAGCGAAAATTGTGCCCGTTTTGAAACCTTCTAAACAGCCAACAAGTCATGCATCCTTCCGACCTATCGCCCTACTGAGCTGCGTCGGTAAGCTTACGGAGCGAATGATCTCCAAACGCGTCACCTGGTTCCTCGAGAGCAGAAATGAATATCCGCAAGAAATGAACGGGTTTCGCCAGAATAGGTCTGCCACTGATAATGTTATTACCCTTGTCTCATCACTTGAAGAGTACCTTCACGCTGGATACATCCCAACAGCCGTTTTCCTTGACATCAAGGCTGCTTTTGACTGTATTTCATCATGCGATTCTCGCAGTCTTGGCCAGCCTTGGCCTCGGAGGAAAGCTTTACAACTGGATTGGATACTATTTACAAGAGCGGCAAATATTTAGGAGCACTCCACATGGTCAAACTGCCTTTTATGCAGTGAAGAAGGGCGTTCCTCAGGGAGCTGTGCTCATCCCTCTCCTGTTCAATATTGCCCTTATACATATAACAAGAAACCTTCCCCGTGGAGTACGCATTACAATTTTTGCAGATGATATTTGCATCTGGAGTGCATCACGTTCGCGTTATACAACGCAGCAACGAATTCAGAGAGCGTTAATGCACATCTCAATGTACCTGGCTCCTCGGGGTCTTCGGCTCTCACCAGAAAAGAGTGTTGCTATGGCTTTTACGAGGAAAATAATGACTCAATACCCGCAACTTCTGGGTGGACGGTCACTGTCCTATGTACGATCACACCGGTTCCTAGAGGTAATAATTAACAGTAACCTCTCGTGGGCCCCTCAGATTAAAAAAGTCCATGAGATAATCACTGTAGCATCACAGGTTTTGAGATTCATGGCGGGAACACGATAGGGCAGCAACTGCCGATCGATGGTTCTGCTTAAAGGCCTACGTTGAAGGAGCACTACGCTATTATTTACCGGTACTTCAAAGATTATCTCCAACAAGCAAGAATATTCTTGAGGCTGCAGGGAACAACTGCTTGCTGATATGCCTTGGACTCCCAAAGGGATCCTCTGCACCAGGAACACTTGCAGAAGCAGGATGCCTCCCGCTAGATGTGATTGCCGCCCAAGAAACTATGCGCACCCATCTCCGACATGTCCTTCAAAGGAAGAAGAATTTCTTGCATCGTGTCCACCAAACTCACAGCAACTCTGGCTTTGGTCAAGCAGTACAGTTTCTGCCCCTCCTTACTATTATTCAGCCGCGTAGTTTACTCCAGGCACCTTTCCTCCATGAACACTGTTTTCTTTAAAGGTGAATATGTCTGGTCCTTGCGTGGATGCGAAAAGCCGCATGCCACAGGCAGCCCTTCTGCAAGCCGCCCTCGCCTACATAGTCAAGGAATATACGCACCACACCCACATATTCACCGACGGTTCAACTGGTCAAGAGACTTCATCCTGTGGCCTGTATGTACCCTCCACAAACAATGTCCTGTCTTACCGGCTGCAGCGGAAGACATCATCTACGACAGCTGAGCTCCATGGTATTAAAGAAGCTCTCTCCTATATCCTGCGCCAAACTCCCGAACAATGGGTTATCTTCACTGATTCCAAAGCATCTCTGCAAATCCTGATTAACCTGCTGAAGAAAAACAATCATAATCCTGTTTTCCTTGACATCGGGTATCTTCATCATTTGGCTATTGCCTCAGGCCACTGCATAACATTTCAGTGGATACCAGCTCACTGTGGTATTAAAGGCAATGAAAAAGCAGATGAAGCGGGTCGCAAAGGCCACCAACATCAAAGATACATTAGGACCTTCTTCACAAAATCTGATGCATCCCAATTGGCTAAAAGAATTGCTTCCGAAACAAAGTATTGAATTTGAAGCTTGCCGACGCATCACTACCAATCTCTATATTGTACTGACCCACATTTAAAATCAAGACTTCCTCCGAAATATCCTTGCCAGCTAGAAACTTTTTATCACCGACTTCGTCTAAACTGTGCATACACAAATGGATTGCGCTACAGTTTCTGTGAAATGAACAGCCCGTATTGCGACAACTGTGGCTCGATTGAAACTGTGGAACATATCCTACTTGAGTGCACTGCGTACGATGATGAGCGTGCAAACTATGAACACAGCATAGAGAAGCTCTCCCCACTGCCTTTAACAATGAACAGTGTTTTAGGTCCCTTAGCCTGTCCTAGGCAACAGAGACTCACGATGAAATTTTTATTTACATATTAAAAGGCATTGGACTCCTTCACAAACTCTAAATTCACCTCGCATGTTTCCCTCAGGCAAGCTGTGAACTCTATAAGCACATTTGCCGGATCATGCATTTCATTATTTGATTTTATATCATTACTCCACGAAGCACCTTAACACTTATTTAATGGTCGGGTTTTATCTCCCCAGTCCATTTTAATATTTCCCTCACCATTCTTTTTTCAATCTTTCCCTCCCGAATTCCCCTACCCACACCGAGTAGCATGCCAGCGAAATCTAAACTCCGGCAAAATTCTCTGTTTTTCCATTAAAGAGTCTCTCTGATGTAATAATGTCCATTGAATCTATTGATAAATTGCTGGCGTTTTAACCATTGTCGTGTTTTATATTGGTGTATATTGTATTGTTTGTGTTGAACATGTCTCATCGTAATTTGCTTGTTACTTGCGTTATATGTTACTTTTGATGAATTCATATTACACTGCATTGTATTCTTTTCGCCCCTCCTGCTAGGGCCCAGTTAGACCTGCAGGATTTGGTAAACAAAAATAAATAAATAAAATTAATTATGTTTAGCCATACTGATCCGGGCTATCCCTCTCCTACATGAGGTTGCTTCGAGCGGGTGCATTCTATAGCCACTGATCGCACGTTTCTTTTGTTGAGTCATCGTTCTGTTTCGCCTGCCGAATGTATGTCTAGACCAAAGACCCATAGTGTTTTAATGCAATATGATTCTTCATCACGTACGTATTAGCTTAAAATTTATTTCTTGCATTAATTTGTGATGCAGCAATATAGCTGGAATTTTATGACGACATCTCTAGACCTCGTTTTTGCCTTACTTATTTGATGTGTATATCGCCGGCTGAAATTAAGGTTCCTTGCTTCAAGGGGCTTATCAGAAGAACACGAAGTAACTTGAGGTGCGCAAATAAGGAACAGTATGTATGATATTTAAGGCAGGTTAATATCATAGAGTATGAAACCTACATGAAATAATGCAGGGGCTAAGAATGAACTGTTTGGAACTGCACTATTTAGTGCTTAATTACCGACTTGCTTGTCGTTGAGCCGCGTATAAAATATCCTATCCTTTACATGTCGTGAACAAATTATTCTGCAGTTGAAGTTTCGTACCTTTGATAATCTTAATTATATTCACGTATGCACGTATGCTTGCCTTTGTTATACCTTTTCGTGAGGTTTTGCCACCACCAAGCGAGCACGATGGTTATGAGGTGGAAATTGTTCTGCTTCTTCAGCTGAGCAGCCAGTCCAATTTCAAAGCAAGTGTTTTGACTTAAACCTATTTCATCGCGAACATTATTTTTTATGATTTCAAATTATCGCAGTATGTAAGTCACAGCCATATTTCAGCGCATTTAACAATTATTGGCGTTGAATGTGATGGTGGTAGCTCTTCCACCCTAAACAGTGGGGAAGACGACCGAATGTTTCAGTCTTGTGGAATTTATTAGCGTCTCCATACGTCCTTTATCACAGCGGAAACAAGATCAAGGTAATTTCGTATTTTACTGAATTCGTATAGACATCGTGTGAAATGTCGTCATGCCATGGAATATCATCTCGAATTTCCTATGGCAGCAAACAGCTCCTCAGTGGTAAACGAATATTTTATGCCTTGGCTTTCTTGCGCATTCTGTTTCGGCAGTAGGCCGGGAGGCTGCGCATACTCAGGTAGACAAAGGGAGGAAGGATAAAATTTCTGGTCTACTGCCCTTTCTCAGTGTCCTCTGGGGGTTCTAGTGTGCTTTCTATTGGCCGGACGTCTGCAACACTCACTCCCCTTTCATGGGTTAGACACTTTTCGTAACAGCCTGTGCGGTCACTACCCAAACATATCCTTATTCTTTAGATGGCGGTGTAGTTGGATTCTGACACCAAGTACGATAGGAATGATGTAATCGAGTTGCAGCTTTTTGACACAAGGTGGATTTATGAGGGCGAACTAAAGCTCAAAAGCAGTGATAATTTAATATTTTTCGCAGTTATCGTCCTACCCCAATTTGTGTCTCGAGCTGAAAGCCAATGGTAACTTTAGGGATATCGGAATCGGTTAAATGACAATTTTTTGTCCACCCAAGATTGAATACTTCCTCTTGGTTAGTGCTTAACTGACACATAGTATTTACGGGGTTCATTACATCTGTGAGTACCGCAACGGCTTTCTGTTGGCCATCGCACTGCTTTAAAACTCAAGTGGCATTTGGAGGCCCGGTACGTTTGTAGGAGCCGTTGCTGGTCTTTTTCCTTCTGTTCTCACTCGATAATCTCACATGGAGTCGCACCGGTACCAATACACCTTACTATGATGTACAAGTCGTACTCTTCTTTTATCAGGGATGACTAGCAGTGCCAATCGCCCTCCAACATCTTGCATTACGTTTTCTGTACTTTATTGCGAAGCCGCATACAGTTCCGTTATGTAAAGCTTTGCCAATTTTACCAGTACTCTACGCCCATTCCGTATGCTGCCGAGAATGGTGCTAGTTCCGCGTTGACTACTAGTACAGCACCCCCAACTGACATGTTTACTTTTTGCAGCACAGACCTCCAGGGCAAAACGAGATATCAATAATTTCGCTTTTCTCATTATTGTGTTTGTCTTCTCTACAGGATGTGGATGCTAAGATTAACCCGCCTGGTGAGTACAGGCTCTATCGATGCATGATCGCAATATACACGACAGTGTTATAATTTTATAAAGGAAGCAATATGCGTGTCAATAGTTCTGTGTTCTGAGGTTGAAACAAGCAAAGTTAACCAGCTCTGCAGAGTACTTCTGAAGAACAGAACCTCTTCATTTAAACCAAGAAAGTTTCTCTCGCGATGAGGGCGCTACATCTACGCTGAAAAAATTGTTTCTTCATTGCGATTGTTACCTTTGCATTCGCGTCTTGGAACAGTGAAGGTGCAGTGCGCTCTAGTGAAAGCATTTTATTGCATGTATGTGTTATCATTTAAGTAAGAAAAATGAACTACTCTTTCCAAGAGTGCGGGATCGAACACCGCGTAGTAGGGAGCTTCAGAAATTTCTGCAATCTGGGAATATTTAACGTGCACTGACATCGTACAGCACACGGGAACCTTGCTTTTCACCTCCATTGAAAAGTGTCCGCGGTAGATTGTAGAAAGTTGCTCCTGTGTGCTGTGCGATGCCAGTGCACGTTAAATATTCCCAGTTTGTAGAAAGTTTCGAAGCCCTCTTCTACATAGCGTCGCTTCTAGCTCCAGACGCTTTGGAACGTTAAACCCCACAAACCAAACCAAAGATGAATTACTTTGTAACATATAATTTAATGGAACGTTTCTGTCGGCTGTTTTAAAAGTTCATGAAAGCTTTCTTGAGGCAAAAGAGAAAAAGCTGAAAAATAAAGCACAAAAAAAATTACACTGGTAATACAAATAGCCGAAACAGAGGAGACAAAACTTTCCAGATTGACCATTCGGCGTCCAGTACCGGGCAACATTACCCCGCCTTTTTAAAGCACAGTTAGTTATTTAGTTCTCTCGCGGTTTTCGGCTCATACCTGTATGTGCCGGATAATTGAGCGAACATTTTCCGGTATTCCTGAAAATACTAGGTTCGAAATAGTAAAAACGTACTTGCAGGAAATAGTCTGCCACGGATGTAATAACATGCTGCGAAAGTCTGTTAATAATCCGGATTAATACCGAAAATTATTTGGATAATAATTAATGGACAAATAACTAACTATGCAATTGGGTGAATAGAAATAACGAAAATTTTGGAGGTAATGAAGATAACAGTGCCTATTCTAATATTAATCACCAACTGGCTAGCATTTCTTTGTTAACCCAAAGCAATGCCATATCAGTTTGTGAAGTGAAGAACAACTCATTTTCTAAAGCTCTGCACCGCAAGAAAAAGAAATATACAGAACCACATTTTCGCTCAATTGACACACAGGAAAATAGGTACACACACAACGTCCAGTGACGACATATGCAGAGCTATTGCGGTTACTTCAAAGTGGAACCAGTACTGCGCCCCGTCGTGCATTTTATTTTGCTCCGCACCTTGGTACCAGGAATATACCAGTCACTATTAAATACGTGGTCGTTTTTTTCTATAGCGACGGAGCGACTTGACGTGCTTGATACCAGTAGTAGTGGAGCCAAATTAATGTGGGCGCCCTATCGTCTGCACACATCACTGAATGCTCTTACCTCTACGGAGCTGTCTGCACGTCTTTTTCACTAAGTTGTGATTTCAAACGTAAAAGCAGGGTCGGATTTCCTCGCGCTACAAAGGTTCTAGAAATTGATTTTTTGTTCAAAAACTTTCAACGCTTCGTCCTATGCAATTTTCTGACTCTCAGTTCGGACGAACCATAGAGTTTCTTACTCTTACCTAGAGGGAAAGCTGTGCTGCCGTCTATGGGAGTTTACATGGAGTTTCCAGACAACCAGTTCAGCCACCATGGGCGCTCAAAGTGTCATAGATCGGATAGCTACCGAGTGCAGAACTACAACTTTCGGCCAAAACTAATGCAAAGATAAACGTTGTGCCACCATAAATAATGTCCTTAGATTGAATATTGTGACTGTAGATTGCAAAAAGAGAGAAACAGCATGTCAGTGTGAGATTTATCCAATATAAGCGATGGCTCTTTCTCCTATTGGCTTAGTTTTGAGCAGCACAAATACCAATATTTCGCACTTAATAGAAAAAATTTGAAACAGAAAACCGTTATAAAAATATTTATGGTTGTGCAATCACTTAAGGAAGTTTTAGTGGCATTTCGGGAAACAAAAACCATTTATTGGCAACGTCTGCTTCTGCGCCTTCGCTACTATGGCTTTCGCGGTCTTGTACGCACCTTCAGATGATGATGACGACGAAAAAGAAACGTCGCAGTAACGCCACTCCACGTACCCGCGAAAAACAGACTGTCCCGCAACAAGTAGCACACCGGCCCATGATTCTTAGCGCGCCCATGGTGGCTGAAGTGCAGCGCCCTCAGCTTTCCCTCTAGTTAGTGTAAGGAACTCTATGGGACGAACAGCCTAATTGTGACGGTTGAGAAGTGAAGTCGAAAAGTGCAAAGAAGTGTAAGACTAAATAGTTAGGGGATTTTCATATAATTGTACCTGCCATGCCTGTGAATCTGGTCGCGCAAATAGATTTTTTTTCTAGGCTGAATATTTGGGCATGTCTTGTTTCTTGTTCGAGCTCATTATATTTAGGAATATTAAAAAGTGTTCGCTCAAGCACGATGTATACGTAAAGTGAGCGATAAGCCGCCAAAATCAAGCAAGCACAAAATAATCTTCATTTGTATGATTAATTAACTAGAACTGTTATAGTAATCGTTCTATAGTTGAAAAACGCCATTACAAACTGGAAGAAAACGCATATTCGGACGATGAGCTGGAAACAGCTCGATCTCCGAAACCTCTGAACGGCGCATTTTCACACGAGCCAGCAGGCGTTCGATCTTGTATTTAATATAATGCCCCTGGGCGCTGCAGGTACTTGTATAAATAAAAATAAATAAATTGTAGAGTATATTTATTCTACATGCAGGCTGATCTTGTTAGTGTGAAGAAGTTACTAAACCTACGATACCGGCGGACGTAGTAGTTGCTGTTTTGGAACGCTATCTATCGATGATAATCGGCGCTTTAGATATGCCATCAAGAAGACTACAACCCAGGCTTTTGTTGAGCTTTCTCTCAACCCGAAAATAAAGGCCCAAAATCTGTCTTTCATTGCAGGTTGTGGCAAGGCGCAGCCAACAAGACGAATAATGGGAGGCGACCCTGTGTGGGAAAGGCCGCAGCTACCGTGGATTGTAAGTGGCACTTCAGTGCTTTCTGTGACTATGGAGGCCAGCAAAACGAGTGGACAGCTAAATATGTTGCTGGCTACAGTGTTCCAAAAAGGTATTGGAGCATGCCAGTATCATTTCTTGGATGACGGTAACGCAACGAAGAGTGTATGGTTCACTGTTGCCTTAGCACATTAAGACATACAACTTCTCCCTTCCATACTCTCGTTTGGCCAGAATCCAGTATCAAAGAAAGCTATAGGGGTGATACCTTATTTCTTGTATGTTCAGCAGTTTGACTGATAAAGGTTTTTTTTTTGTTCAAGGGTGGGGACAGAAATGACGCGAGTAATTGCAGGAACGATCTCCGCTCTTCCGGTGTTCTCGAAGGGTCTCGAGAAAATTATGCTGTTTCGACTAGACAGTTCTTTTACTACTCATGACGTTATTTCGAAACACAAGGCTTTAGAAAAGGCAGATCCACGGATTTTGCGCTTTTAGGGCAAAATGAACTAATCCTGGGAAATATATGACAAAAAATTAACTCTAGGAGTGTTTACGGATTGCAACAAAGCATTTGATAGCTTTAGTCACGTATTATTCAACGTTGGAGCGAAAGCCCCGGGTGGTATATTCGTGTAGTTCTAGCATCCCGGCACGCAGCATTTCATATGGCAGCTTTGTTGTTGGGCTAGTTGATTTGATTCCGCGCCTGCGGGACTCGGCGCACAAAGACGAAGCACAAGAACAAAAAGGACGAAGCTCGAATCACTAGAACACGAAGGACGACGGACGAAGTGGATCAGCGCATTTCATTAGGCGCAGTTAGGGGACGCAACCACCCCTCGTGAAATGCACGTGTCCAATGTGGCGGCGGAAGCTCCTAAAGATCCAAAGCTCCATGCATCGTCTGCGCTCAGCGCGCGGCTAAGATTTCTAGCGCAGGCATCGCGTTGCGAAGGCATTCCTCCAGAGTTACCAGAGAGAGCGTGCGAAAGCGCAACCGAAACCAGCTACCGCCTACCGCTTGCCGTGTCACGTGACGGCTAATTTCACAGGATGCTTTGCAATATATTTTTTATTACTAGTCATCACTCCATGCCTGCGGCGCTCTCTCCACAGCTCCGGTGAGAAAGCAAGGTAACGAATGCTTCGCCCACCCCCCAAAAATTTTAAAAAGAAAAAAATCAAAACCAAAATTATTGGTAACCGAATGCTCGCGCCTATCTCAGATGACGTCAGCCAAACAGCCTGAACTGCGTCTTTTCCGGTACGTTCGATCTCCTTGTCAGACTTCATTCCAGCACGACTAGCCGGGACTGCATGGAGAGAGAGAAAACTTTTAAGGAGCATATAATCAGTAAATATTCGCAGGAGCTGGGTGGTTGGTGCCCCTAGTCCAGGGCTCCGCTGGCAGCAGCTGACTTGCGGACTAGCTGGATAATCCAGGCTTGCTGGTCCAGGTTGTCGCTGGTCAGGGCCGCCTCCCACTGCTCGTGTGTCGGGCATGGCACTATTAACGTTGGGTCAGGTTTGTCCTGGCATTCCCAAGAGATGTGAAAGAGTGTGGGGCTTGCACCGCACCAAGGACAGTAACTCGTGTATTTTGTTGGGCTTATCTTATTTAAAATTTGAAGATTAGGGAATGTGTTTGTTTGTATTTTTCTCCAGTCTATAGCGTCCGAGGAAGGAAGGTGTTTGTGTGGTGGTGAGAAAATTCTTCTTTCTAACCGTAGGTGTTCCAGCCTGTCGCCGTAGGGTCCTAGGAGAGGGGTGAGGTAGGGATGGGGATCCGCCCGGTTTGTAAGAGCTCGGGCTAGATCATTCGCTACCTCATTTCCTTCTAGGCCTTCGTGTCCAGGTGTCCATGTAATTGTGTGCGTCTGGGAGATGGAACGTAATATTGCACACGCTCTTTTGTGAGGTTTTCCGGCCAGGTAGTCCCTGCAGGCTGGTTGGGAGTCCGTCACTACGTGTGATGATCGACTTATTTTGGTTGTCTTGTGTTTTTATGGTGATGGCTATTGCCAGTGATTCCGCTTCCGCAGGATCTTGGCATAGATCGAAGCCTGAATAATTGGCCTCTTCTTGTGGTCAACTGCAGCTATTGTGAACTTGCCAGGTTCGCCGTAAGCCCCTATGTCCACGTAGACAACTTCCGCGTCTTTAGACAATTGTTTTTCCAATGATTTGACTCTGGCTTTCCTTCGACCCTTCTGTAACTCATGGTGCATGTGCCTGGGTATCGGGTTCACATAGATGTTGTTTCTTGTGGATGTCGGAATTTGTGATTTGATCTCAGAAGTTCTTAGTGCCTGCCATAGCCCTAGTTTTGACAGGATTTCCCTACCCGCCTGCGTTGTTGTTAGGCGTTGTTTCTGACTCTCTAGAACCGCCTCCTTGAGCTCCTCGAAGTTGTTGTGCACTCCGAGTGCCCAAAGACGTTCCGTTGATGTTGTTGGCGGGAGGTTTAGGGCCGTTTTATAGGCTCCTCTTATGATAGTGTCAATGGCCCTTTTATCAGTGAATCTAATTTCGTGATATGGGAGCCCGTAGGTAATTCTGCTAACGACTAGGGCCTGTACAAGGCGTAGGGTGTCCTCCTCCCTCATCCCTTTCCGGTGGCAGGTCACCCTTCTAATCATTCTGGAAATTTGGTTGACTGTGGTTTTGAGTGTTTTGATTGTATAATCCACTCTCAAATTGCTTTGCAACCACAGCCCCAAAACTCTGATCTTGTCCTTCGCTTGAATTATCTGGTCTCCTATAGAGAGCTGAATTTCTCCTGGGGACTTGTAATTTCTTCTGTGTAGCCTGATAAGTTCGGATTTTTCTGGGGAGCATTGAAGACCACTCTCCCCGGCAAATTCCTCGACTAGGTCTATAGCGGCTTGCAGAGCTTCTTCTTTTTGCGCCAATGATCCCTGAGTAGCCCAGATGGTGGTGTCGTTCGCGTATAAAGTGAAGCCAATATCAGTGCGGGTCAACAGTTTTTTTGCTAAATTTATCATTGCTATGTTAAATAGCATTGGAGAGATTATTGAACCCTGCGGTGTACCTTTGTTCGGCATGGGTACTTTTGGTGATCGGATCTCTCCAATTCCTATGGTGGCTGTGCGATCTGAGAGGAAAGCCTTTACGTATTTGAAAATTTTCTCTCCGCAGTTGATATTGTTTAATTCTTGCAATATGGTTTGGTGGCCAATGTTGTCGAATGCTCCTTTGAGATCTAGTGCCAGAATGAAATTTTCGCCTTTTCGGGGTATGGTGTTGATTACCTCTTCCCTAATCCGGAGGAAAGCATCTTGCGTGCAGAGTCCCTTGCGGAAGCCCAGCATGCAGGAAGGAAAGATGTTGTTTTCGTCGATGTAATTTTGGAGCCTTAGGTGGACTACTTTTTCATAGAGTTTTCCCAGGCAAGAAGTGAGGGAGATAGGACGGAGACTCTCCACAGCCGGTGGCTTTCCAGCCTTTGGTATGGTGATGATATCCGCGTGTCTCCAAGCTGATGGGACCTGTCCCTTCTCCCACAGTTCTTCGTTGATGTACTTCGTTAGGTCTTGCAGATGTTCGGTGCTTAAGTTCCTAATCATAGCGTAGGTGACTTTGTCTCCTCCAGGGGCAGTGTTTCTTGTAAATGTACGGGCGGCTGAGTAGACTCCGCCAGTGTTATGGGGGAGTCAAGGGAGGGGTTTGGTTGACCCGCATATGAAGTTTGGCAAGCCGGAGTAGGGTTTCCTATGTATTTCTTGTGCATGGCGGTGATCAACTCTGCATCTGTGCCCGGGTATTTATGGGCTATGGTGTGGAGGGTTCTTCTTGTGGCCGTTTTGGTTTTTGATGTGTCTATCATGCTTCTTAATATTGACCATGCTTTAGCCGTGCTTAGGGTACCTTTCAGTGGATTGCAGAAATCTGCCCAGTTTTGCTTGGCGAGCTTTATAGCATACTCTTGTGCTTCAGCCGTAACCTGTGCTATCTTCATTTTAAGTTTTCTATTTAATTTTTGCAATTTCCACCGTTTTAATATACTTTTTCGGGCTTCCCATAAATGTAGGAGATGTCTGTCTACTTCTGGGGTTTTTGTCGTTGTGTTGATAGTCTTGGTCGTTTTTGCATGAGCATCCTTCAGGCTTTGAACCCAATCTTCAATTGTTGTGATGCCGTCGTTTGGCCGTCTAATTTGTCTGAACTTATCCCAGTCTGCTATTTTAGTAGAGCCAATGTTCCTTTTCATACGGGTTGTCATTAGGGATAAGCTAAGCATTTTGTGATCGCTGCCAAGTGTTTCTTCTAGATTGGTCCAGGTGCAATGTCTTATGTTTTTGGTGAAAGCTAGGTCTGGGCAGGTGTCTCTGCTTACACTGTTTCCTATTCTAGTGGGGGACATGGTGTCCGTCATAAGACAGAGGTCCAGCTGCTCAGCCGCTTCCAACAACTTGGTTCCCTTCGGGGTGTCCTTGTGGTAGCCCCATGCTGTATGTACAGCGTTTAGGTCCCCCATAATAATAAGGGGGTTCGTTCCCGCTATGCGTGTGCATTCCAATAAAAGTGGCTTGAAATCTTCGTGCGTGTTGCTTGGAGGACTGTAAAAGTTTAGAACAAACACACTCTGCTTTCTTCTTTTTTGAGAGATGATCTCGATGAGAACTTGATTAATTTCACTGAAGGGAAGGTCGTGCGGTATGACTGTTAGTGTGGGGGCCACTAGTGTAGCTATTTTAGGTGCCGTGTCATGGGTGTATGTGAGGTATCCTTTGAGGTATGTTGTGCATCCTGTTTCTTGGAGACAGATGACGTCCGGAGGTATCGGTTGATTTTGAATAAACATCTGCAGGGAGCTGCGTTTCCTCTTGAAGGAGCGACAGTTCCACTGCCAGAGCTCTAGGTGGTTTGGTTGCCGGTTAGGGGAGGCAGCCATCAGCGTTACTCGCCACTGACTCGCAGTCGCTGAGATCTGTCATGCCAGCGGACCTTCGGTGGGTTTTTAGTCGAGGGTCATCGGGGATTCCCGTGCGTTTTCGCACCCCCTGAGTTATTATTTGGATTTAATTCTTCTTGAACTGCCGCAAATTGAGTTTGCGTGGCAATTTGTTGGTCTTGGAGTTGTTTGGTTAGTTGTGTCATGGTCTGCTGCATTTGAATAATCATTTGTTGCATTTGAGTAAGAATGCTTGGTGCGTTTTCTTGAGTGTGAAGTCCGAGAGTTTGCGTAAGCGTTTTCTGCCGTTGCGTCTGGAGTACACTCGCCTGTTGAGGTTGAGATGCGGAGGTGTTTGCAGCATTTTGTACCGGTTGTGGCTGTATCGATACTATTGATGAGGGTTGGGGGGCAGTTTGCTTCTGACCCATTTGTAGCAGTTGTAGTTGTTGTTCCACCTTATTAAGGCGTTTCTGTTGTTCTGATAGTTTTATTTTCAGTTGTCTATTTTGCTCCTCGAGCCTAGTGCAATCCTGGCATGGACCATACCCATTTAGAGCAGTGGGAGAGGCAACCTGAGCCCAGCTTACCCTTTTGCTGTCGTGCTCTAGCTTGTCTGGCGTCGCCCCTATCGCTTCTGGTGGTCCCTGCTGGTTGGGCCTGATCTGTTGTGTCTTCTGTTGGGAATAGTAGGCTGTCAAGTCCCGTCCCTTGGATCTCGATTGGGATTGGGGTCTCTGTTTCTCTGCCAGCTGCTGTTCCTCCTCCTCCGATGAAAACCAGCGGCGCTCCATCGGCTTGATCTGCTGATCTCTCCGGCTGACGTGCTGCTTGGGGGGCTTCTGTTGCTGATTGTTATTGCTTTGTTTAGCTTTGTTGTTGTAACGTCCGATATGTGCCCTGAGGCGCTGCTTGCAGGCCTTGTCTCCTGTTGGGTGGTTTCCCTGGCAGGCCACGCACTTGGCTTCACAGGTGTGGTTTTCCTCTGGTTCATGAAGGCCGCAGTTCCGACATACGTTGGCGTTGGGTGTTGGGCAGACATCCGTTCTGTGGCCTGCCTTGAGACAGTCTTGGCAGATCTGTTGGGTTGGTCGATATGGGTAACATGCCGTCTCTACCCCGTAATAGATGACGTAGCGGGGGAGAATGGGGCCTATGAATGTTAGCACTGCCGTGCGAGACTTTCCCAACATTCGTGCTTGAACGAGCTCGACCCCTTGTGTGCGTAGTCGGATGTTTGATAGAAGCTCCTCTGATGGTGTGTTTGGATCCACTCCATGAATAACTCCTCTGATGACGTCCTCAGGCGCCGCCAGGTAGACGTTGACTTCGTAAGCCTTGTTTTCCAAGGTCAGACTCTTGATGTGCCGTATGGCGTCCGCAGTCTCGTCGTAAGGAGTGCTGACTATGATGATGTTCGATCCTGTGCGGGGTCTCACAATAAATTTGGAGAATTCGCACAATTCCGGGTTGTTGCAGGCAGCCACGATGGCTCTTGAGAACTGGGTAGGAACGAATTTTCTGACTTCCATGCCCTTCTTGGGTCTTATTATCACCTTATAGTCAGTTTTAGGAAGGGGTGGTAATTTCCTCCTCTTCTGAGACGTTGTTTGATCCATAGCCGGCTGTTCTGGCGATGCTATCGTTTTCTTCGGTTTCACGACGGTCTGCAGCAAGTGTGTCGGGGGAGCATAGATCTTTCCTGCGATCACGACTTGTTCGCCTCTTGCTAACCTTTGACGATTGTTCTTCATATGTTTACGTGCCAGTTTGAGTAAAGGTCATCCGGCGTCCAGGCATGACCCTCTTCCATGTCATTAGAAGTTTGGATTTGGACGTCTAATTCCGTTCCCTGGTGTTTAGCAGAGTGAGCTGGGTTAGCGGTTGTTGAAAACAGACCACTAGATCCCGCTTCGCCTTGGTCTAAGGTATCCATGCGCTCTGGATCGGCATTACTAGGCCTCGGATCGCCTAGCATCGCCGCCGCCGAGGAGCTTCAAAAACCCATTTTGATGTCCAATAAAACACTCACGGGTTTGAAAAAGGCCTCGGTGAATTCCGAATGACTTCATGAAGGTCCTCGAAACAAACTTTCCAGGATTTCTTGGATTTTCCAGACAATTTCCTTTCTTGTTAGCCGAGCCCAATCAAAGTGCGTCCGCTCCCGTCGGCTTCTTCGTCACTCTCCCTGTCTATAGAAGAAACTGTCTATAGGAATGAAAGTAGTGTGCCCTGTCGAACAATTCGAAAAAGAGATTGAAGGCCAAGCACAATGTGTTTTAATAAGTAAATTCTCCAAGCCCTTCACAATATTTCTATTTCACTAGAAATTATATGGTATACATTGTTTGCTCAATGAAGTTTATAGTCTTTTTGTGTAATCTGCGTTATAGTGAAAGTGAATTGCAAAAACATCTTTGTCCTGCCCGATGCCACAGCGAATCAGGAACTCCATGCGAGCAAAACTGATTTCGAATAATTAACTGCGTTGTCTCTCGCAGCTAATTTGCAACCTGGAGACAACAAATGACTAGATGCAATATTGTTACGTATGCTGAACGATGAGGTCGAAGTGGCGTGCCTCGGCGTTGAAGGTGAAGAGAATGAGGTGCAATGTATTTCTTTTTGTTGTTGTAGTGCTAGTTGGCTTGAATCTTGTAATGCCATGAAAGGCCTTTTCTGCCTTTGTTAAGCTCTTGCCTGCTCATAGCCTTTCATGGCATTACAAGATATATCTCTCCATTAGAATATCATACCAAAATTTACCATTTGTAGGAGATTCATAAATGTAGAATCTTGTAGACTTGCAGAATAAATTGTAGAATAAATGTTGACTTGCGCGCTGTGCAATGCCTTGCGCAACGGCCTTGAATAAAACATTGCGGGCTAGTTGGTTTGTCACAAGGCAGAAAAGCGCAAGCAACACAGGGACAAGAAAGGAAGACGAGACAAACACAGCGCTGACTTACAACTGAAAGTTTATTTTTCATGCACTTTATTTTTTTATTTATTTATTCAACATGCCCCTAAAGGCCCTCATTCGAGGGTATTACATAGGGGGGGGGGGTCCGTGTAAAAAAAAAAAAAACATGTAACAGGAACATTAATAAAAACCAAATGAACAATAAACTGGATAAATATAACATGGGAAAATAATTAAGCACCAGAGGATAAAGAAACAGGCTATAGAAAGCAATAGAAAACAAAGTATAGGTTTAAGAAAACAATAAGGCATAACACAAATGAACGGACTGCAGCATGTACATTTTGCGAAAAAAAGTACATCTCAAATGTCAACGTCGCTGCGGATGAGATTGTGAAATGTGAAGGCGTTGGATTCAATGGCGATGTGTGCTGGTAGATTGTTCCACACTTTGATAGTGCGTGGTATGAATTACTTCGCAAATGCAGATGAACGACAAGCGATGCGCCTAACTTTGTGCGGATGGCCGAGCCGTGGAAAGAAGGCTGATGGTGATAGGAAAAAATCGTGGTGGAGCGATGCATGGTGATACAGTTTATGGAAAAGTGCTAGCCGTGATAGTACCCGCAAGGGCACCTTGTGTAAACTAGGTGTTGGTGCTTGGTGCTACCACGGACCCTGAGCCCCCATACCGAAGCTGTAATCCGTACCGTGGCGATAGGTTGAGAGGTGAAGGGAAGAAACCTTGAACGGTGGCGGTCGAGGCCGTGGTCAAGCCTCGGCCGATGGGCTCCTCGCCTGTCCACCAGGCGAGGGGCTCCGGGACCTTCCTCTGCGTATAAGGGTGAACCAGAGGCGACATATATTAGGACCCCTTAAAACAATCCATACTGCATGGAAAAACTACCTTTAAAAAAACCTGATCGACCCCCGAAAAGGAGTCGCACCGAAGTGACGCAAAAAATCAGTACACCAACTGAGAACTTTCCAAAGTTTCTTGTCTTGCACTCTGTAACCGAATCTCAACCATTAAATGAACTGTCAGTCTTTCTGATTGCCAACTCTCTGAAGGCCATCATTGGGGCAAACTACAAAGCGAAAAAACTAGGATCTGGTGACCTGCTAATAGAGGTATCAGACAAAAGTCAATCTGACAACCTTCTCATAACAAAAACGTTTGCTCACCTTGACGTTCAGGTATCACCCCACCGCAGTCTTAACAGCTGCCAGGGAGTTGTCTCTGAGCGAGACCTCCTAAACGAAACAGAATCAGATCTTCTTGAGGGCTTACAGAACCAAGGTGTAACAGCAGTACGAAGAATAACAATCAGGCGAAAGAACGAAGAAATAAAAACGAAACATATTGTTCTCACCTTCAACCAGAGCACACTTCCTGAATTTGTCAATGTGGAATTTATCCGATGCAAAGTTAGCCCGTACATACCAAGCCCCCGCAGGTGCTTCAAGTGTCAGCGGTACGGGCATGGTAGCCAGACATGTCGAGGACGCCTTACCTGTGCAAAATGCAGCGCGCATGACCATGCAACCGATAAATGCAGTGCAACTGACTACAAATGTGTGAACTGTGAGGGCACCCACCCTGCATACTCACGGTCCTGTGCAGCCTCTCAGGCTGAAAAAGAAGTAATCAATATACAGATAACTGAGAAGATAACATACGGAGAGGCCCGAAAAAAGCACAGAATGCTTTCCTCAGCTCCCTATGCTAACGCAGCCCGCAGAGGGGCCAGGCCGCGTCTAGTAACGGTGGGCACGCAGTGCAATGCTGCTGACGTGCTCCCACCACGGCTCCTCACTAAGCAGCCACCGGCTGCACCAATCTTTGCAATCCCGGAGGTCACTTTCCCCCAGACGTCCGGGACACCAAAGACATCTGAGAGGGACTTTGTTCCTCTTGAAAAACCTCCTGCCTCCATGCCTTCACCAGAGGCGATGGAGGTGAGCACGGACTCCGCAGCGTCAGCGGCGCCTAGGGAGTCCGCCAATGAGAGGCGGGGCCTGCTGGACCGTCTCAAATAAAAAAAAACATACACCAGTTAAGCCCCCTGATAAGGGCGGCGAGTCCTAACCCTACTCTATATTCCTTCCACACCTACCAAAATGGCTACCGAAAGTATCATTTATTGGAACTGTCGAGGACTCCTAAAAAATCTGGATGACGTATATGAAATCCTCGCCGAACACCAACCAAACATAGTTTGTCTGCAAGAAACACATCTGAAACCAACAGACACAAGTTTTCTCAAGCAGTATCGTATTTTCAGGAAAGATAGGCAAGGCAATACTCACCACTCCGGTGGCGTTGCCATTATAACACAAAAGTCAATCGCTTGTCGAAACATCTCGATTAACACAGGCTTAGAGGCAGTGGCAATACAAGCCTTAATATTCGGTAAAATAACAACGGTATGTTCGCTGTATATTCCGCCAGATCATAGGCTATGCAACAAAAATTTTGAAAAGCTGATTGACCAACTCCCAGAACCATGGCTGCTGGTCGGAGACTTTAATGCCCACCACCCATTATGGGGATGTACAAGAACGGACTTCCGAGGTGCACTAATTGAAAAGTTCTTGTCCTCAGGATCATGTTTACTCAACTCAAAACAGCCAACATACTACAGCTCAGCTCATAATACGTACACAGCCATTGAGTTAGCCATTGGCTCTCCGATGCTCTTGGCAGCTACAGAGTGGGTTGTTATTGACAATCTATATGGAAGCGACCATTTTCCCATCTCTGTGAAGTACACAGGCAATAAAAATGTAAATGAATCTAGCCCCAGGAAATTTAAAGAATATGTGGCCAACTGGGAGATGTTCAGGGAGCACTCAGCTCTGCCCTGTTCATCAGTTACTGGCTTAGGCGTTGACGAATCTCAACTCTTGATCACGCTGCACATTATAGATGCTGCAGAAAAACACATTCCACAAACATCAAGTAAGCCACGAAACAAACGAAGGCCGTGGTGGAATGCAGAATGTAAAACTGCCCGTGAAACCCAAAACAAGGCATGGTCGAAGTTACGCCGATACCCCACGGCTGAAAACCTAATAGAATTTAAGCGCGCAAAGGCAAATGGCAAACGTGTTCGACGCATCTCCAAGCGAGAAAGCTCGTCATCATTCCTTTCTTCTGTGAACTCTTATTCTGATTCTCACAAAGTATGCAACAGAATAAGAGCACTCAAAGGAAATAACACTCTCCCAATACCCCTTGTCAGCACTAGTGGTGACTCTCTTGAACACCAAGCAGACACACTAGGGCAACACTTCGAATATGTATTCAGCTCAGCGCACTATACAGATTCTTTTTTGCGGCACAAGGTAACTGAGGAGAGGAAGCCTATATGTGATAAAAGACCGTGCACAGGAGGGTACAATAGCCCTTTCACCATGCAGGAGCTGAAGATGGCACTTGGCACATGTGGGAACACAGCACCAGGTCCTGACAGGGTCACATATGGAATGCTCAAACACCTGCATACGGGCACGCTTGAAACCCTACTTTGCCTGTATAATAAAATATGGGCCACAGGACGTCTTCCTAAAGCATGGAAGGAAGCGATCATTATCCCGATATTAAAACCCGGAAAAGATCCCACTCTTGCTGCCAGTTATCGGCCTATTGCTCTAACCAGCTGCTTATGCAAGCTTTTTGAAAAAATGGTAAATCGCCGCCTCCTACATTTCCTTGAATACAATGGTCTTCTTCATCCAAACCAAGCTGGTTTTAGAGCTGGGCGGTCAACTGCTGATCAGCTCATTGCATTCGAGTCTTATGCAAGGGATACTTTTGTACATAAACAGCATTGTTTATCTGTATTTTCGATCTCGAAAAAGCATATGATACCACTTGGCGCTATGGTATCATCCGCGACCTCTTCTCTCTTGGCATCACAGGGAACATGTTGAATACCATTCGAAGTTACTTGTCTGAGCGGGCCTTCAAAGTTCGTGTTGGCAATGCATACTCAAAGCAGTACATACAGGAAAATGGTGTCCCTCAAGGTGGTGTTCTCAGCTGCACACTTTTCATAGTCAAAATGAACTCTTTAAAAAGTGTGTTGCCAAAAACCATTTCTTGCTCTGTATATGTTGATGACATCCAGATAAGCTTCAAATCTTGCAACTTGCCATCTGTGAAAGACAGATTCAGCTAGGTGTTAACAAACTGTCCAGGTGGGCTGATGACAATGGGTTTAAATTTAACTCTGAAAAAAGTGTTTGTGTACTTTTCTCTAAGCAGCGTGGCGTCAGACCTGACCCCAACATTACACTGAATGGTCAGAGCCTTGCCTTTAAAAAGAAACATAAATTTCTTGGCGTAGTTGTTGACGAAAAACTCTCCTTCATTGCCCACATAAAACAGTTGCGACTGAAGTGTCTCAAAGCAATGAATCTGCTAAAAATTCTCTCTCACCGGTCATGGGGTACAGATCGCGACTGTCTTCTGAGCCTTCTGAATAGTGTAGTTCTATCACGCATAGACTATGGCTCGATGGTCTATGGGTCAGCATCATCCTCTGCACTAAAATTACTCGACCCCGTGCACCACCTCGGCCTTCGCCTCGCTACGGGCGCTTTTCGAACTAGCCCAATTGCTAGCCTTTATGTCGAGGCGAACCGATGGTCACTGCAACGAAGGAGAGAATTTTCTTGTGTAGCTTATGCTATGAAGGTACTATGCCAACTGAACCATCCATGTCGCCGCCTCCTGCTCGACAAAACTAGCACAGCACTCTTCTCAAGAAAACCATCTCTAACACCGCGATATCCAGTCAGAGTTGCCACGCATATTGAACAACTGGACATTCCGATTAACAGCCTTCATACAACTTCACCAAAAGACTTAATTGCCCCTTGGGAAATGCATGCTGTTAATTGTGACCTGTCGTTTCTTGCAGTGGGGAAGCACGCATCCTCTATTGCCATAAAGCGGCACTTCATGTTACTTCAGGCGAAGTACACTTGTGATGAATATTACACCGATGCTTCGAAGTCTGCTCAAGTGTCCTGTGCAGCACATGGACCACACTTTTCACTTTCAAAAACACTGAACAGACATACAAGTATATTTACCGCTGAATGCCATGGAATCCTGCTAGCTGTGAGACACATTATAGAAAAGAAAATACAGACATCGATCACCTACACAGACTCCCTCAGTGTTTTAATGTCCCTATCCTTTCGAAAGTGGCACAATAAGAACCCAGCCCTGAATTCCCTTTATAACTCCCTTATGTCTGCCCATAAACTAGAACTTAATATTACACTGTGTTGGGTGCCAGGCCACCGCTGTATACCAGGAAACGAGGCAGCAGATAGGCTTGCTGCATCAGCTGCCCTTCGAAACACTACAGACACTGACTACATATCATATCAGGATCTCAAGCCTCACATCAAAAACACGATCAGACAACAATGGCAAGAGGAGTGGGACATGGCAACGGAGAATAAACTACACACAATAAAACCAAGGATAGGCAGATACACTACAGAAAAACAAAACAGATTCAAAGAAGTAGCTCTGTGCAGGATGAGAATAGGTCACACATACACAACACATTCATATCTTTTAACGAACTCTCCTGCACCACGTTGTTCGAGATGTGGTTGCCGGCTCACAGTACTCCATATTTTAATTGAATGTCAAAGACTGGAACAGCATAGGAGACGTCACTTCCCTGAATTATACACGAAACAAATACCGCCACATCCATCCATCTTTCTTGGCGACCATCCAATGTTTCCTTAAGAAAGACTTTTTAAATATTTATTAAAAGTAGGCTTTTTATACGGAGTCATTTATCAACATGGGCGTAAGCCCATTTCTTTTAATTAAATGTCTTTCTTTTAAAGAAATTGTTGCTGAGGCAACTTATTCTTTTAACACGTACATTTCACCCTTTCAGTTTTACTCAGACCACTAAACACCTTAACTCAATGTTTTTAGGCCCTATACACCACTGCTTTTAGACTACACACTCCGGAAAAACTTTTAGGCCTTATACACCATCGTATTTAAGTACTTCATTAAACACCTCACCTCGGACATTTTATTAAATTCAGTTGTGACTTCACCTTGTGTTTTGGCGCTCTTTGGCCAAAGATGCCCTTGCGCCATAAAAAATCAGTCCATCATCATAGCCGTGATAGTATGCGGCGGAAAGACAAGTCTTCTAATTTAGCGGCGCGATTTTTTTTTAGCACTGACACTGGTAGTATGTGAGTAGTCAGAATAAATAAAACGCCAGCGTGGTTCTGCAAGGACTCAATGTTAGCTATGAGATAGGATTGTTCAGGATCCCAGATGGCTGATGCATATTCAATCTTCGGACGAATGAGCGTGAGCAAACGCTAGTTTCTTCAGGCGGGGGGGAAGCCTGTCTGAGGTGCCTTAAAAGGCCGAGTGAGCGGTTGGCGGATGCTAAAGTTGTGGGAATGCGAGCGCTGCGAGTGAAAGACAAAAGCTTCGTTTTGGAAGCATACGCAGTGCCTGCTGTCATCGACGGTACCGGAACCATGAAAGAATGCAAACATTATTCTCATTGATAAGAAAGGGGACTCTAAGGACCTTAAAAATTACACACCACTCAGCTTATTGTCTGTTACGTATAAAGCATTTCCTAAGGTAATCGCTAATAGAATCAGGACAACCTTAGACTGCAATCAAGCAAAGGATCAATCAGGGTTTCGGAAACGGTACTCTACTATCGATCATATTGTCACATTAGGCGGTGCAGCCGCAAAAGGAAGGAAGAAGAGGACTCGTGAATTTTTAGAGAAGACGCCGTTAAACAGAGTCGACTGGTGCCGGCAGAAAACGCCTGCTTGAAAGCCTTGTCTTCCGTGTCCGCCCTCTGCTCCAAGCTGAACTACCCCGTAACACCTTGGTGGAGGTGCTGGGTATCGATCCCAGTACCTCTCGTACCAGCACCATACCATCAACCAGGTGATAGAAAAATGCTCAGAATATAGCCAGACCTTATACGTAGCATTCATAGATTACGAAAAAGCATTTCACTCAGTCGAAACCTCGGCGGTGATGCAGGCATTGCGAAATCAGGGGGTAGACGAGCCGTACGTGAAAGTGCTGGAAGATATATATAGTGTGTGTACAGCAACCATAGTTTTGCATAAAGAAAGCAACAAAATTCCCATAAACAATGGAGTTAGGCAAGGAGACACAATCTCTCCAGTACTGTTCACAGCTTGCTTAGATGAAGTATTCAGAGACGGAATGGGAGCAGTTAGGGATAAGGGTAGATGGAGAATACCTCAGTAATCTGCGATTAGCTGATGACATTGCCTTTCTAAGCAACTCGTGGGATGAACTGCAAATAATGAATGATGACCTAGAAAGGCAAAGTAGAAAGGTAGGCTTGAAAATCAATATGCAGAAGACTAACGTAATGTTCAACAGCCTCGGGAAGGAACAGCAGTTTGCATTAGGTAGCGAAGTACCGGACAGGTAGTAATCGCAGATCCGGACGATGAAAACGAAATAACAAGAATAATAAGATTGGGAGGGAGCGCATTTGGCAAGCACTCGAAGTATATGGCTAGCAGCTTACAGGTGTCGCTCAAGAGGAAAGTATACAACAGTTGCATTTTACCTGTACTCACCTATGGGGCTGAAACGTAGAGGCTAACGAAGAGGGTTCTACTTAAGTTGCGGACAACTCAGAGGGCTATGGAACGAAAAATGGTAGGGGTAACATTAAGTGATAGGAAGCGTGCAGAGTGGGTCAGAGAAATAACTCAAGTTACCGACATTCTAGCGGAAATTAAGAGGAAGAAATGGACGTGGGCAAGACATGTAGTGCGAAGAGAGGATAACCGATGGTCGCTGAGGGTAACAAACTGGATTCCCAGGGAAGCAAAGCGTAGCAGGGGGCGGCAGAAAGTTAGGTGGACGGATGAGGTTAAGAAGAGCGCAGGGGTCAAGTGGATGCAGCCAGCACAGAACCGGATTAAGTGGAGAAATATGGAAAAGAACTTCGCCCTGCAGTGGGTATTGTCAGGCTGATGATGATGATCAATTGGCATAAGCCAAACTGTGCACCATGCGGTTATTGCATCAAGGTCAGTTTGCAACATTGTTGGTCAGTGATAGAAATATTTCGGTATATTACGCAGTCATCGCCAAATAGCCTAATTCGAGAAGCCTAATACGAGTAGATCATTATTATATATTAAAAAAGGGAGTGGGCCAAGGGCTCTGCCCCGTGGTATCCCAGAAGCGACTTTAGAGTCTGTGGAGTTGTAGTTATTAACGGAGGTGAACTGAAGTCTAGCGCTGAGAAAGTCCGCAATCCAAGTGACAACAGTAGGGTTAATATTCAACTGAGTTTGAATATAAGCCTATGATGAGGAACCCGTTCGAAAGGTTTTGAAAAAATCGAGAAAAACGGCATCAGTTTGACCACCAGCATCAATGGATGAATGCAAATCATGAACGAAACCGGCGAGTTGAGTGTCACAAGAGAAGACCTTGCGAAAACCCTGGTGGTATTTCAAAAGTATGTTATTGTTTTCCAGGAACTTAAAAATGTGACTGTGAATGACGTGTTCAAGAAGTTTGCAGAAAGTATTCGTTAGTGAGATAGGGCGATAGTTAAGTGGAGAAGAACGATCACCGGTTTTGAAGATCGGTATTACTTTGGCAACACGCCAGTCCTGAGGTATGAGACCAGATAATAATGAATGAGAGAACAGGGCAGTTATTATTGAACAAATGTAGTGCGATGTGCTTTTGAGTTTTTTATGATTGAAGCCATTTTGGTCAGAACTGGTAGAAATCTTAAGATTATTAGGTAGCCATAATATACCAGTTTGACTGAGTAATATTTCGGACATTGATATATCAGGAAAATTATTTAAGCTGGGTGTTGACGAGGTGTCTTCATTAGTGAAAACGGAAGAGGACGCGTCGTTAAATAGCTGAACACAGTGGGCTTCAGGAACTGGAATCCCAACATTATCAGTAAGAGTTATATCGGGATTGTTATTTGGGTATTTGGGTTTATCACTTTCCAGAAACGGCAAAGGGTATTTGCTAACATAGATGATAAGTCCTTAATGAAAAAGTGGCGCTTGGTTGACTTGAGAGACGTTTGGTAAAGCTTATCGCATTCCTTGTATTTTTTCCACACACTCTGAAGATCGTTCTTATCTGCTTGCCTGTAAAGGCGCTTCTTTTTTATTGCTTCACAGGTACCACAAAGTGGGCTATGAAGGGTGGGACCCGGTGGGTCCGATGTAGGCAATGCAGGACAGCCCTGGTGGGCTCAAAGTGGGGGCTGCAAGAGGGGCCGACGTAGGCCTGAAGGGGGCTGTCGATAAAGCCCCGATGGGCCCCACTAGGGATCGATGCCGGCAGCCCTTGCGGGGCGGCCCACATTTTTCATTTTTCCCGCATAACCAAAAGGGCACATCCCGCCAACTCCCCCCGATGTTCCTACTTTGGACAGATTCGGGCAGCCACTTTGGATGAAAAATTATTTTTTATTTCGGTTAGCCCCACAGATAATGACATAGGGCCGCTGCGGGTTCTATATAGCGCAAGCCGGACTTTGGCTTGCCCACATTTATCTCATAGGGGTCCGACGAAGGAAATTGATGGGAAGCCCTAGTGCAAGTTTTTCCAATCAATATTTATGCACATAATTATTTTATACATGTCTGCACTTTCTAAACAGCCACAATATTAAATTTAACAATAGTTTATAACATTATTCTAGACTAAATGACTTCATGTACATCTTGCTCAGGCTATGGAGGTGTGAATTCTAAACAGTAGTAATAGTCAACAGCAACCACGTTAGGAGCAACAGTTAGCAATCAGTATGTTTTAGTATTTTTAGCGCAATTTGCATGAGCATGAGAACTAAAGCCATGTCATATTTCTACCAAATAAGCATGGCAACAACTGTTATCCAAATGATCTATAATAGTAATTTAGGGCGAGATCTAATATAAATAAAGGTTGGAAATGACGATTACACAGTTGCACGCACGCCTTCTAGCCCTATTACGGCTGATGTGGGACGAACAGCGGTTTTGTGTGGGCAGCCCCAATTGGGCTGGGTATTGTTTTCTAACCTAAAGCCCACTTTCTGTTGCACGTGCCTTCAATTCCCCACAAGAAACCGATTTTGGTATCATGCGGGCACTCCCGGCTTTCAGCCCCATTGACGCGTGGTGGTGACCAGGGTCGATGACACAAATGAAGACAGGCTTGATGGTACGGAAAATAACTCTTTATTGGCTGACTTGCGCCCGCAAAAGAACTAAGCAACTCGGCGGCGGCGATATCAATAAACGTATTGGTCGATATGTTACAATAAACAAAGAATGCTCGTCAGACTCGTCAGCGCTCAATTTAAAGGCTGAACAGAACAATCTAGACAACGTCGCAAACAGCTACCAGCACGGGCTGGAACATTGTGGAAAGACACCCGAGTGGCCGGAAATTTCGAGACAGATATCGGTGCATCTTGCGCTACAACGAAACTGCTAAAGGTGTGACTCGCGACATCGAGCATTAACAAACAACGATTACGGAACTGATACGCGATCCAGAATCAGAGTGATAAGCCTGTATGCCGGCGGCTGTTCAAAAAGAACAAATACAGTTTTGAATGTTTAGCGGCATTACTCCCCCCTTAAAAAAAAAAACATCGCCTCGATGTTCCAAAACAAAGCAACCTAAACGTAAGCACTGCAAAGTTTAAACGAAACAAATTCTTTAACGCGCGTAATATGGCTTCAGTCCTACAGCATGTACAATTTCTGGGCGTGCGCGTCGTCGTTGTCATGCTGACGTTCCGCCGGGAATGACTTCGTAGTCCAGTGGTCCGACGCGGCGAATGATTTTGTACGACTCAAAGAATCGACGCAACAACTTTTCGCTTAATCCGCGACGGCGAATTGGTGTCCAAACCCACACTTGGTCTCCTGGATTGTACTCTGCGTGGCGTCGTCGTAATTATCGTCGGCTGTCGGTGCGCTGTTGGTCTTTAATACGTACCCGTGCAAGTCGTCGGGCTTCCGCTGCAAGCTGCAGGTAGGCGGCGACGTCAAGGTTGTCCTCGTTGGTTACGTGCAGCAGCCTTGCGTCGAGCGTCGTCGTGGACTCCCGGTCGTACACAAGCTTAAACGGGGTCGCTCTGGTCGTCTCCTGGACTGCCGTGTTATACGCGAAGATCACGTACGGCAAAATGGCGTCCCAGGTCATGTGTTCAGAGTCGATGTACATGGCGATCATGTCCGCGATCGATTTATTCAGGCGCTCCGTAAGGCCTTTGGTCTGGGTATGGTACGCAGTTGTTTGTCAATGGCTTGTATGACTGTATTCCAGGATGGCTTGCGTCAACTCTGCCGTAAACGCCGTTCCCCTGTCCGTGATGAGCACTTCTGGGGCGGCATGTCGCAGGAGAATTTGTTCGACAAAAAATTTGGAGACTTCTGCCGCGGTACCATTTGGTAGTACTCTTGCTTCGGCGTAACGGGTAAGGTAGCCAGTGGCAACGATGATTCACTTGTTACCCATAGACGAAGATGGAAAGGGGCCGAGGAGATCCATCCCAATTTGTTGAAAGAGCAGGATTGGGGGCGGAATCGGGTTTAGTAATCCTGCTGGTCTGATCGGCGGCGTCTTGTGTCATCGGCGCTCACGACACGTCTTCACGTAGCGGGCAAGTTCGGCCGGCAGTCGCGGCCAGTAATACGTCTCCTGGATTCGACGCAACGTGCGCGAAAATCCGAGATGGCCTGCTGTGGGCTCATCGTGCAACGCCTGCAGAATTTCCTGCCAGAAGTTTTTAGGCACTACAAGAAGCTGTGCGGTGTTGTTGGTTGCGAAGTTCTTGTTCACTGGGAGGCCATTGCTTAAAGCGAACGAAGATAAATGTCGCCTGAACACACCAGGAGGGGAAGTCGTCTTTCCTTCTAAGTAATCGGCTAGCGTTTTCAGCTCAGGGAGTTCTGCGAAACTGCTGGCGCTTACCGGCCCTAAAAAGGCGTCGTCATCGTCCTTCGGGGGAGCGTCGACGGGAGCGCGTAATAAGCAGTTTGCGTCGGAATGCTTTCGGCCCGACTTATAGACTACAGTCAAGTCAAAATCTTGAAGTCGTAGGCTCCATCTGGCAAGGCGACCGGAGGGATCTTTCAAATTAGCCAGCCAGCAGAGTGCGTGATGGTCGCTTACCACCTTGATTGGACGGCCGTATAGGTATGGACGAAACTTAGAAGCAGCCCAGATGATCGCAAAGTACACCTTCTCGGTCGTCGAGTAATGGACTTCGGCTTTTGTGAGGGACCTGCTAGCGTAGACGATTAGTTTTTCCAGTCCGGCACTCTTCTGGATGAGAACAGCTCCTAGGCCCACACTGCTCGCGTCGGTGTGAATTTCGGCCTCGGCGTTTTCATCAAAGTGGCCAAGTACAGGAGGGCATAGCAGACGGCGCTTAAGTTCGTCGAGGGCTTCTCCTTGCGGCGCTTCCCATTCAAAATGTACGTCAGCCTTTGTAAGCTGCGTCAACGGTTCGGCGATCCGCGAAAAGTTTCTGACAAATCGTCGATAATAAGCGCACAGCCCAAGGAATCGGCGCACAGCTTCCTTGTCGGCAGGCGACGTGAATTGTGCGATTGCAGCTCTTTTCTCCGGGTCTGGGCGAATGCCGTCCTTGCTAACGATGTGACCTAGGAACCGGAGTTCTTCGCAGGCGAAGTGACACTTCTCTGCTTTTAGCGTTAGTCCCGATGACTTGATGGCTTGCAGCACTCTCTGTAGTCGTTTTAGGTGGTCTTCAAAGTTTGACGAGAAGACAACAACGTCGTCCAAATATACCAAACAAATCTGCCACTTCAAGCCTGCCAGGACTGTGTTCATTACTCGTTGTAATGTTGTGGTGCGGAGCAGAGGTCAAATGGCATCACCTTGAACTCAAAAAGACCGTCGGTGTGATTAATACGGTCTTCTCGCGATCTCTTTCGCCGACCTCAATTTACCAATATCCGCTCTTCAGGTCCATCGATGAGAAGTACCTTGCAATGCAGAGCCGGTCGAGAGTGTCGTCGATGCGGGGAAGCGGGTAGACATCCGTCTTAGTAATGCTATTCAAGCGGCGGTAATCAACGCAGAAGCGAAGTGAGCCATCTTTCTTCTTCACCAAAACGACTGGTGCCGCCCGGGGGCTCTTCGATGGCTGGATTACCTCATCACGCAGCATTTCCTGAACTTGATCGCCTAAGGCCTGGCGTTCTCGCGGCGATACACAATATGGGCTTTGGCAGAGAGGTCGAGCGTGTTCGTCCGTTATAATTCGGTGCTTGGCTAGTGGTGTTTGTCGTACCTTCGATGATGACGAGAAGTACTCCGCGTAGCTTCGAAGAAGACTGAGAATCTGGTCTTTGCTGCTGAGGGTCAATGCCGGGTTGATGTCAAATGTGGGCTGACGGAATAGGTCCGGTGTGTCTTCCAGCGTTTGTTCGTGGAGGGCGAATACATCTTTGAGGTCCGCTAATTCGTCGAGGACAGCGATCGTCATGCCTTTGTTGAGATGCCGATATTCTTCGATGAAGTTTGTTACCAGCACCTGAGCTTGACCTCTCCGAAATTTCGCGATGCCTCTTGCGATGCCGACACCTCGTTCTAAGAGCAACTAGATATTTTCTTCGACGATGCCTTCAGTGGTTTCGATGTTTCCGCTACCTACGCAGACTGCGATGCTTGATCGGGGTGGGACGGTCAATTCTTCATCGAGGAGCTTTAGAGCGATGTTTTGCGTCGACGTCGTCGTAGCAGGAATGGCTTTGTCTGCTGAGAGCTTGATGAGCTTGGATCGCAGGTCGATGATAGCCCTATGTTCATTTAGGAAGTCCATGCCCAAAATCACGTCGCGGGAGCACTGCTGCAAGACCACAAAGCTGGTGGGTTAAGTACGCCCATTTACGGTTATTTTTGCAGTGCATCGTCCCGATGGCGTAATCAGGTTGCCACCTGCGGTGCGAATCAGCGGGCCATCCCAAGCGGTGGTAACTTTTCTGAGCTGAGAGGCTAACGGTCCACTAATGACTGAATAGTCAGCTCCGGTGTCTACTAGGGCAGTGACTCTGCGACCGTGGATAGCAACATCAAGGTCACTTGTTCGCGTGCTCGCATTGCGCGTGTGTATGAGTGTCCGATCTCGGCTCCGTCGTTTCTTCAGGTCATGGCCGGGCATACCGTTGTCACTTCGTTGGGCGGTGGTGTCGGCTTGCACTCTGGTCGTGTTGTCGTCGATGTCGTCGTGTGGAGCGGCGGTGAAATGGCTGCGTCGTCGTTAGTGTTCATCGGCGGCGGAGGATGTTCGTTTTTTCGCCGTTAAGCAACCTCACCTCCAAAGGTTGCTCTAATTAGTTTCCCCTGCGCGGGCTTGGGGCCCTTCCGCGCATACTATCATCACAGTTACGTCCTGGTGACGCAAAGCGGGCCCTGTACGGCGATGGATTCCTGAATCGACGGCTTGGTGGCGCAATCTCACTGCTACGCAGATAGTTGTCGATTTCTTGTGGTCGTTTACCTGGCCGTGGTCGTGGAGCGTCGACTGCAAATCAGCGGAGACCGATTCGTCGGTACGGGCAGTGCCGCAGAAAGTGGCTGGCCTCACCGCAGTGGAAGCATAATGACCGGTTATTCGCTGTCCTCCATGCCTCGCACTTCCTGGGGCTTGTTGGTCCTTCGTAGGCTTGGCGGGCGGGGCCAAGGGGCGGTTTTCAGGAACAGGACGGTAGCGGCGAGGGCTCGGAAAGTCATCACGTCGGGGCGGAGGGCGACGTAATGCAGCAGCGTAGTTCATCGCTGTTGCCTCTTTTGCTGGAACGGTCGCAGCCGTCGCTTGAAAAACGCCCAGCGCCTGCTAGACTTCTTCACGAACGACGTCCGCGAGCTTCGCTACCTGCGGTTGTCGCGATGATGGCATCAGTCGACGGAGCTTCTCTCCCACGATCTCCCGGATGAGGTCCCGAAGGGTCTCTCCGCTTGTAGATGCGCTGGGGTAGTGGCTTGAGTAGTCCGGTTGAAGTGGTCGCTCTTAATGGCGCATCTGGTTGTCCAACGTCTTCTCGATGGTAGACGCTTCTGTTTCAAATTCCGCCACAGTTCTTGGCGGATTTCGCACAAGCCCCGAAAAGAGCGACTCTTTAACGCCCAGCAATAAAAGTTTGACTCCCTCACCTTCGGTGATATTAGGGTCTGCGCGGCGAAAGAGGCGCTTCATCTCCTCAACGTACGCCAGGACAGGCTCGTTAGGGAGTTGAAGTCTTGACTGAAGGAGGGCCTGGGCGCTTTCCTTTCGGACGACGCTTGAAAAGGCAGTCAGAAACGCTTCCTTGAAAGTCCTCCCAATTCTTCATAGTTGCCTCATGATTTTCTAACCAAACTCGGGCATGTCCTTGAAGAACAAAGTATACTTGCCTAAGTTTCGCGGCGTCGTTCCAGCCGTTTGATTCTGCCACACGATAGAAAAGGGCCATCCAGTCTCCCGCATCTTCATCCGGTCGTCCATGGAAGCAGGGGGGGCTCACGGGGCTGGACGAAAAGAACCGGTGCTGTATGTTGGGCCATTGTCAGCGTCGATGCCTTCCTAGACCGAATGGGGTCAGGCAGCAGACCGTGTTCGGGTTGTAGGCCTTGGAGTCGGCGGCTGGCTCGGTGACCTGTAGGTTGGTCTTCCAGGGCGACAGGAATAAGGCTGAGGTCTTCGCTTGAAGTATAAAGGGCAGCATCTCCACCAGATGTCACGTGGTGGTGACCAGGGTTGATGAGACAGATGAAGACAGGCTTGATGGCACGGAAATTAACTCTCTATTGGGCTGACTTGCGCCCGTTAAAGAACTAACCAACTCGGCGGCGGCGATAGCAACAAACGTGTTTGTCGATCGTCGAACAAAGAATGCTCGTCACACTCGGCAACGCTCAATTTAAAGGCTGCATAGAACAATCTAGATAACGTCGCAAACAGCTACCAGCACGGGCTGGAACATTGTGGAAAGACACACGAGTGGCCGGAATCTTTGAGATAGATCTCGGTGCATCTTGCGCTACAACGAAACTGATAAAGGTGCGACTCGCGACATCGAGCATTAACAAACAACGATTAAGGAACTGATATGCGATCCAGAATCAGGGTGATAAGCCTGTATGCCGACGGATGTTAAAAAAAACAACAAATACAGTTCTGAAGGTTTCTCGGCAATATAAAGCAGTTTTGTGTGGGCGGCCCCAGTTGGGCTGGGTGTTGTTTTTGTACCTAGAGCCCACCTGCTGTTGCATGTGCCTTGAAAGTCCCCACAAGGGATCGATTTGGGTACCATGCAGGCACGCCCGCCTTCCAGCCTCGTTAAAGCCTATGTGGGACCTAAAGCGGTTTATGTAAGGCTGCCTTATTCGGACTTCACGAGGGCGGGACCAAATTGCGCTCTTACTCATACTTCACCTGCCCTCAAGTAACCTACAAGGGGCGATTGGGGCAGCATGTGGGTATGTCCGTCTGTTCGCCCCACTACGGCTGATGTTGGTCCCACAAAGATTTATTGGGGGGCGGCCTCATTTCGAATCTATGAGGGCTTTCCCATAAAGAGCCCACAATTAAGTTGGATTGCCCTCAAATATCCGACAAGGGACCCTTGTGGTCTAGATGCAGGTATATGCTCTGCAATAGCCCGAGCAGCGCCGCTATGGGACCCATGCAGGAGGAACATGGGCAAGCCCAAATGGCCTACATCGGACCTACTGGGGCCCCAGATTCACTGCTACCTGAGTTAGTCAACGAAGCTATTGGTTGAAGAGGGATCACATTTATTTCTTTAATTGTAACTACTGGGATGAAGTTGTTGATAAGGTCAGTGAGGGTATCTTTGAAAAGTGTCAATTTTTCTTCAACAGAGCGAGATAACAAATCATCCAGGAACTCCAGGGAAAAAAGATGCAGTTCGTTATTAATAGACACATAGTCGCCTTTATTGTAGTACCGGATTTGTTTTGTCCCTATGTTCGTTTCGTTGAAAGAGTAAGAAAGATTGCCAGTTATATGGCATGGTCAGAACACCCATCCAGGTGATTTATGTCAGAGCAGATGTCGGGATCGGTTGACAACACAAGGTCTGAAATGTTAGCAGAGCTAGTTGAGGATCGCGTAGGCAAATGAACGAGCTGCGTTAACGAAAAATCAAGAAAGTCGCCGAAGAAGATCAACTTACTGTTGGAAAAACGCGTACATATCACACTCAGAATTCGAGAAAATTCTTGCGAAAAGCCAGTCACTAGATCGGGGGGGGGAGACGATAAAAAACACCAATTATATTGTTAGTTGCTGCGCACCGCACTGAAACTGAAATGCACTCGAGGAATGAAGTAACGGTGACTGGAACAACAATAAATTCTTTTCTGATAGCGAGAAGGACGCCGCCTCCCCTACGAGAGTTCCTATCGCATCTAAAAAAAATTAAAGGACCCCTGTACTAAAATACAATCATCATGAACGGTATCATTAAGCCACGTTTTCGTAAGAGCTACCAGTGATGCAGAGCATGAATCAATGAGTGATGACCGCGCAGCGCTCTTCGGCACGACACTTCGGATGTTAGTGTACAGAAAGCACACAGTGTTCCCACGTGTAGGCGGACGTTGGCTTGAAGAATGTAGTGAACTGCCGAGCGACTGACTACGTGAGCAATGTCAATCGGCACTGCGCCGCGAGACGCACACAGCATGATTACCATCAGTGTCCCATTCATACATGTCATCATTGATAAAAAGCTTGCTGAAACTCAGACGCACTCTGTCGCCTTCTTTTCTAACCGTTTTACAAAACTGCAGTAGCTTGCGACGTTTGACACGGACGGCCTCGGAATAGCCTCGTGAAATGCTGAAATTTTCGCCTGTTAGTTTGAAGCCCATACTTATGACTGCTTCTACATCCTTGTTGTTATAAAATTTAGCAATTATAGGACAACATTTGTGACTCGAAAAACGATAAGCTCTAGCGATGGAAGAAGCAGTTACACCAAGCATCTCGGTGCAAAAGACACTAACGAGACGTTCCGAAGGTTCCCAATTTTCAGACTCATCAGAATCCTCGATACCAAAGAAAAGTACGTATGACCTACGAGAGCAGTTTTCAAGGTCGTCAATTTTGTCCTGTATTTTACAAATTCCTTGATCAACATTCCTGGCGACAGGGACATTTGTCAACGATTCGACCTTTGACTAAAGTTCCTGGACTCGCTTGCTTAGGGCTTCCATCTCGGTTTTAAGCGAATATGAATACTTAGAGCTTTGTTAACAGTTTCGAGGATGCTTGCATGACCAGCGTTTAAACGCGTAACTACCTCCGCCAGATAGCCAAGCTTGTCTTCCTGAGCTTTGGTCATAGGTCCGGGGATAGGATAGGATAGGAAATACGTTAATTTCTCTAGGAGGGTCTTGTGCTAGTAGCAGAAGAGTTCCATCTTCCGCCTTCTCACAGGGTCGGTGCCCCTATTCAAGGGCTCCGCTGAGCTTCGCTGCTCGCTGGACGTGCTGGATGTGACCTAGTTGGCAATCCAAATCACCGCTGGAGAGCTAGCTCTCCCACTGTTCCGCACTCGGGTCTTTACGAAAGCTGTCATTATTTCTGCACTACCACGTGATGTGGTATAACGAAGGTGTGCTACCACACCATGGGCAGGTGTCCCGATATTGTGACGGGTAAATTTTGCTTAGGATATGCAGGTTAGTGAATGTTCCTGTCTGCAGTCTTCGCCAGTGCGCTGCCTCTTGTTGTTTTAGAACCCGATGAGGCGGCGGATAGCGGATCCGTACCCCCTCATAGTAGTTCAGAATATCTGAGTACGTAGGGCCGACTCGCTCAGGTAGATCGTCCGATTCGGAGGAAGCTCGGCTCGTGTACCCTCGAGCTACCTGATCGGCGCGTTCGTTCCCCGCTATGTCGGTGTGTCCTGGCACCCAGTAGATGTGTGTGACTTTTGATGGGGTCGCGCTCTGGAGGAGCCTGAGCGCGGCGCGACCTATGCGGCCGTTCATGTAGTTACGGCAAGCTTCTCTAGAATCTGTTAGAATGGTAAGGGACGTGTTGCTTCGATACCCGGCTACCACCGCAAGAGCAACGGCTAGCTCCTCCCCTTCGGTTACCGTGCATTCCCTGATGAGGCACTAGCTAGTTCCTTTAGGTTGGAATCAATAGCTACCGCCACTGCGCTGTTATGGGAGCTTCCTGTATACGGAGCCGCGTCCGTGTATACCGTTGTGAATCTTGTAGCTAAATTTTGTTGTACATACTTCGCCCGGGCTGCTCTACGGGCCACATGCAAGTTGGGGTCCATGTTCCGGGGAAGAGAGCTAACCTTTAGCGTCCGGGGTTTGCCTCAAAATCGCCGCCAAGTAGAAAGAGACGCCGAAGGTACCCAAGTACAGCACGGAAGCGCTTGAAACAATGGGGGGGGGGGGGGCACGACATCGCTACAAGACAAACCTCATCATCTCGATAACACTGAGCATCATTGTAACCAACCTGGAAGTACATGACGTTTGAGCGTTGTGCCACGAAGATGGTGCCGTGACCCGAAGGGGCGTTGATGTGAGCGCGCTTATATGGAGGCGGGAAAGGGCGAGCCGATGCGGTCCCCAGTTGCCAGCCAAAAGTGAGCAGTTTGGCCAGACTTGGCGGGAGCTGTGGCGGCGGGTTTGATGGGATGCTGTAGTTCGCTGATAGCTGGTCCAGAAAGGCAGCCGGTTCTTCGGGAGGTGGCTGGGCGAGCCAGGAAGTGTCAGCAGGTGACAGGCCACCCAGGACCGTGATCAGCAAGACCTGGAAGTACATGACGATTGAGCGTTGTGCCACGAAGACGGTGCCGTGACCCTGTAAATATACACCAGCATCAAGATAACAAGAACACAGTCTGATAAACAGTCATCGGCATTCGATATCACACAGGAGAACTCAGATAATCCAGCTCCAGATAAGAACCACAATTTTTTATATATAAGGGTTATGGAGGGGGTGCTGACACAAGAATATTTAAGACGCGCGATGCTTACGGCTTCAATATAGTCTGGCGTGGTTTTTCCAACGCACCTGCGCAGTACGCTCGTATTGCCCAACCCAGGAGCGCATTTACAGTCTCGGCAGTGAATGCCCAGATGGCCTGGGATAGGTTGTGTCACATTGTATTTGTGGTCAGACAATCTCTTTTTAAGGCATCTGCCGGTTTGTCCTACGTATGCATGGCCGCAAGAGAAGGGTATAGAATACGCGACGCCGTGAGCACAGGAAACGAACTGGTCGCGATGATTTATGGTGCATCCTATATGCTTATGACGCATTTGATTGACGTGCTTGCAGAGGCTTGACAAGCAGTCCGGAGCTAAAACTAATGCATCTAATAAATGAAAACAACTAAAAACATGCAAGCAATTAGAATTTGCAGCTGGCTAAAGTTCATATATTGTCTTTAATTCATAACCAAAGTTAGACAACACAGCAATGAAGATAAGCGCGGCACTCCACCTCTTTGACATTATTCTTAATTCCATGTGCCTTAAAAACAAAATGAATTGCGGATCTATTCTTTCCAGTCTTCAGGTAACAACCTGTAAAATTTTAAAGTCAATATATAATGTTGACCGATCAGAGTATCTTTTATCCATAGCCCGAGACCAACGCGCTTAATAGGGACCTTGGGGCCTGCCGCCAAATGTTGCCTCTGGTTTCGAACATTAGTGGCAACGCTAGCCTATAACAGAAGGAGCGCTAGCGCTGAGACGTGTCGAGCGTCCGTCGAATGTTGTGCTGTTCACCGCAGGAGACATGCATGGCGGAATCTTCCTCGCCACTGCTGTACGAAGGCAGTCGCGTGTAGCCAGGAGCTTTCGGGCCCCGTGCCGATGTTGTCCTGTTTTGTACCGTGACGGTAAATAATGTGTACAGTTACATTTTGTTTCCCTTACTTCGTGAACCCGTCGTCTTGACACTAGGTCCCGAATCGCAACACCTTTTTGTCTCACAAAAGGAGCCAAAGGAACTCTTCGAGTTCAAGCTGATGCCATTCGTTTTCTGCTCCGCACAAGCGATGCTCCTGCGAGTAATGAATGCTGCACTGGCAGGCCTTATCTGCCAGAGTTTTTGGTATACTTTGGTATATGGCGTGGTTGCCTTGATTTGCAAATTTGAAGACCACCTGAAAATTCTTGAGTTAGTGTTGTAGACAATGAGGTCATCAGTACATACTTTGAAACCAATAAATGTCACTCCTGTTAAGAGAAGCTGGCATTTCTGGGTCTATAGTAAGGAACAATTCAGTTCACTATGTGCATAGGAAATGGATGCATTGGCACAGTTTCCACAGTCTGCTGGAAAAAATGCTGCGAGCAGATTCCTTGGCCTATACACGTATTCTGCGCGACAATGTTCTACAATTGTGGATTTCGAATCTTGAAGATTTTTTTACTACGTGCAATCTAACTAGGAAACGCCCCAAGTAGAATCACTGAATGAACATAGGCGTCGCTAAAATATCTCTTCAAGAAATTCAATGAAAACGCATTCCGGACAAAAAAAAAAAACGTATTGCGGTTTTATCCGGAATGCAATTGTGCTTGTTCATTCCTTTGTTTCGTCCTGTTTATTTGGCGCCGTATATGTACGCAAACGCTGCGATTAAAAATATATATCAACCCAAATAGCATTAGTCTAGGCGCTATCGTCATTCTGAAAAGGGGCGGATTGGAGAAAGTCATTGCATGCTGCAACAGTACTGTAATAAATGCTGAAGGTACAAATTTTTCGATCTAGAAGAAATGCTTCAACATTATCCGAGCCAAGTCAACGTTTCACCCTAACAAGCGTTAACGACATTACAAGGTTATGGCGATTCATTTGCTCTGTGCAGTGCAGCCAACTTAAACGTTTGATTCGCGCTATGAACCCTGTGAATTAAAGAGCGGATAAACCTAAATGATAGCTATTCCAGAATCAAGAATATATCAACAGATAATTACAAATGGCGTGCACTTCGCAACCATGTGCGGCCGCTCTTGTCGGCAAACACGTGCAAAAACCTCTTTGCGCCTCCACAGAGAATGCACCAGCTTCAGATTGTCTCCCTCGTGGGGTCCTACTCGCTGATACCTTGACTGCTTTGTTTTCATTGCTTTTTTCAATTTTCTTACGACGTCAAGAATCCCCAGCATCTCCAAGAAAACAGTGGCCGTTGCTGGCGGCCGCCGAAGCTCCCAGAGGCGGAAGGCAGCAGTTGCGTTAACACAGGGCGGGGCGCTCTTTGGGAGCCAGCTTTGCGTCTGTATTTTGGCGCATTGGAGCCGTTCGGAAGCGCGGGACGGCTCTCTTCTCCGGGAGTGCCTTTTGTCCGTCGCCACTGGCAGGACGCACTGCACACACACAAGCGCTAAATGTCAATACTTCCCTCTGTCATTTTCAGGGCGGCAAAGTACCGCACAGGACAATAGGCTCCAAGAATTCGATATGAGTGCGGTTTAAATGTCAAGCCGCATGAATCCCGCCACAGACTTCTTGTCACGAGCCTCTGCCGCAGCGCCACAGACAGATCACGGAGGCAATGCCTTTTTGAGACCAGTAAGCGCAAGTAGTTGAGGGCACCCTTGATGACGCTACCTGCTTTCAGCCCTAAAAACGCCGGACCACTCGCTCAGCTGCGCATTTAGGAGCACCAAAGTGCCGGAGCCCGATACTACAACTAACAACGATGCGAAGCAGACTGCAGGCCGAGAAACAGGGTCAGTGGTGTAAAGGTCGATTCCCGCAGCGGATTAAGCGAAAATCTGATACGCGAATATGTTTTGGCCCGCATAAAGGCCTTCGCCTGCGGAAATAATGGTACCGCGATGTTATTTTTTGGTGGTGTTGCAGCACGGCTAGAGTCACCGTACTCACTCAAAAGTTGAGCATGTTGGGTGCTTTATGTTCAATCACTCGCGCTAGATGCCTTTGGATGCTTATATTTCTAATGCTTACGTTTGCCCTTCTCTGTACATAAAGGAGACGACATGTTTAACGGGCAACATTGACACGAAGCTCTGTCATCCTCATTGTTTGCTGCTGACAACTGCTGGTCTGGACATTTGCCATTTTCCAGCTACCGCTCCGAAGCATCATTCCTCCTTCCCGTGCCACCGGGTCCGCGATTGTCCACCTTTATAGCCAAACACGTGCGAAATATTATCTCGGATGATGGCCGGAAAGCGCGATATAGATATCGGGCCGTTACAAAATGTGCAAGTTTCCTTTGACCTGTTTACTTGGAGGCTACTACGCCGACTTTAATATGAGCGCTGCAGATTGCAGCGGGCATTCTTAATTCAATGACCTCCGAACAGGCCTTTCGGCGTCGCCGCTACCCAGTTCCAAAGTTCATTTTTGGGCACAAGGAAACCAAATAGAGCTCCTGTCTGTGTCGCACGAATTTCTTTGGGTCTTGCCTTCGACATTGTCACCACCAACGTGCCTAAGCGTCTTTTTTATTCACTCGATAATATGCAATTCTTTTTCACGTACTTAAAGAACGCGTTGCACTAAACCAACCTGCGCATGGCGATCACACGTATTTGACGTAGCTTTGAAAATAGAATTTTGTTAACTATTCAATGATTGTCCTGTATATGCATGTGTGTGTGCCCTGTGCGTGTCTGGTTCATAAATTGGCTATACAAGTGCAGAGACTGCTTTAAGAATTTAAGAATTGTTTATGACAATGGCGCATACAGGTTCTAGGACATGTGGATGTAAACGATGCTTATTGTGGATCAGGCTAACTGATTTATAAATTGTTATCATTTCGTTTATATCTCGGTTGGTGGTATTTCGCGATACGACAAAAGGATCCCAAGTCCTGGAGCCAGGAACCGCTAGCTCGACAAGCAAATGTGTAACTGTTCCTAATATAATAAACGCGAGTTTTAAAGAGTTGCTGCGAACCGCACAAGACACAAGACTCGACGCGCAGCGGTTTCGGTGAAGGTGGATTCCTATCTCTGGTGCTCTTTCCTTCCCCCCCCCCCCAAAAAAAAAAAAAACGGCCCAAGCGCAGTGAATAAGGGCAGTATAAGCAGCATGTGCAGACTTTCAAGGGAAGCTGTCTTATAAACAAATGTATCTGCATAGTCAAGTCCTCTTGTTTTAAAAACCATAAATGTCCGAACTATTTGCGAAACTTCGTAGCATCAAGATAAAAGCTGTATCGACATTCACAACACTTCAAAATGTGCGGAAGCATTTGTTGTGTTGAGATTAAAATATCTTGCTGACCTATCTGCCCTGAGCTATTTATTGACGATCACGACCTCTATTTGCAGAAATGAAATTGGCAAGGTCAAGCATATACGCATTTCTTTTAATACCATCGAAATTTCATCGCCTAAGCAGCTTTTAAAGAAGTGCCTGAATAAAAGCTATTTCACTGAACTTGCTAATATATTTCATCTTGTCGCGCGTAGATGTAACTCTGGCAGCAACGCCCCGAAAATTAAAGGAAAGCATTTCTCTTCTATCATGCTGTTTTCTTCAGTCTTCCTTCTCCACCAACAACTCCATGAACTCATGCGCAAAAATGCGCATCTATGACAAATATGTTGTCTTCATTTTTCCAAAGCTGCGGTGATGATAAACCCACTGAATGGAAGTTTCGTATTTAGAATGTGGCGGTGTTTGCCCGCTCGGGCATTCTAATATGCGGCAAGACTCTCACAGTGTTTATTATATACGAGCAACTTCACTTAACATAGTGCTTGCGTTTTTCATGAGCTAGATAGTCACATTTTTTTGCATGATCCCTGATGCAAGCAACGGTTTCGATTTTGTTTAAAAATGTGTTGTTAAGGGATTGCATTTAGGGCCCCCTCATCTTCAATAGTGTGTGTTTTAAAAGCATAGTGTGTGGGGAACGATTTCCCATCGTCCCCTTTAGGGTCGGCTTTCCCCCGTGGTAGTTACTCGGCTATCGCGGAATGGCGCCAACATTGGTGGTTAACATTAACTATCGAGAGATGGCGCCAGCGTCGCGGCAGCACCAGAACGGAGAAATAAAGAGCATTAAGCAACAGGTGAAAAACACAGAAGGTAAAAATTGGACAAATTTCATGGAAAAGAAACAGTGTGGAATTATACCGGAACTGGAAAATGCAGATCAGGAAGGAAGATTTCTTTCATAACTCAAGAGGCAGTGCCCTACTTTTTGAAGCTAGATCAGGGTGTCTTAGAACACGCAGCTAAAAAAGAAATTTAACAATGTAGATGACGCATGTGCTGTATGTGGAAACTCCAGTGAAACAATTGACCATATTACACTCGAATGTCATGGTATCCATCCGGAAGTTGATGCAGGCGCAATCACTGTTATTGAAGCTCTGGGGTTTAGAGATAACAGTGGCCGGGTGAATAAACCGGCGGTGGAAACTAGTAAAAAACGCCTGGAAGACTGGTGGCTTAAAAGCAGAGAAGTGACATAATGTTAGTATTGTAGGAACAAAAATTTAATAAATAGAATGATGGTTTAGTTAACCATTCTAAATCAATAATTAAGATATAGGGAGAAAAATGAGCATGAAAGCTACTGCTACCACCCCGTTTCAAAGGGGACGCTCCTATATTCCATCCATCCATCCACAAGCACCACCCCTGATCTTGTCACCACGCACGCGGGCAAAGCAAAGCTCTCTTCCACCTAGGGAACTCGACGCGAGCGGGCGCATCCTCGCGCGTCTCCGCAGTCGCCGGCGAGGCGAAGGCCTCGCGAAACTTTTCTCGCCTGCTCGCCCTGTCCGGCCTCGGACCTTATCCCCTACCCTAGCGTGGGCGAACGTTCAACCGTAGCCCTGCTGGTGAGCTAGACAACTTAGATTCATTGGCCTGTTATATTGCTACCTGGCGTCGTTACTGCAGCACTACATGCCTGTTTGTTGTCAGCACGTGTTGTCCCTTTGTTCCCAAGAGCGCGGCTCGCAGTGCTCAGTGTGCGCTCGGTGGCGACCACTAGTGCCATCACTAGTGCTGCGCCGTACCAGGACCTGGCTCGGCTGGTACCCTCTCAGGCGTCGTTTGCATCTGACGTTCAGACAGCGGCGCCACCTCTATGGACTCGCGGCCAAAGTTTCGACCGGGCCCCTCTGCGTACCGACTTTCAGACACTCAAGCGCAGGTGACTTGCCAACCATCCTGCGGAGACCTTCACGTTACCATCGGCGCACCGCGGAAGTCTCCGAGGCCGTCGTCGGTGCTACCTCTGCTGAAATTTCCTGCTTCAAGTGCAAGGACTGGTTCGCAGGGCCCACGCTGCGGTGCAGGCCACTGGGCTGCCGGAATAGGCGGACCACCCACAACTCCGAGAACTCTCATGCACTCAATAACGTTTTCAATCAATCAATCCATAGCATGTACTTACAGGAGCGTGGGTCCATGCATGGTTGGGGGATGTGGGGAACGATCTCCCATCGTCACCTTTAAGGACGGCTTTCCCCGACCGTAGTTACTCTACCTATCGCGGAATGGCGCCAACATGGGTGGTTAACAGTTGACAGCCGTGTGGTGCGGACGCGTGTTTCTTTGCTCTTCCGATTGCACATGGGTACAGGAAACGGACGACTGGCAACAGCGGGATATTCCGAAAGCGTCTAATAGATATTGTTACGGAGCACAGTATGGAGATAACGACGACGTGCTGATGTGAAGTAGGGAAGGAGACGACGCTCGGGCCTAGCTGACTTCGTTCTGTGGTGTGCGGTGTGTCGTGTGCGTCTAACAGTGAACTAGCGTTTGCCACTGTGTACTTTTCCTTAACATTTGGTGGAGGTTTGCTGGAAGTACGTAAGTCGCCAAACCTGGATCTCCATAGTGGCCGCCAGATTGGTACTATCACTATGCCATCTGACGCGACACCTTCAGAGGCACCATCAGCTCCCACCGTCGTCATGACGCAGCCTCGCGATCCAGGCACCTTTTGCGGCACCAACCACGTCGACGTAGAAGACTGGCTCGCCATGTACGAGCGGGTCAGCAAGCATACCCGCTGGGACGCGACCCTCATGATCGCCAAAGTAATCTTCTATCTGGCAGGTACGGCGCGCGTCTGGTACGAGACGCATGAAGACGATATCACATCGTGGGAGATGTGCAAGGAGAAGCTTCGAGACCTATTTGGCAAACCGATCGGACGCAAGCTTGGCGCACAAAAAGACTTCGCATCCCGTGCCCAGTCTTCGACGGAATCGTACTTGTCTTATATTCAAGACATTCTAGCCCTATGCCGAAAGGTGGACAGCGCCATGTGTGAATTAGACAAGGTGGGCCACATATTAAAGGGAATTGCAGACGATGTTTATAATTTGCTGCTTTGCAAAGATTGTCCGACGTACGACTCAGTTATCCAAGTTTGCCGCCAATATGAGCAAGCAAAACACCGCAAGCAAAACACACGCTTGCCAAACACAGCTGCTACGTCCTCGTGCGAAGATAGTCCAACCTTACAGCTAGGCCTGAACGTTGTCTTCTTCCCTACTTCACATCAGTACGTCGTCGTCGTCTCCATACTGTGCTCCGTAACAGTACCAATTATTGACGAGCTGCGCAACATCCCCGATCTTTCCGCCAGCATGTTTGTACTCCATAACGAGACATTATACAGACACAACATGCGTCCATATGGCGCGGACCTTTTACTGGCCGTTCCGGCTCATCTGCGCTCTGGTGTCCTCGCCCAACTTCACAACGTTCCTACAGCAGCACACTTGGGAGTATCACGCACGTATGACAGTGTGCGACGACGATTTTTCTGGCCTGGTCTCTACCGCTCTGTCCGTCGCTACGTCGCCGCTTGTGAGCTGTGTCAGCGCCGTAAGACACCCTCACTTCAACCTAGTGGGCCCTTGCAACCAATTCCAGTGCCGACTGAGCCTTTTTCTCGTGTGGGTCTCGATCTTCTTGGGCCCTTTCCGACATCGACTTTTGGAAACAAATGGATTGCTGTGGCGACTCATTATACCACCCGATGTGCTGTAACCAGGGCTATCCCCAGCAGCTGCGCCTCCGACGTTGCCGATTGTCTTCTGCATGATGTCATCTTGATTGATGGCGCTCCACGTCGACTGCTCACAGATCGTGGCCGCTGTTTCCTCTCTCAAGGGGTTCATGACCTTCTCCGCTCATGCGCTACTCGTCACCAATTCACCACGGCCTACCATCCGCAAACGAACGATCTTACTGAGCGCCTGAATCGCACACTGACCGACATGCTGTCATGTATGTGTTCGATAACCATCGTGACTGGCACGTCTCCTTACCGTTCGGCACTTTCGCCTATAACTTCTTACGCCATGATACCGCCGGATACTCTCCCTTTTATCTACTCTTCGGCCGTGACCCTTTACTCCCATTCGACACCTTGCTGCCTCTTGACGACTCTTCCTGCAGCTACGCTTCGGATGCCATCGCCCGCGCTGATGCCACCAGCCACATTGCTCGAGAGCGTCTTGGGGCGTCTCAGCGCTCTCAAAAACGTCGTTATGACCTTCATCGCCGAGACATCCACTATCCTCCTGGTTCCCTCGCACTCCTTTGGCACCCGGCTCACTGTATAGGTATGTGTGAAAAACTTTTGCCTCGTTACGTGGGCCCTTACTCCGTCTTGCGGCAAGTCACGGATGTGACCTATGAGATCGCCCCTTTACAGCCCAAGAATCCTTCCACAACCCCTCATCCAGAACTCGTCCATGTCGCCCGTATAAAACCATATCATTCGAGTTCTCCTGTGTAGGACGCACCGGGACGGTGCTTCTTCGGCGCGGGGAGTGTTGTTACGGAGCACAGTATGGAGACGACGACGACGTGCTGATGTGAAGTAGGGAAGAAGACAACGCTCAAGCCTCGCTGACTTCGTTCTGTGGTGTGCGGTGTGTCGCGTGCGTCTAACAGTGAACTAGCGTTTACCACTGTGGCAGTGCGTGAGCTTTCACCTCTTTCATCTGTATAGATCCATCATCATCATCATCATCACCATCACCGTCGACTGCTGCTCGGAGCGTCGCGCGCTGTGTGCCAGCTGGTTCTAGAAAAGAACAGACGTTCATGCAAGTGCTGTCTTACAAGTGGCGGAGGTGCGATTAGTATTTCCCACCTCTCGCTTTAGATCCACCTACCGTTCCCCCTGGAGCTCCGTTCAGGCCTTCGCTTGCGTCAACAGCCCTGTGCTATGGATGAGGGTAACGGTTCTCGCTCACTCCCGGCGTCTCCTGCACCTACTGCGGCGGTCCCTACCTGGACAGTCACCAGCCGCCATGCGCAATCGCCAGACCTTTGCCAGCCTTCGCGGTGAAGATGTCGACGACTGGCTCAACAACTACAACAGGGTCAGTACATTTAACCGCTGGGTGACGCTCACAAACTGCTCAACGTCGTCTTTTACTTGGCCGACGTCGCCAAAACCTAGTTCCTCAATCATGACGATGACATCGCTGACTGGCCTACATTCATGGACCAGCTAAAGAAAATTTTCGGCACTCTGGCTGGTTGCTCAGACCATGTCGTCCGTGTCTGACATCACATCTACATGTCAACGTCTGGACCAGCTCCAGTCGTGCTGCCTTGTTCAAGACCCTAGTGATGGCGGCTCCCTCAAAGATGGAAATTTGCGGTCCCTAATACGCACCATGATCCGAGAGGAGCTCAACGGCCTCACCAAATCCTTATGCTGTATCTCCAACTCTTCCGCCAGCAACCGTGAATTTGCGCAACATTATAAAAGATGAACTGACGAATTTCAACTGCACTGTGGCACCTGCTCCACCTCCCATTGCCTCCCAACCTCTCTTGCAACCCCCCTCGCCTCCCAACTACCCTTGCCAACCTATGCCGATATTACTTCACGCCAACCCGCCCCGCCTTCCCCGACTTGTTCGGCACCCTTGTGCGGTCACGTCACTGCCATGGCACCATATCCTACAGTGCACCTTCCTGTTCCAGGCTGGCGTCCCTCCCGCCCTGTGTGCTACTATTGTGGGATACGTGGCCACATTGCCCGTGTCTGTCGCCGCCACCAGCAAGACAAGCAACGGGGTTATGCTCCCTTTGAACGTGCTGTCGTGACGCTGGGGCTAAGTCGACCCGGCCTTCACTTGGTAGCGTGCAGAGACACCGGGTTCATGAAGGATTGAATCTTCGAAGTTGGTAAAATATATACAAGCAGGTTTAATGGCACTTTCAGAAAACTTATTTACATGATTATTTACATGAAAAAGAAGGGTATATTAACAAAATGGCAAGCGTAAAGAGTTCATAGCGAGAAGCGTCTGGATGAGCCGTTTACCCAGGGCTCAGGCGTCTTTTCGTGCTCTGCAGTGTCCTTGAAACCCCCTATGTCCAGCCCCTCTCTGAAGATGCTGACCAACCAGTTCCAGGGCACGCCCCTCAGATATCGGCATCCAATCGAACACATTACTGCACTCATGGTCTGATGCACTGACTGGTCCGGCATTGTTTCGTTGGGCGTGGTCACTTGTTGGCGGGAAGAGCTTGGGAACGGCGAGGAGGTACATTTCTATTCTTCAGCAAAGATTCGATATGCTGGTTCCGTTAAGTGGATTTCCTTCTCAGAAACCCAAGTGTACGTGCGCGCCGCATACTGCTCCCAGCATTGTCCCTTTCCAACAATTGCAAATCTTTCCTGCATTCCCGGGAAATCATCTAATGGCCGTATGCGTCATGCTCCTTTCTTGTCCTGCACGTCAGCGGACGTCGTCTCCTTTGGACAATAGGCATTCCTCACTTGACCATAGGGCTTCTCGACGGGAAGGGCGAACAATTGAACGAAAGCACTTCCGGCCTTTTCCCACAGGGCGACATTTCTTTGTATTTTTTTCTAGACGTTCCCTTGACAGGGCCAATTTGGCATTTGCAGGGTCTCAACAAAGCAAAACAGGCTCACTTAGCGCCCTTGCACCAACACCACATATCCATGCCCACAGGCGAACAATAGAGCGCGCAAGTGTGGATGATGCACGGTCATAACAGCCTCCTCCCCCGCCAGAAGAGTCACGGATGGCAGGAGTCGCAGCTGCTGCATGAAGAGACTACTTAATGGCCTGCACATGAATGCTTGAAGCTTGCTGTCGCTTGTCGCGTTGTCTTGATTGCCGTAGGCCAAATTGCTTGAGCTGTCTCTGAAACTCAACCACATGTCCAAGCAAGCACTCGGCTCCCGTCTGAAGAGACCAGGTTAAAAGAAAACTGCCATCGTTGTTCGAGAAAAGCCCACACTCAAGACGTTCAGGACCCACGTATGCCTAGAAAACCAAACGTTCTGCTTTACATAGTCACACATATACAAGCACACGAAAAAAAAAACCTGATTATCAATTTGGATACATGATGAGGAACACCTCGGACCGCTTAGAAACAGCGGCTAAGCGCGTCCGCATTCCCATTTAACTTCCCCTTTTTGTATCTTATTTCAAAATTGTACTGCTGTAAAATTAAGCTCCACCTAAGAAGGCGACTGTTCTTCCATGTCGCAGTTTGCAGCCAAGCCAGGGGACAATGGTCCGTCTCTACGGTGAATTTGGCCCCTCCAAGATAGCACGGCAATTTTTGAATGGCCCATACAATGCAAGCGCACTCTTTCTCTGACGCGCAATAAGCCCTCTCTCTAGAACTCAGTTTTCTGCTCAGGTAGAGCACGGGGTGCTCATTACCATCGTCATCTCTCTGGCAGAGAACAGCACCTAGCCCTCGATCACTTGCATCACACTGGACTGTGAATTCTCGGTCATAGTCTGGAGCTCGCAATACCGGACGGCTAATCAGCACAGCCTTCAGGTTTACGAAGGAGGCTTCCTTTTGTTCGTCCCAGACTACATTTGTCGGTTCTGTCTTGCGGAGAGCGTCGGTCAGAGGGCTGGCCAAAGCTCAATAGTTAGGGATGTAGTGATTGTAGTATCCAGTCAGACCCAGGAATGCTCGAATTTCCGTCTTCGTGCTCGGCCGCGGGTAGTCTGCTACCGCAGAACTCTTAATCTCGCTGGGTTTCCTGAAACCTTGACCTACATTGTGACCCAAGTAGTCCACGGTCGCCCTTGCCAGGCAACATTTCTCGGCCTTTACGGTTAGTCCAGCTTGACGCAAAAGGCTCAGTACAGCTCTTAGATGTACCATATGGTCCGCCCATGAGTCGGAAAAAACCGCAATGTCATCTAAATAAGGCACCGCTAATGTTTCACACCTCTTTAAAACCCTATCCATGAGCCGGGAAAAACAGAATGGATTCCAATACACTATAGCGCAGAAAAAGACGAGGACACAAGAGCGAGAGACGAACACCACGAGCGCTCGTGGTGTTCGTCTCTCGCTCTTGTGTCCTCGTCTTTTGCTGCGCTATAGTGTATTGGAATCATGTACCAACAAGCCCAAAAAACCCCGCTACTGAACAAAATGGAGCATTTTTGAGCCCGAAACTCATCATTGTTGGCTGGTATCTGCCCGTCGGAGTGACGAAAGCCGCGTATCTGCTGGCGCGTTCAGTGAGCGGTACTTGCCAGTATCCTCGAGTAAGGTCCAGCGTAGTCACATATGCCGCTCTACTGACCTGTTCTACTCTCTCCTCAATATTCGGAATAGGATACACTTGATCCCTGGTGAGAGAATTTAGCTTTCGGTAGTCTACCACAGGCCTAGGGTCTTTACCTGGAGCTTCTACTAAGATCATAGGCGAAGCATAATCGCTTTCCGAGGGTTTTATTACTCCCAATTCCAGCATGCGAGTTACTTCCCTATCCAGAATTTCTCTTTGCCTTGGAGAGAATCGGTAGCAGCTTGATCGCACTGGCACGTCTGAAGTCAGCTCAATATCGTGCTCAGTCAAATCAGTCCTGCCTGGCCTGTCCACGAAGCAGGCCTCAAACTCTGTTATTAGCTCCCCCACATCGGACAGCTGAGATTTGTTTAGTTCTCCTATCTGCTCCGTCCTTTTGAGACGCTCCTGTATCTTAGGATCATTGGCTTGCTCCATAGCTAAGTCCTCTCGGGTTCCACTTAAAAGTCTCGTGAGATTACTAGACACTGGCGGCAAGAGGTTACTCTCAAGAACTTCCTCATTCCGCATCACACCAAGCTCACTTTCAAGTTGACTTATCTGAGATGCCACGCTCTCAAAGTTTTCTGACCTGCTATCTTCCGCATCGACCACTGTTTTAACTGCCGTTTCCTCCGCTGTGGATTTTTCTGGAATGAGCAGTGTAGCTAGTTCTCGCGCCTTTGAACGTGTTAAGGCTTGCACAACTCTGTCTCCGAAAAGGATGCCCCTCTTTCGCAGTAGCATGTCTGATTTGTTGGAAAACAAATACGGATAGCACTTAGGAAGCTTTCCTGAAACGGCAGCCTCGGTTGTTAACTCGCTGAAAGGGCCCTCGATAACACGTTCGCGATTGGCAAGCACACGCTCTGTTCCTCCACTACCTGGCGGATCCATGCACACTGTCCTGTATAGTCGGAAGGCGACACATACGCCGGAAGGACAACATCCATCGTTGCGGCCGAATCGCGCAGTACCTTGCAAGGCTTCCCGTTGACTACTAGGTCATGCAGGTAGGGTTCCAAAAGCTGCATATTTGCATCGCAGTCACTGACATACGAGAAAGCAATATTTTCTTTCCGGCAGTTGACGGCAATGTGACCCTGCTCATTACACCTAAAGCATGTGAGCGGCTTCCTAGCCTCAAGCTTATTCTTTGTGTTCTACGCGTTGGTCACTTCCCCACTTTTCTCACTGCCGTCCTTTCTATTGAGTTTGCCTGAAGAAACCTTCCTTTCTTCGTTTCCAACTCTAGCAAAGTGCCTTTCCTGACGGTTATTCACGCTCAACTTGGGATTGCGGGGCCTATCCACTGCTGGGTTGCTGAATTGTCGGCGCGAAGCATACTCCTCAATGAGTTCGGCAGCTTCAGTTGCCGACTTAATGTCGCCTCGGTCCTGTAACCAATTTCTTTCTTTTTCTGGGAGGCAGTTATAAAACTGCTCCAAAAGAATTCGCTCGACTACAGCGTCCCTATCACTGTAGGAATCAGTGCTCTTTAGCCACTCGCCCAAATTGACTCTTAAATTGTACAGGAATTCAGGGTAACTCTCGTCCCTGGACTTAGTAGCGTTCCGAAAACGTTGTCTTAACGCCTCGGCGCTAAGCCTATACTTTCTCAGAAGGCAAGCTTTGACCTTCTCGTAGTTGTCCGCGTCCTCCTTGCTTAGCCGCGCGACAACCTCCGCTGCCTCGCAGGGCAGAACCGTCAATAATCTCTGAGACCACGTGTCTCGCTGGAAGGACAGTTTTTCGCAGGTTCCCTCAAAGTTAGCCAGATACAGACCGATATCCCCTGATATCACATATGGCTGCATGTACTTTGACATCTTGAAATCTGCCTCCTTGTTGAGAAGAGGTACCGCTAGCTGGGGACAATTGCCCGACCTCTTGCTCAACTCTAATTCTAATTTCCGGAGCTCAAGTTCTTGCTCCAGCCTTTTTGCTTCTCTCTCAATTTCACGCTCACGCCTCTTTTCCTCTTTTTCCCGCTCTTTCTGCTGTCTGAGCTGCTCCTCCTTTTTTTGTCCGATGAGGTTCCATGCTTCACTGAGCTCCTCATCATCGGCTCCCAAATCATTGATTGCCTTGAAAATCAAGGGTTTTCGTGCCAAACCACTAGTATCAATTCCCAATTCCTCACACAATAGCAACAGTTCCGGTTTCTGCAGCTTTTGTAGGTCCATGATCGCTCTGAGTGTCGGCTACTTCCAAAGCAACTGTGCAAACTACCAAACCTAAAGGCGTTTCCACACTCTTTACCAGTTCTAAAATCTAACCCTGTTCTAGAACCTGGTCCACATCAGAAGAAAAGCCAAGCACTCACCCACACATGCGATCGATGTTCCGAGCTGCTTTCTTGTTGGGCGATTGTTGCTCCTGCTTGTTGCTTGAGATGCCACCTCCGATCACCAGATGTTGTGGCTTGCAGATTCTGATCCACCTCCAATCACCAGATGTTGTGGCTTGTGGATTCAGATCCCAACGCTGGTCACCAGTTGTCGTGACGCTGGGGCTAAGTCGACCCGGCCTTCACTTGGTAGCGTGCAGAGACACCGGGTTCATGAAGGATTGAATCTTCGAAGTTGGTAAAATATATACAAGCAGGTTTAATGGCACTTTGAGAAAACTTATTTACAAGATTATTTACATGAAAAAGAAGGGTATATTAACAAAATGGCAAGCGTAAAGAGTTCATAGCGAGAAGCGTCTGGATGAGCCGTTTACCCAGGGCTCAGAGCGTCTTTTCGTGCTCTGCAATGTCCTTAAAACCCCCTATGTCCAGCCCCTCTCTGAAGATGATGACCAACCAGTTCCAGGGCACGCCCCTCAGATATCGGCATCCAATCGAACACATCACTGCACTCATGGTCTGATGCACTGACTGGTCCGGCATTGTTTCGTTGGGCGTGGTCACTTGTTGGCGGGAAGAGCTTGGGAACGGCGAGGAGGTACATTTCTATTCTTTAGCAAAGATTCGATATGCTGGTTCCGGTAAGTGGATTTCCTTCTCAGAAACCCAAGTGCACGTGCGCGCCGCATACTGCTCCCAGCATTGTCCCTTTCCAACAATTGCAAATCTTTCCTGCATTCCCGGGAAATCATCTAATGGCCGTATGCGTCATGCCCCTTTCTTGTCCTGCACGTCAGCGGACGTCGTCTCCTTTGGACAATAGGCATTCCTCACTTGACCATAAAGCTTCTCGACGGGAAGAGTGAACAATTGAACGAAAGCACTTCCGGCCTTTTCCCACAGGGCGACATTTCTTTGTATTTTTTTCTAGACGTTCCCTTGACAGGGCCAATTTGGCATTTGCAGGGTCTCAACAAAGTAAAACAGGCTCACTTAGCGCCCTTGCACCAACACCACATATCCATGCCCACAGGCGAACAATAGAGCGCGCAAGTGCGGATGATGCACGGTCATAACAGTGCCCGCTTGCGCCAGCCTGATTATTCTACACTGCCCTACTCAGACGGCGCTCTTCCTCCCCTCCGGATCCCACCAATGTTTCACGGCCCTCGCGTCCTTCCCGACGCCGATCCCCTTCGCATTTTCGACGCACGTCACCGCTTCGTCCTGCCTCGCAACCCTTCGAACCCAGTACGAAAAACTAACCGAAGCAGTTTTTGGAGGGAAAGTTGCTTCGAGTTCGAAATCTATAATTCCTCCTGGGCGACCATCGAATATGTTAGTAGTGATTGTTGAAAGATTGTATGTGGAGGCCCTCATCGACACCGGCGCCGCTTACTCCGTCATGCATTTCTCTCTGTGTTCTCATCTGCGCAAAGTTCTAACGCCATACATCGGTCCGCCACTTCGTGGAGCTAATGCACAGCACCTGTCCTCATCGATAACCAGCGGCATCATATTGAATTTATTGTGCTTCCCACCTGCGTTCATCTCATGATCTTGGGGTGAGATTTTTTTATCTTCGACATCCGCCCTCATCTCTTGCCGTGAGCGCCTTATTCATCTTGCGGACCCGGATATATTACCGACTTCTGATTGTTCCCCACCACACGTGTTCGCAGCAGTTGATTTCGTTTTGCCCCCAGGACGCGAGCAGTTGATCATAGTGGCATTGGACTACCCTCTCGATAGCGAGGCCTTCGTTATGCCCGCTCCTCGGTGGACCTCCGACGGCCTAGCTCTTGCCTCGTGCCTCACCTCCTTCACCCATGGTTGTGTGGTGGTCGGGGCTCTGAATACAACTCTCCAGCCGTTCTTACTGTCCAGAGGAGCCACAGTTGGGTTTATTTTTACTGTGATTCCGTTCCCCTCAAAACACTTTCCAGTGCTCCACCGCCTGCTGCCACGCCTCAATTTCCGACATCCTCTGCGCTTGCAGCCACCATCAGCCCTTACCTTACATCCGAGCAGTACACAGCTCTGCTAGGCGTCCTCTTGCAGCACCGAGAATCGTTTGATGTGTGCGCCTCAGTGTTAGGGAAGACCTCCGTCACCTCTCATCGCATAGAGACGAACGGCTCTGCTATTGTTTGACGACGGCCGTATCGCGTTTCGGCAGCAGAACGCAGTCATTGAGGAGCAAGTTGCTGACATGCTTGCTTGAAATGTCATCCGGCCATCCACGAGCTCTTGGTCCTCACCTGTGGCTCGCGTTCGAAAAAAAATGGCTCAGTCCGCTTCTGCGTGGATTAATCCGGACACTTAACAAGATCACGCGCAAGGACGTTTACCCTTTGCCTCGTATTGATGACGCATTAGACTGTCTCCAAGGCGCTGAGTATTTCTACAGTCTGGACCTTCGCTCGCGATACTGGCAAATTCCTATGCACGATGCTGACAAGGACAAGACTGCTTTTTCCACCCCCGACGGTCTCTACGAATTTAAGGTGATGCCTTTCGGACTCTGCAATGTGCCGGCCACCTTTGAGCGCATGATTGAAACCGTGCTTCGCGGCATGAAATGGAAAACATACCTATGTTATCTCGAAGACATCATTGTCTTCTCGTCGAACTTCGCTCAGCACTTACAGCATCTCACTGAAGTCCTCACGTCGCTTGCTCAGGCAGGGCTTCAGTTGAATACCAAGAAATTCCACTTTGCCAGTAAGACCATCAAAGTACTCGGCCATGTCGTTAGTAAGGCAGGAATCCAGTCTTAACTCTGAAAAATTGCGGCTGTCGTTAATTTTCCTGGGCCCCAATGTCAGAAAGATCTTCGCAGCTTCCTTGGTTTAGCCTCCTACTTCCGCTGTTTTATTTGGAACTTTGCAACAATTGCGGACCCGTTACACAAGCTCGTGTCTTCCCAAGTGTTTTACACCTGGTCCAATGAATGTGAAGACGCCTTCAAAGCTCTCAAGCAGGCACTCACTTCCACTCATGTGCTTCGCCATTTTGACGCTGACGCGCCCACCATACTTAATACAGACGCCAGTGGCCACGATATTGGCGCCGTTCTCATGCAACGCAACGCAGTATCTGAAGAGCAAGTCGTCGCATACGCCAGTCGTACGCTTACTGCAGCTGAGCGTAACTATGCTATTACCGAGCAAGAGTACCTCGCCGCTGTTTGGTCGATTAAAAAATTTCGACCTTCTTTGTATGGCCGCCACCTCACCATGGTCACGGACCATCACGCACTTTGTTCACGCACTCTGTTTGGCTGTCATCGCTGAAGAACTTATCGGGTCGACTGGGTCGCAGGGTACTACGTCTTCAAGAGTACACCTTTACCATCACCTATAAATCTGGGCGAAAACACCTCGACGCTGACGCCCTCTCTCGCTATTGATTCCTATTGACGCTGCCCCACCTACTGCCTCCTCTCCCTCCTGCCATCCGAGTCAACCTTCTGCTGGCCACCTGAATGTTGCACCCATCGCTATAGTTCTACTCGATATCAATGCTGATTTCTCGTCCCTGCAGCTGACTGACCCTTACTGCCGCACAATCATCGCTCGCCTCCGTGGAGAATCAGTTGTCCCAAACAGTCGCTTGCGCCGTCAGCTTCGTCGGTTCCGATTGCACCATGGAACACTTTACCGCGACGTTTATCACGCTACGGGTCAACGCTGGGTACCCGTTGCACCTCGCTCCCTTCGTTTTAAAATTATGGAGGCTTACCACGACGACTCCACTGCTGGATATTTAGGCCACTTTAAAACTTACGACCTGATCAAGAGCCGCTACTTCTGGCCTGAATTTTCTGCCAGCGTCGCCAAATACATTTCATCATGTCCGTCTTGCCAGCATCGCAAGCGTTCAACATCCCCTCCTGCTTGCCTAATGCCCATCTGCCCATCTGTGCTTTTTGATGCGGTCGCCATTGACTTGTTTGGTCCTCTCCCTTTGACGTCAGACGGCAACCGTTTTGTTGTCACTATCATCGACCATCTAAAGCGGTACGCTGAAACCGCCCCTCTTCGCTCCGGTGCCGCCTCTGAAGTCGCCGATTTTTTCCTGCGTGCGATAGTTTTGCGTCATGAAGCTCCCCGTATTCTCATTAGCGACCGTGGAAAGACATTTCTTTCTCAAGTCCTTAAGGAAGTACTGCGCGCCGCCAAAATCGACCATAAGACTTCTTCTAGCTACCACCCTCAGACCAGTGGACTCATCGAGCGGTTTCACCGCACTTTGTCCTACATGATTTCCATGTATATCGCTCCTGATCACCGGAACTGGGACGTTTTGCCTTTCGTCACCTAAGCCTACAATTCCGGTGTTCATCGGAGGTTATGGCCCTTTCTTTTTAGTTTATGACCGTCAACCATCTACAGTATTCGACACTACTTTCCTCTCTGCTGCCTCCTCTACGTCTGAATCTCTGCGCGAAGAGTTTGCCACTCGTATGGCCCAGTGTCGCCAACTTGCCCGTTTGAACACTGAAGATGCCCTACAAGACCGCAAAGCCCTGTATGATCAACGCCATCTAACTCCCTCCTTTTGCCCCGGTAATGGAGTTCTCCTGCGGACACCAGTCCGCATTCCTGGCCTGTGTGAGAAGTTCCTCTATCGTTACATTGTCCCTTATACAATACTCCAACTAAACGTCTCCGGTGAACTATCGCGTTATTCCTTCGCCCACCGTCGCAGATCGACGTCATCGCTCCGAAGAGTTCGTCCACGTCTCGCGCATAAAGCCTTATGCCCGTCGTCCCTCATCCCTGCAATAAGCGACCAGGGTGATCGCTCTCTTGTCGGGGGGATTTGTGTGAGCGCAGTGCCTGAACTTTCACCTCTTTCATCTATACTGATCCATCGTCATCATCATCATCGCTGACTGCTTCTCGGAGCGTTGCGCGCTGTGTGCCAGCTGGTTCTAGAAAAGAACAGACGTTCGTGCAAGTGCTGCCAACAATATTTTATTCATTTATTCATACTGTTAACCCCCTATATGAGGGTCATTACAAGGAGGGAAATACATACAATAAAAGTGCAATTATCTTCGCTAAAATACACTGTATAGAATAGAGTTATAGATTTGCACTGTAATGCTGCAAGAACGTGTTAACACCTATCTCATACTTTTCTACTTCTGTTTGGTTCACAACTTCGCTTGGTAGTTGGTGTCCAGATTTCTATTGCATAGGGAAAAAAGGAGTAGCGATATACATTAGAACGTGCACCAATAGGTTGCAATACCTTACTGTGATTTTTTCGTGGGCAACGCTTCAAAGGACGTGTAACATAGTGTTGTTTATTTATTTATTTATTTATTTATTTATTTATTTATTTATTTATTTATTTCCATTCATTATCAGAAAAAAAAGCTCAAATTTCTGCTTTGTTCTTCTCATTTCTAGTGATTCTAACTGACACTGTTTCAGCATTTCTGTGACTGAGTCAGTGCGCCGGTACTTAGAACATATAAAACGTGCCGAAATCCTTTACAATCTTTCCAGTTTTTGTTTTAAACCCTTTTGATGTAGACTCTACTCTATGATTGGCCGCACGAATGTCTTGTATGCAATCAATTAAATTTCTCTAGTCACATTCGGCAGCTTCCTCCGCAAGAAACAAAGCTTCTGATAGGCTTTTAAATAGATATTTTCAATATGGGTGCGCCAACACAGATTATGTGTTAGTGTCACTCCCGAGTATCTAAAACACATTACCTCATCTAAAGAAGTTTTCTGATATTATATTTAAACGGCATAACATTCTGCTTCCTTGTTACATGCATGTAAGTAGATTTTTGGTAATGTATTTCCATGCCCAATTTCAGACACCACGAGTTTAACGACTGAAGACACCTATTTATATTCATCTGATCTTCCGGGGAAGCCACAGGAGAGTAAATTAAATAGTCATCAGCAAAAAGTTTCACCTTGAAAAGCTATTTAATGATAGCAAAAATATCATTTATGCATAACGGAAACAAAGGCGGACCTAAAACAGAACTCTGTGGCACCCCCGACAGAACTTCACGCTTATCGGACACTGTGCTTTCTATCTTGACAACTTGACAGCCGTTACCTAGATACGCCTGAATCCATAGTTCTATATTTTCACTGATTCCTAATCTGCGCAGTTTAAAAAGAAGTTTATGATGCGGAACTTCATCCAAAGCCTTCGAGAAGTCCGCACAGACCACATCTACTTGCTGACGTTCGTCTATAACCTTGCAAATATTGTTCATTGTTTCAATCAACTGCGTCACCGTCGAAAGGCCGGTCCGAACACCATGCTGGAACGGACACAAAAGGTCATTAATTTCCAAAAAAATGAAGGATGTGTTTAGCTGTTATCTGCTCAAAACCCTTGTAAAATACAGAAGTGAGTGAAACCGGTCTATAGTTCTTTACAAGAAGTCGATTACCGCCTTTAAAAACCGGAACTACTATTGCGCTGCGCCAGTCATTAGGTAAAGAATGATCCTGCAATGACTTTTCAAATAAAATTTGCAAGTACTAGGACAACCACTCAGCGTACCGTTTAAGGAATTCCGTAGGTATTTCACGAGGGCCGCACGATTTCTTTGGGTCCAGAAGCAGCAGCTGCTGACAAATGCCCTCCCTATTGATGCGATTATCGTGCATCGAGTATGGCAACGTGAAAATTGTAGTATTTTCACTCTCAATGTCATTTGTATCTCTAGTAAAGACCGACTGGCAGAAATCATTAAACATATTTGCAATATCATTTTTATCAGTCACCTCATCATCGCCATTCATTACCTGTTCGATTGCGTTCTTCCTCGCTGAAAATTATCGCCAGAACTTTTGCGGTGAGCGTTTGAGGAAGAGCCAGTGTTGAATTGAAGTACGTTTTCTTCGAATCTAGTGACGCTCTTTTGAGCTTCTGTTCGGTGTTTGAAAGTTCTGCGGCTCTATTATTTTTCTTTCGTAGCCTTTTTAGCTTGCGCTTTAACTGAATGGTCTCTCTAGTGATCCAATGATTGAGCTGCTTCGATTTCCTTGAGCGAGTGTGGAACAAATTTGATAATGCAATATCTTAGTATGCCCTTGAAGCGTTGCCACAATTCCAAAGGGATTTAATTTTGCTTCTAAGACGTTTAAGATGGACGTGTCGTCTGCACGGTTGTAATCTTTGACAAGTATTAAAACATCCGATTTTTTACTTACTGGAGTGTTCAACAGCACATTTAAACAGATCATTTTGTGGTCAGATAAGCTCGGCTCGACAGATACAGGGGGGTCTTGCACTTTACTGGATAAGAAAACCAAGTCCAACAATGACTGCGATCTTGATGTAACCCTTGTAAAATCCTTTGCTATTTGCTTAAGGCTATGTGTACACATAATTTCCATCATTTTTTTTTTGCACTGCTTATTTCTACATTTCCTGTTGGCAAATTTTCCTAATTAATGTGTGGCAAATTGAACTCACCAGCAAATATTAGTTTGGTGTTCTCATTTACATGAGATTTAAGGAACAAAAGCAATTCATTCAAAAATTCAGAAGATGAAGAAGGCGGCCTCTACACAACACTAACTAAATGCACAACGTTCCCGCAAGTAACCTTGCACCATACCATTTCAGAATGGCTACAGTTAGGAGTGACTGCAGATACTGTGTTTTTCGTGACAATAGCCACACCCTCTCCTTTAGAATTTTTATAACACCTAAACACGTGGTAGACAGGTGGAAAAATGCTATCGTTACCGATTCCCTCATGTAATCAAGTCTCGGTTATTAGCAAGAGGTCAGGGTTCTCAAAAATTAGCAATAGTTACAAATCAGTTGCTTTGTTTGCTACAGTGCGGGTGTTCAACCGAATAATTCTGAGCTATATTTGTGAGGAATCGTTATAATAATTGGAATCGTCACTTGATTTGGTCAATAATAGTGAACTGTGACCAGAAGAGTTATCGTTAACTTTAGGTCGACTTATATTATCTGGCTGTGTTTGGTACACGCAACGCTATTGCCGTTCGTAATCCCGAGCGCAAATGTTGTTAACCTTGAGTTAATCATGTAGCAGTTGTACCTTTGTTCCATTATCTCTTTCCGTTTTACTGCTTAGCCATAGCTTTTTTCCTACTGCTACTGTTTCCTTCGCATAGTCTTGGCTTGCACTCATCGGGCCACCCTTCAACTTCCCGCAGTTCTTAAATATCAGCTCTTTTTCTCTAGAGTCGAAAAAGGGCATAATGACAGGGCTATGGCTACCAGCTTTTTTCTTGCTTACACGATGAATTCTCTCTATAGTATTCGCCTGTACGCCCAATTTTTCATTAAACACCTTCTGAATCACTGCTTCCCTCAGATCGGAATCAGATTCGTCATTTGCTTCTTTGACACCAAGAACCAAAATATTATTATTTTCTACTTTTTTCTCGTATTCAGTAAACCTATCTGCCTGTTGACGAACAAAGGTCTCTAAACTTTGTATTCATTTGTTCATTTCTTCAACAATATCTAGAAATCCAGTCATCCTATCGCATTTGTCAATTAGTTTGGTCATTTCCGTTCTCAGTTTGTCTATTTTATCATCCAATTTGGCTTTATGTGCCGGCGTTGCGTGCTGAGCGCGCGTAGACAGGTTTCAACTAGAAAATGTCGGACTAGTGTCGCGTGTGGAAGCCTTAGAATATGAATTAGGTTTATTAAGGGAAGAAAATCGAAAACTGCTTGGACAGCGTCCTGAAATGGAAAAAAAAATTGCCGACATAGTCCTTGCAAGCAACAAGGACGGAAATTCCAGTGCGGGTCACGTGGCTGCGACAAGCACTGGCATGAACGGCAAAAGAAAAGTAGGTCAGGCGGAGCCGAACCGACGGAGTTATTTAGAAGTAGAAGACGGTGACAGACCGTAAAGCGTGGCATGATATGGTCCCCGGGGTCACAAAGAGTCGGACACGACTGAACGACACGAACTGAACTGAATACAAAGTCAGGAAAGAAGGAAGAATGGAAAATCCCAGAGAGGGACACAAATAACCCAAAGCAGGGGCCAACATTTGGGAGGGAGCGAGAGAGTGCCTAGGTACTTATTGCCGGGGATTGCAACATGGAGCAGATGCAGTCGAGATATCATGGAACGTGTAAAGGCTGATAAGCGAGTATTAGCTGTAACCTTCAGGGATGACAATGAGTGCAGTAACGAAAGAAACCAAGAATAGGCTGTCAAAAAATTCCGCAGAGCGCAATACGGTGATAGTAGCTGCGGGGCTGAGAGATGTCCTAAATGGTGACGCTGCCAGAGTGGTGGAAAGTTTAGCTCAGGCAGTTGACGATATCAGGGAGATAACACACCAAGTACAGATCGTTGTGTGCACAGTACCGGAGGTGCTAGGAACAGGCGGAAAGCATGAAAAGGACGTGGTCTTTGAACAACGACGGGCAGCTTGAAGGGAACACCGAGAGGCAAAAAAAAAGATCAGGTATCTCAGGAGGAAATAGACCGAAAATGGGGATTGCATCAACAAAAGAAACTTGACGTACAGGCCCTCGTCCAAAGTAAAATAAAGCAGTCCACCGATCGCTGTATGGCTGAAATACACGATACCACTAGGTGCGGAGCGAGAAAATTCTGTAACCATATAAGCTGGATAGGTAAAAAGAACCAAAGAAAGCAGGACCGGATGCAAGATAACAAGGGAAATTGTTTAAAGGAAGACAGCGCAGTGAACTACATCACATCAGTTATAGCCGAGTTATTTATGAGTGACGCTAAGGTAACCTACGCAAATCAGGAAGCAACACAAGACAGCAGAATACAAAGCAGCTTAGAACTGATCAATCTAGACTGGAAAAAGGCAGAAAAAAATATTCCTAAAAACACAAACAGGAATAGATGAAATTCCGATGAAGTTATTCATTAAATTGGTCCAAGAAGCAACGAAACGTTGTTAAAACTTTGGAAACGGTGATAACGAATAAGCATATTCCGGACAGCTGGCGGCAGAGTAAACTGAATTCAATTTTTAAAGGGAAAGGAGCTAGGCTGCTCATAAAATCCTACAGGCCGATTACCATAACATCTGTTATGTACAGGTTGGCCATGCAGGCGGTGAAATTAAAGATGCAAGCATGGGTAGAAAGCAAGAAGATAATCGGATAACTACAGAACGGCTTTAGAAACGGTAGGCGCTTAGATGATAGCCTGTTCGTGCTTACCCCATGCAACGAAATATCTAGAGTGGAAAATAGACCTTTGTATTTGGATTCTCTGGACACAAACGGGGCGTACGACAACGTAAACTGGGAACTCTTGGGAAACAAATGTTAAAAGACGAAGCTATCGGTCATGAGATAACAGATTTCCCACAGGAAATATACCGGGATAACAAACTAGAAATTACATGGGAAGGGATAAGAAGTACGGAATCTGTCAAGGTATGCAAATGATTAAGACAAGGTTGTCCTCTATCACCGCTGCTCTTCATGCTTGATATTGTTACGGAGGTGTACTTAATGTAACAGCACTGTGATGTGCTGAACTCGACGCTAAGACTTCAGTAGCCGTGCAGTATCCACTCTGTCAGCGTCGTCCTCTTTCCCAACGCTTCGTCGTGCCCGCGTTCCTCGATCGTCGTTTGTCAGTCAGCGCATCACATTGGTCCCACGTTTCCCGGTAACACTACCCCCCTCGGCAAAAGGCAACGTCCCGGTGCGTATTAGGCGTGCGGTGTGGAGGGGAGTAATATGACTTGAGGGGGGTGGCATGTACGATTTCGGAAGTAGGTGTAGCAGTCGGTGACTTTGGGTGGAGCGGTGCAATCTCATAGGTCACGTCGGTCACTGGGCATTGTACGCGGTAAGGACCTGTGTAGTGGGGCAGGATTTGACACAACCCCACACGACAGCACAGAAGCCAGAGGAACACCAGATATCCGGGAGGATAGTGCACATCGCGGTGGTGAGCGTCGTAGCGGCGTTTTTGAGCTTCTTGAGAGACGGTGAAATTGTGACGAGCAATCTGGCGAGCAGCGTCCGGTCGGGCGATCGTATCGCGAGCATAGGTTGTGACGGGGCCAGCGGCGGGAAGCAAACTGCTCTTCCAAAGAGAAGATAGAATAGAGAGTACCCAGCAGTGTCATGACGCGAAGAGTTATATGAAAAGGTGACAAATGGCAGACTAATATCCCAGTCGCGATGACTGTCGGATACGTACATTGCGAGCATGTCGGTGAGTGTGCGGTTAATACGCTCCGTAAGGCCGTTCGTCCGAGGGTGATACGCGGTGGTGAACTTGTGCCGAACGGAGCAAGAACGAAGTATTTCTTCAACAACTCGGAAAGGAAACAGCGGCCACGGTCGGTAAGTAGTTGACAGGGAGCACCATGGTTAAGTAAGACGTCGTACAGCAACGTCTGTGGCGCAGCTGGTTGGAATGGCGCGAGTGATAACGTACCGCGTGGCATAATCGGTGGCCACAGCGATCCATTTGTTTCCTGACAAGGACTCGGGGAAGGGCCCTAGGAGGTCAAGGCCAACACGAAAAAATGGCTCAGTCGGGATAGCAATCGGCTGCATGTGTCCAGGTGGTAGCACAGGGGGTTTCTTCCGGCGTTGACAGAGGTCGCAAGCGGCTACATAACGTTGGACAGAGCGGTAGAGTCCAGGCCAGAAGAAACGCCGGCGCACGCGGTCGTATGTGCGTGAGAGGCCAAGATGACCAGCTGTAGGGGCGTCGTGCATTTGTTCGAGAACGGCAGAGCGTAGGTGTTGCGGAACGACCATCAAGTGCTCAGCGCCCTCAGGTCGCTTTTTGCGGCGGTATAGCGTATTCCCATGAAGGGAGAACAGGGCGAGGGAAGAGTCACGGCTGTGTGTGCGGATGCGGTCGATAAGAAAGCTGAGGGTTGGGTCCAAGCGTGTTCGTCGGCTATGTGGGAAAAGTCCGATATAGAGAAGACACAGGGGTCCGACTCATGGTCAGTAGAGGAAGGGGGATCGACGGGATAACGGCACAGACAGTCTACATCCTGGTGGAGCCGACCGGATTTGTATACAACGGAAAAGGTATACTCCTGCAAGCGCAGTGCCCAGCGGCCGAGGCGGCCAGCAGGATCCTTGAGGGAAGAGAGCCAACATAAGGCGTGGTGATCGGCCATTACAGTGAAGGGTCGGCCAAACAAGTAGGGTCTGAATTTTCCAACGGCCCAATCGAGAGCCAGGCACTCCCGTTCTGTAATAGAATAGTTCTGTTCCGCTGATGACAGGAGATGACTGGCGTAGGCAATCACGCAGTGTTGGTCGCATTGTTGCTGTGCAAGAATGGCACCAATCCCGTAGCCACTGCCGTCGGTGCGAAGTTCCGTCGGGGCAGACGGGTTGAAATGGGCCAACACAGGAGGATTGGTGAGAACAGCGATGAGGGTGGAGAATGCGTTAGGCTGCTGTGGTCCCCATGAGATAGGAACATCTTTCTTCAGCAGATTGGTGAGAGGACGAGCAACAGCGGCAAAGTTTGGGACGAACCGGCGAAAATAAGAGCACAGTCCTATAAAGCTGCGGACATCACGGGGTGAACGGGGAGATGGAAAAGCACTGACAGCGCGAACTTTGTCGGGATCGAGTTGCACGCCGGTGGCATTCACCAAATGGTCAAGCATTTTAAGTTCGCGGTGAACAAAACTGCACTTCTTTGAGTCCAGTTGAAGTCCGGCACGGCGGAAAAGTGCCAAGATGGAAAAAAGGTGACGAAGATGGCCTTCGAACGAGGGCGAGAAGATAATCACGTCATCCAAGTAGCATAGAGAAGTCGTCCATTTGAAGCCGCGGAGTAAGGAGTCCATCATTCGTTCAAACGTAGCAGGGGCGTTGAAAAGTCCAAAAGGCATAATCTTAAATTGGAAAAGTCCATCGGGTGTGACAAAAGCTGTCTTCTCGCGGTCTTGTTCGTCAACCGATATCTGCCAGTAGCCGCTACGAAGGTCGATGGAGGAAAAGTAGCGGGCTCCATGTAAACAGTCCAAGGCATCGTCTATTCGCGGCAGCGGGTAAAAATCTTTCCTTGTAATCTTGTTCACATGTCGATAGTCGACGCAAAAGCGCCAACTGTTGTCTTTACTTCTAACGGGCACGACAGGAGATGCCCAGGGGCTGTTCGAAGGTTCGATGATATCGTTGCCCAACATCTTGTCGACTGCCTGCTGCATGACTTGGCGCTCAAAAAGGGACACACGATAAGGCCTCCGATGTACAGGTTTTGAATCGCCGGTGTCAGTGCTGTGAGTCACAAATGATGTTTGGCCCAGAGAACCGGCAGCAAAGTCAAAAATGTCGGAGAAGGATAAGAAAAGGTTGTGCAGGCCCTGAGCGTGTTTGGGGCTGAGGTCAGAGGCAATCATTGCGCAAATAGGGTCGGTAATTGTGGTGGGGAGTACGGGTGTTGGAAGGACGCTTGAATGTGGGCCAGGAGTGAGTGCACAAATGGTGCAGTCTGTAAGAGGGGACAAGGTAGCGAGGGATATTCCTTCGGGGGGAACTTGGGGTGACAGGCTGAAGTTTTGGATAGGAAGGTAGGTGCTGTTCTGTGTAACGCATACGATGAGATGGGGAAGAACGACGTTGCGGTCAAGAAAGACCTCGGTGATAGGACAAGCAACATAGTCACCGTCAGGCACAGGCGGGAAAGGTGACAGAGGTAGGTAAACAGCAGTCAGGGGGCAGGCGAGCGAACTCGGTGGAGCGAAGGCGAGGTATAGATGGAGGATGTTCTGAGCAGACAGGTAGGCCCAAACGAAGAAGGCAGCTGGAGCAGTCGATAAGGGCAGAGTGGGCCCTTAAAAAGTTAAGGCCGAGGATCACATTGTGAGGACACTGGTTGAGGACGGTGAAAAAAACAGGGATGTGATGACCGGCAAGGGTGACTCGGGCAGTGCACTGCCCAGTGACGGCAGCAGTGCTGCCATCGGCAACACGAACGGTGGGCGAAGAGGCGGGGGTCTGTACTTTCTTGAGGCGGCGGCAAAACGATGAGCTCATGATCGAGACTTGGGCACCAGTGTCAATGAGGGCAGAGGCGGGAACACCATCCACGAACAGGGAGAGTAGGGTACAGGGCGAAGAAATGGGCAGTAGAGAATTTCCAGGTCGGGTACCAATGCAGCGTCACCTCCGGGAGCTGCATTGGCTAGCTTCCCGTGAAGCGGCCGGCAGAGGACGGCGAGGAACTGCGGTTAGGAAGAGCTGAACGGGAACTGCGGGCTAGCGGGGAAGGAGCGCGACTGGACATAGGAAGAGGCGGAGTGGTATCGAAGCGGGGCGGCTCATAACGAGGCGTGAAACGGCGGTGACCGTAATCGGAATAGCGGTCAACGTAAGGAAAACGTCGAGGTGGTGATGTCCAGCGGCTGCAGCAGTGCCGAGAGATGTGGCCAATACGCGAGCATGTGAAACAGATCGGCCTGTCGTCAGGGGTGGGCCACTCATCAGGATTGCGGTATCGGTAGCGTGGCGTGTAGGTGTTGCGGGGTGTAGCGGTGGCGACCACGGGAGGGACGGGACTCGAACTGTTTTGTTCCACGGTGTGGCTATAGGGGACGCTCAAGTTGGCAACCTCTTGACGAACGACGGCTTGAATGAGGGATATCGTCGCTAGGTTGCTGTCCGAGGAGGGCGGGTTGGATGTAGCAGGAGCGAGCGCTTCCAGTTCACGACGCACGATGCGGGACACATTTTCAGTGTTGGAAGGTTGCCTTAGGGTCGGCAGATCCTCGCACGTGGAGCTAGGGGCAGTGTTGGGGAGCCGATCGAAGATATGTGCAATGCGTCTGTGTTTGGCCTGCTCGAAATGTCGACAAACCTGCTGAACGGAGTCAACCGTAGTACAGTCCCGACAGCGTAGAAGATTGAAGGCATCGTTGGCTATGCCTTTGAGGATGTGCCCACCTTATCAGGTTCTGGCATGTCTTTATCAACTTTTCAGCAGAGGGCCAGGACGTCTTGTATATACGAAATATAAGGCTCGGTAGATGTCTGGGCACGTGTGGCGAAGTCCCTCTTGGCGGCGAGTTGACGCCCAACCGGTTTTCCGAACAGGTCACGGAATTTTTGTTTGCAAACATCCCAGGAGGGTATATCTGCTTCATGTGTTTCGAACCACACGCGCGCCGTGCCAGTAAGGTAGAAGATGACATTGGCCAGCATCAGCGTGGCGTCCCACCTCTAGTGCTGGCTAACACGCTCATAAAGCGAAAGCCAGTCCTCGACATTGACCTCATCTGTACCGCAGAATGTGCCAGGGTCACGGGGGTGGGCTACGACGACAGTTGGAGTTGCGGAGGTAGATGGAGCCGCGTCGGTTGTCATCGTGACGATTCCGAGGTGACGGCCACTGCGAAGATCCAGCGTCAGATTGTGTCGAACCCGCGACCTCCACCAAGATGTTACGGAGATGTACTTATTGTAACGGCACGGCGATGGGCTGAACTCGACGCTAAGACTTCAGTAGCCGAGAAGTATTCGCTCTGTCAGCGTCGTCCTCTTTCTCAACGATTCGTCGTGCCCGCGTTCCTCGGTTGTCGTATTTGTCAGTGAGCACATCACTTTGGTCCCGCGTTTCCCGGTAACAATATGATAAATATGGAACGGAGGATACAGTAAAGTAACGTAGGTTTTATCCTGTCATATAGATTAGGCAGAAAGGTAGTAGAGCAGTGCCTCCCCAGTTTAATGTATGCAGACGATATTATGCTGTTAGCAGATAGCCAGGAAGACTTGCAAATTCTAGTTAAGTATTGCGGAGACGAAGGGGACACTCTAGGTTTCACTTTAGTGCAGGTAAGTCGGGGACGATGATTTTAAACGGCTCAACTGATCAGGGTCTTAGACTGCACGGCCATAAAATACGCAGAGTAGCAGAATATAAATATCTAGGGGTGTGGATAAACGAAGGATGGGCATACATTGGAAAGCATGAGCAATCACTTAGGGTAAAAGGGCGTAGAAATGCAGGGATAATGAAGCATAGGGCATTGTGGGGATACAACAGGTATCAGGTGTTGAGGGGTATTTCAAAAGAAATATGGTGCCCCGGCTAACTTTCGGAAATGCGGTTTTGTGCCTAAAAGCAGAGGTACAGGCGACATTACAAATAAATCAGAGAGCCATGGGACGATTAGCACTGGGGACTCACGGCAAAACCTCAAATTTAGGCGGTACAGGGAGATATGAGCTGGGCATCTTTCGAAGTACGGGAAGCTCAGAGTAAAATAGTATATGAGGAACGCGTGCGGAAATTGGACAGTAACAGATGAGCAGCTAAAGGATTTAAACACCTATACCTAAAAAGTGTTGACTCACGATAGAGGAACAGAACTAGGAATCTAACTAGTAAGTATGCTAGTCACAAGGACGAAGAAATAGAGCGTTAAGCAACAGGTAAAAAACAGAGAAGGTAAAATTGGATAAACTCCATGGAAAAGAAAGAGTGCGAAGTTATAACGAAAGTAGAAAAGGTAGATTAGGAAGGAAGCTTTCTTTGATAGCTCAAGAGGCAGTGCCCTACCTTTTGAAGCTAGATCAGGGTGCCTTAGAACACGCAGCTACAAAAAGAAATTTAACCATGAAGATGACATATGTGCGGTATGTAGTAAATCCCCAGAAAACAATTAACCGTCTTATACTCGAATGTGATGGTATCCACCCGGAAGTCGATGCAGGAGCAGTCACTCTTCCTGGGGCCTTGGGGTTTTGAGATACCAGTGGCCGGGTGAGTGAACCTGCTGTGGAAGCTAACAAAAAACTTGTGCGAGATTTGTGGCTTAAAAGCAGAGGTAATGTAATGTCTGTAATGTAGAATCAAAAATTCAATAAATTGTATGATGGTATAGTTCATTGATAAAAACAATAACTAAGATATGGGGAAAAAACAAGCATGATAGCATGTGGTACCACCCCGTTTTAAAGGGGACGCCCTTATATTCCCTCCATTCATCCCAGCATTAACTACCGAGAGATGGCGCCAGCGTCGCAGCAGCACAAGCGCCACCCCTGATCTCTTCACCGCTCACGCGGGCAAAGTAAAGCTCTCTTCGGCTGGGGACCTCGACGCGAGCAGACGCATCCTCGCGTGACTCTGCAGTCGCCGGCGAGGCGAAGGCCTCATCCCGCCTTGTCACCCTATCCAGTCGTGGAGTTTATCCCCTGTCCTAGCAACATTCGCGTGCAGCAGTGAGTCGGACGACCTAGATTCATTAGCGTGTTTTATTGCTAGCTGGCATGGTTGTTATTGCAGCAATAAATGCGTGTCAGCAGCACGTGTTGTCACTTTGTTCCCAGGAGCACGGCCCGCAGTGGTCAGCGTGCGCTCGGCAGCACACGCGATCACAGGATGGGGTTGTCGGTTCGGACAGTCTGCCGCGACTTAGTGGGGAAAACGTATTTATCCCCCTATTACTGCCCCTCAAATGAAACAAACGTTTAGATTCGTCTTTTACGTGTGGCCACATTGATAAATTATGCAAGCATTTGTGCATAAAGGCCCCAAAAATTTACTGTTCCGCGTTTCCTTTTACCGTAATGTCTCAACTGGCGGCCGCATCTGGACGTATACACCAACTACGCCATAACCTCCGTGTAAGCGATGCTGCCGCCAGGTGAGGCAGGTGTCACGACATCCTGCACCAATGTAGTGCATCGTTGCTGCCACGTGTCCTACGTCACCGCCCTCGCCCAGCGCGAGGGGGCGAGGTCAGCGGCGGGGTACGGGCGTTGTTATCTGTTGGCTGCGCGTTGCAAAGCTGCGGGAGGAGACGTTCATGTTCAGATCTTCTGTAAGAACGACTGTAACTGAGCTCACTCCACTGGGCACTCCAAACGACTCTTCCAAACTGCTTTATTGTTATTTTGTTTTGCGTAACTACTGACGTTACGTATTTGGGTCTCGAACATTTCGATGCGACCGGTACAATTTACCGAGTTGTAACCGGCCGTGCACACACCTTGCGGCGCTGGTTGTGATGACATATTTATATATTTCTTTGATATTGTTGGCATCTGGATGTAAAATATATCGCAATAAAATATACGTGTAGTCCCTCGGCGCGGGAAGATATGCAGCAGCCTAATGCTCGAGAGGAAACATTCAAACTGCGTCGCACATCACAAAGGGACCAACGACACTGAGGCACCTCCATTAGTACCTCAGTCACAGGGCTGCCTAATTATGGTCTTTCATAACCGTGCGAATCGAACTTAAATATGGTTTTTGTTAATTGTCGTTCGCCGTAGTCCTACACACTGCCGCCGGTCTCGTTTGCAACCAATAGGCATTTGCTTGCAATTAACTAATCAACAAGCAAGCTGAATTTGCAAATAGCTTAGGTTATTACAACACAACCATGAAGGTTGGGTCACTGACCAAGTCAAGAAATGAAAATGACGTTTCGGGTTCCATACGGGGGCCCTTGTTCACAATAGGACTGTCACAGAAGAAAGGAAAGCTTATATATGCTTCAGTGTGCTCCGTAATCGTTTTTCGTAGATATTATGATTCTTGTTCAGCGTGTTGGCTGTCGTCTGAATGATTAGGGATTCTAAGTGTAGTCTTGCGATTTGTTTCTTTCGGTCGCCAAGATTCCCGCTTCATCCCAGCCTATCTCGTGGCCAGCGGACAGCACGTGCTCTGCAATTGCATATTTTGCTGCGCGCTTCTTCCTTACATCGGCCTGGTGCTCCTTTATGCGTCGCTGATAGTCTCCATTTTCCACAATGTAGACGCAGGGGCAGTCACTGCATGATATCTGGTAAGCAACCCCAGGGAACTTGGCACGTGGTAGCGGGCCCTTGACATTGACAACCTCGGCTTACTTGCTGGCACATGCGCAATGTGCACTCCGTGTTTTCTGAAGATACGGGAGAGGATCTCGCTGATGTGAGGCACGTAAGGAATCGCAGCGCGTTTCATCTTTTTTGCTTACAGCTGTTGTGCTTCTCGCGTGAGGTTAACGTTTTTCGCCACTTAGCTGACAAAACTTTTTGGGTAACCGTTTCGGTCAAGATTGTACTGTATCAGCTCCATTTCAGCTTCATTTAATTGAAATGAAGCTGATACAGCACGATCTTGACCGAAACGTGACCCGAAGCGTCATTTTCATTTCTTGACTTGGTCAGTGACCCAACATTCATTGTTCTGTTGTAATCATGCTTCACCCTGACCAGACGGTGTTCCGTCGAACGTTAGACTATGTAAACAGATTAGGTATTTACAACGCAAAACCATCCGAAGGCGCGCCAGCTGGATGGATGGAATATAGGAGCGTTCCCTTTGAAACGGGGCGGTAGCCGTTGCTATCATGCTCATTTTCCCCCCTATATCTTAGTTGTTGTTTTAGATTGGTTAACTATACCATCATTCTATTTATTGAATTTTTGTTTCTACATTACTAACGTTATGACACTTGTCTGCTTTTAAGCCACCAATCTTACAGTCGTTTTTACTAGCTTCCACCATCGGTTTATCCTCCCGGCCACTGGTATCTCTAAACCCTAAATCTTCAGGAAGAGTGACTGCGCCTGCGTCGGCTTCCGGATGGATACCATTACATTCGAGTATAATATAGTCAGTTGTTTCAGTGGAGTTTCAACAATGTTCCAACGCTGTCTAACAGCAGCACAGCCTCCGTTGACAAACATCCCGCAAACTGTCCGCGCCATAATTTTCTCTACAGTGAATCTCGAGCGCAGGTGTTAGAAAGGCATGGAATAAACCTGCAATTTAACTACGCCAATATTAAATCCCTCTTAAAGATGACGAACCATACCAAGTGATCTCTGGAAGTCATAGCCGTGATTCAAGCAAGTTTCTGCTTACAGCCGCATAGCAGCTGCCATCGGTCCGCCGAGCGGGTCACTGGGTCAGCTTATATGCTAAACCCGTTGCTGCGGCGGGCCCGAACTGAATCCTATATGTTTATTTTATTGTGAAATGATGGAATTGTGGCGTAAAGAATCAGACACAAGGCTGTATCTGGTATCCATAAAATATACTAACTGGTCCCGCTTGACCAAGCGACAGCGGTGCAGTGCACTGCTGGCGCTCGGTGCTGCAGCAACAATGTTCCATGTCTGCCACTCGACCAGCGCACGTTGGCCGTGTGTTGTCTTCAGCACGACCCCCACGATGCTTAGAGGCGCACGACAAGGATTCCGTTTAGCGAAGGAGCCGTGAGGGGGGGGAGAATGGCTAATATCGGATGGCGCAAGGGGGAACCGCATGCAGCGACTAGTACGGGTGCTGTCGGAAGAGGCAGCGACAGTAGAGGTGGTGACGCATGCTGTCAGTGTCCAAGTTGGCAGGTTTGAGGCGGTCGGCGGAGACCGTATCCTCCCGCTCATTGTTGAGCAGCACAAAGTGGCACACTGTACGTGCCATCACATGGAGGCCGTAAGGGCTTTGAACGCTGAGAGTCGTGGCGCACAGAAACGCGTGTACAGTTGCTAAGAATGGGGCTCACCTGACGAGAAGACTGGCGTTACTGTGGAGGCACGACAGTGAGCATAGTATAACCTAAACAGCATAGTCCGAAACGCCTGCCAGCGCGGTTGGGGAGGGGCCGAAGAATTCGTCAGGGACTCGAAGAGGGCGGTCCTGTACGACGACCACGGTGCGTAGAGGCGCGTTACACGGCTGAAAATAAGGCAGTGCCATCAGTGGACAATCTGCTATTGCGCTGCTCAGTTTAAAAGCGCCGTCCGCCGTGGCTTTGACGCGTAGCAAACTATGCCTAGTGATGACCAGGGAGTTGCGCACGGTTATGGCTAGGGAGACCAACCGTCCCGCATTGAGGGTTATTGTCCTGCGTCCGGCAAGAGACGAGAACATCTTGAAAAACGTCCCGTATTTCACACTTTATTATTATTGTTTGGCCGAGTTGTCTTCAATTGAAAGAATTTCTTTCATTCACTCCTTAAATTCGCTGTTACCTAAGACGGCCGCGTGTGCCTGCTCTCTCACGTACGAAGCGCAAGGTTTTGATGCTTCTAGAGCTAAATTGTTCAAATTATTTCCGACACCAGTCAGCTCGTCTGATGGCTACGGCGCTGTCACCTCAAGTGGCAGTATAAATGCTTTGGAAGGACGTAACTAGAACCAAGCGTTATTGCCTCACAGGGAAAAATATTATCGCATCTTATAATTATGTTCACCCTTTGAATGTTTCTTATTCGCGTGCTGGTTCAAAAAGGTCGAGGTTAAAAAAGCATTAGGAACATTGTGTGAAATATTTATATGTATTTATTTTACCAAAATTACTAGGCAACGTTTTAAAACGAGCAGGCAAGACAAATACTCGGAATGCTGCTGTATAAAGTGTAAATCTAATTAATAAGCGTCCAACGTAAAGGTTTGCATGAATATTCTAAGTGAAATTCGGTGTCAAAAATGTTCTTCGAGTCTATGACACTTCAAGACAAGGCAGCGTTGTCAAAATAAAGCTGAATTTCAATAATTATGCATACGTTATACTTGAAATGCGGCTTACATAAGGGTCGAGAGCTTGTGTGTTTTTAGTATATATTTATCAAGTAAAAACAAATGCCGATGTAACTGAAGAGTTATTCAAACAATTCAGACTGCACTTTTCATGATCAAAGCGCATATTTTTATTGCCAGAGTGCCTAACAGAAGAACAATACTGCCTCATTGAATGCACAGTAAATATGCAGCGGTGGAGATGTTAGTTTACCAGCTTTTAGTTTGAACGAATATATTCTCCCTCTCACTTTTAACGTAGTCTTGTAAACTCATGTCACTTACTGAACGTGAGACACTCCCATTTTTGTTTTGATTTAAGCAGAAGCATTTCACAGGGTTCAGGTGACGACTGCCTAAATTTTAATGAAAGTGCTTTTTTGCGTCCCATCACAGCAGTATATATTCTCGCGTTCGTTTGTATGTTAATAACGCTTGGTCATAATATTTCCTCCCATTGCAGGTCCATCTTGAATCGTATTTGCCAAACACGAGCTTGGAGTGCGGTGGAAGCATCATAACGAGAAACGTAATACTGACTGCTGCACATTGTTTAACAAAAGGGTGAGTATGAAATGAAACCTATATGCATTTGCTGCTCTTGGGTTTGAATTCAAGTTGCCGTATTTACTTTGAATACAAGCATCGAGAAAATAGTTTACCATTCAGACGAAATCGCTCAAAGGCTTGCCGAGTTGTGCTATTTGTTTTTTGGCCTAGTAACATTACATTCTCCTCCTAGTTGAATCAAAACCGCATCTTACATGACATTTCATGGCAATACATACCTTCAGTTGTAAGCAGCCCTTAGCAGTCGACACGAGAATTGCAAGTGATAAACCTCCGATGGGGCACTGAGTGTAGCTAAGGCATTAGAGGAATTTCACTCGGGAGGTTTCATCCGGTCACTATCGAATTCCGGTCGATCATGCTTATCAGGGCTGCTTGGGGAGATTGCATGTGAGGTTATCGGAGTTCACCAGTCCTGAAATAAAGTGACATCAGGATAGCCAACCATCCTGACAGTACCTTCTCGAATTTAAATACTCAAACGTGATATCAGAATGATGTCTTGAGAAGCTGTAGCCTGCCTCGTTTACTATTAAGGGCGGAAAGTGTATGTATAATTTTGCGTTTAATTTTCACAATATTCATTTTCGCGAGTTTACTCTCCTGGAGATAGGAGGGTATACGACATGACCAATAGATGGGAAGAGGTCCCGGGGAGCGGTCGGTGAGATAATTCATTGCAAGTGGCTGTAAATGCTTGTACACACATTTTTCTTGAACAACCATTCGTGAATGAGAACTGGGTCAGGTTTCGGAGAAACCCGCAATTCAGAAAAGGCGGAGGAGGTCAAGGGGAATGTTTAAAGCGCTACCAGTGAAGAAACAGGGTAGAACGAGAGTAATAAGATGATTATATATACACATTATGGAATGGCATTGAGCAAGTGTTTAGGAAGAGCCTCAGTTCTCAATTAGATTCGACATTTCGACCAGAGAACTTGTCTTGGTCTGGGCAACGTGACCATTTCTGGCGAGATTTAGAGGCAAATTTGTTGCGGAAGAAAGAAACCCAGGCAGAGGGAAAGGGGGAGGAGAGGGAAGCAGAGCCAGGGCAAGGTTTGTAACATTTTCCTTGGCATGAATTTCTATACGTCTGGAACCGGATAGAAGGTAACATGAAAACAAAAATGAAAACAGCCATAGCAGCAAGAACTGCAATGTGAGGTAAATGATTAGTGACCACACAAAGCGCATTCGATGCAGACTGGTGTTTCCTTAAGGGGGGAAGTATAAAATATCACCTAACAATGTTAGTGGATATCTCATTTCGCCAGCCGTACCAACGTTTCGACAAAAGGACTTGACCTCCTCATAAAGACAAGCCTTGTCGAAGCGTCGGTCGGCGGCGGAACTTAGGCACCTTTTTTTCAGTCTCTTTCATATTGCTAATCCTTCTTTCTCTCGTTCTACCCTTGAAAGGTGGCCAGAATTCGAAAGGGACCTGATAAACAATACAGCTGCAGGGGAACAGTTATCAAGAACTTTCTAGAGGGTCAGGGAAGGACCATTTAAACAGAAAGCAGAATAATAACAAATCAGATCAAAGCACAGCTCCCAAGTCTGAGACTATCTGAAGAAAAGGATATAAAGGGGAACCAAATTAAGAAGTGAGAAAAAGGGAACACGCTATAAAAAAATGGGCAGCTTATGCAATTGTCGGGAGGAGAGTTGGCCTTTACATGTGCTGTGAATAAACTGAACGATTAACACTCTATGGTATTGTTTTTTCTAAAAGCTATGACGCAGAGAGAATATATTTAAGGGATATTTGAAGAACATAAGAAATATAAAACGGTTTAATTATACAGTTAAGTTCAGTTTTTATTCCTTTATCCCTTATTTCAAGGCGTGTTACATAAGCGGTTCTAACTGAACACATGCTTTCAGCAAGAGTTCTAACCACAATCTGAGGAGCATTGGAATCCAGTAAAAGATACGAAAAAATTCTGCGCACAAGCGCATCTTCATAATTTAAGGTAAAGTTCAAGCCCCTTATGCTCATCGGTAGACAGGTAATGCTCATGGCTAGGAAGGGGCTCCTAGTGGATCATTTCTATGCTTGTTTGTATGACGGCGCTCCCTCATCTGTCATAAATGCTTGCCGGTGTATAGCGGTTAACGCTTCAACGCGATGTAGGCTGTAAGAGACGCATCCCATAAATACTTTTTTTTTTTTAAATCAGCCACTGCCCACTCGATGAAATAGTTTTTCTCTTCGCAATGTCACCTTTTTATAGATGAATTGCGGCCGGGTACGCGGTCCTGCCGAAAATATTTCTCGCAACAAATTTTTCTAGAAAGAAACCCTTTCTTGCAGGAATTTTGGTTTCAATCTGTTTGGTAGTATGAATATTTTGATCGTGTAATATGGGATTATTTTTATGTTTAGTCAATCCTTCGGGGTTTGTGGTAACACGAGTGGAAAAACTGCATGTCCCGCCCAATATCTGCCGCAAGTCCCAGGAAGCATACTTATCCGATGCGACATATCTCTTAACAAGCCTTAAAATGTGCCATGAGCGCCTCATGAATGGTGCAGAAACACTGAGAAGCAGAGGATTTTTTTATTCGAAGGCTTCTTACGTAGCATTGAAGGGGACTACACTTAACTTAAAATAAGTGGTGTAGACTATTGTCTTCAAACCGGAGCAAGCTTCGGCTCTTAACGCTCTCCATCAGCCACGAGTTTAGGTCTTCCTCCTTTGCAGCCGACAGTCCAACTTCTTGAAGTCGTCTTGTACTTGTCTGCATCCCTGTGCCCACCCATAAAAGGTGGAGAACGTCCCACTGGGAGCCCGGCCTTGTACACTTGGGTCATGTTTTCTGCACTGCATCTTCTTGAAAGCCCCATCAGCACGTCACTTACGGAGTAAGGGTAGGCCCAGCCGTAATCCTTATAAGGAATAACTCCATCCATTTTGCTAAGTCATGAAGGAAGGGGTGTGTGCATGGAGGAGTCAGGTCATGAGCACTTTTCCGTAAAATATGTGCAAAACTCGGGAGAGCTTCGCACATATTTGCAGGAACACCGCAACAACTTGGAAAGTGGCAAGTACAAAACGTTTCTGGCATCCCATTGCCATTCTTGTGAGATAATGAAGAAGGAGAAGAAGTGCACTCCTAAGTTTGACCAGGTTAGGATTTCGTATCGCCACAAAGAGAAGACAAAGAGAGAGATAGTGGAATCATATTTTATTTCAACGGACAATAAGTGTGTCAGCAAGACTTCTCTTGCTCTTTCAAGCAAAGAGGTGTCTTTTGTGAGTGACGTTTTGTGCAGCAGGTGAACCCAGGGGTTGTTTCACGTGATTGTTTCGTTTTCTTCATGCTTGTTTTTTCTGGGCCTTCGAGTAAAGGGCTTGGGCATAGTTGTGAGTCAGCGCTTCTACTGTGGCTTTCTTTTATCTTGTCCTTTGTCTTTGTGTTCGCGCCGTTTAAATTAATAATGAAGAGCGAAGCGGGGATCAAATGCAAGGTTAGTGGGCGAGTCACATCCGTTAGGGGCTTGGTGTGTAAGGGCGTCTGTTTATGAATAATAATCTCAGTGTGTTTTTTATCAAACTAACTTAAGGCGCTTCATTATTTTTTAATTAGAGCATGTATCTCTTGAGCAATGCTTAGTGTTTTTGAAACTGTCTTGAGTTGTGGAATGGCCGCTAGAGAGTCATTATAAATGTTAGCTTCTCCTATAGATGGTATGTATTCGTGGAATCTATCGCATCAAAGATAGCGCAAATCTCCATTAGAAGTAGTCCAGGTGGTACATCACGTACTCCCGACGAATGAATAACTCCCCATGTGTAGCACTTGCAGTTGCCATCCTTCCATCACTTTATATATGTGTCTTTATAAGTTGTGCATATTCCGGAATTTATCTCAACCAAAGGGGACATGTTTGAGGCTTAAACTCCCTTATGTAAAAACCTGCGTCCGACAACGTCTTCCAGTTCAACACCACTATATTTTTCGCACAGGGGTTTTCTGGGGATGCTAGTGGTCTGCGAGATTCACTGTAGCTCTGACTGGAAGGCACTGGTTGCACTGGTACGGTGGGAGAAAACGCTGGGATTATCTTTTCGATGCTGGATCACCATCATCATCATTTATTTTCAACATGTCGTTGGGGTTCCCCAGACGAAAAAGCTGTTGAGAAACAGCTTGAGGGTGCCTGAGGCCCGTACAAGGCAGCAGCATACAAAGCATGTCAGTGCATAAGCATTCAAGACAAGAAAAACATACACAGGTCACAAATATCGCTAAAAAGAAAAAGTAGCAAAGAAAAATCAGCACCGTGAAAATTTCATTATGACCAAGTCCGCATCAAAAACGAAGCCGCCATCAGTTAGATAACAAAGAATTCGCGTATTTGTCTCCGGGTATCAGTCGTCAAATGGACACTTGGTTTAAAAATTATTTAGTAAAAAAGGTAATCTGTGTTTTAGGGACTGCAACATGTAGTCAGTGCGCCTGTGAGGAATAAGCCACTTATCACAGCTGCGGGTACGGTGGTCACCACTGTACACTGTTAAGTTGAGTAAGGATTTAAAAAATGAGTAAGGTACATTGGCAATGTAGCGTAACGCTCTCCTTTGTAAAACCAATAAATTGTCAATGTTTCTCTGCGTGGTGGTGCCCCACACCAATGTACAATAGTTAATGTGCGAGGAAAACAGAGCGTGGTAGACTTGCAGTTTGGCTTTTTCAGCGAGCAAATAGCGACACCGCGAAAACGCTCCAGTGCCTGATGAAAATGATTTAGAAATAAATTCAGTGTGATGCATCCACATCATATGAGCAGTAAATGTTACGCCAAGAATTTTATGTTTGTCAACTATATCAATAGATGAGTAACAGAGCGATATATATTGTGGTACACGCACCTCTTTGTTTCTGGCCATGAACATTATTGCTTTGGATTTATTGTGTCCCTGGTATCCACCATGGCACTCTGAGAAGCACTGTGTGTGCTGGTCCCATGAACTGGGTAATGGTTCCATTGTCATTTTGGTAATAGTTGCGAGTCCGGAAACTGGAGCCTAGAAATGAGGCGCAGGTGACAAATACTGTACCAGTAAACATTTTGTGCTGGGAACTTGTTGCGCACCTGAAAAGAAACCGAAAGCGGTTTCTTCTTTTGTCGAGAGTTTCAGATATGAGTCTTTCTTAAGCGAACAGGATTGGCGCAGCTCTGATTCTTGCATCACCCATTGAGGACCAAGGTACAATTGAAAAAAGATTAATGTAGGTTGCCATGCGTACCAAACTACGCAATTGTGCTTGACGGCACTAAAACACGATATTTAATGCCAAAACATCCGCTTTGGCTCATTCGCAGGCTCCCAACAAGGCCTACGCGCTAGCGAGCGTAGCGCGCTTCGCGGTCAAGTGTAAACAGCAGAAACAAATAAATAAATAAAACAAGTGTAGGAGTAGCCTACTGAGTGATGGGACCCTAAGAAAAAAACGGAGAATACAGCGCTTGTGTTATATAGTATATTACGTATTTTGACAGCTTTCGCCTTTAAGTATGAAAGAGCAGAGGCCCCGGTATGGGAACGTTTCCAGAGGTGTTTACAGAGAGTTAAGATTTAGTTAACAGTAGAACAGTGTACTCACTGCTGTGTTTTCCAGTATTCAAGTGTCGTCAAACTTTTTCTGGAAGTTTTGCGATAGAGCTCCGTGTTCAGCGAAATATACAACCGTGGTACCAGAACATGACCAAACAGCAGGCGCTTTGTAAAATGCCAATTCTGTGAAACTTCACATGTTAAAATATTTTCAATGCTGTATATAGCCCACCTAGATATCAGCAGTATAATTAGCAAGTATCAGAGCAGGCAGTAAATTCCATTAGTTAATGAAGTCCCAACACCAGAAATGTCTAGGCGGACAAGAGATGCAAAAGTTCTGATATATAACATATAGCTGTCTTGGTCAAGCATACACTGAAACAATGGTAGCTTTTGTACAACACGTGAGTGAAGCATCAACTTCCGGCTGAGTGTTGCACAACATGTTAGATCAATCGGTGTTCAGGCAATATTGAACTTTACATATATAGCAGCTTTTTCGGGCGTTTATATGTTCGCTCTGACTGGTTTACAAGGAATGGACGGGCATTGCTAGTCAATACATCCCGTGATGAAACACAACCGATTATGTTCTTGTACATACGCGCAGAAATTGAACTCGCCATATAACAACATTGTTAAAATTTCCCCACTATTATTGAAGATCCCTGAACAGTTCCACTGTGTTACCCCTTGCGTTTACAAAGTTGTCTGCCCATTGTGTATTCTGCTTTGAATAAGTGGCTTTCATTGCGCAATGCTTTTAGTACCGCCTTCCACACCGGAGTATCAGCAGTAGGTTTGCTTTGCTGCTATATTCGCCAACCTTACTAGTGGGCCGCATGTAGGAATTTTGATCTGGTTAAGAGATATTTGCTTGCGGCGCTGTGCCATGCGGGCTTTTCTTTGGAGCAGTCCTTGAATTCGTGCTGCCAGCTTTGGACTTTGCTGACTTATCTCATCGTCCATGCATTTGCTCTCCTTGAGCTCAGGGAATTTATTGGCCGCGCGCATCGACATGCGTTTTCTATTCTATTTTTCAGCTATGTACTTAAGACAGATTGAGTTGCACGCACTAAGATGACTGCTCTATTTCATCCTTCATGTGACTAGAGTTCTTCCGACAACAAATCTGTTCCGAACTATACCGACGGTGTCGCTCGACTCCGTCGTCCATTCCGTGCTAAATGATCATTTTGTTTCGCCGGACACTCAGAAGAAATAATGTCCTGATCATAAGATTTAAATAGTCCGCATCTGTATTTCGGCTCCTCAGCTTCTTTTGTGTACTCTGGGCTTGCTCCATTCGGGCAACATGATTGGATGTGCCCTTCCTTGTAGCATCTGTAGCAGTAGACTTGTCTGTACTTGCACTGTTAAGGACGTACTATGCACCCGATATAATAACACCTCTCTGGGGCATATCTAGTTTCTGAAAAGTAATGAGAAAGGTTCCATTGTTCTACATGCGATGTGCGGCAAACTTCGTATTTGTTGCTGATATCTATCACCGTCTCCGGGGGATCATCATCACCAGCCTGACTATACCCAATGCAGGGCGAAGGGATCTCCCATATTTCTCCAATAAACCCGGTTCTGTGCTAGCTGCATCCACTTGACCCCTGCCAGCTTCTTAACCTTATCCACCCACCTAACTTTCTACCGCCCCCTGTACGCTTTTCTTCCCTTGGAATCTAGTTTGTTACCCTACGCGACCATCGGTTATCCTCTCTTCGCACTACATGTCCTGCCGATGTCCATTTCTTCTTCTTAATTTCCACTACAATGTCGGTAACTTGAGATATTTCTCTGACCCACTCTGCACGCTTCCTATCTCTTAATGTTACCCCTACCATGTTTCGTTCCATAGCCCTCCGGGGGATCATTTAGGCCCATGTAGCATAACACATCACTTCCATTGACCATAGTGCAAACATTGTTGAACTTTGCGTTAACGGAATTTCCTAGCGTCCTGAATGGTCCCAGAGGCTCTCAAGCACTTATAAATGGGGCAAAAACACATATTTGTATTGAGTAGGAGACAAAACCACGAACACAGCCGAAAGGCTAGATCACAGATGCGTGGGTGGCGGGAAATAAGACTTCCAGACTAGACAAGATCAAGAAAAAAAAAAGATTGGAGGTAAATAATGTGCCCTCATTATGATAAAGGAAAGCCTTCATGACTGTGCCTGTCAGTGTAACATCCCCTGGACCATGCGTCGATGCGCATTGCCACTTCTCGAGAAATGTGGTCTGGAAGATGAATCATCTTCCATCCCAAAGGGCTCGTTTTTATAGTCGCATTTGCATTTCAGCAACAAACACCCCGGTTGAAATCGACATCGATCATTTCAGTGTTGGTTATATTATTAAGATTGACCAGTCGCTTGCTAATAGATCTCCCAGTATGTCCAAAAATATGCCTGTAATCCTAAGGTCCATGCCTAAATCGAGAGGAAGGCTTCCCCAAACGCTTCATATCTAGCAAGTAACATTTTTATTTTATTCCCAACTACACGATTTGTTCATAAGATAAAGTACGTTTCCTTAGTGGAGAAAAACAAGTGAAAAAGCCGTATCTGCCTGAAATATTCATCAAATAAGGTGCTGAAGCTCGTAGGCGAGGGATAGAGATATCTGAGTAGAGTCGGCGGGCCACCACTGCAACCTTTTACTGGAAGAGCCACGAATAGGTTCAGTTAATATGCTGCGATTGTTCTTCTTGCGCTGGAGTCGACTACCCCGCACACCGAGGGTTGGAGCTGGAGTCATGCCAAATTTGGGACATTGAAGCCAACGCATAAAGAGTTATACCTGTGATGAGTATTGACAAGTACAACATTGCCTTTAACACTCAAGTTCTGACTTAATATATGTGCCAGCGTTGAAAGAATAGTTCGTTTGCAATATTGGTTTGCTGCTGGATGGATAGTCAAGCATACATTTATGGCTGTGTCCGTTTTTGACCTCAGTGATTTCGGGGGCTAGCAGGCAAAAAAAAATAAAACTTGGCATGTTCGTCAACATCGCTGGTGTTTGGAGATAGTGCTCTCTAAATTTACTCTACCTTGATGTCGGCCTTTCCTAACAATTGATGAGACCACACGAGTTATTTGCTGTTTTCGATGTGTAATATACTACAGGTCTTGTAAATATCCTGTTTGATTGTCCAACCAAGACAAAATGCAGAGGGCGCTCAGCGCATAAATGTGGCTATGGAGAGCTACAGAGAAGGTGTAGCATTCAAAGTCAACCATTTTGAATAAATGTTTTGTTGTGAGCAATGAACGGTAATTACCTTTGCAGGAATTACGAGCACATTTCGATGAAGTGACGAATTCTCTGTCGTCTTTATGGTAACAAACATTGCACTACAGTAGCGATGGGTTAATGCCGTTATTTCTCTCTATTTTAACTTGCACCTTCCTCCTTTTCCTTACCGCTCGGTTAAGGTGTCCGCGGAGAATTGTGAGAGATATTGCGCCTTTTCTTTCCTGTAAACTAATTTAAAATGACTCTGATGTCTGCTGCAGTGAGCCTGCTTCCAGTCGAACCCTTCAATAACGAAAGCTCTCAAGAACAAAATTCTCGCGACAACGAAAAATTCTTGGGGCCCTGGCGAACTTCCATGGAGTTCAGTGCATTTTCCTCATCTCAATAAGCAGTCCCGCATTAAGGAAAGTTTGAGGTAGTGATCTGCAACATTTGTTCGGCATATCAGCCAGTTGGGAAAACATAATTAGGTGCCAAAACTGCAGTATCAAACTCATCCGACAAGTCAGGCCCGTTCATTCCTGCAAACAAGCACCGGCGCGACCATTGCTGTTTACTTTCCGTTGGTTCGGTAATGGTAATGATGATGATAGCAACGGGATTTTTTTTCGTGCAGTGAAAGAGGGTTTGCGCAACCTGTGTGTTGCCAACTACGCACGCACATGACATTGTTTGACGACACCGCCGCCAGAGGAACGAAAAGAACCCTTCTTTTTCTTTTCGCAGCCACGACGACCACACTACCTCGCCGTTTGCCTCGTGCAGGCCGATTTCGCCTGTGACTTGCGTGTGTGTAGTTTTTCTTTTTTGCCCTATCGGAAACATGCCGCCTCCTGTCATATATCGGAAGGTTTTGAGGCTGCAAGAAAAGCCTGCAATCATCGCCGAAGCTGTAAAAGGCAGAAAGAAGTCGGACATTGCGGATGAATTCTGTATCCCGTGCAGCTCACTTTCTACGATTTTCAATCCCAAGAACAGCATCACGGCGGCACTTCAGAACGGCGCTCGCGTACAGAACAAGACGGTGGCAACGCCGGTCTACGAAGACGTCGACCGAGCAGCATATCAGTGGTTCTTCGACAAAATAGAGAACAAGATGCCTTTTTATGGAAGCATTCTGCAGCAGAAGATGATTGACTTCGTGTGCACTCTACGGCACGAACACGTTTAGGCGAGCACCGCATAGCTCAGCCTGTTTAAACCGCGGCACTGCATCGTCGCCAAGGTATTGTCGTGGGAGTCTGCGAGAGTCGACGCTGAAGCATCATTGTCCTGGAGGCAGGAAAGTTATGAAAGCATAATGGGCGAATACGAGCCCTCCAAAACTTATAATACGGATGAAACTGGCATTTTTTTACGAAATGTTGCATCGGAAACACTCGACCTGAAGGGACAAAAATGCCATGGAGGCAAGCTGAGCAAAAAGCGAGTCACAACACTTTTTTGCTCAATCGTGGACGGGTCCGACAAGCGTCCTCTCCTCGTGATCGGCAGGAGCAAGAAGGCACGGTGCTTTAAAGGTAACCGAAGGCTTCTCACTGCTAACGAGAAAGCTTGGCCTACGCGCGCAATTTTCTCGAGCTGGCAGGAATCCTTTCATAGGGATATGCAAAGGCAGTGCAGATCCGTCTGCCTTTTGTTTGGATAACTGCAGTGCCCACCACATCGAAGACGTTGTCCTGACGAGCGTCCGCTTGATTTTTAAGGCGAAAACCTTTAATGGCTCATGCTGTCACGGGCAAAGTGGGCCCGATTTGGCGCCGTTCTGATTGGCCTAGGCGGGATGCGTCCCTGCCATCTGCAATGCCACACTTGAACGCGCGCCAAGGAACGCCACGCCACAGGAGCGATGGTGTACCGTCCACAATTGCGGGAGAAAGCGTGATAGATACCGCGGCTTTCAATTGCCTGTAAACCTATTTTAATTATATGTTGCAGCGCAACGAATGCCGACAAGAGGCTAATGATGAGAGGCAAATTATAGGATAGGAAGGATTGGCTTTCGCCATTCTCCTCTTAAGAAACGTCTAAGAAAACCCTCATATTTTTTTTTTCCTCCGAACTGCACGTCCATTATCCAACCTCCTGACCTAGGGGTTATTAAGAGTGTCAAGTCTGCGTACCGTGGGATATTCATCCGGTGGATGTTAAACATCGAAATGAAGCGACCGACGGAAATTGATTTTTTTTTATGGCGCTAGAGAAGCTAGCCGCGACGTGGACTTCTACCTTGGCCACCCTGGTCCAGAATTGCTTCAGACACGCGGGTTTCACGGATGGTCAGCACGCCTTGGCAGAACCGGAAGCGAGTGTTCCTGCAAGTGGTGACGTTCTGCAGCCACTAAATAAAGCATGGGACACGCTTCTCAGTATCGTGCAATAGTGCCAGGCGCTATTCAATTGGATGACGTTTTGTGGGTGGACGGCGACTTGATCGTGTGGGAATAATTCAGCGACAGCGCTATTATTGACTGTGTGTGCAAACGAAATGAGGAGAGCGACGACGTAGATGGTGAAAACAAAGCAAAAGGAAAGCAAGTATGCTCACATGATGTGCTTGATGCTTTTGATGTTATCTGCACTTTCCTCGGCAACCACAACGATGGCGACGAAGCTACGCATAGCATATCTAACTGCGAAGTCTGAGTCGTAAAGCTCCTGCGGAGCAGCGTAAAGCTGAGCAAAATAAGCGACTTTTTTCCTTAATGGTTCTTTCTGGAAAGTAACGTGTGGGCTTACTTGTCTCTTTTTGCGACAGAGAAATTCTGGCGAGATGAAAAAAGTTTTCCTTTTCCAGCGGTTTAGTTATTGCGGGGCTCGACTTCTATGCTTTGTGATGCGGAGTTCAAGGAAGCGCCAAATGAATGGCGCCGAACGGACGCCTGGGTCGAACGCCCGGCGGGGCTGACTTCGCCTGGTGACGTCTTCACTAGGCGTGACATCATTATGACGTCAATTCTAGTTATTATACATGACCGTTAGGACATCATCATGACGTCACATCAGGTCATACCGTCACAGCCAATTACATCGCCATGTGATGATGCCATAGCCAGTGATTGTCATTACTCATGGCCATTTAGTCATGACTAATGACTACTTAGTACTAGTTAGTGACTAGTTAGTCGCACTTCAATCTAAACGAGTCCAATCTAATCTACTGCAATCTAATTCTGTCCAATGCTAAGTACACGCTCGCCCGAAATGTGCCACTGACTTGTCTAGACAATCATCACTACTATCATCCTTACGCTAGAGAAGGAGAAATAAGATGCGCTACTCACGATCCCGGGCGTAGAGAAAGACGAAGACTCTATAATAAGCGGTTGCGTTTCTCAATGTTCTCTGCACAAAGGCTTCAATCGGCCTCAGGCCAAGGTACTGCTCTGACTATGGTAGTCATTACCAATAGTAATGACTACCGTATTGTTTTGACCCGCCTCCCAACTGGTAAGCTAGTCGCTGACTCCGTTTTCTTGCATGCGGACCTTGCTGGATGCTCGAAGCGGGCACAGCACTTCAGAGACTCCCTTCGGATTGTGTGGATCTCAAGGGAATTAGTTCAGTTGGCCAATTTCAAGTGTTCGATGTATGGCTGGTCACCTGCAAATCTGCAAAATCGAGAAAGAAACTGGTTGCTTGCGGTGAACTCGTTAAGAGCTGTCGTTGGGTTATCGTGGACTCACAACCATAAGTGATGAAAATGAAGCTCATGTGGCTTCCTGAGCGCTTTGGTCGCGCCTTCATACGTGACGCACTACAGGCGTACGGGAAGGTGACTTCGATTTCGACGATAAACTGGAAAGTGGCGGAAATTGAAGATTTGAGAACGCTGAGCCGCGATGTTGTGTCTCTCGCTGAAGGAGTCGACGTTGGAGACGTTCAACATCTGCTGACTATTTGTGACATACAGAGCTTTGTGCTAATACCGGGCAGACCACCGCTATGCCTCCGATGAAACCGTGTTGGCCACATTAATAGGCACTGCCGTACGCCGCGGTATGAAGACTGCCGACGCTTCGGTCACACCGCAGAAGAGTGCGTCGTTACTGTTACGAGTTGGTGGACCCAGCAATGCCGAGAGGCGGACTGGCTGGGCGGTCGCCATCAATGGCTAGGCTCCAAGAAACGGACAATGATGCACCGCGCTCCACTGCGCAACGAACTACGACTGCCCGAGCCGTGTCATTTTTATTGCCTTGCTGCATCGCAAGTTCTATCGCGCCGGCACAGGATGGCGCCACGAACAAACACGAACCGAAACTGTAACAGTCCCCCCCCCCCCCCATCATTAGTTTGTTCAAGAAGAGCATTATGGAGAGTAGCGCTGCACTGGCTTGCGGCGATTTCTTCGACTTGAGGACGTAAGTGGTCGCCATGCCTATGCCAGAGAGTACCGTTACTGAGACAGAGTGTAGCTGCTGACTGACCTGTGGTGCTCGTGACACGTGCGGGTACCCACGGTGGCCCCTGGCGAAAGTTCCTTGCGGATACGTTGTCTCCCACATTCGGCAATGGAGAAGAACGGCACCCTTTATCGGCCTGTAGTTTCTGCTTCAAATGTCTCAGCAGCACTGAAGTGTGTAGATTTGGGCGAAGAACATCCAAAGGTGTCTTGAACATCCTTCGCATGAGCAATTCACACGGTGCTCTGCCTGTGACTTCATGTGGTGTGGTTCTGTAATGAAATCATCATCATCATCATCAGCCTGATTATACCCACTGCAGGGCGAAGGCCTCTCCCATATTTCTCCTATTAACCCGGTTCTGTGCTAGCTGCATCCACTTCACCCCTGTGAACTACTTGATCTCATCCGCCCACCTAACTTTCTGCCGCCCCCTGCTACGCTTTCCTTCCCTTGGAATCCAGTTTGTTACCCTTAGCGACCATCGGTTATCCTCTCTTCGCACTACATGTCCTGCCCATGTCCATATCTTCTTAATTTCCACTGGAATGTCGGTAACTTGAGTTATTTCTCTGACCCACTCTGCACGCTTTCTGTCTCTTAATGTTACCCCTACCATTTTTCGTTCCATAGCCCTCTGGGTTGTCCTCAACTTAAGTAGAACTCTCTTGGTTAGCCTTCAGGTTTCAGCCCCATAGGTGAGTACAGGCAAGATGCAACTGTTGTATACTTTCCTCTTGAGCGATACCGGTAAGCTGCTAGTCATAATCTGCGAGTGCTTGCCAAATGCGCTCCATCCCAATCTTATTCTTTTTGTTATTTCCTTTTCATGGTCCGGATCTGCGGTTACTACCTGTCCTAAGTAGACATATTCGCCTACTACTTCCAGTATTTCGCTACCTAATGTAAACTGCTGTTCCTTCCCGAGGCGGTTGAACATTACCTTAGTCTTCTGCATATTGATTTTCAAGCCTACCTTTCTACTTCTTCTGTCTAGGTCATCAATCATTATTTGCAGTTCATCCCCCGAGTTGCTTAGCAAGGCAATGTCATCAGCAAATCGCAGATTACTGAGGTATTCTCCATCTACCCTTATCCCTAACTGCTCCCATTCCAAGTCTCTGAATACTTCCTCTAAACAAGCTGTGAATAGTACTGGGGAGCTGTGAATAGTACTGTAATGAAATAACAACCGCGAAATCTGGGTTTGGAAAGATCCGGATTCACTCTTCTTGATCTTGACCGTCTGTACGACGTGCTCTGCCGCACCATTCGAAGCTGGATGGTAGGGAGGCACAAGCATGCGACGTATTCCATTACGTGTCAAGAATTCCAAGTACTGCTCACTTGCAAGGGCAGGCCCATTGTCGGACACGATGAGATCCGGCAGCCCATGCTGCGCAAATGCTGTTCGCAAAGCACTGACAACAGCATCCGCTGACGTTGACGCCATCGGAAAAACTTCGACCCACTTTGAATAGACGTCAACAATGACGAGAAATGTATGACCCATGAATGGGCCTCCAACATCAACGTGAAGCCTTGACCAGGGCCTCTGTGGAAACGGCCATGGCGTGTGCTGAATGCGTTGCGGTGCATGCAGGTAAGCTTGGCAGGTTTCACAGCTCTTTACACTCTTAGCGATGTCTCCATCAATTCCCGGCCACCAGATGTGGCTTCTGGCAATTAGCTTACTTTTCCCAATGCCAGGATGCGCAGCATGAAGTATCATTAGGACTTGGACTTGCAAAGATTTTGGGATAACAACTCTGAATCCCCACAGCAAGCAACCTTCGTGGAGGCTGAGTTTGCTGCTCCTTGCTGTGAATGGCTTTCTTCTGGTCCTGCTGGAAGTTGTTCCCCTCGCAGGACAGCCAAAGCTACATGGCTCAGGAATGGATCATTTTTGTAGCTTGTGCCAGAATGGCAGGTGACAACAGTCCTGGGTATGCTTGCTCAAGCATGAACATTTCAGCAGGTGCAGGTAGATCCACAATGTTTGCAGGCAACGGCAACCTACTGAGAGCCTCCGCACGACTTAACTCCAGACCAGGCTTGTACACAAGCTTGTACTTGTATGCAGAAAGTTTCAATGCCCATCTGACTAGTCGTGGTGATGCTTGCACTGGAATGGGTTTGTCATTATTCAGTAATTCTAGTAGTGGCTTGTGATCCGTATAAGCAGAGAAAGGAGTGCCGCACAAGTATTGGTGGAACTTTTCAACACCAAATACAAAGGCTAATGGTTCTTTGTCAAGTTGGCTGTAGTTTTGCTCTGCACGAGACAGACATCTGGAGGCAAAAGCAATGGGTAGTTCTCGACAATCAGATTCTCGGTGTGCCAAAACTGCGCGGATCCCATACGGAGAGGCATCGGAGCTGAGACACAGTGGCTTCCCTGTGTCTAAACGTACTAGGACTGGGGCGGATATTTTTAACTGCTTCACTGCACTGAATGCATTTTCTTGCTCTTTTCCCCACACCCATTTGTTCTCGTTCATGAGAAGCAAATGCAAAGGGCGGAGGCGTCCGGAAAGGTTTGGTAGAAACCGCCTGTAGAAGTTCACAAGTCCCAAAAAACTGAAGCTCCTTGACGTCCCGGGGTGCAGGTGCATGAAGAATGGCAGATACCTTGCTCACACTTGGAGACAGGCCTTGTGTGCTTATGATGTGCCCGATGTATTCAACTTGTCGGACGGAAAAATGACACTTGTCAAACTTCAACTTAAGTCCAACATCACGGAGTCTAGATAGGACCGCACTGAGGTTGCGAAGATGCTCCGAGTCATTCGAGCCAGTGACAAGGATGTCATCGAAATATGCTGCAACATGTGGCAGCCCTCTGAAAAGGTTCTCCATCTCCCTTTGTAACAAGGCTGGTGCCGATGACACGCCAAGAGGAAGACGTGTATACTGGAATCATCCCATGTGTGTGGAGATTGTGACATACTTTCTAGATTCTTTGTCAAGAACTATTTGCTGGTAGGCGTCACTCAAATCCAGCTTCGTGAACTTCTCACCTCCTGACAGCATGGGCTCAGGTCCTCAATTCTTGGAATTGGATATTTTTTCATCGTAACCACTGGATTAACGGTAACCTTGAAATCTCCGCCAATCCTGACGCGTCCATTCCTCTTGGCCACTGGAACAATTGGTGCAGCCCAAGCTGAAGAAGTGACTGGCTCCAGGATGCCTTCCCTCACTAGGCGCTGAAGCTCTTGTGACGTGCCCGCTGAAGCTCTTGTGCCCGTCCTTCAGGGCAAAGGGCAGTGGGCGTGGCTTGAAAAACTTGGGTACAGCATCTTGTGGAACATGGATTGTGGCTTCTCGACCCTTGAAAGTTCCCAGGCTCTGTTCAAACACCTCAGGAAACACTTGAAGAAGGTCCTCAACATCAGAAACAGCATGAACGTCTGCTTCCACGCGAGCAATGTCAATGCCCAGTTCTCGGATCCAGTCCCGGCCCAGAAGTGTAGGTGAATGTTCCCCAGTCAGGAATAAAGGTAGTACTGCTTTTCTGTCACGAAACTGCACTGTGACATCCGCTCTACCTTGAACTTGTGTGAGCTCACCCGAGTAGCTTCGCAGGAGTACATCAGACGGCATGACAGGTACTGACGGTTGCAGCTTCTGAAGACTATTTTTTCTCATGACAGAAACGCATCGCACCGGTGTCCAGCTCCAGACAGAGCAGCTTACCGCAAACGCTGACTGTCACAGTGAAGGGTGGTGACGGCGCGACGGTGTCGACTGGCCACATGTCAAACACGTCGGCAGAAAAGTCGTTGTCAACAGTGTTGACTGGATGCGTTCCAGGCGTTCCAGGCGCGGACGCATGTGGCTTTGTGAATTTTCCCTTCCGTGATGAAGCGTGCTTTTTCTTTGAGTTGCACACTCGAGCAATGTGTCCCTTCTTCCTGCAGTAATTGCACGAACTACTGATGTTGTTGCACACGAACGCGAGGTGTTCGTCCCCGCAGCGGTAGCATGTGAAACGTCCTTTTGATGCTGCGGCTTGATAAGTGGGCAGCGCACTTCGGCTTGAGCTCGCATTCTCGCCGGCATCTTTCTTCGCAGCTTCCATGGGAAGTGCAGTTTTTTCAGCGTCTTCATACGTAAGGTCTGCTTTTTCGAGCAGGCTCGTCTGCACGGCTGTGTGGTTGATGCCGCTGTGTCGTTGTTGCGGTTCCTCAACATGTTGCTAAGCTCAGCTCCGAAGTTGCAATGTTCCGAGAGGCTTTTGAGCGACGCCACAAAGTTACTGACTGACTAGCCCTCCGCGCGAACACGCGTGTTGAACCTGAAACGCTGCGCGACAGCAGATGGCTTGGGACTGTAATGGTCACCAAGAAAGAACTTCTTGCAAGGTTTTCTTGCGGTTGGGCGGGCTTCACGAGATCCCGCAAGAGAGCACACGTTTTCTGTCCACAGCAACTAAAGAAGACTGATTTCTTTTTCCCTTCTACGATGTCATTCGCAATAAAAAAGCTTGAAGGCGATCAACGTAGCAAGGCCACGCGTCTCCCCCTCCTCCGTCGAACGCTGCGAGGGTGCCGAACATTGGCATGATGGAATTTTTAACGAAGGACTCACGTGCACAGAAGGGGGCTGATGAAAGACGAACTTGAACTTGAATTTTTTTTCTCGTCGCCACTTGTTACAAGTTGGTCCGCCTCTCGGCATTGCTCGGTCCACCAACTCGTAACAGTTACTTAAGCGGATAATCTGCGGCATCGTGTGCGGCCGCCCGACGATGCTCCACAGCAGCGTATAATGGAAACCATAAAAGTGCTTGACGTGGCTAGTGTCCTTTCAGCTGCTCTGGTGGACACGACTTTCACAGCTAACATATCGGTTTTTCCTCAGCGTGGCTTTAAGGAGAGCGAGGAGAAAGTGGAAGGACATGAGAGACTGCCTCGATGTGAGATGCAGAATGCGGCATATGTACGTGGGAAGCCTGGTACCTGCTCTAATCCTACGAAAGTAGCCGCCCCGGTTACTCCAGCCCCTGAGGTCAATGCTGAGGAAGACCTTGCAGGTCAGGTCACTACCTGCCACTGATGCCGTTCCTCCTGTTGAAGAACAGCTTCATAAGCGCCGGCAACATTGCACATCCGACTCAAGTGACGACGGTTATCCGGTAAGCGTGACGTGAAGCATTGCCGCCACCGAAACACAAGGGGAAGTGCGAACGCTGGCGCTCCCGCTACCGTGGGGGAGGTCCTGAGGCAATGTCGCCGTCTCCGGATAGACAAATGCAAGTCTCGTTAGCATATTTGTGTGGTCACTATGGCGACCTTTGAGGAGCTGGTGTTGGCAACGCCGAATCTGCGAGGCCCTAGGTCTCATCAGAAGCCGATGTAACTTCGCCGACTTTTTACCAACGCCGTCCAGGAAACGAAGATTGAGAGCGAGCAGGATACAGAGAGGACATTAGGGCCCATTTTGTCTCATTACGATGTTATTGTGACGCATGCTGTTGGTGTGTCGGCGGATTGCTTCTTGTTTGTGCGAAAGGCTATTCCTTATTCTGCGTTATCTTACTATACCGACTCTGAAGGGCGGCTAGTAAGCTGTGATTTTGTGCTCCACAGGAAGTCGTGGAGACTTATCAATATTTATGGGTCCAATGGTGTAGCGGATCGTGTCGATATTTTTGCCCTTCTAGAATGTGGTAAGAATGTTTCGCTAATGAGAGACTTTAATTTTGCATGTCACCTGAGCGATCTTGCGTGCCTAGTAATACACACAGACAGAAGTTGTGAAGTGCTGTCGCGTGTTATAAATGACGCTGGACTCATTAATACAGGGGCCTCATGTCATACAACCTCTCTATTCACGCATTACCAGGGGAGGTCCCACGCGCTCCTAGACAGGATTTATGTTTATTTATCGCCGGTTTCCAGTGATCTGTTGTGTGAAACTGTAGCGGTTTCTTTCTAAGGCCATGGTGGTTGCTCGGCTCGGGAGAACTTTTAAAAATTTAGGCCGTAGTGGGAGCTTTCGAGACTAAATGCTTCACTTGTAAATGACCAGGAGTTTGCCTTTCCAATAGGGACCTTGCGCTGGAGTTTTGAGTAGGGTGGCGCCGCCTCGGGGCGGCCAAGAAAAGCCTGACTGGGTAGTACAATGGCAGCTCTGCCTATGCTGCAGCACGTATATCGCAGGCTTTCTGCGTCGATTCGTTCTTTTTTCTGTCCCTTCGTGAGCGTGCAAAGAGTCTTTGCATATCATGGACATCATTGTGAACCAGCAGTAGTATATTATAAAAAAAATAGCTGGGGCTGCCTTCCGGCGAAATGTTCAAAGCATGCGGCATTGATCTTGCCGTGTACCATCCGTCTCCAAACATCGTCATTGCCGCTGTTTCCGCTTGCGTCGTAGGATGCCACGTATACACAAGTTAACAATTTCATTGTTAAATTCTACTGCTTTCTTTCAAGCCGCACGAAACTGGGCTACGGTGCGATTGGCACCGTAGCCCAGTTCAAGGGAAAAGCCGTTCGCTATAAGCTGGCCACTCTGCCGACTCAGAGCTGTAATATGTTAAGTACAACCATGTTATGTACACGCGTTTATTTGTGATCGCGAGAGAAATCGCCCGTTATGACACTGTTTTCGGCAGCTGCGTAAGTAAGAACTGCGTACTTCAAGCAACGAAAGGTGAGGACGATGACAAACTAGAGTTTACTTAAAACGTCTGCAATGAAAACAACCATTCACTTTCAAGAGAAAACACCAATAGACGTCATTTGACACATATTTATAATTACTAACCAGCTAACCGACATCATTTCGGTCATGCCCCGTGTGTTCTTGATCTGACAGTGCGCTTCTAATATGCGAAGTCCCCACTGAGCCAACAGGCAAACGCTTCGATTCGACAGCTTTATAAGCATATAATTTAAAGGCAACTGACAGTTGAGCAGTAGTGGAACGAAGTCAGCGTGCCTTCACTGATATCTGCATCTATAACGACGAGCACCGAAGCGCCTGCCGTGGTGTAATTCGAATGTTTCTGCCATCTCAGCTTCAGCTTTCTGTGTGACCTTACAGTACGTGGACTTTGTATTTCCAAACATTACGAGCGTGACTGTTCAGTTAAACGGTGCGTAAAAAGCAAAAACCAGCTTAGGATCAACTTAGCTCACATGCATGCATTTAAATGTGCCCCAGCGGCCCATGCATGGCCGGCTCACGGTGCCTATTAGAAGGGCTGTTTGTACCTAAGAGGGGTTGTTTACGCTGCCTATCTGTGCTGCGGTTTCGTGTATTCACTTACTTCAGCTGAGTTGAGTGTAAAACTTTCGTAGAGCTCCACGAATTCGCACGACACTCGCCTGGCTATATCGGCTGGTAGCGAGCCGAGACTTCGCCTCCGATTGCTGCATGTCGTATAACGGCTGAAGTTGGGTTATTCATTGCCATTTCACGTCGTGACAGCCCTAAAAGAATTTTAAGCGCCTTAAATTTGTTGTAAATCATACATAATACAAATTAAAGCGGTGGATCCATACTGACTCCATGCATTCGAATGCAGACGCCGGGGATTTTTACTACCCAGCAGACACATAGGGGGCGCTTTTTAGCACCGTTTTAGCATGATAGCTACTGCTACCACCCCGTTTCAAAGGGGACGCTCCTATATTCCATCCATCCATCCATTAGCACGTTTAGCACACGCTAACAACTGCAAGTGTGTTTGACAGGTGCCATACCAATGTTTGCTGCTTGGGAGATGTTTAAACAGGAGGTGCGAGTGATAGCTCTTGAAATTGGGTATTCTAGGTATTGTTACAGGAAATCTGAAGACAAGACACTGCATCAAAGTTTCTATAACATCTATGAATTGGAGTGTAAGGTACCCGGACTTTTTAGACGGAATTGCTAGTGTAAAGTGTGACGTAAACAAAGAGGACGCTGTAAGATACAGGGGCACCTGAGTTAAATCTCGTACAAATCGTGATTTGCACTGTAAAAACGCTACGCAACAGGCCTACTTGTCGAGCACTCTCATGCTACTTACAAGCTGATACCGGGAATGATGTCCAAACTAAATCGTGTGATATCATCTCTGTGTTGTGAGCTAAAATACGGCACTGTTCAGTGACAGTTCTTCTACTCCTAATACGGACCTACAAGCTAAATTTACATCTCTTATAACGCCTTTATCAAATGAGGACCATGCTGTTTTCAGTAGTCCTGTCCCGTTGAAAAAATTGGAACAGGCAATTCACCAATTATCTGCCTCCAAAATACTTGGCCCTGATGGCATCGCATGCGAGTTTTACAAATCTTTTAAATCTTTGCTAAGCCCTGTCCGGCTGGAGATTTTCGTTTTAAGTTCAGATGTAGTAGTCCTTCGTCAGTCCTTTACTAGGAATCGCAGTTTTAATTCCAAAATGCACGGATAAAGAAAAATTTTGCTAAGGGAGTGGCTCCAGGCCAATCATGCTGGAAAATGCGGGCAAAATCGTTTTGCAAATGTTCTATCAAATCGCTTACAACATGCGATGATGGTTTTCATTGACCCTCATCAGACGTGTGGATTGAGGGGCAGATCCATACAAAATAACACACATATTGCACGTAAAATTCTGGAATCTTTCTCTGGCCCTTACGAGCAGCTTGCTCTACTCCAGATTAACTTTTCGAAGCCATTTGATCGTGTCCGGCATTCGTTTCGGCTTTTTCTTCTCGAATGTGCCAATGTTAGATCAAGTGTGCTTAAAAGGGCGCAACTTTGTTACGGCAACTGTTCCACTCGCTTAATTATTAATGGTCACCTTTAAGAGCCTGTGCCAATTGAATCATCCGTGAAGGAAGGCTGTCCTATGTCACCGCTACTCTTTGCCATCTACCTAGAGCCACATTGTTAGAATGTAGTGCGGAACAACACTATCGTGATTATGTTGCCTTCAGTAATGAAGAGAAAATGCTTGCGTACGCCGATGATTTGGTTTTTTTCTGCACTGACAAACCCAGCAGAAAGAAAAGAAGCCACAGTTCTCCATGGAACATTGCAACTAGAAGATATCAGTTGAGCTATTCAGTGTGCTCGTATGGGGTTCAATGAAGTTAGTTTTTTAATTGCTCTCTCAATGTAGGAATTTTAATGCAGTGTTACGTTACATCCCTAGATCATGGTCGTCTTGTGAGACCTGCAAAATATTCGCCGGAATCGAGGCCATTCCTTGCTTTCGCGCCGTTCTGCAGCACGGCACGAGTCACACCACGGCAGAATACATTTTTGTTGCAAGGAAAGCGCGAACACAAACGTCAAAGAATGGTAAAATGAATATGTAATCCAGGGGTCTAGTTAGATATGAAAGCTTAAGTTCGGTATAGGATCACTGAATTGTAGTATGTATTCGACCTGTAACTCTACGTCGATTAATATTCAACTTATGCTAATCGCAACGCACTTTATAGCTTAGGAAATGCCTTTTGACTGGAGTGTTTGAGTAAATCTCATAAAAGCGATAGCAGATTCAGCCTTGTGAAACGGTTTCGATCATGTAGTAGAAAAGTAATGAGTCAAATTATTGCCCGACCTCTGTCGTAAGACCAAAACATTTAAACAACCATGGCGTGCAAAGTTTTTCTGCATAGTTATGCCCATCAGTAAGGATGCTCGAAGAGTTGAAAAATATGCTGCAGTGAAAATTTAGTTTTTAAATTTTAACTGGAGACATTGAGCTTTCTAAATAATTTGCGCAAGCTTCAATACAAAATGTTGCATATAATAATTTTTATTATTATTTTATCAAATGGCGGAGAACACTTAACTACTTTGAACCGGGCTGTAATATAATGGTCAGAAGGACATTTGACTCCGATGGAGTGATTACGAGAGGCGCTAATTTTTAAGCTTGTGCATCTCCTCAGCTGCATTTAATAATAATCAGCGAAGCTCATAACAAACTATCACGTTCTCGTTTCCGTAGGAAAGAAAGTAAGCATATAGCCAGAAAAGTGTTCGTCTACTACAACACTACAGATCACTGGAGGGGCCCGAAAATGTATGCCAAGAGCATGATTATTCATCCCAAATATTCACCTCGGACGCTGTTTGACGTGGCGCTTCTTAAAGTGAGTACTGACAGCAGCTACACAGACCGATATGGAAAGGAAAATTGTAGTTGTAGCTTTAAGAGATAGGAAGCGTGCAGACTGGGTCATAGATATAACTGCAGGTAATGACATTCTAATGGCAATCAAGAAGAAACAGGCATGGGCAGGGCATGCATTGCGAAGAGATGATAACCAATGGTTGCTAAGGGTAACAAATTTGATTCTAAGGGAAGGAAAGCGTAGCAGTGGGCGGAAGCATTTTACGTTTGCAAACATGATTGAGAAATTCACTGGGATAAAGTGGATGCAGTTAGCACAGGACGGGCTTAAATAGAGCGATTAAGAGCATCGCTATTAAGTGGTATAGTCCGGCTATAGTTCGCTCTGCAGTGGTATAATCCGGCTGATGATGATTGTCGCTTCACATATAATCCACCACATTTGCGGTGGAACTACTCCTACACGGAATATCAGCACTTATCAGAATTTTCAAATCATAAAAAAAAGAGGTAATGAGTCAGCAGAACTACTTGCACTGAAGCGCAGTACCACTCGCAAGTGTTTGAAATAAAGCCCCGCTACCTTCTTGTCTTTTTTGAAATCTCTCAGAATGTCTCCTTGAGAGGAAGATAAGTGAACAACGGTTGAGGGGGAGCCTCACTTCGCTAAAAAAGCTAACGTTTCAACAAGGAGACTTGTCTTTGTCTAGGCAGCGGGACCATGACTGAAGGGTTTAAACACGCTTTTCCTTCCGAAGAACAAAAGCAAGGGATTGAAGGGAGAGAGCGAGGAGCAGGGCAAGGGGTGAAATAATGTTTCCTTGGCTATGAATTTGCATAAACCTGAAACTGGGGGTCTCGTCATCAGGTTCACAAGGAAAGTGGCACTCACAAAGGAAGAGCAGTTCAGTGCACATGCAGTGCGGATGAGGAGTTGTGGTGACGATCCTGCGTATGAACAATGCTGGGTTTGTGATATGACAAGAATGCTGTGTGTATGCGAAAGCTTTTCCGAACCTAATTAAACATTTTTAAGTGTGGACTTGAGTCGTGCGATAGGTTTCATTCGTCCCCTCGTATAGCAAGTAGCGTATAAGTTTCCTCATGTGATCTCGCCACCTGAGTGAGAAAATAAAAAGTCAGCAGCGGCAGGCAAAGCTATATTGCGATGTACGTGACGAGTCAACATCTGAAGAAGGTTCGATGCTAGCAGGTATTCCAGGCATTCCAAAGGAATCTGATTTGGATGACTTACAGGTCGGCGAAGGACCTGATAGAAATTCTTAGAAGGTGCCTTTGGAAGATGGCAATGCCGAAGAGGGAAACACAATTATTAGATTTTTGCAAAAATACCAGCAAAAAAGATTGGCCCGAACATTTAAGGAAACCTTTCGAATAACTAAGCTCTGAATTATGACATTTATACTAAGGCGAATATTTAAAAAACATACGCGTACTTGATATATTCATACACGCACACACACATCACAGGGCAATAAATGTAAACTGCAAGACACAAAGAAAATTCAAGGTTTGCGAGGCACGGAGAATCCACGGGACCTGGAGCAGGCCAATTTTCGCCCAAAAGACATTTTTACCCCTCGCACGCCCTACCGCGGAAGCACTGCACACTACTATCGTTCATGGATGTAATCTAAATTTATCCAGTTTTTGAAATCCGTGAAAGTCGAGATAGGACATTAGTTCATGCCAAACCAAGTGACCATCTCCGCGCAATGGACGCAGATGTACGCTCCCTCAAAAATTGAGGCGACCCACCGACCTATCACCTGCGATAGTCAAACAAAGCCGAGCTGTGCAGTGCGCACTAGGGCACGAAATTACGCCAGAAGGTTTAAATAGCATTTTATTTTGTTTGGGTTTGCAAAAGAAGATGCATACACTTGGCTTGTACTGTCTGATTTCTTTGGGTTCGACACTGTGACTAATGAAAACTTGAAACTACTCCAATGCTACTGCAAAAACCAATGGTAGTGTTTTGTGCTGGAAGCACCTTGTCATTTTTTATATGCGTCAGTCTCGCAGCGGCAAAAATCTGCTTTGAAGAGGGGCAACCGTGAAGAACTGAGCATAACTTGAGAGCTGGTCAAGGGTGGCGCAGTGGGAAAGCAAGCCAAGAAGTCATTTTTGGCGCAAGCACCCATGTCTGCGAAACTGAACACACGAACAGGAGGAACAGCAAAGCTACGGGAAGGGGGAATGAACCAAATGCGGCAATATTGGGAACCGCCCTGTTCATAACGAGTCGTTGTCACCGCGCAACGCCTAACCAGCAGCAAATGTAATTACCCTTAGTGAGGTGTTTTTCTACTGCTTCGCCTGTGGCCGGAGGCACATAGCATTGGAACTAGGATAGTGTTTTTGCCACAGTTTCGCAAGTGACGGAGCGCATGTTGGCGAGGGACTGCCGCGAGAGGATTTAAAATTGTGAGCGGGAGGAAAAGTTAAGCTCCGCCCTTAAGACTATAGTGCAACTCCGTGAGACTCCGGCGTGGCTCCCCAAACGAGCACTCATACGTGCTCATGCAGTCGCGGCCAATTTATTCAGTAATCCTTTATTTTGCGCCTCTGGCATCTTACATATGCTCTTCAGGTTGCGGGGTTAAACTTGGTGCCAATTTGTGGGAAGGCCAAGGCGGTAGAGGTACAAAGCCCGCTTATCAAGACCGTATGAATCTCTTTCAGCAAACAAGGGCAGCATGTCTGAATGGGAATTAAATGGTCCCGGAAACTTCGATTCCGCCAAAACTCCCATCTGAAATGAAAGCCCGAGTTGGCAGGCGCTACGGAATTGGCCACATGACGTGGCTGCGGTGCGTCTCAACACTGCTCAACCAGTCAGTTCCCTGTAGTGTCATCTGCCAGTTACCATCAGCCAGAGTCATGTCCATAATTCCTCGCTCACAAACCCGTCATTGTTAACGTCGGATATACCGGCGAAGCTACCTTTATTGAGAATGCGATGAAGGGCAAACTTGATTTCGTAGAGGAGCTCGCCTATTGTTCGAACAGTTACATCGGTTTTCGGCAAAATGCAACACGACAGCTATCATTTGCACTTGTCGTTACCAAGGTAGCAAACAGGACAAGTACGGGGAGCCCCTACATTTTTTTTCAATTTCCATGCTGCGAATTCGACGCACTTGTGAGCAAGCAGCGACACTCCTCACGTCTCCTATATCGAGCATGACACATTCGGCGGCTGGAGACAGTTAGATTGGTTGGTTTGTGGGGTTTAACATCCCAAAGCAGCTTCGGCTATGAGAGATGCCGTAGTGGAGGACTCCGGAAATTTCGACCACCTGGGGTTCTTTAGCGCGCACTGACATCGCACAGCACACGGGCGTCTTGCTTTTCATCTCCATGGAAAACCTGCCGCCGATGCCGGGATTCCATCCTGCAATCTTGGGAACAGTAGTCGAGCGCTGAAACCACTGCGCCACCCCGGCGGGGTGGAGACAGTTAGACAAAGTCTCCAGCCAGTTTCATCTTTGGACTCCATCCCGTTAAGGGGACAGCACCTATACCATTCGAAATTGGAGCTGAGAAAAATTCTCGTTTTTATGACTCCCCACTTCGATGCCTGCTTCGTGCTTGACGTGCTTGAAGTGGACCATCGAAAGCACCACGCAGCTTCGGAAAGACACGCAATGGACAGCGCGAGAGAGTGGCATTTGAACAAGAGCGTTGACCTGCGGCGCTGATAGCTTATGCTAGCGCTTGTTATCACACAAACAACCAGCGTCCGATAAATAAAAATTACGTATTGTACCACCTCTCGTCTGCTACATAGTAATTTCTGCCCAATGGCAGAAAAAGTCTACTTTCTGGAAACAAAAACTTGCAATGTACTGGCATACGATTTCGAACAAAAATGCTACCATACATTTAACCCATATTAATTGTGAATGCAAATGGAATTGCGGCCCCGACCGGAGGCCATGATTCTAATTAAGCCGTTGGCATCCGTAAAAGTGAGTCCCAGATTGTTGCGACCTGACGCATTGCGTTGACATATAGGACGTTTTCGTTACTGCTATATTGAGGCAGGAGTGCCTTGACTTTGGCGTCCAACGGCCAGCGTGTAACTCAGGGTGCATTTTCTTACGGACTGGGGTAACTCTTATCTTAGCTGCCAGTTGATGTGGGATAACCTGGTATCACTCCTGCAAACGAGTGGTCGACTTCGGGTAGCCTAGTCGTTCAACAACAGCCCAGCCTACTCTGATGGCTCGAAGGCGTGTAAGCTGTCCGGGTTTTCTGGCTTTCATCATCAGTTCTTCTGCTGTGGTACCTAGGCAGAACGGAGCAGGTGGTATATTGAGGTATATGGGGGCTGTCCGATGGCTGTCTTGATTGCCGATCGCAGAAGGATGTCAAGACAATTCAGTTCAAGTCGATTCATCTGTTGATAGTGCGCGTGAGGCCTCACTCTGCTGATTAACAACAGCTGCGCAATTCAAGGGTGTCGCTTTCCTTGAGTGTCCCGTCCCTGTTGAGAATGCTGCGTCATGGCCGACCCTTTACAGTTATTACCGACCTCCACGCCTTGTGCTGGCTATCTTCCCTTAAGGATCCTGCTGGCCGTCTCGGCCGTTGGGCACTACGCTTGCATAAGTATACCTTTTTCGTTGTGCACAAATCTGGTCGGCTCCACCAGGATGCAGACTGCCTGTCACATTATCCCGTCGATCAGCCTTCCTCTACTGACCATGAGTCCGACCCCTGTGTCTTCTCTATATCGGACTTTTCCCACATAGCCGACGAACAGCGGTTGGACACAACCCTCAGTTTTCTTACCGACCGCCTCCGCACAGACAGCCGTGACTCTTCCCACGCCATGTTCTTTCTGCATGAGAACACGCTGTACCGCCGCAATATGCGGCCTGATGGCGCTCTGTACTTGCTGGTCGTTCCTCAATACCTATGCTCTGCTGTTCTCTAACAAATGCATGATGTTCCTGCAGCTGGTCATTTCGGCCCCTCACACAGATACGACCGCGTGCGCCGGCGTTTCTTCTGGCCTAGCCTCTATCGATCCGTCCAACGTTGTGTAGCCGCTTCCGAGCTCTGTCAACGCCGGAAGAAACCCCCTGTTTTGCCTCCTGGACACCTGCAGCCGATTGCCATCTCGACTGAGCTGTGTTCTCTTGTTGGCCTTGACCTACTACGGCCTTTCCCGGAGTCCTCGTCAGGAAACAAATGGATTGCTGTGACCATCGACTATGCCACGCAGTACGTGATCATTCGCGCTATTCCAACCAGCTGCGCCACTGACGTTGCTGACTTCCTTCTGCACGAAGTCATACTTCACCCTGGCACTCCCCGTCAACTACTTACTGACCGTGGCAGCTGCTTCCTTTCCCGAGTTGTTGACGAAATACTTTGTTCGTGCTCTGTTCGTCGCAAATTCACGACCGCATATATCACCCTCAGACGAACGGCCTTACAAAATGTCTTAACCGCACACTCACCGACATACTCGCCATGTATGTCTCCGAGGGTAACCGTGACTGGGACATTAGCTTGTCATTTGTCACCTTCGCATACAACTCTTCGCACCATGATACTGCTGGGTACTCTCCATCCTATCTTCTCTTTGGTACAGAGCCTTTACTGCACTTCGACACTTTGCTTCCCGCAACTGGATCCGTCACTACTTATGCCCGCGATACCATTGCCTGAGCCAGTGCCGCTCGGCATATTGCTGGTCACAAGCTCTCTCCCTCCCAATAAGCACAAACATGCCGATACAACGCTCACCACCGTGATGTGCATTATCCGCCCGGATCTTGAGCATTGCTCTGGCTCCCGCCCCGCCGTGTGGGGTTGTGCGAATACTTTCTGCCCCAGTACACAGGTCCCTATCTTGTATTACGCCCAGTGACTGACTTGACATATGAGATTACGCCGCTCAGCCCAACGTCACCGTCAGCTACACCCACTTCCTAAATAGTGCATGTGGCCCGCCTCAAACCATATTATTCCCCCTCTACACCGCACAGCACTGTCCGCTACACCCACTTCCGAAATAGTGCAGGTGGCCTGCCTCAAGCCATATTATTCCCCCTCTACACCGCACGCCTAACACACACCTGGATGGTGTCTTTGGCCGATGGGGATGATGTTACCGTGGAACGCGTGCACGAGGAAGTGGTGTGGTCGCAGACGACGACGACGACGACCACCAAGGAGCGCGTGAAAGTCAGTAGTACTTGCGAGCGGTCTAGTTAGCTATAGGACTCTGACGACCTCCGGCACTGCATGGGTATACACAAACACTATACCCACACAAGAGAATTAAACCAAGACGCTAACACAGATGATGCGTTCGCTACCAACTGCCTGTTTTTGTGGTGCGAAGAAGAATGCATCACAAAAAAAACGGCTGGTTACAATATGAAGAAGAAGTAAACACAAGATTCGGAAAAATGCGAGGAAATTCAGAATGAAAAAATGAAATTAAAATAAAACGAAAATAATGACAAATTAGGTCTAACTTCTCAAATATTCCAAACATCTTGTCACATTGTTTAAACGGAGAAGTATCACCTCCTTGCTGTTAAGCGCCACCTACGGAACACTCATGCATTCCCCTTCTTCCCCCGAAATCATCTTGAATTCTTCAATAACCTCTCTTTTAAAACTGCCTTTTGCGCCTTGGGTTTGGTGAATTTTGGTACACAATGGGCGCCCCTCAAGTCCTGTTGATCCTCATCCGTTTCACACCGGGAGCAATGGGTCGCCAGGTTTCCTGGAGCAGGCAATGCGGCACACGAATTTCTGTGTTCCCTTAGCCTTTCATTTATGCATCGGCCTGTTTGCCCCACGTAGGCCTTCCCACAGGTCAGGGGGATCTTGTACACGACACCCATGCGGCATTTAACAAAGCGTTCCTTGTGCAGTATTCCGCATCCTTCCTTAGTCCCTCTCGTTTCATTCACCTTCCCGCACATGCTTTTTAACTTGTTCGGTGTGAACAGTTACGACCCTAATTTCGAATCGGCTGGCTATCTTCTTAAGACTGTGTGATATGCCATGTACGTAGGGCAAGACAACAACCTGTCTTCTCTTTTCACTCTTTTTACGTTCTCTTGTTCGGGGTCGCATATTCTTCAAACAGCTTTCAGCCGCAGATATCAGCATGCTCAAATTATCGAATTAAGCGGGGGCTGGCTGTCTCGTGTTTACGGCAGGCGCTGATGAAATCCTGCCCGCACTTGATGGGCGACAGTGTCAATATACAGATTGAGAGGTTGAAACGAAGCGAAACTTTGGTTGTCATCTGCGCAGTACAAAAATTTAAAATAACTTTTTGCGAGATGGGGTGCACTCACCCCATCTAGCGCATATGAATGTTGGTTTCAAGACGCTGCTGCATAGTGGACAAAAATCTGAACGTGCTGTGTTGTTCCTATTAAGAATTCTTGTAATCGCACTCTCTAGCCAGCAAGGACCTGCTATCGAGAGTACAGCGCATAGCTAAAACTAAAAAGAGAATTAAAAGGTATATTTTTGGTCGTGGCAACTGCGGATTAACTAGTAAAGAGACATAGGAGTTCATATTCACTAAAGTACAGTACTTAACATTTTCACGCAGTTTTAGTATCACTGGATAACAGAAACGCTCGACGTTTTGAGCATAGAGTATAGAGCCTACACAAAGAGGCATGCCAAGCGAGCAGCCAAGGTAAGCAATTCACGAAGGCAGACAAATGTGCTGAAAAGCTGTAAAGCAAAAATGAAAAAAAAAAGAGGTAAGTCACAAAAATCGCCGCAGAGCAGTGTCGTGCTGAAAGTGAGGATGAACGTAGGCACATGGCCAGTTTAATTTATTAATTTGGCCCGAAATTTGAATAGCGTGTTGAACTAAATTTTAGACTAATGTTTGAACGATTTTTTTCTTTTTGCGCATCTTGTATTAGCACAATCCTTAGAAAAGCTACAGTTTCTAAACATTTTTTTCGCCAAGGACCTCTTTCCACGTAGCACCCAGACTAAAAGTTTTAGAGGAAGAAGATAAGGCACATTTCGGATTCCTAGTTATTTCTTTAGAAGGAAAAATATCAAATAGGTGATATATAATGACAATAGAACAAGTCAAGTTCTTCTTTAAAGTGCTCAGATATTTACAAAATGGTCGTAAACAATCCGCAATTTGCCTTATTTTCCACAAAAGACCACATAAAATTTAAGCGCAAATAGTCAGTACATCTTGATGATTTTTGCAATGATAGTTTTCGTATGTTGACACAGTTCATTACATATTCAGCCCCGAATCTCGTTTAAGCTATCTTTCGTATGGTGTCATCATTGTTGCACTAAGGCAGCAAGTAGCTAAGCTTCGGAAAGCATTTATGAATGCATATTGCAAGAGTTTAAATACCAATAAATGTGTATGGTTTGTATGGTTTCAGTTGTTTGTTAGAGCAGCGTTGACTAGTGGAGATTGCTTCCAGCTTACTCTAAAATGAATTAACGCTTTCCAGGATTAATTAGGTGCGAGTTCAATATATCTTTATGCAGCGCATGGAATGCGAAATTCTTTGTATATAGCGATTTAAAAAATGTCCATATGTTAATAATACAAATATTATTAATCCGATCGAGACGCTCAGTGCATTTGTCATCAGCACGGAATTGCCTCGTCCCACAGTGCCTCAACGTGTGAACAGAAGCGATATACAAGTGCGCGACTGGTAAAATTATTTTGTTTCTGAGAATTCATGTTCCTTTGAATATGTGTTTCAATGAGGCGGCTGAAAAGCGACATCATTGTTATGCATTAAAATTTATATGTTCTTTCTTATGTCAGCAGCAACATTAACATCGCCATGATTTTCTACTGCGCTGGTCATGTCTTCGTCACATGACTTGCTTATTTTACTCGCAGCTTCAAAAACCACTTAAATTTGACAACTTTGTGAAACCTATATGCCTCCCAGTGCGCGACATTCCTGTCGTAGGCAAGAAGCTACTCGCCGCTGGATGGGGCAAAATACACAATGGTAAGGACGTGGTCTCTTTAATAGCACACCACTGGCTTAGCACCTTACAGGGTGCCTAAGGGAACAAATTGTTTCATTACATAAAAACTTGCCCTTATGTTTCATAAAAGTTAAGCTCTAAGCTATCAGTGCTGTTTACAAGCCACATGAATGCCTTTGTACGTGCGGCGTTCTGCCATAATATAACGTCATTCAAGCTAAGCGTCTTCCACCCCAAACGTTTTGGCAAAGGTAACCGCTTCGATCCCCTCACAGAACCCTTTTGGGACGTTCTCTTTTTAAGTGTTGTCAGGGGGTAACACAAAATCTGCAGGCATAAATCGCCGTCAATATGAGACAAGAGAATACAGTGCTATATAGCCAGCGCAATTTATTCACCTTTTTACTTTTCGTGTGAACTTGCATGACGCGACCACTCCACATTACACACTTAACATAGGCACTACGGAGGTGTGTGTACTCTGCCTAATTGTTTGGGGACTACAATGTGCAGAAAATACGTAACAATATTTCAACAACTTACATCTGTACTCTTGTGCAATCCGTTCAGAAACGCAGGTGTCATGTACATGCAGTTAACAATCGTCTAAAGAGTTAACGAATGGTGTCACGTTACTTATGTTTTTGTGGCTTTTGTTCGAGCCATTATCCAATGAATATGCAGGTCCATTAAATATTTCTAAGATAGTAGAAGACTGTGAAAACAGTGAAAGTGATCCTTACCCCTAAAACAGGAATTGGGCTACTTCTAATGACCGCGAACGATTGTGCGGTCCTTATCTATGGAGCTCGCCAAATATATAGATATGTTTTACAATTGCCACCAACAAATTGCCATTAACTCTCAACAATCATTCAGAATGTTGGGAACCAAACTGCACCATCTTAGATGGCCTTGGCCGAAAGAACCTTCCAGGATGCACTTTGTAAATGTCGTTGTTTCAGCATGTTTCAGAATGCGCTATGGTGGTGACATTTCAGGTTTTATGGGAAACAGATAGACAAACCGCTCCGCTCTTTCTAACTCAAGGGAATGGCTTGCGGCATATGTCTTACATTGAACTTTCAATCATAATATGTGCTATATTTGACTGCTCTGAACAACTCATAGTCATTGAAATGCTTTAATTGTTGCCCTGGCATGATGATTAACTTGGTTTGGTTTCGTTCGTGGGGTTTAGCGTCCCAAAGCGACTCAGGCTATGAGAGGCGCCTTAGTGGAGGGCTAAAGAAATTTCAACCAGCTGGGGTTCTTTAACCTGCACTGACATCACACAGCACATGGGCACTTTGCCTTTCGCCGCCATCAAAAAGCGGCTTCCCCGGCCGGGATTCAATCCCACATCCTTGGCCACAATAGTCGCGCGCCCTAACCACTGCATCACCACGGCGGGGCTAATGATTAGCAGTTTATTTGTGCAAAAGAAAATCCTTTACAGAAGTCTGCTTTCTGTCAAAGAAGAAATGTGCGTGGCGGTTTCGCATTTTTGAATTTTATCCGACTATAGTGGGTTCATTATGAAGCACGGGACAAGCGCAAGAAAAATGAAGGTGAAGGAAGAAAACCAAACTAATTGCCTAGAATGTTCAGGCCGTCATCAGGCCTGGTCACCCTTGTAATGTTTCATCGCGCAGATTGTCTACAAATCCAGCCTCTAATTTTTGCGCACCGCCTCAGAATCGATTGCACTAACACGCAGTGCGTAAAAAGGCACTGCGGAAACAATAGAGCAGGCGCATGCTTAAGATACTGTGTAATCTGTGCCAGTGACCTGCTACGGTGGTCGAAGTTTGCTTGCATAATCCCCAAATTATGCCCATATGCGCGTACTGGGGAAATCGTTTTAACACTGGTCGTCATCATGCATGCTTATGCCACGTGCCTTATCAGTTGGTGAAGAGCAGAAGTCATATCAAGGAAGGAATGCGTGCACGAGTAAAAGCCTAGAATGGTGGTAATACTGAAAACAGCCATTTTGAGACGGTGCTGCATATAGAATCGGGCTTTCTCAAAAAAGGCATTAACTTTACATTATGCACGCGTTAAAATTATGTGCCTTGCTTTACTCAAAAATAAATGTGGTACTCATTCCAGGAGCGGGTATGAGCTACAGTCTCTTGCAGGTTGAAGTGTTTGGCTTGGATGACAACCTTTGCAGACGATACGCCCTTGGAGCCAGCCATAAATTCACTAAGCAGTCTGTGAAGTTTGGTCCAGCACTTTGTGCAATGGAAATTGGGAAAGGCCCTTGCGAAGTGAGTAGTATGTCTGCACAATGCGCAGGAGAAAATTACTATCATTGCTTCACAAAAACTGCCTTACTGAGCACAAAATTGTGGTTTTGTCGCTTCAAAAATTCGCCTGATGAAATTCAAAAAATCTCGCGAACGCGACAAGATGCTTTCAATGGTAAATAGTTTAAATTTCGGAGTTCCTTTAGTCGGCTAAGATTTTTTAGTCGTTAGACTTTTATGTTCCAGTAACAGCATAAAAAGCCCTTTTCCTAAATGAATTGACTAAGACGTATTCAGCGCAGTGCATCTTCTCACTTGAAACCAAAAGGCATAGCGAAAGCAGCTTAGTATATTAAAAATGCCAGGGGAATGAATTGGATTTTTTTTTATTGCATAGCACCAAGATCGCCCGCTGAACATTGCTCACGAGTTTGTCCTCTTCGTTTTAGCGCGCGCGATCACTGACCTTAATGGCTGTGTCGTGACGTCACGAACACAAGTATCAAGACCCCACTGCCCAGAATCAAAAATACCTGGATGCCAAATTAGACACGCAATCACGAAATACTACCACGTTCGTAGAGTTTGCCTTAAGCGGAGCTTCATATCTGGTTTGGTTTGGGTAGTCCCAAAGCCAGTCAGGCTGTGACAGACACCGTTGTGGAGGACTTCGGAAATTTCGATCATCTGGAGTTTTTTAACGTACATAGCACACCGGCGCCTAGTTTAACGGCTCCACCAAAAAGAGGCCACCGAGTCCGGAATTTGATCTCTCTTCCTTGGGCGCAGTAGTCGAATATCCAAAATCGAAAGAAAACAGCGCGAACAAACGGGGACGAAAGGGAAGAAACCACAGGAACAAGCGCTGACTCTCAACTAAAGTTTATTTACAGGAAACACGCTTATATAAGGAAACAGAAAACAATAAAACACCGAAACCAGAACGCACATGCTACTATGTGATATCCAGATATGCAACCTCACAGTCACGCAGGAGCCGGGATGGTTTGATGACACGCAATCTTTCTTTCTTAGCCATATTATACGCCTAGATTATTTCCCTGGTCAACTGGTCGGGGTGTTTGTACAAAATTTCAGTAAAATGCAAGGACGGAAAACAGGGTTGACACTCTCAATTCAATTCAATTCAATTTATTCAACACCGTGAAGATGTTAGGTGCGCCGACAAAAAGCCAGAAAAAGGCTCGACAGAGGTCGACGCACCCTACAAAGAGTTGGCAGCAGCATGCACAAACAAGCATTAGTTACATAATAAGTAAAATCTCTACAATACAATAATAGCAGCTAGGTGTATATGAAAAGTGTGTAAAACAGAACGTGAAACACTTACATCACAAATAATACAAAAACAAAAAGAAGTAGAAATCACAGTGATGCAACATTGTTGATAGTGTTTTGTATACATTAGTTTACTTGTAAATTGTTTAGCAAATAAGGAAGAGTATAGCGCAACATTTGGCGACCATATTTGGTTCTAGTTTTTGGCACAGTCCATGTGAAACGAGCGCGAGTAGAATAATTTTGGTCTTTTGCTTTTAAAAGAGACAGCTGCGTCATGAATGAGCTTTGTTTTAAAATATTACTCTTGTACCTCCTAAAAAGTATGGTGTCATACAGCTGGTGAATGGAGATGATGCCAAGTGCCCCAAAAATTGGTTTAGTGTGATCAAATCGCGAAGAATTGGTAATACTACGAACAATTTTTTTCTGAATGAGATGCATCCGTTTAATAGTGGTAAATGACGTGGTACCCCACACCAAAAAAGAATAATTAAGAATAGAAGAAAATAGTGGATTGTACAACATCTGTTTAATACGCTGCGGCAATAAAAATCGCATTCTGGATACAACGGTAATGATCAACTAGATTAGTGGAGCGATTAGATTCCAATGAGTAGAGATGTTCTCTGAGTCGGGTGTTAATACATCGTCCCGTTTGACCAATGTATATCTGACCACAAGACAGGAGGATTTTATACACTACCCCTTTCGAGCACGGCACTAATATCTTATCGCGTTTAACACCACAAGACGGTACAGATTTATTAGGATTGCGGGACTTATTTTCTACCACCAAACAAATTTTATTGAGCTTATTAGGGGCCGAAAAGACAACATCAACTGCACACCTATGGGCCACATTTTTAAGACCATGAGAAAGGCGATGTACATAGGGAAGGACTGCGAACTTTTTGCGTTTCTATTCTTTCTGTGAAGACAGCAGTAATGCCGCCGATTTAAGCTCTTTAATTATTTTATTGCAAACAAAGTTATACGCTAAGCTGGATAACCTGCTTCCCTAAGTCTCTTAGCCTGGTTATCGAAACTTTGTTTCATAGCATGATGAAAGGATTTTGGCAACGCAGAACACAATGATGAAACAACAATTCCACATTTCACTACCTTAGAATGATGTGACTTATAGTTCAGAAACGGTGTATTGCCCCGTGGTGCGTAATTTTAACACATGTGCCCGTTCCCTTCAGTCAAACACAAGCCTGGGAATTGAATCTTGTTATCAACCGGTATCTCAGTGGTGAACTGCGAACCCCATGCATTAGCTTTGAATACTTCCAACACTGTAGACATGTACCTAGCGAAGTCCGTTTTTTCAATGAGAGTAACGAAATTATCTATGTATCTGAAAATTTGGAACGGTGTCCCAACGAAATCTTTCTGGATACCTCGATCCACGAATGACAAAAAAATTTCCCTAAGCGCAGGCGCTACTCTAGACTCAATACAAATACAATACCCAATACAATCACTGCGCCATCTCAGCGGTCTATAACTGCTTAGGTTGAGCTTCTTTACAAAGCTGTAAATCCCAATTATACATGTGCAGCCACAAACCTGTATAAAGATTGTTAAGGTTACGCACCTAACTTTGAGGAGGTCCAAAGAGGCGAATTTGATTTTACCTCTTTCGATTTCTTTCCTCGATGTGGTAGACACTGCTTCGGTCTTTCCTTCTCACTCTTTCTAATCATTATTTTATTATTTTTTTCACCTTCCCGTATCTCCATTAGGTATGCCATGTTTTAAAGGTACAAAAGGAACGTTCAGTTCTGTTCCTGTTTCATTTCAACAGTTAACAATATTGACGCATTCCTTGAATGAGTACGGACAGCTTGTCAAGGATAGTAAAGCATGGAGAGGCAACAGTAAAATTTGTATCGCTCGATACATGCAGCACCTATTCGCTACAGCGAATACAGCGATCCTCAATATGATTCTCTAGCAAACGTCGCTTACTGACCTTCTTTGAAGCATATTAAAAAAGAACATGAAAAGAAAGAGCTTTAAAACATTTTGTTATAAAACGCTAAATTCAATACACCTACCTACTGTACGTACGTACAGGTGCAGACATAAGTAAACGGAGCACGCAATTCGGTTAAAATTAAAATCACGCCTTCTGCAATAGAGACAAAAAAGCAATATTTGTCAAAGGGAAAGGGCACTGGGGCACACTACCGGTTCGCACATACCATGACTGCCCGTTTTGGTTATACAAGGCGTGAAATAGAAGGAAATGGCGTGCTCCGTTTACTTTTGTCCTCACCGGTATATAACCATGCAATGAAATGCATGCTAGAATGCTAGTTGTGCCCATAATTACTTTTTTGGGTTGGTTGTATATGAGTTCTATTGCGCAATAAAACAGCAACAGAGGTTCTTCTAGAAACAATGGGAGGGATACTTGCTTATAACGTGATGAAGGTATCAAACCTTCAATTTATTTAGCAGAACTTACACTCAAAAACAAAGTGATTCTTCATTCCACTATCTGAAACGATCCATGTGCCTAGTTGCATCGAGATACTTGGGCATGCTTGTTTGTTAATAGTAGATCAGTTCTATTTCTGTAGTGTGTAAACTCTTCACTGTCATGATGGTGGGTGCTCGTGTTTTTGTTTATTCTGTTCACATTTGGTCGTCTGTATTATCTAGCTAAGTGTTTCAGAGTCTTTTGCAGGACGTTTGAGACTCGCTTTTGCCATGTGCCCACTTCTGAAACGTTCATACAAAGACAGAATCCAAGTTATCGGTCTTAGCAGGAAAGAACATGTCAACATTTATTCCGCTGGCGTTTTCGACGGACTGAGCTAAACGCGTGAGATTCAAGAAATGCACAACTTTGTTGCCTTCAGTCTCACCTTGCTGCTTGTCAAACGTGATCTTGACCGCCTAGAAAACCTTTTCTCGAAAAATGCTTTTTGACATCATAGCACAAAAACCTTCCCTATCGAAACGAAGTACACATAAGTCGCCCTACGTTTGGACTCAGTACAGTTGACAGGGAAAACATGGGCATTATCTTCAAACACTTCTTAATTGCCGGTGCCCTGCGACATATAGCTCATTCGAACACTCGTAGGGGCAAGTTCTAGACCGTTGGGACCATGGCGCACAGCTCTGGTTTAGATATCCTTTGTTCCAAGATGAACATGGGCCCCAGGTGAAGCATACGGCGCACACCTTCGGATAGTGTTACCTCCCCAAACGTACGGACATGATTGTGCGACCTAGACTTCCGTGAAGGGACCAGCTGTTGATTCCCTGTCAGGGCGAAAGGTGGCCGTCATTTTGCTTTAAACTGAATTGGCTATCTAAATAAGCTTGCAGCCAGCCAAATCGGTAGCTGGGTTTGCACTCTTAATGGTCTCCACAGGCGTAGTCAGTCATTGCGAGAGCTTCAGCAATACAAGCATTTTAGTCCCAAGAAAGGCGTACGTATGGGTCCTGGTTAACCATGTTCTGTTGAAATGATCCGCTGTAGAAAGACAAGACTTTTATTGCCGAGCAAACCGTAGTGCCTGACAAGGTTCACGAGAGCGTGAACTCAGTGACGGCGTTCTAGACAACAGCAGTCCTAAAGTCAAAAATTCTACAAAAGATTATCGCATTCTCCGCATACGAATTAGTGCTGTGGTAAATAATTGGTTTAGATATCATTTCAACACCCTATGTTTCTTGGAGCTAATAGAAAAAACCTTCTACGCACGCATTTCAGTACATCGAAATTTCACTCCAGCAAACTTATTCCTGAGGTTCCTTAAAGTTCGTTCGAGTCAAGTTTCACTGTAATGGTAAGCACTCACTTAGAGCGCGCGCAGGCAACCTGTGACGTAGTAGCGTTGAAATCCAATGTCTTAATGCTTGATAAAACCAGCGCATTGAAAACAGCCAAACATGGCGACCACACATGTGGCTCAACAAACATTATTTTCAAAACATAAAGCTTACATATATGGGCGCAACTAAACAGCGTGATTTATTAGTAAATTGTGGGCACCCAGCCGGTAGCACTAAACATATCAGAAAATGAATTCGCTGCTTCATTTTGCCACAAGATCACCAAGCACTGACTGTTGTTGGGATATATTCTGTCGTTCCAAATTCATATGCGAAAAATATTTATGTTAAGTCAAGTGATTCTATTTTCAACTTTTCCTTAAGTGAATGCGTCGTTCTGGCAAATATGTCGACACGCATATGCACAATGACTACATGTGTGAGACAATCTAACTCCTGAAAAAAGAAAATGGTCACTCTTTCTGTGCGCACTTGCAGGGTGACTCTGGTGGACCTATGTCGCTCTTGGGTGCCAAAGGACAATTCGTACAAGTCGGGGTGATTTCGAGCGCTACTGAGTGCCTAATGCATAAAAAAACAGTCGAGATATTTCCTCGGTTGTCTAGATACATGCCTTGGATCAAACGGGCACTCTCTCGTCCAAAAAAATGGAGGGCACTGCGTACAGGTGACCGATATCACCGGAGGTAACTTTTCCTGCATTATAAAGTTCCCGGGTAATAAAAAGTTCATGTTCCATATGTCTAGCCCATGTAATTATGTCTACCTTAAGTTCGATATCACGAAACCTAATGCCTGAATTGAATCGAATTTTATTTTGCTTATTTTCGTTACAGATACCGAAGCAAAGGCAAAAGGCTAGAAGCCTGAGAAAGGCCTTTGCTCCGTATGCAGTTCGGCACGCAGAGATCACACTCGCGTATAACCAGAATTGCAAGCACAAATTACTTTCATTTAAATTTACAATGTAAATGTTATCAATACATCAGGAGTAATCTTGGACATTTTAACATAAAGAAAAACCAAGGGAATGCATGTCAGGAAATTTTCTGTGACAAGAAAACCATACAAAATACAAAAACAAACCTGCAAAGTGCATGATAGAATGTGGATATCGGTTAGCAATATTATTGACAGTGAGCACAGTACATAATCACGCGATGAAGATATTGTTACCTGGAAACGCGGAATCAAAGTGATGTTCTCACTGACGAAGACGACGACCGAGGAACACGGGCATGACAAAGCGTTGAGAAAGAGGACGACGCTGACAGTGTGGACACTGCACGGCTACTGAAGTCTCAGCGTTGAGTTCAGCCCATCGCAGTGCTGTTACATTATGTACATCCCCGTAACATCTTGGTGGAGGTCGCAGGTTCGACACAATCTGACGCTGGATCTCCGCAGTGGCCGTCACCTCGGAACCGTCACGATGACAACCGACGCGGCTCCATCTACCTCCGCAACTCCAACTGTCGTCGTAGCCCACCCCCGTGACCGTGGCCCATTCTGCGGTACACATGAGGTCGATGTCGAGGACTGGCTTTCGCTTTATGAGCGTGTTAGCCAGCACAACAGGTGGGACGCCATGCTGATGCTGGCCAATGTCATCTTCTACCTTACTGGCACGGCACGCGTTTGGTTCGAAACGCATGAAGCAGACATACCCTCCTGGGATATTTGCAAACAAAAACTCCGTGACCTGTTCGGAAAACCGGTTGGCCGTCAACTCGACGCCAAGAGGGACCTCGCCAAACGTGCCCAGACATCTACCGAGCCTTATATTACGTATATACAAGACGTTCTGGCCCTCTGCCGAAAAGTTGATAAAGACATGCCAGAACCTGATAAGGTGGGGCACATCCTCAAAGGCATAGCCGACGATGCCTTCAATCTTCTACTCTGTCGGGACTGTGCTACGGTTGACTCCGTTTTGCAGGTTTGTCGACATTTCGAGCAGGCCAAACACAGATGCATTGCACATCGCTTCGATCGGCTCCCCAACACTGCCCCTACCTCCACGTGCGAGGATCTGCCGACCCTAAGGCAACCTTCCAACACTGAAAATGTGACACGCATCGTGCGTCGTGAACTAGACGCTGCATCCAACCCGCCCTCCTCGGACAGCAACCTAGCGACGATATTCCTGATTCAAGCCGTCGTTCGTCAAGAGGTTGCCAACTTGGGCGTCCCCTGTAGCCACACCGTGGAACACCACAGTTCGAGAGCCGTCCCTCCCATGGTCGCCACCGCTACACCCCGCAACACCTACGCGCCACGCTACCGATACCGCAATTCTGATGAGTGGCGCACCGCTGACGACAAGCCGATCTGTTTCACGTGCTCGCGTATTGGCCACATCGCTCGCCACTGCCGCAGCCGCTGGACATCACCACCTCGACGTTTTCCTTACGTTGACCGCTACTCCAATTACGGTCACCCCCGTTGCACGCCTCGTTATGAACCGCCCCGCACCGGTATTACTCCCCCTCCACATCGCACGCCTAATACGCACCGGGACGTTGCCTTTTGCCGAGGGGGGTAGTGTTACCTGGAAACGCGGGACCAAAGTGATGTGCTCACTGACGAAGACGACGACCGAGGAACAAGGGCACGACAAAGCGTTCAGAAAGAGGACGACGCTGACAGAGTGGACACTGCACGGCTACTGAAGTCTCAGCGTCGAGTTCAGCCCATCGCAGTGCTGTTACATTAAGTTCACCCTCCTAACAATATAATAGAGGATTGAACTATGTCGTCACATTGTTATGGAAACAAAAGATAGAGGAAAGAACACTAAAACGCCATCTAGGTGAGCAAAGCCCTGGGCAACAAATCAGGTGAAATCAATATTTTCTCGTAATATTGTATTCTTTACCAGCTTTTTGGGAATGAACTTGCTAAACTCTAGCAGGTGTTCAGTGCGGATAAGCAAACAAGGAATTTGGTACTGTATGGGTTACTTCCCATAATTTGTACTCAATGTGGGTATCATCCTGCGATATGTTCAAAAGCAATACTCTGCCAAGGAGGTTGCAGTACTGTAAAAGTAAAGTTTATTTTTTTGTATGAGTTGCAAGAGCCTATAATAGTATATCTAGTTAACCTTTATTAGTGAATATTTTTTGACGAGTGGATTTGTCAGTAAACATCGAGGGTGCTCATGATAGTTCTCATATATATGCAGGACTCGCTTCTGTAACGTAATCAGCTTTTGAAAATTTGTTTGTGTGGTGGTTCCCCAGTCTAGCGAGCAATAGGACAATCTGAAATAAAGTAGTGTATAGTACAACGGAGTTGTCAGCGTTGTGGTATTAATGGACATAGTTTATAAAGATAACCTACCGCTCTGCTTAAGTCTGCTGCCAGTTTCGACAGGTGAACATTCCATTACAAGTTATTCTGAAACCAAACGCCTAGGAGTTTCTGAACTTTAACACTCTCTACACTTACTCCGGTAAAATTAAGGTCATTATCTGATAACATAGGTTTATGTATTGGGGTAATAATGCACCAAGTCTTGCTGGTGTTCAGTTGCAAATTATTTATGTTAAGCCAGCTGGAAAGAAGATTCAAGAAATCATTAACATAAATTTCAAGGTGTATCCGAATTTCATTTGAGAGAAAACATTCGAGTCGTCTGTGTGCATGATTATTTGAGGAGAGGTAATATTTTATAAGTTATGTGATGTTAGGAAGATAGTGAGAGACCGAAAAGCGTGGCGTGATATGGTCCATAGGGTTACGAAAAGTCGGACACGACTGAACGACTGAACTGAACTGAATATTCTATAAAAACTATTTACATAATTATTAAAAATAGCGTACCGAGAATAGACCCCTTGGGAACAGCTTTCGTTATTTTGGCGTGTGAAGACATTTCCTCGTTTTCATTAACATCCTGACACCAATCAGATAAGTAACTCTGTATTAAATCTAGTACAATTCCGCGCACCCCATATTTTTTTAGTTTACATAAGCGGATGGTGTGGGATGCAGAGTAAAACGCCTTCTTCAAATCAAGAGATAGGCCAAGAGTAGAAAGCCGTCTTTCAAAGTGAACAATTATGTCATGTTTAATATCTAGCAATGCTAGTTCCGTCGATCTGTGTTTTCTAACCCATATTGCATTTCATTTATTACGTTACATGCGATGAAAAAATTCGAGTCTGTTGTTCAAGGCACTTTCAAACACTTTAGAAGAAAGCGGTAATATCGATATTGGTCTGTTTGCAAAATCTACATTCAGCTTCCCTGTGCAGCGAAAATGTCTGTACAATGACGGCATAGACTTACTTGGGGCAATAGTTGAGTGCAGTGCTGCACATCGCCTGGTCGGTAGGGTAATTCACGCACCCCTCGCCCATTCGTCGCAGCATTCAGCGCGTACGCATTGGCGCCCCACTATTATCCTATCTGGTAAGGGTCTCCTATTCTAAATTTTCTTTCCTCACCCCCAGGGTGACAGTGCTCTCTCCTTTATTCCCGCGTCAAGTATGCCCGAAAACCTGTTCTCTCACAATGACCTGTGCAACGGGAACTGCATCCGAAGCAGCATGGACTATTGTAGATGCATGCACTGCACCTAACTATTATCTTTGAGTCAGGTGTGTCGCCTTGTACATGAATTCCTGCCTCACATGGAAGCTGACCTGTAGGTTTTGCAACTGGTCTATTGCTTGTGCACCACCACCTTTAAATACTGCATGTGGTAGCAGAATAGGTCTTGACAGCCTTTAAAACTTGCTCTAGTGTTCTCTTTTTTTACGTATGAAGTCCCCACTAACCAGTCGTTCAGATTTTTAGAACTTCAAATAACCTTTCGTCATGTATGGTGGTGCTTCCTACCTAGAAGTAAAAAGACCTTGTTGCCGAACTTTTCGGCTCACTCAAATGTTGTCAAGAAAGGCATAGGTATGAATTGTTTTTGGAATGCACTGCATAAGAGTTACCACCACAGCATAAAGTCAAGTTTTGATGATCAGTTTGAACACTTTGTGGGTGCCGGCTTTCCAAAACCGCTTTTGTACTTGGTGACAGAAACGTTGCTGCAAAAGAAACCAGACGATAAGAAGACTGACTCCTTGGAAGCTGAAAAGAATAAGTTTGAAGTAGTACCTTATGTGCACAGGGTATCCCACAACATAAAAAAAAAGTTATTTTGAGGCAGGGCGTCTACGTCGTCTTCTCAGCTCCCTGCGAACTTTTTAGCCTTTGCTCGCGTGTTGCGTGGGCAGAACTTGTCGTCCTGTTTGTACGACAAAGCATGAAAACTGCTACGTCACATGTGCCACCCGCGTGGTTTACAAGATTCCGCTGACCTGTGAAAAAGTCTACATCGGCCAAACAGGCCGGTGTATCAATGAAAGGCTACGCGAGCATCACAACTCTCTGAGCCACACTGGCGAAGCAAACCTGCCTCGCCATTGCATGGAGTGTGGCTGCTATTAGCTGTTTTCCTATCTTAGTATTGTTCGTAGAGGCGAGGGGAAGGTGGAGTGCGAAATTCTTGAAGCGTATCTCATCACTATGCAAGCGGGTAACTCTATCAGCACAGATTCCATCTCCTTGATGCAGAAGGAACTTCGCTTTTTTTGGCAGCGGCGGTAGCTGACTGGCTTATCTCCAGAACTTGGGTGTGTTTGCTTTGGAGGATGATCGGCGCATGCCCTGTTACCTTTCCTGTGAGACTGAACTGTTTTCAATAAAGCACCGTTGTTAGTCCAGTCCATGTGTGGGCCTCCTCTTCCTTTTTGACTATCTTTAACAGCCAGTTTCATAATTATTTTTATAAATGTTTGTTATAACTGGGGATTGAGAAATCAGAGGGTAGACGAGCCCTACGCCAATGAGCTGGAAGATATATATAGTGGCTGCAAAGCAACCACAGTTCTTCATAAAGAAAGTAACAAAATTTCCATAAAGGAAGGTGTTAGGAAGGAGACGATCTCCCCAGTACTATTCACAGGTTGCTTAGAGGAAGTATTCAGAGACTTGGAATGGGAGCAGTTTGGGAAAAGGGTAGATGGAGAATACCTCAATAATATGTGATTTGCGGATGACATTGTCTTGCTAATTAACTCGGATGGATGAACTACAAATATTGATTGATGACCTACACAGGAAAAGGTAGGCTTAAAAAACAATATGCAGAAGACTAAGGTAATTGTCAACAGCCTCGTGAAGGAACAGCAGTTTACGTTAGGTAGCGAAGCACTGGAAGAAGTAGGCGAATATGTCTACTTAGGACAGGTAGTAATCGCAGATCCGGACCATGAAAAGGAAATAACAAGAAGAATAAGATTGGGATGGAGCGCATTTGGCAAGCACTCGCAGAATATGACTAGCAGCTTACCGGTATCGCTCAAGAGGAAAATATACAACAGTTGCATCTTACCTGTACTCATCTATGGGGCTGAAACGTGGAGGCTAACCAAGAGGGTTCTACTTAAGTTGAGGACATCTCGGAGGGCTATGGAACCAAAAATGGTAGGGATAACATTAAGAGATAGTAAGCGTGCAGAGTGGGTCAGAGAAATAACTCAAGTTACTGACATTCTAGTGGAAATTAAGAAGAAATGGGCATGGGCAGGACATGTAGATGCTAAGAGAGGGTAACCGATGGTCTCTTAGGGTAACAAACTGGATTTCAAAGGAAGGAAAGCGTAGTAGGGGGCGCTTTAAGTGGGCGGATGAGGTTAAGACGTTCGCAGGGGTCAAGTGGATGCAGCTAGCACAGAACCGGGTTAATTGGAGATATATGGGAGAGGCCTTCGCCTTGCAGTGGGTATAGTCAGGCTGATGATGATGAAGATGATAACTGGGGATATTATGTAAGAGATATATATTATAGGAACAGGTTTTGTGTCATAAAAACCAGCTGCACCACTGTTTCTTAATTTGCATGTAATAAGCTCTACTTCATGTGGAGTAACTGGACTTACGCTTTTGGAGTTTATGATGTCAGGCTCTTGCAGCAGATGGTGATTCGCATGTTCGCTATTCTTGCTGGAATTGTGACCTGTATTAGCGCTGCTGTTTTCGCAAGTGTCTAAAAATAAGCATTCAGTGCAGATGCAGCGTTTCTCCCGCTTACGAGACCCGACAGTGTTTCAATGCTTACCACAGGACAAGTATGTCCACAGGTGATGCTCTTAACCTCAATCCAAAGCGTTCTAGGGTCGCATTTGATTCTCGCGAAAAATTGTTCATAATACCCGAGCCTTCCTTTTTTACCTGGTTGCTCTTTTCATTTTTGTATTTTTTGAAGAGAGTAAGCATATCATGATCCGAGATTTTACAAAAGAGTGATACATATTATTTTTCTTTGTTTTCGTTTTTTTAACAAAAATAGAGTGATCCATGGCTTTCGAATTTATTTCTTTCTACGCCTATCCTCCTGTAACGGAAACGATTCTTCGTAACATAGGACTGCCTTTTCAAAAAACATGTACGCACTGTTAGGGTTCCATTCGTTCAGCACGAGGCTCCAATCTGTCAATCTAGAAGGGAACGAAAACTGCATATTACTCGATCGCTGATAGCATGATAACAGGTTCTTCCTATCATTTTACTATTTTGTTCAGGCGCGGTGTAAAGCAAAAGCTCGGAAGACGATCGCTAATCTCCAGTGTTATCAGTCCAGTGGCACTGTCAGGTATGTTCGTGACACATATATAAAGCAGCGTTGTAGTTTGTGCAGTTAAGCATGTTTCTTTGGTAACCCCATTTCCACATGCGAACGAAGATGCAAGTTCATTAAGCTGTCTGCATCGGACGCCATGAGATAACATATTGACATTTATGTCACTCAATTTTAGAAAAGGCAAGCCTTACCCGCTCAGGAGGAAAGCATGTTCAGGAATTCAGCAGTTAAGTTCAGATCAACCAGGGATCTGTTTTGGGACCACTTTTATTTTTGTTATTTATTAATGATATTGTGTCTGGCCTTTCAGTCCGCCTGAAGCTTTACGCAGATGATTGTATATTGTACAAAGATGTTTCTTCAGTTGATGACCAGGTGGGCTTGAATAATGATCTAGAAAAGGTGATTGCGTGGTGCAACGATTGGCAGATGTGTATTAATTGTGAGAAAACCGTTTTCATGAGAATTACACACAAGAAAAGTCCTCTTCAATTTGTTTACGGTACTAACAACACATCATTATTGGAGGTAACAGAATATAAATATTTGGGCTTATGAATTACTAACAACCTTTCATGAACAAAACACATATATACGGTTGTAGCTAATTCACTGCGCAAACGTTTTTTCTTGAGGCGCTCACTGAAGTCATCTCCGCCCAGTGTCCGCCTATTACCACACAACTCCCTCATCCGTCCACTGTTAGATTATGCCGTTGTAAGGAAGAAGATGATTCAGCGCCCACGCAAACGACGATGAAGACGGCTGAGTTCCTGGCGGATCAGCTGGCGCGCGCCCTCGAAGCTCGGACTGTCTTGTTCGGACGAGATTTTGCCTTACTCTACGATCGTAGTGTGTCCCCAGTCGCCATCTGCAGTCCTCCGAATAACCCCTAATAAACCCTTCTTCACTGTAATTATGTGGGACCCTTTCGCCTTAACTAACATTCATAATCTTGAGCGCATACAGCATAAGATTGTTAGGTTTTTATTTAATTCATAAGGCCGTGCGTCTGTCAGCGAGCTCGTGAAGCGTAGTGGATTACCTTCTGTGAATGAGCGCAATCGTATCTGCCGGTTAAAGTTTCTTTTCCAGCTCGTAAAAGGTCATTATAATATTAACACTTCCATTTATATTACCTACTCTTCAGGTTATAATACGAGACAAAGGCATGCACTAGCAATAACCCCTGTGAACGCGCGAAATAACTGTTTTAAATATTCTTTCTTTCCGAGGACAATGGAATAAACTTAATAGCGAGACATTAACTCAGAGTTCTTTACTAATGTTTGAAAAGTGTCTGCAAATTTTATGAATTTGAGTGCGTTTATATGCTTGCATTTCTTTTTCGTTTTCCCTCCCTGCTATGATCTGTACCAGATCGCAGTATCTATAAATAATAAAAAATCGTTTCTTTCCTGTTGGAGGCCTGTAATAGTGAAAAATTCATGGATCACTTCAGGCTTTGCCGGCTGCCTAACGTATGCAGCTACACCGCTTCCTGTGGCGTTAGACCGCACCAGTTCGTTGTAAGCATAATTCTCAAAATTAGGAGGATCGTCAGCTAGTGTCAGCTATGTTTCTGGGAATGATGAAATGTCGACGCTAATTATTAATGATTGAAATAAGTCACGTAACTCATCCTGTTCATTTCGTATACTTCGAGCGTTAAGATGAAAAGAAGTTATTTGCTTGTGTGCATCCTTGGATAATTTAAAAAAACTGCAGGTATCATGAAATTCACATATATTTTTGGCAAACATATTCGTTTACTGTTTTCTGGATGTCAAACAGTGGTTAAAAGAGCAATTTATGCTCCTCCGGAAATCATTGTGTTTAGAATATCTTTGCAGGTGATTATAATTTTCACATGTATTGTTAGCGAACATATTTATTTACTGTTTTCTATATGTCAAACAGTGGTTAAAAGAGCAATTTATGCCCCTCCTGAAAACATTTTGTTTAGAATATTTTTGCAGGTGGTCATAAACTTCACATGTATTGTTAGCGAACATATTCATTTACGGTTTTCTTGATGTCGAACAGTGGTTAAAAGAGCAATTTATGCCCCTCCGGAAATCATTTTGTTTAGAACATCTTTGCAGGTGATCATAAAATTCACATGCACTGTTAGCGAACGTATTCATTTACTGTTTTCTTGATGTCAAACAGTGGTTAAAAGAGGAATTTATGCTCCAACGGAAATCATTTTGATTAGAATATATATGCAGGTGATCATAAATTGCCTATGCATTGTTTGCGAACATTTTCATTTACGGTTTTCTTGATGTCAAACTGTGGTTAAAAGAGCAATTTATGCTCCTCCGGAAAACATTTTGATTAGAATATTTTTGCTGGTGATCATAAATTTCACATGCACTGTTAGCGAACATTTTCATTTACTGTTTTCTTGATGTCAAACAGTGGTTAAGGGAGCAATTTATGCTGCTCCGAAAATCATTTTGATTAGAATATCTTTGCAGGTGATCATAAATTTCACATGTATTGTTAGCAAACATATTCATTTATTGTTTTCTTGATGTCAAACAGTGGTTAAAAGAGCAATTTATGCTCCTCTGGAAATCATTTTTATTAGAATATCTTTGCAGGTGATCATAAATTTTACATGCATTGTCACCGAATATATTCATTTACTGTTTTCTTGATGTCAAACAGTGGTTAAAAGAGCAATTTATGCTCCTGCGCTGAGAGTCCCCCAGGAACACGAGCACGCACCACTGTGTCTTCTGTTCTTCTTCTCCCCAGCTTCTTCCTTTCTGACTCCCCGAAGCACGTGACACTTCCCCCGATTTCGCGGTATTCGTTCCTACTTATATGGCAATGTTTTACCATCGTCACTGACCACCATTCGCTCTGTTGGCTCGTAAATTTTCGTGACCCTTGCGGCCGGCTCGCTCGATCGGCATTGCGGTTACAAGAGTTTAACTTCACTGTGGCATACAAAAGCGGCCGTCAACATGCTGACGCTGACTGTCTGTCACGCTTGCCGCTTTCTTCAACTGCTAGTGATGATGACAACATTGATGACATACCTGGCGCCTATCTCGGCAACGTTTCCTGACCCTCAACAGTTCCAGACGGAACAACGCAACAATCAGACTTTGGCACCGCTCTTCTCTGCCGATCAAGGTTCAATAGATGCGCGTTTCTGTGTTCTTTCCGGCCTGCTTTACAAGAATTCCAACACCGGAGGTGCACGCTTTCTGCTCGTCGTGCCAAAAAACCTCCGTATTCCCGTTTTTGAAATGATGCACGACGATATCACGTCGGGCCACTTGGGTGTCGCCCGTACCTTTCATCGCACACAGGAACGCTTTTACTGGCCGAAATTGCGTCAAGCCATTCAGCGCTATGTAACTAGTTGTGTCAAGTGGCAACAGTACAAGCTCCTTACTTCCCGTCCACCGGGACCGCTGCACCCTATTGCGCCTCTGACCGCAACCTTTGAGCAGGTGGGTCCTTGGGTCCTTTTCCGCGATCTTCGAACGGTAACTGGTGGATAGGGGTATGTGTTGACCATCTCACTCGATATTCAGAAACAGCCGCAATACCCTCTGCCACTGCTTACGAAGTATCCCTATCTCTTCTGCGATTTCTCGTCCTGCGCCATGGCCCTCCTCGAGTTGTGATCATTGACCGTGGGCACCAATTTACAGCTGAAGCTATCGAAGAACTCCATCTATGCACCTGCGATTACCGTCATACAACGCTGTATCACCCGCAATCGAATGGAATTGTTGAACTGACCAACCACATTCTGACCACTATGTTGGCGATGCACGTGGACTCTGATCACAAAAACTGGGATGACATCCGCCCTTTCATTACATACGCGTATAACACTGCACAGCATGAGACGACTGGCTACAGTTCGTTTTACCTTCTGTATGCTCATGTTCCCCTCAGAAGTCTTGATACCATCCTTCCTTTCTCTCTCCACCACGAGCCTTCTATCGCCACTACTTTATGTCGAGCCGAAGAAGCTCGCCGCGTGGCCCGCCTCCGCATCTTGGACTCACAGGAACGTTCGAAAGAGCGTTATGACAACCGGCGCCCACATGTCTCTTATGTGCCCGGTGATTTAGTGTTGCTGTGGACGCCGCTGCGCAATCGTGGTTTAGCCCAGAAGCTGCTGTTTTGCTATAGCGGCCCTTTTGTCGTTTTGGAGCGCCTGAGTGACGTGAACTATGTAATTTCACGCCGCACTGAAAGTGGGCGATGCTCACGCCGGACTCACGTGGTGCATGTGGCTCGGCTAAAAAGGTTCATCCCCGGCATCTTCCTTAAACTGCTTGCCCTGGGGCTTCGTCTGCGAGGTGTGAAGTGTCACGGGCTTCGGGGCGTCAGAAAAGAAGAAGCTGGGGAGACGAAGAAGAAACAGAAGACAGAGTGGTGTGTGCTGGTGTTCCTTGGGGGACTCGCATTGCTAAAACCACTGCGCGGCACTCTTGTTCAATAACGGTGTAGTTACGCTCCGCCTTGCTCAACGAACGACTAGCATAAGCTATCTCGTGCTGATCAGTGCTATGACGCTGAATGAGCACTTCGCCAACGCTCACGCCACTAGCATCAGTGTGAACTTTGAGGGGGGCAGAAGGACACAAGTGACGTAGGATAGGTCCTGATGTCAGAAGGAATTTGAGGTGATGGAAGGCAGAGCCGCAGTCAGTAGTCCAATTGAACGGTGCATCTTTGTGCAAAAGGCACGTGAGCGGGTATGCGATGTCAGCGAATCTGAGCACAAAACGACGAAAATAGGAACACAGTCCTAAAAAGCTCCGAAGCTGCTTCACTGATTTCGGTGCTGTAAAGCTGGTTACAGCCGCAATATTCTGAGGATCCGGCCGAACACCATCCTTATCGACCAAGTGACCAAGAACAATTGTTTGGCGTTCGCTAAAGTGGCACTTCTTGGAGTTGAGGACGAGGCCTGCTCTCTCAATGCAATCATTAACGATGGCGAGGCGGCTATTGTGTTCCTGAAAGGTCTTGCCGAAGATCACAACGTCGTCTAAATAGCACAAACAAATTTTCCGCTTGAGTCCGCGCAGAATGGTGTCCATCAATCGTCTGAACGTAGCAGGCGCATTGCACAATCCAAAGGGCATTACGTTGAACTCATAGAGACCATCGGGTGTCATAAATGCCATCTTTTCTTTGTCGCTTAGGTTCCTCGGTATCTGCCAGTACCCGATCTCTAGCCTACCGAAGAGAAGTATGACGCCGAATGAAGACAGTCGATTGAATCGTCAATACGTGCAAGCGGATATAGATCTTTTTTGGAGACGGCGTTAAGGCGACGATAGTCCACACAGAAACGCCACGTGTTGTCTTTCTTTTTAACGAGAATAACTGGAGTCGCCCAAGGACTTGAAGATTCCTGAATAACACCACTTTGGAGCATGTCATGAACTTGTTCGTCAATAAGCTGGCGTTCGGTCAGAGACACACGATAGGGCTTCTGTCTGATCGGGCGAGAGATTCCAGTATCAATCAAATGATGGATGCGAGAATTTGGAATCGGTGGCTGATGATCTCTGGTGAAGTCGAAAACCGAAACATGCTTGGAAAGCAGGTCAGTCAAAATTCGGCGCTCCTGTGCCCCCAAAGATATGTTTATCATTGCCTTGATTTGAGACCCTGCAAAATGGGATACTTTCTTTTAAGGAGCATGGTTACTTAGTGCCGCCACGTAATTCGACACACCTTCCTGGTAATGAGCGAGCCTCATGCCACGAGGCAACATGGCTGGCTCGTCTGAATAGTTTACAGTCCATAGCAAGGCGTAGCCTCTGGTGACTCAAGCTATGCAACGAGGTACCAAAACACTCTTCATTGCACAGGCCAGTGTTGTAGGTTCCACCACGGCGTCGAAATTCTCGCATAAATTCGTTGATGAAATAACTTGAATGAATTCTCCGGACATCGCAGGTACAACTGTATCTTCAGACAAAGAAAATGCTCCTAAATCGAGCGACGAGGTTTCTACAAGAGCCGACACCAACGCAGCATTAAAGGAGATCGGTCCACTACGACAGTCGAACGTTGCACCACACTGTTGCAAAAAGTATTCACAGTGTTGCCTCGTTCTAAGCATGACGTAATTTTAGGTATAGACCTAAAATTACTTCGTGCGTAGAACGAGGCACTACTGTGAATTCTGTTCGAGACGCTTGGCCAGCAATCACAACTTTCGCATAGCACACACCCAAGGCACCAATGATTCACCGCCAATACCACGGAATACCACATCTTGTTTCACGCTAAACATCACTTTATGTCCTAATCGATTCTTGAATGCTAAACTCATAACAGAGACTGTTGCTCCAGTGTCAATTAGTGCCGTAGTGTGGATGCCATCAATGGATACTTCGAGTTTGTTCTTTAACATAAACACAAGCAGAGGTATTGGGAACGTTTGTTTTCCGGCGACCTCACCCCCATCGGCCGCGTCTTCTAGTTTCCCGAAGGGGAAGAACGGCTCCGAGGAGACGGTGATTGTCGCTGCCTTTGGGTTGGCGGCGTCAAGCTGCGGTTCGAAGCAGGCGATCGGCTTCGCATCTGTGCCAGAGCCGGTGTCGGATAAAATTCAGTGTCGAAATGATCAGAAACGTTGGGCAGCGGGCCCCGCAGACCGCAATACCGGGAGATGTGTCCGGTCGTACCAGAGCTATAACAAACAGGTTGCTGGCACCACCGGTCCGAGTAAATGCGGGTAGAGACTTGTTTTGGTTGCCAGTAGTAATCGGGACGGCGTTGCTGACGAACCACCTGGCGTGTGTAGGTGGTCCTTCGGCTCATGCGTGGCTGAGAAGTGCTTAAATCGTTTTTCTGTCTGCTTTAGCCAAAGCGTGATGCATTTAAAGCCGGAGTCCAGGAAGTTGATGGGGTCGCGGGTTCTGCTTGCACCGCGCAATCGTCATGCTGGTGTTTGTCCCGGCACGCAGAATCTTTGTCACGCAGTAATTCTTCCCGCACGATCCGGCGTATCAGATCAGCCATGGACTCCGGAGCACTGACATCAACGCTCGTAACAGATATGACGTTCACCAGTCGCCCAAATATAGGAGTGATGCGACGCAACTTCAAGGTTTCGAAACTGCGGCCGTGCCTGATGAAGTCAGCTGTAGAGTTCAAATTCTCTTTGCTGATAAGAAAATTATAGACATCTACAGCGATATCTTTGAGCAAGTTCCCCACTTTATCTTCCTCGGACATTAATCTTGCACAATTTCATAATATCCTCGATATATGCAGTTCAAGTCTCGCCAGGAACCTGGGCCCGCTGCATCAACGTTTGCTCTGCGCGTTTCTTCTTCGCGGATCCGTCGCCAAAGCACTCCTTTATCTCTGTGAAACAATCCCAGCTGGTAAGGGGGTCTTCATGATTGTCAAACCAAACTACGCCAGTGCCTTCCAAGAAGAACACTACGTTTGCTAGTTTCACGGTCGCATCCCAATGATTGTACCGGCTCACCGGTTCGTAGTTGGTTAGCCACTCGTCGAAGTCCTCGTCATATTTTCCACTAAATGTGCGCGGCTCGCGGTAGTGCTGCCAGTTGCTCACCGCAGGTGTTGTTTGATCAGCGTCGCCGTCTTGAGCCATGTTAGATGGTAGGGGTGGCAAACCAGAGAGTCGGCGGCTTCGTCGAAGGCAACGGGGATCTGAAGTAGAATTTGTTGCTGGGCTAGTTGGTTCATGATCGTACGGGGAAAGTAAGCGCAAACAAAGAGACAAACACTAGAGAGGAGACAAGACAACGCGCAACTGGCAACTGATTCTTTTATTCCATTCCCCATAAAGAATTGTTCTTAGGCGTTCGCGAATGCATAGAAGAGAACGGGATCGTGCCCTTTCAGAATGCAGCCGGTTTTTCGCTTCAACGTTTTATGTCATTGCTAGAATTTTACCTAAACGCTACAGTTGTACAGTTCGAAGGCGGGTTTTTCATTCAGAGAAAAGGGATATGTATTGGCTCCTGCGTTGCGCCTGTTCTGAGTAACATTTTTCTTTCAATGATTGATCGCAGGGTGGAAGAACATTTAGATAAAGAAAAAGTCTTGAAGGTTTTCAGATTTGTAGACGACTTTTTGATTATTTTAAGTAAGCAGGATAAGCGCTCCTACCTAAGCACAGTTAATGAAAGTGTTGAAATATTTTGTAAGCTTGGAGAAGGATTAGAATTTACGCAAGAGCAGCCTGAAGGCAATAAGTTACAGTTTTTAGACCTACAGCTATCTATAGCAGGTGATATGTTATGCTGGAGGTACCACCCACGTGCGCAGAAAAGATTTTTATGCTATGAATCAGCGCACTCAAAGACAGTGAAGCGAGCCATTGCAACATCAGCCCTAGAGGCAGCCATTGTAAAGTCATGTCCCCATACTATGCAAGCAAGTTTCCAGCAACAGGTAGCCAGGCTTGAGAATGCAGGCTTCCCCCAGTCAGTCATGACGGGGGTAGTGGAGTCGCTTCTTCAAAAAGTAAAAGGAAAGAAAAACAAACAGTCGAATCCTGAAACCGAAATAAATAGGCCAGTGGTTATTCCCTATAGCCATCGGGTAGCCCAGTACTTGAAAAAAGTAGCCTCCAAGTTTAAGGTACCAGTAGTTTTCTCTGCCCCCTGTAAGCTGGCCGCGTTGTGTCCTCGTATAAACTCAGAGAAACAGAAAGACAGAACATGTGGAACAAAGCATGGGCATAGGTACGTAGAGTGCAATGAAGGGGTTGTATATCAGGTTCCTCTCACTTGTGGTAAGACGTACGTTGGGCAAACGGGGCGCTGTTTGAATGAAAGATTAAGGGAGCATGAACGGTCAATGAACACTGGAACGGGGTCCAATCTGCCGCTGCATTGTAAGGACTGTGATCGCCAGTGCAAACCCATTTTAGAAAAAACGGTGGTTTTGGACCAAAGCCGCGAACGTGTTGCCCGCGAACTAAAGCAGGCTTTTTGGATTAGAAAGAAAGGCCAAAATTGTGTTAGCGATGCCTCGGTTTCCCTGTATAAGAGTGAGGAATGTTTTTTGGAAAAATTTAGCTGAACAGAACTAGAATACGAGGTGTGCTAATATGTACTGTGTGTATCCAGAAGACGAAACCTTTGGTGAATACTTACGCTGGTACATGTGTCCGTTCTGGGTTGTATGCTTTCGCGTGCTTTTTATGTCGTCTTCACTTATCAGCATATCACTGGGTCCCATCATCATAGAAGTTTTGTTTGCCTGTTTGTGGTGGCACAAGGTGCTTATAGTGCTTAAACATTGAAGAAGGTTTAGGATGTTACATGATTTCTCGGGGGTTGGGTTGTTTTTAAGTACTGCTCACTTCGTATTCATTCCATCATGTTACTTTGGCCCTTCACACCACGTGTCATTTTGTTTTCAAAGTTATCTGTGTTTTTATCGGTTTTAGTCCACCCTATGGTAAACATGAAATTTATTGTTTATTGTTTTGTTCTTTTTTTGTTCTTTGTCTTTTTACGTACCACGTGTCGAATTGTTGTTTTTAACCTAGGTTGAACATGGAATTTTATGTTCGATAATTTTGCCTTCTGATGCGTAGGGAGCCGATAGGTGGTGTGACGATGTCCCTGTATATTGTGTGTCGATTTCAATAAAAGAATCAGTTGCCAGTAGCGCGTTGTCTTGTCTCCTCTCTTGTGTTTGTCTCTTTGTTTGCGCTTACTTTCCCCGTACGGGCAACGGGGATCCGTGTTGATCTACACCACAAACTCCACCACAACTGTTACGTACTCAGTACGTAACGGGGGTGTTTATTTGTCGGCTAAAGCACTGCGAGTCCCCCAAGGAACACCAGCACACACCACTGTGTCTTCTGTTTCTTCTTCTTCTCTCCAGCTTCTTCTTCCTTTCTGACGCCCCGAAGCACGTGACAATATAAATCGAAATTCATTGGGTTTAGAAATTAATTTTCTAACGCACATTGCTACTGTAGTGTCACACCAACGCTCGGTGACTGTCGACGGTAACAAAGACGACGAGAGTATGTCTAAAGGCGCGTGCTACACAGAACATGGCAGACAAAGAAGACGCAAGAGCCTGACCCGCTAGTTAAACGGTCGACCGGCCGAACACCGACCTGAGCTTGAACGTACCCTTACATCTGGTGGAAGCTGCTCTTCGTTCCCTCCTCTCACGCTGGAGCTTCGCAGCCGCACACTCGCTCCGCCATCCGCTATGCCCGAGGCAACAAGCCAGACCGCCACTCCATGCTCGACTACTCCAACCGCTTCCCCTACAATCCTGTGCTCTGGTGGGCTTCGCCAGCGTGACCCCAGCTTCTTCAGTGGCGCCGACGACCAGGGTGTAGATGATTGGCTATCCTCCTACGAACGCGTAAGCGCCTACACCAAGTGGGACGATACCACCAAGTTAGCCAATGTCCTCTTTTACCTGACCGACGTAGCAATATTATGGTTCCGCAACCACGAACAGGATCTGCCTACCTGGTCGGCCTTCAAAACGAGCTTTTCCGAGGTATTCGGCTGCCCCGCTGTGCGCAAACTGCGCTCCAAACAACGCCTCGAAGCCCTCGCTCAGCAGCCTGATGAAGCGTTCACCAGATACATAGAGTACATTGTGGATCTTTGTAAACATTTTGATCCATCTATGTCCGAAGCTGACAAGATCACCAAAATCCTGAAGGGAATCTCCGACGATGCATTTCACATGTTGACGGCCAGAAACCCGCAAACCGTCGTCGAAGTGGTTCAGCTCTGTCAGAGTTACGACGTCCTCAAGAGGCATGAGCTTCTATTCGACGTTCTCTCGTGAACGATCGGTTATTCGTGCCTCCAACAGCATGCGGTCTCACTTCTGAACCACCTTTCCTCCTTCCCGAGATGAAGGCCTTTATACGGGAGGAAGTGTCTTGCCAGCTGTCGCTGCTCCCTGCTTCTGCCGCAACCCCCTCATCGCTACATTCTGCACTTCGACGCACCATCCAGGAGCAAGTTGCAGAAGTTTTACCGCCAAGCTCTCAAATTATGCTTGTGACAGCCCCGCTGACATGCGCCGCTGTCGCCGCCAGAGCACCACCTTGCCCTGTCGCGTATGCTGCGCCGTTGCCACCGCCACCACCTCCGCCTCGCCCTTATCTGTCTCCTCGACATCCGGTCAACAATCCATGGTGGACCTACGAGAACCGCCCAATCTGTTATTCAGGTGGAGTTCCTGGCCTCGTCGCCCGGCTTTGTCGCCAGCGCGTAGTCGTACCGCAATGGCCTCCGCCTGTACAGCTACAACTACAGTTCAAACTATGAACCTTCCCTCCCCCTTTCCCTGTTGGCACTTCTACGGACTCATTTTATCGAACCGCTCCTCCCACTCCTCCCGCCGATCGCCGTCTCCCCGCCGTCTTTCCCTCTCGCCGCTGCGCCGTTGCTCTCCTGCTGGCAGGGAGGAAAACTAACAGCCGCAGTTCCGGAGGCAAGAACTGCGTATTCTTCTACTTGTGAAGTCCTCCGTCTTCCCCGGCCAACGTTAACGAAGTGTTTGTTAATGGCGTCGCAGTTCTCGCGCTTGTGGACACTGGCGCCGCTGTGTCTGTTATAAGTGCCAACCTTTGCCGCCGACTTCGTAAAGTTAAGACGCCTGTTTCGAAATTTTTTCTCCGAACTGCCAGCTCACATCGCATTCAACCGCTTGCGGCGTGCACAGCTCGAATTGCCATTATGGGTGTTTTGTACGTCGCCATATTTCTTGTGCTGTGTGACTGCTCTCACGAACTGATTCTGGGTTGCGACTTTCTCACCAGTCATCATGCGATTATTGATTGTGCTCGAGTCAGCATCGAATTGTCTCCGCTTTCACCTGCTGCCTCGTCCGACACACCGCTCCATGTCGATAAGACAACCGCGGCCGAAGATACTGACATCCCCGCCTGCTCTACCGTCCTCGCGCCCGTTTTCTGCGCCTGCTTTTCTGATTCGACAGTTCTTTTCACTCCGACTCATGCCGCTAATCGTCGCCATTGCTTAGCCCTGCCTTTCGCCCTTCTGACTTCCTGTGGTGGCTACAGCGCCATGTACGTCTCTAACCCGTTTCCTTGTCCGTCAACGCTTCTTCGTGGAGAACGTCTTGGACATGTCGAGTCCTTTGATGACGCTATGACATATGCCATCTCAGAAGACCCAGCCCCACTTCCGCTCGATACTATTGACTTGCCTGCTTCTGTACAGAACGACAACTGCACTGCAAAAGTTTCTGGCTGTCTTGATGCCAGCCTTTCAGCACATCAACGCGACCAGCTCGTCAGCTTGCTGCGGCGCTTCCGTTCCTCATTCAACCTTCCTCAGACACCTTTGGGGCACACATCTGTAGTCACTCAATTCATCGACACCGGTACGCACGCCCCGGAACGCCAGCGCCCTTATCGCGTATCGGCTGCAGAACCTGAAGTTATCACCGAGCACGTTAATGACATGCTTCAGCGTGGCGTCATCGACCCTTCGCACAGCCCTTGGGCCTGTCCAGTTGTTCTCGTGAGGAAAAAGGATGGCTCTATACGGTTCTGTGTTGATTACAGGCGTTTGAACAAGATAACGTGAAAAGACGCGTACCCCCTTCGAGGTATTGATGACGCTCCCTATTGCCTTCAAGGTGCCGAATTCTTTTCATCTCTGGATCTTCGCTCGGGCTACTGGCAGGTACCGATGGCAGCTGACGATCGACCAAAAACCGCCTTTGTGACACCTGATGGTCTCTATGACTTTAACGTCATGCCATTTGGATTTTGCAACACACCGGCCACCTTCGAGCGCATGATGGACACAATTCTGTGCGGACTCAAGTGGCATGCCTGTCTTTGTTACTGGACGATGTTGTGTTTTCAAAAGATTTTACGTCACATTGGGACCGTCTCGTGCGTGTGCTAAAGTGTTTGACTGATGCCGGCCTGCAACTAAATTTGAAAAAGTGCTGCTTCTAGGCTCGCCAGCTTCCTATATTGGGACACGTTTCGACAGACGGTGTTCGTCCAGACCCTGCGAAACTCCGTGCAGTAGCTGAGTTTCCACGCCCAACTTCTCTAAAGGAGCTGCGTAGTTTTATCGGGCTGTACTCGTATTTTCGTCGCTTCGTCCGCAATTTAGCTTCGATCATCACGCCACTGACTGAGCTCCTTGCCGGTGACGCCGTTCTTTCGTCTTGGACATCCGACTCTGATGAGGCCTTTTCGATGCTTCGGCGCCTTCTAGTTTCGCCTCCAATTCTCCTTTATTTTGACCCTGCGGCGCATACCGAAGTTCACACTGATGCCAGCGGTGTAGGTCTCGGCTCTGTCCTTGCACAACGAAAGCCCGGCAAACCAGAGTACGTTGTTGCTTATGCCAGCCGCACCTTAACAAAGGCCGAAAAAAATTCTGTAACTGAAAAGGAGTGCCCGGCCATCATTTGGGCCATTGGCAAGTTTCGCCCATATCTCTACGGTCGTCCCTTTTCTGTTGTTACGGAACATCACGCACTCTGCTGGTTGTCCTCCCTTAAAGACCCATCCGGCCGTCTTGCTCGTTGGGCCCTCCGCTTACAAGAGTATGACATTCAGGCTACCTACCGGTCTGACCGTAAGCATTCTGATGCCGACGCACTGTCTACATCACCTCTTCAATGCTGCTCTGACTCAACAGCTATCACCACAGGTGACTCATCTTCACTAGAATTTGCCGACATGCCCAGTGAACAAAGGCAAGACCCTTGCATCGCTTCTCGTCTCACGCTTCTATCTACACATTCTCTGCGCCCAGCTTCACGAACACTTCATCAAGCTCGTGATTTTTCCTTCCGCGACGGCATGCTTTACCGCCGAAATTACCTTTTCGACGGACGCCAGTGGCCCCTTGTCATTCCTCGATACCTCCGTTCGGACATATGCGCCGCATCTTACGCCGATCCTCAGTGTGCAAGAGAGCATTTTGGCGGGCTAGTTGGCGCATAATAAACGAGAAGAAAAAACACCGCGAAAACGCATGTGTTGTGTGGTCTCGTCTCCATTTTCGAGCTGTTTTTTCTTCAGAATAGATAGTGCCAGACAGTGCTTTTCGATGGATAGTTTAAGTCATCACGAGGTATTTCAGCGACTTTCTTGCAGATGACTTGAGGTCCTCTTAGCAACACACGGTAGGGACTTTGGCGCAGAGGTCGGCAGTGTTGGTCAGTGACAATGCGGTGCTTAACAAGTGGTCTTTGTCGCACCTTCGATGTCAAAAACACTCCCTGTAGCTTTAAAAAAGGCTGCGAATTTAATTTTCCTTTGAGGGGTAGGGATGGCTTCATGTCCACCATGGCCTCATAGCATTGAGCAGGTGCATTACCTACGGGTTATCGGTAAATGATAAAACATCTCATATGTTTGCTAACTCGCCGTGTTCCTCTCGCCCTGGAAGACCAGCCTACAGGTCACCGAGCCGGCCGCCGACTTCAAGGCCTACAACCCGTACACGGTCTGCGGCCTGACCCCATTCGATCTCGGAAGGCATCGACACTGACAATGGCCCAGCCTACAGCACCTGCTGCTTTCCTTTAACCCCGTGAGCCCCCCTGCTTTCATGGACGACCGGATGAAGATGCGGGAGACTGGATGGACCTTTTCGACCGTGTGGCAGAATTCAACGGCTGGAACGATGCTGCGAAACTCAGGCAGGTCTGCTGGGGTCTTGAAGGACATGCCCGACTTTGGTTCGAAAATCATGAGGCAACTATGAAGGATTGGGAGACTTTCGAGGAAGCGTTTCTGGCTGCCTTTTCAAGCGTCGTCCGAAAGGAAGGAGCCCAGGCCCTCCTTCAGCCAAGACTTCAACTTCCTAACGAGCCTGTGCTGGCATACATAGAGGAGATGAAACGCCTGTTTCGCCGCGCCGACCCTAACATGACCGAATGTGAGAGAGTGAAATTCCTAATGCGAGGCGTTAAAGAGTCGCTTTTTGCGGGCTTGTCCGGAACCCGCCGAGCACTGTGGAAGAATTTGAAAGTGAAGCATCGACCATCGAGAAGACGTTGGACACCCGGATGCGCCACTACGAGCGACCACTTCAACCAAACTACTCACGCCACTACCTCAGCGCATCTGCAAGCGGAGATAACCATTTATCATCATTCGCCTTAAGCAATGGCCTCCTCGTGAAGAAGAAATTCGCACCCAACAAGACGGCGCAGCTTCTCGTACTGCCTAAAACCCTCCGGCCAGAAATTCTGCAGGCGTTGCACGATGAGCCCACAGCAGGCCACCTCGGATTTGCGCGCACGTTGCATCGAATCCAGGAGAAGTACTACTGGCCGCGACTGCCTGCCGAAGTTGCCCAGTACGTGAAGACGTGTCGTGAGTGCCAACGACGCAAGACGCCCCGGCGATCAGACCAGCAGGACTACTAAACCCGATTCCGTCCCCAATCTTGCCTTTTCAACAAATTGGGATGGATCTCCTTGGCCCCTTTCCATCTTCGTATATGGGTAACAAGTGGATCATCGTGGCCACTGACTACCTTACCCGTTACGTCGAAGCAAAAGCACTACCCAACGGTACAATGGTACCGTGGCAGAATTGCCAAATTTTTTGTTGAACGAATTCTCTTGCGACACGGCGCCCCAGAAGTGCTCATCACGGACAGGGGAACGGCGTTTACGGCAGAGTTGACGCATGCCATCCTGGAATACAGTCACACAAGCCATCGACGAACTGCGTACCATCCCCAGACCAATGGCCTTACGGAGTGCCTGAACAAAACGATCGCGGACATGATCGCTATGTACGTCGACGCTGAACGCAAGACCTGGGACGCCATCTTGCCGTACGTGATCTTCGCGTATAACACGGCACTCCAGGAGACGACCAGAGCGACCCCGTTCAAGCTTGTGTACGGTAGGGAGCCCACGACGACGCTCGACGCAATGCTACCGCAAGTAATCAACGACGACAACCTCGACATCGCCGCCTACCTGCAGCGTGCAGAGGAAGCCCGATGACTCGCACGGCTGCGTATTAAAGACCAACAGTGCACAGACAGCCGACGATACAACTTACGACGACGCCCCGCAGAGTACAATCCAGGAGACCAAGTGTGGGTTTGGACACCAATTCGCCGTCGCGGATTAAGTGAAAAGTTGTTGCGTCGATACTTTGGGCCATACAAAATCCTTCACCGCGTCGGACCACTGGACTATGAAGTCATTCCCGACGGAACGTCAGCATCACAACGGCGGCGCGCACGCCCAGAAATTGTACATGTTGTACGACTGAAGCCTTATTACGCGCGTTAAAGAATCTGTGCTGTTTAAAATTCGCAGTGTTTATGTTTAAGTTGCTTTGTTGTGGAACATCGAGGCGATGTTTTTTAAGGCGGGAGTAATGCCGCGAAACCTTAAAAACTGTATTTGTTGTTTTTAACAGTCGCCGGCATACGGCCTTATCACTCAGATTCAGGATCGTGTAGGAGTTCCGCATTCTTTGTTCGACGACCGACGAGCACGTTTGTTGCTATCCCCGCCGCCGAGTTGCTTAGTTCTTTTGCGGGCGCAAGTCAGCCCCAATAAAGAGTTATTTCAGCACCATTATGCCTGTGTCTTCTTTTGGCGTGTACGGTCTTGTCACCACTACGTGACAATATGAAGGAAATCTTGAAATGTTTTCTAAAACACGGGTTAATCACTATTATAATCACTATCGGTATTGGATGTTTTTAACGGTGCTTGTAATCAGGTGCATTATTTACCATGCTTTTGTTTTGAAGTTAGAAGATCCTAAACTTGTGGGGGGCCTCTACAATGTTTTCCTCTATTGCCCTTTATATGCTGCCACCTCGCATCTACCATTTTCAATTTCTCTATCATGTTCACAAGGTCCAGGAAACGCTTTTTAAACAGAACGAATGCAACACGTGTTCCTGAGACGCATAAGTGGGCATGTAAGAATTTGGTGACATAATTACTCAGCCTTCCCTTAAGTGCTATTTCTAAACTGCGTATCTTTCGTGGCACACATTTGTAGGGCTTGGCCATATATGCTGAAAGGTGACTCGAAGGATATATGAGGAGAGGCGGCCACGTTCGCTCCCGCTATGGTTCCTGCACAGGATGCCTCTGTGCGGGAACGACGGCTCGCCCTTGGAGATATGTATTCTCTTACAGGCTCTGCGGCGCGGACGCTCCCGCCACCAGCGAACGAAAAAACAAAAACAAAAGAAGCCATTGCAAGTCCCATGGCCATTTCATGCGTTGGCACGTTGCCTCCACTGTGGAAGGCGCTGATATTACTTGGAGGAAGCGACCTGCTGTCACTGCCTCAAAAACGAAGCAGCGCGTAGCTAAGTAGAAAAACAAGAACATAAAGAAACGAGGGGTCTAAACGCAGGAGTTCGAAAGGGCGTCATGTTCCTTGGATAGCGCGACCGCAGCAAGGAAATTCGTAATACAGACTGCACGTGACTAGCGATGTTGTATTTTGACGGGAGAATCATAATCACGCGCCACCTCCATGTCAGCTGAATGCTGCTCGTGCATAACTGTAGTTTCGGTGAAAACGCAAAGCCTCTACTCACACGTTTTCTCAGAAAAAAGTTATGTCTTCGACTAAAGAGAGGCACACGACGTTGCATAGGGAAGCAATCGTTGCTTAATTGGTAGTGGCTGGATTGTTGATTAATCATACAGGCAAATACAGCAGAGCAGTGTTACGGACAATAAAGACGGACGCTATCACAGGCGCTGACTAACAACAGTGTTTGTTCACTTGAACTGGCTTATATACCTACACACCAAGAGAACGCAAAAACGAGAAACTATCGCAACCATGGCACGATTATCTCGTTGCTCCAGTCCCTCCTTGCAATCCTTAATATGTTCAAAGCGCGCTTAATAACAGCAGCTCGTTTCCGCTCAGGTACACGGACGGCGCTCTGGCGCATTAATCACATAATTTTAACATAGCGTAAGCTTCTGCTCTTAGTTATATGAATTTTTTACACTTGCTGCAGTGTTTTGGCTTAGGTCTCCATAGTTTACATCTTTCCGACTACTTCTATATTAAAGGACTGCGCGCACAGCAGACGAGTATCAAAGGAAGATAGCTTGATCTACATTTGTATCAGACAGCCTAAATAATTTGGAACAAATGCAAAAATTGACTTTTCGGCCCCAAGAAATTTCATCACTTATTGAAAGTGGATAACTCTGAAAGCAGTCATTGAACATAGAAGAAATCTGAAATATATCAACTCGGGTGAGCTAAGCAAACATTGCAGCAAGTATAAGAACTGCACACTTCCCTTCGGAAGACCAGCTGTTCTGCGCAAGTGTCGTGACTCCACCACAATAATGATAGCAGGTCAGGCCGTTCAAAATTACCTGAGAACTGAAAGAGGGAAAAAAAGTAAAACAATTAAGTTTATTGTCCAAAACGGCGTTCCTGCATTAGACCAAAAACGGTGACTGTTTTTAAGCGGACATGAGTGTGTTAAATATTGAATAAAAAGGGCTGGAGCAAAGTGATAACCGTGACACGGTTGCGTGAGTTGCCGCTTGTTGCTATGCCTTGTGTGATATTGAGACTGGTGACTCTATAAGGCAGTTCAAGTCAATAATCAGGGTGATATTACTCAACGCCACTGTTTACGTCCTAACTCGTCAGTGCTGTCTCTGTCCTAATTTTTTTTTGTGTAATATATTCCAGAAACGTGACTTCTCAGTGTCAGCCTGTGTTTCGTAATGCAATGGGATGCACGCAGGCGCTACGCAGCAACGTTTGAACCAATACCTATACCTACGTAGTATATGTAGAACAGTGGTTGTCTAGTGCAAGGAAGATATAGGTGATCCGCAGTGCAGAGTGCAATCATTTTAGCATAACGACTCCTCAGCCTGGCAGAGGAATATTAGAGATGAAAAATATCCCACTCACTCAAGCTGATTTACTACAGCGGAGAAATGTAAAATAAACTTGTCAATGTTGTAAAGATTGAGGCTGTTGTAAGCATGTACGTAGTTCTTAGCATTTATAATGGCAGAGGAATATTAGAGATGAAAAATATCCCACTCACTCAAGCTGATTTACTCCAGCGGAGAAATATAAAATAAAATTTTCATTGTTGTAAAGACTGAGGCTATTGTAAGCATGTACGTTGTTCTTGACATTTATAAAGCTTAGGAAGGAATTTAGACGTAAATCAAATATTTCGAACCTTACTTGCTAATGTAATGCATGACTTATTGTGAGTTGTAATCAACAATTTGGTCTAACGGCTTTTTGTGTTCGGTATATTCAATAATACAACGTTTAATTTTTATAATTTTGCCATGTCTAACACCCTTACACCCCGTGGAGCCACAACACCCTTACACCTCTTCAACCTTAATGCGTGTAATGATGCGTTAAAGGTGTGAGGGACCGCTTTGCACCCCTTAAAAAAACAGCAAAACAGAAGGGTGTAAAAAGGGTGGGAACACAGCGTTGTACCTTAAAAGATGTAAATTTTTTTAGAGTGCACTGCTTGGGCACAGCACCGCCAAGCAAGTTCTTCATACTGGAGGCTACGCATTGTACTTAAGGAAAAACTTACGCTCTGCTTGTTTTGCGAAATCATCCGGAGACAAGTTTTCTGCAAAGCATGCTGTGGCCGCTGCATCAAGACAACAACTATGCTCCATGTCATGAAAATTTCGCCGAGATAAGCATTCGATGAGTGTGAGGAGACCTGCTCTCACAGCAGATGTCATTGCCGTCATGAGATGTCGAGTCTTAGCGGTGATGTTATTCCGTTTTGTGCAAGTATGAGCAGAAATTTGGTCTCTAGTTGCTATCAGTTCTTCTTGTCGACGAGCAGTCCACAAGTTGAGCAGAGGGACATCCGGTGCTGGTCACCCAACCTCCATTCAGGTAGTGGTTGTAGCCTCATTTAGCGCGCTTTGTATGTGGTTGTTTTTTTTTTTGGGGGGGGGGGGGGGGCTTTTATGCGGTTATGCGGTATGAATGGTGTCAACTCCGTTAGAGTGACTTTGAATAATGGCGCGGATTTTGTTCCAGTGGACTTCTGGCGTAATTGTCAGGCCTGTGATGGATAGAAGCCGATGATAATAGGATGATGCCACTCGACTAGGAGTCCTACGCCATGTGCCACTAGAGAATGCCTGGTCCTGATCACCACGTACGATCTGGAGCGTATTCAACTTGAAGTATGAAGCACAGCCCTCGTCGGTGTATCGGGATGGTTCAAGAGAATCAAGAATGAATCCTCAAAGGCATCCCGCACTCATTTGCCGCGACGACGTAAAGTGAAGTACTCGCAGTCCGGGCGAGATGCATTGGAGTAACCACAAATTAAAACAGTACTTCCCGGGTATTGTTGCGTAGATTCAATAACTACCAGATATACGCAGAAGGGACAGCCACAGCTATGTATAAAATAGACTTACACAACCACAACAGCTGCTTTCATAAACTTTACTGCCACTGCAACTGCCTCCTGTTACGGGGGACATCAGGTTTCCACAGCAAGGCGGACCTACAGAAACCGTGTGTTAGCATACACAGCCACCTTCCGGAGGGGTATCCGTGTGAACACGTCGGTCACTCTGAAGGAAGCACGCATCCCCTGAAATTTGGAAGGGCTGGCAACGCGTTGGCCTCCTGCTGTAACAGGGCCCGTACCTGGAGCTTGTTCATGCGAAGACGAGATTTGAGCTCTCATACCTTCGTGTAAAGCCCTCTAGAGTTCCACTGAAGCACACCGCGATTGTAGTCGCCATCTTGATTATGAGTCTAGGTGTTGCAAAAGCACAGATGTCAGGTTATATAACTGAGTGACGACAAACCTGAGTAAGGATGTCGAAGAATTATCTGTCATGGCAGCAGGCGACTTTTGGGGATAAGTGAATGACACAGAGATATCGGACATAATCGATGGTGAGGCAGCATTCATATTTGCTGTCTGCGATTGCGCAGCTTGTCAACAACGAGCAAGCAGCTCAGGATGCTGACGAAGCTTATACACGTCCACTAAAAGATCTTCAATTTAATCGTAAACTGCCGTCACCTCACCATACGGAGGTTCCGGCATGTTCTTCATGTTTGTAATCTGCGATGATGTCGCGCACTCACTGTAGCACTGTAAGCATGTGGTGTAGAGATTGCCGGTGGCTCGGTCTCAGATAGCTGTGGCCATTCATCAACGTTCAACTGGAGAGCCTCCATTCTGTTCAACATCGGAATCGGTGTAGAAGTAACATGTGGAGACCATTGCCTCTGCATCCCACGACAAACCTTTTGAATTGCTTTCTGTTTTTTTAGACACGTTGGAGAGGTGCTCTCATGTTCATTAGCCTTGCAAAGTCCCCTCTGGTAAGATACTTTTGTAGCAGGAGCTACATAGGCCACAGTTTCGCCATTTCACCGAGCCTGTCCGAAGAACACGTGTCTGTCCGAAGGAGGTAAAAAAGAATAAAAGAAGGAAAAAAAGATTAAGGAAAACGAAAAGAAGGCAGGTAACGCGGTAGTTGGTAGGGGCGAACGACAACAGCGAGTTGTTATGACAGAAGGTTCGTTCTAACGTTGGGACGGCGGAGGGGCTCATGGTTCGACGTAGAGATGCTGTCATACCACTAGAAGTCTTCTACACCCGAATGTGAATGGTCAACGATGAAAGCAACGGAGGCTCATACGTGAAGTGATTCCCCCATGGCATAAAAAAAGCTGAAACCATAGAGTAAACTACTATGTTTACATCCATGTATTTACTTTCAAGCCGAACCTAAGCGTAGTCATGTAGATTGTTCTCGCGTAGCCTAAAGGTTTAACCACAAGCTAAGCCACAGCTGTTTTCTTTCCTTCTGGCATAGCTTCATCTGGTGTTGCAAAAGGGCAGGGCATATCGATATGGCCATGTCGGAAACAGCTAGAAGAATAGACAATGTAGGGTATGGTGCTGAGTTAATTGGTGGTGGTTGCCGAGCATTATGGTGTCGCAGTACTGGCAAAGACGAAAGGACTAACCTAGCTAAAAATCCCGTATCGCGCTAAACGGATTTTAACCGGTCCTGTATTATCCACTATAAATTTCATACCAGTGTGACCAGTCCTTAATGAAGCTTAAGTAAGTTTGTACAGGACACGACATGCCCGATATGGATCTCGATCCGGGCAGTCCGGCACGGTATGGAGCTAATACAGGACAGACCATTTCCAGGATGCGTTTCAAACAGGCTATCCGAGTCCGGTGTAGATATAAACCAGGGCGGACAATTCTTGTATTGAGCTCATATACAGGGCAGATGCAGCGATGGCGTAGCGGTAGAACATTCGCCTCGCATGCAAGAGGACCGGGGATCAAATTCCCGTGCCGCGCAATTCTCTACCGGATAAAAAAAAATCTGCGTGTCGATGGCATTGCATAAACATGTTCGGGGTGCGACCTGATGCCGATGAACACCTCGGGCAACGCAGTCCCTCACTAGAACAGGAGTTGGTCACCCTGGTGCAGTAATTGGCCGTAACATCTTATGATTAATTCCATAAACCCCAGCCCAACAGTCACCAACGGCTGCGGAACAACTGACTACGGCGGTGGTCAGACCTTTGACGCTTAAGGGGGTGCTAAGAATTCCTGGCTGAACTGGACAGGCCACCATTGGAAATTCACCCTGGCAACAAATAACGCTAGAACTCTAGCTAGTAAAGATAGTTTAGCAGTGCTGTTAGAGGAACTAGAAGGCATGAAATGGGATGTCATAGGGCTTAGTGAGGTTAGGAGGCTGAATGAGGCATCTCCTTTACTGAAAGATGGGCATGTACTGTGTTATCGAGGTTTACCGAAGTTGTGCGAACTAGGAGTAGTTATAAGCGGGTAATATAGAGGAATTGAACTGTATTAGTGAGAGGGTGGCAGGCATCGCAATTAGGCTAAATAAGCGGTATAAACTGAAGGTTGTACAGGCCTATGCACCTACATGTAGTTATGATGACCAGGCAGTTAAAAGCTTCTACGAAGATGTAGGATCGGCAATACGAAAGGTAAAGACGCAGTATACTGTACTAATGGGCGACTTCAATCCCAAGGTAGGGAAAAGGCAGGCAGGAGACCAGGCAGTAGGTTACTATGGCATTGGTTCTAGGAATAGCAGGGGGAGTTACTAGTTGAGTTTGCAGAGCGTAATAAGTTAAGAATCATGAATACCTTCTTCAGCAAACGGAATAACCGGTCCTACCGGGGAGACTAAAATAAAATTGACTTAATACTGTGTTCAGCCCTAGATATTAAGCAAGATGTAGAGGTAATCAGGAAAGTGCGATGCAGTGACCACAGGATGGTGAGGTCCCGCATTACCCTAAATCTGGAGAAGGAACGCCACAGATTAGTAAGAAAAAAGCCCATCAACGAATTAGCGGTGAGGGGGAGGGCGGTATAATTCAGGATCTCTTTACAGAATATATTCAGCTGGATCTCGTTACAGAATATATTCAACTCTAACCGAGGTTGGCGAGATTACCCTAGAAGTAATCAACAATAATTTCAGAGATATCATTACTGAGTGCGCCTTGGATGAAGGCGGTAGGATATTTAGAGAGGATATTGGTAAGCTGTCTAAGGAGACGAAAGACTTGATTCAGAAACGCCATAGCACGAAAGCTTTCAATCCAATAGATCAAACGGAATTGGCCGAGATGTCAAAGCTAATCAATAAGCGCAAAGTGGCCATAGAGAAAATTGAGCATCCTGTAAATAACAAGGGAAGCCTTAAAACAGTAAAGAAGAAACTGAGCATAGGCAAAAACCAGATGTATGCGCTAAGGGACAAGGCGGGCAACGTCATCACGAATATGGACAAGATAGTGAAATTAGCCCAGGAGTTCTATACAGATCTCTACAATAGCCACAGTAGTCAGGACCGTAATGAGATTGGCGGTAGGGAAAAACAGACGTTGCACCAGTGACAAAGGACGAGGTCAAGAAAGCATTAAAAACTATGAAAAGGGGGAAATCAGCTGCAGAGGATCAGATATCTACAGATTTGTTGAAGGACCGGGAGGATATCATGCTAGATAGACTGGCTACCCTGTATACGCAGTGCCTGGTGCCATCGACGGTACCAGAATCATAGAATAATGCAAACACTATCCTTCATTCATAAGAAATGGGACGCTACAAACCTTAAACATTACAGACCAATCAACTTACTGTTTTTTACATATAAGGTATTTACTAAGGTAATCGCTAATAGAATCAGAAGAACCTTAGACTTCAATCAAGCAAAGGATCAAGTAGGGTTTCGGAAACGGTACTCTACTATCGGTCATATCCATACCATCAATCAGGTGATAGAAAAACGCTCGGAATATAACCAGCCGTTATAGATAGCATTCATTGATTACGAAAAAGTGTTTGACTCAGTTGAAACCTCGGCGGCCATGCAGGCATTGCGAAATCAGGGGGTAGACGAGCCGTACGTGAAAGTGCTGGAAGATATATATAGCGGCTGCACAGCAACCATAGTTCTTCATAAAGAAAGTAACAACATTCCCATAAAGAAAGGTGTTAGGAAAGGAGATACGATCTTCCCAGTACTATTCACAGCTTGATTTGAGGAAGTATTCAGAGAATTAGAAAGGGAGCAGTTAGGTATAAAGCATAGATGGAGAATATTTCAATATTCTTCGATTTGCTGATGACATTGCCTAGCTAAGTAACTGGGGCAATGAACTGCAAATAATGATCAATAAAAGATTCTTTATTTCGCAACTTTACAGGCGAAAAAGGTGGCTGGAGAAAAAGGTGCTTCCTTGCAGAGCTTGACTGCGTTCCAATCACCCATCAGCAGTGGACACGTATTACATTATAAACAAAAGAAATATATTTACACATCACGTGCCGGTGCAAGAGCATATGGGCATGCAGAAAATGAAAAATCACAGTGGTATTTGAATGAAAACTTAAAATGCTCATAACACACTTTTCATAAAAATTATAAAAAATGAAAAGTTAGCTCCTACAAATTATTTATGACCTATTCAGGAAACGTAGAAAGGTGGGCTTAAAAATCAATAAGCAGAAGACTAAGGTAATGTTCAATAGCCTCGGGAAGGAACAGCAGCATACGTTAGTGAGCGAAGCACTGGAAGTAGTAGGCAATATGTCTACTTAATGACAGGTAGTAACCGCAGATCAGGATTATGAAAAGGAAATAGCAAGAAGGATAAGATTGCGATGGAGCGCATTTGGCAATCACTCGCAGATTATGACTAGCAGCTTACCGGTATCGCTCAAGAGGAAAGTATGCAACAGTTGCATCTTACCTGTACTCACCAATGGGGCTGAAACGTTGAGGCTAACCAAGACGATTCTACTCAAGTTGAGGACAATGCAGACGGCTATGGAACGAAAAATAGTAGGTGTAACATTAAGCGTGCAGAGTGGGTCAGAGAAATAATGCAAGTTACTGACATTCTTGAAGAAATCAAGAAGGAATGGGCATGAGCAGGACATGTAGTGCGAAGAGAGGATAACCGATGGTCGCTTAGGGTAACAAACTGGCTTCCAAGGGAAGGAATGGAATGATGGCGCCGTTTAGCCGTCGCAGAGTCAAAGTCCATAGATGTCATGTTGTCTTTTCCAGTAGAGTTCAGGGCAACGTGCGGCGAAATGGTAGTACTGCTCGTGGCATCCGACTCTGGTGGAGTAAGCTTTGATGCAGGAGTATCCCTCTTCAATGCTCCTCTCCAATGCTCCTCTCCAATGCTCCTCTCCAATGCTCCTCTCTAATGCAGTGTATCCCTCTCCAATGCTTTGCACTGCGTCCGTTTGTTTATCAACCGCTGCGTTCGAGGCTGCCTTCTCCGCTTCACCCTTATCCATGTGCAGCTCGCTGTTAGCGCCGAATGCTCCTCTTCCAGCAGCTCGGGCATATGTTCTCGTGCATTCCGCCTCTTCGTGCCCGATAGCGTAGTAATTGCAGTTGCGACTGTTGTGGCCAGTCTTGTGGCAGCGCAGGCATATCAGTGCCCACTCTGGGACGACGACTAAAACCGTGGCGTTCCCGATACGCATTTGATGTGGTACGCAATCCAGGCTGTCACCTTCGTGACGTATCAGCCGAACAACTCGGGTGTTCGAGTCAGCGTTTTGAAAACAACATGCAGGTCTTCCTTCCATTTGTCGCCACATACTTCTTTCACTTCGCCCTATACGGCAAAGGCGCGTTTCAAAGTATCGTTGCTGACGTTGAACGCACACCAGTGCACTTTTAGTCTTTCGGGGTCAAAATCACGCACTTTTCTCTTTTAACAAGGATGTGCCCTAAGCCAAGTAATTTTTTTTTTGCCTCTTCGGTTCGAAAGTTGACTAACCACACATGAGATATCTGGCATGCGCCGATACCCCCTACCTGTTCGATGACACCGGCGTCTTTCATCGGTTGGCAGAAATCTTCTATTCTGTAAGGCCTTCCACTGATATCGCAGTGAAGAACAAGCGTAGTTTTCAGTCCTTCCCCGGTAGACAGCGGTGGCAGTACAATCCTGTAGTCTTGAAGTCCTTCCAAAAATGATGCTCCGCGGCCATCATTAGCCGTTACCACAGCTCGCCAGGAGCCAGCCATCCTGCGTCTGCACACTACGGCGTCTAGAAGCAGAATCACCACTACTCCATGGCGGGTTAGGATTGGAGTGGTTATTATTCAGTATATGTAGCTAATTTTGCTCTTTCGTACTTTATTTTCTTTCACTGTAGAATTCGTGGCCGGAATTCACCAATCGTCCTTTACACACGCTGATCCTTTTTCCAGGCTATCTCGAGTTTTCACAAATGCCCGTATCGTTACAATGCGTCGGTTTGCGCTGGCGCTGGCGTGTCTGGAATGGTATTTATTGCACTGGCGTGTCCGGAATGGTAATTTTGGTTGAGCTTCGTCGACCGGCCCGGCGGAAATACTCTATCCGGTATCAGTTACAGAAATGACGGGTTCGTCCTGTTCCTTGGTAACTGGTACAGGCAGAATTGGCATGAAACTGCGTGAAGCTCTGATTCCAGAAATTTCTGTACAGTCGTGGCCCCCGTTTTCGAAAAAAGAACTACACGCCAGGCTGGAAAAACAATACAGAGCTATAAAATAATCGACTTCATTTGACAAAAAAAAAAGAAAAAAAAAGTCTTAAAGCAAAGAAATAAAGTTTTACATATCGTGATTCCAACTTCCATATTCGCGATCAACAAGCACGCACGCTAACAACTACACTACGGCGGGATATGGTTGTGGTGGTTATATTTCTGTTTATGTAGTCGACATTGCTCTTTCGTGCTTTGTGTATTTGTGTGGGATGTAGAATTTGTGGTCGCGATTCACTGATCGCCCTTTAAACACGCTGAATGTTCTTCCTGGCTATCACGAAGGGTTATCCGTTTCCAGCATCTTTACAATGCATCGCTGTCATGCAGAAAAATCTCAGAATGTCGCAATTCACTACTGCTGATGTGTTTTGTCATCGTCTTCAAACGCATGTAATTTTCATACATACAGAGATATGCGGTGTACCAACACTTGTAATACTACTTGTTTTAGCTTCACCTGCTGCCAGTGGAGCACCGACGTTAATGAATTCCCTTTCGATAAAGGTTTTGCATACGTAAACACTCGAGGAAGCGACGCCCGACATTCGGCTAATCTGTGCATATTTCGATGGTCGGCGATGTGTTTCATTTATTCTCGAGCGTATTTTTTTTTTCTCCCTAACGTAACGCTACGTTCTTGCTTGCACTTTCGCGTTGAAGGTGGCAGATCTTCAGTCGCAGATATGAAGATGCACCGCAAGATCGTAAAAGCTGCAGCGACTGTAGCACACGCCAAGACAAAACTCGATGCGTTTATGTAATTGCTAGTGCACACCTAACGGCTTCATATTTTCTATGTATTAGTGAAACAACGCGTACTCCACATATACAGAAACGTTGTAACGTATAATATGTATGATTTCATGCTTATATAAGGCGGAGGCATGTTCCGTTGTGGTCATCCTAATTGAGCTTCACAATCCGCCCGACTTGTGTTGAGAAGCGGAAATACTTTGTCCAGTATCAGTTCCATGCATGACGGGTTAGTCCGATTTCAGTTAAACCGGATAAGACCTGTCCTGTCATCATCATAATCAGCAGCAGCAGCCTGACTATAGCCACTGCAGGGCGAAGGCCTCACCCATATTTCCTTTCCTTTCTTTGTTTATTTCTCTTTCAAAAATGAAAGAATGAACTGCGACAAAAACCGGTTAGGCCGGACGGGGTCACAGTTACCCATAAAGTTCCCAACAGCGCGCAACACGGAAAACAAACGATAGCAGAGCATTACAGCAAACGTGGTAATTACGTATACTGGAGTAAAACCTAAAAAAAAAAAGAAACAGTGTACACTATACACTAAAAAAAGAAACAACAGCATATGGCACACAAAACACGAAGACCAAATTGTACAGTAAGAAAACAAGATAAAAATTTGCACTTGCCAAATATAAAACCAGACTAGAACAATTATTCCACTTCCGAGAGTATCAACTGCTTTTTTATGTCTTTTAAATCCGCGTTTAGAGAGATGGAACACTGAACATAGGGATGGGTTTTAGAGAATAGTTGGAATCTGGTAACTAAGCTTCTACTTACCGTAATCTCTCGTTGTTTTTGGGACGAGGTTTCTTTGTTGCCCGAGAGGGTACTTCGTAGGAAATCGGTTAGAAGAGACGGAGAAAAGCCTATTGCTATGAATATGTTGTAACAAGCGGTATGTGTAGACTGGGTTAGCTTGAAGTAGATTATGTTTTTGGTATAGAGGTGATGTTGGTAAGTGTTCCGGTCTAACATGATAACCCTCAATAGCCCGTAGTGCCCTTTTTTTGCAGAACCAAAAGCTTCTGATAATTGCTATTTGTTGTGGTGCCCCACACCTGTGCACAATAAGATAGTAACTGAAGAAAAAAAACAGAGCATAATACATAGATACTTTTAATGAAACAGGTAAAAGGCCACTGGTCCTGTGTGTCCCTGCCTAACACCTTTCTTTATGGGAACTTTGTTATTTCTCCAATTAACCCGTTTCTGTGCTAGCTGCATCCACTAGACCCCTGCGAACTTCTTAACCTCCTTAGCCTATCTAACTTTCTGCCGTCCCCTGCTACGCATTCCTTCCCTTGGAATCCAGTTTGTTACCCTAAGCGACCATCGATTATCCTCTCTTCGCCCTACATGTCCTGCTCATGCCCATTCCTTCTTCTTGATTTCCTCTAGAATGTCAGTAACTTGAGTTATTTCTCTGACCCACTCTGCACGCTTAATGTTGCCCCTACTATTTTTCGTTCCATAGCCCTCTGCGTTGTCCTCAACTTCACTACAATCCTCTTGGTTAGCCTCAACGTTTCAGCCCCATTGGTGAGTGCAGGTAAGAAGCAACTGTTGCATACTTCCCTCTTGAGCGATACCGGTAAGCTGCTAGTCACAATCTGCGAGTGATTGCCAAATGCGCTCCATCGCAATCTTATCCTTCTTGTTATTTCCTTTTCATGGTCCTGATCTGCGGTTACTACCTGTCTATAGTGCCTAGAATATACTGGCTAGTGTGCCGACCGAGGCCTCCCGGGTGGCACCATGAGCGATGAATGCCGGCGGCCGCCGCCAGAAGCGCTGCAAACTGGGTGGGTACCAGCAGCGCTGTCTGCTGCCTACCGCGCTCTCACATCTTCGGCAAGAGGGCTGCTTACACTGCATTTCAGCTCTCATTAAGTCGCAACCGACCTCAGCTATAACTGAAGCCGCTGGCTAATAGTTTCAGGGTGTGTGTTTTGTCTTGGACTGGAAGCAGCGCACGTATTTAACGCTTCTTGCTTGCGAAGGCTTCTGCGAAGTTTGAGCATCTTAGTCCCGGACATCCCGTGCTCATAAAGGGAAACCCTGAATTTCTATTCTAACAACAATTAAAGCATAGGCATTTATTTCTCTGGAACAAAGTGAAATGCTTCATTTTTATTGGCATAGGTTGTTTCTGCGCACTGTATACACTTGCTGACAAGTAAACACGTACGCGCAGTTTTATTTATATATTGTATATGCGAACAACACAGGAAACAAAGTCACGCAACACTCCTCTTATGTATATGTAATAACAAACACAGGCACATGTGGCAGAATTGCATGAACCATTGTATAATGTTAACGTCTTGAAAATAACAATGTTAAAATAACCGCCTTCTACATGCTTCTGTTTCGCACCCCAGTTATGTAACCCCCCTCACATAATGCACATAATGCTCCAATCGGAGCCCGTCAGGTATTTGAATAAAAAAAAAAAAAAAAAAACAAAAAAAAACAGCCGAACACAACGAGGAACCTTTACTTACAGCGGCTAAGGTATAAGCGGCCTGCGATTGCACAAGGTTTTGCCGAAGTCACCATCTTTTGAATGAAGAAGCTGACGAAGTTTTTTTTTTTTTTCTCTCAGATATACAATATGCACGAGACTCGGTCGGTTCATCGCGATGAAGCTCGTTGGTAATGCCGCGCTTACGGTGAAACATGCGCCTAATATATAACTGCATCCATATGACATATGTGTAGCGCAAAAGGACAATCGAGGGACACAGAAAAGGTACACAACACAGGTGCTGTCTGTAGCGCCTGATTGTGTACACTCTGTGCTACACACTGTCATGGAGCACCGTTACCGACTCGCCCAAGTTTCCATCCATGTGAATATAACTGCATGCTCTAAAAATGTTTCTCGCCAACAAACGCAGCTGCCGTTTACCTTCCGTCATCTCTATCGATGCTTCGTTCCCATTGTACAGAATGCGTACTTACGTAGCATCAGATAGCACAGTAATACGTACGCTCCTTGTTCTAGCGGTAGCCCCGTTTGCCAAAAAAGCAAGTCTTCTCTGTGCACCACCGCTTTCTCTTCAGCATTTTCCTCTGCACTTTAGTGAGAGGCACTGGGGAAACAACAATCGGGAACCGCGCTTCACCGCTGGCGACACAGTAAAAAAAGAAGAGATACAGGCGAGCACAGAACGCGCGCACAAAACGCGAAAAAAACCCGATGCAATCGTCGCCGAGCAGGTAGAAGTGCGGAACGACTCGCATGAGCAAACACCTACACCGTAAATAAACTGCTGCACCTTCGTGAAAGCAAAAGACGCGCAGAAGCAGGTTTAACACGCACGCACAACACCAACAGATTGCCGCATTCTGAAGCGAGAAAACTGCATCGTCTGCTCAGGTGGTACCCTCCCGACAAGCAGCGCCCTCTGCCGCTAACGATTGGCTTTCATTGCAAACAGCGCCATCCTCGCCCATAGGGAAGCGCGGGCGCTCGTCACACTAGCCAGTATATTGTAGGCACTGTATACCTGTCCTAAGTAGACATCAAGACCGACTGAAATACAGACCTGCACAAAAAACAGGGTCCTATGGGACCTCGTGCGCCAACTTTCGTTACCTTTCTCGTCGTTGAGGGCGCTCGGTTGACCTGTTCGTCTGTCATTTTCATCATCATCAAATCACAAATTAATATAAACAAACTGTACCCAAATTAAAAAAAAAAGATCTTTGCCCAGGTTATACTTCTAAAATTTTGCCTTTTCGTATTTTAGCGGACAGTGTTTATTTTTACGATGTTTTCCTCTCGCTAGAAGACATACCGCGATTCCGCTTTGTGCGACGGCACTGCAGTTACTCACTGCACATGCGCAGAACAGGTGCTTGTGCATTACAGCGTGGACAGATAAATAAACTATAACGACGAAGAAAAATGACAGACCTAATAGACCCTTCTTATTAACAGGTTTACAGTAGCGCCAGGTTAACCGTAGTGTTCGTTTCCTAGCGGCGAAGGCTATGAACTAGAAGGTGCGCGCTGGAGCAGTGCTATATGTGCAGGTTTGTATTTCAGTCGGTCTTGGTAGACATATTGCCTACTACTTCCAGTGCTTCGCTAACTAACGTATGCTGCTGTTCCTTCCCGAGGCTATTGAACATTACCTTGGTCTTCTGCATATTGATTTTTAAGCCTACCTTTCTACGCTTCCTGTCTAGGTCATCAATGATTTGTAGTAGCTCACTTTTCATTTTTTATAATTTTTATGAAAAGAGTGTTATGAGCATTTTATTTTTCATTCAAATACCACTCTCATTTTTCATTTTCTGCATGCCCATATGCTCTTGCACCGGTACGTGATGTGTAAATATATTTCTTTTGTTTATAATGTAATACGTGTCCACTGCTGATGGGTGCTTGGAGCGCAGTCAAGCTCTGCAAGGAAGCAGCTTTTTCTCCAGCCACCTTTATCGCCTTGCGAAGTTGCGAAATAAAGATGCATTTATTGATCATTATTTGCAGTTCATCCCCCGAGTTACTTAGCTAGGCATTGTCATCAGCAAATCGCAGATTACTGAGATATTCTCCATCTATACTTTATCCCTTACTGCTCCCATTCTAATTATCTGAATACTTCCACTAATCAAGCTGTGAATAGTAGTGGGAAGATCGTGTCTCCTTGCCTAACACCTTTCTTTATGGGAATGCTATTACTTTCTTTATGCAGAAATATGGTTGCTGTGCAGAATATATATATCTTCCAGTACTTTCACGTACAGCTCGTCTACCCCTGATTTCGCAATGCCTGCATCTCTGCCGAGGTTTCTACTGAGTCAAATGGTTTTTCGTAATCAATGAATGCTATGTATAAGGGCTGGTTATATTCCGAACATTTTTCTATCACCTGCTGGATGGTATGGATATGATCAATAGTAGAGTACCGTTTCCGAAAACCTGCTTGATCCATTGCTTGATTGCAGTTTAAGGTTGTCCTGACTCTATTAGCGATTACCTTAGTAAATACCTTATACGTAACAGACAGTAAGCTGACTGGTCTGAAATTTTTAAGGTCCTTAGAGTCCCCTTTCTTATGAATTAAGGATAGTGTTTGCATTATTCCATAATTCTGGTACCGTCGATGGCACCAGGAATTGCGTATACAGGGTAGCCAGTCTATCTAGCATGATATCCTCCCCATCCTTCAACAAATCTGTAGTTATCTGATCCTCTCCAGCTGATTTCCCCCTTTTCATAGTTTTATTGCTTTGGAACGTCTGGCTGTTTTTTCCTACCGCCAATCTCATTGCGGTGATGACTACTTTGACTATTGTAGAGATCTGTATAGAACTCCTGGGATAATTTCACTATCTTGTCCATATTCATGATGACGTTGCCCGCCTTGTCCCTTAGCGCATACATCTTGTTTTTGCCTATGCTCAGTTTCTTCTTTACCGCTTGAAGGCTTCCCCTGTTCTTTACAGCATGCTCCATTTTTTCTATGTTATACTTCCTTATATCGGCCACTTTGCGCTTATTGATTAGCTTTGACATCTCGGCCAATTCTGTCTGATCTACTGGATTGGAAACTTTCGTGCTATGGCGTTTCTGAATCGTCTTTCGTCTCCTTAGACAGCTTACCGGTATCCTCTCTAAATATCCTACCGCCTACTTCCAAGGCGCACTCAGTAATGATATCTCTGAAATTATTGTTCATTACTTCTAGGGTAATGTCGCCATCCTCGGTTAGAGTTGAATATATTCTGTAACGAGATCCTGAACTATTCCGCCCTCTTCCTCACCGCTAATTCGTTGATGGGCTTTGTTCTTACAAATCTGTGGCGTTCCTTCTCCAGATTTAGGCTAATTCGGGACCTCACCATCCTGTGGTCACTGCATCGCACTTTAGTGATTACCTCTACATCTTGCATAATATCGGAGGTTGAACACAGTATGAAGTCAATTTTATTTTAGTCTCCTCGGTAGGACCGGTTCTTCCGTTTGCTGAAGAAGGTATTCATGATTCTTAACTTATTACGCTCTGCAAACTCAACTATTAACTCCCCCCTGCTATTCCCAGAACCAATGCCATAGTAACCTACTGCCTGGTCTCCTGCCTGCCTTTTCCATACCTTGGCATTGAAGTCGCCCATTAGTACAGTATACTGCGTCTTTACCTTTCGCATTGCCGATTCTACATCTTCGTAGAAGCTTTCAACTGCCTTGTCATCATAACTTCATGAAGGTGCATAGGCCTGTACAACCTTCAGTTTATACCGCTTATTTAGCCTAATTTGATGCCTGCCACCCTCTCACTAATACAGTTGAATTCCTCTATATTACCCGCTTATACCATCTCCTAGTTCTCACCACTTCGGTAAACCTCGATAACACAGTACTTGCCCATCTTTCAGTAAAGGAGATGCCTCATTCGGCCTCCTAATCTCACTAAGCCATATGACATCATATTCCATGCCCTCTAGTTCCTCTAACAGCACTGCTTAACTAGCTTTACTAGCTAGAGTTCTTGCGTTAAACGTTGGCAGGGTGAATTTCTAATGGTGGGCTGTCCAGCGGAGCCAGGAATTCTTAGTACCCCCGCAGCGTCACAGGTCTGACCACCGCCGGGGTCAGGTGGGATGCCCTGTTTTAAACGCATTCTGGATATGGCTGTCCTGTATTAGCTCCATACCGGGCCGGACTGCCCGGATTGAGATCCATACGGGCATGTCCTGTCCTGTATAAACTTGCTTAAGTTTCATTATGCACTGGTCATACCGGTATGAAATTTGTACGGGATAATACAGGACCGGTCAAAATCCGTTTGGCGCGATACGGGATTTTTCGCTAGGATCGTCCTTTTGTCTTTGTCTGCCAGTACTGCGACACCAAAATGCTTGAAAACCACCACCAATTAGCCCAGCAGCATACCCTACATTGTCTATACTTCTAGCTGTTTCCTACATGACCATATGAATATGTCCTGCCCTTTTGCAACACCAGATGAAGCTATGCCAGAAGGAAAAAAAACAGCTGTCGCTTAGCTTGTGGTTAAACCTTTAGGTTACGCGAGAGCAATCTACATGGCTACGCTTAGGTTCGGCTTGAAAGTAAATACATGGATTTGCACATAATAGTTTACTCTATGGTTTCAGCTTTTTTTATGCCATGGGGGAATTACTTCACGTATGAGCCTCCGTTGCTTTCATCGTAGACCATTCACATTCGGGTGTAGAAGACTTCAAGTGGTATGACAGCATCTCCACGTCGAACCACGAGGCCCTCCGACGTCCCAACGTTAGAACGAACCTTCTGTCCTAGCAACTCGCTGTTGTCGTTCACCACTACCAACTACCGCGTTACCTGCCTTCTTTTTGTTTTCCTTATTCTTCTTTTCCTTCTTTTATTCTTCTTTACCTCCTTCGGACAGACACGTGTTCTTCGGACAGGCTCGGTGAAATGGCGAAACTGTGGCCAATGTAGCTCCTGCTACAAAAGTATCTTACCAGAGGGGACTTTGCAAGGCTAATGAACATGAGAGCACCTCTCCAACGTGTCTAAAAAAACAGAAACCAATTCAAAAGGTTTGTCGTGGGATGCAGAGGCAATGGTCTCCACATGTTACTTCTACACCGATTCCGATGTTGAACAGAATGGAGAGTCTCCAGTTCAACGTTGATGAATGGCCACAGCTATCTGAGACCGAGCCACCGGAAATCTCTACACCACATGCTTACAGTGCTACAGTGAGTGCGCGACATCATCGCAGATTGCAAACATGAAGAACATATCGGAACCTCCGTACGGTGAGGTGACGGCAGTTTACGATTAAATTGAAGATCTTTTAGTGGAGGTGTATAAGCTCCGTCAACATCGTGAACTGCTTGCTCGTTGTTGACAAGCTGCGCAATCGCAGACCGTAAATATGAATGCTGCCTCACCATCGATTACGTCCGATATCTCTGTGTCATTCACTGAACCCCACAAGTCGCCTGCTGCCATGACTGATAATTCTTCGACATCCTTACTCAGGTTTGTCGTCACTCAGTTATATAACCTGACATCTGTGCTTTTGCAACACCTAGACTCATAATCAAGATGGCGACTACAATCGCGGTGTGCTTCAGTGGAACTGTAGAGGGCTTTACACGAAGGTTGGAGTGCTCAAATGTCGTCTTCGCATGAACATTGTCAAGGTATGGGCTCTGTCACAGCAGGAGGCCGACGCGTTGCCAGCCTTTCCAAATTTAAGTGGATGTGTGCTTCCTTCAAAGAGTGACCGACTTGTCCACACGGATACCCCACCGGAAGGTGGCTGTGTATGCTAACACACGGTTTCTTTAGGTCCGCCTTCCTGTGGAAACCTGATGTCCGCCGTATCAGGAGGCAGTTGCAGTGGCAGTAAAGTTTATGAAAGCGCTGTTGTGGTTTTGTCAGTCTATTTTATACCTAGCCGTGGCTCTCCCTTGTGCGTAAATGTGGTAGTTATTGAATCTACGCAACAATACCCGGGAAGTCCTGTTTTTGTTGGCGGTTACTCCAATGCACCTCACCCGGACTGCGAGTACTTCACTTTGAGTCGTCGCGGCAAATGAGTGCGGGATGCCTTTGGGGATGCATTGTTTATTCTCCTGAACCATCCTGATACACCGAAGAGGGCTGTGCTTCCTACTTCAAGTTGAATACGCTCCAGATCGTACGTGGTGATCAGGACCAGGCATTCCCTAGTGGCACATAGCGCAGGACTCCTAGGGGAGTGGCATCATCCTATCATCATCGGCTTCTATCCATCACAGGCCTGACAATTACGCCAGAAGTTCGCTGGAACACATTCTGCGCCATTATTAAAAGTCACTCTAACGGAGTTGACACCATTCCTACCGCATAACCGCATAAAAGTCCATAAACCCCGTATAAAACCACATAAAAAGCGCGCTAAATGAGGCTACAACCACTACCTGAATGGAGGTTGGGTGACCAGCACCGGATGTCCCTGTGCTTAACTTGTGGACTGCTCGTCGACAAGAAGAACTGATAGCAACTAGAGACCAAATTTCTGCTCACACTTGCACAAAATGGAATTACATCACCGCTAAGACTCGAAGGTTCGAGCGTGACATCTCATGACGGCCATGACATCTGCTGTGAGAGCAGTTCTCCTCACACTCATCGAATGCTTATCTCGGCGAACTTTTCATGACATGGAGCATAGTTGTTGTCTTGTTGCAGCGGCCACAGCATACTTTGCAGAAAACTTGTCTCCGGATGATTTCGCAACACAACCAGAGCGCAAGTGTTTCCTTAAGTACAATGCGTAGCCTGCACCAGTATCAAGAACTTGCTTGGCGGTGCTGTGCCCAAGCAGGGCACTCTAAAAAATGTACATCTTTTAAGGTGCAACGCTGTGTTCCCACCCTTTTTGCACCCTTTTGTTTTGCTGTTTTTTTTAAGGGTGCAAAGCGCTCCCTCCCACCTTTAACACATAATTACACCCATTAAGGTTGAAGAGGTGTAAGGGTGTTGTGGCTGCATGGGGTGTAAGGGCGTTAGACATGGCAAAATTATAAAACTTAAACGTTGTATTATTCAATATACCGAACACAAAAAATAGTTACACCAAATTGTTGATTGCAACTAACAATTAGTCATGCATTACATCAGCAATTACGGTTGGAAATATTTGATTTACGTCTAAATTCCTTCCCAAGCTTTCTAAATGCCAAGAACTACGTACATGCTTACAATAGCCTCAGTCTTTACAACAATGACAAATTTACTTTATATTTCTCCGCTGGAGTAAATCAACTTGAGTGAGTGGGATATTTTTAATCTCTAATATTCCTCTGCCAGGCTGAGGAGTCGTTATGCTAAAATGATTGCACTCGGCACTGCGGATCACATATATCTGCCTTCCACTGGACAAGCACTGTACTCCATATACTACGTAGGTATAGGTATTAGTTCAGACTTTGCTGCGTAGTGCCTGCGTGCATCACAGTGCATTACGAAGCAGAGGCTGACACTGAGAAGTCACGTTTCTGGAATATATTACACAAAAAAAACAGTTTAGAGAGAGACAGCACTGACCAGTTAGGACGTAAACAGTGCCGCTAAGTAATCACCCTGTTTATTGACTTGAACTGCCTTATAGAGTCACCAGTCTCAATCTCACACAAGGCATAGCAACAAGCGGCAACTCACGCAACCGTGTCACGGCTACCACTTCGCTCCAGCCCTTTTCATTCAATATTTAACATACTGATGCCCGCTTAAAAACAGCCGCCGTTTTTAATCTAATGCAGGAACGCATTTTGAACAATAAACTTAATTGTTTTTGTTTTTTCTTCCTCTTTCAGTTCTCAGGTAATTTTAACGGCCTGACCTGCTATCATTATTGTGGTGGAGTCACGACACTTGCGCATAACAGCCGTTCTTCAAAAGGGAAGTGTGAAGTTCTTATACTTGCTGCAATGTTTGCTTGGCTTCCCCGAGTTGACATATTTCAGATTTCTACGTTCAAGGACTGCTTTCAGAATTATCCACTTTGAATAAGTGAGGAAATTTCTTGGGGCGGAAAAGTTAATTTTTGCATTTGTTCCAAATATTTAGGCTGTCTGATACAAATGTATATCAAGACATCTTCCTTTGATAGTCGTCTGCTGTGCGCGCAGTCCTTTAATATAGAAGTAGTCTGAAAGATGTAAACTATGGAGACCTAAGCCAAAAGACTGCAGCAAGTGTAAGAAATTCATATATCTAAGAGCAGAAGCTTACGCTACATTACAATTATGTGATTGATGCGCCAGAGCGCCGTCCGTGCACCTGAGCGGAAGCGAGCTACTTTTCTTAACCGCCCTTTGGACATATTAAGGATTGCAAGGAGGGGCTGAGCAACGAGATAATCGTGCCATGGTTACGATAGTTTTTCGTTTTTGCGTTTTCTTGGTGTGTGGGTATATAAGCCAGTTCAAGTGAACAAACACTGTTGTTAGTCAGCGCCTGTGATAGCGTCCGTCTTTATTGTCCGTAATACTGCTCTGCTGTGTTTGCCCGTACGATGAACCAACAATCCAGCCACTACCAATTAAAGCAACGATTGCTTCCCTATGCAACGTCGTGTGCCTCTCTTTAGTCGAAGACATATCTTTTTTTCAGAGAAAACGTGTGAGTAGAGGCTTTGCGTTTTCACCGAAACTACAGTTATGCACGAGCAGCTTTCAGCTGACATGGAGGTGGCGCGTGATTATGATTCTCCCATCAAAATGCATCCTCGCTAGTCACGTGCAGTCTGTATTACGAATTTCCTTGCTGCGGTCGCGCTATCCAAGGAACATAACGCCTTTTCGAACTCCTGCGTTTAGACCCCTCGTTTCTTTATGTTCTTGTTTTTCTACTTAGCTACGCGCTGCTTCGTTTTTGAGGCAGTGACAGCAGGTCGCTTCCTCCGAGTAATATCAGCGCTTTTTATATTGGAGGGAACGTGCCAACGCATGAAATGGCCATGGGACTTGCAATGGCTTCTTTTGTTCTTGTTTTGTAGATCGCTGGTGGCGGGAGCGTCCGCGCCGCAGAGTCTGTAAGAGAATACATATCTCCAAGGGCGAGCCGCCGTTCCCGCACAGAGGCATCTTGTGAAGGAACCATAGTGGGAGCGAACGTGACCGCCTCTCCTCATATATCCTTCGAGTCACCTTTGACCATATATGGCCAAGCCCTGCAAATGCGTGCCACGAAAGATACGCGGTTTAGAAATAGCGCTTAAGGGAAGGCTGAGTAATTATGTCGTCAAATTCTTACATGCACACTTATGTGTCTCAGCAACACGTGTTGCATTCGTTCAGTTTAAAAAGCGTTTCCTGGACCTTGTGAACATGATAGCGAAATTTAAAATGGTAGATGCAAGGTGGCAGCATGTAAAGGCCAATAGAGGAAAACATTGTAGAGGCCCCACACAAGTTTAGGATCTTCTAACTTCAAAATAAAAGCATGCTAATTAATGCACCTAATTACAAGCACCGTTAAAAACATCCAATACCGATGGTGATTATAATAGTGATTAACCGGTGTTTCAGAAAACATTTCATAGTTTCCTTCATATAGCTACTTCAAAATAAAAAAGAAAGCATTTGCAGGAAAAAACACAACCACGACTTCTCCGGACGTCACATCGATGCATCGAGATTCCTGTGCATCACTCGCGCTTAGTTTTGCTTTCACACAGAAAAAAAAAGTGTCGGATTGCCTCGAGTTGCGGGGTTTTAGAAACTGAGTTTTTCTTTTGTTCAAAATTTATACGGCAGGGCCTTTTTCACTTCTTCGAATAACCTGCTGCGGTAATTAAAAAGTTAATTATTGGAGTTCAGCTAATTATTTGTATAAATAAAAGATGGATGCCGAGTTTGTTATTAAGAGTATTTTTTCTCTATGTCGAACTCACAATATTTAGGAATTTTTGAAAGCGAATTCGTAAAACACCCTGTATAGTGCAATACATTCGGCTACTCACTAACATACAGAGATAATTTAAGCTGAGTCATACCACGGAACTCAAAAGACTTCCACCCCCAGGAACAGTTGGAACAGGCACCATATAAGTGTGCACAATCAATTGCAAATAAAAAATAAATATGTATTTCAACGGCTTCATGCATGAAAAATAAAGTAGATTCATGGAGTAAATAAAACTATTATTTACTTAGAAATTATTGAATACAATGTTCTAAATTTTTTTGATAAAGTACGTATGGTTTTTTGACAGGCAAAAATAAAATAATCTTAGTAGCTATTTGGTTAAAATGCAAGTTTTCCCGTATTATCATGCTTGTTTTAACTGTGTTGACTGAATTCTATAGTCATTTCAGTTTTGTTTGGGAAGGCAACTTCAATAAAACGGCAATACAAGTATAAAGTGAATACTCTATACGACTGGATGAACAAATCGTCCTTAGGAAACAATACTTTAATAACAGTCAGCTAACAGCCCGACAATAAATGAAGATTCTATGTCAATACAGAGATGACAAGTCAGCATTTCAATATACGCAAGAATGCAGTGGAGAGTACCGCTTACAGGAGTCTACAGAGACTGTGGCGTTGACTGTCATGCAGGCGCAGCTAGCTCACCAGAATATCCGTGTTGCGAGCGTTGCCACTCTGTAGAATGAAAAGGGAAGCACAATTTGTGTGCTACTTTGTCACTATGGAAATCGGCTACTGCCTGGTTTCTTGGATGAGAATTTTCCACTGCGTTCCCCAGTAAGTCGCACGACGCATTTCGCACAACCAGCGCACATAGCCATGACATTAATAGACAAAAGTTAAAACATATGTTGCAATAGAAAGCATAAGAATGAGAATAACGCAGAAAACAATTCCAGAGAAGCTAAGCTATATCAGAGCGTGGCGTGCAAAAACAAATTTCCCTTTTCCCAGAACGCGGAAGGATAGAGGGTTTGCTTCGTAGCATGAGACATCATGTCAAAACTTTTGTTTCGGGAGTTTTTCTGACCATGTACCCGTGAAAATTTTCATCAAATTCAACTGTTTCAAGCTTCTGTGCAGAGAACAAAACACATCGACTCACTGAAAAAATGCCTGTGATCATGACAAAAGTTGGCTCCTCTAAAGAGATGTCTGTTACTGTAATGCTACCAACTGCACATAAAGTGCTATCAAGGTTAGTTGAAGACAAAGAAAAAATGTCCTCAGCGTTTATTTTATTTGCAGAGATGTAATTTTTCACATCTAAAGGAACAGGTTCATACAGAAAGGGTTTGCATCCTTCAGTGGTCACTGCCATGCAGTGGTTTTCACAACACTGCAGATAAGTTTCATGCGCCTGATAGAGATTCGTCAAAGTTAAAGCGATGCTCTTGAAATTTCGTAGCTTACTGTCAAGATCCTTTAAATATTGGTGTTTCGCTTCAAACCACGTTGACCATATGCGCACAGTGGCCCATATTTAAGCATGTACTTTGGATAATGAATGAGGAAGTGGAACTTACTGGGGGTACGTACTGTTGGGAACAGCTCTGTGAACTCCACAGAAAAGCATACGATGAGGCATTCGAAGTCATGCAACGTATTCCACTCTAAGCCGTTTGCTCGTGATTATGTCGACTATTTTTCTGAACAAAAGGTACAGCTTCCACAGCTTGTGGTCTCTTGGAATGCACTGTCCTACAAACAAAGGCAAGTACCGAAATAAACAATATAGCTGCGAAGCACTTCCCTTAATCGCCCCATTTTTTTCGGAACATTTTGTGCTGAAAGTCGTTCTAGCTTGTTGCACTTTTTATCATTGCTGGTAGCAGTGTTACAAAATGGCCCAATTTAACAAGTCTAAAGTGAAAGTGCCATCCTTTATAAACGAGGAAATAACTTCCTTCAACAACAACGGTATAACTCCTTCATGCAGATCACGCAGTAAGTCTGCAGGAAGGTGTTCAGTGGGCTCAAAACCACAAACTATACCAGCACATTCGCTGTGTACACCATAGAGAGGAAAGCAGCTGACACCACGAGAATGAAAACTTATGATGTAATTATATAAAGCTGGTGTTCGTTCCTGAAAGTTTGATGGCCTATGTTTGATTTCGATCTCATGGTGCAACGCCATGCAGTGACGGCACATTCTTCCATGACTGAAACAGCACCCGACACCACCCAGTCGATGCACTGAGAGATTATCTCCCGTGAAGATAAAAACAGACCACTTAAATTAAAGGTATCTCGATTCACAGTAATACCATCTCTTTCTAGTATTGCTACATGTTCTACAAGGGGTTGAAGTATTTTCTTTAAACCATGCTTTGCTACAAGCTTTTCTTGGGCCTGTACTGCCAAATGAATACATGACAGTTTTGATGTGTTAATGGTAGTATTCAGCACTTTGTAAAACACTGCCATTAATATTTTCTTCCCCCTTCTGCTGCCCAGAGGATCGCAGACCTCAAATTCATCGGTGGACATCTGTTTACAGAGATTCCTAGAATCACCATGCAAGTATGAAAGACTAATAAAAGCTGTACCATCAAAAATGTTTACCCAGGTACTCCTGCGAGTTTGGCAAATGTGAATATCTGATCTTGTCAGAAACGTTATGCAATGAGTTCTTTAATACCTTCAGCCCAGGCGACATAACCGAACGTTTCTTTTTTGCCGTTATTATCAGTGCCCATACAAATACTTTCTACTCCTACAAATGGCAGACAGCATTTCCAGTACTTTGTTCTTTCATACTGGCTTAATAGCTTAAGAAAGGTCATTCTCAATGAATGATTTCATATCACTTCAAACCTTATGGGAAGAAGAAATAAAATTATCAAAAAATGCTCGCATGTAAAAAACAACGTCGGCTGATATTTCTTGCACTGTCGTGCTTGGCAACCGTTTTTATCCTTGCTACTTCAGCTGAAGAAAGGTGAATTCCTTGACAAACTCCCTCTCGTCGCTAAGTGTTCCGTGCATTATCGTCGACGCTTTCCGAAGTGTCAGAGTATCCAAACACTGATGTTCCTGGAGTTCTATTTAGTTGAACTCCATCGACCTCTGCCGTATTTTGCGATAACTCAGGGCTAACTTCAGGGTTATATGCAACTCCATTGCAATGCATATTCAAGGGCGAGAGCGCTATTTGTTCCTTTCTGGTAACCATTAATTAAATGCTCGTACGCGTCACGAGAGAGCGACCTACCGGTGGTTGTGGGTTTTGTGCTGCACGGTTCGCGGTCAAAAAGACCAATAACGTTTAAAAAATTTATGGGACCATGGTTAAATGATATTTCTACGCTTCTTGCAATTTTCGGTCCAATGTTTCCTCAATGGAACATAACACCTACATAAAAAATATTTAGCTCTTACCTTTAACAGATAAGTGCTGTAATCTGCGATCAGCTACAAAGATTTATGGCTGTCGGAAATATTGACGGGTGATCACAATCTAAATGCTGTCTGCTAGAGATGTCGAAGTCGTTTCTTTATTTCCGTGAGAGAAACCCTTTTGTTTCGGCACGTCCTGTCCAGACAGCAGCAGCTTCTTCTTTTGCGGGCGCCCACCGGATGCACGTGGTTGGCGGCATTCATTTCATACCCTCTGTAGGGCCGCGCCCGAGGATAATCACTTGCAGGTGCGCATCTCTGCACGGCGCCCCGACCCGCCTGTCTGTTTCTGGTATTGTAGAAGCGGTGTCCATTCTACAAGCGTACCGCGGGTGGGGAGAGCCGACCGGACCGTCGGCGCCGGATTTGTAGGACCGTTTGAGCCCGAAGGTCATTCATGGGAACATGCGTAGCGGAGCGTGCTGCCGGGGGCTCGCATGTATGGCACCCTTCGTACTGGCCGGTACCGAGCACCCAAATGACCCTTCGGCGTTTTTTTTTACACATCGGCTTTGAGCAGTGCGAAAGGAAGTTTATCCTGTCTGCAGATGCGAAAACAAGAGCGCCCGAAGAAGCATTCAGGAGTTGACTCGGGTATTATGCTCAGAGCGGGCAAGCCAGAAGCTCCCCTTTAATCCGGCGCCAGGCCTGCAGAATGGCGGCTGGTTGATCTTTCCGTTTCCATGTCGTTGCTCGTAGTGGTAAACACGGGTAGCGCAGGGCAGTGCACTGTGGAAAGGATTCAGCCAGCAGCGGCAGCGTGGATGAGGCGACGGTGGGCGGGAGACAAGTGGGAAGAAAGTCTCCCGAGAAGAGAGGTTTCGACACCCTCACAGGGGAAAGAGTTTCGCTGTGCTTTGTTTGTTGTAATTTGCATTGCTAGTGGGGCCCTGGGTTAGATTCTAAGGCCAACCCATGGGGCTGTGCTTATCTAGCATATTTTCTTATTGGACAGTTGATGTGTGGGGCTGGCCTCTGAAAATGACCGCCCCTATTTCTTTGTTTTGTGAAGGTGTAAAATGAGACGGGATCCAAGAGAGTTCAGTTCAGTCTGAGCTGGAGCTCCATGCGTAGGCATGTAAAGCGGCTGTTCTGCTTAGGCTCTAACTAGTTAGGTCGAAGAGTAAAGTAGCGCAGAGTGTTCTTTTTGTAAATTCATTTCAACTTTCAGTTTTACTCTCTTTATATATTGTAACAGTACAGAAGAAGATGAAGTTTAGAAGACAAGTGAAGGAGAAAGACGTTGAAAAAAAGCCTTGTGCCGGACGCGCTGGCGTTCACCAGCTGAGCTCCACAGTATCGTCTTGTTGTTCAGCGCTCCGACGTCTTACCCCCTTCGTAACAAATTGGTGGAGGTGCGGGGTACAACTACCCTCAAGACGCATCCTCAATCGCTGGAGCTTCGTCGGAGCCATCGCTTCGCTGGTCTCCCACCCTTTTCAACAAGATTGCAGCAGACCACCGAGCAGCCCCGAACATCAACACGGGACCCTATATCCCCGTCTCGCGATGCGCCGCCGACCACCACGAATGCGACGCTACCGTTTCGCGAGCCTCGTTCCTTTGCCGGCCAAGCAGGGGAAGATGTTGATGACTGGCTCACTCATTATGAAAGTGTGAGCCGCTATAACCGCTGGGATTCAGTGGCTAAACTAGCCAATGTAGTTTTTTTTACTCAAACCGCCTTGATGTGGTAGAGAACCACGATGACTCCCTGACAACTTGGGAAAGTTCTGTCGAAGCTATCAAGGAATGTTTCGGTGAACTGAATGCAAAGAAGAAACGGGCAGAGCAGACACTTGCTCAGAGGGCCCAGGCAGCCGGAGAAACTTGCACCACCTACATAGAGGCCATACTCAAGTTGTGCAAGCCCATCGACAGCAGGATGACTGAAGATGATAAGGTGGGCCATCTGCTCAAGGGCATTGCGGAAGATGTCTACCACGTCCTCATTGCCAAGGAAAACTTGAGTTCGGTCTCTGACATTATCCGGCACTGCCGAACATTCGAGGCCCTAAAGACTCGCCGCATTACTCCGAAATTTGGACGGCTCGCAAATGTGACTACAGTGGCTAGCATTGAAGAATCGCCATCTCAAAGCCTCCTGTGCGCCATCCGTGAAATTTTTCGAGATGAGATGTCACGACGTGAGCAGCTTGTCCGGCCCAATGGCTTCGGAGATGACGTATATGCTCGTCCAACTTATGGGGGTGCGTGCTCGCCGATGTCCGTGAATGTCACCGACTTTGCCTGCCGCGAAGACCTATACACTCCGCGACCAAGGTCTGAACAGAATTTCCAACAGTTCTCTTGCCATCAGCGTAGAGATCCTCGATCTTACTCCAGTCGTACATCGCACCGACCGCCGGACAACTACGTCGTCCCGGAACCACCATCTGGATATTCGTCGCGGCCTACCATGCAGGAACCAGCTGACACGCCACGTTTTGAGCGACCTCTTCCGGTGTGCTACCGGTGTGGTGCCGCGGGTAACATTTCCCGCTACTGCAATCGCCGCACATCGTTCCGGAATCCCCCGACGGCACCGAACCGACGCATCGTCCAGCCCTACATCGACAACTATCGGCCAGAACATCCTTCCCGGAGGGGCCGTTTTCAAAACGAAGGTCACCACAGCCATTCGCCAGCGTCTGACCGTAGTGTGACACCACCTCCTTCATTTCGTGTGCGCCGCTCCCCGTCTCCACGGCGCCGAGCCGATCTCCACCACCAACGCAGGAAAACTAGGAAGCGCGGCCAATGGAGGTGAGGTCGCTGGACAATGTGCGCTGCTACCTATTATTCCTCCGTCTGTGTTCATGTTAAAGAACAAGGTCAATGTGATTGTTGATGGTTTGCCAACGATGACGTTGGTAGACACTGGTGCTACAGTTTCAGTAATGAGTTTAAATTTTAAGAACCTTTTGAAGAACAAAGCTATGTTTGTTTGGGACAAAATGCAAATTTTTATGGAGTAAGTGGCGAGTTATTGTATCCGGTTGGGGTATGCAGCGTTAAAGTTTCATTGGGAGGCACAGTATTTCCGGCGGAGTTTGCAGTACTGCCCCGATCTACACACGACGTAATCTTGGGAATTGACTTCCTGCGTATGTGCGGCGCTACAGTTGACTGTCGAACGGGAGAGCTAAGTGTTAGTGGTTCTCTTCCTCGTGAACTTTTGGAAGAGACATCAAATTATGAAGACGTTTTGTGTGTGTGTGATGAAGTCGTCATACCGCCACACTCAGCAGTGTGTGTCAAGGTGTCCTGCTCCCGTGCTATTAACCACTCTTTTGAGGCTACTGTGGCACCTCTTAATTTACAGTGCGTAAAGAAAAATGCGTTAGTGCCTCATTGTTTGGTTCGCGTGAATGAGGGCCGTACCGGACTGTGGACTATAAATTGCTCATCGGAACCAGTTGTTTTTCCAGCGGGTTCCAAACTAGCTTCATGTAGCGCAACTCTCCCGAATTGTGTAGCTGTCGTTACTCCTTACCTAGACAACCCCGATACTAACTCACCTGCTGACGAAAAGCTTCTTTCGATGATCAGCGCATCGGTGAACACCTCACAACGACAGATATTGAAGAACCTCTTGTCCCAGCACCTATCCGTCTTTGATTTCACGCAGTCCGACGGCTCGCAACGATTTCCGCTGTTGCGCGCACGCCACAGGATTGACACGGGATCTGCCCATCCGATCCGTCAAAAGCCGTACCGTGTGTCACCATCAGAGCGTAAGATCATCACTGAGCAAGTCCAAGACATGTTGAACAGGGGGTAATACAGGAATCTTCCAGTCCTTGGGCTGCTCCCGTGATATTGGGGAAGAAAAAAGACGGAACATGGAGGTTCTGCATTGACTATCGTCGCCTCAACTCCATCACTAAAAAGGATGTGTATCCTCTCCCACGCATCGACGATGCCATAGATTGCCTTTTCTCCGCGTCTTACTTCTCTTCAGTTGATTTGCGATCGGGTTATTGGCAGATTCCGATGGACCTTGCTGACAAGGGAAAAACTGCATTTGTTACGCCGGACGGCCTATTTGAATTTAACGTGATGCCCTTCGGCCTATGTAATGCGCCGGCCACATTTAAAAGATTTATGGACACAATACTTCGTGGCCTCAAGTGGGAAATCTGCATGTGCTATTTAGACGATGTTGTTATTTTTTGGCCGCACATTTACTGAACATAACACGCGACTCGCTGTTGTGTTAGATTGCCTACAGAAGGCTGGCCTTGTCCTAAATTCCAAAAAGTGCCGTTTTGGTGAACGTCAAGCGCTGGTACTCGGGCATCTCGTCGACCGCGACGGAGTTCGGCCAGATCCACAGAAGACTGCAGCAGTTGCAGCATTCCAACGACCACAGACTTGAAAGGAGCTCCGCAGATTTCTGGGCCTGTGTTCCTACTTTCGACGATTCATCCCAAGATTTCCCGACGTCGCCTACCCTCTGACATCCCTTCTATAAAAGGACGTCCTTCTCGACTGGACCTCAGATTGCGACGCGTCTTTCCGCCAACTAAAGTTTCTGCTTCGTCACCTCCCATACTACGGCACTTCAGCCCTTCCGCTCCGACTGAAGTCCACACTTATGCAAGTGGGATTGGGGTTGGCGCTGTGCTTGTGCAACGTTCGAAAACAGGCGAGCATGTAATTGCGTATGCAAGCCGTTCCCTCAGCAAACCTGAGCGTAACTACACTGTTACGGAGCAGGAGTGTCTCGCTGTAGTTTTCGTTGTTCAGCGGGTTCGGTGCTACCTATATGGATGCCATTTCACGGTTGTGACGGACCATCATGCCCTGTGTTGACTTCTCAACCTTCGTGATCCATCTGGTCGTCTGGCACGCTGGGGCCTTCGTCTACAAGAGTACGACTTCACTGTTTCGTACAAGAGTGGCCGCAAAAACGCCGATGCAGACTGTCTTTCACGTCTTCCTCTTCCTATGAACGAATGTGACCTTGGTGATTTCGATCATTACATCGCCTCCGTCGTGCCCGAGTTTCCCGACGCCTCGGCTTTGCGGACTGCGCAAGAGACCGATATAACCCTCGAGCCCCTGCTTGCAGAGGCGCGAGATTCCACTGCTTCCAGCCCAATTTGTCTCCGTGCGGGCTTTTTGTACAAAAAGGCTTACTCAAGCACCGGTACGAATTTTCTGCTTGTGGTTCCCGAGAGCTACCGCTCGTGCATCTTACGCGCCATGCACGACGAACCCCCTTCCGGTCACCTGGACTCTGCAAGAACGCTCCATCGTTCCCGCGACCGGTTTTATTGGCCAAAGATGCGCCAGACGACTGAGCGATATGTGGCGAGCTGCACTGAGTGCCAACGACACAAACGCCCTACGTCCAAACCACAGGGTCTGCTGCATCCTGTGACTCCACCACGTGGCGCATTTGAGAAAATCGGAATCGACCTTATGGGTCCCTTCCCGAAGTCATCCGATGGAAATCGTTAGATCGTGGTTTGTGCCGACTACCTCACCCGCTACTGCGATGCGGCAGCTCTTCCTTCAGCCACCGCTCACCACGTGTCCCTGTTCTTGCTCCGTTCTGTGATCCTCCGCCATGCACCTCCGCGAGTGATCATCAGTGACGGAGGTCGCCAGTTTATGGCAGATGTTGTGTTAGAGCTTCTTCGTTTGTGTGCGTCGCATTTTAGGCATCTCACACCATATCACCTCAAGCCACTGGCTTGACGGAACGCACACTCACAAATATGCTATGTACATCGCATCTGACCACAAGAATTGGGATACTATACTGCCATTTATAACGTTTGAATTCAACACTGCAACCAATGAGACTACTGGCTACAGCCCGTTCTTCTTGCTATATGCCCGTCCTCCTCGGTATTGTCTAGATACCATTCTTCCTTACTCCGTCCATGATGAACCGTGCATCGCAGAAACTCTTTGTCGAGCCGAAGAAGCTCGCCGTCTCGCCCGTTTGCGAATTCTCGCTTCGCAAGAGTGTTCAAAAGCTGGGTACGACAGCCGGCATAACCCTGTGTCTTACGCCCCTGGAGATTTAGTGTGGCTTTGGCGACCTCCCCGAAAGCGTGGTTTAGCGCAGAAAATGTTGGCGCATTACGCTGTCCCTTACGTTGTGCTTGAACGCGTCAGTGAAGTGAACTACCAAATAGCACGTATGACAGCAACTGGTCGTCGTTCACTCAGAACTGAAGTTGCCCATGTCACCCGGATGAAGCCGTGTCACTCTCGTGAAAACGAATAACCACCTCGCCCAGGGGTCTTCGTCTGCCCAGGGGGAAAATGTAACAGTACAGAAGAAGATGAAGTTTAGAAGACAAGTGAAGGAGAAAGACGTTGAAAAAAGACTCTAGTGCCGGACGCGCTGCCGTTCACCAGCTGAGCTCCCTGCCCTATCGTCTTGTTGTTCAGCGCTCCGACGTCTTACCCCCTTTGTAACAATATATATATGTCATGCTGTAAATACATGCTCTACCATCATCACCTTCAAGTACGCCTCCTGGTCTTCTCCACGCCGAACTACATAACAGGACGGGTTTAAAGAACCTTCCGAAAAGGAACGAACGACATAAATTCTACTGGCGCAGCTCGACAGGGTTCGGCACGTCTCACCGACAACGTCAAGCATCGCACCGGCAACCACAGGCCATTCGACACGGAGCAGCGAGGAACCGTCAAGAGATGACTCTACATCGGCTGCCGCCGACGCTGTTTTAGCGGACGCATCATCCGGGCTCTGGGCGGCAGACAGCAAAAGATCTGCGCCGGGTGAGTGGGATTTCTTGCGTTTGTTGAGGCTGGCATGGTGGTTCGTTTGTGGCTCTTATGGTTGAGACGAGGAGAATGCTAGCCGCTAAAGAAAGCGAATCTAATCCTGAAAATGAATCGAGGTCGAATCCTCAACAGGAGCAGCAATCGCTAGAGGGTGGAGTTGAAGTGGTTACTGATCAGAGTGAGGTAGTGACTGTGGAGGAAGACTACAATGTGAAGAGCAGGTTACAGGCCGGCGACCAGAGACCAACATTGTCACTAGAGTCGACAGGAGCCGAGACAGAGAGGATGGCTATTCGCCGTATGGAGTTAAAGATGGAAATGGTGCCACGAATGCGTGAAATTGAATCTCGGGAGCGACTAGCCTTAAAGCAAATGGAGCTTGGGCTGTCGAATGGTCGACTGTCACCGCTTGGGTCGAGACGGAGCGATGAGCGAGGTATAGGCCCAGATTCAATAACACAGTGTGCGAAAGCCCTTAAGGGGTACAAAATTCCATGTGATGCTGATGTGCCACTGTGGTTTGAGGAGGTGGAGAAGCTGTTCGCTACATTCAGTGTGCCGTACAGTGGCCGAGTGCATTATTATGCCGGCACTGACAGAGCGAGTCCGGTACCTGCTTCGTAACCTCGACGAAGCAGAATACGGACTATGAGGCCGTTAAAGCAGCGGTTCTACGTGAACTAAAGCTAACCCCGACAGAGTACCTGGAAAGATTTGAGAAAGCTGCAAAATGAAGGAGGAGACATGGGCTCAGTTTGTATGGCGCGTGAAAACGTACCTAGCATAATACAGCCAGGCTAGAGAGGTGGACTCAAAAGAGGCGCTGACCGATCTAATGGTGTCCGATTGCAATAAGGCAGGCCTCAGCACGGAGGGCATTGAATATGTGCGCCTTCGCGAATGAGAGAGTTGGCTGAAGCCTAAAGGGCTGTCAAAGGCTCTACAAATATTTGAGCAGGCAAAAGGTGAAGGCCGGGCTGCAAAGCAGGTTGCAGTGCTAGTACAGCAAGTGAGCCAAAAACAGATTAACGCTCAAAAGCGCACAGTAAAATGCCACCTATGCCATGGGCAGGGGCACATAGCGAAGAATTGCCCGCAAGCAACGGGAACTGAACCGCGCCAGAAACAAGAAAATGGGCACAGGCAGAGGGTACAGAAGTCGCGCTGGTCGATCAGACAGAGGTAAAAGAGCCAGTGGTCAACCAAATTACGGGTTTAACTGCTAGGATTAAAGTGCCGATGCAAAGTTTGAAGGCAGCCTCATCAAAACTTCAGTTTGCAGACTTGGTGTGTGGAGACGTTCGCACAGAGGCAGTTCTTGATACGGGTAGTGAAATAACCGTAATACCAGAGAGCATACTACCACAGGAGCTGACGCAACCATCAGGGACAGGGAAGCTAATGTCGGTTTTCGGCAGCTCAATTCAAGCGAAGTTGGCGATGATTCCTATCAAAATATCTAAGCCAGTAACAGTTGCAAATAAAAAAATAGGCATAGTATGTGCCCTCACTGATGAGCTGACCGATGGGGTGAACTGTTTGCTGTCGTTAGAGGACTGGCAACTGCTAAATGAGACCAGTGAGGCGGCGTGCACAATTACCCGTACTGAAGTCGGTGGTCCGCGGTTGCAGAAGTTGCAAACGCAAAAAATCAGAATTCTGAGACACTGGTATACGAAGTAAGCGAGGCACTGAACGTCGACGATCCACGAGAGGAAGCTGATTCAAGTGAGAGAGAAGATGCAGTTTCGTTGTCTAGGCAGCTCGAAAGGTTTCGAACACTGCAGGTCGCCAATGAGAGCACGAGAAACGCATATGAGAATGTGATTGGGCATGCTAAAATATCTGGCCCACTGACGGCGCTGACAAAGCGAGGAGTCTCCAAATTTATTCCGCGGTCGGATTATGCGCAGTGCCCATTAGAACGGCAGAAGGACTCGCTCTGCAGAACAATGGCGTTGAGCACTCGGCAACCTCCCGAGCCATACTGGCTGCTCACTGATGCATCAGCAACGGTTGCTGGGATTTGTTTGGCACAGGCGACGGAAAAGTGCATTGAGAGGCCTATAGCGTTCGCAAGTCATCGTTTCGGCGCGGCTCAGGCGAGGTGGTCGACCAGAGAGAGCGAGGCGTTCGCAATTATTTGCGCTCTAAAGAAACTCGATCACGAGCTCTGGCGCTGAGGCCAATGTCTTCTCTGACAACCGCTTGATGACGTGCACTCCACACGGGGCTAAATTAGATACGTTGGCGCTGGCACTCCAGCGTTGCAACATAACGGTGAAAGACAGAAAAGGCATCGGGAATGGAAATGCAGATGCGCTATCCATGGCTCCTCAGATTGACCTGAGACTCAGAATTAGCGATGCCACCATGCCAACCTAGACAAGTCTGAAATTTCCTACTCAGCCGACGTTTGGTGCGGTGGGCTGTGTATGAGATATATCGGGCACTTGGAAGAGAGCTCTCGCTGGTGTCGTCAGTGTTGTGTGCGCGGACTTGCGAGCCGCGACGAACAATATGACTTTGTGTGTACGCCTGTGTACATGAATGTGGACTGCCTGCAGAGTGATGTTGCTGACTGCTTAGCAGACCTGAACAACAGCATGACCAATGTTGTGTTTTGTGATTTGCTTACTTCGGTGTATGTGTTTTTCTGTGGGTGTCGCGGTGACGTATAGACATTGGCGCCCCAGCAGGAATGACATTGCTGCCGTGAAGGTGGAGCGGCCCTTGTGTAGAGTTAGTATGAACGAGCTGATAGCAAGCTCGGTTATACTCTTAGAAGTGGCGTGTAGGGCCGCGCCCGAGGATAATCACTTACAGGTGCGACTCCACACGGCGCCGCCTCCCGCCTGCCAGCTTCTGGTATTGTAGAAGCGGTCCCCCTTCTACAAGCGTGCCGTGGGTGGGGAGAGCTGACCGGACCGTCGGCGCCGGATTTGCAGGACCGTTTTAGCCCGAAGGTCATTCATGGGAACATGCGTAGCGGAACGTGCTGCCTGGGGCTCGCATGTATGGCACCCTTCGTACTGGCCGGCACCGGGCACCTAAATGACCCTTAGGCTTTTTTTTTCACGGAGACTTTGTGCAGTGCGAAAGGAAGTTTATCATGTCTGCAGATGCGACAAAAGAGCGCCTGAAAAAGCATTCAAAAGTTAACTCGGGTATTGTGCTCAGAGCGGGCAAGCCAGAAGCTCCCCTTTAATCAGGCGCCAGGCCTGCAGAATGGTGGCTGGTTGATCTTCCCCTTTCCATGTCGTTGCTCATCGTGGTAAACACGGGTGCCGCGGGGCAATGCCCTGTGGAAATGATTCAGCCAGCAGCGTCAGCGTGGATGAGGCGACGGTGGGAGGGAGACAAGTGGGAAGAAAGTCTCCCGAGAAGAGATGGATCGACAGCCTCACAGGCGAAAGAGTTTCGCTGTGCTTTGTTTGTTGTAATTTGTATTGCTAGTGGGGCCCTGGGTTAGAGGCTAAGGCCAACCCATGGGGCAGTGCTCATCTAGCATATTTTCTTATTGGACAGTTGATTTATGGGGCTTGCCTCTGAAAATGACCGCCCGCATTTCTTTGTTTTGTGAAGGAGTAAAATGAGACGTGATCCAAGAGAGTTCAGTTCAGTCTGAGCTGGAGCTCCATGCGTAGGCATGTAAAGCGGCTGTTCTGCTTAGGCTCTAACTAGTTAGGTCGAAGAGTAAAGTAGCGCAGAGTGTTCTTTTTGTAAATTCATTTCAACTTTCAGTTTTACTCTCTGTATATATATATATATATATATATATATATATATATATATATATATATATATATATATATATATATATATATGTCATGCTGTAAATATATGCTCTACCATCATCACCTTCAAGTATGCCTCCTGGTCTTCTCCACGCCGAACTACATAACAGGACGGGTTTAAAGAACCTTCCGAAAAGGAACGAACGACATTAATTCTACTGGCGCAGCTCGACAGAGTTCGGCACTTCTCACCTACAAGGTAAACCATCGCACCGGCAACCACAGGCTATTCAACATGGAGCAGCGAGGAACCGTCAAGAGACGACTCTACCTCGGCTGCCGCCGACGCTGTTGGAGCGGACGCATCATCCGGGCTCTGGGCGGCAGACAGCAAAAGATCTGCGCCGGATGAGTGGGATTTCTTGCGTTTGTTGAGGCTGGCAGGTTGGTTGGTTTGTGGCTCTTATGGTTGAGACGAGGAGAATGCTAGCCGCTAAAGAAAGCGAATCTAATCCTGAGAGTGAATCGAGGTCAAATCATCAACAGGAGCAACAATCGCTAGAGGGTGGAGTAGAAATGGTTACTTATCAGAGTGAGGTATTGACTAAACAGGATGATTACAACGTGAGAGCAGGTTACAGGCCGGCGATCAGAGTCCAACATTGTCCCTAGACGCGACAGGAGCCGAGACAGAGAGGATGGCTATTCGCCGTATGGAGTTAAAGATGGAAATGGAGCTACGAATGCATGAAATTGAATCTCTTGAGCGACTAGCCTTAAAGCAAATGGAGCTTGGGCTGTCGAATGGTCGACTGTCACCGCTTGGGTCGAGACGGAGCGATGAGCGAGGTGTAGGCCAAGATTCAATAACACAGTGTGCGAAAGTCCTTAAGGGCTACAAAAGCCATGTGATGCTGATGTGCCACTTTGGTTTGAGGAGGTGGAGAAGCCGTTCGCTACATTCAGTGTGCTGTACAGTGGCCGAGTGTATTTAATTATGCCGGCACTGACAGAGCGAGTCCGGTACTTGCTTCGTAACATCGACGGAACAGAATTTACGGACTACGAGGCCGTAAAAGCAACGGTTTTACGTGAACTAAAGCTAACCCCGACTGAGTACCTGGAAAAATTTGAGAAAGCTGCGAAAATGAAGGAGTAGTCATGGGCTCAGTTTGTATCGCGCTGAAAACGTGCCTAGCATACTACATCCAGGCTAGAGAGGTGGACTCAAAAGAGGTGCTGACCGATCTAATGGTGTCCGATCGCATTAAGGCAGGCCTCAGCACGGAGGGCATTGAATATGTGCACCTTCGCGAATGAGAGAGTTGGCTGAAGCCTAAAGAGCTGTCAAAGGCTCTACAAATCTTTGAGCAGGCAAAAGGTAAAGGCGGGGCTACAAAGCAGGTTACGGTGCTAGTACAACAAGTGAGCCAAAAACAGATTAACGCGGAAAAGCGCACAGTAAAATGCCACCTATGCCATGGGCAGGGGCACATAGCGAAGAATTGCCCGCAAGCAACGGGAAATGAACCGCGCCAGAAACAAGAAAATGGGCACGGGCAGTGGGTGCAGAAGGTCGCGCTGGTCGATCAGACCGAGGTAAAAGAACCAGTGGTCAATCAAATGACGGGTTTAACTGCTAGGATTAAAGTGCCGATGCAAAGTTTGAAGGCAGCCTCATCAAAACTTCAGTTTGTAGACTTGGTGTGTGGAGACGTTCCCACAGAGGCAGTTCTTGATACGGGTAGTGAAATAACCGTAATACGAGAGCATACTACCACAGAAGCTGACGCAACCATCAGGGACAGTGAAGCTAATGTCGGCTTTCGGCAGCTCAATTCAGGCGAAGTTGGCGACGATTCCTATCAAAATATCTAAGCCAGTAGCAGTTGCAACTAAAGAAATAGGCATAGTTTGTGCTCTCACTGATGAGCTGACCGATGGGGTGAACTGTTTGCTATCGTTAGAAGACTGGCAACTGCTAAATGAGACCAATGAGGCGGCATTCACAAATACCCGTACTGAAGTCGGTAGTCCGCCGGTTGCAGAAGTTGCAAACGCAAAAAGTCAGAATTCTGAAACACTGGTATGCGAAGTAAGCGAGGCACTGAGCGTCGACTATCCTCGAGAACAAGCTGATTCAAATTAGAGTGAAGATGCAGTTTAGTTGTCTAGCCAGCTTGAAATGTTTCGAACAGTGCAGGTCGGCAATGAGAGCACGAGAAACGAATGTGAGAATGTGCCTGGGCATGCTAAAATATCTGGCCCACTGACGGCGCTGACAAAGCGAGGAGTCTCCAACTTTATTCGGCGGTCGGATTATGCGCAGTGCGCATTAGAACGGCAGAAGGACTCGCTCTCCAGAACAATGGCGTTGAGCACTCCGCAACCTCCCGAGCCATACTGGCTGCTCATTGATGCATCAGCAACAGTTGCTGGGATTTGTTGGGCACAGGCGACGGAAAAGTGCGATGAGAGGCCTAAAGCGTTCGGAAGTCATCGTTTCGGCGCGGCTCAGGCGAGGTGGTCGACCAGAGAGAGCGAGGCGTTCGCAATTATTTGTGCTCTAAAGAAACTCGATCACGGGCTCTTTGGCGCTGAGGCCAATCTCTTCTCTGACAACCGCCTGATGACGTGCACTCCACACGGGGCTAAATTAAGATACGTCGGCGCTGGCACTCCAGTATTGCAACATAACGGTGAAACACAGAAAAGGCATCGGGAATGGAAATGCAGATGCGCTACCCATGGGTCCTCAGATTTACCTGAGACTCAGAATAGCGATGCCACGATGCCAACCTAGACAAGCGTGAACGATCCTACTCAGCCGACGCTGGGTGCGATGGGCTGTGTATGTGATATATCGGGCACTTGGAAGAGAGTTCTCGCTGGTGTCGTCAGTGTTGTGTGCGCGGACGTTCGAGCCGCGACGAACAATATGACTTTGTGTGTACGATTGTGTACATGAATGTGGACTCCCTGCAGAGTGATATTGCTGACTGCTTAGCAGACCTGGACAACAGCACGCACCAATGTTGTGTTTTGTGATTTGCTTACTTCGGTGTATGTGTTTTTCTCTGAGTGCCGCGGTGACGCATAGACATTGGAGCCCCAGCAGGAAGCACATTGCTGCCGTGAAAGTAGAGCGGCCCTTGTGAAGAGTTAGTATGAACGAGCTGATAGCAAGCTCGGTTATACTCTTAGAAGGGGCGTGTAGGGCCGCCCCCGAAGATAATCACTCGCAGGTGCGCATCTCTGCACGGCGCCGCCACCCGCCTGTCTGCTTCTGGTATTGTAGAAGCGGTCCCCCTTCTACAAGCGTGCCGTGGGTGGGGAGAGCTGACCGGACCGTCGGCGCCGTATTTGCAGGACCGTTTTAGCCCGAAGGTCATTAATGGGAACATGCGTAGCGGAACGTGCTGCCTGGGGCTCGCATGTATGGCACCCTTCGTACTGGCTGGTACCGAGCACCTACATGACCCTTCGGCCTTTTTTTTACACTGAGACTTTGAGCAGTGCCAACAGGAAGTTTATCCTGTCTGCAGATGCGACAAAAGAGCGCCCGAGGAAGCATTCAGGAGTTGACTTGGGTATTGTGCTCAGAGCGGGCAAGCCAGAAGCTCCCCTTTAATCCGGCGCTAGGCCTGTAGAATGGCGGCTGGTTGATCTTTCCCATTCCATGTCGTTGCTCGTAGTGGTAAACACGGGTAGCGCAGGGCAGTGCATTGTGGAAAGAATTCAGCCAGCAGCGGCAGCGTGGATGAGGCGACGGTGGGCGGGAGAGAAATGGGAAGAAAGTCTCCCGAGAAAAGAGGGTTCGACACCCTCACAAGGGAAAGAGTTTCGCTGTGCTTTGTTTGTTGTAATTTGTATTGCTAGTGGAGCCCTGGGTTAGAGGCTAAGGCCAACCCATGGAGCTGGGCCAATCCAGCATATTTCCTTATTGGACAGTTGATGTATGGGGCTTGCCTCTGAAAATGACCGCCCGTATTTCTTTGTTTTGTGAAGGTGTAAAATGAGACGGGATCCAAGAGAGTTCAGTCCAGTCTGAGCTCCATGCGTAGGCATGTAACGCGGCTGTTCTGCTTAGGCTCTAACCAGTTAGGTCGAAGAGTAAAGTAGCGCAGAGTGTTGTTTTTTTAAATTCATTTCAACTTCCAGTTTTACTCTCTGTATATATATATTGACGCATATTGAAGACGACGCAAAAGATGATATCTGAGACGACAAGCGCGAGCCTGGGAGTGAAAGAAGCTTGAACGCAAGACTTATTCTTGTCGACAACAACAATTCAAACCATCTGTCGGTAGGTTCTCCTTGGTGTTCTACCGAGAAGTGACACTGGTTGAGCACGCTGGGGTATGCAAAGGACTCCTTCCAGCAGTCCACAGCGGCTCCCAAACATCGACACGCCTGTCCATCGTGCTAGCCGCCGCCTTCTAGGCCTAGCGCCGGAGTACAGTCATCTGCCGAACGACTCCTCAAACGCCGAAGTTCCTCAGACCTCCCAAGCCATGGCACATACCAACCCTACGCCGGTGACTCTACAGAACACCAAGGCGCCTGAGTGCTTTCGCGGGAAAGCGTTTGAAGATGTGGAGGACTGACTCGACCAGTTTGAGCGAGTTGCCAAGATAAACCAGTGGAGCGCAGACCAGAAGCTTTGTAATGTTTATTTTGCCCTTCAGTATAATGCTAGAACGTGGTTGTAAAGCCATGAGGCCAGCTTATCCACATTGAATGACTTCCGCTGCCAGCTGGTCGACACTTTCGCGAGAACTGACTGACGGGACAATGCGCTGCGCCTGCTTGAAGTGCGCATCCAGAAGCCAAATGAGACCGTGGCTATGTTTGCGGAAGACATGGCTCACCTTTTTCGCCGTGCCGACCCTGATATGAGTGAGCCAAGGAAGCTACGGCATCTCATGCATGGTGTCAATGAACAGGTGTTTGCCGGCTTGGTACGCAACCCACCTAAAACGGTGAGAGTTCGTTAAGGATGCTACTGCTATAGAGCGAGCCCTACAAGACCGGTGCCGCCAGTACAACCGACCCGTTAACTGTGCTTCGACGACTGCGGCGGCGCTGAATGCAACCGATAGGACCGCTATTCGAGACCTCATTAGAGAAATTTTCCTCGCGGAGCTCCAGCGAATTACAGCTACGAAGGCTCAGTCATCAGAGGCCCTCGTGGAAACCGTCAGGAATGAAATTCGGTATGCCTTATCACCGTCTGCACCATGTAACCAGTCTCACCCCGTCCACAACGCGGCAGCTTTTTCGGAGCCATACCACGCTCCACAACCGGTCAGCTTCACGGCCGACGTTCCTGCACCTTACCACGAGCCGCAACATGAGAGCTATGCCGCAGTCCTTCGTCGCCCGCGTCCAGACCACGCCCCACCGAGCTCATCGAGCCGTCAGGAGACGCGACTCTTCCATGGACCTCAGTGGGCGCCTTCCAGGCGCTTTCAACGACGCCGAACTGACAGGTGGCGCAGTTATGATAGCCGGCCACTCTGTTTCTACTGCGGATGACCTGGCCACTTGTATCGGTACTGCCGCTACCGCGAAGAGGGGCAAGCCTTTCCGCCTGTTTCTGCTCGCCAACACTTCAATGCCGACACTGCCCAAATCGAGGACGACCCTCCGGTCAGCAGAGAAAACAAATCCCGGGGCTTCCGCCGCCGCTCCTCCCCATCACCACAGCGTTATCCTTCGCCGATGCGCCGTAGCATTGCTGACGTTAGCGGACAGCGGTCCCCGAGCCCTCACCGGGGAAACTAACAGCCGCAACCTCGCAAGGGGAGGTTGCAACCAGTCAAAAAATGCCAAACCCCTCACCACCGCCGCAACCGCCGACAACCTGTGCTTCTAACGCCGCTGTTAGCATTAACATCGACATCGCCGCACTACCGCCGAAAATGCCGCACCAGATGAGCAGCCCCGACGACGAAGCTGACAGCGCCGACCTTGCTGTACTTCCGCCGCAAATGCCGAAAAAGACGAGCAACCTGGATGAAATTGTTAGTGCTGACCTCGCCGTTTCTATTGACGGGCTGGAGGTACATGCTCTAGTGGATACCGGAGCGGATTTTTCAATTATTAGCCAGAAACTGGCTGATACGCTGCGTAAAGTAAGAACCGAATGGACTGGGCCAGTAATTAGAAGTGCTGGGGGTCAGCTACTGGCACCGACAGGGAAGTGCACTGCCCGGATAGGAATAGGAAACGCGGTGTTTGTTGGCAGTTTCGTTTTCTCCCTGACTGAAGACCTCATCTTGGGCATGGACTTTCTGCGCCTTCATGGGGCTGCAATCAGCATTCGAGATAGCGTCGTTGCCTTCACCAAGAATCATGGAGACCTTGGTTATGCGGAAGTACCACTGATGCCCTTACGCGTCGCCAAGGAGACGGTGACAACCTCCGCGATCATGCTCTCTTGTTCAAGTGAAGTGCGACGTGGCGCATACCGGCGATGGAATCGCCGAAAGGGCAGTCACCCTGGTACTAAGCCGAGGTGTTTCTATAGCCCGGGGGCTAGTCAACTTGACCGATGGACAGACCGAAGTGCTGCTGACAAACTTCAGCGACGAGCGTCAGCAAATTCCGAAAGGCACAACTGTGGCCTTTTTCGACAGCATCCTAAATGCGCAGCACTGCTTCTTACTGCAAAAGAAAGGGCCAATGTGCAAGATGCCCGTAACCATCGTCGATGTGAGTTCAAATTTGTCTTCTTCAGAACGGGACCGCCTTTTGGATCTCATAGATCAATTTCGAGACTGCTTTGCTTCCGAATCACGGGTCGGCCAAATGCCCTTGACAAAACATCGAATCATTACGGATGACTCAATTCGCCCGATTCGACAAAATCCTTACCGTGTGGCTCCGAAAGAACGTGAAGCCATTCAGCGCCAGGTGGCCGAAATGCTTAGAGACGACGTTATCCAGCCGTCACAGAGCCCCTGGGCTTCCCCCGTGGTGCTTGTTGAAAAGAAGGACGGCAGCTTATGATTTTGCATAGACTAACGCAAGCTCAACCAAGTGACTAAAAAAGACGTGTGCCCTCTTCCTCGCATCGACGATTCCCTTGATCGCCTACGAAATGCACGTTATTTTTCATCAATGGACTTGAAAAGTGGATATTGGCAGATAGACGTAGATGAGAGGGATCGGGAGAAGACAGCATTCTTCACTCCCGACGGATTGTATGAGTTCAAGGTGCTTCCGTTCGGTTTGTGTTCGGCACCAGCAACATTTCAGAGGCTGATGAACACTCTGCTCTCGGGACTTACGTGGCAAACATGCCTGGTGTATCTTGACGACGTGATTGTGTTTTCGGCCACGTTTGAAGAGCATCTACGCCGTTTGCTAGCTGTGTTTCAGGCCATACGATCTGCAGGCCTCACCCTAAAACCCGAGAAGTGCCACTTCGGTTACGAGGAGCTGCAGTTCTTAGGCCACAGCGTTAGCCAAGAAGGTGTGCGGCCTGATCCTGAAAAGCTCTCCGCAGTCGCCAAGTTCCCAACACCTACGGACAAAAAGACATTGCGGCGCTTCCTGGGTCTTTGCGCCTATTGCCGTCGGTTTATTGCTGGCTTCTCACGAATTGCTTGGCCATTAACTTCGTTGACGCGTGACAACGCTGTCTTTAGCTGGGGTGAAGAACAGCAACAAGATTTTAATGAGCTGCGGAGGCGTTTGCAGACGCCACCTGTTCTGGCACACTTTGATGACGACACCCCTACACTGCTTCATACGGATGCCAGCAACGTGGGCTTAGGTGCTGTGCTGGTGCAGCGCCGGGATGGCGTGGAAAAAGTAATTTCTTACGCCAGCAGGACCCTATCTAAAGCGGAAGCGAACTACTCGACAACCGAAAAAGAATGCCTTGCAGTGGCATGGGCGGTTATGAAGTTCCGTACTTATTTGTACGCTCGCCCCTTTGATGTCGTTAGCGACCATCACTCTCTCTGTTGGCTGACGAACCTAAAGGACCCTTCAGGGAGACTCGCGCGTTGTAGCCTTCGATTACAAGAATTTGACATGGCCATTATTTACAAATCTGGAAGGAAGCACACGGATGCTGATTGCCTTTCCCGAGCGCCGGTCGAACCTTCCACTATGACCGATGAAGGCACTGCGTTTTTAGGTGTCATAGATGACGCAACGCTTTCCCAACAGCAGCGAGAGGACCAGCAATTGCTCCCTCTTATTGATTTCTTGGAAAAGCGAACTAAGGTTGTGCCTAAGATTTTCGCCCGAGTAATGCCTTCGTTCTTTATTCGCAACAGCGTACTTTACAAGAACTTCCGCCCAGGGGGAAACAGTCATTTACTCGTCGTCCCATCAGTTCTCCGCAGTGAAGTTTTGCAAGTGTGTCACAACGAGCCAACCGCCGGTTACCTAGGCTACAACCGCACTTTGGCTAGAGTACAGCATGGATACTACTGGCCAAAACTGCCGGCGACAGTGAAACACTATGTACGTACGTGCATAGACTGCCAGCGCTGTAAATCACCCCATGTAAAACCAGCTGGCCTACTCCACCATCTTCAAGTGCCAACGACACCTTTTAAATAAATCGGCATGGACCTCCTGGGACCATTTCCGACGTCCACAGCCGGGCATAGTGGATAATTGTCGCCACCGATTATCTAACCCTCTACGCGGGGAACAAGGCTCTGCCAAGGGGTACCGCCGCTGAAGCAGCTCGGTTATTCGTTGAGAACATTGTCCTGAGGCATGGCGCTCCGGCACTCATTATAACAGACCGAGGAACTGCATTTACGGCCGAACTTTTGGAGACCGTTCTCCGCCACAGTGGCACTAGTCATCGTAAAACTACAGCCTATCACCCCCAAACCAATGGGTTGACGGAACGCCTCAATAAGACCATCGCAGACATGCTTTGCATGTACGTCGACGTGAACCACAAGAATTGGGACGAAATTCTTCCCTATGTCACGTTCGCCTACAATACGGTACGCCAAGACACCACTCGTATGACACCATTCAGCCTCCTTCACGGGCGACCAGTAACAACTATGCTGGATGCAATGTTGCTCCCGAATGCTGACACCGATGATCTCAATCAGGACGCCGAGGAATTCGATCAGCGCGCAGAGGAAGCTCGACAACTAGCGCGTGTGCGGATCATGAATCAGCAAGAGCATGATGCACGATGCTACAATCAGAGGCACCGACATGTCATGTACGAACCTGGCGACAAAGTGTGGGTCTGGACTCCTATTCGCCGCCGTGGACTCTCCGAAAAACTATTGCGGCGATACTTCGGGCCCTATGTTCAGCGACGTTTAACCGACGTCACATATGAGGTGGTGCCAGACAAGGTGTCGACATCAAAGCGACGCCAGCAACAAGCAGACGTCGTCCACGTTGTGCGTATGAAGCCGTACAACTCGGACAGACCTCATCGAGACGATGCTTCCTGAGGAGGGGGGCAAATGACGAACCTAGAAGACGACGCAAAAGATGACATCTGAGACGACAGGCGCGAGCCTGGGAGTGAAAGAAGCTTGAACGCAATACTTGTTATGGTCGACAACAACAATTCAAACCATCTATCGCTAGGTTCTCCTTGGTGTTCTACCGAGACGAGACAATATGTCATGCTGTAAATATATGCTCTACCATCATCACATTCAAGTACGCCTCCTGGTCTTCTCCACGCCGAACTACATAACAGGACGGGTTTAAAGAACCTTCCGAAAAGGAACGAGCGACACAAATTCTACTGGCGCAGCTCGACAGGGTTCGGCACGTCTCACCTACAAGGTAAAGCATCGCACCGGCAACCACAGGCCATTCGACACGGAGCAGCGAGGAACCGTCAAGAGACGACTCTACCTCGGCTACCGCCGACGCTGTTGGAGCGGACGCATCATCCGGGCTCTGGGCGGCAGACAGCAAAAGATCTGCGCCGGGTGAGTGGGATTTTTTGCGTTTTTTGAGGCTGGCATGGTGGTTGGTTTGTGGCTCTTATGGTTGAGACGAGGAGAATGCTAGCTGCTAAAGAAAGTGAGTCTAATCCTGAGAGTGAATCGAGGGCAAATCCTCAACAGGAGCAGCAATCGCTAGAGGGTGGAGTAGAAATGGTTACTTATCAGAGTGAGGTAGTGAGTATAGAAGGTGATTACAACGTGGAGAGCAGGCTACAGGCCGGCGACCAGAGACCAACATTGTCACTAGACGCGACAGGAGCCGAGACAGAGAGGATGGCGATTCGCCGTATGGAGTAAAAGATGGAACTGGAGCTACGAATGCGTGAAATTGAATCTCGGGAGCGACTAGCCTTAAAGCAAATGGAGCTTGGGCTGTCGAATGGTCGACTGTCACCGCTTGGGTCGAGACGGAGCGATGAGCGAGGTATAGGCCCAGATTCAATAACACAGTGTGCGAAAGTCCTTAAGGGCCACAAAATGCCATGTGATGCTGATGTGCCACTGTGATTTGAGGAGGTGGAGAAGCTGTTCGCTACGTTCAGTGTGCCGTACAGTGGCCGAGTGCATTTAATTATGCCGGCACTGACACAGCGAGTCCGGTACTCTCTTCGTAACCTTGACGGAGCAGAATGTACGAACTATGAGGCCGTAAAAGCAGCCGTTCTACGTGAACTAAAGCTAACCTCGACAGAGTACCTGGAAAGATTTGAGAAAGCTGCGAAAATAAAGGAGGAGACATGGGCTCAGTTTGTATCACGCGTAAAAACGTACCTATCATACTACATCCAGGCTAAAGAGGTGGACTCAAAAGAGGCGCTGACCGATCTAATGATGTCTGATCGCATTAAGGCAGGTCTCAGCACGGAGGGCATTGTATATGTGCTCCTTCGCGAAGGAGCGAGTTGTATGAAGCCTAAAGAGCTATCAAAGGCTTTACAAATCTTTGAGCAGGCAAAAGGTAAAGGCCGGGCTACAAAGCAGGTTACGGTGCCAGTACAGCAAGTGAGCCAAAAACAGATTAATGATGAAAAGCGCACAGTAAAATGCCACTTATGCCATGGGCAGGGGCACATAGCGAAGAATTGCCCGCAAGCCACGGGAAATGAACCGCGCCAGAAACAAGAAAATGGGCATAGGCAGAGGGTGCAGACGGTCGCGCTGGTTGATCAGACAGAGGTAAAAAAACCAGTGTTTAATCAAATTACGGGTTTAACTGCTGGAGTAGAAGTGCCGATGCAAAGTTTGAAGGAAGCCTCATGAAAGCATCAGCTTGTAGACTTGGTGTGTGGAGACGTTCGCACAGAGGCAGTGAAATAACCGTCATACGAGAGAGCATACTGCCACAAGAGCTGACGCAACCATCAGGGATAGTGAAGCTAATGTCGGCATTCGGCAGCTCAATTCAGGCGAAGTTGGCGACGATTCCTATCAAAATATCTAAACCAGTAACAGTTACAACTAAACAAACAGGCATAGTTTGTGCCCTCACTGATGAGCTGACCGATGGTGTGAACTGTTTGCTGTTGTTAGAGGACTTGCAACTGCTAAGTGAGATCAGTGAGGCGGCGTGCACAAATACCCGTGCTGAAGTCGGTGGTCCACCGGCTGCAGAATTTGCAAACGCAAAAAATCAGAATTCTGAGGCGCTGGTATGCGAAGTAAGCGAGGCACTGAACGTCGATTATTTACGAGAGGAAGCTGATTCAAGTGAGAAAGAAGATGCAGTTTCGTTGTCTAGCCAGCTTGAAAGGTTTCGAACAGTGCAGGTCGGCAATGAGTGCTCGAGAAACGCATGTGAGAATATGCCTGGGCTTGCTATAATGGGTGGCCCACTGACGGCGATGAGAAAGCGAGGAGTCTCCAACTTTTCTCTGCGGTCGGTTTATGCGCAGTGCGCATTACAACGGCAGAAGAACTCGCTCTGCAGAACGGTGGCGTTGAGCACTCCGCAACCTCCCGAGCCATACTGGCTGCCCACTGATGCATCAGCAACAGTTGCTGGGACTTGTTTGGCACAGGCGACGGAAACGTGCGATGAGAGGCCTATAGCGTTCGCAACTCATCGTTTTGGCGCGGCTCAGGCGAGGTGGTCGACCAGAGAGAGCGAGGCGTTCGCTATTACTTGCGCTCTAAAGAAACTCGATCACGGGATCTTTGGCGCTGAGGCCAATGTCTTCTGTGACAACCACCTGATGACGTGCACTCCACACGGGGCTAAATTAGAGACGTGGGCGCTGGCACTCCAGCGTTGCAACATAACGGTGAAACACAGAAAAAGCATCGGAAATGGAAATGCAGATGCGCTATTCATGGCTCCTCAGATTGAGCTGAGACTCAGAACTAGCGATGCCACCATGCCAACCTAGACAAGCGTGAACGTTCCTACTCAGCCGACGCTGGGTGCGGTGGGCTGTGTATGTGATATATCGGGCACTTGGAAGAGTGTTCTCGCTGGTGTCGTCAGTGTTGTGTGCGCAGACTTGCGAGCCGCGACGAACAATATGATTTTGTGCGTACGCCTGTGTACATGATTGTGGACTCTCTGCAGAGTGATAGTGCTGACTGCTTAGCAGGCCTCGACAACAGCGTGCACCAATATTGTGTTTTGTGATTTGGTTACTTCGGTGTATGTGTTTTTCTCTGAGTGTCGCGGTGACGTATAGACATTGCCGCCCCAGCAGGAAGCACATTGCTGCCCTGAAAGTTGAGCGGCCGTTGTGAAGAGTTAGTATGAACGAGCTGATAGCAAGCTCGGTTATACTCTTAGAAGGGGCGTGTAGGGCCGCGCCCGAAGATAATAACTTGCAGGTGCGCATCCCTGCACGGCGCCGCCACCCGCCTGTCTGCTTCTGGTATTGTAGAAGCGGTCCGCCTTCTACAAGCGTGCCGCGTGTGGGGAGAGCCGACCGGACCGTCGGCTCGGATTTGCAGGACCGTTTAAACCAAAGGTCATTCATGGTAACATGCGTAGCGGAACGTGCTGCCTGAGGCTGGCATGTATGGCACCCTTTGTGCTGGCCGGTACGGAGCAAACAAATGACCCTTCGGCCTTTTTTTACACTGCGACTTTGAGCAGTGCTAAAGGAACTTTATCCTGTCTGCAGATGCGACAAAAGAGCGCCCGAAGAAGCATTCAGGAGTTGACTCGGGTATTGTGCTCAGAGCGGGCAACCCAGAAGCTCCCCTCTAATCCGGCACCAGGCCTGCAGAATGGCGGCTGGGTGATCTTTCCCTTTCCATGTCGTTGCTCGTAGTTATAAACACGGGTAGCGCAGGGCAGTGCATTGTGGAAAGAATTCAGCGAGCAGCGGCAGCGTGGATGAGGCGACGGCGGGCGGGAGACAACTGGGAAGAAAGTCTCCCGAGAAGAGAGGGTTCGACACCCTCACAGGGGAAAGAGTTTCGCTCTGCTTTGTTTGTTGTAATTTGCATTGCTAGTGGGGCCCTGGGTTTGAGGCTAAGGCCGACCCATGGGGCTGTGCTCATCTAGCATATTTCCTTATTGGACAGTTGATGTGTGGGTCTGGCCTCTGAAAATGACCGCCCCTATTTCTTTGTTTTGTGAAGGTGTAAAATGAGACGGGTTCCAAGAGAGTTCAGTCCAGTCGGAGCTCCATGCGTAGGCATGTAACGCGGCTGGTCTGCTTAGGCTTTAACTAGTTAGACGAAGAGTAAAGTAGCGCAGAGTGTTCTTTTTGTGAATTCATTTCAACTTCCAGTTTTACTCTATATATATATATATATATATATATATATATATATATATATATATATATATATATATATATATATATATATATATATATATATATATATATATATGCCATGCTGTAAATATATGCTCTACCATCATCACCTTCCAGTACGCCTCCTGGTCTTCTCCACGCCGAACTACATAACAGGACGGGATAAAAGAACCTTCTGAAAAGGAACGAACGACATAAATTCTACTCCCTCTGTCTGCCTTTGATCCTTTGCGTTCGCGGCAAGTCTGATTTCTCTCTCTCTCTCTCTCTTGCAGCAGCAACGCGGCAGCAGCGGCAGCGGCGGCGGCGGCGGCAGCAGCAGCAGCAGCTGAGCAGCAGCAGCAGCGGCAGCAGCAGCGGCAGGGGCAGCAGCAGCAGCAGCGGCAGCAGCAGCAGCAGCTGCAGCGGCAGCGGCACCGGCACCGGCACCGGCACCGGCAGCGGCAGCAGCAGCGGCGGCAGTGGCGGCAGCAGCAGCAGCAGCAGCGGCAGGGGCAGGAGCAGCAGCAGCAGCAGCGGCAGCAGCACCGGCAGCAGCAGCACCGGCAGCAGCAGCGGCGGCAGCAGCAGCAGCAGCAGCGGCAGCGGCAGCAGCAGGCCGCCGCTGCCGAACTATACTCACTGCAAGGCGTGAGGCCACTCCCATATTCTAGCAATTATCACGGTCCTGTGTTACCTGCCATCTGCTGATAAACAAGTTATGCGGTAACATACGGTTGTCCATCCAGCAATCAGTGAACATAATTTCGGTGTAATGTCCCCTATTTTGGCAAATGAGATCGATAGCGTTTTTTCGGCTCAGCAACGGGTCGCAGTCCAAGCTTTAAGCTCGACAAAAATTACAAAAAGTGTATTGCCCTCAGCCTTCCTTCCTCTTATGCGAGAATCTGATCTTTTGAGCATTTTGTCTAGTCAGAAAGGTAATAAATCTGCCGGACTTTACAACCTTTTCATAGGTGACCTTACATGAAACATTACAGCTCTGATACATGCTCTACGTGGATAGCGGTGGCGTAGCGGTAGAACATTCGCCTCGCATGCAAGAGGACCGGGATTCAAATCCCGGTGCCGCGCAATTCTCCACCGGATGACAAAAAAAAATAAAAAATCCGCGTGTCGATGGAATTGCGTATACAGGTTTGGGGTGCGAACTGATGCCGGTGAACACCTCCGGCAACGCACTCCCTCACCAGAACAGGAGTTGGCCACCCTGGTGCAGTAATTTGCCACAACCACCTATAATAAGCTCCCTAAAACCCCGGCCCTCAGTCACCAGCGGCTGCGGAACAACTGACCCTGGCAACGTTTATTGCTAGAACCCTAGCTAGTGAAGCTAGTTTAGCAGTGCTGTTAGAGGAACTAGAGGGCATGAAATGGGATGTCTTAGGGCTTAATGAGGTTAGGAAGCCGAATGAGGCATATACTGTACTGAAGCATGGGCATGTAGTGTGTTATCGAGGTTTACCAGAGAGGCGACAACTAGGAGTAGTCAGATATGTGGCGCAAATAAACACAAACACAGGAGCAGATACACAGCACACGCGCACACTACTAACTGTAAGAAGAACCAGAAAACACTTCCTCTTCTACACTCAGGCACGTCTCAACTCCTCTTCTTCTCATTTTCCTCTTCTTTGCCCAGGGGGAAAATGGCACTCACTTCCTCGCAGACCTTAACCTTGTGCCATTTTCCCCCTGGGCAAAGAAGAGGAAAATGAGAAGAAGAGGAGTTGAGACGTGCCTGAGTGTAGAAGAGGAAGTGTTTTCCGGTTCTTCTTACAGTTGGTAGTGTGCGCGTGTGCTGTGTATCTTCTCCTGTGTTTGTGTTTATTTGCGCCACATATCTGAATACGGTGATGCACCAACTTGCCCCTCAAGCCGTTATTTTGAACTAGGAGTAGGTTTCCTTGTCAATAAGTATATAGCGGGTAATATAGATGAATTCTATAGTGTTAATGAGAGGGTTGCAGTCATCGTAATTAGGCCTAATAAGCGGTATAAACTGAAGGTTGTACAGGCCTATGCACCTACATGTAGTTATGATGACCAGACAGTTGAAAGCTTCTATGAAGATGTAGAATCGGCAATGCGAAAAGAAAAGACGCAGTATACTGTACTAATGGGCGACTTCAATGCCAAGGAAGGGAAAAAACAGCCAGGAGACAAGGCAGTAGGTGACTATGGCATTGGCTCTAGCAATAGCAGGGGGGAGTTACTAGTTGAGTTTGCAGAGCGCAATAACTTACGAATCATGAATACCTTCTTCAGCAAACGGAAGAACCGAAAATGGACATGGAAAAGTCCTAACGGAGAGACTAACAATGAAATCGACTTCATAATGTGGTCAACCCCCGCCATTGTGCAGGATGTAGTGGTGATCGGGAAAGTTCGATGTAGTGACCACAGGATGGTGAGGTCCCGAATTAGCCTAAATCTGAAGAAGGAACGCAACAGCTTAGTAAGAAACCCATCAACGAATTAGCGGTGTGGGGGAGGGCAGAAGAGTTCAGGATCTCGCTACAGAATAGCACTAGAAACTATGGAAAGGGGGAAATCAGCTGGAGAGGATCAGATAACAACAGATTTGCTGAAGGACGGGGGGGGGATATCGTGCTAGAAAAACTGGCCACCCTTTATACGCAGTGCCTGGTATCATCGACGGTACCGGAAGCATGGAAGAATGCAAACATTATCCTCATTCACAAGAAAGGGGACTCTAAGGACCTTAAAAATTACAGGCCAATCAGCTTACTGTCTGTTACGTATAAGGTATTTACTAAGGTAATCGCTAATAGAATCAGGACAACCTTAGACTGCAATCAAGCAAAGGATCAAGCAGGGTTTCGGAAACGGTACTCTACTATCGATCATATCCATACCATCAATCAGGTGATAGAAAAATGCTCGGAATATAACCAGCCCTTATACATAGCATTCATTGATTACAAAAAGCATTTGACTCAGTTGAAACCTCGGCGGTGATGCAGGCATTGCGAAATCAGGGGGTAGACGAGCCGTACGTGAAAGTGCTGGAAGATATATATAGTGGCTGCGCAGCAACCATAGTTCTACATAAAGAACGCAACAAAATTCCCATAAAGAAAGGTGTTAGGCAAGGAGACACAATCTCCCCAGTACTATTCACAGCTTGTTTAGAGGAAGTATTGAGAGACTTGGAATGGGAGCAGTTAGGGATAAGGGTAGATGGAGAATACCTCAGTAATCTGCGATTTGCTGATGACATTGCCTTGCTAAGCAACTCGGGGGATGAAGTGCAAATAATGATTGATGACCTAGACAGGAAAAGTAGAAAGGTAGGCTTGAAAATCAATATGCAGAAGACTAAGGTAATGTTCCACAGCCTCAGGAAGGAACAGCAGTTTAGATTATCGAAATACTGGAAGTAGTAGGCGAATATGTCTACTTAGGACAGGTGGTAACCGCAGATCCGGACCATGAAAAGGAAATAACAAGAAGAATAAGATTGGGATGGAGCGCATTTGGCAAGCCCTCGCAGATTATGACTAGCAGCTTACCGGTATCGCTCAAGAGGAAAGTATACAACAGTTGCATCTTGCCTGTACTCACCTATGGGGCTGAAACGTGGAGGCTAACCAAGAGAATTCTACTTAAGTTGAAGACAACACAGAGGGTTATGGAACGAAAAATGGTACGGGTAACATTAAGAGATAGAAAGCGTGCAGAGTGGGTCAGAGAAATAACTCAGGTTACCGACATTCTAGTGGAAATTAAGAAGAAGAAATGGACATGGGCAAGACATGTAGTGCGAAGAGAGGATAACCGACGGTCGCTGAGGGTAACAAACTGGATTCCAAGGGAAGGAAAGCGTAGCAAGGGGCGGTAGAAAGTTAGGTGGGCGGATGAGATTAAGAAGTTCGCAGGGGTCAAGTGGATGCAGCTGGCACAGAACCGGGTTAATTGTGGAAATATGGGAGAGGCCTTCGCCCTGCAGTGGGTATAATCAGGCTGATGATGATGATGATGAAGCAAACCCACTGGCTCCTATACAACGTACATCCAGCCGCTCTCACTGGCTATCCAATACTTGCAAACGACCTTACTAGCTTTTAGGAACTTCTATCCAGATAGGCTCATCTTCTGCCCAACATCGCCCACCCAAGCTTGTCCACTGGCTTTGCATCATTGGCATCCAGGCAATTCCATTATTTTTGAATGTGGTTTTTTGCGACTATTTTTTGATTTGATGGGTGTTACGGCGCAGAGGCAGCTATGGCCATCATGCGCCAAACACAGGGTTGAGTTTGTTTTGATCAGGTATTTTACATGCTGCCAAGAAAACCCTATGGCCAGTCACAATAGCATTAATGATAATGCGCCGGAAGGTGAGCCCCCCAGGTTAAGTGTGGAAATATGGCTCATGTGTGGCACCTGTTCTCGCAGATATCTTTCTCTGTAGCGTGGACAGATGTCTTGAAGAAAATATAAATGGCATGTGTTCCCGTGTATTTAGATATGTGGATGATTACCTAGTGTTTGTGGAAGGTGCACGCTTCACAGACAGCGTTGTGAACATTTTAAAGGCCTTCAGAGAATGTGGGAAAGGTCTCAATTTTACGTTTGAGTTGCCAACCGGAGACAAATTGCAGTTTTTAGATTTGCTGATATCCTTCAACCACAGTCATGTTTGCTGGCGCTATCATCCGAGATCAATCAAACCCTTACTACATAACGCCTCAGGCCACTCGAAAGTTGTAAAAAACGGAATTGTTCTTTCTTGTCTGCGTTCAGTCCTGGTAAAATCTTGCATCCACGACATGGTGAAAAGCTTTCATGAACAGGTGAATAGAATAAAGACATCAGGTTATCCGGACAGCGCAATCAGGTTCGCATGTGATAAACTTATCCGCTGGGTAAAAGGTAACGCACCAAAGAAGTCATCTGACGATATGGCAAAAAAGAAAAAGGTGGTGATACCATACAAGCATCGACTTTCACAGAATCTCAGCAACGTGGCCAAACGCTATGGTGTAAAGGTAATCGTTTCCGCTCCAAACAAGCTCAAGAAAGTGTGTGGCTTAGTAGGCAGAATGATGGCTAATCGGAACGGACAAAACAAAAAAAAAATAAGAAAAGATCTAAAGTATGCCATGCTTCAGGGTTCATTCCTTGCAAAACGGGGGTGGTATACGAGCTGCCAGTTTCCTGTGGAAAGACCTACATAGGTCAGACAGGACGTTGTGTAAATGTGCGGCTAAAGGAACACGAAAAATCGCTATCAGGGTCAAAGTCCTCGCATTTGGTTGACCATTGCAAGGGATGTCAAGATTGTAAGCCGTACTGTAAGCCGGAGTGTAAGCCGTTGTGCAAGAAAAAATGTGAGCCCCTTTACGAGGAAGCAGAAATATTGTCAACTCATAAGGAACGACTTCAGCGTGAAATCACGGAGGCTTTTTACATATCAAGACAAGGGAGTACATGCATAAGCGCACCGTCGATTGCTCTAACACAAAAAAAAACTCGCATATCTAGACCACACAAGGAACTAATATCTCCCGTCGCTTCCTTCATCTTTTTTGGTAAGTCTTGTTTGCTTTCGTGACTATGAGGCTTTTGTGCTTTCGTTTTTACATCTTATCTTAGTCAGTAAGCACCCCCACCAGCTGTATCATGCCCTACACTTTTCCTGTACTTGATGCTATCCCTTTTGTTTCTTGTGTTTTAGTTTCGCGAGATGGGTATTTATTCCGTGTTTTTCAATAAAAAGTTTAGTTGTGAAAAAGCGCTCGTGTTGTGTCCTTCTACTCTTGGTCCTCGTTTTTCGCGCTACCTTCAAAATGACCCCCAGGTTGGAAGGCGTCCCACTTGTTACTGGGGATGAACAAAGGGCGATTCCTAGTAGCTCCAGGGCAAATGAAGCGGCTGGGCTAAAGCCAAAAGGACGCTCTGTTGTGGATGTGTCGGGAAGCGACCGGAAAGTCTGATGTTGCAACCAGATATATCAGATAGCAACATGGAATGTAAGATCTATGACTCAAGGTAAACTGGATGTCGTGAAGCGAGAAATGGACAGATTAAACATTGATATCTTGGTATCAGCGAGCTCAAGTGGACTCGAATGGGAGAATTTAATTCCGGTGAAGTTAAAGCTCAGCTACTTTGGTCATCTGATGAGAAGAGAGGAGTCGCTGGAGAAAGATTTGATGTTGGAAAGGTTTAGGGTTACCGGAGAAGGGGTAAGCAGCGAACGCGATGGTTAGATGGCATCCTCGAGGCGCTGCAGATGAAGCTATGTGATGTTAGGAAGATAGTGAGAGACCGGAAAGCGTGGCGTGACATGGTCCATAGGGTCATGAAGAGTCGGACACGACTGAACGACTGAACTGAACTGAATATATACACAGCGTCCTGAAAGTATACATGCATTCGCACAAAAAAGCCAGAATTGTTAGTTTCATAGATATTTATTAGGTGCGCATGTGGTACATAGTGAAAAAAACTATAGGAAGAATTCTTTCAGACTTCCAGGACTTCACCTCTGGTTAGGTTCATTGACAAGGTATCGGCAGAGCCCAGGTTTTAGGAAGACGCCGCATTAAAGGCCGCTTCAGGTTTCTGCCAAGCCAGCATCTTTAGCATATGCCTTTCGCACTCGGTTATAAGGACAGCAGCTTTGGGCAGCCCTTGGCGATGTATGCTCGAACAGCTTGCATGTCACCATCTTCCCTTTCGTACAAGCGATCTGCAAGCGAAAACAAAAATAACAGACAATATCATGCAGAAATATTTTTTAGTAAAACTTGGGCAAGCTGTTCATCAGCAGAAAAATTTGCCTCTGCAACAAAATTAGTTTATCCAAGTAAGTGTGCTGAAATTGGAATTAATGGAAAATGCATATTTTCTGTTTGGTGCAATAGAGTTGAAGCAAACGCTTTTCTGTCTCTCGGTGTACATAAACATGAGATAAGCACGTTCTCTTAATCTTAATTATCAGGTGCCAATGACTGACAAAATGAATAATTTTCAGTTAATACGCAGCACTGTATAAAAAATGTATATCTTACCGGTCGTCCAGAACAGTCTTGCATGCAGCATCAACCTAAGAAGCCTAAGGGGAAATTGGCATGCAAATGCCCGTCCTAGTGATCCTGAGTCTTTACTCCTGCAGGGAAGTGTAGCAACATAAAGCAACAAATGCTCCCAAAAACCTACTTTAAAATGAAGGATCAGTGGCACTCACACTGAGCTGCAGACTGTTCCGCGATGCAGGGCGAGGCATGTCGTGGTTCTACTGTTTATTCTCCGAGTGCGAGCGGAGCTCCAGCAGACAACCCGCGAGGCGCGCACCTGCGCTGCTAGAGAGAAGAGGGAAGAGCGAAGAGAAAGCGCGCGCCGCCGCCAGTCGTGCAAGCACGGCAGCGCTGTCCGCATGGTTTCATATGACACAGCAAGTTCGAATTCCACCGCAGTTTACAGCAGGCTGCTGAGGCGTGGGAACGAAGAACGCGTACGCTGCCACGGCGAACGGTGGCGCCACTGCTTACAAATAGCCGCCTGTGTAACACTGCTAGAAAAAACGTACGTTTTTATAAACTGCTTGAGCGAACGAACGTAATTACTAGATTGAAATACCCTCGGTCTGGTAGCAATATGTTTTGATAATATTACTAAAAAAAAGCATGGAGAATCTTCCCAGAAAAAGCGTGACGTTAAGCCGACTTTGCAAAAATATTCGAAGGCAGATCATGAGAGTTATACATCCGCTTATACAGCTTTTGGACCACAATAATTTCTTTAAAAAGCAGCATGACCAGGCAACAAGAATTTTATGACAAATATTTCGGGGTGAACACGCATTCATGTATTCGTTTCTGTAAAGCAAAAAAATTATTGATACTTATTTCCAGTCCCCAATTGTGGGGTTACTATGCTTGAAGTTTCTTCCGTATTTTCTCTTGTGAGTCTTTACCAGCAAATGTGAAGTCTGAACTAGTTAAACAGCTGCCACACAAGAATACAACTTGTAGTAAAAAGCTGGGCAGTATGCAATGCTATTGAATTTAAATACACTTCATTCCAAAACAATTGAGAAAGCTAGATTTTTTCTCTGCAAGGCGGAGGCAGATATTGTAGGCGGATCTACGCATTGACTACGAGCTATGCTGCATCAACAGCCTAAGTTTGTTCATCATTCGTCCCTTGCTGAAGCACTCAAAGCAGAACACGCCGGCATATAGGAACCAAGTGCAAGTTTATGTATGATATAAATTACAATACAAATTATGCTGCCCGTCTTCTCTGATTACAAGACCACCTACGGCGCAGTACAGTCGGTGCTGGCGCTTTGTTGAAGATTAAGCTAGTGTACATGACGAAACGGTGCAGCAGCATTTGCCTTCGCTAGCACAATCTCTTCGACCTCTGTTTTCCAGCATTTGATCTTTTCTTTCTCCAAGCAAATGAAATAGTGCATTAATAAAGCATTTATGTGTCTATTTCCAGTTATGGACAAACATTTTCAGGATATCGATGTAAAACCTCATCGCTACGAATAAAGCCGGGCTGACAGCTTGTAGTATATATGGATTTGAAGGTGCTAAGTCTTACTGGCCTACTGCAGATTTCAGAAGTGTTTATGGTTGTATATTGCGCCGTATTTTGTTTCTATTCATAGGCAGCGACCGTTGTCAGCTTAAACAAATTATGTGTCTGTTTTGTTGTGGTTTTATCGAGGAGGGTGACGAAGTATTCATAAAATTTTGATGTATGAATGGCCTCACGCATCACGCTGCAGACGTATAGAAGGTATGGCAGGGTTTATAACAGCTGCGGGTTCCACCTCTGTACTAAACGTCTTCACAGTTGAGAACCGCTCAAAAGTCGGGCATTTCTAATGTAGGCCAGCAGCCACCCCTTGTTGGGCACTATCGGCCACTGGAACTGAAGATGCATACAATGTTGGCAAGTCACTAAGACTGGCGGGATGATATTGATCAATGAATGTCAAGCTATATATACAATGTCGATAAGCCATATATACTGACAGGAAAATATTTGCCAATGTATGCCATGATTCGCGAATTATGGGCATGCCGATGGATGGATATTATTGGCCATGGTATATCATGGTGTATACAATGTTGGCAAGCAATTTTATACGCACGGTCAATATTGGCTGTTGATAGCCACATGAATGCCAATCATGGGGGAACATGTAAATCACTGGTCCAAGAGTGGTCAATCTTATCGCATGGCTGTACCATTATTGGTAGCGCATTGGCAACGCCGGGCAACTAGTAAACCAGACATCGCCAATCAATTTCCAGTGTCGGGCCGGTCGCATATGCTACTGGGACATTACAGAAGCACTCCTGATCAAACACGCAAAAGCTGAATGCGTAAGCACCCCTTCTATTTCCTTTTCAAAGAAAGAACCTAATTTCCTGGACAGTAGGGCAGTTTTATAGCCACTTCTATGTGTCCATTCAATGGCCAATGTATTTTGATCAGCTGTTACCCCTTTTTTTTTGTTTTATTTTGTCTAATGTTACTATGTTTCTTCCAACCTTTTACGGCCATATTTTCTCGCTTTTATTGTTTTATCGTTCTTACCTCTCATTCCATATCCTCTGCCCTTTACACCGCTGGCTTGTATAGCTTGTAGCCTCATACTGCGTCCTGTGTTCTCTTAAACTCTCTTATTTCTGACTTGACTACACTGATCACCGGCGTTCGTGCTGCGTTTCCTATTGCTCCCCTTTTCATGTTGTCTTTTTAAACGCACTGCTTCGAAATAAAAATTCCAGTTGTTAGTCAGCGCCCTGGTGTGTGTATCTCCTTCCTTGAGCGTCCTGTTAACTGCGCTGCTCGTTACAGATGTAGAATACAAACATGCCCGTTGCAGCCTTTACCATCTGCTGCCCGTCTATTTCATATCATGGGAATTCACATTTACGGCCCTTGTAATCTTCAACTTCAGGTCAGCACTGGATTGTCGTCAACCAGCTTACACCAAATGCCGTAACGGAGCTCTTCGTGCGGCTGGGGACAAAGAATTGGTTTTATTCACTCTTCGTCAGCTCTTTCTCCGCAACGGCCCCCGCGAGAGCTTCTTTGCGTCCGCATTCGTGCGTTTTTATTAGCCATAATCAAGGAGCGTCTTGAAGAATACCGCATTGTTCGCATTGTTCATCGGTTAAAGACGGTCTATCATACCCGATCAAGCGGGCTCAATGAGCTCTTCAACCGAACGTTCGAAGAAGGCCGTAGGACCGGCCTTCTTCGGAAGAAACTAGGTTACAGGCAGTGTCCTATCCTATATTTATAGGCTAGGTCTGTCAGCATCTGTACTGATGACGGTGATCATCTGATAATAAACCAAAACTAATATAGGTAACACTCATGCAGTCTCACAGGCGTCGTGAAGCCGATTACAACTGGTTTAAAATAACAAAAAATAATAACACGTGGTTGAGCAACAGACGGATTTGCTACTCTTTCTCGGCTTTCCGGGCGTAAACTTTGAAGACTCATTAACCCGATTCTTCCTTGCCATTCTTATCCATCCAATGCGCTCTGGGTGCCGAAATTTGGAAGTATGCCGAATAATATCGCCAACATACTCGCCCGATCCCTAACGCGTGCTGATTAGCGTCGACAGAAAGAGTGCCGCGATGCCAATTCACCACTTAAATTTACCGTCTCGATCGCTTATTTTGGTTATGGATCGCCTCAGGCCCTCCTGGCCTTTCCTCCAAGTTCATTACCAAATATCACTGCCCTTATCCTGTGGTTCACACAATCATGACTCAATTATGCTGTTGAGCCTTTTACAATCTCGTTTGATCTCCACCGTTGTGGCCGTGAAACAGTCCACGTGAGCCGACAGAAGCTGTATCCTGACCTCTTGATCTGTACCACTCCCCGAGTCGCCAGGATGGCTCCTTTATCTGCCGGAGCCCTTGTAGCAAAGCCGATGTGCATAGGAGATAGCGGGCGATCACCGAGCGTGAGCTGCTGTCTACGTTGGAACAACCGTCGATCTGAACTGACGTCGTCCTCTTGTCAGTAAATGGAGAGGCAATAAACCACCAATTCGAAATAGATAGACACCTTTTTCACAGTGTATGGGAAAAGCGGTCGCAATATCAGAGACATAATTTGGTGGTGTATTCCCTGAGCTTCCCTCTTTTCATGGAGGAGGAAAAGGACACGTGGTTGCGTAATTCTTTTCTTCCTTCGCACTTCTTTTTCACTCGGCTCTCAAGCAGTAATAGTGATTAGCTCTGTCTTTCAAATTTAATATTCCACAGCATCGCGAAATGGGAAGGAAGGTAGAAAGGTGATAAAAATAACAGTAGCTACTAAAAGTCTTTAGGGAACGTAATAGCGTTTATCACTGTGCGTTAATATAATCATATTGCGAAAACCACTATCACATACATTTATAGGGCCGATCTACCGAATCGAATGACCGTTTCATATATAACACAACTTTAAGCGTTCTATAACGTTTTACCAGCATAAGGTTCCTATATAAGAGCCTTACGCGTCAGCTAGAAATGGAAACCTGCAGGATATTGCTAGCGTGAGCGTTCTTACGTGAACGTTCTTACCAGTGAAGATGAAGAAGACCGTCCCTCTCGTGTCTGACGCAGAGAAGGCTTGACTTAAAAACCATGAACCGAAGTTGGAAGCCTACAAAACGCGAAAAAGGTAAGTGTCATGAATTCTAACTTCATTTTCTGCACTGTCGTAAACTAACATTAAGCGACCTGCCTTCTTAAGGAATCCCGTGACAAGGTATGCTCCGTGTGAATGTGGGGCCTCTGTATTAGCAGCCAAAGCACGAACGCAAGATAATGAAGTTAGCACTTGTAAATAATGGTGCTTACTAATGCTGCACATCTCAGTGAAATATTTCTTTTGTAAACTATCGAGTAATCACACTAAAACTACAGATTCACTGTACACATCAAAAAGAAATTCTCTGGCAAATAATAGTGCCCATTATTATCCCTGCCTCAGTACGTGTGCCACACGAAACGTGCGCGCCTTCCATGCTGGCTCAGCAGGATGCACGCTTCCTCTATTGCGGTGGTCTGTTCAGCGGTCACTGCAACGGTGTTCGCAGGTGGTCGAACACCGACTGAAACTTCCAGCTCGGACGAGCCGACGACGTCCGCTGGATCTACTCCATCCTGCGATGGGTCTGTATGGCTTCTTCCCATCAACTGGCAGTCAGCGTCGCCTCGAGAAGTTCACGAGACCTCAAATCGAGTTCGTCGTCAGGTATGCGATAAAACCTCACCTTCCTTCGAAGAAGAACGTAGTATTTCCAGCATTGTGAGCCTCGCGTGTTGGGCGTTAGTGGCCTTCCCCTCTTCGGAATAGTGCTTTACAGCTCAAAATTACAAAATAGAAAAGATGCCCTCAAGCCTTCAAGCCGTCGCTCAAATTGCCGTTATTCTGGGCTCTGTTTCGCTGAGACACATTTGTTGACTTGTAGAAAGCTGACTATCCTCCTTGATGCACACGTATCCCTTGTTCCTGCGGCCATGCCTCTGGACATTACTCAAAATCCCGGAAGTCTATCGTCAACTCCTTGTGGAAGCGATGGCTAATTGAGTACATGATCGAAAATAGCGCAAAAAGTACACGAAGGACGGAAGGATGACAGGGACAAGCGCTTGTCCGTGTCATCCTTCCGTCCTTCGTGTACTTTTTGCGCTATTTTCCATCATGAACGTTCACCAACTAGCCCAACTTTCGGCATTGAATAGAGTGCATATTGCACCTACACGGTCGCCTCACACATCGCGAACAAGTCCGGCCAATACTATACAAGTAAAAACCATCATCATTGCAAAGGACAGTAATGCACTAAAAATATGTCCCACAAAGTACGTATTGTGTAACTGTTTAAAGAGGGAGACGCTGATATGCATTCTCGCGCCTAATATCGCCATCAACGATGATGTTGTGGCATCAATTCCAGCTTTACCCTGTAGAGACCAATAAAAACATGTGTACACCCATTTTATGCGGGGGGGGGGGGGGGGGGAGTGTGTAGGGGATCAAGATGGGAACGCTAGGTTTAAAAAGGTATGTTGAGGCTGCATGCCCGCATACTCGAGCCGAACTGCAGCTTTCCGAGAGAGCGTAACGCCTGCGTGGGACCTCGAACTGGCAAAACCTTACCCCAACGCATGGGGGATTAAAACGCGCTCCTCGAAGACTACGCATCAATGCCACGCGAACAAAACAGTCGCATCTATAAAGTGTTAGGCTATGCCTCTGGCACAGGGCAGTCGGAAATGAAGAGCTGGCGCACTCGATCAGAACAGAGCAAGAAGGAAGGTGGCTGGCAAGCCGTCTTCCTTTATATAATGTTTCCCAGGAAGGTCTCACTCCTTTATGTAATGTCTCACAGGAGACTTTTGAGGATGAAATCAATCAATAAATAAATGCGCATCAGACATGCTGAAAAAAGCATCTAGTATTCGGTTTAAGTTGGGAGCATTCTGTATTCCGTCTTCTCGATAAGGTTCCCTTATCAAAGACCATAGTCAAACACAAATGACTTTCAAAAAGCGCTACGGCCCCTTGTCACAATGAGCAACCGGCTGGACATCCCGTGCTTTTTGTAGTAGTTATTTTGGTTCCTAAATATTTTCGCATAGATAGGGTGCAATACACCACCATTCTTGTTTATTGTGTCAGGCGTAGTCTGTATGATTAGTGACTCAACGTTCCGGCGGCATGATGCATCCTTTCCCGGTGTCAATATATCTGCTTCGTCCCAGTTTATTGCAATCTCCTGCCCATGCTTCGCGAGTGCATTCGATTTCACTTTACGTACGTCGTGCTGGTGATCATCCAGGCGTGGAGAACCAAATGCAGCTCGCCGAGACAAGGACGGAGAAAGAAGGTAGCGCTGTATGTGTCTTCTTCCATTGTGCTTGTCTTGGTGCGCTACATTTTGTTCCCTTCGATCATGTTCCAAGAAGTCTAAGTATCTAACCCTTCAGGCGCCTCCTGAAATCTTTTTCGCTTATGTAACCTGATGAACAGTAAGCGCAGGCACAAGGGAGGTGGTCTTTCATATTTACAAGGTAATTTCATATCTCCCTCGCTGATCCCTGCTATTTGCGGGAGAGGGGCTCGTTTTGGTTTAGTTGCGTTATCACTGCCGCCTTCAGGGGCAGTAAGCTTCTTCGACGAAGGCACTTCTCTCTGTGTAATCCGGATGAAGGCATAGGGATAGCCGTTTCTTTTCAAGTCATTTTCGATGGTCTTGAATTCGTGTTTTAGCACGGCGTGTTCAGTGTTGATAAGAGATATAATCACAGTTGATAAGAGATATAACCACTGACCGCTTATGACAGACCGGGTACGCTGAATTAAGATCTAGGTATCTTCCAGACTGCGTCGGGTTGCTGTGGACGAGGAAACTAAGACCAGTCAGAGTACGGGATACCACGGTGTCGAGGAACGGAAGGCAGCCGTTGGTACCTTCCTCAACATTAATATTGACTGAGGGCTCAGTGGCGTTGAGGTGATCGAAGAAAGTGCTCTTGTGCTTCGTTCTGTGACGCAGAAGCAGTCGTCCACATATTTCAGGCGGTTGGGTGATAGCGAAAGCTTAGAAGAAGCTCCGCTTATCTCGCTGTACCTTCCGGGGCACAATCACGTTCGAGCACGTCAGCCTGCAAACGTGATTCAAGATTAGGCTGAGATTGATGGTGAAGCTATTGATTGATGATCAAGTGATGCCGACAAGATGATGCCCCTCATGACAAAGAAAAAAAGGGCCACATATGGGCTTTTGCCGCACGAGATGGGGTTATGTTTGTCCGATGGCGGAACGAATCACTGTCGAATTGGCGCAACTATTCGGGCCATGACCCCTTTCCCAAGCATATCACCCCAGAAGATCCGAGCACCAGGCCAGGGGAAAGCTTGTACCCAATAAAAAGCCGGTATTATACCCGGCGGCGCCAGGGATCGAACTCAGTACCTCCCGAATGCGAGACGGACGCTCTACCACAAGACTGTCAGCAACTTTTTTTTCTTCATTGCCTGAGATTTGCAAGACAACACAAACACACACGAGGCATTGATATAATAAGAATGCCAAGGGCAGGCTTCGTCGTTCTGAAATTCCTTTAGATCCATCAAAGGTTCTACATTTGGCAACCACTCAGGATTATCATCGACAAACTTCCCAATCTCGACAAAGCAATGGCCAGACTCGCGGAACAAAACTCCTGCAGGACGCGCATCATGATCACAGTGATATCCTGCCATGCGTGAACGCCATATACGTTGGAGGCCCATTAGCATAATTGAATCATATGGAACCCCCTCCTCATTTTGGTTGGGTAAGTACCGTATTCTGTAAGGATTAATAGGTAATTCTTTCTTTATGGTTATTTGAAGTACGTCCCAAAAATAGACCCCTCCCCAACATTTAAGATATACATGATCTATCGTTTCTTAGCGTTTACAAATTAAGCAATCTGCACCTCATGGAAGAAATAAACCTGTTTCTTGCAAAACCACTTTTACTGGAAAAGTTCCAGTGTGCAACTTCAAGTGCGTCAGCAACTGTGTCAAGGCGATGTCAGCTGCTGCCACCGAAATGGCTGCCCCCATTGCTGCGTCATAGGTTTGCTAATAAAATGTATCACTGTAGGTAAAATACGTGCTGACGAGACAAAAAAAATTATAAGTTGGCAAAGTTGCACGGCTTCGATAGAACACTATAGTTTCGAATGGCATCCGATCCTTCCCACGACGTAGATTTCTCAAGGCAATGTTTACATGTGTCAGCTGCGATATCAATAGGTATGCTTAAAAATAGCAGCAGATATGAAAAGAAACAATCTCCTGTGTGGCTTCTATGGCGACCGATTTGACCTTCTCGATAAAGTCGGATAAATTCTTGATGTTGGTGCCTTTCTTGCCCACCACAGGAGCCAGAACGCAATGAAGGTACTGTGGCAATGAGTACAATGGCGATTCTAAAACTCCTATCGGGCACCGGAAAGTCTCTGGTTTATGCACCTTCGGTAGTCTGTATATGGCGGGCACTGAATCGTTCGTACACAGCAACTGATAATAACGACGTTTAGTAGACGCAGGGTCACCCTTGAAGATTTCTGCGAGCATATTTTTGTAGCGAGAACTAAACTGGCAAAAAGTGGCATTTTCTCTAGCGGTGGCCGAGGAGTGGTCGCACCGCTCCTACATCCCATCTGGCGAGCTACATCAGTTGTGTAGCACTAATGAATAATGGCTAACTATTCACTATCCAGTACTAACTAAAGACTAACTTCTAACTTTTGTCAATATTGATGACTAAATAGTCATGCGTAGTGACAATGACTGGCTATGATGATGCCATAGGATGTTACATCACAGGATTTGACGTCATCATGACGTCACATCCTGTCATACGTCACGACTGGTGACGACGTCACCAAGCGATTCACGCATACGGGAACCTTGAGGCTTCCCTTTCTCTCTTCCCACTTTCACCGTCTTCCTTCCCTTACGGCGCGGTCAGTTCCTAGAAGTTGGTTCGTTTATAGGATTTAACTTCCCAAAGCGACCCAGGCTATGAGAGACGCCGTAGTGGAGGGCTTCAGAAATTTCGACCACCTGGGGTTCTTTAACGTGCACTGACATCGCACAGTACACGGAAGCCACTCCGTTTCGCCTCCAAGGAAACGCAGCCGCCGAGGCCGGGATTCGATCTCGCTTCCCTGGGCACCGTAGTCGAGCGCCGTAACCACTGCAATGGCTAGTCTGACATCCGAGCGGTGTTCCCCATGGAATCGGTTGGCCGCTTCTCGGATTATGCGCAGGGGGCGCTGCATGCATTCGGTGGTGGTGACAAACGTTTATTGGTTTAAAAGGGGTGGATGTATGCATGGGCGGATCTTTGACTATCAGCCCTTACAGATAATAGGTGGGGTCCCTAGTACGGGACCCCAGTGGCGTCGGCCGCTGCCCGGGCGCGCTCGACCAAGGCCTTTTGGGCATGCAGGTCATAGCAGCCGAGCAGGGTCACCTCCCAGTCCTCCCGAGTGTGGTTGGGGTGAGGAGGAATAGCTGGGTTGGATGGGCAAGCCCACACCATGTGGTAGATGTCCGAAGACTTCTCCGCACAGTGCGGACAACTGCCCGTGAATAAAGGAGCGTGGTCGCTTTGCGTAGGTTGTGCTGTGGTGGTCGTGCTATACTGCCAGTCTGCGCCTATGTCTCTGCGTCTTGATTCGTTGTGCTAAGGCGACGCTTGTGCACCACGTGCACATCTTTTCGCTCGCGAGCTGGAATCCTAGCGTGCGGTGAACACCGGTTCATTGCAGCGCCACCGCGGCGATCATTTAGCGGCAGTCCCCGCCGCGGCTGGCGGACGAGAGACTAGCAATATTTCTGGGGACCCATGTCAGGTGTCCAGTGTGACAGATGCTGCGCCTTTCTTTTTTGTGAATCAATTATTAATATTAATATTAATTCATTATTATTATTCATATTATTATTATTATTATTATTATTATTATTATTATTATTATTATTATTATTATTATTATTATTATTATTATTATTATTATTATTATTATTATTATTATTATTATTATTATTATTATTATTATGTAGTGTCACACCAACGCTCGGTGACTGTCGACGGTGACAAAGACGACGAGCGTATGTCAAAAGGCGCGTGCTAAAAAAAAGAAGACAGGCAGACAAAGAAGAAGACGCAAGAGACTGACGCGCTAGTTAAACGGTCGACCTGAACACCGACCTGAGCTTCAACGCACCCTTACATTTAGTGGAGGCTGCTCTTCGTTCCCTCCTCTCACGCTGGAGCTTCGCTGCCGCACACTCGCTCCGCCATCCGCTATGCCTGAAGCAACAAGCCAGACCGCCACTTCACACTCGGCTGATCCCACCGCTTCCCCTACCATCCTGTGCTCTGGTGGGCTTCGCCAGTGTGACCCCAGCTTTTTCAGTGGCGCCGACGACCAAGATGTAGACGATTGGCTATCCTCCTAGGAACGTGTAAGCGCCTACAATAAGTGGGACGACACCACGAAGTTAGCCAACGTCCTCTTTTACCTGACCGACGTAGAAAATTTATGGTTCCGTAACCACGAACCCGACCTACCCACCTGGTCGGCCTTCAAAACGATCTTTTCCGAGGTTTTCGGCCGGCCCGCTGTGGGCAAACTGCGCGCCCAACAACGCCTCGAAGCCCGCGCTCAGAATCCCGATGAAACGTTCAGCAGCTACATAGAGGACATTGTGGATCTTTGTAGACGTGTTGATCCTTGTATGTCCGAAGCTGACAAAATCACCAAAATCGTGAAGGGAATCTCCGACGATGCATTTCACATGTTCACGGCCAGAAACCCCCAAACCGTCGTCGAAGTGGTTCAGCTCTGTCAGAGTTACGACGTCCTCAAGAGGCAACGAGCTTCTACCCGGCGTTCTCTCGTGAACGATCGGTTATTCGTACCTCAGACAGCATGCGGTCTCACTTCTGAACCACCTTCCCTCCTTCCCGAGATCAAGACCTTTATACGGGAGGAAGTGGCTCGCCAACTATCGCTCCTCCTTGCTTCTACCGCAACCACCCCATCGATAGATTCTGCACTTCGATGCACCATCCAGGAGCAAGTTGCAGAAGTTTTACCGCCAAGCTCTCAACTTACGCCTGTGACAGCCCCGTTGACGTACGCCGCTGTCGCCGCCAGACCCCCACCCTGCCCTGTCGCGTATGCTGCGCCGTTACCACCGCCATCACCTCCGCCCCGCCCTTATCTCCCTCCTCGACGTACGGTCAACAATCCATGGCGGACCTCCGACAACCGCCCAATCTGTTATTCATGTGGCGTTCCTGGCCACGTCAACCGGCTTTGTCGCCAGCGCACGCAGTCATACCGCAATGGCCCCCGCCTGTACAGTTCCAACTACAGTTCAAACTTTGAACCTTCCCCTCCCCCTGTCCCTGCTGGCACTTCTACGGACTCATTTTATCCTGACCGCTCCTCTCACTACTCCCGTCGATCGCCGTCTCGCCGCCGTCGTTCCCTCTCGCCGCTGCGCCGTCGCTCTCCTACTGGCCCGTAGGGAAACTAACAGCCGCAGTTCCGGAGGCAAGAACTGCGCTTTCTTCTACTTGTGCAAGTCCTCCGCCTTCCCCGACCAACGTTATCGAAGTGTTTGTTGATGGCGTCGCAGTTCTCGCTCTTGTGGACACTGGCGCCGCTGTGTCTGTTATAAGTGCCAACCTTTGCCGCCGACTTCGTAAAGGTACGACGACTGTTTCGAAATTTTTTCTGCGAATTGCCAGCTCACATCGCATTCAACCGCTTGCGGCGTGCACAGCTCGAATTGTCATTCAGGGTGTTTTGTACGTCGCCGAATTTCTTGTGCTGCCTCACTGCTCTCACGAACTGATTCTGGGTTGCGACTTTCTCACCAGTCATCATGCGGCTATTCATTGTGCCCGAGCCAGCATCGAATTGTCTTCGCTTTCACCGGCCGCCTCGTCTGACACACCGCTCCACCTCGATAAGATAACTGTGGCCGAAGATACTGACATCCCCGCCTGCTCTACCGTCCTCGTGCTCCTTTCCTGCGCCGGCTTTTCTGATTCGACAGTTCTTTTCACTCCGACTCACGCCGCTAATCGTCGCCATTGCTTAGTCCTGCCTTTCGCCCTTCTGACTTTCTGTGGGGGCTACAGCGCCATGTACGTCTCTAACCCGTCGCCTTGTCCGTCAACGCTTCTTCGTGCAGAACGTCTTGGTCATGTCGAGTCCTTTGATGACGCCATGACACCTGCCGTCTCAGAAGACCCAACCCCACTGCAGCTCAATACTATTGACTTCCCCGCTTCTGTACAGAACGACGACTCCACTGCAGCTTTTTCTGGCTGTCTGGATGCCAGCCTTTCAGCAGATCAACGCGAACAGCTCGTCAGCTTGCTGCAGCGCTTCCGTTCCTCATTCGACCTTCATCGGGCATCTTTGGGCGCACATCCGTAGTCACTCACTGCATCGACACCGGTACGCACGCCCCGGTACGCCTGCGCACTTATCGGGTATCGGCTGCTGAACGTCAAGTTATCACCGAGCACGTTAATGACATGCTTAAGCGTGGCGTCATCCAGTCTTCGCACAGCCCTTGGCTTCTCCAGTTGTTCTCGTGAGGAAAAAGGATGGCTCTATACGGTTCTGTGTTGATTACAGGCGTTTGAACAAGTTAACGCGAAAAGACATATACCCCCTTCCACGTACTGATGACGCTCTCGACTGCCTTCAAGGTGCCGAATTCTTTTCATCTCTGGATCTTCGCTCGGGCTACTGGCAGGTACCCATGGCAGCTGACGATCGACCAAAAACCGCCTTTGTGACACCTGATGGTCTCTATGAATTTAACGTCATGCCGTTTGGATTGTGCAACGCGCCGGCCACCTTCGAGCGCATGATGGACACAATTCTGTGCGGACTCAAGTGGCATGACTGTCTTTGTTACCTAGACGATGTTGTCGTGTTTTCAAAAGATCTTACGTCACATTTGGACCGTCTCGAGCGCGTGCTAAAGTGTTTGACTGATGCCGGCCTGCAACTAAATTTGAAAAAGTGCTGCTTCGGGGCTCGCCAGCTTCCTATATTGGGACACGTCGTTTCGAAAGACGGTGTTTGCCCAGATCCTGCGAAACTCCATGCAGTAGCAGAGTTTCTACGCCCAACTTCTCTAAAGGAGCTGCGTAGTTTTATCGGGCTGTGCTCGTATTTTCGTCGCTTCGTCCACAGTTTCGCTTCGATCTTCTCGCCGCTGACTGATCTCCTTGCCGGTGACGCCATTCTTTCGTCTTGGACATCCGACTGTGACGAGGCCTTTTCGACACTTGGCGCCTTCTAGTGTCGCCTCCGATTCTCCGCCATTTTGACCCTGCGGCGCCTACCGAAATTCACACTGATGCCAGCGGTGTAGGTCTCGGCGCTGTCCTTGTACAACGAAAGCCCGGCAACCCAGAGTACGTTGTTGCTTATGCCAGCCGTACCTTAACAAAGGCCGAAAAGAATTATTCGTTAACCGAAAATGAGTGCTTGGCCATCATTTGGGCCATTGGGAAGTTCCGCCCATATCACTACGGTCGTCCCTTTTCTGTTGTTACGGACCATCACGCACTCTGCTGGTTGCCCACCCTTAAAGACCCATCCGGCCGTCTTGCTCGTTGGGCCCTCTCGCTTACAAGAGTACGACATTCAGGTCACCTACCGGTCTGGCCGTAAGCATTCTGATGCCGACGCCCTGTCTAGGTCACCTCTTCAATGTGGCTCTGACTTGACAGCTATCACCATAAGTGACTCATTTTCGCTAGAAATTGCCGACATGCCCAATGAACAAAGGCAAGACCCTTGGATCGCTCCTCTTCTCACGCTTTTATCTACACCTTCTCTGCGCCCAGCTTCACGAACGCTTCACCGCCAAGCTCGTCATTTTTCCATCCGCGACGGCATGCTTTACCGCCGAAATTACCTTTCCGACGGACGCAAGTGGCTCCTTGTCGTTCCTCGGCATCTCCGTTCGGAAATATGCGCCGCTTTTCACGCCGATCCTCAGTGTGCCCACGCCGGAGTTTTGAAAACTTACACTGGTTTTCGCCTCCGCTATTACTGGCAGGGTATGTACCGCTTCGTGCGTCATTACGTTCGCGCATGCCAGGAATGCCAACGCCGCAAAAACCCTCCACACCACTCCAGCGTTCCGATGCAGCCCTTGCCCTGCCCCAGCCGACCATTCGATCATGTTGGTATTGATCTTTACGGGCCACTACCAGTCACTCCAGCTGGTAACCGTTGGGTCATCGTCGCTGTTGACCACCTTACCCGCTACGCATAAACATCTTCCTTACCTTCTGCGTCGGCGCCAGACGTTGCGTCTTTCGTCCTGCACCATCTCGTTCTGCGCCACGGTTCACCTAAAGAATTGCTCAGTGACCGTGGCCGTGTTTTTCTTTTCGAGACCATATAAGCCCTTCTTCAGCAGTGCCGCATTGTCCACCGTTCTACCTCGGCCTACAATCCGCAGACAAATGGCATGACGGAACGTTTTAACCACACCTTAAGTGACATGCTGGCCATGTATGTCGCGTCTGACCACTCAAACTGGGACCGGCTTCTCCCATTCGTCACGTACGCTTATAATACTGCCATACAAAGCACGACCGGCTTCTCCCCCTTTTTCCTTCTATACGGCCGTGAACCCACCTCAACTATGGACACGATAATTCCTTATCGTCCTGAGACCTCCGAAGCGACCACCGTCTCTCAAGCAGCAGCATATGCAGAAGAATGTCGCCACTTGGCCCGCTCATTTACAACCCAGAACCAAGGTCACCAACAGTTCCTTCGCGCACCGTCTTGTCCAGCACCTTCATACAGCACAGACTCCCTCGTGTGGCTTTGGGTTCCTGCCACCCCTTCCGGCCTCTCTACCAAACTTGCTTCCGAATACCATGGCCCATATCGGGTTGTTTGCCAGACCTCTCCGGTGAACTACGTTATAGAACCGCTTGTACCGACACCGGATATGCGTCGCCGCGGGCGTGAAACAGTGCACGTTGACCGCCTCAAGCCCTGTTACGACCCGCCTGTTGTGTCCACACCATGAGTCGGCAGGATGCCTCTTTTTTTCTCTCGGGGATAATTGTAGTGTCGCACCAACGATCGGTGATTGTCGACGGTGACAAAGACGACGAGCGTATGTCGAAAGGCGCGTGCTAAAAAAAAGAAGACAGGCAGACAAAGACGAAGACGCAAGAGACTGACGCGCTAGTTAAACGGTCGGCCTGAACATCGACCTGAGCTTCAACGCACCCTTACAGTTATTATTATTATTATTATTATTATTATTATTATTATTATTATTATTATTATTATTATTATTATTATTATTATTATTATTATTAAATTCTTATTCCCCAGTGAGCTCTTCCTAATAGAGTCGAATCCCTCAGAAATTAAGAAATCTAACGCCCGAGGTAAAGCGTGAGCGTTCGTGACCGATGAAGCCCATCTATTGCACATCCGCTCTCTAGCTTGGTCGGCGTTTCCAAGGTGGCCGAATCTTTCACTCATTTTTGAGGGTTTGAAGAGCTTGGGGCAAGCCATGGGACACCTTGGCGTAGTTAGGCTTATGCAGAAAACGGCTCCCCCGGTGGTCGAGGCTGCTAAAAACCTCGATAAAAATGGTGTAAACCTTGGAGGGAACATGCATACACCCTGCGGGGCTGAGACACTGCGGTCAGTGGTATGTCAGCAAGACCAGAGGAAAGGCGGTACCACTCAAGATCGAGGAACGCGGCATTACCGAGGATCAAGGGAGGAAGCTGGCCGCGTCCAAGCTCGCCGGAAAGGGAATGGCAGAGAAGTCCGTTCAAAAGCAACGAGACAAGATACCCGACGGAAAATTTACAATAATTCTCCCCCCACGGGGAGGAGTCAGCCGCCTACTTAAGTACGACAACAAAGAACGTCCGGAGCCACAATACACATCAAAAGGCCGCGGAAGAGATCGGTCAACCCCAAACAGTCCATCCTCATCGCAACAAACCGCGAAGAGCGGAAAAGAAAATACGTGGTGGTGGTGGTGAAAACGTTTATTGAATCTTGAGCCTTATTGACTGTTTTGATGGGTCGGCTCGATATCGCGTAGGGTGGTCAGGAGCTTGTGGCTCTCAGCGGCTCTTAGAGACCAGCCCACCAGCTCCTTTTGTGCAGCTGGGTCCGAGCTGGACACCGCGATCTTCCATCGCTCTATGTCTGTTAGTTGCAAATTGCGGGGTGGCTGGAGCTCAGAGCGCATGTAGAGGATGTGATGTAAGACTGCTTTGGGTGCCCCGCAGAGGGTGAATACAGGGGAAAGAAGGCCGGGATGTATATAGGCAAGGTGTGCTGGAGATAGGAAGGTACGGGCCTGGAGCTGGCGTCAGGTCACCTGCTCGAGTTTAGATAGTGATTGGTGTGGGGGCGGATGGTGGAGTCGTTGCTCCCAGTAGTTGTGCGTAATTTCGTTATAGGTAATCAGGCGTTCGCGTGCACTGCCTGGGTCTGTAGCTGGACCTGCTCAGTTGACGTGCGCTCGAGCTATGTTGTGGGCAGCTCCATTCCCAGGGTTGCACGCATGAGCAGGTATCCATAGGAGGTCAACTGATCTGGTCAGGGGTTGAATAGAATTGAGAATTTTGAAAGCAAGCGTGTGAATCCTGCTTCATGCGAAATTGCGGATTGCTGTTTTTGAGTCACTAAAGATTAGTGTGCCAGTGGTTGAGGAGATTGCCAATGCAATGGCAGCTTGTTCTGCCTCTAACGAGGATGCAGATTTAACCGAACCAGAATCTATTTCATTTCATTTCATTTTATTACCCTCAAGCGCATACGCATTACAGAGAGGAGTGGTACATCATATATGATAGAAAGCATAGAACGCTAAATGACAAAACATAAGGCTAAACGAACAAGGGAATAAAGAACAACGAAACCAATCTTACAATAAAGAAAGTTATACAAGTTGGATAGATTGAAAACAATCATAAGCGGTGAGAAAACAGCATTACACAGCGAAAAGAACAACAGTACTGAGAGCAAACAAGCAAAAACAAAAACTGAAATACGATAATAGTCAGAAAAAAAAATAGGGTGAAGTGTGTTGGAACCCCGCTCAAGGTATAAGCTTGATGAGTAGCATATTCTCAGCGTCCACATAGACTGCACTGGTATCAGCGTGGTAATGTTTGTGCAGCGCCGCGGCTCTAGCTTCTCGCCGAGCTAGGTGATGGACCGTGTGGACGTTTTCTGGGAGTGGATGGATTGTTAAGAGATGGAATTTCTCTCGGGGTTGAGTGCATGGGTCTGAGGGAGCTTTTAGGTTTGAGGCCTAAGGACGAGAGAATACGCCTACCTGTTGTGGTGGATGATAGGCGTTCTTCTTGTGCTGTGCGAGTGGCTTCGCTAAGCTCATCTAGGGTATTGTGAACCCTCACACGAAGCAGACGGGCATTCGACGTGTGTCTGGGTGGATTTAGGGCCGTTTTATAAGCTTGCCTGATTAGTGAATTTACTTTTTCTTCTTCCACCGTAGAAAGAAACATATGGAAGAGAGTGCATCACTCGACTCACCACAAGCGCTTGTATGAGACGGCGGAGGTCGTGCTCCCGCATCCCCCAGTGACGGTTCGCAATTCGTTTATTCAACAAGGTATGTTGCTGGACGAGTTGGTTATTCATAGTCAGAGAAAGAGCACTATAGCAGACGACAGACCTGGAAGAGGAGGACACACACACATGCGCTCACTAACAACTTTATTTTGGAAAACCGCCGATCCGCGCCTTATATACATACACAAATAGTTAAAGTGCGCATGAGCAGGGTTGTCATAGCTCAAGCATCCAAGGAAGGGCATCTGATATTGAGCAGAAATTAACGCGTTGACATGGAAAGTGTGGGGTGGGGTAGATGCAAAGAGCAGAACTGGGGCGTGCATGAAGCTCAGATAAAACGATAAATGAAGGGAGCACGCAAATAACATGGCTAAAAGCGAAATATGAAAGCATGAGATAAATAACAAAAACAACAACGCGGACATAAGCTCAGTCTAAAAGGCAAGGCTGTGAAAGTCAGCGAAGGTAAAGGCGCTAAAATAGGAAAAAGGATGGAAAACATAAACACCTAAAAATTTGCTAAATGAAAACAATCAGACAAAACCAAAAAAGGCAAAACCAAGGACACTGAAAAAAATCCATGCGCACACTGAAAAACCAGGACGGGCTAAAGAAACAACCCCAGATGCATGAAACTTTACGGCAATAAAACTATGGGGATAAGACAAACCAAAATAGGCGAAGACTAAAAGAATGCACAAAACAAAACTAGGCGGAAAGGAATGAAAATTATTTTTGTAACAACTCAAGTGAAGGAGTGCTAACGCACTCATGTTTTTGCTCGTTGATAGCGGCGGCTTCAAGGATTTCGCGGGTAAGTTCATTGTTGCTCTTCCCCAAAATTTGTTTCCTTGAAAATCGGGGAGAGGTGCCGGCAGGGACGAATCTCGCTCGGCGTTCGGAGCCTGCGGACGTATTTCACATCGGCTCCTGTGGTTTTCAACCTACGTGGCTGAATTACGACCTGAAATGACCTGATCGCCATCAAATCGGTCAGTGAAGGTGCTCCGCGCCAGTTTGAGACATTTTCGGACAATCTACGTCCATATTTGCTCATGTTTTGAAGATTTCGTCTCCGTGCCGAGCGCTTCTCGTCAGGCCTAGCTCTCACCAAGGGCTCATACATTTGCCGGTCAGGCCTAGCGCCGCCGGCTGCTCATCGCCCAAACTCCTTTACTGCTTCATCTTTCAAGATGGAAGTTGGTATAGAAGGAGAAGATATTTCACCAGAGGAATTTCATAACAATCCTCGTTGGACCCGTGGGGTGCAGGCCCAGAAGAAGCTCTACCCCAAACTGCAGCAAGCCTCGGACAGCGGCGCGTCCGCGTCTACTGGAGCCTCGACAAGTTCGGACAACCTTGCTTCCGCGCCGAAAGGCAAGATTTCCACTCTCAAGCTGAAGAGGCATGCTCCTCTTCCCCGGTTGCCGACATCGGACTACAAGGTTGTTTTCCGACCGGGCGGGGGCTTGGATCTTCGCCTAATAAATGGAGGTGCACTTCTGCCTCTGATCTGTGCTGAAGCAGTAGTCGACTACCACGAAGCGAGAATCAACGACAAGTTGCGCATAAACCCGCACAACAACTCTTTCACGGTGAGCACACCTTCTGAAGCTCGAATGAAACAGTTTGTCCGCATGTAAGGACTTCGCCTCAACGACCACGTACCCCCTGAAAGCTTATGTCGCGGTCCCCGACAACGCCATAAGAGGCATTATTTACAAAGCCGTCTACAATCAGACGCAAGATGAAATCTTCCAAGACCATGTGGCCCTTAATGAGAGCAAGTACTTCACCATCGCCGACGTCCGGCAGCTCGGCAGGACCAAGTCAATTTTAGTCACATTCATCGACACCGCGGAGGTACCGCGTCAACTGAACTTCTACGGCACTATTTATTCTTGCAACCCATTCAAGGCAAAGGTTGAAGCTTGCTTCAACTGTCGGAAGCCTGGACACCGTGCCGACGTCTGTCCCAATGAGAAGACTGACCTGTGTTCCCGCTGCGGCGTTGCCCATCCACCCAAGCAAACGCCGGACTGCGCGCCCAGGTGCATCTTATGCGGTGAAGCCCATTTCACGGGGACCAAACCTGCAAAGTGCGCTTCGAACGCTCAGGAAACTTCTCCAAAAAATCCACACCGCCGATAACACTTTCCGACGCTCTACCTCCTGAGACAACTCTCAAGTCATCTAGACCATCAAGAAGCCGGATCCCGTCTTCGAAGTCGCGCAGCCGCTCGAAGACGGGATCCCGCCAAGGCCACAGCAGAAGCCGTTCGAGGTCCTTCCCGCCACTCCCGGGCCAAACAGTCCAGGAATCCACGAAACAGGTGAGCTGGAGGCCGCAGTCTTCCCCGCTCGAGCGAGAGAACGCGGAGCTTAAAGCTCAGTAAAAACACAGTCTGAAGAAATTGCCGAGCTTAAACGGCAGCTGCAACTCCTTTTAAGGCGAGAGCAGTCCCCTGCAGTATTGCAAACCCAAGCGCCTCCCACCATTTCCAAAACTCCTTCAAACTATCCCCCCTCCGCGTCCTCTTCGCGCGCTACGTCGCCTGCTCGTGGCGTTCCCGCAAAACGCAAGATAGCCACTGAGGTAGTTCCCTCCGAACCATCAGTGCCAGAGCAGACTGCCCTCCTTATGACGGCAATGCAGTCCCTGGAACGTCGGTACAATCTTTCCGCGCCGAAACCCAGAACTGGATGACGAATGCCGCAAAACGACTAGAGGCTATTCCGAAGCGTCAAAGTGCTCAAGAGGCCTCGTTTTCTCAAATCCAAACCCAAGTTTGTGAGCTTCTCCCCAGAGGTTGCACTGTACTACCCATCTCTTTAGCTATTACTGATAGCACCCAACATGGCAGCACACCTCAACAGAATTAGCGTGTGACAGTGGAACTGCAGAGGTTTCCGCACAAAGCAGAACAATGTGCAACTTCACTTATCTACTCTATCCCCTAGCGAGATACCGGCAGTGTTAGCACTGCAGGAGACGCTTGTTTCGGTTAAGCTCCGCGACTATACTACTTACGAGCCCTCCACCCAGCCTCAATCCAGGGTAGCGTCGTTGGTGCACCGCAACTTTACCGCGGTCTAACACCCTCTTGAGGTGGATGACGTGGTGGTCTCTTGCTGCAACTCCTACCCCACACACGAAAAGCCCACACCCTTTTTGTTCTCAACCTCTATAGCCCTCCCAAGAGCCCTCCTGCCCCCCTCATTGGCGCAATCAAGAAAGCCCTCACAATTAGCGCGGGAGGATCCCTACTAGTGGTTGGCGACTTCAATGCTAGCCATACCAGCTGGGGTTACCGAAAGAATTGCCGTAAGGGTACGGCAATTTTGTCCTTCGTTCAGGACGAAGGGCTTTCTATTCTCAACGACACCTCCTATCCCACCCGAATCGGATCTAGCGTTCAGCACGACACAAGCCCAGACTTGACTCTCTCAAAAGGCGTTCGAGATAGCCGCTGGACTAATACCACTCACTCATTAGGCAGTGATCACTACATTTTATGCACTGAGCTCTCCATCTCTTCCCTCACCCCACCCAAACGCAATCGGGCCTGCGTGGTCGATTGGGATCGATTTCACCACATCCGGCAAAAAAACCCCGGACACCATTGTGGACTTGGAGGCCTGTGTGGCTTCTCTCACACAGGATGTGGAGTCGGCGACATCCACTATCCCGGAACCAGAGGACACTTCGGCTGCGGATAGTCGCCTTCTCCACATGTGGGAGGCACACGCCAGCCTTCAGAAACGCTGGCTGTCCCAAAAGCATAATCGCACCCTCAAACGGCGAATTTCCCGCCTTGTGAAAGAAATTGAAGCTTATACAAGAGACCTCGCTCGCCAGCAGTGGGGGCAGGTCTGTGACTGCATGAGCGGTAATCTAGGCCTTAAAGACACCTGGTCGCTTTTACGCTACCTCCTTGATCCTGGGCACACCAAGGCCACGCAGCGTAAGAATATTACCCGCATTATTCATCAGCTTCCCCTAAACGATGACGCCCTCCTTCAGACCTTAAAAGATCAGTACATCACTACAACCCCCTCTACCCCCCTCCCTTCCTACACCGGTTCTCCCAACCCTACCCTTGATGAGGAAATCTCTTCAGCTGAAGTCAGGGCGGCGATGCACCGCCTCAGGACGACATCAGCTAAGGGGACGGACCGAGTCACAAATAAGATGCTTCGTAACTTGGATGACCCATCTGTCGATGCGGTCACGGACCTCTTCAACCAATGCTGGCGCACGGGAACCCTTCCGGCCCAGTGGACACACGCCCGTATCACATTTATCCCTAAACCCGGCAAACCACTCGACATCAAGAATCTCCGACCCATATCTCTAACTTCCTGTCTTGGCAAACTCTTTGAACATGTTGTGCTGTCACGCCTCCGGAACCACATAGATGACCACAACCTCTCCCCTGACACAATGGTCGGCTTCCGGCCACATCTCTCCACGCAGGATGTTAGGCTGCAACTGTCAGAAGATGTCCTTCACCCCCGCCACGCAAAGCGCGCCCGAGCAATTCTCGCCCTAGATCTCACAAAGGCCTTGGATAATGTCCGTCACGCAGCCATTTTAGATGCTCTCTCATCGCTTCAAGTCGGCTCGCGTGTCCACCAGTACATATCCGCCTTTCTTAGTCATCGCACAGCAGAAATCACCATCGGCTCGCTCTCATCTTTCAAACTCGGTAGTATTGGCACCTCACAGGGCTCTGTCCTCTCTCCACTGCTTTTTACTATTACCCTTATCCCCATGGCACACGCCCTCAACCAAATCCCTGCCCTGTCCCACTCCTTATACGCCGATGATATTACACTGTGGACCACCACAGGTAGCATTGGCGCCATGGAAGATACATTACAGGCCGGAGCAGACATTGTAGTATCTTTTGCCGCAAATGTCGGCTTGGCTTGTTCCCCTACCAAATCGGAGCTTCTCATACTCAGACCTCCTAGGTGTTGTACAGACAAAGGCCCTCCTCCCCCTATCTTCTTGACAATTGACAACACCCGGATACCAGAAGTGGACAACATCAGGATTCTTGGTATTCTGATACAAAACAATGGCAAGAATACCGCAACCATCACTAAGCTGACGGTGATGGTTCATCAAACAATCCGCCTCATTCGCCGCATAGCTAATCACCATCGCGGCATGCGCGAGCATGACCTCAGACGCCTGGTACAGGCATTTGTCCTGAGCCATGTTGTGTACTCGCTCCCCTACCTTTTCCTCACGCGGGTGGAGGAAGACAAGGTTAACGCCCTTATCCGACAGGCGTACAAGGCCGCCCTCAACTTACCCCGCTACACTTCCAATGAACGCCTTCTTCACATTGGCATCCATAACTCCCTAAATGAGCTCACGGAAGCCCACCGCTCAGCCCAGTTGGAGCGACTATCATCTACCCTCACCGGCCGGAACATCCTTGCTCGCATCCATCTCTCACCTCCCGGTCACTGCTCTACACAACATACACTTCCCCCTGCGATACACTGCTTTCTTAAGGTACATCCCCTGCCAAAGAATATGCACCCAGAGCACCATGTCACTCGCCGCAAGGCACGCGCAGAAGCTCTTCGCAAGCACTATGGCTTCCAGTCAAATACCGTTTACGTAGACGCTGCCTCATACCCCTCCCGCCCAGCGTTCGCCCTCAGCGCTGTTTCCAACTCTTTGTAACTGGTCGCGGCCGGTACAACTTTGGCCTCCACTTCCCTGGAGGCGGAGGAGGCGGCGGTTGCCCTCGCCATAGCTACCACCCGAGCCACAACCATCTTTAGCGATTCTAAATCCGCCGCACGGAACTTCGCCCGCGGTCGGATCTCTACCCCAGCATTGCGGTTCCTCGCCTCCCTCTCCCCACCCGAACACCCTATTCAACTAATATGGGTGCCCGCTCACACGGGTCACCCAGGCAACGAAGCAGCTCACTCTTTTGCTCGAGGATACGTCAGCCGAGCAGGGACTGCCACTGCCTGGGGAGATGCTCGCGAGCGCATGGTATCCTATCACGAAATCTCTCTCCATTACCGTGATCAACGAACCATCTACCCTCCTCCTCATAAATCTATGACTAAGCTCCAACAGGTGACGTGGCGCCAGCTTCAGTCCCGTACATTCCCATCCCCTGCTTTCTTATCTTTGATCCATCCAGGACTGTTCTCGCCGCAGTGCACCCTGTGCGGGGCACCTAAAGCTGATTTTGAGCATATTATGATCAAATGCTCGGAATTCCACCCTCCAGCCACTTGGCAACTCTCCGACCTCGAGCGATGGGAGGCTGCGGTGTCCAGCTCTGACCCGGCCGTTCAAAAGCGGCTGACGGACTGGGCTTTGGGTGTCGCTGGGAAGCACCAGCTTCCGGCCACAACACGCAGCCAAGAGCTGACCCGTCATTAGTATGTAATCCCTTAAGGCTCCCAAATTAAAGTTTTTCACCACCACCACAGGCAGGGACTGCAGTCTCGACAGTGGACCGCCAAATTGCCAGTCTTTTTCCCTTCTGCATTATTTTGATGCTCTAATAGTCTTTTATTTAAGCAACCTCCCCTCTGACCGATATACTTCCTACCGCAGCGTTACGGGATCGAATATACGACGCCTGATGAGCAAATGAGAAAAGGGTCTCAATGCTTGGTTGTGCATTCTGGGACTTTTTCACCCGATTCATTGACACGCCTGCAAAGGCTAGAAAGACGGTGAGGAGCGGAGAAAAATACTTCAACCCCTGCCCTTTTTCCGATTCGTTGTGGGAAACCTGGTGACTGTAGGGTATTACAGCCGCTTTTTTGCTGCGGGTCCTGTGATCCCTTCCGGTTGGGTTCTTACTTTGCTTCACCCGTAACATTTTTTCCGCTGCTGAGGACAGAAGTAAGGGCGGGTACCCTGAATTAAGTAGTCTGTGGGCTTGGTTCAAGAAGCTCTGCTCTAGGCTATGTTCGCTGGTTTTGAGGAGCGCATTATTAAAGGTAGCCTGGACTATATTTCTTTTAACTAACTTAGAATGAGCTCATTCATAAGGCAGTATTGGTTTATTGGCCCTTGGTTCGAACGTCCAGCAGACGTGCTTTTCCGCGAGATACAACTTCAGTTCCAGAAAGTGGATGCAGCCATTTTCCGGTTCTTCATGTGTTAGAACAAGGGGGTTAAAAGTCTCTGTAAAGATAAGCAACACCTTCTGAACTTCAGCTGTGAAGTTATTACCTGGACAGTCATTAAGAATTACAGTCATCGCGTATCTGAAGATTTTTAAAACAGCTAACCTTTCTATCTCTTTGCTAATTGTTCGGTCAAGCATTGCCAAGAGAGATCGCTAGGATGAGGGCGATGCAAGAGCCTATGCATATGCGCTGCTTCTGGATGAAAAGGGATCCGTTCCACTCAGCATAAGTAGACCTGAGATACATGTATAACAATTCCAAGAACCATTAGCAAAGAGAACAATTAGAATTAAAGAACAATTAGCAAAGAGAAAAAGAGTTCTCGGGAGAAGCTCGACTAGGTGGCTGTTTATATGCCTTAATTTCAGGTGGTGGTCCGCAGCCGTTAGGTTACGATGGACCAGTGTGGAGACCCGTGGGAGTGTCGCTCCCTCTGGTTCATGCGTGGTGTAGTTACAAAATTTTGTCTTCGTCTGTGTTTCTTTTAAGGCGATAATGGTGGGAGTGTTGGCATTCGAAAGTGTTTGTAGGTGGAATTGTAAGTTGTCTCGTTTTGCACGGAAACTCCTACAATTCTACTGCCACACATGTATCTCATTACGGTGAGCAGCCATGTGTTTGGGGGGGGGGGGCGCTGGTCTGCTCGTGCCGATCCTGTAATTTCGGGGGGTAAGAGCCCATTAAGCTGGGTCTGCATTTGAGCCGTGGTCGCCTCTTGTGCTCCTTGCCGCCGCTCGAGCGCTGTCAACCGGTCGAATAGTGGGTCATCCAGGCTTTGTTGTCTTTTTCCATCGAGGCTGGGCTAGCCTGAATGGCTTCGATGGCTGCAGTTAAACAGCCATCGGATCGGTGTCCATGGGGGTAGGATTATCAACGCCTAATTGCTTTATAGGAAGGGAAAGGCGCGGTAACTGTCTCACTTGTTTTCTGTGGACACCTCACCCGCGCCGTAAGGGAAGGGAGGAAGGGGGAGGGAAAGTGGAGCCGTAGTGGAGGGCTACGGAGCAATTTCGACCACCTGGGGATCTTTAACGTGCGTTGACATCGCACAGCACACGTACGCCTCTTTGTTTCGCCTCCATCGAAACGCAGCCGCCGAGGTCGGATTCGAACCTGGGTAGTCCGCACCACCCCGGCGGCTGCTTGTGCTTAGCGCGTAGGCGGAGGGTTGCAAGCAGGTGACGCCATGCGCGTAGAAGTGGAAGAAGGCGACAAGGTGATCTGTTTAGGTGTGATAGGAGTTTGGGTGGGGCATGCAGGGGAATCATGCCTTTGGGGAGGACGATCTTTGGACGATATTTCTTGAGAAATATTTGTAACTGTTATTTGAGCTCCGCGATAGTCGAGGCTATGTCTCTGTAGTTTTGCTCTGAGCTCCGCGTTTTCCCGAGAGAGCGAAGGTGATCGCGGTCTCCAGCTCACCTGCTTTTCGGCGGGCTGGGTCCTCTGGCCAGGGAGGGGCGGGAAGGAGAAGGGCGACAGACTGCTGTTGCGGCCCTTTCTTGAGGTGGATCTGGACTTGGATCGGGCATGGCCTCGGCTAAGACTTTCTTTTCCTCTGCCGTTCGAGCGGCTCCTAATCCACAGCCGTGATGGGCGTTCGTTGGCGTTTTGCAGCGCGTTCCACGATGCCAGTTGGTTAGCGTCTGTCTCCGCGTGGTTATCCTGGTTCTTCTTTTTCTTTGGTGGCATTTTGAAACGCTTCTTGCAGACGCTGCTACCGGTGAGGTGCGGGCCGCCGCACACCACGCTGGTGGGTTCGCATTCATGATTGGTCGGAGGGTTGTTTTGGCCGCGGCACGGGCACTTGAGTACTTGAGGTGTCGGACATACGTCAGCGCGGTGACCCATTTTATAACACGTAGAGCAGGCCTCTACTTTCTTTCTGAAGATTCGACACCGGTACTGTGCCCCTTTGTTGTTGATCCAAAAGAGGATCTTGTCCCCTTCGAACACGATGCATACTGAGTTAGTCTTGCCGAGACGTCTGGCTTCTATGATGGGGTGGTCGTCATTGAAGTTGGTGAGGCTGAAAGATGTCTTCTTGGGCGTCGTAGTCTAGAATGTTATGAATGATTCCCTTGGCGCAGTGGTCGGGGGCAGTCATGTAGGTGGCCCTTTGGTAGGTAACTTCTCCAAACTTTACAGCTTGGATCTTGGCATATAGAGCAGACCGTTCTTCCCCTGGGGTGCTTATAGTGATGGAATTTTGGTCGTAGTTGTGTCGAACTTGGTCTTTCTGCGTTACGGTAGTATCAACACCCGCCGTTTTACGTAGGGTATCTAGCACTTGTCCTGGGCTACAGGCTTAAAGATTTACACCGCCGTGAAGGAGTATGATGGTTTTGAAGTCTTCCTCCGGAAGGGGTGGCTGCGGTGGCGCCCGTTGGCGCGGTGGCCTTGAGTAGCGTACGTCGCCAGCTGTAAAGAAGCTTCGGCGAGAGTTGCTTTTCGCCGACGCAGAGTTCTGTTGGCCTGTACCAAACCTTTGCCTTTGAAGTCTTCTGGAGGCAGCTCCGTCCCTTCCACGACTAGCATGGCTGCGGCATTGTGGCTTGTCGGCGCGTTGGGTCCCGGGGGTAGGCCTAGCACGGCCGTGAGACGGCGTAGGAGGCAAAAGGCCGTACAAGGCCGAATAAAGAGTGCGCTTGCCTGTAATTGGGCTCACTCGCTGGCGAGAACCATCACGAATACGGAGGAGTCCTAATCAGGCAGAGTCTATACGAAATGATGGTCACTTTGATGAAAATTGCCGGAGCACTTACGACGCGGTGCACGCACTCCAGGCCACCTAGCGGATGATCAAGAAAATACGTCGCGCTACGCGTACTCGATTTTGAGGGCCAGAATATCGCATTTACGGTGTACGTCGCTTTGCTCGCGACATCCCCTTTCACATCACCGAGGAAGAAATAGTGCACCATCAAAGGCAACCCCCCCCCCCCCCCGTGATAGGGGCCAGGCGACTGGGTAGAAGCTCAAGCACTCTCCTCGCACTGTTTTAAAAACTAGATTCCGAGGTGGCTGAAACTCTCACTCACATGGCAAAGATGTACAGCCTTTGTCAAAAAGTGTAGAGCCCACAGGGTCTGCTTCTGAACCATGTAGTAGCTCTAATATAGCGTTCGTGGATGTCCTTACTATTGGAGAGGATAGGACAAAAATCTTACCATCAAGAAATTCGGAACACTGGAAATGTATTAGAAACCGCACGAGGTGGCTCACACTTTTGACAAAGATTGTACATTATACAGAAAGGAGTACGAAGTTTGCAATGCATGCGGGCGCCTAAGACACCGGGGAGATGTTTGCTCAGATCCCAAGAACGCTATAGGTGCAGAGGATGTGGCCAGGAAAACGCCTGCGAAGTAAAATATTACCTGTGTGGTAAAGGTCATCCGCTCGGTGACAGAAAATGCGGAGAGCTCTACAGGACTCCCTACCAGACCAAAATACGGCAACGGGAGCAGAAAATCGCCCAACAGCAGCCGCAAAAATCGAGCACTACATATACCAGATTCTCTCCGCCGTGGTCACCCCAAGGACAGGTGCGGCGACAATGAGGGTTACCGCACCTGATACCAGTCCTTCCAGAAACTGAAAGAGACCGTGGGACGGAGCCCGCAGCAGCACTGGGACCACTCGTATGGAATGTAGGCTTAAAAATAAAAAATGATGCAAGGAACCCTCGCAGAAGGCTAGCTAGACACAACACAGAAAATCAAGAATTAAGCGAATAAATTAATCGAGAAACATTTGTGCAACAGGTGCCGTTGCGATGAAATGGAAAGCTGCTTGAGTCTTCCCAAGACATAGGGCTTGCTACGCCTCCTGCTAGATCCAACAAAGTCCAAACCAATCAGGCCTCACATTGGTTCAAGCTAGATATGCACACGGGGGCACAGACGCCGAATTCATGGATAAATTGAAGCGTATGTAGTACGTTTTAAGCACCAATTTCTGCGCTCTCTCTGTATACACGGGAGTGGCGAACGAGATACTCGATGATCCCATACGGAGGCAGAGGTGAGGTTAGAACTTATTAGACTAAAACTCAATCTGCACCGGGTCCCGAAGGAATCACAAAAAATTTTGCCGATGATTACCTCACTTCCTAACGCGACGTTTTAGTGAAACTAATGAGCTGTTTCATCCTTTCGATATATTGAAGCAAAGATTCCGAGCAAGACATGTCTGTACAGTTACAGACTGTAGCAGATCTTAGTAAGGCGGACGTCGCTCGCTCTAACCCAATCTGCGCATGGTCCAATAAGTCAGCACACTGTATATATACGCCTTCTTATCGGGAATAAAAGCTGTTCATGACCCGACGCGAGGCTGTGCACATGATGGCAGCGGTGCCCATTCTCTCTGTCCCCCCGTCGACGCTTCTCACGGCCCCGAAATCATTGGATACCTCGGAAGACACATCGACTGCATGGAAAACATGGAAAAGTGAGTTGTTGCTGTTTTCTACGGCCACCCAATTAAGCAAACAGCCTAACGAAGTGCAAGCAGCAACGTTACTTGTAACAATCGGAGAAGACGGAAGGAAAACTTATAGCACTTTCAAATTCGACAACGAAGAGGACAAGAACAGAGTCGACATTTTGCTTAAAACGTTTGAGGATTTGTACAAACCATCGACGAATTTGACATTTCATGAGTTCCGCTTCGGATCGAGAGACCAAAAGCAAGGGGAACCTTTTAACGACTGGCTGACAGACCTAAGGCTGCTAGCAAAGAACTGCGAGTTCGGAGACTTGGAAGACCGCTTGCTCCGCAGCCGCATTGTCCTGGGAGTGCAGGACAAGTGTTTACTGCAAAAGCTTGTAGCCGAAAACCCGTCGTATGAAAAGACAGTCGCAATATGCCGAGCCCACGAGCAAGGAAAGGAAAAATTTAAGGAAATCAGTGAAGGCACCGAAAAAGCAGGCGACGCAGTAGTCCATGCAGTCGGCCCACGAAAGCGACCTTGTAGTCGTTGTGATTATTTCACTCATCGTGGAGTAACATGCCCGGCCCAAGGGAAGGTCTGCACAAAGTGCGGTGGGCGTAATCACTTCGCCCAAGCATGCAAAGAATCTTCGCTCCGTCATAACACAGGTTCGAAAAAGGAACTGTGCAAACCGCAATGCGCGGATGACGATGATTTCATTTTACAAACTTTGACCGTCGGCGCTGTAGCCTCAGACCATTGGAGTGCGACAGTTGACATTGAAGGACGCCCATTCACATGCAAGCTGGACACCCCTATTGCAAAAACCAGTGCCACTGGGTGCCAGCGCCCCAGCGCCATACCTGATTATGGTCCCAGTATGACGCTGGAAACTAGGCGCACTGGGACGCGGCATACTGGGACGCTCCGCACTGGCGGCACCGTTCGCCCGGAGAAAAAAAGGCGTGGGATAAAAATTAAAAAGTAAAAAGTAACGAAACAAGTTGGGTACTTAAAAAACCTAAAACAGGTAAAAAAAAAAGAAAAAATTTGAGTGCACCAAGCGCGCTTCGAACTCCGTCCCTAGGCACATATCAATGACTAGCTCACCACGCTAACCACTCGACCACGACAATTTTTTTTTTATTTCCCGACCGAGGACGCACAGAAAAAGACACATGTGACATCCATAACATGACAAAATGAAAGATCAAGCATTGACTTAAAGCTTTAGCCTTCCTTAGCCGAAGTTGTCAGATTAAAAATCCCTCATATGTGACAGCCCTTCAAAACTAACTAACCATTCTGGCTCTAGTTTTAAAGCTTTCTGTTCGTTCAGATATGCCCGTATGCTCTCTCTAAAGAGCTCTCTCGCTGAACGTGCATCGACGTCGCCGTGCTCTACAGCCATTCTGCTCTTCCGTATGCTGTGGAGAGCCAGTAGCATCAAAAGATCCAACGGTGTATCATTGTTCGCTTCTACTGGCAAGAATCGGATACCATGTGGGCTTATGGGTAGTTCTTTTTTAAGCGTCCTCTGGAGCACGTCCCATAAAAATACGGCGCCCCAGCATTCGAGAAACACGTGTTCAATCGTCTCCTCTTTCCTGCATATTATGCAGTGGACACCCCAGGGTACAAAAAGCCCTTTCTGTTCCTTCCATTTCTTTACCTCCAAGAACTGGAATTCTTCGAAACATTTTTGCATTTTATGTCATGACCTGCATTTATAAGGTTTGGACATCATGTTTCGCAGTCTACAGGCCATTGCTACCGCTCTAACAATTACAACTTCTTGATCATTGGAGCTTGCTGTCTACTCTCACGACTTGCAACTAATGTTCTGGGTGCCTATGCACGCTATTTTGTGCCCTGGAATCATTTTAACATGTGGAGTTTGACATCGCTGGCAAATTTACCAACGCCGGCTCTTCGGTGGTGATCTGCTACCATGGGCGTAATTTTCGCTAAACACGGAGCTTTAGTACAGACCTTCAAGGAAAAAAGTGCGACCAAGCTTCAATACCGGCAAGAGCAGCAGCGATTACCCTATACTGCGTGTAACTAAACCTTATTTGTATGTAAACATTTCGGGAAGCGTTGCGATGACCGAGGGCTCGGCTGCTTCATACGCAGAGTAAGAAGGAGCGCAAATGCTTGAGAAACAAGCCAAATATTATGCATTGCAAGCGCTGTATATTGTTGTTTTTTCTCTCATTGGCCCATCGCTCGGTAAACTACTCTCTTCCTCGTTTTATTTTTTCTTTGTGCTGTTTATACTGGGCAGTGGTGTAGGCTACGCTCACCTGCGATTGAGTAATAATAATTGGTTCACAGGAAGGGAAAGGCGCAGTAACTGTCACACTTGCTCTGTGGACACCCGAACCGCGCCGTAAGGGAAGGGAGGAAGGTGGGAATGAAAGTGGAAAGAGAGAAATAGGAGCCGTAGTGGAGGGCTACGGAGTAATTTCGACCACCTGGGGATCTTTAACGTGCGCTGACATCGCACAGCACACGACGCCTCTTCGTTTCGCCTCCATCGAAACGCAGCCGCCGCGGTCGGGTTCGAACCCGGGAACTCCGGCACAGTAGTCGGGCGTCTTACCACTGCACCACCCCGGCGGGGCCTGCGATTGAGCCCGCATTGAACATTTTGGTTGGTTGGTTGGTTCATGGGAAGGGAAAGGCGCAGTATCTGTCACACTTGCTCTGTGGACACCTGAACCGCGCCGTAAGGGAAGGGATAAAGGTGGGAGTGAAAGTGGATAGAGAGAAAGGGGGGCCGTAGTGGAGGGCTACGGAGTAATTTCGACCACCTGGGGATCTTTAACGTGCGCTGACATCGCACAGCACACGGACGCCACTTCGTTTCGCCTCCATCGAAACGCAGCCGCCGAGGCCGGGATTCGATCCCGGGAACTCCGGCACAGTAGTCGGGCGTCTTACCACTGCACCACCCCGGAACATTTTGGCAGTAATCATTGTGTGAGAGTGCCCTTAAGATCAGGTCTAAAGTTTGTTATGCATGGTAGCCCACATTATTCAATTCTAGCTTTAGTTGTGCGTTAATCGTCAGTGTGTCATGAGATAGAGGCGCGGTGATCATGGTCTTTCTTGAAACGCTCGAAAGGACCTATCGAAACAAGGGAACTCTAGAAAAACGATACTGCCTTTGTTTTCTTACAAATGCGCAGCGACTTCGCAGCAAAAAGCGCTTGCTTGAACCATATTTTTCATATGCGCCCCGATGGTCGATTGCGAGTACGCTGTTGACCTGTTGGCCCCTGAGGGACGCTACTCCGGCTGACGCCGCAGGCCGCACCGGCTATATTGGGGCACTGGCACCAGTGCGGCCCCAGCGCACATACAGCGCTTCTCCCAGTGCATCGTGGATGCCAGCGACACACCCAGCGTCAAAAGGCTAATCCCAGCGTTTTTCTCCCATTGCACCAGTGCAGCCAGTGTCTTCCCGTTACTGCTCCAGTGAATATCGCAGACCTCCAGCGTGCCCAGCAGATCCAGTGCAAAACCAGCGCGAAAATCTTACTGGTTTCGCACTGGAGACGCTGGTTTTTGGCAATAGGGACATGAGCGAACTGCGGTGTAATCTCGAGTAAAGATGTCTGCAAGCTGCCGAACAAGCCTCACCAAAAATGTCGCGTAACGTTAACTGCATTCTTCGGCCACAAAACTCGGGCCAAAACAAATTCCGCTGCATTTGCGCGCTAACAACAAAGTTCACAAACAGACGTTTTTCGTGGTTGACCAAAATGTGCCCGTGACTCTCAGTGGCTCAGTAGCTGAACGATTTGAGTTTATTTGTAGCGTAGAAACTGTTCATGTCGACCAGTTGTACCCAGCAGCGCAATCGTTTGCAGATGTTTTCAGTGAACTGGGACAGTTAAAAGGCGTTGAGTACACGATGAAGTTAAAGCCCAAAGCCGTGGGAGTGGTCGTCCCGGCGAGGAGAGCTCCAGTAGCCCTCCAAGTAAAAATCAAGGAACAGCTCTAGCGCATGGAAGAACAAGGCGTCATATCCAAGCTAAATGAGCCTACAGAATTGTCCAGTCACATGGTTACTGTAGTTAGGAAAGAAAAAGTACGCATTTGCCTAGATCCCACAGCACTCAACAAAGCTTTGCTACGGGAGCATTACCCCATGCCGACTCTTGAAGATGTAGTGCCTAAGCTTGCCGGAGCCACGTTCTTTACAACTCTAGATGCGGCATCAGGATTCTGGCAAATAAATCTAGCTGACGCAAGCTCCAAGCTCTGCACAATGAGCATGCCTTTTGGAATTGCCTCAGCTTCGGAAGTGTTTCAAGCAGCAATGCATTGCGTGCTAGAAGGTTTGCCAAATGTCGCAGTAGTAATGCATGACATCCTCTTATGGGGCAAGACTAAAGAAAAACACTACTTTTTAACATCTTTTAACACGCTGTCGCGAACATAACCTTAGACTAAACTTGAAGAAATGTTACTTTTTCCAGCCCGAAGTACGCTACCTGGGAGACGTGGTCCCTGCAGAAGGCCTGCAAGTTGACCCACGACGTGTACAAAATATTTTGAAAATGCCAGCACCAAAGAATAGTAAACTGCAAGTTTTTCTGGGCACGATAAACTTCGTGCAACGTTTCATCTCTAACATGTCTGTGGTGACCGCCCCTCTTCGATCTTTGCTACTCAAAGATGCATGGGTATGGACGAAGAGCAGCAAAAAAGCTTCGAAAAGTTGCGCGATGCTCTGATAACAGCCCCGATTCTCTGTTATTTTGACCACAAGAAAGGAGTTACGTTATCAGTTGGCGCAAGTCAGTTCGGGGTAGGCGCCGTTCTGATGTAGGATGCGCACCCCGTCGCGTTTTCATCGCGGTCGCTCACAGGTGCGCAGCAAGGATATGCTCAGATAGAAAAGGAAACCCTCGCGATAGCGCATGGCTGCACAAAATTTTATGACTATATATTTGGACAGCATGCAGTAACAGTGGAGACAGATCATTGTCCATTGGAGGCCATTTTCAATAAACCACTGCACCAGTGCCCGCTACGCTTGCAACGCATGCAGCTGACGTTGCAACGTTATCCCATCATCGTTACGTATAAACCCGGCAAAGAACTGTTCCTCGCAGATGTTTTATCTCGCTTTCCCAGTAAGGCATACATGGAAGAACACCAGGGCTGGCTTGCACGATAAAGTCCGAGCTAAGTCCAGACTTAAATGTTGTCTTTAGAAAGACCAAGCTTATTTAAGACGGCTCGTGTTCCAAACGTCGAACGCTTCCTGTTCGTGTTCAACAGAGTGGCTTCCCAGAACGGCCTCAGAAACCACTTGGGGCATTTTTCCTCGTAACACAATCTTAAGCCGCAAAAAGCAATGGCACGGGTTTTACACAACGCAAAATTGACGGAATGTGTACATCTTATAGCAGAGACAGTGCCAGCGCATCCATTTATTTCCCTAATTTCTCTACTTAGACACCTGGCGTCCTTGTGTCTTAACCAAGACAGCACTAGAGTCGTAATCATACAAGCGGCTTATTCAAGTCAGGACTGAAGCCCAGTCTTGACTCCAGTCTTAAGCGGCCATGCTAGTGGCCTATTCTTTAGACTCCAGTTAAGTCTGGACTTAGCTAAGACAGTCTTAAGATTGTTTTGTGCAAGCGGGCCCAGGAATTTCAAGTCAATGTTCTTGATTGCGTTTCAGCCTCGGAGCGCTGCTTGAAAGACCTGCTTGCAGCAACCAGTGACGACAGCAACCTGACAAAGCTGCGCAAATACGCCGAGGCAGAGTGGCCTCTTCACAAGCACGAAGTCCCCGAGCAACTTCGGACCTACTGGGAGTACCAAGAGCAGATACACGCGCAGGATGGTCACGTATTTCGCAGCAACGAGGTAGTTATACCAGAGCCAAAAAGATACGAAATGATCCGCCTCCTTCACGCGGCGCATGTTGGCGCGGATAAAATAAAGGCGAGGGCTAGGAACGTGATGTACTGGCCGAACATGGCGAGCGATATTCAGCAGTCTGTAAAGGGTGCAAGGTGTGTATGAAGAATCAGCCGCGAAACGCCAAAATGCCCCTTTTAAGTCAATATGTCCCAACCCTACCCTGGCAAGTTGTTGGTATTGACTTGTTCTTTTACGAAGGTCGTGAATTTGCCGTCATCGTGGACGTTTACTCATTTTTTTTTCAAGATTCGGAAAATTCGAACCGCCACAGCAACCTCGCTGAAAACCTAGTGTTCTGAAATCTTTTCTGTCCATGGCTTGCCTTTGAAGCTGTGCAGTGATAATGGGCCGCCCTTTAACAGCCCGGAATTTAAAGACTTCCTGAACATCCTAGGTATCACCCACGTCACGTCAAGCCCCTACCACCTGCGGTCTAACGGCATGACAGAAATAGCGGTGCAGGAAGCAAAGAAGCTTCTAAAAAAATGCGCCTTTAAAATGCCTGCATTTCAAATGGCTTTGCTTGAATGGCGCAATACTCCACGTGATGATGTGCTACAGTCCTCTGTGCAGAGGCTGATGGGACGCCAAACTCGGACACTTCTCCCGGTGCCTACAAGCCACTTGGAACCACAGGCAATACCCAGCAACGTGGTTTGCAGCCGGCTTCGTGAGATACGCCAACGCCAAAGGACTTACTACAACCGCGGCAGCAGGTACCTGCCACCTGCGACACCAGGACAGCCGGTCACCGTGTACGACATAATCCAGCGGAGCTGGTCTGCAGCTGTCTTTCTCAGGCCAGCTAACGAACCTCGCTCAGTGATCGTCAAAACGGAGGACGGCAGAGAAATTCGACGCACACGAAAACATCTACGACTGGTAGGAGCGCAACCTGAAACAAGTCCTGTCCCTCAAGAATGCCCTCGCACAGAGCCCGCCAAGAGCTACGCCGAAGCACAAGGTAACGACGCGAACAATGTCGGTACCCTCAGCCCGAGCGACGCTAAACCTTGTTTTTCCGTAAAGAAGGAAGATATAGCAGATCTGAGTAAGGCTGACGCCGCTCGCTCTCACCTAATCTGCGCATGTCCCAGTACGTCAGCACACTGTATATATACGCCTTCTTATCGAGAATAAAAGTTGTTCTTCACCCGACGCGGGGCCGTGCACACAGAAAACTTTTTTTCACACATATTCAAGAAACACTCAACAGTTCTGGACTGGTATGAAGGAAGCTTTGTGGTTGTCCTAAGCCTTTCACTACTGCGCCTCTTTCTCCCTTTTTTCAATGTCACCTTTCTCTTTTTCAGCTCGGTTAAGGTGTCCGTGGAGGACTATGACAGATACTGCGCCTTTACTTTGATCTCAACGAATTTTACACGCCGCTGATGCCCGGTGTACTGCGTCCATTTCTATATTCTCGGTGGTGCCAGGTGGTGCGGCTTTCGAGGAAGCGCCAAATTAAAGGCCCCGCACAGACGCCTGGATCGAACGCCCGGCGGGGTCCGCTTCGTATATGCGTCGTGACAGGATATGACGTCATTATCAATTCCGGTTATTAGACATGGCCGGATGTGAGATCATGATGACATCACGGCCAATGTCACCTTGTGATGGCGTCCTAGTCAGTCATATCACGCATGACTATTTACACTCTAAAAAAAAGGTGTGATCTTAGTCTTTTTGGGGGGTAAACTGCTTGTCGCGGAGCTGACACCTTTTTGGGGGTAAGGTTACGCTGTTTCTTGAAGACTAAGTATTTATACCATTGCATGTAGTGTAACATTACGCTTCTGGTAGCATAAACTTGCACCTTCACAAGCAATGTAACTGTGTTCTACCTAGGCATAATGTTGCACCTTTCATAAAGGCCTATGGTTTAGTCTGTCGATGGCATAAACATACCCTTCCATCAAAGGTGCAAGTTTGCACCTTGACAACATAAACTTATCCTGTATATACAGGTGCAAAGTTACCATTTTAGAGTATAAATTTAAATTACGACAAAGAGCGCCATGTTTTGCACCTTTATGGCGCTAGCTTATACCACCAAGAGAAGGATAACGTTGCCCTTCAAGCAGTTTAAAGTAATGCCATATTACATAGGTTATCTAAGAATCATCTTGTGGCATATATACGCTATCCACACAAGAGTACTATTACCAACCTGCATCGTAAACTTGGTCACTGGAAGCAGGAATAAAACTAACCAATAGTAAGGTTGAAAGTTGGGCGAGTTGAATCTGGTTCATTTTGAAGGTAGCGCGAAAACGAGGACCAAGAGTAGAAGGACACAACACGAGCGCTTTTTCACAACTAAACTTTTTATTGAAAAACACGGAATAAATACCCATCTCGCGAAACTAAAACACAAGAAACAAAAGTGATAGCATCAAGTAGAGGAAAAGTGTAGGGCATGATACAGCTGGTGGGGGTGCTTACTGACTAAGATAAGATGTAAACACAAAAGCACAAAAGCCTCATAGTCACGAAAGCAAACAAGACTTACCAAAAAAGATGAAGGAAGCGACGGGAGATATTAGTTCCATGTGTGGTCTAGATATGCGAGTTCTTTTTGTGTTAGAGCAATCGACGGTGCGCTTATGCATGTACTCCCTTGTCTTGATATGTAAAAAGCCTCCGTGATTTCACGTTGAAGTCGTTCCTTATGAGTTGACAATATTTCTGCTTCCTCGTAAAGGGGCTCACATTTTTTCTTGCACAACGGCTTACACTCCGGCTTACAGTACGGCTTACAATCTTGACATCCCTGGCAATGGTCAACCAAATGCGAGGACTTTGACCCTGATAGCGATTTTTCGTGTTCCTTTAGCCGTACATTTGCACAACGTCCTGTCTGACCTATGTAGGTCTTTCCACAGGAAACTGGCAGATATACCACCCCCGTTTTGCAAGGAATGAACCCTGAAGCATGGCATACTTTAGATCTTTTCATATTTTTGTTTTGTCCGTTCCGATTAGCCATCATTCTGCCTACTAAGCCACACACTTTCTTGAGCTTGTTTGGAGCGGAAAAGATTACCTTTACACCATAGCGCTTGGCCACGTTGCTGAGATTGTGTGAAAGTCGATGCTTGTATGGTATCACCACCTTTTTCTTTTTTGCCATATCGTCAGATGACTTCTTTGGTGCGCTACCTTTTACCCAGCGGGTAAGTTTATCACATGCGAACCTGATTGCGCTGTCCGGATAACCTGATGTCTTTATTCTATTCACCTGTTCATGAAAGCTTTTCACCATGTCGTGGATGCAAGACTTTACCAGGACTGAACGCAGACAAGAAAGAACAATTCCGTTTTTTACAACTTTCGAGTGGCCTGAGGCGTTATGTAGTAAGGGTTTGATTGATCTCGGATGATAGCGCCAGCAAACATGACTGTGGTTGAAGGATATCAGCAAATCTAAAAACTGCAATTTGTCCCCGGTTGGCAACTCCAAACAAGCTAAAGAAAGTGTGTGGCTTAGTAGGCAGAATGATGGCTAATCGGAACGGACAAAAGAAAAATAAGAAAAGATCTAAAGTATGCCATGCTTCAGGGTTCATTCCTTGCAAAACGAGGGTGGTATACGAGCTGCCAGTTTCCTGTGGAAAGACCTACATAGGTCAGACAGGACGTTGTGTAAATGTACGGCTAAAGGAACACGAAAAATCGATATCAGGGTCAAAGTCCTCGCATTTGGTTGACCATTGCCAGGGATGTTAAGATTGTAAGCCGTACTGTAAGCCGGAGTGTAAGCCGTTGTGCAAGAAAAAATGTGAGCCCTTTTACGAGGAAGCAGAAATATTGTCAACTCATAAGGAACGACTTCAACGTGAAATCACGGAGGCTTTTTACATATCAAGACAAGGGAGTACATGCATAAGCGCACCGTCGATTGCTCTAACACAAAAAGAATTCGCATATCTAGACCACACATGGAACTAATATCTCCCGTCACTTCCTTCATCTTTTTTGGTAAGTCTTGTTTGCTTTCGTGACTATGAGGCTTTTGTGCTTTTGTGTTTACATCTTATCTTAGTCAGTAAGCACCCCCACCAGCTGTATCATGCCCTACACTTTTCCTCTACTTGATGCTATCACTTTTGTTTCTTGTGTTTTAGTTTCGCGAGATGGGTATTTATTCTGTGTTTTTCAATAAAAAGTTTAGTTGTGAAAAAGCGCTCGTGTTGTGTCCTTCTACTCTTGGTCCTCGTTTTTCGCGCTACCTTCAAAATTAACCAATACATTTCAAGATTTTCTGGAAGGAAAGGTTATGTTGAAATGTTGCAATATCTTTGTGTCGTCAGGAGTGTGACAGTGAGCAATGTTCCAGGTGAGGTAGGCTGTGTCATGTTGTGTTCAAGCCGTAAGTTATGTTGCAGAGTGAACAAAAAGAATTTACAGAACAATCAGTTAAAATAACATACCGTGGTATTTATTTCACCTCATTTTACACCCAAGTTGCAGCAACGGACTGGATAACCTTCTCCGCACAGTCAGGGCAGGGATGTACCACCTATTTGACCTGCACAGAAAACAGAACTTGTAATTGGTTACTCCCGAAGGAAGTCTCACAAAACATGCTTATGAGTTATTAATTCACATATAAAATACCACTGCACAAAGGGCAAGTAAAAAGGAAGACAGGTGGTAATATTGCACCAGTACAGGCTTCCAAGTGTTTGCATAATGAGAACTGAACTCACACAATATATAGATGCATGAAAATTCTCCAAATCTGAGCTATACCTGTGCCACTAACACACACACAGACAACTAGCACATTGCAATCTCAGAAAAAATTTACAATGTGCTCAGTAAGGCACAATATATAATGAGACGTATTCTTGTTAGCAGCAGGGTCAAGCCACAGGCATCACTGATGTTGGACTACCCAGAGGGTTGTTTAAAGAAATATGAATGAAAACGTACTGATAAAATAGAAGCTGCCTAATAAAGGCAAAAGATGCGACTTAAAATAAACCCTCCCTCTATCGTTCATATGTGCAGTTCTCCATTTTTTTTAGCTTTTTATGTTAAACTTTGTTTTATCACCTTCACTTTCACCTTTGTTGTTGGCTGGTTTCCACTCCAACACCCAAAAATTATAGTTTGCTTTCACATATGACCATCCCAGTGGTCTTGTTTCTAGTCACTATGGTCTGTCCCTCCTAGAAAACAATGTCTCTGGTCCTTCATGATATTGTCTTATATTGCCTATAGCGTTAATTTTTTTCCTGAGACTACACTGTCTTTAGTCATCTGATCGTCCATCACAAGTGACAACTGCAAATCTCTTCTTTCTTTTTTTTGGGGGGAGGGGGTTTTGTTTTTTTTGCATTCGTTGTCATTTCCCATGAATAGAAAGAATGAAGCTTGTTCCTGTAGGGGTATGTCTAAGGCCAATCTATTGTTTCTGCCTTTAGTGCAGTTTACATTCCTGGAGAAAGGCATGAACATACCACAGAGGCTATGCCTTATAAATGTGGGATACCACTTCTGAAAGATGGAACATTTCATGCTAAAAGCACAGTGATAACTAGGCACATTCAAAGCACCTTCTGCACATGTGCATTACTGCAGTGATGTCACAGATGCGGAATTATGTGAAGCATGGCAATAAAATGCAACTTTTACATAAGTTCATTGCTAGTTTCAGACCACACATCAGCTTATGCAGATGCAAAAACTTCCCAAGACTGCCGTTTGACTTCAAAACGACATTATCTTGCTCAAGAGGCAAAAACATTACCCTTCAATACCCTTATAATTCCTTGAACAAACCACAAATCTTGAGATTTTATGTATTGCTGCTTCATGTAATACTCGCAGCACATGCAGCGGGAATAAAATTTCTCATAAACTGCAATTTGCCAGAACGGTCCACTGCATATCTCTTTAGATGCCTAACTAATGAAATTGTAAATGCTGACCAATATTATACAAGAATGATTATTAAAACAGTGTCTACAACAAATTTCTCTAAGATTATGTTCTTTACCTTTACGGATTGCAGCAGTGTGGACTTTGGGTACCTGGTACAGCTTCAGGATTAGACCTAATTATCAATTTTTTTTATAAGAGGCAATATGAAAACTGCAAAATTGAAGGCTATTTAATGAGTGAGCCCAGGTCTAAAACCCTCCTAATCATTTATGTGGTCTAACATAATGAGCATCAAAAATATTCCTTTCAAGGCTTTGTAAGTTGGTTTTCCCACATTACATAACTAAAAAATGGTATCACTGACATTTCTTATTCAGAGAATATAGACATATTTTGTGTTTTTGATGATGCAGAAGAAGCTAACATGATTCTGGCAACAATACCAAGTGCAGCAACATTTTTTACGTGCAATGTGGGAAAACAAGACTACAATAGTTTTCAAATATGCCTTTCCTTGTTCAGTATTCTGAAGTACATTGCCCTTTAAGAAAATTTAAGAACTGGGCTCACCTATAATATTGGGGACCCTCAGTTCTGGTATATAATACTGTCCCCTAAAATTTAAATGCAAAAGTTAATTTTGGTTGATTAGCCATTCAACCATTTTCCTCTACCACAGACATGTCCACTGTGCTGCACAATCTAGTTCTAATTGTACTGAAAATTTCATTTCATTTATTCTCCCTTTAAAGGCCCATATACATGACATAAGGGGTGGGGGCATATATATATATATTAGTTAAATGGTAGTGGTGGAACACAAAGAAAATAGGGTGGGTACAAATGGCACAAAACAATGTAAACAACACAAAAGAAATAATAAAGCTGAAAGTGCTAAAATATCGTCCATATTACCTGCAGTACTTCATTTTTAGTTTCATTCTGTTGTGGACATACCTAGCAACATAAAAGCATGTGAGTTCTTGAATATTATACCCATCAGAGAACATAACCTTACTGCTGAGAACCAAGTGCAAACAATTTAAATGTTAGGTTTTGAAGAAAATAGAAAAAAAGCACACATTAACAGCTCACTCAATAAAAAGAAGTCACCATGTTCAGATCGATTACATACTGCAAACATTCCTCCCTTGCTAACTTGCTCAATAGTACTGAATGGTTCCAAAATCAATGTAATGCCAGGGCTATTGCTCCTCAGCATAGAAAAATATGCTCTTTGATAGACATAAAGCAACAATAAACAGACCACAATGCCGCAGCTATGTCGAAAAATACATACCACACAAATCTTGCCGTAAGTAGTCGTCCAGCTCTGAAGAAAGCAGGTTGATCTTTAGCAGCAGGAGTAACAGCACTTCTACGCCGTATTCCTCCTACTGGCGAGTACGCTGCAGCAAAGGTATCATTCATAACATTAGCATGATACTCGTAACTAGTAATACATAACTATAGTACAAAAAATAATGGCACTACACATGCCTAAACAATGACTCAAATATTTTGACAATGAGCTTAAAAGCTACAACTCCTGTTCCTAGATATATCTGTAACAATATCTGCTACCTCATTACAGTTGAAATAACGGCTAAAATAAACTAGAATAGCAGGTTTATGGCAAACTGCTAGCACAAGGACAATACAGATTAACTTCAATGAGGGAATGTCTCAGTACCAGTGAATTGTAGTAATGAGTATAATGCAATGTCTGACAACAGAAACTACAGAAGGAAAAGAATATGTTGTTATTGGTCAGGAGGCTGAAAAGTTCAGAATGGAAATAATTGAGTAGAAACTATAGCAAATCCCCAAATGAAAAATATTAGTGATATAAAAATTAGCTTTAGCTCGCTAACAAAAATTAACACATTTAATCAAAATAGCTGTTTGGGCCAGTTGGTTCATACCTAGCACCCTAAAAGACCAGCGAAAAAAAAAAAAGAAAACGGGTCCAAAGGAACACAAAACGTATTTCAGCGCCCGTCCTGTCATTTTTTGTTCCTTTGTCCCCATAATTATTTTTTTGAGCTGGTCTTTTTATGTACCAATTACAAAACGAAAGTCAGTCTTAAAGCAGAGAAGGGGTGACATATGGTTTGCTTCAGTGCTGAAGACATCTGATCACCAGCTAACCCAGACTTTTCACTTGTTAAGTGATTTGATCGAGTCCAAAATTTATCATCAGTTCTTAACATAAGTGATCAGCAAGGTAAATAACACTATTTACTTGCACACGCCCTCAAACACAGTGAAACTCAGTTGATAAGTCACTGTCTACGCGTGCACCATATTGCACGGCATGAGCGAAAATGGCAGCACGCAAGGAGACACACACATGGCACGCGACATAAATATTCTCCGACGAGAATCCCAAGCAGTATACATTGAGGCAGATGTCAGTGATCAGTAATATGTGCCACAAAAGTGCGCGTGTCAGTTTAAACGCCCCTTTCTGGACGGAAACAATGCTTTGGACTTACCAGCACGGATAGCAGTGACTAGGTGCAAATTCTTTGAAGAAACGATAGTCTACGTTCTTGCGCAAACGAGACGAAGGACTTGAGCCTGCAGCGAAAAAAAAAGCGTGAGAAATATCTTTCCTGCACATTGCGTCACTGCGACAGTATGTACACGATTCGGCTCGGTCCCACCTTCCGTCTCGACGCCACCAACTCAAAACTGCGGGGTTAAACCGGCGTTCTGAAAGCGTGGCTTTAGGATATCAAGCGCGCTGCCTCCAAACGTACAGGTTGCTGGAAAAAGAACTGTAAACTTATCCCATCATCCTGCATGCTCTCCCGCATTTATGGCAACGTTCCCGTAAAGCAGCAACAACTGACGATCAAAATTGATTGTAGGCAGCGAGTAAAATAATGTGGCATGCAAACACGACGTAACGTCAATACGTATCACCGGGACTGGATTTGCGCTCGTTGACGCATACTTTAGACCGCTGGATATGCTTGTGAGTGTCGTAGACGACTAGAAATGCACCGTTAACATCCTGCAAAAAGGCCGTGACCATCTGAAAATTTTGGGATGCGCCGCTCCTCCAGTCTGAACTGAGGGAGTGGTATGTGCTCAGGTTGGGATCCAAGACGTCGTGCTCAGAGGTCGTTTCACAGACAAACAGCGGTAAGAAGCAGCGTCACGGACGTAAGCAATAACAAAACATGTTCAGGCCAAGTTAAATAGCAGAGAAAAACACGTAAGACGATACATGTAAAACGTCACTTACATGCGCGGCTGAAATTTGGCGCCAAGGATCCGTTGGAACACCACCCCCGCAACGACCAGCCATCCGCCGTTTCCTTCCGAAGTTCACACTTTCACGAAGTCGTTTCAGAGTGAGGCATCGATGAGCGCACTCGATGAAATAATCGCTGAGAGCAACCGAACCTTTCTGAAAACACAGATGAGTACCAACGACAAAGAGCACGAACGCTGACTCGTGCGGCAATCGCCGTCGTCGTCTTCTCGGACTCGAAGAGTCGCAGGGAACGCAGGCAGGCTCAAGCGAACTACGAACACGTGACGCTATGTTGAGAATAAAAGCACAAAACTAAAAAGCAACTGCTTCGCTTCTCGCCTCACCACCACTCCCCCATCACCTCCCCTTTCTCCCTGTTTTGCAGTGTACAGGCTTGTCCGTCCGCTCTTGTTCTGAGTTCGGCCTTGCTCCCTCTACGGTCAAGCTCGCGTAGGAGTCAAAAGACGGGACGACCAAGGGGTGTCTGTGTGTGTGTGGGGGGGGGAGGCATCGCTTTTTGTAAGAAGATAAGATGCTCCCAACTTTCGACGATTCCCCACCTCCTCCGAGGAAAAACGAGGGGGGGGGGGGGGGGTCGTTCTGTGGTAGCTCTTGAAAGGACATCGGACGGGAAGAAGAAACAGCCGCATCCAGCTTGAAACCGGTTACCATCATAAAAAAAAAGAAGAAGCAAGCGGCAAACTTTGTTTTTTGCTTGAGCTGCAGGGACGAAATGGTGTAACGTCATGCGAAAAATAACTTCCTCCGTGCGGGTGATTGCCCAGGGTATATTTAAGCCATGCGGTTTCAGATAGCATAAATCCCGAAGTTAGCCTCCTTTTACACTCTGTTTTTTAGAGTGAATCATGGCTAATGACATTTGAAGTAGTTAATGAGTAGGTAATCATTAGAATCTGCAAGATGGCGGCAGATTAATGACGGCGAACGAATCAAAGAGTGGGGCTGAAATGAGGTCTGAGAGGGAGCCGGAGCTGGTTACGAGGCCGACGGCGACGGCAACGGCGACGACGACGCGAAACGCAGGAACGGGCGCCAAAGAACTGCGCTCTCAAAATTCTAGACGGCACTTTGCACCATTAAAATGCGATAAGGCGAAAGTCATTAACAGCGCGGTGGATCGTAGCCCTCCGAAACGGCACCTATATCTCCCTCCCTGTTTTCACTCCAACCTCTCTTTACGGCGTGGCACATGTGCCCGTGGAGAATTCAGATAGATACTGCGCCTTATCTTGTAAATCAATTTCAACGCCGCTGATGCCTACTGTGCTACCGCCTCCTAGACATTTGGGTCTGCTTCTGTTTGCCATGTGGTGCGGGGTTCGAGGAAGCGGCAAATGAGAGGCGCCGCACGGACGCCTTGATCGGACGCCCGGCGGGGTCAGGGTCATATATGCGTGAATCACTTGGTTACATCATGACCTGTCGGGACGGTACCTCACGCACCCTTTGTAGAACACAATCAGCAGTTCATTGAACGAATCAAAGTTCAGCGGCGTTCTATAATTCTTTAACAGGAAAGGAAAGACGCAGTATCTGTAACGCTGAATTCCGCTAATATCCTCACAGTAGAAAAGGGGAATTATGAAGAGCGTTTCGCGATCCGGGGCGTGGAGCAGTTGGCAAAGCGCTGTGCTTGGGATCCAATGCATTGAGGTTCGATGCCCGGTGGAAAGAAGGTTTTTAAGGCGAATACCTTTAATCTCTCATGCTGTTGTGGACAAAATGTGTCCCGCTTTTGCGGCAGGAGAGGGGCTCGTTTTGGTTTAGTTGCGTTATCACAGTCTCCTTCAGGGGCAAGTAAGCTTCTTGGACGAAGGCACTCTTCTCTGCGTAATCCGGATGAAGGCATGCGGATAGCCGCTTCTTTTCAAGTCATTTTGGTTGGTTGGTTGGTTCATAGGAAGGGAAAGGCGCAGTATCTGTCACACTTGCTCTGTGGACACCTGAACCGCGCCGTAAGGGAAGGGATGAAGGTGGGAGTGAAAGTGGATAGAGAGAAAGGGGGGTCGTAGTGGAGGGCTACGGAGTAATTTCGACCACCTGGGGATCTTTAACGTGCGCTGACATCGCACAGCACACGGACGCCACTTCGTTTCGCCTCCATCGAAACGCAGCCGCCGAGGCCGGGATTCGATCCCGGGAACTCCGGCACAGTAGTCGGGCGTCTTACCACTGCACCACCCCGGCGGGGCCAAGTCATTTTCAATGGTTTTGAATTCGTGGCTTAGCACTGCGTGTTCACTGCGTACATCACTGACACAGTTGATAAGAGATACAACCACTGACAGCTTATGACAGACCGGGTGCGCTGAATTAAGATCTAGTTATCTTCCAGATTGCGTCGGGCTCCTGTGGACGAGAAAACTAAGACCATCTACGGGACACCACGGTGTCGAGCAACGGAAGACAGCCATTTCTGAGACAACACCGCAACCAATAGGTTGGTTGGTTGGTTGGTTGGTTGGTTGGTTGGTTCACAGGAAGGGAAAGGCGCAGTAACTGTCACACTTGCTCTGTGGACACCTGAACCGCGCCGTAAAGGAAGGGAGGAAGGTGGGAGTGAAAGTGGAAAGAGAGAAAGGGGAGCCGTAGTGGAGGGCTACGGAGTAATTTCGACCACCTGGGGATCTTTAACGTGCGCTGACATCGCACAGCACACGGACGCCACTTCGTTTCGCCTCCATTGAAACGCAGCCGCCGAGGTCGGGTTCGAACCCGGGAACTCCGGCACAGTAGTCGGGCGTCTTACCACTGCGCCACCCCGGCGGGGCGCAACCAATAGGCGCGCCTTTGTCCCTTTCAAACAATCTAGCTGGCGTGGCTGAGTGGTTAGCGGGCTCGTCTCGCACCTCGGTTTCCCACGTTCGATTCCTCAGGTCGGCGAATTTTCCTACTCGTTTTTATTTATAATGCTTCTGGGAGTTTTCGCTCATGGCCAACGCCGGACGACGCGGGACGACGGCCGCCGACGACAACACCGACTTTTCTACAGACACGGGTCCCTTAAAGCTACCGCATTAAAGGAATCCTGCGATTCTTTATCCATGAAAACGTACAATGACGGCCCGCCGGGGTAGTGCAGTGGTAAGACGCCCGACTACTGTCCGGAGCTCCCAAGCTCGAACCCGACCACGGCGGCTGCGTTTCGATGGAGGCGAAATTAAGTGGCGTCCGTGCGCTGTGCGATGTGAGCGCACGTTGAAGATTCCCAGGTGGTCGAAATTACTCCGTAGCCCTCCACTACAGCTCCCATTCTCTCTTTCCACCTTCACTACCACCTTCATCCCTTCCCTTACGGCGAGGTCCAGGTGTCCACAGAGCAAGTTTGACAAATACTGCGCCTTTTTCTTTCTGTGCACCAATTATCATTATTATTATGACAGCGTCATAAAAAAGCTAGGCGACTACGCGTCACAAGTTCTAGGCATCCTTAGGAGAATCTGACATAGGGACAAAAGCGTTAAAGAGAGAAGCCTACAGAAGTTAGTACTGGCATGCGTCTTTAGCCATGTGTGTTACATCACACGCTACCTTATCATAGAGCGGATGAAAAGAGGAAATTATACTCTCTCATCCGAAGATATATAAAGAGAGCCCTAGGACTCCCGATGAGCACCTCTAAGGAGAAACTTCTCTCTACTAGGGCGCAAATAACTGGGAAGAATACGCAAAGGCAGTTCGCATGTCTCAGCTAGATAGACTTTGCAGCACCACCACTGGCAGAGCCATCTTGCAGATGGCAGGCTGACCGCAGGCTGAACCGTAAAACTAGCATCCTCCCTAAATGTAGGGAGAAATAGTGATACCACCACTCCCGAGGATTATGTCGGGAGCATAATACCGACCATGGGATTAAGATAGCCGAAGCTCTTACAAAACGCTTTAGAAAAATAGATCTCGAAGAGGTCACTTAGGTGGAACTAGTAGGGAGTCAGGCGCGGCGTTTGCCTGAGTAGTCAACGGACTAGGAGCACGAAGTTGGCAGCCACTATTCGCTGCCACAACCTAGCGATGGCTGAAGAAGTTGTTATAGCGCTCGATTGCGTTGCAACGGAAAAAAATGTAGTAAACAATAATAAAACTGCTATCTGGAATTTCATGAAAGGGAGAATCTCGTCAGACGCGGCGACAATCCTGGCCGGCAAAAAAGTGACTCGCAAAGTAAGCCTAATTAGACCCCAGCGTATTCGTCGGTTCCCGGCATTGAAGAATCAAACGAGTTAGCTCGAACTATCTACAGCGTGTTGCAGAATTAGAGGCGCGATATAGAATGCTTCTCCCAGCTAAACCGCGGAATCCTTGCAGTTCAAATTTCGCACCGAAATCACATTTTGTCGCTAGTATTTTTTAATACTAAATTTGTTTGGGGTACTTGCCTGATTCGATCAGAAGAAGTCAGATGTTCCCATCGCCTGCGGCGGCGGCGACGCCAGACGAACCGCTGCCCCAGCGATGGGACTGGTGGCGCCGCCTCATGCTGCTTACAACAACTCTAGCAGGAAAAGAGGGGGCGAACATTTCTGGCAGAAGGTTTGAGTTAACTCTAGCAGGAAAAGAGGGGGCGAACGTTTCTGGCAGAAGGTTTGAGTTGTTGTAAGCAGCATGAGGCGGCGCCACCAGTCCCATCGCTGGGGCAGCGGTTCGTCTGGCGTCGCCGCCACCGCAGGCGATGGGAACATCTGACTTCTTCTGATCGAATCAGGCAAGTACCCCAAACAAATTTAGTATTAAAAAATACTAGCGACAAGTGATTTCTGTGCGAAATTTGAACTGCAAGGATTCCGCGGTTTAGCTGGGAGAAGCATTCTACATCGCGCCTCTAATTGTGCAACACCCTATACTTCCGTGTAACCGTGCAATCGCTGAATTGACATAACCTGGATAAAGTACGAAACTCTATTCTGAAATCTTCGAGAAATATATGTTGAACAGAAAACTACCCAGATAAATCACAAAGAAGAGAGACGACAGCATGGCGGTGAAGGCATGCTGGAAATTTTGTTAACCCAGTTGGGGCCTTTCACGTCCTACCAGGAGAACGTGAAAATGATCTTTGTAAAGCATGTGGGGATAGGGGTACCCTTGCTCAGCGGCTGTGTTTCGATGGAGGTGAAACGAAGTGGCGTACGTGTGCTGTGCGATGTCAGCGCACGTTAAAGATCCCCAGGTGGTCGAAATTACTCCGTAGCCCTCCACTACGGCTCCCCTTTCTCTCTTTCCACTTTCACTCCCACCTTCATCCCTTCCCTCACGGCGCGGTTCAGGTGTCCACAGACCAAGTGTGACAGATACTGCGCCTTTCCCTTCCTGTGAACCAATTATTATTATTATTACCCTCGCTCATATTATAAGGCAATGCGCCGACTCCCGTGGAGTCAAGGAAGATATTAATAGCAGAGAAAGCTGGAAAGCCCTGCTGCGGAGCGAAGACCCCGCTCGGCAGCAACAATCCGTCTGCCTGGAGGCTGAGGCCACGAAGAAACGAAATATTTTTGTTGGCCTTTGGTCGCGGAGGCTCCGGCCCTTGGTTTACAGGAAAGAAAAGGCGGACTACCTGTCAAGTTTCTGCGGATACCTTAGCAGAGTCGTAAGTGGAAGCCGCGCGCCGGCCTAATCTGGCGTAAGGTCAGAGAAGGGGTAGAGCTGGAAATAGCAGGCAGCGCGCTCAGCCAACATCACCTAGACTACTCAAGGCCTCTCCGCTCCTCCGTGACGTCATCACACTACGACGAACGCGGAAGCTGCGCGCTGCTGCGCGTTGCTGCGGGCTTATTCTTGTTTCACTAGAATTGTGGTTGTTGCCGCATGAGAAAACATTCTTTGGTGTTTTAAGCCCCGTTGTTTATTAATAATAATAATAATAATAATAATTGGTTCATAGGAAAGGAAAGGCGCAGTATCTGTCACACTTGTTTCTGTGGACACCTGAACCGCGCCGTTAGGCATGGGAGGAAGGTAATTTTTCAGTCGGCTGCAATATCGCAAGTAAACGTCTGTATATTCGTGCAGCGGATTTTCTAAAGATGATTAAGTTTCAGGAAACAGCACATATACTAAATGGGTTTATGAAAAGCCAGAAGCACTGCTTTTATTGTGCCAGTGTTAGTATAACGCTACGGATATAAACATAGCTTCAGAAAGTCAGCTCTATAAACGCTGGGACATTCTTAAGTCTCTGTACTCGTTCTGGAAACAAATGGGAAGAAAGTTTTGCAATTATTTCATAGCACTCAAAACATGTAATTCTACGATCAGCATTGGACTTTATTTTTGGCTCTAGAATTGATTTCAGCTCAATAAATACGTAAAATGTATCGAGTATGAAAGTATTTATTAAAAAATACTCTCGAGAGGCACTTGTAGCTGGACCAGAAAGATACGTTGGGCAGTTTGGGAGTATGCTTGGTACTGCGTCAGGTCGAAGTCGTACCAGTTTCAGCTTAGCTTCAATCACTTTTCCTGTCTTGACATCCACGTACTTGTTTTGTCGATCATGACCGCAGGCTTAAAGGGACGCTCGCAGGCCTAGGATATGAAATGAGACGTTAGAAGGATGCAATACCTGAAGGTAAAAAAAAAACCAGCAGCCCTACCTTTTAAGGTTCTAATAATCGCAATTTAGTTTAAAGTCCGCGCGCACTAAATATCAGCAATACTGTGTCTCAAAGTCACATTCACGTAGTATAGAATAAGGTTCGCACCATAGCTATGGAAACTTTCTTTTTTAAGGCGGGAGCCTTGAATGGCTCATACTGTCGTGGACAAAGTGTGTCCCGCTTTTGGGGCAGCTGTCAATTGGCGTTCCTCGGTGTGCGTTCAAGTGTGGAATTCAGATGCAGGAACGCTAGACAAGATGAAATGCCTGGAGGAAAGGCGCAGTAACCGTCGCACTTTCCCCGACATGTGTACGTTTGGATGGTACGCCATCGCGATCCTGTGGCGTGGCGTTCCTTGGCGCGCGTTCAAGTGTGGGATTGCAGATGTCAGGAACGCTAGACAAGATGAGATTTCTCGGGATTTCGCCTTCCACTACTTGCTAAAGTCCCTTGTTATTTTTAAGGTATGTGTCACGTACACATAATCTCGGAGTATCTATGTAGCGTTAATGATGCAAAGAAGTTGTCGATAACAAATAGTAAAGAGGAATATTTGCTTTACCACCGATCGCTTTCCTGGTGTGAAATCGGCACGATGGATGGCTTTTATCCACTGAGCCCTTCTCACTGGGTCCGATGGGAACGTGAAGACTCTCACTGTATCCCCACCAACATAGTTTCCGCGGCACCGCAGTACGCAGCAATGTCCAGGCATTCTCAAAACGTGCACACTTGATGAAAACACTGCAGCATCAGCGCAGACCTGTCACCGCCACTCATCCAGTGCTTATTTCTAAAAAAAAAAAAATTCAGCAAAGCTTTTGCGACACACGTTGCACAAAGGCGAAACCTTGCACTGCAGTTCGAGCATGAACACCACCACCTAGACCAACCACTCGCACCCCTCGCACCCGTCTCCCGTATATGCGCAGAGACGGGAGACAACGAAAGAGCTCCGTCGTAGTGTGATGACGTAGGCGCGAGGAGGAGGAGGATATGAAGAGGCCTTGTAGTCTAGGCTCAGGCTCAGCGGCCCTGTTCGTTGGAGCCGGTGTTGCCAGAGATGGAGTGGGATTCTGAGAGTATGAAACAAACGTGGCTTAGCTATCGGTATGAAACCAGGCCTAGGCGGCGAGCCGAAGATCGAGAAATAACGCGCAAAAGGTCTCGATAAGCGAAGGCGTGAAGATGCAGCTTGACCGGTTCGCCTAGCCTCTGCAGGTGCATCGATGACGGAGGATAAGGAGGTATAACGCATCTCTCGTCACGTAATTCCTGACATATCTGAGCGAAGCCGCTGCTTTTTTTTTTTTTTCAGGAGACGTCTGCAGTTTAGGCGTAGGGTCGTTCGCGATCCGGCAGTAATTGGTCTCGTCTTGAAGCATGGCTTCTATTTTTGCTTTTATGAAGACCGATCAAGGGTAACAATAATATTGCTTTTATCTTCTGGTAGGAGATTTATATCTTTTAAGCCCGGTGGCTTCGGACTACTGAGCGTTTATTTTGACCAAGAAGGCGGTTTGAAGACGTCTTCTTTGTGCGTAACACTTCCATTGTCTTCGTTTGAACTTTGTCTTGATCGTCTCGTTCCAGAAGTCTTATTGCCCCTTCTACGATGCATGCAACCTTTTATGGGTCCGGTTCCTTCCTTTGGTTAAAAGTGAAACCAAGAGAAGAAACCAAGACGCAAGGATTTTGGAATAATATGGTTATGTTTACAGTTCAGTTTGAAATACATGCAGGTGTGTGCGGTAAGCAGTGCTTCTTGCTTAGGTGCTCACAAAATGGCTTATACCGGCTATGGCCGGTTGTCCATATTGATAGCGTAAAGTGATGTAGAGGGGTAGATAACATACCGCCTGGTCACGAATCATGCCTTGATGATTGGTTTGGTTTGTGGATTGTACCCCCCCTGCGGGTACAATGACCTCAGTAAAATCCCTCTGAGCACTGAAACCATATTTCTGGACCCCATCGAAGATAATGAAGTACAAAGCGTGTTTAAAGAGCTTAATAATACTACAAGTGTAGACATTGATGGCATGCAGATAAAACCTATTAATGTTTTCCTTGATATCCATCCTCCTTCCGCCCCTCACGCATATATTTAATCTATGCATTGCTGATGCTGTCTTTCCTTCCAAAATGCAGATTGCTCGTGTATCCGTGATATATAAGAAAGGTGACAAAAACGACCTGGGCAATTACAGGCCTATTTCAGTGCTACCAGTATTTTCGAAACCCCTTGAAAAATTATTTCACAGACGCTTTGCGAAGTTTGAAAAGGCAAAACAGATATTAACAGATTCACAATATGGATTTCGTAAACACCGTTCTACTGAGCATGCACTATAAGATCAGAAAGAATACATATTAAAACAGCTGGATCAAAATAAAATAGTTGTTGGCATATTCATAGATTTTACAAAAGCATTTGATTTGTTGAATCATGAACTACTAATCCGAAAGCTTCATAGGTATGGTTTTCGAGGTCACGCAGGATCTCTTGTAGAGTCCTATTTAAGAAATCGAAGGCAGGCTGTCAGCATTAAAGAATATGCATCAGATATAGAACCGGTTTCTCGTGGCGTTCCTCAAGGTAGCATATTGGGTCCTTTTCTTTTTAATATATTTATCAATGATATTTGCAGGTATTTGCTCCTGCAAAATATATTATATATGCTGATGATACGAGCATATTTTTTTCAGGAACTGATCTAAATGACTTAATAAATATAGTAAATTCTGCACTCTTCCATTTATACGATTGGACAGAAAAAAACGGCTTACAAGTTAATGCCACAAAAACTAAAGCAGTCATTTTTACAGCAAAGAATAAGACAGTTAAACTAACAAAAGATATTTACTTCAATAGCGTTCCTTTAGATATAGTACCAACATTTAAGACGCTGGGCGTCGTATTCAATGAAAAAATGACCTGGGATGATCACATCTATTTATTGTAAACAAACTCTCGCAGATAATTGGGTTGCTATATCGCCATCGTCACATCTTGCCTTCAAAAGCAATGCTCGCAGTTTATCATTCTGTATTTCATTCTCGCCTCAGCTACTGCAATTTAGTTTGGGGTAAAACATAAGAAGAAAACTTAAGAAAGTTGCATATCTTACAAAAAAGCTTTTTAAGAATACTTGAAAATGTCCCTAGAACATACCACACACTAGAACTTTTTTCTAAGCATAAAATACTTCCGATTACTAAACAGTATAACTTTCATTTATGCCGCGCTTTAAAACGCGAGATTACTAATAACACGTCTTTTTTTCATAAACTGGCTAACACTGAACTCAGCTACAAAGTCTACGAAACGAGAAACATCGATAAGTGGCATATTAAAACATACAGAACAACATACGGCTGTCAAACACTGGAAAATACGCTGCCACGTCTCCTGAATTCCCTTCATTTCAATAATATCCCACTTGAACATACCTCATACAAAAAACTGCTTGAATATTTCCTACTCAGTGACACTCCATTATGAAAGTAAAAATTCTACATGGTGATTTTATTTTATTTTGTATGTGAATAATCATGTATGTGGTTTTATTTTTGTTTTTGTGACGAATACTTGTCATGTACTTATGTAGTTTTCTGTGATTATTGTATTGTCGTTTTTCTAAATATGATGTACTACTTTTGCTGCCAAAGTAAACGGCTGGGTGCCTGTGGCCTTGTCAAGCTGCCCAAGAGGCAGCTTTTACTTAGGCATCCTGCCACCATGTACTTTGTGGTGGTGAAATAAAGTTTATTATTATTATTATTATTATTATTATTATTATTATTATTATTATTATTATTATTATTATTATTATTATTATTATTATTATTATTATTATTATTATTATTATTATTATTATTATTATTATTATTATTATTATTATTATAGTTTAACGTCCCAAAGCTACTCAGGCTATGAGAGGCGCCTTGTGGAGTACTCCGAAAATTTCTACCACCTGGAGTTCTTTAACGGGCAGTGACATCGCACAGCACACAGGCGCTTTGCTTTTCGCCTCCATTGAAAAGCGGCTGCCGAGGCCGGTACTCGAACCCACTTCCTTGGGAACAGTAGTCGAGCGTCATAACCACTGCGCCATCTTGGTGGGGTCATTGCTTGATGAGGTTCACTGGTCACTGACCATGCTGAAACATAAATGACGTTTCGGGAGCACTACGGCCGCCTTGCTCACAATGAGCAACCAGTTTTTCGTACAGGGAGTTTTGTAGCGGTTAGTAAACACAGTCCATTAGACCATGAGACTGATTATACGAATTTCGAACCATCACCGGGAAATGCGGGAGCACGATCTCCGCCGGCTTATACAAGCATTTGCGGTACGTCGAGTGGTGTACTCCCTTCCTTGCTTGTCTCTTTCCAAGGGGGAGGAAAATAAAGTAAATCCACTAATCAAGAAAACCTATAATACGGCACTCAATCTCCCCAGACACACGTCGAATGCCCGTCTACTCTTTATGGGGGTTCACAGTACCCTATATGAGCTTATCGAAGCCACTCGCACAGCACAAGTTCAACGGCTATCATCCACCACAACAGGGAGGCAATTTTCTCTTCCCTAGGCCTCAACCCTATAAGCTCCCTCAGACTCATGCACTCCAACCCGGGAATAATTCATGCTCGTTTAACAACCCAACCACTCCTGAAAAACGTCCTCCCGGTCCACTCGGCGAGAAGCCAAAGTCACGGCGCTGCCCACGCTATCACGTAGATACCAGTGCAGGCTATGTGGACGCCGCTGAATATGCTACTCATCCCGCCTATGCCTTGAGAGGGGTTTCTAACACACTTCGCCCTAGTTTCTGGTTCGATTAAAGCTGCATTCTCGTTAGAGGCAGAAAAAATTGCAATCGCCTTCGCGATCTCCTCAACCCCTGCCAGAATAATCATTTGTGATTCAAAACCAGCCGTCCACAATTTCGCACGAGGAATTCACACGCCTGCTTTCAAGATTCTGAATTATATTCAAGTTATGAACAGACCATTTAACTCTTACTGGTACCTGCTCATGCGGGCAACTCTGGGAATGAAGCTGCCCACAACATAGCTCGAGCACATGCCAACCGAGCAGGGCCAGCCACAAACCCAGGCAGTGCACGCAAATGCCTGGTTACTTATAACGAAATTAATACTGCGAGGAGCAATGATCAGTATCCGCCCCCAGCAGTCTCTCTCTAAACTCCAGCAGGTTACCTGGCGCCAGCTCCGGTCCCGTGCTTTTCTATCTCCAGCACACCTTGCCCATATCCACCCCGGCCTTTTCTCCTCTGTATGCACCCTATGCAGGGCACCCAAAGCAGACTGCATTTGCTCTGAGCTCCAGCCACCCCGCAATTGGCAACTAACAGACAAAGAGCGACGGGAGATCGCGGTGTCCAGCTCGGCCACAGCTTTTTAAAAGGAGCTGGTGGGCCGGGCTCTAAGAGTCGCCGGGAGCCACAAGCTCCCGCCCGACCTACGCGATATCAAGCCAACCCATTATTATAGGCAATAATAAGGCTCAAGAATAAATAAACATTTTCACCGCCACCATCAGTGTAGTTCTTAGAGATTTCGCATACATAGGGCGCAATGTGCCATCGTTCTTGTTTATTAAGGCGAAATTCTTTAAGGCCTCATACCGTCGTCCGAAAATGTTTCCGCGTTTCGGGTGCATGCCTTATATGGGCATATGCCAATCACCATTAAATCGATTCTTAATCAATAGCAATCGGATGATATCAGAACATGATTTACGGAATTTTCAAGAAACGTTCATGATAATGCACGAAATATTATAATAAAATTGTGAACAAGGCACTGAATCCCCCTCGCCAGACGGGTTTCCGTCGAAACCTAAACTCAATAATATAATAGTTAAGCAGATGCCCATAAGAACCCACGAATTTGGAGGTAATCGTAACTACCACTAAACATCACATACTAGTTAAGGGGTGTTTAACTAACACTAGCCAGATAATAACTAGTACTCAGAAAGTGCGTTATGGGTAGCATCATTATTCAATAGCAAAAGTTAGACGTTTCCAAACGTCCATAGCCGTCACATGGTATGTATGTATGAAAACGTTATTGTTCCAGCGAGAAGGGGTCTCCTATTCCCCGGAACCGGCACGCAGGCCGGAGGCGCAGGTCAGAAAATATCCCGCGGCCTAAGGACGAGGAAAGTTACATTGTTTCTTCATGGCCTCGGCCGCCTGTCGGATGGCTATAGCTGCTGGATAGCGGGATCTCCGCTCCGCAGCCAAGCTTCCCAAGCTTCTCTACTATCTATATTTAAGCCTGCGCCTGGGTAATTGGCGTATTTCCAAATTATGTGATTGAGTGTGCTTTTGACCACATTTTTTGCATTTGGAATTTTTTTTCATCTCCGGTCTGTGTCAGGAAGACCCAAACTGGACGCATGTAATTTTCAGCTTGTAAACGCCTCCAAATACGCGCCTCATTGTTGGAGAGAGACCGATCTGGGGGTGGATAGCTCCTTCTGTTTAGCTTATAGTGCTTGATAATTTCATATGTTTTGATGCAATCTTTTATTCCCTTGCAGTCGGGCTGTTCCGCAGCCGCCCGGTGGTAGAGAGCTCAGCATGTGTGCGGCCTCGTTGCCAGAGACAGATTCGTGTGCAGGTATCCATATAATGAATATTCTTTCATTAATAGAGTTTGCTAAGAGGATGCGCTTGGCTTCTTCCGAGATCCCCCCTTTTCCAAAACTCCATATAGCAGTTTCGCTGTCACTAATAACCATGTTTGCCTGAGTACCAACGCAAGCGAGTGCTATTGCAACTTCTTCAGCTGTGTGTGTGTCGCGGGTGCGACGAGGCCGTGATCTCCGGTATTTCATTTCCATCGACCACCGCCGATACTGCAGCTCCATGGTTCCCGCACGATGCATCAACATAGGCTACTTCTTCGGCTATCTTGTTTCTCATTCTTTTTGCAATGAGGTTTGCTCTGACTTCATCGGCCGCGACGTCATGACAAGATATAACGTCATCATGACTTCACATCCGGTCATTTCTAATACCGGAATGACAATGATGTCACATCTGGTCATGATATCACTACCGGTGGTGAAGTCACCGGGAGATTCACGCATCTACGATTTTTATCCGGTGGTGGCACCAGCCTCCTCCTTAACCTGTAATTTTCAAGAATCTCCGTAGTTTTGCAGACGCTCGTCCATGTTCCGGCAATCGGGCGGCTCTACAGTTACCCGGAAGTAGAGAGCTCGGGCTAACTCGTTGGCCGCTTCGTTGCCAGGAACGGACGCATGTGCAGGGGTCCAATTTAGGCTAAATTTCCTGTTTTGTCGTCTACTGGCCAGAATCATTGCCGCTTCCGGCCAGAACCTACACTTTCCAAAATTCCAAATGGCCGTTTTGCTATCGCTGATTATGAAATTGGCTTGCGTTCCGACGCCACCAAGCGCTATTGCAACTTCTTCAGCCGTTTCCTTGTTGCGGCTTCTAATGGTGGCGGCTGATACCTGGGCACCTCAGCCGTCGACCACGGAGGCGACCACCGCCCCTGTTTTGCCACTTACCGCGTCCATGTACGCAACCGACTTGCTGTCCATCGAATCGCAGCGTCTGATTATTGCTTCTGCTCTCTTCTCCCTCCTTTCTGTGTTGAATATAAAGCCCGAACAATAGGGAGGCAGTCGCACGGCGGCGCCTATAAGCTGGAAACATTGTAAAGCCGGTCTGGGCATATTATGTGCAGATGGATGATAGAAAAAGCGATAAATGCTAGCACTGTGAGGAGAGAGGGACCCTCGACCATATAATCTGGGAAATTGCTAGCTCTCCAGAGGCTAAAGCAAATATAAATCGTAGAGAAGCTAGGGAAGCTCTGCTGCGGAGCGAAGTCCCTGCTCCCCAGCAACAAGCCATTCGCCTGGCGGAAGAAGTCGCAAAGAACCAAGACCTCTTTGCTTGCTTCTGATCGCAGAGTTCCCGGCTCCCGTTCGTTAGGCCTGCCTGCGGACGGCGGGGATTGGGGTCCTCTTTATCTGGTGGAAGAATAAAGTTGTTTTTCACACACATCACGCATTGACGAAGCTGACCCCGCCTGGCAATCGTCCGTGCGGCGTCTTTTATTTAGCGCTTCCTCGAATGCCACACCACAGAGCATATATAAAAATAGACGCAGTACGGCAGGCATCAGCGGCGTTTAAAATCGGTTGATAGTAAAGAAAAAGCGCACTATCTGTCACAATTCTAGCGAATCACAAACGGTCTCGCAGTCAGTGCCTAAACAGAGCGGCAGTGAACGCTTTCGCCATGAAGTACTTTAGTGAGCCAAAGTAAATTTTTGTTAGGCGCAGTCCTAATTATTAGATTCGGTGGTGGAAAGAACATTTATTGGCTATGCAAGGGCCAGGAGGTATGTTTGGATCAGCTCATAAGGGACCGGTTCTCACAAGCACTAGGTGGAGGTGCCTAGTAGGGGACCCCAGTTGCGGTTGCCGCCGCCCGGGCGTTCCCGACTAAGGCTTGGCCTGTATGTCGTGGCAGCCGAGCAGGATCGCCTCCCAGTCCTCCCGGGTTGGGTTTAGGATGGGAGGTATAACCGGGTTGGAGGGGCTATTCTAGATGTCACAACACACCGCTTCACAGTGTGGGCAGCTGCCACTAAATTAGGGGTAAAAAAAAAAGGCGGAGAAGGAGCCGCTCATCCGCCTTTTTGAGGCCATTGCAAGGACTGCGGTAAACGCGATGACAATTTTGATACTACGTCGTGATATCTTTGAAGGTGTAGACCGGATTAAAATCGGGTTCCTGGTCGGGTGGGGAGGAGAAAACATCCCGGGGAGAGAGCGCGCGGAAGGCTCGTCTGCTTCCTCGTTTCCTGCCAGGCAGGTGCCTATATAAGGTAACGGTGTGCGGGCTCCGTATCCCGTATGCAATTTAAATATATTTGATAGGCCCCACGCGAGTCGGTTATTATGTATTCTGAATCGAAGTGTTATGCCGCGAGAGCAATCACCATCACTTCTGCGTGTGTTGTGCTGGAGGCTCTGAAGGTGAGACCGTTAACCTTTTTCCAGTTGTCAACTACAGCGGCCTTGTACCATCCTCCGTTGTGAGGGCCGGAGGCGTCCACGTAGTATACACCTGCTTTGTTGCCATAATATCGGGCTAGGGTTTCTGCTCGTGCCAAGCGCTGACCACTATGACCTTCATGTGACATAATGGCTGGAAGAGGTCGCAGACGGAGGTCGCGTCTCCACAGTTCTAGGAGGCGAAACCTGTCTTCCATTAAAGGGGTGTGTTCGATATGGATTCGATCAAGAATGCTGCGACCCGGCTCCGTTTGCGATAAACGCGTGTACTGGTTTGTAAGGTGCGCTTCCCGTAGCTCCCGGAAGGTATTCACCACCCCAAGGGCCGTAAGATGGCTGTTTGAAGTAGTGATGGGGAGGTCCAGAGCACGCTTATTAATTTTGCGAAGGATGACCACAAGGGCATCCTCCTCTTGTTTCCGTAGGTGGAGATAAGTTGTCGGATAGAGAATCCGACTGGTCACTAAGGCGTTTGCCTGCCGCAAGGCATCCTTACTTCGTAAATCCCCGAGTTTGTTTGAAACCCAGCGGACCATGCGGCCCACCTAGTCCCTCACCTCACGGAGTTTGCCCAGTGTAGTGTCTGACCCTCTGTGTTTGTGCATGTAGATTCCGAGTACCTGTATCTCGTCAGCTTCGTGTATGGGACCACTGTATCGAGGTTTCGGTGGCTGATACATTCTTTCTGTTTTCACTGTAACTACTTCATCCCAGTTAATTTCGTGGCCAGTCTCCTGTGCATCCAAAACTGTGCGTCCGTTGTTACTTTTTCGTTACAGACGTCGCACCGATTATCCTTCAGGCGCCTCTTAAAATCTTTTGTTTCGCCTATGTAAAGTGATGAACAGTCGTCACTGTCAATGTTGAAAATCACGCTGGGAAGCTTGGCAAGAAAGATCTGGTCTTTCACGTTTACAAGCTCATTTCTTACCTTGCTTCGTGGGACGTCTGCAACACAGACGTCGAGCTTGTGGAACATATGCGCCTGCACCTCGCTGATCTAGGGCACATTTGAGACAGGGGCTCATTTCGGTTTCGTTGCGTTATCATTTTCGCCTTCGCTGGCAGTAGGCTTCTTCGACGGAATCATCATTTTTGCGTGTTCCAGAGGAAGGAAAACGTCATTTTTGTTCGACCGTGGTCAGTGACCAGTGAACCTCATCAATCCATGATTCCGGACCAGATGGTATGCCTATCGATGCTTCCAATATATTCTGTCTTCTTCAAGCAAACAATACAATCCAGTAAGTAAATCTACAGTGAATTCTATTTGCATGATATTCAGTAGTTGTCTCCTAATTGATGACAAGTAATAAGGAACCCTTAGTTTAAATTTATAACACATGAGCCATATTTACACAAGATATGAACTGTTAGATATATTTACATATATCTAACAATTCAACATTTTAGTGAAAATAGACCACAAAGTGATAGTCATGCATGCGCCAAGTTAAAACAGCTCGCAAGGCTATGTCATTGAAGAAATCAAACTCCTTAGGTATGAGATATTAGAAGCACCTCCACCAATAATGTAGCTTAGATACACGCACACAGAGAGTAAATGAATTCACAAATATTTTCAAATAGGTGGCTGACCACAGCACAGAAGAACAACTTCAGGCCAGCGGCGCACATTACGCGCCTCCCCGACTTCGTCATCCTCACATTCCACACATTCCACACGCAGGCACAGCACATTGTCCTCGTCGTCCTTTGATAATATGGTTGCAAGAGAATGAGAACCGCTACATGCTTCACAATGTTTCACCATCTCTAAAGCCGGAGAAATTTCATGTGCGTTGCGTATTTCTTCATGTCCTAGAACAAAGCGATTATAACGTGAGGAACATTTCACAGGACTTCTGTGCTACAATGCATTGCTAAATTTCCGTCCTTTCTGGAACCGACGTTTTTTCAGTACTTGCCCGACCATTAATTAGCCCATTAAGAGGCAGCTTGACCATACGGTGACGGTAAATGTGAACAAGCGTTTCGGGTAAAAATTCTAGAGGACAGTTTGGACCACTAAACTGCAATGAGACGAAAGCCGCTATTGCGTGGTGGTCCGAAGCTCTCCACTATGGCACCTCTTTTTCTTTTCACTCCCACCTTCCTCCTTTTCTTTACGGCTCGGGTAATTGGGTAGCAGCAAGTGCTCCCCTGATGGGTCTGGCACAGGTAGGTCACCGCCGCTTGCGGCGGGGGCTATCCTGCCACCGAATTTTTATCTGTTATAGGCCGTCATTGCACCCGCCACTGCTTCGGTGGTGGACGACGGCTGTTGTTGCCGGCGCGCGTCTTTCTCTCCCTCTTCCTTTACTTCCTTTTCTTTCTTCTCTATTCTCTTTTTTGTCCGCACGAGGCAGCGGAGGTGGCTCAGCTACTGAGCCAGTAGCAGGCCCGTGCATTTTCTTTTCCTTCTTACAGCCACACCAACAACAACTCCAAGGACAACGTTTTACGTCAAAATGCAGATGCCTCCAATCCATGGCTGGCCGCGACCTTAGCGGCCCGATCGGTGTTCAAGGCTTGAATGCCCGGGTCCGATCTGACCAGAACAGCCTGCCATCGCTCAAAAGAAGGAATTTGTACCAGATCCTCTGGTGGAGAGGTGTCCGCGAAGAATTGACAGATACTGCGCCTTTTCGTTTCTGTAAACCAATTTGAAACGCTGCTAATGCCTGCAGTATTGCATGTGCTTCTGGTGGGGGGTGCAGTGGTAAGACGCCCGACTACTGTGCCTTAGTTCCCGGGTTCGAACCCGACCGCGGCGGCTGCGTTTCGATGGAGGCGAAACGAAGTGGCGTCCGTGTGCTGTGCGATGTCAGCGCACGTTAAATATCCCCAGGTGGTCGAAATTACTGCGGAGACCTTCACTACGGCTCCTCTTTCTCTCTTTCCACTTTCATTCCCACCCTCTTCCCTTCCCTTACGGCGCGGTTCGGGTGTCCACAGTGCAAGTGTGACAGTCACTGCGCCTTTCCCTTCCTGTGAACCAATTATTATTATTATTATGCTGCGTGGTTTGGCGTTCGAGGAAGCGCCAAATGAAAGGAGCCGCACGGACGCCTGGCATGTAACGAGACAGCCGAAGTTTACAGTTGTAACTACTGGCTACTAGTGACTCGGCTACTGGCTAATGTTAGATACTCTCTAAAGTTTGTGACACTGCGCCTTTTAACGCGACACCGTTAAGGAGCTCGTGTCGCAGAAAAGCCGGTGTCGTCGGCGTCGGCGGTGTTGGCCGTGAGCGATAAATCCCGGCATGCACTTCATAAATAAAAAGCAACTTCCAAAATGGGCTGGGTGGGAATCGAACCAGTGTCCCCGGAGTGTGAGACAGAGACGCTACCCCTCAGCCACGAGTTTTTTTTTCTTTATTGACCACTCAGCCACGAGTGCGATGCTTGAAAGCGGTACAAAAGAGCATCTAGTGAATGCCGTGTTGCCTTAGAAACGTGCCGTAGAACGTTATACTGCGGTGTATATCGGTAATTATGAGCATGTTACTTACAGAAGTCGCAGTTACACGAGGAGCGAAGTACATTTCCGCTACATTTCTTCTGCGCTCTGCGCACATGCAGAGCCATCTTGCGGCAAACACAGAAGAACCCCTCCTCGCAATGTGCGGCGCTGCCCCGACGCGTGGCGCGTCACTCGCCCCTAACGTTTCGCCGTGCACCCTCACGGTTTGTAGAATCAAGCGCCTTTCCTTTCTTTAGATCACTATCTTCGCTTACCCGCTTCTCCGCTTCGGACCGGGCGGGTACCGGTGCGAGGATGCCCCAATACCCTTGCGTTTAATAAGTTTTCTCGCTCTCTCCCCTTCCAACATCTAGCGTGCGTCACTCGAACAGTGGTGTTTAGGCGACGCGGCTCCTCTTTCCGCTCACAGCGCGATTGCTAGGTGCAGCGTCTGATGCCGGACGCCTCTGACGTGATCGCTGCGCCGTAGCGCTTCTGCTAGGAAAGCGTCCTCTGCGATGTGTGCCGAGCTGCTTCCGAGGAATCATGCTTCTGCGTGGTGCTCCCAAGCGAGATAGAGGACGATCCCATCAAGGCGTCAGCCCCATGATCGCGTCCGCCTTCATGGCGCGTCGCTACCCGGCTTTCTCCCTCCGAGACACCGAGTTCTTTGGTTCGTTCCGCTTGCTCAGGCGCACGTTTCGTTGCCGTGCCGAACGCTGTGTTGCTCGGCGCTCACTGCGTGATTCGTGAGTGCAAATTCCGACGCGGGGCGCCTCATCAGTGATTGCTGCGCCGTAGCGCATTGTCTTACACTCCTTGGCAGGTAGACGGGTGTTGTATTGCAGGGCCTTGCGCACTCGCTCTTGAGACGCGTGTGATGGAAGCGGCGCCGTCTACCAGTGCCGGTAGCGCTGGGCGGTGCGAACGAGGTGCAATAACGCTATAGCGTTCCACTCTTGAAGGCGAAGCTTAAGCGTCCTCCAAATTTCTCTTTGGCGGCTGATCGGAGAAGAGAGAAATACAATATTCATATGAGAGGTGTATCGTCATGCAGCGCTGGCGCGGGAGAGCGCGTTTTCGCAGAAGTATGTTCGCTATTAGATACATTTTTCCGCCTGTTGCTGTTAGTATATGCGGCCACCACTGAGCTTTCATGAAATATCGGTCTGCTTTCATTTCATGAAAGACCACGTTATCGTCCTCGTTTCCATGTGCTCGTGGTGTTTTTTGCCTCACAATGGCAGCTTGGATGTTCCCGTTGTATTCAATCTTACTTTTAGTTCTAAATAATTTGAGCTAAAACGGCGAGAATTAGGCCTAGTTGTTTATTCATAGTGGTTTCACCGCGCTAACACAAACAACGAAAATAAAGACGCTCCGTGGTGTCGTCTTTATTTTCGTTCTTTGTGGTAGCGCGGTGAAACCACTATAAATATTTGACAGCGGAAGAAATAGACGTCATAGCATGGGGCGCCTAAAAATAAACAAAAATAAAGAACCTTTGAAGTTTATCGAGCCGGCAGGGGAACCCGGGAACATCGGTTAAATTTATAACGAATATGAAAATTTATCTACCATTTCAAATGGTAGATAAATATCGAGCAGAAGCGCATACTCCTCCATTCGTGTTCTATTTTCATGATTGAGCGGCTACACAGGCATCTCGAGGAAGCGTGATTCCGTTCTCTCAACGGTAGGATGCATGGATGGATGGATGGATGGATGGATGGATGGATGGACGGATGGACGGACGGACGGACGGACGGACGCACGGACGGACGGACGGACGGATGGATGGATGGATGGATGGATGGATGGATGGATGGATGGATGGATGGATGGATGGATGGATGGATGGATGGATGGATGGATGGATGGATGGATGGATGGATGGATGGATGGATGGCTGGCTGGCTGGCTGGCTGGATGGATGGATGGATGGATGGATGGATGGATGGATGGATGGATGGATGGATGGATGGATGGATGGATGGATGGATGGATGGATGGATGGATGGATGGATGGATGGATGGATGGATGGATGGATAGATGGATGGATGGATGGCTGGCTGGCTGGCTGACTGGCTGGCTGGCTGGCTGGATGGCTGGATGGATGGATGGATGGATGGATGGATGGATGGATGGATGGATGGATGGATGGATGGCTGGATGGATGGATGGATGGATGGAATATAGGAGCGTCCCTTTGAAACGGGGTGGTAGCAGTAGCTATCATGCTCATTTTTCTCCATATATCTTAATTATTGATTTAGATTGGTTAACTAACCAATCATTCTATTTATTAAATTTTTGGTTCTACATTACTAACACCATGTCACTTCTCTGCTTTTAAGCCACCAATCTTCCAGTCATTTTTTGCTAGTTTGCACCGCCGGTTTATTCACCCGACCACTGTTATCTCTAAACCCCAGAGCTTCAGGAACAGTGATTGCGCCTGCATCAACTTCCGGATGGATACCATTACATTCGAGTATAATATGGTCAATTGTTTCACTGGAGTTTCCACATACAGCACATGCGTCATCTCCATTGTTAAATTTCTTTTTGTAGCTTCGTGTTCTAAGGCACCCTGATCTAGCTTCAAAGAGTAGGGCACTGCCTCTTGAGTTATCAAAGAAATCTTCCTTCCTGATCTGCATTTTCCACTTTCGGTATAATTCCACACTCTGTTTCTTTTCCATCGAATTTATCCAATTTTTACCTTATGTGTTTTTCCCCTGTTGCTTATTGCTCTTTATTTCTCCGTCCTTGTGACTAGCATACTTACTAGTTAGTTTCCTAGTTCTTTTCCTCCATTGTGAGTCAACGCTTTTTAAGTACAGGTATTTAAATAATTTAGCTGCCCATCTGTTACTGTCCAATTTCCTCAGGCGTTCCTCATATAATATTTTACTCTGTGGTTCGCGTACTTCGAAAGATGCCCAGCCCATACCTCCCTGTACCGCCTCATTTGTAGTTTTGTCGTGGGCACCTAGTGCTAATCGTCCAACGGATCTCTGATTTATTTCTAATGTCGACTGCACCTCTGATTTTAGGCACAAAACCGCATTTCCGAAAGTAAGTCCGGGCACCATAATTCGTTTCCAAATACCCCTCAAAACCTCATACCTATTGTATCCCCTCAATGCCTTATGCTTCATTATCCCGGCATTCCTTCGCCCTTTGGCCTTAAGTGATTGCTCATGCTTTCCAATGTATGCCAATCCATCGTTTACCCATACCCCCAGATATTTATATTCTGCTACTCTAGGTATTTCATGGCCTTGTATTTTAAGACCCTGATCAGTTGAGCCGTTGAAAATCATCAGACCCGACTTAACTGCGCTGAAACTGAAGCCTAGAGCGTCCCCGTCGTCTCCGCAATACTTAACTAGAATTTGCAATTCTCCCAGACTCTCAGCTAGCAGCACAATATCGTCTGCATACATCAAACCGGGGAGGCGCTGCTCTACCGCCTTTCCATCTAATCTATATGACGGGTTAAAACCTAGGTTACTGTCTTGTATCCTCCTTTCCAGGTTTATCATATAAAGCATGAACAGCACCGGTGATAGAGGACAGCCTTGTCTTAATCGTTTGCATACTTTGACATCCTCCGTACTTCTTATCCCTTCCCACGTAATTTCTACTTTGTTATCCCGGTATATTTCCTGTAGGAACTCTATTATCTCATAACCGATACCTTCTTCTTTTAATATGTTCCGCAGGAGTTCCCTGCCTACGTTGTCGTAAGCCCCGTTTATGTTCAAGAAGGCCCAATACAAAGGTCAATTTTCCACTCTAGATATTTCGATGCATTGGGTAAGCACGAACAGGCTATCATCTAAGCGCCTACCATTTCTAAAGCCGTTCTGAAGTTGTCCGAGTATCTTGTTACTTTCCACCCATGCTTGAAACTTTAATTTCCCCGCCTGCATGGCTAACCTGTACATAACAGATGTTATGGTAATCGGCCTGTAGGATTTTATGTGCATCCTGTCTACTTTCCCTTTATAAATCAAATTCATTTTACTCTGCTGCCAGCTGCTTATTCGTTATGACTGTTTCCAGAGCCTTTAACAACGTTTCCTTATTTTTGGACCGAGTTCATTAATCATCATCATCATCATCCGCCTGATTATACCCACTGCAGGGCGAAGGCCTCTCCCATAATTCTCCACTTGACCCGGTTCTGTGCTAACTGCATCCACTTGACCCCTGCGAACTTCTTAATCTCATCCGCCCACCTAACTTTCTGCCGCCCCCTGCTACGCTTTCCTTCCCTTGGAATCCAATTTGTTACTCTCAGTGACCATCGGTTATCCTCTCTTCGCACTACATGTCCTGCCCATGTCCATTTCTTCTTAATTTCTACTAGAATGTCGGTAACTTGAGTTATTTCTCTGACCCACTCTGCACGCTTTCCATCTCTTAATGTTACCCCTACCATTTTTCGTTCCATAGCCCTCTGGGTTGTCCTCAACTTAAGTAGAACTCTCTTGGTTAGCCTCCACGTTTCAGCCCCATGGGTTAGTACAGGCAAGATGCAACTGTTGTATGCTTTCCTCTTGAGCGATACCGGTAAGCTGCTAGTCATAATCTGCGAGTGCTTGCTAAATGCGCTCCATCCATCCCAATCTTATTCTTCTTGTTATTTCCTTTTCATGGTCCGGATCTGCGGTTACTACGTGTCCTATGTAGACATATTCGCCTACTATTTCCAGTATTTCGCTACCTAATGTAAACTGCTGTTCCTTCCCGAGGCTGTTGAACATTACCTTAGTCTTCTGCATATTGATTTTCAAGCCTACCTCTCTACTTTTTCTGTCTAGGTCATCAATCATTATTTGCAGTTCATCCCCCGAGCTGCTTAGCAAGGCAATGCCATCAGCAAATCGCAGATTACTGAGGTATTCTCCATCCACCCTTATCCCTAACTGCTCCCATTCCAAGTCTCTGAATACTTCTGAACAAGCGGTGAATAGCCCTGGTGAGATTGTGTCTCCTTGCCTAACACCTTTCTTTATGGGAATTTTGTTACTTTCTTTATGCAGAACTATGGTTGCTGTGCAGCCACTATGTATATCTTCCAGCACTTTTACGTACGGCTCGTCTACCCCCTGATTTCGCAATGCCTGCATCACCGGAGTCATATGCTTTTTCGTAATCAATGAATGCTATGTATAAGTGCTCATTATATTCCGAGCATTTTTCTATCACCTGATTGATGGTATGGATATGATCAATAGTAGAGTACCGTTTCTGAAACCCTGTTTGATCCTTTGCTTGATTGCAGTCTAAGGTTGTCCTGATTCTATTAGCGATTACCCTAGTAAATACCTTATACCTAACAGACAGTAAGTTGATTGGTCTGTAATTTTTAAGGTCCTTAGAGTCACCTTTCTTGCGAATGAGGATAATGTTTGCATTCTTCCATGGTTCCGGTACCGTCGATGACACCAGGCACTGCGTATACAGGGTGGCCAGTTTTTCTAGCACGATATCCCCCCCGTCCTTCAGCAAAACTGTAGTTATCTGATCCCCTCCGGCTGATTTTCCCCTTTTCATAGTTTCTAATTAATTCTAGTTCTTTAATCAACTCGATCGGAATTCCATCTATTCCTGTAGATGTGTTTTTAGGAATATTTTTTTCTGCCTTTTTCCAGTTTAGAATGGTCAGTTCTAAGCTGGTTTGTATTCTGCTACCTTGTGTTGCTTCCTGATTTGTGGAGATTACCCTATCGTCGCTCTTAAATGACCCAGTGTCCTCTGAGCAGCGTCACCTGGCGATAGATGGCGGAAATATTGTAAAAATGAATAAGAGCGTGTTTAAAGCCTGGCGTACTCGTTGCCTCAGTGGCGCAATGGATTAGCTTACTTACCTGACCCCTTATCGAATGATATATATGTTCGAATCCTGAGTTTGTAACATTTTTTTCAAAAATCTTTTTTTTATTGCAACATTAAAATAAGCTACTGAAAGGGGGTGTTTACTGTCCTTTAACAGGGATAATAGCCCTCTCCAAGTTGCACAGAGAACCACACAAGAGCACAGCCAGTCAAGGCCTCCACAAGCGAGCTCGAGCAGCGCAGCGGCACTTCGTCGTTCTTCTCCTCGTCTTTGTGATATCGTCGCCTAGTTCATCCTCGTCTTCATAATATCTTCGCAGAGTTCACTACAATTTCCCCCGGAGCGAAGAGGAGCCATTCTGGCGACTTAGGGTGAGGGCAAGAGGAGCGGATCGTAGTATGTTTTGAGGCGGCTCACGTGCAGTTTCGCGGCCGCGATGACGCATGTCTGAAGAGGGAGTGAGTGGCTCCACGATGTAATTCACAGGGGAGGTTTGGCGAACTATGCGGTAGGGGCCGTGGTACTCGGTTCGAAATTTTGATGACAATCCTGGTGGGGTGGCAGGAACCCAGAGCCAAACAAGGGATCCTGTAGGGAAAACGTGTGGCGTCTGATCTTTGTCGTGACGATACTTTTGGCGGCCTTGCGATTCCGATGTTAAACTGCGGCCTAACTGGCGGCATTCTTCCGCATGTTTGGCAACGTCTGAAAGGAGTGTCCACTCGGAGGAGTCAGGACGATATGGTAAAATAGTGTCCTTCGTGGACGATGCCTCATGCCTATAAAGCAGGAAGAAAGGGCTAAATCCAGTGGTTGACTGCGTGGCGGTATTTTATGCGTACGTCACGAAAGGAAGAACAGCGTCCCAGTTGGTCTGATCAGCGGCAACGTACATTGTGAGCATATATCCAAGAGTACAATTGAAGCGCTCAGTCAGCCTGTTAGTTTGAGGCTGGTAGGCTGTTGTGGTCCGATGTATGATGCGACATTCGGCCAGTAGAGCTTCAACGACGTTGGAAAGGAAGACGCGTCCTCGGTCACTCAGCAGCTCTCGCGGCGCGCCGTGGCGAAGAACAAAATGATGTAGTAAGAATAGGGCAACTTCACGGGCAGTAGCGGCGGGTAAAGCGGCGGTCTCGGCATACCGGGTGAGGTGGTCGATGCCGACGATAATCCACCGGTTCCCAGAGACCGTGCAGGGAAGTGGCCCGTAAAGGTCAACGCCAACCGGTCAAAAGGGCGGGCTGGGCATGGAAGTGGTTGTAAGGGGCCAGAAGCACGAGGTGTGGGTGACTTGCGGCGCTGACAGGCGATGCAGGAGCGGACGTATTTGCGAATATAGCCGTACATGCCGCGCCAATAGTAGCGTTGAGAAATTCTCTGAAACGTCTTGGCTACACCAGGATGGGCACACTGAGGGTCGGCATGGAAAGAGGCGCAAATTTCTTGTCGTAAATGGCGGGGAATGACGAGAAGCTACCGTCGACCATCAGGCATATAATTGCGGCGGTAGAGAAGACCGTCTCGTAGGGCAAAGTGTGGTGCTTGACGGCGTAAAGTCCGAGAAGGCGCAGCGTTTGGAGAAGTGGACACGATGTCGATAAGAGATGCGAGCCACGGGTCTTTTCGCTGCTCCGCAGGCATATCAGCGATTGTTAGAGACGAGAGGACGGGATCAGCCACCGAGGAGCAAACAGGTGCGATGGATAGGGGAGAACAAGACAGAGTGTCGGCGTCCATGTGTTTACGGCCAGACCGATATATAACGCGGATGTCAAATTCCTGAAGGCGGAGAGCCAATCGTGCAAGGCGGCCGGACGGGTCTTTAAGAGAGGACAGCCAACATAACGCGTGGTGGTCCGTGACGACGTCAAACTGGCGACCGTACAGGTAGGGTGGGAATTTCGTTAGTGCCCACACAATGGCCAAACACTCCTTTTCCGTAACTGAGTAGTTGCATTCAGCTTTGGAGAGGACGCGACTCGCGTACGCGACGACGTATTCTTGAAAGCCATTTTTCCGTTGAGCCAATACCGCTCCGAGGCCAACGCCACTCGCATCCGTATGGACCTCGGTAGGTGCTGTGGGGTCGTAGTGGCGAAGGATTGGTGGCGAAGTCAAAAGACCGCGCAATGCGGTGAACGCTTCGTCGCACTCGACCGACCACGCAGTTAAATCACTGTTTCCCCCGAGTAGCTTCGTAAGGGGTGCAATTATAGAAGCGAAATTCCGCACGAAGCGTCGAAAATAGGAGCATAGACCAATGAAGCTTCGAAGTTGCTTGAGCGAGACCGGCTTAGGAAACTCCGCCACTGCGCGCAGCTTGGCCGGATCAGGGCGAACACCTTCCTTAGAGACGATGTGCCCCAAAATGGTCAACTCCCGGGCACCGAAGTGACACTTCTTGAGATTTAGTTGTAGGCCGGCGTCAGTAAGACAAACCAAAACTTGCCGCAAGCGTTCTAGGTGCGTGGCGAAGTCGGTGGAAAAGACAACAATGTCGTCCAGGTAGCAGATGCAGATGTGCCACTTGAACTTCCGCAAGATGTTATCCATCATCCTCTCGAATGTGGCGGGCGCGTTGCACAAACCGAAGGGCATTACATTAAATTCATAGAGGCCATCCGGGGTCACAAATGCGGTCTTCTCTCTGTCACAGGCGGCCATTGGTACTTGCCAGTAACCGGAACGTAAATCAAGAGAGGAAAAGTACTCGGCACCTCGGAGGCAATCAAGAGCGTCGTCTATACGCGGCAGGGGGTAATTGTCATTGTGGGTAATTTTGTTCAGGCGCCGGTAGTCAACACAAAAGCGAACTGAGCCATCTTTCTTCTTTACTAGCACCACTGGTGAAGACCAGGGGCTTTGAGATGGACGGATCACACCACGTTTTAGCATGTCCTCAACTTGCTCATTGATCCCGCGACGCTCTGCCGCTGACAAACGATAGGGGCGCTGTCGAAAAGGCGTGTTAGAGCCGGTCTGAATGTGATGCGCGACTGTGGAAGTGCGGCCAGGAGGTGTGTGGGCGGCGTCGAACGCGGAGCGAAACGTCTGTAAAAGGGCCACAAGCTGCGTCTGGTAGGTGGAAGGAAGGGCGTCATCGATGGCGGTTCGGAAGAAGTCGTCTGGCAACGAATCAGGCGTCAGATCGGACTGCAGAGCATCGATGTAGTTACCACGGTTGGTCTCGGAGGCCTCCAGGTCAGAGAGAAGGTGGGCTGGTTCAATAGAACCGGGAGATTCCCCACGTAGTAAAGTAATCGGGTGCGGAGACGGATTGTAGATGAGTAGCTTCGTGAAGCCACCGTGAACATCGAGAACAGCAGACGGCAGCGGCAGGTGCTTGCGGTAGATGAAGGATGCAGACGGCGTAAATAGAACACTAACGGCTGACACGGCAGGACACGAAAGAGGCACAAGGGCACAAGCTTCTGGAGCTACGTCGACATCTTCAGCGATGACGAGCTTTTGAGGACACACTGAACGGTTGTCGTCGTGCAGTACGTCGCACAGTGCAGAAAATTCCACTTCAGCTCGGGCGCAATCGATCACGCCGTTATATTTGGACAAGAAGTCCCATCCAAGGATCACATCGTGAGAACAAGACGACAAAACTACGAACTCTACACTGTATAAAATACCTTCAATGACGACACGCGCTGTACATGCTGCTAAAGGTGCAATCCTCTCTTCGCTGGCAGTGCGGAGCGACAAACCGTTAAATGGCGTTGTAACTTTTCGTAATCGTCGGCAAAGTCGCTCATGAATCACAGACACTGCAGCACCTGTATCGACCAGCGCATGTACAGACAGATCATCGATAGAGATTACTATAACGTTCGTGGGCAAAATATGAGGCCTTGAGCTTTTCGCAGAGCACGCAGTTCTCGCCTCATGAACCGCGGAACTTAGTTTCCCTCATCAGCAGGAGGTGGTCGCCGGCGCATTGGTGACAGTGACCTGCGACGTGGAGAGGGAGAACGTTGGGTCGTGTACGAACGCTGTTCGGCGGCGTATGCAGGCGAAGACGGTGCAGAACGAAGCAGCGGTGGGGAGTACTCCGAAGACGCAGGCTCGGGACGCGCAGCCATGCGGCGACGGCACCGACGGGCCACGTGTCCAGGGCAACCACAGTACTAACAAATTGGGCGATTGTCAGAAGTGCGCCACGGGTTGTAATAGCGCGGAGTCGCAGGATGAAGCGGAGCCGTTTGAGGAAGCGGTGCATGGCGTAGGACAGGCTGCACGGGTGGTAACGGCTCAGGTGGAGGCCGCGCAGCCACTGCCGCGTAGGTCAAAGGGGCTGGGACAGATGGTTGGCTATATTGTAGTGGTGCTCCGACGTATGTCAAGGGAGCAACGGCAGGACCTTCAGGAAGCGTGGGAAGTGCTTCTGCGACTTGGTCGCGGATGACTTGCTGCAACTTTGGCGCCAAAGGAGAGGAAGCGTCAGTACGATGGGGAACGAGGGACTGTTGACGGGCAACTTCTTCTCGAACGAACTGCTTGATTTGTTGCAGCAAGGGGGACTGTTCTGCGTCAGCTGTTAAAGCTGCAAGAGGCTCCTGGTGTGAGAGCGATGAACGAGTGATTTGACGGCGCTTGCGTAATTCCTCAAAGTTTTGGCATGCACTGATGACGTCGACCACGGTTGCTGGGTTTCTGGCCAGAAACATCTGGCACGCGTCATCGTCGATTCCTTGTAAAATATGACCGATCTTGGCATGTTCTGTCATTGAAGCGTCCACGCGCTTGCACAGGTCTACAACATCTTCAATATAACTCGTAAAATTTTCGCCGGGTAGCTGTGCACGGCGGCGCAAGCGTTGCTCAGCGCGCAGCTTGCGCACTGCAGGCCTGCCGAAGATATCGGAAAAAGTGGTCTTGAAAGCAGACCACGAGGAGATATCGGCCTCGTGGTTGCGGAACCACAGGTTAGCAACGTCCGTTAGGTAGAATATCACGTTATTTAATTTGAGACCGTCGTCCCATTTGTTGTGCGTACTGACCCGCTCATATGATGACAGCCAATCTTCCACGTCGTGGTCGCCGGTTCCGCTGAAGATAGGGGGTCCCGTTGGCGCTAAGCTCCAGCGCAGAAGACGGGGGACGACGAGGCGGTTGGACTAGGAGTGGTAGCATCGGTCATGGCTGTTGTCGGTAGTGTGCGGCTGCGAAGCTCCAGGGCGGCAGGAAATCCTGACCTCCACCAAGTGAAAGGGGGTGTTTACTGTCCTTTAACAGGGATAATAGCCCTCTCCAAGTTGCACAGAGAACCACACAAGAGCACAGCCAGTCAAGGCCTCCACAAGCGAGCTCGAGCAGCGCAGCGGCACTTCGTCGTTCTTCTCCTTGTCTTTGTGATATCCTCGCCTAGTTCATCCTCGTCTTCATAATATCTTCGCAGAGTTCACTACACTACTAATATCTTTCCTGGAGGTAGTTGCACTTTTGGTTGCATCATGCAATGTTTTTAATTCTTAATAGCCCCAATACCTGCCGTGAACACAGCCACGAGACAACACAATGACAACGCCTAAACGATTTAATTACAAGACAATCACACCTCTCGGTAACAATCGCCATTTAAACCCGCTGAGAGGCAACCAGTGACCAGAAAGAAGTTGCGGGACCCTACCGTTGAGGAGACGGAATTACGCCTCGAGGAACTCTGCAGGCACTCTTCATTCCAAAGGCATGCCCCATATGTAACGAATTTGGTCAAGTGCCGACCTCGCTCCCAGAAGAAATATTTCTGGGCGACGAAGAGTTAACCGTTCCTCGCTGCACATAAAATTATGTAACTATTGCAAACACAATGCACGATTTTAACTTATTGTCTTTTCTTGACTTTTGTATTCAGATGAAGAGGATAATCGTAGTCTTTCCAAATGTCGCTGCTCAGAACGACAGCTTTATTAGATGTAGAGACCTACCGACGCAAATAAAAGTGAATAGAGGAACGGCACACCTAGAGAGAAAGGATGGTTTTCAATCTACACATGCCTTTGTAGATAGGAAAGTTTTGAAGGAAAGCGTAGCAGTGGGCGGCAGAAAGTTTGGTGGGTGGATAAGGTTAAGAAGTTCGCAAGGGTCAAGTGAATGCAGCTAGCTCAGGACCGGGTATATTGGAGCAATATGGATGAGGTCTTTGCCCTGCAGTGGGTATAGTCAGGTTGATGATGCCTTTGAGATGTATCCACATGCATCTTGGGCGCCTTTTTGTTTCAAGACATACTGCCTCACTCCGTTTAATTTGGTAGGAAAATGCTCATACACCTATTTGAGGCATTGGGAGAATTGAAGCAGACGTGGTCGGTGAAAACCCCAGAAGGTTGTAAAGTCCTCGAAGATGCACGGTGTGAGCAAGCAGCCACTTTGTTCAAGCAGCGCCTAGTGGTTAGAAGTGCAGGTGCGCTTCGGACAACTGCGGCCGAATGTTTTAAACTGTACAATATAAAATTTGCGCCTGAGTATGGTTTTCACTGTGTTTCATGGCTCGCAATGAAAGTGCGTGACTCGCAGCGCTTTCGAATAGTCTAAGGGTCCAGCGTGACCATATGGTAACGGATTTTACTTCAAAAGCTAAAAATGGGACAGCGATAATTTTTTTCACACATTAATAATATGGGGAAGCAAGATAAAATTTCCGTTTAGTGCAACAAAAATACAAGAAAAATAAATCTCTTTTATTAGGTAAAGCTGTAGCCCTCCTGTCCTGGGCAGACATTTCCGCAACTGGAATACCATTATTACAGCAGTTTCACATCTGGCAAATATGTTTTGATGTTTGGCACTGCAGCGTTGTTTCTTTCCATCCGGTGTGGTCAGAGTGCGAAATTTTGGGAGTTCTGCAGGAGACGAGGAAGCGACAGTAAAATATTGAGGCTTGGGGAAATTTTTAATTTTGTACGCCACTTTCTGATAATAGTTAACACCTTTGATGTTTTTGTGTAGTCGTTATGATATTTTTGTTTATCTTGGCATTGTCATTCGTCTTGGATGTCATTGCCATTCAACGTGGCGCTTGGTAACAGTCCGATTGAAATTGTAGGTAGTATGAAGGGTCTGCGTGTTAATTTTTCCAGTAACTTGGGATCAACATGTTGATGGTACCTAGAAGAAAGTTTGCAGACCTATTGCTGTAATAAACAAATGTAGGATGTGTTACCTCAGAACAATAATCTACTGCTTTATAATTCGCTAATTCTTACCCAACTGACGTACGCCCATTTGGTATGGGGAACTACAACTAAAGCGAACATAAAAAAATTATTATATTTGTAAAAGAAAGTAATAGAAGTATAGATCATATAAAGTATGATTCCCACACAGAACTTTTTAAACGATTTGCAGTTATTAAGGTTAATGAATATTACAACTACCGTCTTATCATATCGTACAACGCAGCTGTAAAAAAAATACCCTTTTTTACAACAACATCACCACACCGAAGCGACTGTTCAGAAGTATTTCACACGTCACCCAGATTTGTTCTGTACAGGGTTTTGCACATTTCGGGGCCGGATTTAAAAACCTACCTATGCTAAATCTACTGCCCTATTCGAGCTGAAATAGTAGCAAAAAATGGTCTGCGTTTTTTGATAATTGAGTCACCACCAGTACTTGCCTAGATTTTCCGGAATCGACGAAAAACTGCTCTAGGCGGCGTACACAATTTTCGCACGAGAGAGTCGAGAAGCTGCTTTGACATGTTGCGCCATCTCTCAAGCGGCAAGGCAACCGCCATCCCCGCAAGGCCGTTGGCATGCTTGCCGCGCCATAAAATGCCATACCGTTACTCAATCTTTTTATGTTCATTCGTAAGTCCGGTGTTGTGTACTGAGTCGGCCATACATTTCAACAATGATCAGTCATACATGTGGCCTTCATTTTAGCCGTATTAGCTCTGAGAAAGTCGCTGTGTGAGCGTCAGTCCACCTTGCCATTGGCGTTTTCTGCTAAATACAGATTACTCAACCAGGCAGATGTGGCGAAAGCATTAGCTGTTTTGGGTATCACAAATTCTTACAAACATTTTCAGGGCCATTTCCAGTCAAGGCTCATCCTGGCTCCCGCTGCCGTTGTGACATTCCTGATCATCGCATCCACAGCTGCAGCAATTTTCTATGCGTCGCTGATGGGTAATCGAGGGACGACCACGCTACCAGGCGCAGGTGCGAGGGCCGCCGCCGAGACCAACGCTTTGACCCATGTTAAGAAGTTAGGAGACGACACAGCAACGTACCCGGAATACGAAGAGAATGAGAACGTCTCCACCATCGACGACCCCGAAGCTTGGAGGCAGAGATCACTTGGCGGTCGGCCCAAACGACCGCTTCCTATAAAAGGGACCTGACGTTATGAATGGGGATCTTTGTACTCCGATATATGCACTCAAACTGCTGAATTTTTTTTTGCATAGATGACATGGTAGGTGTTACTTCAATACAATTCGGGTTTAGAGATTGTAATACATGAGCCTATAGTACTATAGCAAGGAAATATATGGATGCGAACCACAATATCTTCATATCGTATCGGGTTTAATTCAAAACTTCATTATTCACTACGAGAAACTTATGAAAAATTTTATTGTGTTCCATGGCACGCGCCTTTCTTATGCGCAACCTGTACAGTTTCCTCAAACACAATGAAAACTGGGTCATAGCCCATACTACCAAGCAATAAAGGCAGCAGGCAAACGATGGGAACTCCGGCGAGTGAACACGAATCCATAGTGCAAATTATTCTCACCAATGCTTCAAGATGACCGCCAAATTTAAGTTGATTTCTTGTTCAATAGCTGTATGAAATGCTTTAACCCCTGTTTTACACAATGGGCCTTCTGATTCATTGTTTTCACTTGGCGTTTTGGAATTGGGCACGCTGCATGGAATGCGACTTTGTCCCACTGTCAGCCGGTCATTCTGGCAGGCAATTTCGGCTTGTTATGTAAGTTCTTGTCATGTAAAGCGTAGCGGCTACCTACTCAATGTTGCGAGGCGTATGCATGAGGGTCCTAGAGTCTGAAAAGCAGTCCAGCTTCATACATCCAGAGAGTTTGGTTTGCGAACCAAAGGCCTGTGTTTCTATTCCGGTTCTCCTCATTTTTCAGAGCGTTACTTCTACTGCGCGAATTCGGCAAATTTAGGGTAATTCCACAATCGGCCCTTGCCATTACCATAATAACATGTGTTAGCCCCAAATTTATTACTTTTATTATTTATTTACACATACTGCAGCCCCTTTATTGGATATTGCAAGAGTGGTTTAGACAAATCTATTGTAAACATCATACAAAAACAAACAAACAATAAAATTTTAAAATTTGCGTAAAAGGCAGAGGACAGAAATATAACTAAGAATAACAGCAACACTGGGATACAGTACCGAAAACGAGAATGCCGCAAGACACTGTAACAAAACGAAATACATAAAATCAGGTGGAACTAACTTTTAACACGAAATCATTTAATGAGACTGACCTAAATGTTCCAAGGATTAAGTTCCAGAATTCAATAGTGCGTGGGAAAAACAACAAGATATTCAGCGCAACACAGATGCACACATGAGAGAGGACACGAAAGCGCTCGTCCTGTTTTCTTTCTTGTGTGTGTCTGTGTTGCGCTGAAAACCCTGTTATTAAGTCTGACCACCAATTAGTGCGAAAAAAACTGTTTTTACAATTACCAGATCAAGCAAAGCAAGGCCTAATATTAGGGCTATGGTGACTCTTACTTGACCGGGGAATATCTGATGAAATATATGTGGGATGTGAGACACGATAAGAAATATTGACGGTGCTAGGCAAAATTTTGAATTACTCAGTGTAACAGCGTACGGATAAAGGGGTTAGGTGCATAGAAGAAAAGGCACGAGAGGGTGAGAAAGGTTAATCGCAGCGATGATATATGAACCTAATACATTTTAGTTGCATGCTCTCAGTAAGGTTACTTTCACAATGCTTATGAGGGTTCCAGAAAGGATAAGCATAATCTAGGATTGGACAAATTAGGGGTTTATGCATTAGTAACTTAGACTCCTTTTGCAGAATTGCTGAAATTGCGCATCCAAAAACCCCAGCTTGCTGATTGCTTTAGTGAAAATGAAAATAGGTTTCGCCCATGAAACTTCAGTGGTAAATATGACGCCAAGATACTCATACTCCGAAACCCTGCGCACGGATAACTCATTGAAAGTGTAAATGAACAGTGAAGGAAACGCACTATTAGATAAGGACATCTTCACAGTTTTATTAGAGTTTATTTTAATTTTCCAAGTGTCACACCAGGTACGGAAACTAAGAAATGACGAATTTAGTTCAAGATGATCTTATGTGTTAATCACGTGATATAAATCACAGTCGTCCGGATAAAGCTGTATGTGTGAAGTGACGTATCGAGCTGGTCATTAGTGTATAGTGAAAATAATAAAGGATCAAGAACCGACCATTGAGGTACACCAGATGACACGCCAACAGAAGAAGAGTTAGTTGAATTAAATTATAAAATACAGTTGTGACCAACGCGGAAAGAAAATTGGCAATCCAGTTAATCACGTGAGGATTTTTCAAGATCATATTGCGCTTTACTATGACAGAATGCAGCACATTACCAAAAGCCTTTAAAAAATCTATAAATATAGATTTGACGCTGTGTATCTTCCACGGTACTTCGCACATTCCATGGTATGACAAGGTCAAAATAAAATTAAAATAACAAAACAGCTTAAAGTAGCTAAATGTACTAACCAGCGCTGCCATCGAGGAGGGCCCTTAACGGTATTTTATGAGCTAACGCTCGGAATCCAAGTTCGGCAGGGTTTACCGGCATCTGTTACTTTGTGAACGAAAGCGCTCTTTGTAATTGAAAGGCATTTCGCTATGTTGATGACGTCTGCATGGAGTCACAACTCAGAAAAACCTCATGACGCAGCAGCCTTGTACTGGGCAATCTAGTGAGCTCTTGTGCCGGCTTTGATGTCGCATAACCCGCGGCCAAATCAGCACGCAGCCATGTCAGCTACCAGTGTCGACCTACCAAATCACTTTCTGGTTGTGAAATTATGAAATGGTCTGTTACTATGACGTAGCTTAATTAAAGGCTCTGCTCTCTAGATAATGTGCCGTATAAACGTTGTGAGTGAAACTTCACAAGCATGCACTTAGCAGGGGGTCGTTGGCAGGTGACTTGGATGGAAACTGGTCGGGCGGCTGTGCAATCTGATGAGAGACGATGTAATGACCGATATACAAGTGCGCTGTTAACTCGGGTTCAGCCCTTAGCATCGCAGGATGAAATCAAAAAGGCACATTGTAGAGCCTTTGCATTCAAAATGAGGCACACTCCCATAAGGATACGGAAAAACGTTCGTACGGTTTGGTTGTAGTGGTGATTTATATCTATCTCGAGTGTTTTTTTACATAATGATGTAGCTTGCAACTGTGTGCTGGTATTAATACGTGTAAGATAACAGAAGCACTAATTCAGGGGTGAGTATTAAACGCGTAGAAAAGTGTAAGAACGAGGATCCGCAAGGAAGGGGCTAATAGAAACCAATAAAGCGTTCGCGTACTCCATTTTAAGTAGTTGCATGAGTTCCGCCAATATTTTAATCGAGAGCGCCAAAAGATAGGGGATGGTTCTTGACCTGTTAGGTGCAGATTCTCACGTAGTGATGACAAGGCCGTAGACACCAAACGAGGACAGAGAAGTGATAATACTGAAATTACCTCTTTATTGGGCTGACTGGCGCCCGCAAAAGAACTGAGCAATTCGGCGGCGGCGATAGCAAAGAGAAGTTTATTTGGTACCTTGAACGTACATTTGAAACCACAGACGATCGTGGGTGCGATGTTTATACAGTAGTCAATAATACACGCTATTCACTGTGCTCAAACAAAGGGTAATAATAACCACAGCCAAAGCTGTGGTTATTATTAGTATAGAGCAGTGCACCGGCAAGGTGGTGTACGAGATTCCGTTGACCTGTGGCAAGGTTTATGTGGGACAGACGGGGAAATGTTTCAATGAGCGGGCTCGAAGGCACAATGTGACTATAAAGAACAAGACAGGAGGTAACCTTGCTATACATTGTAGCCGCTGTGAAAATTGCCGTTCCAAGTTTCAGGAAACCAAGTTTCTAGCCAAGGCACAGGACAAGTCAGAAAGAGAAGTTATTGAGGCTTTTTACATTCATCAAAAAAAAGACAAGTGCGTTAGCACGCTCTCTATACTCCTTTCTAAAGACGAACTCTCCTTTTTGGAAGGATATGTGTAGTTTTTTCACCGTTTTCTTCTTTTTTAATGATTTTAGGCGCCTTTTACACGCTGCCATCCACCGTTTGAGTTTTATGCTTTTATCTTTGACTTCTCTCTCTCATGTCATCTTCGGTTTTTAATCTCTTGTGGTTGCTCGCCTTTATCATTTTCTTGTTTCTTGTCTTTATCCATGCGACCTGCCTTTCACCCATATGTTTTGTCATGATTGAACTGGTTCAATCCTGCCTAGTGTTACTGTTTTTTTTCTGATTTAGTGTGGGGGTTATCGCACATTCATGCAGACCAGAGATTATAAAAGAATGCCTGGGTTCCTTTTCTGCTCATTAAAGTTGGAAGTTGCGCTTCTGTCCTTTTGTGTCTTTCTTCCTGTGGTGTTTCGTCAGCGCTATAAGAATCAAGATCATGTACCAACTAACCCGTCAAAAAGTCCTGCCACAGCTGGAAGCGTGGCGCCTGGGCCCTGTATCTCGCAGCGGGGACTCCGAGGACGAGTTGGACCCGGGGGCCGCCGGAGTAGGCGTAACTGAAGGCAGTTCGACGACGGCGATAGCAACAAGCGTGCTTGTCGATCGTCGAACAAAGAATGCCTGTCGCACACGTCAACGCTCAATTTATAGCCGGCTCTGAACCATCTAGATAACGTCGCAAACTTTTACCAGCACAACCTGAAACATTGTAGAAACATACGCGAGTGGCCGGAATCTTCGAGACAGATCTCGGCGCATCTTGCGTGACCAAAAAACAAAAGTGATTAAAGTGCGTCCCGCGGCATCGAGCATTAACAAAGAATACAGAATTGATATAGTTGCCGGAATCAGAGTGATTAGCCCGCATCCCGGCGGCTGCTAAAAAACAACAAATACAGTTTTGAAGATTTCGCAGCATTACTCTCTTCTTAAAAAAATATCGCCTGGATGTTTTAAAATAAACAAAGCAACTTAAACATAAACATTACAAAGTTTAAACACCACGGATGCTTCAACGCGTGTAATAAGGCTTCAGACGAACAACATGTATGATTTCTGGGCGCGCGCGTCGCCGTTATATACGCTGTCGTACCGTTGGGAATGACTTCATAGTCGAGTTGACCGCAGCGGTGAAGGATTCTGTATGGCTGAAAGTATCGACGCAGTAACTTTTCACTCAGTCCACGGCGGCGAATTCGAGTCCAAACCCATACTTGGTCTCCTGATTTGTATTCTGCGTTGCGTTGTCGTAAGCTGTATCGTCGGGTGCCGGTGTGCTGTTGGTCTTTAATACTAGCCTTGCGAGTTGTCGGGCTTCCTCTGCACGCTGCAGATAGGCGGCGACGTCAAAGTTGTCCTCGTTGGTGCTGCAGCACTGCGTTGAGCGTCGTCGTGGGCTCCCTGCCGTACACAAACCTGAACGGGGTCGCTTTGGTCGTCTCCTGGACTGCCGTATTATACGCGAAGGGCACATACAGCAGGATGGCGTCCCAGGGTTTGTGTTCGGCGTCCACGTGCATGGCGATCATGTGTGCGATCGTTTTGTTGAAGCGCTGCTGAAGTCTGTTGGTCTAGAGGTGCTATGCAGTTGTCCTACGGTGGCTCGACTACAAGATGATCTGCGTAAGCTCAGCCATAAATGATGTTCCTCTGTCCGTGATGAGCACCTATGGAGCGCCGTGTCGCACGAAAATTCGTTCGACGAAAAACTTAGCAGCATCTGCTGCGGTGCCGTTGGGCAGGGCTTTCGCTTCGGCGTAGCGGGCCATGTAAGTTGTTGCCACGTTGATCCATTTCTTCCCCGCTGATGAAGTTTGGAAGAGACCGAGGGGGCCATCCCAATTTGTTAAAAGGGTTTATTCGGCGGCAGTATCGGGCTCAGCAGACCAGCATGTCTCATCGAGGGTGTCTTGCGTCGCTAGCATTCACGGCACGTTCTCTCGTAATTACCAACGTCGGCTGACAACCGTAGCCATTATTTTTCTTGTATCCTGTGCAACGGACACGCAAACCTGACATGCCCTGCTGTCGACGCATCGTGCAACGCCTGCAGAATCTCATGTCTGAGGGTTTTCGGCACAGCAAGAAGCTGCGCGTATCTATAAGCTGCGAAGTTCTTCACAATGACGTCATTATGCAGGGTGAATGACGATAAATGAGGCCGGAACACAGCAGGAGGGGATGCGATCTTTCCTTCGAGGTGATGAGCCAGGTCGTTTAGCTCAGGGTCCAAGCGCTGTGTGCGAAGATGCTGGCGCTTACCGGTCCCAAGAAGGCGTCGCCGTCATCTTCATTTGGTGGCGCATCAACGAGGGCTCATGACAAGCAGTCTGCATCGGAGTGCTTGCAGTCGGACTTGTAGACGACTGTGATATCAAATTCTTGAAGACACAGGCTCCACCACGCAAGGCGTTAAGAGGGATCTCTAAATTGGGCGAGCCAGCACAGCGCATGGTTATCACTCACAAGCCTGAATGGTCATCCGTACAAGTTTGCACGAAATTTTGATGTGGCCTAAATGATGGCAAGACATTCCTTATCCATCTTCAAATAATTGGCTTCTGCTTTCGACAAGGAGCGGCTAGGGTAGGCGATAACTTTTTCCGGTCCGGCACTCTTCTGAACGAGAACAGCAGATAGGCCCAAACTGCTTGCGTCAGAGTGAATTTCTGTCTCAGCGTTTTCATCAAAATGGCGCATGACAGGAGAGGACAGCAGGTGGCGCTTAAGTTCCACGAAGGCTTCTTGCTGCGCTTCTCATCGAAAAGCTACATCAGTCTTCGTAAGCTGCGCCAATGGTTGGGCGATGTGCGAAGAGTCCCTCATAAATCGTCGATAGTGATAGGTCCATTGATGAGAAGTAATTGCGGCGCCAATTGAGTGTGTCGTCGATGCGAGGAAAAGGGGTAAAGAACCTTCTTCTTTATGTGGTTTACGCGGCGGTAATCGACGCAGGAACAAAGTGCCCCGTCTTTTTTCTTCACAAGAACCACTGACACCGCTCAGGGGCTCTTTGATGGCTAGATAACGTCGTCACGAAGCATTTCGTCGACTCGCTCGCGGTTGGCTTGGTGTTCTCGCAACGATACACGGTAGGGGCTTTGGCGCACAGGTCGGATGTGTTCGTCAGTTTTAATGCGGTGCTTGGCAAGTGATGTTTGTCACACCATAGATAATGACGATAAGCACACACTGTAGGTTCGAAGAAGACTGCGAATCTGGTCCCTTCTGCTGTCGGGTAATTCCGGCTTGATGATTTCAAACGTAGGCTGGCGAAATTTCTTAGGTTCGTCTTCCAGGTGGTGGTAGAGGAGGGCGAATACATCTCGGATTTCCACTAATGCTTAAAGGAAAGCGATCGTCGTGTCCTTTTTAAGGTGCCGATTTTCCCCAGTAAAGTTCGTGACCAGTACCTGAGCTTGTCCACGACGGATATAGACAATGCCTCTTGCAATTCCAAGTCCTCTACCTAGTAAAGTATCTATATGACAGGCTAAAACCTAGGTGACTTTCTTGTATCCTCCGTTCCAGGTTTAACATATAAAGCATGAACAGCAGCGATGATAGAGGACAACCTTGTCTTAATCCTTTGCATACCTTGACAGGTTCCGTACTTCTTATCCCTTAACATGAATTTTCTACTTTGTTATCCCGGTATATTTCCTGTAGGAATTCTATTATCTCATAACCGATACCTTCTTCTTTTAATATGTTCCACGGGAGTTCCCTGTTTACGTTGTCGTACGTCCGATTATGTATGAAGGCCAAATACAAAGGTTCATTTTACCACTCTAGATAATTTGATGCATTGGGCATAAGCACGAACAGACTATAATCTAAGCGCCTACCATTTCGAAAGCCGTTCTGAAGTTCTTCGAGTATCTTTTTACTTTCTAACCATGCTTGCACCTTCAATTTCACCGCCTGCATGGCCAACCTGTACATAACAGATGTTATGGTAATCGGCCTGTAGGATTTTATGTGCATCCTTTCTCCATTCTCTTTATAAATTAAATTCATATTACTCTGCCGCCAGCTGTCCGGAATTTGTTTATTCGTTATGACTTTTTCCAAAGCTTTTAACAACGTTTCCTTACTTCTTGGGCCATGTTCAATTATCAGCTTAATCGGATATTCCTTCTATTCCTGTAGATGTGTTTTTAGGGATATTTTTTTTTCTGCCTTTTTTCAGTTTAGATTGGTTAGTTCTAATCTAATTTGTATTCTACTATGTTGTGTTGCTTCCTGATTTGCGGAGATTACCCTATCGTGCTCTTAAATGACTCGGCTATAACTGATGTGATGTAGTTCACTGCGTTGTCTCCCTTGAAACAATTTCCCTCGTTATGTCCTGTTTTTTTTTTTTTTGTTTTTTTTTTCATTCTTTTTTCTAGCCAGCTTATATGGTTCCAGAATTTTCTTGGTCCGCCTCTAGAGAAATCGTCTATGTCAGCCATCCAGCGATCGGCGGACTGCTTTAGACGTGGGCCTGTACAACATGTTTCTTTTGTCGATATGATTCCCATTTTCGGTTGATTTCCTCCTGAGATTCCTGTGCTTTCTTTGCCTCTCGGTGTTCCCTTCAAGCAGCCCGCCGCTATTCAATGGCTTCCCTGATTTCCTTATTCCACCAGCTCCGCGGCTTCCTCTTTCCATTCCAGCGATTTGCTACTTTAACCTCCTTAATTTTCCTCCTTATAAGTTATACAGGTTCCTCTATGTTTGCTACTATCTGCGCTTTTTGATCGTCGCTTAATTTTGCGTTTACTTTTTGTCTAAGTTCCATTTCTCTTTTCATCAAGGGCCCCATCTGCAGACTAATACGTTTATGATCACTTCCCAGACTACACTCCCCTTCTTCGTCTATTTTAATTTTTGTGACCTTGCTATAAATTTCCTGCGACATTAGACAGTAGTCAATGGTCGTCTGCCTGTTGCGAAATTCCCACCTGATTTGTCCTTCGCATTTTGTTTCTCTATTTACTATAACAAAGTCGTGTCGCTCACAAAAATCTAGCATTAGCTTCACGTTACAATCCGTGTATCCATCCAGATCGTCGACGTGGCCGTTCCTGTTTCCCAGCAGAATGATATCGACCTCGTCTCCAAACTGGCTTATATCGTCACTGCGACATTCAACAAGATCCTTGTTTTCTTGCCTGCATTCGTGTCGTGTTCCTAACTAAACTACCACTAGCCATGTCCTTATGCCGGCAATTGTTCCTGATACCCAGATATGTTCTTTACAAGATGATTTTATTATTTACCAATTTGTTCCCTGGTGTATCAGCTTACGTACCCCTTCACCTTTTTTTTCCGTTCTGGTTCTGTTGCACCTTTCCCAGACGTAGCCTTCTATAAACGGCGGTTCTTCTAGATCCCTGAGATGAGTCTCACATAGAGCGTACACATTTATTTTGTCATGCTTCAACTGCTCTTCTATCTCTAGCCATTTCGCTCTTTTTCTACCTCCATGCGTGTTTATGTAACAGATCCTTGTGTTAAATCTCTTTTTTGTACTTTTCATTCTCGACCTCCTCCGCGCCATTTTTTGGGGCTCAGCCTCCGTTATTACGCTTTCTTCTGCTTCACTCTGAGACCAGCTCTGTGCGCGGAGCCCTGGCGGACCCCCTAAAAAAGCTACAGCCCTGCCTGCCAGACGCCAGCCGATCTCTGCTCTCACCCTTCTGTTAAAATGAATGCCATCTCGTTGAAAAGCCCTGCCAAACCCTGCTTTATGCACATCCTTGTTTACCTCAGGCAGGTGCTCAGTATGGTTGGATGGATGGATGGAATATAGGAGCATCCCCTTTGAAACGGGGTGGTAGCAGTAACTATCATGCTCATTTTTCTATATCTTAATTATTGATTTCGAATGGTTAACTAAACCACCATTCTATTTATTAAATTTTTGTTCCTACATTACTAACAATATGTCACTTCTCTGCTTTTAAGCCACCAATCTTCCAGTGGGTTTTGCTAGTTTCCACCGCCGGTTTATTCACCCGGCCACTGTTATCTCTAAACCCCAGAGCTTCAGGAACAGTGATTGCGCCTGCATCAACTTCCGGATGGATACCATTACATTCGAGTATAATAGTATAATAATAGTATAATAGAGTAGAGTCTTCTGAGCAGCGTCACCTGCGACAGATAGTGGAAATATTGTAAAAATGAATAAGAGCGCATTTGAAGCCTGTCGTACTTGTTGCTTCAATGGCGAAATGGATTGACACTATACTTACCTTAGCGCTGTGCGGTTAAAGCATGTGCTGGAATTCTCTAAGCGTAACTTTTTTCTGATTTTTTTTTTAAATGGAACGTTAAAATAAGCTACCAAGATATCTCCGGGGGTCTGTTCCCGTTTATGTCGCATTATGCCATGTTTTTAATGCTTAATAGCCGCAAAAACCAGCCGTGAACAGAACCACGAGCTGACGGCATGACAGGGGTAGCACTATTCAGTTATCTTCACCGTAATCGTTTATTGCATTCAGTGAGTGTATGTTACCTTTAGGTTGCGTTCAGAGACACTTGTGACCTCTCGGTAACAGGCAGCGTTTAACCCGCTCAGAGGCAACCAGTGGGGAGAAAGAAGTTGCGGGACCCTACCGTTGAGGATACGGAACTACGCCACGCCAGCAGCGTTTTTCGCCGTCTTTTTATCTCGTGCACGCTCCATTTGTTGCCCTCTGTGGCGGATCCCATACATAACAAGCCAATATAGGCGCAAGCAGCCGCATTATTTGAGTTACCGCGCGATCTAGATATGAAACCCGCTTTCACCTACACGGAATGAAGTCAAAGGGTCCCTTAAGGTTTGATTATCTTCATGCCCTCTCTCTTTTAGGAGGAGGAGGAGGAGAAAAGGAGGGCGGAAGTCAAGGTTAATAACCAAAAAAATGAATTCCGGTTGGCTACCCTGCACTGAGAAAGGGGAATGGGGAGGGAGCATCTGCGTAAGTAGGCAGCTCCTGCGGACTGGGGCCTGTCATTTAGTCTCGGGATGAAGCATCATTACCTGTTGACCAATCAGGACGTGCCACGTCGCCTGCCACTTCTTTCTGACTATGGTTCCAACCTCGACTCATGTCTCAGTGTGAGACATTAAAACTATGACTTACTGCCACAAAATCGGCGCACATTTTTGTCAAGCCAACGCGGCGCGAGGCCCGCGCGGAACCGCATCGAAGGATCTACAATGTACTGGAAAAGTCTTCTTCCCCGCGTGAGAGAGCGCGTAGCTTTGTACGCGTTGCCATCGCCCTCTTTCTCATCACCCGGCGATGGCGAAGATTTATCAGTCTGGAAAATGCCAGCTCTCTCCAGAACTTTCAGCGGCACCTGACCAATGACGACGCGCGGCTCGACAGGAGGAAAAGGGAGCGCTCTAACCAGCGAAGATAAGTGTGTGCGCGCTAGCCTTAGCACACCTTAACAGACACGCGGCGCTCCGCTTATGTAGTCAGTGAGTCAGTCAGTGAGTCAGTCAGTCAGTCAGTCAGTCAGTCAGTCAGTCAGTCAGTCAGTCAGTCAGTCAGTCAGTCAGTCAGTCAGTCAGTCAGTGATGGCGGCGTGTTCGCTAGTGCTTCGGCTGGGCTCCCGGGGTTCACCCGCTGCTGGCAAGCCCACGGACCTGCGAAGGGGCGGCGCTCGTCTTGCATGGCGGCAACATCGTGACTATCGAGGCGTCGGACTGCCACTGTGCCCGGTGAACAATTTGGTGTTTGTTTATGGGGACACTCTCGTGATTGATCTGTGTTGTAAAGCCTCTGAGTTATTGAATACCTCTCTAGTTGCATATTTAGCGTTGTTTTCTGTGAACCTCTCGTCTGTACATTTTCAGTATTCTTGTGTATTCCTCTGTATCGTCTCTCGCTGTGTATAAAGGGTGCTTTGTTTGCTACTTCTGACTCCGACCCTTACTCTGGCTTGAAGCGGCGACAGCTGGGCACCATACGGCCACCCCCTTCTGTCACTACAAGATACTTGAATTCCGGCTGAGCTTGCTACGCAGGTCGAGAGCATTTCCTTCGCGACCGGAATAGCTACCCCACTCACTCTACGGGTGTCTGGGAGTGTGCGCACCGTTAAGGGCGCATCGCAAACGATCCTCCTAAATATTAACGGGTTACAACGGCACAGACTAGCAGGAACAAAGATGCAGTGAATACAGTAGAACAAATAAAATAATGAACAAAATGCTACCATAAAATAACGATAGTAAAAAAAAAATCATTTATATACTCTATTGTTTTAAATATGTGGATAGAAAGGTGGAACACTTTAATTCTGAAGATTGTCCGTTTACAAGTTGTTTTGGCAGCCCATTCCAGTCGGGCGCTGTTAGAACAAATGTACATGTTAATCGGCCTTTGCAATATTGGTCTACTTCGGCATGTCAACTATGTATATACGATATACTCGTTTTCTTGTTTCGGTTATATATTGCTCTTTCTTCACGCAGATAAAATCATTCATGACACAAAAATGGCTTAGTCTTTTTTTTTCGCCTCTGTGAAAGGAATTGAAAACAGGTTTATTATAAAGAGGAGTCACAGAAGCTAACCTTGAGTATCGAGACAAAAAGAATTGTAATGTCCATATCAGTACTTGCCCAAGCTTAGATATTGACTTTTTGAGTAGTGAGTTCCATATTTCACAGTCATACTCAAGTAAGAGTCGTACAAGGATCTTGTAAGCTGTAAGTTTCCTTCCTGTTTTAGGACAAGTCTGATATTGTGCCGTGCCACCCTCGAAGCCCGCAAGCAGCCTGCCACCGACGACGAAGAAGTCGCTTGCTTTCGCTCGAGCTGTGTGCTTGACAGAAGCGTCGACGCCGCCTCAGTTACTGCCCTGTACTGAATTCAAGGAACTGCTGTCAACACCATTGACCCTCAAAGCGTTCCTGAGGTCGTCACATCTGGTGGAGCTGCTGGGTATGGCCCATGAACCATAGCCCCTCGGACAACCGTGAGCGCACCTCTCACTTTACCGGTTCGGCGGACATCACGCCAGTGCACGGCGCCAGTCGCCGGCTCCTCGGCCTTAATTCTGAGTTCGACCTGCTACCGGGCAACGCTTGACACCCTGACCATGCAGGCTGTCGTAGCGACTAAGGTTGTGCTGCACCAACCACGGGAGCCTTCTATCTTTAATGGCTTTCCGAGTGAAGATCCAGAAGCCTGGATTGAGAGCTATGAACGTTTCGCAGTTCTGGACAAATGTGGTGATCGTGACAAGGTTCGCTAATATATTTCGCCTTCGAGGACGATGAGCAGATACGGTTAGAAAACAGGGAATAGTCGGTAACCACCTGGGACATGTTCAAGACAGAACTGCTCAACACCTTCACGACCATGGTACGCAAGGAGAGGGCTGAGATGCTGCTTCAAGCCCGCAAGCAGCATCCAAATTAAAGCGTCGCCGTCTTCGTGGAGCAAATGAAGCGACTATTTCGACGCTCTGACCCATCCATGTCCTAAGACAAGAAAGCGCGTTTTTTGATGAGAGGCGTCAAGGAAGAAATTTTCGCAGACCATGTGCGCAATAGTCCGACCACAGTCAGCCAGTTCGCCACCGAAGCTACTGCCATCGAAAAAATGTTTCACATGCGTTTCAGCCAATTTTATCGTACATGTCAAATAGCAATTGAGGCCTGTGTCAATGCGGCTGGTTTCAGCAACGACACACTTGATGGAACAACACGAGCCGTTGTTCGCGACGAACTGTGCTAGCTCTTTCCGTATTTGCAGCAGTCCTAACCTTTTGCTGTCACCGACATTATCAGGGAGGAGGACCAGCAGGCAATGGAAACCATGGACTCTGCCCTGCAGCCGCCACCGCCGCACCGCACCGCACCAGATCGTGAGAGCTACGCCACCGCACTTCTTCGCCCGGCACGGCTTCGGGGCCCCTTAATGAGGTATTTATGCCGCCGCCTTGCACTCAGCGCCCACCTGCCCGCTACGTCTCAGTGGGACCTTCTGCTTCCCGAAAGTCAGACGTAAGGCAAACGCTGGATCGGCGCCCTTTGCGCTATCATTGCGGGGAAGCTGGCCATGTCCGTAGATATTGTCCTTACCGACTCATTGGACTGCGTGGTTTCAAGTTCGACGCGCCACAACCGCTGTCGGGTCAACTTCCTCGAGACATTGACAACTATCTTGCCTACACCTAGCCACAACATGTATCCTGCCGGTCGCCGTCTCCTCGCTGCTTCTCATTTCCCGCCGTTCACACGCTCCCGCAAATCGAGGCCAGTCCCCAAGTTGTCGTCAGAGCGTGCGACTTCGGGGGGTGCAGTTGCCGACCGGCGAGGTCCACAGGATCCCCAACCGACGCTTCGACGACAGCTCAAAGCTTCAAATTGTTCCGAAAATAAGGAGGACAACGAAGACGCCTACGACGAGTGTACAGTGTGCATCAAAAATGGAGACAGTTACAACTGCCGCCCGACGCACTCAACGAATACGGTACGGCTGAACGATGACCTCGCGCTACAAGGCGGTAGGGCCTTTGCCGACCGGAAGAGCAGTGATCGTAATCCGTCGGGCCGTTGTGCCGGCCACCACCAACATGGAAATATCTGTCGACGGAACTGAGTGCTCCGTGACCTAAGACATTTGCGGGTGGACCTCAAGCAAACTAGTATATATTGTGCCATAGTGTATATATATATTTTTTATTTTTACCTACACTCTTTTCTCCCTATCGCTCACCTCTTTGATTTCCTCTACCCCTTTCTCAATATCCCTTTATTTGCGCCGCCGCAGTTCAGGTGCTTCAGATATTAGATAGCAGATACCGGGGCGACAAACATCTCTTCCTTCCTTTTGTATATATAATAAAAAATTACCACTTCTTTCTCAACGAACTAACTTCACCGTCCTTGTTGACACTAGCGCTGACTATTCAGTGATCAGTGGTATTTACCTCGACTTTCAAGAACCACGTGCACCTTGAGACGGGCTTCACATTCTCACTGCTGGCAGCCACTTGGTTACACCACGTGGCATATGTACGTTACGGGTCACCATTCACTGGCGCACGTATGTACTCCCTTTGTTATTTTGGACATGTGCCCGTGTAACGTAATTCTGAAGCTCGACTTGCTAACTGATAACGGCGCAATTATCGACCTGCGTTCCGGATCACTTATTCTGTCCACGAAGAATGCCATATATAGCTGTAGCTCGGATAGCCCGAGAGCACTCAAGGTTCTCGATGAGCATGTCACCCTACCCCCGAAGTCTACGCTGATTATATCTCTGGGCAACACAGCTCTCGTCGACGTTGAAGCGGTTGTGGAAAAAAAATACTCTTTTCTGGTTTAGCATGCCATCGCTGCTGACAGGCCACTTACATGCCAGCGAAAACGATGTGTTCATCACAAAACTTAGCGACGAATTTAAAGTATTTGGAAAAAGGAACAGCCGCCGCTTAAATCGACGCTATTGACGACATGAGGGATGTGGCCTCTTGCGTGTGCCCCGCTTATTAAGGTAGAGAGCGGCGCTGCCACCCTGCATTTAGACCTTAACCCCGACCTGTAGAACCGGCTGCAGGATGAGGGGCAGCAATTGCTACAGCGGTACAGCGACCTCTTTTCATCCTCTTCTCGTGACGGAAGGACGCACTTCGTGAAGCACCGCATTATCGCTGTCGAAGCGGCGCGATCTTTGCGGCCGTCTCCGTATCGTTTATAGATGGATGGATGGATGGATGGATGGATGGATGGATGGATGGATGGATGGATGGATGGATGGATGGATGGATGGATGGATGGATGGATGGATGGATGGATGGATGGATGGATGGATGGATGGATGGATGGACGGACGGACGGACGGACGGACGGACGGACGGACGGACGGACGGACGGACGGACGGACGGACGGACGGACGGACGGACGGACGGACGGACGGACGGACGGACGGACGGACGGACGGACGGACGGACGGACGGACGGACGGACGGATGGATGGATGGATGGATGGATGGATGGATGGATGGATGGATGGATGGATGGATGGATGGATGGATGGATGGATGGATGGATGGAAATTAGGAGCATCCCCTTTGAAACGGGGTGGAAGCGGTTGCTATCATGCTTGTTTTTTTTTTCCTATATAATAATTATTGCCTAAGATCGGTTAACTGCACCATCATCATTTTGAATGGTTGTTTCTACATTACTAACATGTTACTTTTCTGCTTTTTTAGGCCTTCAATCTTCCAATTGTTCTTTGCTAGCTTCCACCGCAGGTTCATTCAACCGGCCACTGGTATCTCTGAGCCTCAGGGCCTCAAGAACAGTGAATGCGCCTGCTTCAGCTTCCGGCTGGATACCATCTCATTCGAGTATAAGATGGTTAATTGTTTCTGTGGATTTACCACATATTGCACATGTGTCATCTTCATCGTAAAATTTCCTTTTGTAGTTGCGTGTTCTAGGGCACACTGATCTAGCTTCAAAAAGTAGGGCACTGCCCCTTGAGGTATCAAATAAAGTTTTCATCCTAATCTGCCTTTTCCACTTTCGGTATAGCTCAACACTCTGTTTCTTTTTCATAGAATTTATCAAATTTTTTCCTTCTCGGTTTTTCCCCTGTTGCTTAAAGCTCTATGTCTTCGTCCTTGTGACGACCATACTTACTGGTTAGATTCCAAGTTCTGTTCCTCCATCGATAGTGAACGCTTTTTAGATATAGGTATTTAAATAGTTTAGCTGCCCACCAGTTACTGTCCAATTTCCTCACGCGTTCCTTGTGTATTTTTTACTCTGAGCTTCCCGTATTTCGAATGATGCCCAGCCCATATCTCCCTGTACCGCCTAATTTGAGGTTTTGCCATGGGCCCCCAGTGCTTATATTCCGACGGCTCTCTGATTTATTTCTAATGTCGACTGCACCTCTGCTTTTATGCACAAACCGCATTTCCGAAAGTTATCCCGGGCACCATAATTCTTTTCCAAATACAAGTCAGCACCTAATAGATGTGATATCCCCACATGTGATATCCGCTTCAATATCCCGGCATTTCATCGCCCGTTTGACCGAAGTGATTGCTCATGCTTTTCAATGTATGCCAATCCTTCGTTTACCAATATCCCAAGATATTTATATTCTGCCACTCTAGGTATTTCATGGCCTTGTATTTTAAGACCTTGATCAGTTAAGCAGTTCAAAGTCATCTGACCCGACTTAACTGCGCTAAATTTGAAACCTAAACCTTCGTCTCCGCAATACCTAATTAGAGTTTGCAAGTCTTCCTTGAAGCACTTTAGTGAGCCAAAGTGCTCCTGAATTTTTGCTAGGCGCAGTCTTAATTATTAGCCTCGGTGGTGGTAAGAACATTTATTGGCTATACAAGGGCCGAGAGGTATGTTTGGATCAGCCCACAAGGGACCGGTCCTTACAAGCACTAGGTGGAGGTGCCTACTTTGGGACCCCAGTTGCGGTTGCCGCCGCCCGGGCGTTCCCGACTAAGGCTTGTTGTGCCTGTATGTCGTGGCAGCCGAGCAGGATCGCTTCCCAGTCCTTCCGGGTTTGGTTGAGGATTTGGGGTATAACCTGGTTGGAGCGGCAGGCCCACAGCCTATGATAGATGTCAGAAGACACCGCTCCACATTGTGGACAGATGCCACTAAAGGAGGGGTCAAAATTTTTCAGAGCTGCTGGACACATTAATTTATTTGTGAAAAGGCGGAGAAGGAGCCGCTCATCCACCTTTTTGAGGGCATTACATGGGCTGAGGTAAACGCGATGACAATTTTGATAGTACGTCGTGATATCTTTCAAGGTGTAGACCGGATTAAAATTGAATTCCTGATCGGGTGGGGATAAGAAAACACCCCGATGATAGAGAGCGCCGGCGGCTGCGTCTACTGCCTTATTTCCTGCCAAGCCCTGATGAGCAGGTGCCCATATATGGTAACGATGTGCGGGGTCCGTATCCCGTATGCAATTTAAGTATATTTGATAGGCCCACGCGAGTCGGTTATTATGTATTCTGAATCGAAGTGTGATACCGCGAGAGCAATCGCCACCTCTTCTGCGTGTGTTGTGCTGGGGGCACTGAAGGTGAGACCGTGAACCGTTTTCCAGTTGTGAACAACAGAGGCCTTGTGCCATCCACCGTGGTGAGGGCCGGAGGCATCCACGTAGTATACACCTATTTTCTGGCCATAATATTGGGGCTGGGGCTTCTGCTCGTACCAGGCGCCGACCAGTATGACCTTCGTGACCTCTAGGTATTTCATGGCCTTGTATTTTAAGACCCTGCTCAGTTAAGCAGTTGAAAGTCATCTGACCCGACTTAACTGCGCTAAATTTGAAACCTAAACCTTCGTCTCCGCAATACCTAAGTAGAGTTTGCAAGTCTTCCTGGCTATGTGCTAACAGTACAGCATCGTCTGCATACATAAAACCAGGAGGCGCTGCTCTACCACCTTTCCGCTAATCTATTTGACCGGTTAAAACCTAGGTTACTTTCTTGTATCCTCCGTTTCATATTTATCATATAAAGCATCCACAGCAGCGTGATAGACGACAACCTTCTCTTAATCCTGTGCATACCTTAACAGCTTCCATACTTCTTATCCCTTCTCTTGTAATTTTTACTTTGTTATCCCGGTATATTTCCTGTAGGAAATCTGTTGTCTCATGACCGATAACTTCTTCTTGTAGTATGTTCCAAAGGAGTTTCCTGTTTTCGTTGTGGTACGACCCGTTTATGTCCAGGAAGGCCAAATACAAAGGTCTATTTTCTACTCTATATATTTCGATGCGTTGTGTAAGTACGAAAAGGTTGTCATCTAAGCGCCTACCATTTCTGAAGAGGTTATGACGTTGTCTGTGAACCTTACTATCTACCCATCCTTGCATCTTTAATTTCACCGTCTGCATGGCCAACCTGTACATAACAAATGTTATGGTAATCGGCCTGTAGAATTTTGAGTGCATCATTTCTCCTTTCCCATTATAAAGCAAATTCATTTTACTCGGCCGCCAGCTGTCCGGAATTTTCCTATTCGTTATGACTGTTTCTAAAACTTTTAACAATTTTTTCTTACTTCTTGGACCAAGTTCATTATTCATCTTGATGGGAATTTTATGTAGTCCTGTAAATGTTTTTTTAGGAATATTTTTTACCAGTTTAGGTTGGTCAGTTTTAGGCTGCTTTGCACTCAGCTATCTGCTGTTGCTTCCTGCTTTGTGTAGATTATCTTATGGTCTCTCTTAAATTACTCGGCTATAACTGACGTAATGTAGTTCACAGGGTTGTCTATATTTAAACAATTTCCTTCGTTATCTTGAATTCGGTCCTGCTTTCTTTGATTCATTTTACTTAGCCAGCTTATATGGTTCTAGAATTTTTTTCCCCCGCCGGGGTGGTGCAGTGGTAAGACGCCCGACTATTGTGTCAGAGTACCCTGGTTCGAACCCAACCGCGGCGGCTGCGTTTCGATGGAGACGAAACGAAGAGGCGTCCGTACGCTCTGCGATGTCAGTGCACGTTAAAGAACCCCAGGTGGTCGAAATTTCTGGAGTCTTCCACACGGCGTCTCTCATAGCCTGAGTCGCTTTGGGACGTTGAACCCCACAAACCAAACCTTCATCCACCTTTAGTGGCATCGTGTATTTCAGCCGTCCAGCGATCGGTGGACTGCTTTATTTTACTTTGGACGAGGGCCTGTACATAAATTTCTTTTGCAGATAAAATTCCCGTTTTTGGTCTAGTTCCTCCTGAGATACCTGTGCTTTCTTTGCCTCTCGGTGTTCCCTTGAAGCTGCCCATCATTGTTCAATGGCTTTTCTGATTTCCTTATTCCACCAGCTTAATGGCTTCCTCTTTCCATTCCAGCGGTTTGCTATTTTAAAGCGCAGCTGCATTACTTTTCGAGAATTCTGCGATATTCAAGAATTTGAATCTCCATAAGCTGTCGGTAATGCTTGCAAAGTGTTTTTGTCCTATCATTAAAACTGATGAAGTAATAAACGATTAAAATTCGAGCTTCTCCTCACAGCACTGACGGACTGTGTAGAAGCTCGATGATGACGTCACGGACGGTAATATTTCTTCTTTTCGTTACCTTCGCCCACATCCTGCGGTGCCTTTTCTAATGCCACCAATCAATGTTTCTGGTCCTTCAATTTTGGTAGCCTTGTTTTTACTTCTTCCAACCAAGCCGTTCTATGCGGGAAACATACCGGTACCGTCAATGACATCATGTGCCCCCCACGCGTCGCTATGTAGTGCGGAGAAGCCTGACAGCCGAAGCGGTTTAAATCGCTATTTGCGCCATTGTTTGAAATGCTAGCGCGAAGATATCTCGCATGCTTAACCTGGAAGTTGTAATCATTCGATTCCTCGAAACTCATCAAAATCTACAACCGGTGCAGTTTCCCTTTAACCTCCTTAATTTTCCTCCTTATGAGTAGTTCTACCTGTTCATAATCCCGGTCTTCCAAGGGGCTTTTCTCTATTGCTTCCGCTATGGCTGCTGCCATATGCACTATTTGATCGTCGTTTAAGTTTGCGTTTACATTTTGTCTGAGTTCCATCTCTCTTTTCATCAAAGGCCCTATCTGCAGACCAATATGTTTATGATCACTTCCCAGACTACACTCCCCTTCTTGGTCTATATATTTCCATTTTTGCGAGCTTGCTATTAATTCCCTGTGACATTGGTTGTCTGCCTGTTTCGGAATTCCCACATGATTTATCCCACACATTTTGTTTTTCTATTTACAATAAGTTGTGTCGCTCACAGAAATCTAGGATTACCTTCAAGTTACACTCCGTGTATCCATCGAGATTGTCGATGTGGCCGTTCATGTCCCCCAGTAGAATAATATCAGCCTCCTCCCCAAACTGTCTTATATCGTCACTGAGACATTCAACGAGATCCTTGTTTTGCTGCATGCATTGGTGGCCTGTTCCTAAATAAACTACCCCTAGCCATGACCTTATGCCGGCAATTGTTCCTGATACTCAGATATGTTCTTTGCAAGATGCGTTTATTCGTTGCCAATTTGTTCCTTGCTGTATTACCATACTTACCCATCCCCTTTTTCGCCGTTTTCTTTCTTTTGCACCCTTCCCAGACGTAGCCTTCTATAAACGGCGGATCGTCTAGATCCCTGAGATGAGTCTCGCATAGAGCGTACACACTTATTTAGTCGTCCTTCATATGCTGCTCTATCTCTAGCCATTTCGCACTCTTTCTACCCCCTAGCATGTTTATGTCGGTGATCGTAGGGTTAAAGATTTTTTTTACTTTTCTTTCTGGACCTCCTTGGGCTCAGCCTCCGTTAGTTATTAAGCTTTCTTCTGCTTCACGTCCAACTACCCCTGAGCCCGGAGCACTCGCGGACCCCCTAAAAAAGCTACAGCCCTACCCGGCAAGTGCCAGCCGATCTCTGCTCCAACCCTTCTGTTAAAATGGATGCCATCTCGCTGAAAAGCTTTGCCCAAACCTGCTCTATGCACCTCCCTGTTTACCTCAACCACTCCGAAACGCTTCTGCTGGCTTAAATTTCTAGTGTGATGATTACCTCTCACCACATCTTTTTTAAGCTCCTCCGACTGGACGCGACGTCATTCAACCGTCTCACAGTCCGTCAGCGCCTGTCGTGTTGGCAAAAAAAGAAAATGTCGGCACATTACTCTTCTGCGTAGACTATACCGCCGACTAAATAACATAACATAGGAGGATATTTGTCCCCTACCCTGAGTCGATGACGCACCCGATCGCCTCTGCAATGCCTGGTATTTTTCGCCAATTGACCTGCAATCTGGTTACTAGCAGATTGAGGTTTATGAGAGAGACCGAAAACAGACTGCGTTAATCACGCCTGATGGCTTGTATGAATTTAACTTTTTGCTCTTTGGTCTATGCTCTGCTCCGGCATATAGTTTCAGCGACCTATGGATACATGTGCCTGCAGAGTCTAGTTTATCTGCACGACGTCGTCATTTTCGCGACGAAAGTTAAAGCGCGCAACAAGACGAGAACAATGAAGAAGGTGTGAGACACAGACTGCGGTAATCGCGCAGCATGTAACCTTCACTGTGCTCGTCTTGTGCGCTTTAACGTTCGTCACGTATCAGCAACACGCCCTAACAACCATTTTACTGTCATTTTCGCTTAGACCTTTTCCAAACACCTCCGTCACCTTGACGCCGTCTAAAGCATTATTAGGTCCTCTGAGTTCACACTGAAAGTGGAAAAGTGTCATTTCACATACGCAGAACCGAAATTTTTGGGCCATGTTGTGAGCCATGAAGGCGTTAAGCCTTGATCCCAAAAACACGTCGGCTATCTCTAACTTTCCACGCCCGAGAAATCGGAGACAGCTCCGCCGATTCTTTGTTTTATGCGCTTATTATCGGCGCTTCGTCAAAAACGTTTCGCGCATCGCCGAGCCGCTCACCCGTTTAACAAAAAACGGCGTGCCTTTTACATGCGAAGCCCCTCAAGCTGATGTATTTTCTGAGTTACAGCACAATCTACAGACACCGCCAGTACTGTACTTTTCCATTTCGACGACAGCGCAGACACTGTAATCCACACCAACGCGTGTAACGTAAGTATAGAAGCTCTTCTTGTTGAGATGCGCGACATGCTTTAACACGTAGTTGATTACGCCAGTCGTTCTCTCTCAAAAGCAGAAGCGAATTAGGTACGTACTCAGACACCGAAAAGTAATGCTCATTGTGTGGCAGACTATACCAAGTTTAACCCGTACCTCTAGGCGGGCTCTTCAAGGTAGTCACTGACCACCATGCCCTGTGTTGATTAACCAGTTTGAAGAACATTTGCACTCGCCTGGTAAGATGGAGCCTCCGACTACAAGAGTTTGATATTACAGTTCTTTACAAGTCCGGCCGCAAATTATCTGATACCGACGGCTTGTCCCGCGCACCTGTTGAACTCCCGTCAAGCGATCTTGCAGACAACGGAATGCTCTTTAACGCCCTTTCGGCACGCAGTTTCGCACACCACCAGCGCTGCGATCCATCCCTAGCGGCTGTCTTCGACTACCTTAAGCAGAAAACGGATGCTGTGCCTCAACCCCTTCGGCGATTCGCGTCCACCCTATAAACCAGTGCTGTAAAATTGCTTATGAATGCTTTCTTGTCCTGAAACTTTTCGTGTGCGGTGATGTTGAGCCACATCCTGGCCCTACAAATGCAGCAATGTTGCAATCAATTGTTGATGGCCAGAACTTACTACACGCTGACATAGCTGATCTAAAAACTAAAACTGAAAACATGATTGCTCACCTAGGTTTACGTTTTCGAGGGACTGAACTGTACATAGATGAGCTTAAACAAAAAACACCAGTTCTCGACATTCTAGATGCAGGCATTAAAATGCACCATAAAGTTGTGCGCTCTCAGGCACATAAACTTGCTGACCTGGAAGATAGAAGCCGACGACCAAACTTGGTCTTCCGTGGCATCTCCGAAACAGATAATGAAACTGAATCTGATCTTAAAAAGAAAGTCATTGACGACACATTCCGCAACAAACTGGGAGTGAAATGTGAATCTGTGGGCCGTATTCATCGGCTTGGCAGACAGCCGGGAAATAGACCTATTATTGTGTTCCTTCAAGACTTCAACAAAAAGATAGCCATCTTCAAGAATGTCAGTAAGCTGAAAAATACAAGCATTTCTGTCCAGAATGACCTCTCGCAGGAAACACGTAAGGAACGATAACTTCTGTGCGAAATCTGAGTAATTGCAAGAAAAAAGTTCATGGCAGGTTGATAACGACACCTTTGTTTGGGATGAAGTGAACAATGTTCGACAGAAAATATCAAAGACGCAGAAGGTTTTATGACGTTGTCATGAAAAGTGTATCAGGCTTCTGAATATAAATGCTTGTAGTGCTGCGAACATAACAGACCAACTCGAATCAATTCTTTTACCTTACTGCCCTCACATTCTTGTCGTTACCGAAACCTGGCTTCATAGTTCAATCTGCGGCGAGTATTTAATTATACCATCGTATAAAATATTCCGTAGGGACAGGGAAACCCGAGGTGGTGGCGTTGCTGTTGTGATTAAATCTGATATTGAGGCCTCCCTCTACCACGAGTTCAATCTAGCGAATATTTGTGCCTAAAAATTAATATTTTTGGCCACTTTTTTGTACTGTATGCTGTGTACAGGCCACCAGATTCGGCACCTGATTTGTTATCAGAACTAAAAACGGATATGGCTGATTACCAGAAATATAAAATCATTTTAGCTGGCGATTTCAACCTTCCATCTATAGAATGGGACCGCTCACAATCAGGCTCCGATTCTAATAACAATTCTATTCTTATATTCGAAATTTTGTTTCATTATGATCTTGTACAAGTTGTGCATGAACCAACGCGTGTCACCGATTCCTCATCGTCACTCTTAGACCTTGTTTTTATTCCTCGTTGCATTGCTGATGAAGTGTCTGTAGAACCGGGCATATCAGATCATCACATGGTCGCGGTCATATTTCCTCTAAATGTCAAAACTTCTTCGGATACATCTGCGCTGATAGCAGTTAAATATTACACGCGTGCTGATGATACTGCAGTATTAGATCACCACGTTCGATAACGACGGTAGCGAAAACGATGTTCATGCTCTTTGGGATAAGTTCAAAAATATATGCTTTTCTTGTTTAGATAACTTTGTACCAAACAAAATAAAAAGGCTGCAAAGTACACGCCATGGATGACAAGAGAAATAATACACCTCATACGAAAATCTAAATGCCTGAGAAGAAAGAAAGGGTCATCGTGTGACGGTCTGAGTGACATTCGACGTACCTTATCGCAGGCTATTCACCAGGCGAAAAGTTTTTACTTCAATAAAACTCTGCCTAGTTTGATTCAAAATGACCCCCAAAATTTTGGAACTTTTTAAGCGACCGAAATAAGCAGGTTGAGCGGATTTTAGACAATGACACTATGATTGACGACCCCGAGCTTATCGCACATCATTTTAATACCCACTTTAGTAGCGTCTTTTCTGATTCATTCGATTTTCAACGTAAGAGTTCATCACATGTTTCTGATCTTCATACTTCATATCAGGGCGTTCTAAATATGATTCTGCGACTTAAGGTTGAATCTTCGCCAGGGCCTGATAATATTCCGAAGGCCTTCCTCCGTCGTTATGCTGAGCCCATAGCCAGATTCCTCGCTATCATCTTTCATGCATCAATAACATCAGCAACATTGCCCCTAGACTGGAAATTGGCTAGAGTCGTAACAGTATTTAAAAAGGGGGACCGCCTTTCTGTTCTCAACTTTCGACCAATTTCGACTGTTTCATCTTCCTGCAAGCTCCTAGAGCACATATTGACCAATTACATTAATGACGTTCTGGAAAGACACCACATTTTATCCCCATTCCAGCATGTCTTCCGGAAAGGGTATTCTACCGTTACTCAATTAGCTATAGTAATTCATCACATTGCTTCGATTCTCGATAAAGATGGTCAAGTTGACATGATCTTTCTACATTTTAGTAAGGCATTTGACCGCGTTCCTCATGACAAATTAATCTATAAATTACAAATCATTCATCTTCTTAGTTTCATAATTGGTTGGGTATTTAAATATCTGACTGGCCGTAATCAATATGTTGAGATAAAAAGCCACACTTCTAACGTCTTACCAGTTACTTCCAGAGTACCCCAAGGTAGTGTTCTTGGCCCCTTACTTTTCCTGATTTTTTGTAATGATATTGTAAATGCCATTAACGAACCTACTAAAATCCGCTTTCTGCAGACGATTGCATCCTTTTCAACGAGGTACAGAGTATCTCTGACCAACACGCCCTAAGCTCTATATCTTACCAATATTGTAGCCTGGTGTAATGAGTGGGGAATGAAAATTAACACCGAAAAATCTGTCCTACTTCGCGTTACCAACAAGAAAAAACTGTTGATATTTTCTTATTCTAAAGAGGGCATGCTGTTAACGGAGGTCACTAACTTTAAGTATCTGGGTGTGACGCTAACGAACAACTGAAAGTGTAATTCCCATATTAGCGACATCTGCTCATCCGCGTTTCGCAGGCTTTGTTTACTCGACATAGGCTTAAAGATGCCCCTTCACAGATTAAAAAAAAGTAGCTTATACAGCCTTAATAAGATCCAAACTCAAGTACGCATGCGTCATCTGGGACCCACATACAAAGTTAAACATAGATGCGCTTGAAAAAAATTCAGCGAAGATCTGTTCGTTTTACCTTCTCAAAGTACAGTCGCACTGACTCTGTTTTAAAACTTATGCATGATGATGGTATCAAAATTCTGCAGTTCAGACGCAAGTTCGTGCGTCTGAAATGTTAATTTTTATTATAAACCGCAAACTTGCTCTTGATCCTAACCCGTGTCTATCCCCTCTTGCAACGCGCATAACCCGCCATACCCATCCCCTTTCTCTTACACCATATTTTGCTGGCACAAACATATTCAAATTTTCGCTCTTTCGCCGGACTGTTCATGACTGGAATGATTTATCTGAGTATTGCCTTCACTCGCTTGACTCCATTGATAGTGTGCTGCGATCAAATGATTGATGTTATCCTTATGTCTTCTTTTTTACTTTTGTGCCCTGATCACGTACCATTGCTCCAGTTTATGTATCTTGTGCTTGTATTTCATCGTACCCTACGTCTTGTATGCCCTACTGCCTGGGCCTTTCGTCTACAGTATCTCATAAATAAATAAAAATAAATAAACCCTCTGCATCCGGAAGCCAACATAAGACGGTTGTGATTACTAATCTCCAGCCGGGCATCCTGAAGAGTGAAGTTGAATGGGCCTTAGCCAGCCTTGCTAAGAAGAAAGCCAGCGGAAGTGATGGCATTCCAGCTGAGTTGCTTCAAAACCTCAACCATGACGCTGTTAACATTCTGCATACATTATGTCAGAAGATTTGGACAACCCTGCAGTGGCCACAGGATTGGAGGAGGTCAGTTTACATCCCCATTCCAAAGAAAGGCAGTGCCAAAGATTGTTCCAATTACCGCATGATCGCGCTTATTTCGCATGCTAGCAAGGTAATGTTGAAAATCCTCCAAGGTAGGCTGCAGCAGGATATGGATCGGGAGGTTCCGGACGTCAAACTGGGTTTCGCAAGGGCAGGTGAACTAGAGACCAAATTGCCAACCTCCGCTGGATCATGGAAAAAGCAAGAGAGTTCCAGAAACCCATCTACTTCTGCTTTATTAATTATGCGAAAGCGTTTGACTGCGTAGATCACAGCAGATTGTGGCAAGCTCTCCAAGAGATGGGAGTTCCAATTCACCTCATCTGTCTCCTCAGGAACCTGTATGAAGGACAAGAGGCCACAGTCAGAACTGGGCATGGTCTTGCTGATTATTTTCCGATTGAGAAAGCAGTGAGGCAAGGCTGCATACTGTCGCCCTGCCTATTTAACCTATAAGCAGAGTGCATCATGAGGAAGGCCGGTCTGGACGAGTCTTCAGCTGGAGTGAAGATTGCTGGAAAACGCATCAACAACCTTAGATATGCGGATGATACCACTTTAATGGCAGAAAGTGAAGTGGAACTCAAGAGACTTCTGATGCCCGTACAAGAAGAGAGTGAGAAGTTTGGGCTTAAACTGAACATTAAAGAGACAAAGATCATGACGTCCTGCCCTATCACGTCCTAGAGCATCAATGGACAAGAAGTGGAAGCTGTGACAGATTTTCTCTTCTTGGGCTGCAAGATTACCTCGGAAGGAGACTGCAGCCATGAAATTAGGAGACGCCTGCTTCTGGAAAAGGGAGCAATGGTTAGCCTTGACCGCCTAGTAAAGAGCAGAGACACTAGTCTGCCAACCAAGATCCGTATAACTCGTGCTATGATCTGTCCAGTTGTGATGTATGGATGCGAGAGTTGGACTGTGGAAAAGGCTGACCGCCGAAGAATTGACGCGTTTGAATTGTGGTGCTGGCGAAGACTCTTGAGACTTCCTTGGACTGCCAGAAGATCAAATCAGTCTACATTGTCGACCATGAGACCTGACTGCTCATAGGAGGGTCAAATTCTAAAGTTAAAGCTCAGCTATTTTGGTCATCTGATGAGAAGAGAGGAGTCGTTGGAGAAAGATTTTATGTTAGGAAAGGTTGACGGTCGCCGGTGAAGGGGTAGGCAGCGAACGCGATGGTTAGATGGCATCCTCGAGGCACTGCAGATGAAGTTATGTGATGTTAGGAAGATAGTGAGAGACCGGAAAGCGTGGCGTGAAATGGTCCATGGGGTCACGAAGAGTCGGACATGACTGAACGACTGAACTGAAATGATCCGGAATGAGGTCTCCAGAACTTTATGCCGAACAAGACGCAGTATCTCATCGTGTCCCTGCAGATCTTCGCGACGAGGTTCTTTACGCTTGCCACGACGAGCTAGTCTGGGGCCATCCTCTATCGTCCGACGTGACACGCTACGTGCGCTCTTGTCCTGACTGCCAGCGCCGTAAAACGCCTTCTCTGCAACCAGCTGGTTTGTTGAAGCCAATCTCGGTGCTATCAAAACCGTTTCAGGGGATTGGTACGGCCATTCTGGGGCCATTCCCTATTTTGACATCAGCTAACAAGTAGATTATTGTAGCCACTGATTACCTGACGCGTTATGCCTGAACAGCCGCTCTCCCATGTGGCACAGCCTTTGACGTGGCACAGTTTTTCATGCGACAAATTCTTCTACGCCGTGGTGCCCCCGACATTCTTATCACCGATCGTAGGGCAGCGTTCATGCCACTTCTCATGCAGCAAATAATGCACTATAGTTGCAACAGTCATAGTCGCGCCACAGCTTATCACCTCCAGACGAATGGGTTAACTGAGCGCAAACAAGACTTATGACCGAAGGTTGCGTATGGGAACACTTCGTCCCACTGTTTATGTTCCGCGTCAACATACATGGACATACCTCTTCATGTATGTGGACGCGGAGCACGAACAATGGGACGAAGTACTCCCTTACGTAACGTTCGCTTATAACACTGCCATCCAAGAAGCAAGCGCCATGACGCCTTTCTTCCTCGTCTACGATCGCGACGTCACAGAGATGCTCGATGCCATGCTATCGCACGTGGAGAGCGACGTCTGTAGCGTAAACCCGTTCCTGCAGTGCGCTGAAGAAGCCAGACAACCTACCCGCGTGCGAATAACCAACAAGCAGCGTTCTGATGTCGAGCGCTACAACCTTCGTCGTCGCCACGTAGAATTTGTCGACGGCAACCTCGTCTGAGTCTGGACCCCCGTCCGCCAACGCGCACGGAACGAAAAGCTCCTCCGCAGATATTTCGGTCCATACCGGGTCGTGCATTCCATCGGGAACCTAAACTATGAGATGGTTACCGACAGACCCGGGCCATCGCTCGCACGATCGCGTCCTGAGATCGTTTATGTAGTCCGCCTGAAGCTTTATTACGCAAGTGCGGACCCATCACCTCTGCTTTAACGTACTACCACTCGTGTTAGTCTGGTGCTCTACGCTTCGAATCAATGCTTTTTCCCACAAGGAGGGTTGGGGGGGGGGGTGGTAATACACAGCGACAGCTTCGAAGCCCGCAAGCAGCCTGGCACCGACTACGACGAAGTCGCTTGCTCTCGCTCAAGCTGTGCGCTTGGCTAAAGTGTCGACGCCGCCTCAGTTACTGCCCTGCCCTGAATTCAAGAAACTGCTGTCGACGCCCTTCATCCTCAAGGCGTTCCTGAGGTCGTGACATCATAGCCTAGTCGTTTTGTCCCTTCCTGACAATATTATCAATATGTCTTGTCCAGCTGAGGTTTGAAGTTGTGATCACGTACCCAAGAAAGGGGACTATCTTACAAAGCCTATGCAAATTGAGGCGGCTGAGACGTACAATTATCATACACACTGCCTTTTGTGGATTCAAGGTCGTCTACTCTCCTGTACACCAATTCTCTATTTGCCATTATCCTTTAGTCGGACTTGGTCATTTTGGGGCTTGATTTTGCTATAGTGATGACTGTATCAAGGAATAAAACACCGCTTACATTTCCTAGCAAAATTGCAAACCATACAGTAAACGGTGTCGGTGAAAATAAGTATCTAGGCAAAATCACATATCATCCAATTTAAAATGAGGCAAGCATGTTTGTTATGTGACGTCCAAATAATTTTTGCTCATTGCTCGCTAAGACGTTCCTTACAGTTCGCCTCACCCGAAACTAAACTGCTTCCATATACATTCCTGCTGCGATCAATCATAGAGTACAACATATTATGCTAGTTCCCACACACAAATAATTTAATTACCAAACCTCAAGGCATTCAAACCAAGGCTATTAGGTTTGTCTACAATAGGTATAGCCGGCTTGACTTTCCCTTCGAACTTCTTAGAAGGCTGGTCTTAGCACTATTAGCAAAACATAGACGACTCAAGTTTATCTTGTTCTAACTGCAGCCCTTAAAACTGACCGCAATATGTACATTTCATTGTCACTACATATAAATGAAAGAACACGACATTCTGAGCTATTAGTGTAGTATCCAGCCCCCAGGGATACGTTCATGTTCTTCACGGTGATTATATTGTATCATATCCTTCTCTTCTTTTCTATGTTTTGTTCCACACTGCTTTATAGAACTATATAAAAATTAGTCAAATGTGGGTTGTCGATATTCCTTTCATTTCATGTTTCCATTTCATGTCCAAAACCTGTAACAGCTTCCGCAAGGAGGCTAGCAGTATGTATCAAATAATAATAAAATGTTTCAGTAATTTGTGAATAGCCTTTTACTGGGTCATATTGTAAGTTTGCGAAATTATTGAAAGTGTTGCTATTTCCCCGACCTCGAGTCATCTAACTGGTGGAAACACCGGAACCGTGTGTTAGTGGTTGCCACCGCATCCGGTTCAGAAATGCTCAACAATAACATGAATCAAAGTCAGCGAGGTAGCTTCACATTCGAGAACGTTGAAAACTCGAAATACGAACCCTGATATATATAACGGATAAAGCCACTGATATATATCAGGTGTAAATGGGGCCAAGGGGTGACCCTGTGGCACAAGGCACTTGACTTCGCATAAACCTGACAACACGTCTTCAATGCCAGCATAACCCTTTGCGACTGCTGAAAAACACTTGTACTCACTGAACCACGCAGTGATTTCCCAGATTAGCGTTTAACCTAATATAAGTTTCATGTGATTAACAGTATCGAAAGCTTATCGAACTTGCGGGCAGATGCCTTCGCCCCAGACAGGGGGAGGGTCCGCGAACAATGACTCGAATGACGACCAATCAGCAAAATAACGACTGCGAACCGCTTTACTCTCGGCAGCCACAGAAAGAATAACAGCCAAACTCGCTGTTTAAGAGTAAAAAAAAAACTTAAGGGTAAAGAAGACAAAGAACAAAGTTCTCATCTTAATCCCGCGAATGTTACTGCTGTCATCGTTGAAGGTGTTTATACTCTTGCGCTCATCGACACCGGTGCCGCTGTATCAGTTTTCAGCCAAAAACTCTGCCTCTCCCTCCGAAAGGTGACTACGCCTCTCGAGGGACTATCGCTTCGTACCGCATCCGCTCACAGTATACAGCCGACAGCTATCTGCACTGCTCGCGTCGTCAATGCTGCAGCCTTGTACATCATCGAATTAGTCGTTCTCCCCACATGTTCTCATGACTTCATTCTCGGCTGGGATTTCCTCTCCCAGCATAATGCTATCATTGACTGCGCCAATCCACAAGTAGAGCTCATTGAACCAAGTGATGCACCGTCTGATGCCGTGCTCCAAGACTGGTGTCCTCGTTTTGCGTCCAAACTCATCGTAGCTCATGACACAACCATCCCATCCGTTGGCGTTGTTCTGGTTCCCTCACTGCCCCTTTTACCACCGCTGCGGCAGTCCTGTTTGTGTCCTCTAACACTGTCTGCCGCCGCCACCACTTACCGCTGCCGTTTGCCGTCCTTGACATGAACAGCGGCGCTTGCACACTTCTGGTAGCCAATCCTCTTGCGTCACCCGCTATGTTGATCGAAGGGGAGAGCCTCGGCGCCGCATCGAGCCCGTGGACCTTCTGTTCGCCTTTGATGATGTGTCATTCCCTGTTTGCCAAGTCGACGCCTTGACTCCAACTCGTGTTGCTTCAGATCCGCCACAGGGGGACCTTTTTGACCATTCTGTGGACAGCGCTCTAGAGCCGCGCCACCGCGAGCAACGTCTTGTCCTTCTGCACCAATTCCGCTTCTCCTTCGACATCCCGCAATCTTCCTTGGCCCGCACGACGACCGTTTCCCACCTTATCGACACTGGCGCTCATCCACCTCTCCATCAGCGGCCGTATCGGGTGTCCCCGACTGAGCGCCGTGTTATTGCCCAACAAGTCGATGACATGTTGCAACGCGGAGTAATTTGAGAATCCTGTAGTCCATGGTGGTCTCCTGTGGTCCCAGTTAAGAAGGATGGCTCCATACGATTTTATGTTCATTATCGCCGCCTCAACAAAATTACTCGTCGTGATGTGTATCCCCTCCCACGAATCGACGATGCCCTAGACTGATTGCAAGGCGCAGAATTCTTTTCCTCACTCGATTTGCGCTCTGGGTATTGGCAGGTGCCCATGGCAGAGGAGCATCGCGCTAAGACCGCCTTTATTACTCCAGACGTTCTATACGAATTTAATGTTATGCCATTCGGACTCTGTAACGCCCCAGCTACATTTGAAAGAACGATGGACACCGTACTGCGTAGTCTGAAAGGAACATCTGTTTATGCTACCTCGATGATATCGTCGTCCTTTCAACCGACTTCCCGACCCACCTGACTCGAATTCGCCAGGTATTTATTTATTTATTTATCAGGTTACCCCTAAAGGCCCTCCAAAGGAGGGTATTACATAGGGGGGGGAGGGATACAATTGTAAAAAAAAAACACGATGCAATTAGCAACAATTACAATAAGAACCAATAAATATAACAGCAAAAGAGGAAACAAAAAGAACACCAAATATTCTACACATTTCCGTCACAGCGAAATAGCTCTTGGAATTTTTTTATGTTAGTTTCTGTAGCGATGTGCGATGGCAAGTTATTCCATTTAATGATAATGCGAGGTATGAATGAATTGGCATAAGATGATAAATGACACTTTGCGCGTTTAACTTTGAAGGCATGATCAAGTCGTGGAAAAATGACATCAGCTTCTGGAAAAGTGTTAACCGAGCGTGTTTACGACGACATGATAAGTCTTCCAGTTCAGCACGTTGTTTTAATGCTGTGACGCTAGTGAAAGGTGAGTAGTCTGAAAAAATAAAACGCACAGCACGGTTCTGCAAGGATTCGATGTTGGTGATAACATAGGCTTGATCAGGGTCCCAAATAGCCGCAGCATATTCAATTTTAGGGCGTATTAGAGTGATATAAGCAAGTTTTTTAACATGGATAGGAGCGTGTTTGAGAGTACGTTTAAGAAGACCAAGTGAACGGTTAGCAGCAGTTAGGGTCAGGTCGATATGGTGATGCCATGTTAGATCAAACTGAAGGTGCACGCCAAGGTATTTGTAAGTATTTGTTAGTTCAACAGCATTGTCATTGAGCATGTAAGTGGTTGAAATGCGAGCGGTACGGCGGGTGAAAGATATAAGTTTAGTTTTAGAAACGTTTAAAGTCATTAACCAGGATGAGCACCATGAGCTTACTGCGTTCAGGTCAGATTGTAGGAATTGGCGGTCACTGTCAATAATAATGTTTCGGTAAATTACGCAGTCATCTGCGAAAAGACGAACTCTAGATGTTACACAGGCAGGTAAATCATTAATATAGATTATAAAAAGCAAAGGACCAAGCACGCTTCCTTGGGGTACACCAGATGTCACATAAGTCGAAGAAGAGCTAGAAATATTAACTGAGGTATACTGAGATCTAGAAGAAAGAAAGTCCTTAATCCAGGCGAGCACATTAGGGTGGATGTTAAGCTGTGCTAGTTTTAGTAAAAGTCTCTGATGAGGGACCCGATCGATTGCTTTTGAAAAATCTAGAAAAACTGCGTCGACCTGAAAGCCTGCGTTAAATGATGATTGTAAGTCATTAACAAAGCCAGATAGTTGAGTGTCACATGAAAAACTCTCGCGAAAACCATGCTGATATTTGAAAATAAGTTATGATCTTCGAGGTAGTTAATGACTTGGCTATGAATGATATGCTCTAGAAGTTTGCAAAAGTTGCTGGCTAACGAGATGGGTCGATAGTTAAGTGGGGAGGAACGATCACCTGATTTGATATAGGTATTACCTTTGCTACACGCCAGTCATTAGGAATTAGTCCGTTCGATAACGACTGCGAGAATAAACAGGACAAGATAACGGAGATGCTTCTGGATGTATTTTTTAGTATCTTATTGTAAAGCCAAGGTGATCCGAGCTACTTGTAATTTTGAGATTGTTTAATAAAACTGAAATACCTGCTTCGTTAATAACTATGTGAGGCATGCAGATGTCATGAAATGGAATTAAGATAGGAAATGAGCTAATGTCTTCGTTGGTAAAAACTGATGAGAAGGTAACGTTAAGAACCTGAGCACAATCAGATTCATTGATTGTGACGCCATTACTGTCGGAAAGCAAAATGTCAGGATGAAAGCTAGGATTTATGATGCGCCAAAATTTACGAGGGTTGTTGATTAACAGAGAGCACAAGTCATGATTGAAAAACTGACGTCGAGTGGATTTTAATAGCTGGTATTCTCTGTCGCATTTCTTACATAGAGTTCACCTGCCTAACCCGCGCCGGTCTTCAACTGAACCTGCCGCTTCAGTGCCCGCCAGAACCTGCCGCTTCAGTGCCGCTTCAGTGTCCGGCACCGAAGTGCCGCTTCGGTGCCCGCCAACTCACAATACTCGGACATGTGTGCAAAGATGGAGTTTTGCCTGATCCTGAGAAGCTGCGCGCCGTTGCTGACTTTCTGAAACCGACCACTTTGAAACAACTGCGAAGTTTCGTGGGCCTCTGCTCGTACTTTCGTCGTTTTGTATGCAATTTCGCAACCATCATAGCCCCTTACACAGCTCTTGAAAGGCGCCCCTAACCTCTCCTCTTGGTCGCCAGCCTGCGGTGGTGCATTCGCGACGCTGCGCAATGTTCTGACGTCACCGCCAATCCTTCGCCATTACGACCCTACTGCACCTACAGAACTTCACACCGATGCCAGTGGTGTCGGACTCGGCGCCGTCCTCGCCCAGCGCAAGCCTGGCTTCTCCGAATACGTTGTTGCCTACGCAAGCCGTGCTCTCAGCAATGCCGAGTACAACTACTCCGTTACCGAAAAGGAGTGCTTAGCAATCGTGTGGGCTATAACGAAGTTCCGCCCTTACTTATATGGCCACTCCTTCGAGGTAGTTACAGATCATCACGCTCTCTGCTGGCTCGCGTCTCTCAAGGATCCGTGTGGCCATCTCGGACGCTGAGCTCTCAGGCTTCATGAATACGACATCCGTGTAATGTACCGCTCTGGCCGCAAGCACTCTGACGCCGATGCTCTTTCTCGGTCACCGGTGCGTTCGCCTACCTCATCGTCCCCTCCTCAAGCCTCCTTGTCAGCATTCCCCATTGAGGATATGTCTTTCGAGCAAAAGACAGGATCCTTGGGTTTCTAACCTGCTAGATATCCTTGGCACTACTTCCGCGGCTATGCATCATCGGGCACTCCGCCGACAGGCCTCCCATTTTACAATTCGGGACGGCCTCCTCTACCGAAGGAACTACAACTCAGACTGAAGAAAATGACTGCTTGTCATTCCGCGCCACCTCCGCTCCGAGGTTGGTGCCCACCATCACACTTACCCGCAAAGCGCTCATGCCGGCGTCCTGAAAACCTATGATCGAATTCGTCAGAGGTATTACTGGCGGGGAATGTACAATTTCGTATTTCGTTACATTCGCTCTTGTACCGCCTGTCAACAACGCAAGATTTCTCGCCACCTTGCTGGCCCTCTCCAGTCTTTACCGTGTCTAGCTCGCCCGTTCAATCGCGTGGGAATCGACCTTTATGGTCCGCTACCATGCAGTGCCGCCGGTAATCGATCGGTCATCGTCGCCGTCGATCACCTGACCCGTTACGCGGAGACTGCTGCACTTCCCGCGGCGACAGCCCGAGGTAGCCCATTTTCTTCTGTACCACATCATTCTTTGACACGGCGCCCCTCGCGAGCTACTCAGTGATAGAGGTCGTGTCTTTTTTTTCCGAAGTAGTCCAAGAGCTCCTGTCGTCTTGCAAATCAATACATCAGGCTAAAACCTCGTACCACCCGCAAACCAACGGCCTCACGGAGCGTTTCTACCGTACGCTTGGGGACATGCTCGCAATGTATGTTACATCTGAATGTGGGAGCTCCAACTGGGACCAGGTACTGCCATTCGTAACGTTCGCGTACAACACAGCCACCCAAGCAAGAACTGGGTTTTCGCCCTTCTTTCTCTTATACGGCCGTGAACCATCTTGTACTCTGGACACAATTTTGCCATATCATCCAGATGCCTCCTAGTACAGTGCTTTGTCAGATATTGTACAGAAGGCCGAGGAATGCCGTCAGCTAGCTTGCACGTTTAGATCCAACACTCAAGGCTATCGCAAAGATCAGCATAATAGCGATATCCCTGCTCCGACGTTCCTGGCCGACAGCTTCGTTTGGATATGCGTTCCTGCGACCGGCAGACTAGAAACGAAATACCACGGACCTTATCACATCTTGGAACGCGCATCCCCTGTAAACTACATCATCGATCCAGTCACCCCTTCTTCCGACCACCGCCGCTGCGGCCGTGAGGTTGTCCATGTTAGCTGCCTCAAGCCGTACTACAACACTCTGGTCGTCTCTTCTCCGTGAGTCGCCAGAAAGGCGACTTCTTCACGCAGGGGAAATGTAAAGAAGACAAAGAACAAACAATGCTGCGCATCGCCATCACCATCGCTGGTCTCTGGGGCCCATCTCTCTCGCGTTGAAGCTGTGCCCTGCGCCTGGTAATCCGATCCTGCTGTGCCCGAATTACTGCCAGCGCTAGACGTTTGAACCAACTATTAAATCCACATTTCATAAGAGCAAACTGCATACACAAACGTCAGCAAGAGACTCATGAAAAACACGTTAGCCAGACATTCAAGCCAAGAGTCCAGGCTCTGAGCCGAAACAGGCTGGAGCGACTACCTCTTCCCGGGTTCCTAAGAGTGCACTGTTAAACACTACATCCCAGTATGTGTGGTGGAGAACTTCTGAAATGAGAATATGAATAGTTTTCAACCCGAAATGTCACCTGCATATGTTAAAAACTACATCGCCGTCCTTGCCAAAACTATAACCAATATGAGTAGCTTGAAAACCGAGCCTAAAGCAGAACATATATCTTGATAACAATAGATCGGTAATTATGAAGAGATGCATTTTTCCGGCTTAACAAAGATTAAGTGTTTCAAAAGTAGCACATATGTCCCACAGGCATGCCAAGGGAGTTGCTGCTTCTGCCCCTACGGGGTTGGGAATGGTAGGTCCCGCCGTCTGCGACAAGGGCTCGCCGGCCACCGATGGCTGTTTGTTGGCCGTTATTTTACCCGCCATCGTTTCGGTGGCGGACGATGGTTGTTGCGATGCGCGTCTTTCTCTCTCCCTCTTTTTCTTTATTTCTTTGTTTTATAGCGAAAGATATATTTGCCGCGATGCAGTGATTTCACCGTGGCACCAATTTCCACTCTAGTTGCACGCTGTCACCGCCGCTGTATAGCAACCACCTCCTCGCCATCTAGCATGTATACGACCAGACCATTCCGCCCTGTGTAAGCCAGGCCACTAATGTGCATGCGCGGAAACAGGAGAGCAGCAACAGGTGCGCTGCACATGACATCACAGCGCATAGCAGCAGCAAAGAAAATATGAGCGTAAGAAGAAGTGAGCAGCGGAGACGCTCGAGAAGAGAAGCCGTGCGCCGCGCCGTTTGGCGTGAAGCCGGGGAGGCAGGAGGAGAGATAACAGATGGTGCGCGTAGCAGCGCTGTATAAAAAGCGGTTGATTTGTCGGCGCCACCGTGTTAGGAGTCATGGAAAGCGAGTCGGAAAGGCTTAAACAAGCCAGGCTTATGCGTTGGAATGAAAGCGACTAGACGAAGGGACCTAGCCAGCCAAACACATTAACCTGGACGGGCAATTAAGATTATCCAAGGCTAACCGAGCTATGATTCAGCTTTTGCTACTTATATCCTGGCATAGCCGAGCTAAGCTACATCCAGTTTTCTCCTCTGTCCGCACGAGGCAACGGAGATGGCTTAGCCACGTAGCCAGTAGCAGGCCCATGGATTTTTATCTCTTTCTTCCTGCAGTCGCAACAACAGGACCGAGAAGCATTCCAAGCCTGGCAGTTTTGAGATAATTTTCATAGGCGCCCTAAATACCAGCTTAACACTGACGTCATTCGTGTCTTGTTCTCGGTGTGCCCGGCGCAAGCTCCAACCAAGCTGAAACTCTGCCAAACTGACCATGTCACGTTGTCGCATGACATCACACGACGTCTACGATCAATCAGTTCCCTTCTCAGGTGCCACTAGCCAGAACTACGAGCGCAATTATTCGCACATAACGTCGAAGCTTACAACACCGACATCAAAATGTGTTTGGAGTAGGGCCTTTAAATCTGTCGTGGTAAAGGAATTGCACTCTAAGCGTCCGATTTTTTTTCGATGTACTTTGAAGCTTCCTGCCCCGACTGGTTGATTCCGTAACTGTTTTGCCATATAGGCAGCAGAAACATTTTACCGAATTTTTTTTTATTAGTGCATGTGTTCGTTCTTATGTAGTAGTGACGTAGCGACCCTGATTACGATTGCGCCTCGGCAAAAGTGATGTATACCGAAATCTAGTATGGATTCATCCGCGAAACATTAATTACACGCTGTTTAGTACACAGTAGCTGTAAGTTTAGTTTCTACCCCTAAGGGTAGAAACCCTTACCCCTACAGCACAGGAAGATAAGCATCATCGATATAAGTTTCAGTGGACCATGGTCCCCGTTTCATTCAAAATATTTAAATCACTGTGCCTCATCTAGTGAAAAAAGCTAAAAGCACATCCCAGGCGTTGCGAAGAAAGGCTCCTTTTTTGCTGACGGCAGCCGCGGAGAGAGCGAAAACTAAAATAAAAGAATGCAAAGCAATCTTCAAAGTATAGAGAAAACTATGCACTTACGAAAACCAGTGAAATTTTCCTAAGATGTGGTCATATGGTATAATGCAGCGCTAATTACAGCGTGACGCCGCAAGAGGTGACACCCGTCGTTGTAACGCTACTTTCAGAGCCAAATTAAAATTATAAACCCTCGTTCCTTGGATATTTCACAGCTTGATCTATTCCATACGAGGCAAGATATTTGCATTTCCACAGGTCAGTGTGTAGTCCCTTTAACTTACGATGCGTGGCTTTAGGTGATGCTGTGTGCCTGCGTGTGTGTGTGTGTGTGTGCGTGCGTGTGTGCATGCGTGTGTGCGTGTGTGTGTGTGTGTGTGTGTGTGTGTGTGTGTGTGTGTGTGTGTGTGTGTGTGTGTGTGTGTGTGTGTGTGTGTGTGTGTGTGTGTGTGTGTGTGTGTGTGTGTGTGTGTGTGTGTGTGTGTGTGTGTGTGTGTGTGTGTGTGTGTGTGTGTGTGTGTGTGTGTGTGTGTGTGTGTGTGTGTGTGTGTGTGTGTGTGTGTGTGTGTGTGTGTGTGTGTGTGTGTGTGTGTGTGTGTGTGTGTGTGTGTGTGTGTGTGTGTGTGTGTGTGTGTGTGTGTGTGTGTGTGTGTGTGTGTGTGTGTGTGTGTGTGTGTGTGTGTGTGTGTGTGTGTGTGTGTGTGTGTGTGTGTGTGTGTGTGTGTGTGTGTGTGTGTGTGTGTGTGTGTGTGTGTGTGTGTGTGTGTGTGTGTGTGTGTGTGTGTGTGTGTGTGTGTGTGTGTGTGTGTGTGTGTGTGTGTGTGTGTGTGTGTGTGTGTGTGTGTGTGTGTGTGTGTGTGTGTGTGTGTGTGTGTGTGTGTGTGTGTGTGTGTGTGTGTGTGTGTGTGTGTGTGTGTGTGTGTGTGTGTGTGTGTGTGTGTGTGTGTGTGTGTGTGTGTGTGTGTGTGTGTGTGTGTGTGTGTGTGTGTGTGTGTGTGTGTGTGTGTGTGTGTGTGTGTGTGTGTGTGTGTGTGTGTGTGTGTGTGTGTGTGTGTGTGTGTGTGTGTGTGTGTGTGTGTGTGTGTGTGTGTGTGTGGTTTTTTGACAAAAGTTTCCAGGATACGAGAAAAGCTAATTGGCATACAAGCGCCACTTTGATTTACTATTTTCTGATTTAGCCCGCTGAATGCGACTTTCAGACAATCAAGTCTAATCTCCAGACACCGGCTAATAACAGAGGTATTGGCTACGATTCCTGATGATCCTGGAAACTTTTGTCTCCGCGGCTGATAACAGCAACTAGTTTTTTTTCTGTACGCCTGTCCGCATAGCGTACTTGCGAAACAGCTTTGATATACTTGTGATTATGTGTTGTTAAAAATCTGCAAACTGTGTAGATGAGCCACGCCAAACTGTTTTACTGATTGATTTCTATATTTTTCCATGCTGACAAACTACTGCAGTCTTCATTTCACGACGCACTTAGCAAGAATGGCGCTGGACTACACACAGAAAGAATAGCACAATGAACATAGTTTAAAACAGAAGTGAGGATGAAAATGAGAAACGTGCGTTAAGACTGAGACAAGCATCACTGCACAAAATCGAAAATTTGTGACAGCATAGGTAGAAAATATTGCTGTACCCGTGCTTTATGTAGAAAGAGAACACGTTGGCATGATTAGCGCGGCCGGTTGGTATCGAACAAGCTTACACGTGACTTCACTCTGATGAAATTTACCAATGTGGCATTTCAGTTGCATCTCATAAAGAGAAGCGACGCCCCGGTTTTCTCTGGGCACATTTGGCTGTGCGCTATCCTGCTTTTCTTTTTTCTTTAGCTTGCAAGAAATGCAGATTAAAAATATTGCTAGTTATTCCCATATACCTGGGCTAGACACCTTATCAAAATACAGCAAATGTGTTTCCATTTAGAGGCATTTTTATTTATTGCGTACTGCTTTAGCCAAGAGCGCAGATAACATTAAGCCCATTCACGAGAATTATGTGAGAATTTTATTCTCGTTACTCGTTAGCAGATAGATGTATGTATAATGAAAAGACAAATTACACTACCCAATTCTCTAGCCCATTCCTTTATATGTAAGCCTCACAAGTTCCCGGAAATTATATCTGAGCGGAATTTTTTTCCCAATCTTTTATATTTAGGCCTCACAATTTCGCGAAAGTTATATTTGAGCGCAAATATTTTTAAGATAACTGAATGCGCTCTACAGCTGTAACATAACTATTTTTTTATTCGCAAGCACAGTTGAACCAAGAAGCTAGCCTGGTCCCTGGCGTTCCGTGCTGGCATGCACTTCCAGCATATATCTTCAGCAGACGATATATCCGCCAAGAGGCATGCACTTGAAAGCGACACGAAAATCTTGTCGCGAATTCTTAGAAATGACTGGGTGCAAACAATGCACTCGCCTCCAATACCCGATGACCAACTCCTTCTTTTCTGCCCCCCCCTCCCCCCCCCCCACTTTCATCTATGCTTCGTCTCACGAGATATCTGCAGCATTGTGGAAGAGGAGCCCTTGCAATTGTGCTCCTAAGTGCCTCTCGCACCTGGGCTCTATAATGGAGAATTGTGCCTCTACTGTCATCCCCACCGATTTGGGGGGCGAGAGGTGGGTAGGAGCACAAATGCTTATTTTTGTGCGCTTGATCCTGATTGGACCAGGTGCCTCTGCCTTTCGTAGTGCTACAACATCTTGTGAGAGGAAGTGTAACTTCAAGTTGTATGCTGAAGCAATGAAGACACTTGACAGCAGCACTGGCTCCACGAAACCCCTTGCTTTGTCCATGTTCACAGAACGCGCTTGCCCCGTTCGACGGTTTACGGACCCTTGCTGCATTCATTGCTCATTTCACCCCTCTCATCCTCTACGAACGATCCCTACGCTGCGCGCTGCCTCTGTGCCCCGCGCCAGCACTCGTGCACGCCGCGGCCGACTGAAAAAAGGGAAGGTCGAACACGGATGTGCCTTTTCGGCCCAAGGCTGTTCTCTCAGAGAAACCAAATTTTTACATTCCATCAATACGCTTAGCAGCACTAGCTGCCAAATGAGTGAGTATATTTCTTGGTTCTATTTTAAAGTTGTAATTTGTACGCACATTTGTGGCCTAATGTTTTGCGAGCTGCAGAATGCAAAACAAAAATAATTTATCGCTGCTTTGTCTCCAAGGGTACCCAAAAGTTCGCGTATTATTTCAGCACATGAGACTTATTTCTAATTATTTAGCTCTGCTTTTCATCAAGCACCTTGCGTGATTGCAACAGGTTTTTTTTTTAGATTCTGAGCCTATCTTAGTTTTTTGCATGTATGCGTAGATATGCTTTTAAGCTGAAACAGCTGAAATTGTCCCAGGGAAGATGGTAATATATAATTCCTTCTACTAAATTTTCGTGCTCCACGCTGTTGTACATCGTGCCTGAGGGGCCGCATACAAAAGCAAGCGATACATAAGTTAACTTGGAGCAGTGTTTCATTTTTACGCCAGTACCGTACAGGTCATCGCTAACGACTGTCGACAGAGTTGCTTTTCGCTCAGTCTCAGCCTACTTATCTTCGGGGTATTCCCCAAAGCTAGGGCTCCATTCGCTGTACACAATTGTACTTTTTGTTGTATTAATTATTTGTTGTAAGAATGCGCAGATGTTATTGGCTGATAACTATGATTTTCTGGAATAAAATGCCGTAGTATGGCGAGAACTTCCCAGCCTCAAGGCTGTTCTGTTCGACCTTTGTTTTCACGTCTGCTTTGCAAAAAGAAGTTACTCTTACTATTCTAATCAGACACGAAGCGTACAAATACGTAGTGATGTGTTACTGCTTCGCACTCTTGGTCAATCATTATCTGTTGTACGCATAGAATGCTGTTTGCTCCCATATATTTTATGACCAGAAATATTTAGACTCATCCGTTTTTGCATGAAGGTTTCATTTCATTTTGCTTGCAATGCCCATCTGCCCTTAAATTTTGCTTTCAGAGTCAGCACCATTTCGTGTTATGCTGTCCATCCCTTCGGAGACTGCAATACAATACCTTGAGTATCATCAGCATCAATGTAATGAAGCATGGAGAACAAAAAAAACAAGCATTTAGGCACTTGGATTGCAGCTGTGTGGAGCGATAGCAGGTGATGCTTTATATAAGCTAGTCATAATTACCTTCAGCTTATAACAGACCTGCTTTTTTTTTTATTGGCCTGCACTTAGTACCTTCCATTACTCCTTTTTCTCTTCTTTAAAGCATAACAGGTGTCCAATGCCTCTTAGAAGTCGAGCTGGCTCAGTGTATCTCTTTTCCATGAACTTACGCAATAATTATTCCTCCATGGACCTCTTCACGTGTATTTTGGTCATAAACTCCGTTGCTGCACATGAACTTTGCTATGCGCCTGAAATAAATTACGTCAACATGTCCTGCATTTTGTTCCCGCTAATCGTCTGCGGTTGCGCGACGTTCGATATGGCTCGGTCTCGAGCTGGAAAGCGTTCCGTTTTCTTGCATTAGCGGAAATAAAGCAGGAATGTAACCTGCCACATTTTTCCTTAAATTTGCACACGCATGACTTTAATATGCAGTACACGGGGCCTTTTTTTTGTTTTTGCAGGAAAAGAGTTTTCCTTGCTGCTTACTGTACTACGAAAGTCCCATATCTCGATCATTGTTTCCTTGCAGTTTTAGCTTATAACGCCACAAAGCAAAAAAAATTCCCGGTAGTGTGACTATAGACTTAGAAACTTTGCTGCAAACGAAAATGAATAAGCATATATTGCCCGTCCTGCAATGTTGTGACAGGTGCTGCTGAGATCTCCCTGACGGAGCTGTGACACACGATAACTGCGCGTGGGGAGCCGCGCTAACAGTATATTTGTTTTTATTTTCTCTGTTTCCGCAGATTTCATATCTATTACAAGGACAATATAGACATCGCTGAGATACAGGTGTTTATTATCAGATGGATTCCCAGAGCAATCGAGCGTGGGAAAAGCTGAAGGAGGCACCTGGTTGAGTTTTTTCAGACGGCATCTAGAACTTCCCATCATTTAGTCACTTGCCTTGCACTTGGACACTACCTGCGCCGCCTTTCGGAAACGCGCCACTCACCAGCCACCTAAACACCTAAATACAGATGCTGCCATTGAGCCTTCCATTGAGTTTTCCAACAAACCACTGGGACACATGCGCGCTCTTTTATTACTAAAGAAAGAAATCCCATTCATAATAAATATTTCTGGTTTTGCTTCAATGCATTTCTTCCAATGAGTTGCACAAACATATTGATGCATGTGAATGACTGCAAGCAATGGATTGGAAAAAAAAAAACATGTAACCAGCATATAAATCCGGATACTAACATTATGCCTTCCAGTATGTAGGCTTGGCTTACAAATATTGCAGTGCCGATGAATTTGAGAGGATGAAAATATTTAGAAGTCAGTGAAGAACATCTGATGGCAAATATTACGATAGCCGACAAATACGGTTGGGTTGCCAATATAGAACAGCCAATAAAAAAGAATATATATAAATATTGGTTTGAAACTGGAAAACCAGCATCGTAGGTATGCCGGTTTTTTCGACGGCTAAATATTGGTCCTACATCAGTTTTTAGCCAGGTTATATATAGGCTCGGGTTGCATTTGGGCCGAATGCCAATAAAGGTACGACATTTGTGCCAATTTTTTCCAATGCTGTGCCGGTATTGGTCTGATGCTGTTGTGCTACTTGGGCGGTAGTATGTGCGTGCGTGCGCGCGTCGTATCGAACATGATCGACCTGAATACAGCGCAATCGGAATTGAAACGCCCGAGTTAGAGTCCCCGAGACAATTTAGGAGGATATTGTGGAGTTTGCAACATATGTTTATTGGCCGTCGCGAACCTCTGGAGACATACAAATGATAGCTAACCGCGAAGGAGGCGCGCATGAGGGTTGGTAAGTGTTCCAACTTATTCAGTTTCCTCCAGCTTCAATTGGTCAAACATTCAATAAAGGTAGTACATAGTCCTACAACTGTCTGCTAAAATTCTGCAGAAGCAGCAAGAAAAACTAAAATTTTATGGTCGTTTTGTGTAAGTCTTGGCGTAAATATTAGCTCCATATTTGGGACTATAAACGTGCACAGCCACAGGCTTCGGACGTCCAAGTGGAGATTTCGTCTTCAGGCTTCTCAGGATGGAATTCGGCGAAATCCGGAAATAACCGCGGCGCATCGCCCACAGCTTCTTTGATTGCTGGCAGGAGCAAAGTGGTGAGCTTGTGTGACCCGGCAGGGGACAAGTTGACGCCGTCAGACAGCAGCCTGCTCCAGTGCTGGTGTAGCCATGCGCCAAAGAAAGAAAGGGGAAGCTTTGAAAAGCAGCAAGGACACATTTGACGCCTGTATTCACTGATAACTGTCAAATGCTAGATGCAATACGACACTAAACACAACTACAAAAACACTGTCTGGCACGCACATTGATTAAAGCTTTATAATGCACGCGGTGTTCGCAGTGCGCTTTTCTCTTCTAAGCTAGAGTTTGTCCCCGCTAATTTCTATCTTACTGACGCTATAAATATATCGCATTCCTAATTGGTTAGTCCATATCAATGATTTTTCCTTCTATTTTACTTTTGCTGCTACATTCTTGCACACACGATCAGGCGTTTACACATCTATGACAAGGCAACATGTATAAATGATGCTTAATTACTATTGTGTAGCTTAGTCTCTTCGCTTCTACCTCACCTCACTTACGCTAAAATGCTTACAAAATTTAAGAACGAATTTTTAAGAACGAAAATTTAAGAACGCACCGAGAAATCTGTCGCCCGACATATTGTTCGCACCATCATCAAATTGCTCGTCTCGTTGTATACATACCTTTTTCTGTTCACAGACTTTTGTGTGAAAATGATTCATATTTGTTAAGAAAAGCTCTGTCTGCCTTGCATAAATTGGCAATAAACTTGGCAAAAAGTAATGTAGTCCATTTTCACAAGGTGTTTCAGCTGATGAAAATTCCAAACGCTACTGGATGAAATCGAACGCGCACCCGCTGGCAGAGGCAAAAGAGCTCATTACAGACTATTTTAGTCTCGGTGTCTGGGCACCCTCATCTTAATTTGATGGCGGCGCCCATTATCAGCCCAACCTTGAGCATTCATGCTGGCTCCTGACCCCATCTCGGGCTGTGCGTATGCCAACGGCAGCGGCAGTGTAGAAGGACTAATTCGCCATGCTCGCGGATGCTGTCTGGCACCATGGTGCCATGTGGTTTGTATGACCGCGCCAGCAAACCGTACCATTCATTTTAACAGGCAGAAGTGGTTGGAAATAGCAGTTATCGTCCGGCGTGACTGTGAAGAACTGCGCTCTTCTACCACAGGTTGGGTGTCGCAGTTACCTATGAAGATATCTTTGTTGTATCGCTCGCAGTACATGTATTTTCAATTATATTTTAAAATTTCAATTGCAACTGCAGGCACAAACGCACAGTGAATTAACCGTAAAAAATTGAAAGAAACAGCGTAACTAAGACGGAACAGAAGAGCAGGAAAACACAGCGCATGTGTTTGTCTGCTCTCCTGTCCCGTCTTTAGCGCTGTTTCTTTCCATTTGTGACCATGTACCAACCAGCCCTTATTTTCCATCTCCTGCAACCGTAAAGACTGCTAATCAAACGCGGAATGCAGATTCACAGTAATGGATACCTCCAGCGCAGCCTTTTGCTGTTAATTGTTAAGAGAGCGTAATATAAGGGACGAAGAAGGAGGCACACAAACACACACAGTCGCCGACTTACAAATGATGGGGATGTTACGGAGAAGCCCAAATCTTTAGCCGAGCATCGCAACAACTTGAATTACAAGAGAAGAAAATAGGAAGCGCTGAAGCAGACACACCAAAGCCGCACTGTAATTTCATGCTTCCCTCATACACTCTCGACAATCGGCCTCCTTTGTTTGGCCATTTGTGCAATCCATGGTCACGCAGTGGTGTATTAATGACGTTACTACCAAGAACGGCACCAGTGAAGGAATTTAAATCTTTTAAACGGCAAAATACTGAGGTATAAGGCCTCTCGAACATGTATAAACGCGCGAATGCACAGCCCACTCGGGTTTAGAAACCGTGAGTTGACACAACGAATCTGGTTAGAGTGTATTTTCTCCTACACTTGCTTGCTTTAGATTAACTGGATCTACCACTGCGCGGCCAGCTAGCCCAAACGTTAGCGTCAATTCCTCGTAAAATGTAATATTTAAAGCAGTTTTATTTTCCTTAAACACCCATATTCCGATATTCGCACAATTGAACATTCACCTTCCTTTCTTCGCCGTTTGACACCTTTGAAAGCACTGCATGTATTGCGAAAACAATACTACGCCAGGTTTCGGCCCGTCGCGTAGTCTGCGGCCGCAGTAACGAATGACCTTGAACAGCCACGAAGAAGACGAAGAACGCTCGGTAACCCGCAGCTAATGCTTTACCTCCACATTCGGTTCAGCAGCGTTGAACCCTTCTCAATTTATATGTGGGCTGGTAGCTTACGCTCTCGCGTCATACCCATCAAGGATGAGCTTAAGTGTTCCCAAGTGTCCCCGTAGTTGCTTTCGTTACTCAACTAGGGTTAACCACTGCTAAACCACAACTAGTTTTTTTTTTCATTTCTCGATTCCTTCAATTGTTTGATCCATTACGCACTCTAGATATTCTTAAGTGGTATCAACAAAGATTGGCTTTTAATTATAAGCATTTAGCACCTTTAAACCCACATTTATTTCTTTAATTGATCACTTTATTAATTATTTGCATTCATTTCATTACCTCCTCACGGGATAACATACATCGATCAATCATCAATCGCTATAATAACAAATTATCGTGATACAAATTTTTTACGCAGCCCCCAATTATTTCCGACGCGCAGTGCCAACTACTACTATGCCGACGGCTTTCCAGCCCAACGAGCTGTGTAAGCTACCGTTTATTAACTTCTCATCGAGACGGATTCGAACAGCCGTTAGCAAAAAGATACAGCTTCGCATCGGTGGTTCGAAAGTTCGGCTGCTGCTGCAGTCGCGCGCTGCGTCTATGCACTACTGTGTGCTACAATTTTGGAAAGAGTGCCGTTTTCGGCGAGCAGCACTGCAACCAGGTGTATGCGTGCTTGGCGATGCAAAGCATAGAGGGTGCTGACAGTCAATGGAAGTGGTAGGGGGTCGCGATAGCAGTTCCTTAAGCGGACTAATCGAGAATCCTCGGTGCACCTCCGAGCCGTCCAGCCGCTTCGCTCGCGCGCGGGAAGAACTCGCACTACGGCTGCTTCTGTGCTTCGTTGCGTGCATTGTTCTCGGCCGTGTCACATTGTTTTCCGCTGTGTCATAGTTCAATGTTAACAGAACAGGAAAGCGGAGAGAAGACGCGACAGGAGAAAGCACACACACTTCGTAGTGCGCGAATGCGGTAGTGGGAAGCGGAAATAAGAGAGATTTTTGTTTGATGTTCCGCTGGTAGCCCAACCACACTGACATCGACCAGCACACAGTCCACTGACATCGCACAGCACATGGGCGCATTGCTTTTCGCCTCCACCGAAAAAGCGGCCGCTGAGGCGTGGATACGATCCCACATCCTTGGGAACACTAGTCGAGCGCCGTAACCACTGTGACACCCCGGAGGCGCTCGCTCACATTTAAGATAAGATAAGATACTGTTTATTTCATATTTTCTCAAAACATGGAGAGATGAAAGAAAAAGCTGCTGGACAGCCGCTTGACAAGCTTTTACGCCCCGTATTCACACAGACAGCAGCAGAGCGCACAAAAGACGTGCCCATACAGATAATCCGTAAAAAATCAGACAATGATAAATCTATACACTACTAAAGCAATGAGAATTATCTATAACCTCTATGAAGCCCACACGCAAACAGCATATATTCACGCTCAACATGACCCTGTCATTTGAAAACGTAATACAACATTAAGAAGACAAACGATATCTGAGTAGCATAAATTCACTTTCTTTCAGTACAAAACTCAGAACAGAAAAGGAAATGAGAAAAAAATAAAAGAACTAAGTTTATGAAGTATAGTGCAACGAACAAACCAGAATTAAATGTTTACTGAAGGAATAGATCTCTGAACACTGATTTTGGAACTTTCATCAAGTCAACATCTTTTTGGTATAAATAGTTTAATATACTTGGTACTGTCTCTCGCAGCACTTGGTCATCACAGTTATTTCGGCTGCACTGCCCTACCCAGGGCTCAGGATGCCTAGCTGTATAAAAATGCGTTTCTTCGTAAGTTTGCTAGATTAGTGACAGGTTTAGCGTTCAGTTTCTTTTCATCTCTTAGCATTTCACAAAGGCGATAGTTATAGAGGTTCTCCATGTTAATTAGCCTCAATTTACGGAGCAAGCTATCTGCGGAACAGTCTGGTTTGGAACTTGTAATAATCTGGATTACCTTATTTTGCATTACCAAAAGTTTTACACATTTGTTGATGTTGTCTTGCCCATACTAAAAAATAGTTGTTTTGCGTGTGATAAAAACAATGTATGATAGATGAGAAATCTTGTGCTAAATGGAAATAAATTCCGATTTCTATACAATAATCCTATAATGCGAGCTAAGCTCGTTATGACGTGATTTGTATAAGCATCCCACAGCATGTACTCGGGGAAAAATACTCTGAGTTCTAAATTCGCTGACGGTTTCAATAGGCTGCTGGTTTATGTGCAGATAACTGTTTGATACGATTATTTTTCTTTTAGCTCGAAAGACAATAGCCTTAGGTTTTTGCGCCTTAACAACCAATCCATTGCAAGCACACCAATAATGAAGTTTGCTTAAAATACTGTTAGCGCGATTGACAAGCATTTCGTAATCTTTTCCCTCAAAAAACAGGCAGGAGTCATCGGCGTAAATTATAAATTTTGGGTCATCATCAACGTCAATTGTCTAAGGGCTTCAGTTCAGTTCAGTTCAGTTCAGTCGTTCAGTCGTGTCCGACTCTTCGTGACCCTATGGACCATTTCACGCCACGCTTTCCGGTCTCTCACTATCTTCCTAACATCACATAACTTCATCTGCAGTGCCTCGAGGATGCCATCTAACCATCGCGTTCGCTGCCTACCCCTTCTCCGGCGACCGTCAACCTTTCCCAACATCAAATCTTCCTCCAGCGACTCCTCTCTTTTCATCAGATGACCAAAGTAGCTGAGTTTTAACTTTAGAATTTGACCCTCCAATGAGCAGTCAGGGTTTATGGTCGACAATATCGACTGATTTGATCTTCTGGCAGTCCAAGGAACTCTCAAGAGTCTTCGCCAGCCCCACAATTCAAACGCGTCAATTCTTCGGCGGTCAGCCTTTTTCACAGTCCAACTCTCGCATCCATACATCACAATTGGAAAGACCATAGCACGAGTTATACGGATCTTGGTTGGCAGACTAATGTCTCTGCTCTTTACTAGGTGGTCAAGGCTAACCATTGCTCTCTTTGCCAGAAGCAGGCGTCTCCTAATTTCATGGCTGCAGTCTCCTTCCGAGGTAATCTTGGAGCCCAAGAAGAGAAAATCTGTCACAGCTTCCACTTCTTGTCCATTGATGCTCCAGGACTTGATATGGCAAGACGCCATGATCTTTGTCTTTTTGATGTTCAGTTTAAGCCCAAACTTCTCACTCTCTTCTTGTACCCGCATCAAAAGTCTCTTGAGTTCCACTTCACTTTCTGCCATTAAAGTGGTATCATCCGCATATCTAAGGTTGTTGATACGTTTTCCAGCAATCTTCACTCCATATGAAGACTCGTCCAGACCGGCCTTCCTCATGATGCACTCTGCATATAGGTTAAATAGGCAGGGCGACAGTATGCAGCCTTGCCTCACTCCTTTCTCAATCGGAAACCAATCGGTAAGACCATGCCCAGTTCTGACTGTGGCCTCTTGTCCTTCATACAGGTTCCTGAGGAGACAGATGAGATGAATTGGAACTCCCATCTCTTGGAGAGCTCGCCACAATCTGCTGTGATCTACGCAGTCAAACGCTTTCGCATAATCAATAAAGCAGAAGTAGATGGGTTTCTGGAACTCTTGCTTTTTCCATGATCCAGCGGAGGTTGGCAATTTGGTCTCTAGTTCCTCTGCCCTTGCGAAACCCAGCTTGTACGTCCGGAAGCTCCCGATCCACATACTGCTGCAGTCTACCTTAGAGGATTTTCAACATCACCTTGCTAGCATGCGAAATAAGTGCGATCGTGCGGTAGTTGGAACAATCTTTGGCACTGCCTTTCTTTGGAATGGGGATGTAAACTGACCTCCTCCAATCCTGTGGCCACTGCAGAGTTGTCCAAATCTTCTGACATAATGTATGCAGAATGCTAACAGCGTCATGGTTGAGGTTTTGAAGCAACTCAGCTGGAATGCCATCACTTCCGCTGGCTTTCTTCTTAGCAAGACTGGCTAAGGCCGATTCAACTTCACTCTTCAGGATGCCCGGTTCGAGATCAGTAATCACAACCGCCTTATGTTGGGTTTGCACATTCGGGTCCTTCTTGTACAGTTCTTCTGTGTATTCCTGCCACCTCTTCTTTATCTCTGAGGCTTCAGTGAGGTCCTTGCCTCGTTTGTCCTTTATCACGCCCAGCTTAGCACAGAAGCTTCCTTTGATATCTTTGATTGTCTTGTACAGAGCTCTTGTGTTCCTTAATTGGCTGTTGTCCTCAACTGCTTGGCACTGTATGTTCAGGAAGGCATTCTTATCTCTCCTTGCTATTTTCTGAAAATCCGCATTGAGAACCTTGTATCTTTCTCTTTCCCCCATAACTTTTGCCATCCTCCTTTCCTCAGCTATTTGCAAAGCGTCTTCAGATAACCAGTTTGCTTTCTTGCATTTCTTTTGCTTTGGAACTACCTTAGTAGCAACTTCTTGTATTATATCACGAACATCAGTCCACATCTCTTCGGGCTCCCTGTCTTCTAGATCTAATTCTTGAAATCGATTGCTCCTTCCACAGCATATTCTAATGGAATTTGATCCAGATCATACCTGAAAGGCCTTCTAGTTTTCTGAGTTTTCCTCAATCGAAGCTTAATTTTGGCAACAAGAAGCTGATGATCGGTGCCACTATCGGCCCCAGGCCTTGTTTTTACTGCTTGCATAGCGCTTCTCCATCTCTGCCGGCAAAGAATATAATCGATCTGATTCCTGTAGAGACCGTCCGGTGAAGTCCATGTGTACAGGCGCCTCTTCTGCTGTTCAAAACGAGTATTCGCTATGGTCAGGTTGTTTTCTTGACAAAATTCTACTAGCCTCTGTCTAGCTTCATTTGACTCGCCAAGACCGAACTTGCCTACAATTCCGGATATTTCTTCACTCCCGACCTTAGCATTCCAGTCTCCTACGAGAAAAACGACGTCTGATGATGGGGTGCGGTCTAAAAGGCATTGTAGGTCCGCATAAAATCTCTCAACGTCAGCTTCTTCAGCAGTAGTGGTCGGTGCATAGACTTGGATAACTGCTATGTTGAGAGGGTGACCTTGGATCCGAAGTGAAATCATTCGGTCGTTTTTGGGGTTGTACCCTAGCACTGCTTTACCCATTTTTCTGTTTACTATGAGAGCGACCCCCTTCCTTCTCTTGGATTCGTGCCCACAATAAAAGACATAATGGTCGCCGGAGTTAAATTCTCCCATTCCGGTCCACTTGAGCTCGCTGATACCCAAGATATCAATGTTCAATCGGTTCATTTCTCGCTTGACGACATCCAGTTTACCTTGCGTCATAGATCTTACATTCCATGTTGCTATGTGATATATCTCCTTGCAACATCGGACTTTCCGGTCGCTTCCCGACACATCCACAACTGAGCGTCCTTTTGGCTTTAGCCCAGCCGCTTCATTCGTCCTGGAGCTACTAGGAATCGCCCTTTGTTCATCCCCAGTAACATGTGGGACGCCTTCCAACCTGGGGGGCTCATCTTCCGGCGCCATATCATTAATGGTATTGTGACTGGCCATAGGGTTTTCTTGGCAGGAAATACTGGAGTGGGTTGCCATTACCTTCTCCAGTGAATCACATTTTGTCAGAACTCTCTGCCGTGGCCTGTCTATCTTGGGTGGCCCTACACAGCAGAGCTCACGACTTCATCGAGTTTCGCAAGCCCCTCCGCCACGACAAGGCAGTGATCCATGAAGGGGGTCTAAGGGCTAGCAAGAAAAATATCTTATTACTAATTATTTTATTTGAAAAATAAAAAAAAAATTCATTGCGGTGTGCCAGATGGCTGGCAGCTGTATAGAAAGTTTCTCTAACCTACCTCAAATATTTTGTTTTTTGACGCTCGGCTAAGTCAACTTGGTCACCCTATATTCACTGCCTGCAAAATAACCATAGTTCTGCATAACGAAAGTAACAAAATTTCTATAAAGAATGGAGATAGACACGATCTCCCGAGCACTACATAGAAGAAGGAGGGCAGGCACCAGGACACCTTTGAACTGCATTTAATACCCGGCTATCCACACTATTCTCAATATTCCAATATGGCACTCAGTCTCTACCACGCGATCCCAGTCCAAAACCTCTTCTTCCTCGTCGTTCCGCTTGCAGATTCTTGCCCAATCTGCAACACGCTCCGCCCCCTGAGATGAAACGCAGCTCGAAGCTGGAACAGATACCATTCACTTCAATGGCCACCATTATGAAATCGTTACTGACAACTCGATCGTAACTTTCGTCAGTCCGTGATGGCATGCTCCACTAAGACCGGTTTCTAACTTCCACAACCCGGCACCAACCCTAAATAAGATGGACACGCAACGGCATGGCTGCACAGGCTCGAATTACACTGTAGCCCACACAATGAGTCCAAATTCCTCCGAGTATTCTTCTCCTATATGCCCTGCAACAGACTGTGCTTAGTCGTCGGCGCTGATCGACCACAGTACATCAATCGCATATCGCTGATCTGTTTGATCTGCAGTTACAGTCTCCATGCCCACAGCCCTGATGCTTTCATCCAGTTCCCGCTGGATCTCTGGCTTTAGGCTCACTTCGTGGGGCTCCGGCTTATTCTCCCTATTTGGAACAGCGCAAAGGACGGTACACAGAGACACAAGAAGTCACATACACAAGGTGCTGAAACTGAGCTTTATTGCAAAAAGGCAGAGATTATGTAGCGGAGAGAACTGGGGGTGGAATATCAATAAAGAAAGTGCTCAGTCACCGGCCAATCTAGGATAGTCACGTCAGTAAGTTAAAACATTTGCTAATGTTTCAAATTGTGCTGGAAAACAGCCATCGATGGAACACAAGATGAACAATAGATTAACAATAATGGAAGATGAAGAGGAAATTCAATGGCGGTAAAATGTATAAAACGTAAAAGTTAAAAATGGAAATTGTGGTTAAAACAGCAGTCAATAGAACACAAAATAAACAATGGCTTAACAATAATGGGAGATAAAAAGCAATAGCGGTAAAATCTATAAAACGTAAAAGGTAAACATTAAGGTGTAGAGGGCCTTAGAGCGAATAAAACACAAAAACAAACTGAAACCGAATTGCAGAAGCAATTGTAAGCGCCGTGTCTAAAACATTGCACAATTCAGTTTTAAGACGGAACAAATTAAACAACTGAAGATGAGGAGGTACAAACAGTCGCTGTCGTGGCGCCACATGTGATATTTATTTGCTTTATAACGTCTACTTGTTTCTGACACTTTACCTCACATGCATTTATTTACCTGGCTTATTTTTATGGTTTGCGTATGTTTTCTAATCTTTGGCAATTACATTTATGAATCTATCCTTCAGTCGCAAATTTGTATTTGATTATAGTAATGTAATAAAGTTAGTGCGTCAGTGAAAGGCTGCTTGGTACGCAGGCTTCTTCTAGCCATCTATGTTTAAGCTTTATGTATAGTGCGTGGTATTTTTATCGCGTTGACTTATTGCGATGCACCCTTTTTTTTTACTGCCTATCTGTACGTTGTTTTAAAGATTCTTTTACTTCCCGCTAAAATATTTTGCTGAGGTTTCTACGCGCTGATCAATCATAATATTTATGGCTGCCTCTTGAGAAATAGTGTTCAATATTCCTGGTTTACTTCTTTTCTTCAAGGGCTCCTTGCTATAGCTTTGTCAGCTTACAAAGTGTATGTATTATACAGGCACTGTTACAACCAAACTTGCACGAGCAATAAAATTTCTGCAATGCATTCGTAAAATTGCCTCTCCTTTCACGGCAGGTTAACTGCATTCAGTATCATTGCGCTGGGCACAGTTGACTTCCTGCATGCGAGGTTATTTTCATCTAGCGACCGCGTACGCCCCAAAATAACTGAAAACTTCCGTGTGAACCGCCATGGTTAGGTGAAGCCCTGATGTCTAAGCAGAAAAATGTTTAAACTAACGCATTCGTAACAATGCCACGTATTGCGTCCTGAAGCAAATTAAACAAATTGCGGGGCCTGAGACGGCTCGCCAAGCTCTCTGCTTCTCGCGCATAGCCATGTAGTTACACGTAGCGCCCTCTCAGGGTTTTCATCGCTGAAAGGACACGTTCTTAGTCAGTAGACGGCACACTTCTCAGTATTCTATTGGACTGATGCACATAGATTATCGCTTTTAAACGCCACTCCCCTACAATCTCCAAGTGCGATGAGTCTTGTTACCTCATTTCTGTCTGGGTTCGACTCTTAAATTGCACTATAATGAACCCCGAGGTGCGCTGAAGTAGTTTAAATCGAAACTAACGAAAGAACCCTGACGCAGGTGCGCTTTGGGCTTACGGGGTGTGTTAACTGCGCCGGATAAGTGGCACGTCAGTTGTTCCTTCTCGCATCAACTGTGAATGTGCAGTAGGACACTAGAAGCAGCCGATTCATTTTGATCCAGGAGAAATGAGAGAGGCGCACATGCCCAGAGCATTCGTGTGAAGGTGGCACGTGGTCTATATCGCTACTCGGTACCACCTTCTTAACGGCACCTGAATATCCAATAACTATCATGCCTGCAACAAGACAAATCGAAAACAGAAGATAGTTACAAAGCGCCCACTGCTTACCGCGTCTTTCAGGAACTCCGAGTGGGCGTCGACGATCTTGACCCCTCTTTTGGAGCCAACCTTGGCGCATTCTTTCGCGTACTTTGTAACAGATGGCAGCGTTCTGTGCGTTTCTTTACCTGAAGAAAACAAGGGTGTAACAGCAGCGAACTTTCTGCTATGCGGTGTCAAAGATATCGACACGTGCACTTCACTGCTGACCACGACTGTGGAAGACAAGGCGAAATTAATTTCGGCGGCAAGTCCTCCAAACTTCAGCCTGCAATGAGGATTTCTATTTGCCTCTGAGGCACCTTTTTTTCAGTTCTGTGCGGAATCATAGCGAGGCAGTTCCTAACTCTTCGCTTTGCGATTCTGTGACAAGCACTTAGTACAGTTCGCAAAATGTTCCTAGAACCATGTTATATTTGACTTTATATGTGATTTGGGGTTCTCTACAAGGTTTCATTGGCTTTTATCATTTCATTCGTAATATATTTGGAGCTCAAGCACGAGTTATGCTGCATATTTATTCGCTGTTTTAGCGAAAACAGTCTCTACAAGAAGTCCACCCTAGACCTTCGCCAATGCGGGTCCACTAGAATAATTTGGCAGGAATGATCGGCATTGTGCAGGCACGGAAGCGGCCTCTATGGAGCATCAAGGATTTCTGAGTAATATCTGGGCCAGGAGGTGCCCCGGTCCGCTGCTTTCTCCAGGAGCACTAGACAGGACTTGGCCTAGGGGCAAAACCATCTTCACGAAAGCTGTTTCCGCTATACTTGCGGGCAAGTTCCCGCTGCTCTGCAACTAAACTTGGGAAGAAACGGAAGGAGACCCATCGCTTGGACAGATGCTGATTCTTTTTTTGAGTTAGGGTTGAAGATAGAGACGGTCCATTACCTGCGGCGCTGTAGCACAATAAACTTCGTCCACCTCGCACAGAAGACACGCTCTTTTAAAAACCCCACGCAATCGAGCACTGCTCCCCAGCAACCTTCACAGCCCACTGCTTCACAATGTACATGCCACCTGATCTTCCCTCACTCCTATGTTTAAGGGCAGCGGTAAGAAATGTAGGAAAGAGGCGAGACAAAGAAGCTCGTATAGCGCTATCAAGGTACGTGCGCAAGGATGCTTGCATTGCGCGGGCTTTTCAAAGATATTCATTTTTCTTGGGTAAAGTGGCCAAATATTCTTGAGACAAAGCGCAAAGGGTAATCGCGCTTTGTAAATACCAATAACTGATAGTTTTTAATAATTCAGGCTAGAATTATTCAGTAACAAGCAGTTTCCAAGCTGTAATAGATAAGAATTTAGTTGTCAGATATCAATTACTTTGTTACGATCTTCACTTGTTTTCTGACGTCCGTTGACATTGTAATTATTGTTCAGCCAAACCCTTCATAATTCCTCACAAGTATTACTTTTAGAATTAGCGGAGGGTAATCCTGAAACATCTCCGTTCCAGCTTTTGTGTGTCCATATATGACTTTAACTGATATTCATTTGTCGCAGTGCGCAGTTACGAAAATGTAAGACAGCGATGTTCTCTGCACGAAATATTTCAAAAATTCTTACCTTTCGTACTGCAATCGTACCTTTATTCTGCAGCATCGATCTTGTTTAAAATGATTGGGCTTTCTGCCACATATTATTTGAGCGGAAAGAAGGTAGGTTCAGATGATGTTTTATCGCACGCTCTCCAATTACTAAGATTCTGAAACGCTCGTCTCTTCGCTAGGCATAATCGCAGCATTGCCTTCGCAGCGCACTGCGTTAGCAAAGGGCGGCACACAGAAGCTGTGCTTTAAACTTGGCCTCTCAAAGGTTATTGCGCGGTGTATGATATTTTAGCCAGATCTTTGTTTTTTCTCAATCTCCAAGTTACTCTGGCGACGTACACTTCGCAGCCCGAACGCTTAGAATATAAACGCAAGGGTCATGCTGCGCTAACCTTAGCCTTAGCTGCAGCAGTCATGTAAGAAAAAGGAATAAATCGTCGCCATTTACCTAACTCGTTCATTCCTTAGACATCCTAAATCAATAAGCCTGCCTTTCGCTTCTTTCTACAGTAATCGCAAAGGTGGGATGGTCGCCATATTTTTTCACGTATTATGCCGCCTTGCAATATGAGGTCGACATCAGAAATACACAAAATTATGTTTCAGCAGTAAGAAACAGCCTCCCTCTTAACAAGTGGAAAAAACATAAATGAATTAAAGCTATAAAAAGCAACACTAAGAAATACATAGCGAGCTTTGGAATCATAGCAATAAAATATATGCGCAAACTGGAAATTTTGAATAAATGTTATGGAATTTTCGATCACGGTATGGCGTAATAGCTGTCCGATAGCACGTGCTTACCCTTCGTGTGCAGGAGTAAAAGTTTTAGTGCCCGTAATCAGCAATATGAACAATCTCTCTCCGAGCTCCCTACGTTACAATGCCTCAATTTGCAGTTGTAACGAAATTGTATATAAAGATTAGACTCATTTCGCACTTCTGGTTATTTATTTTAGGTGTTTGCTATCTTTTGATTGTTTTTCACGACTGTTTCGTTTTCATAGAGCCATACACATGAAGTGATGAAGTGTTTGCTGGACACAAGGCGGCTTGATCAGACCAAGGGACCGAAGGGGTTCTGAGTTCTCTTCCTGAACGATGCATTCTTCACAAAAACATTACGCTGGGACGCATTAGTCACTGTGAGAATATAGGCAAGGCACAAATGGGCTTCAACAACTCACAGTTCAAAAGGACTCCTACTATCAAACGCTGCCCTCAAATCCGAAGTGAAGCGTAATCTTGCACCGTTACGCAACACCGGCTCTCAATCCCGTCCAGTGTCCACTTTCTAGCAGAGCAAGGCCCCGGCGCTAGAAAGGCACGAGTTGGGAAGAGAACTTTTCTAGGTTTAGTTTAGACGTGGCACCCTGCGATGCGATTACTGCAATAAATGTCGCTGCCCAACGCCAAATTCAGTGCACCCTGCAAATGTTTTTCTTCGCAGCAGAAAGTTATAGGCCAAGCACTCGTACCTTGTCTCTTGGTGTTCGCCAGCCACAGCTGCTCGTCGATGGGAGGAGGCGTCACAATGATGACCTTGTCGTTAGGAACACCGCAGCTCTGGATGAGATTGCAAATTTTGAAACCAGGAAAGAGCGGAATAAACAGAGCTATTTCTTGAACTCGCAAGTCTGTTTGTATTGTTCCAGGTTATACTAGGCTATGCAGCTGCAGAATCGCCCTGTCGTCTGCCTTGCGATGGCTCTCCCCATGATGCATGTTGACCAAGCCGAGATAGGCCTGACCAACTGGCCGGACCAAGAGCACTCAACAGCGTACGGCCGCGAATACAGATCGCAAAGCAAGGATTCAATGTAAACTAAAATGGGAATAAAGACTAACGCTACACTGATAGGTTGGGTTCATGTGATAGCAAACAGGAACTACTCCTTTATAAGCGTAATATAGCGTAAAATTGAACTACACGTGGTTGTTAGGGAAAGTGCTACTGTGATGGGTTCAAGCAGAACGCTATTTCAAGCTATCGATATCAAGCAGAACACTATTTCGCCGTCATTGGGCCTTTACAATCCGATACGATGAAATCAAGGCTGCGAGCGCAGTCAAAAATGCGAGCAGAGTGATTAAACAGACGAATATTGACAAAAAAGAGCAAGTATAGACGCGAAACCAAGTTCTCAATCATTCGCCTCGGCTTCTATGCACCCGGGCAGCGTGTGCAGGCAGTTCAGAACTGCAACCTTTCAATGAAATTCACAGTGTTGTGTTTGCTAGGCGAGCGATTAAGAAATTGCTCTCTCACTTAAGCCATCGAATCGACTACTTCGTCAAGGCTTCGATAATTCCGGAATTGCAAAAGGCCTGTGTTTCAATGCATCAGTTTTAGAGGCCCCATTCTCCTGAAAATGGGGCGATAGCATTGTCGGCGTCGGCACTTTCAGCAAAAAAGTACGGCTCTAATAGGTAGCAGTTGGCGGACGACAGGCCGTGCACTGACTGGCCGTTGGGTTGAGTGGCGTCATGAGACTACGTGAAATCACACAACCAGACGACCAATCAGTGCAGTGATTTCCCATAAGAGCAGCCTGCCGACTGCACCTCGCGACCAGTGATGGCGGAAGTTTCATGTTGCGCCGCCGCGGCGGCCGTGTCGGTGGCTATCGATGAAGTAACGCTGACGCAGTGGGCTCATCTGTAACGGAACACTTACGCAGTTGCTGCAATTTTTAGGGATGTACTGCGACTGCCAAAACTGTTGTTTTCAGTGAGCGAGCTTCGTTACAAACTCCTGCACGATGTATTTTGTTACATCTTCCGATTCAGATGACCCTAGCGTTTGTGTGCTGTTTCGGAGCCCCAGGATTTTGAATTAAAAGCCTTGTTTTTTTTTTCTTAAGTTGCATACATATTGATATGAAGTACAAAACAGTCAATTTGTCATTATTGTTTTAGAAGCGCAATATAAATGATGACGTTTACATACGCGGATGATCGTAGTGATATCCGTGTGAGCAGGTCATTTGCATACCACACATTGTGCAAAAAACGTTACTGAGTATGTCGTAACGACTATACTGACACTGTTCCGACTACGCATGTCCAACTCATGCCTGCTTATGTTCCGGCTGCAACAGAATTATTTCTTTTTCCTAAAGGGAAGCGCGTCATCATAAAATAAACAAATAAATTTTATCACTATAAACTGAATTTTCATACACATAAGTGTATGAAAAACATGGCGAGTAGCAACGACTATTCGAAATTAATTTTTACAAGAGTTCAGATTACGTACAACATAAATGCAATGTGCACGACCGTCGTCCGATAGAGTGTGGCCTTCGCGTGTTGATGCATTCAAAGTAACTGACAAGATCAACGTCAAGCCGCGTGAACCGATTGTCCCCTGCTCTGACGTAGAGTCGGCGTTTGCCTTGATTTCCAGGTGCAGATGCCAGGAAGGTCGTACTACATGCCTACCGTGTTCATAGATGAGATAGTAGGTCTGAACTACTAAATTCTTAAGCTTCATGTTGGACTGAGCATGCTTCTGAAGGTGCACGAAAGTGCTGATTACGACAAGCGAGTATAATAATATTGCGTGGCATATATTTATTTTATCGGGATTGTTTGGCTGCACATGAGCCCTACCTAAATGTAGCGCTCAGGTGACCATAACATGCTCCTGAGGCTCGAAGAGTGTATAGAGAAAAAAAAAAAGCGCATATAATGGACTCAAGATCACAAACATTACTCTTTCCACCAGAATGTTCTGGGTTTTGGGTGAAATTTGTTGAGAAATACAAATGTTTACATTTTCGTGCTGGATAAGAAACAGCATGCTGGAGTGTGTTTTCATTCGATATGTAGAGGAGCATGGCGATTATGGTCAAATGAGTGGCAGCATTAAAAACAAGGGTGCGAAATCTTTCTTCAGCCGCCGTCATGACATTGAGCATCATATTGAGCAGCTCGTAAGGCTCGATACTTACTCTAGAAACCAACAAACCGGAATGCATTATAACGTAACCAAGAAGAGTGGTAGCTATTTTATCACTATTCTTTCCAGCTCGCATACATAGTAACCTAGCCCGAATATCCTGTTTACTGATATCATAAATCCTATTTTGTTGCACTGTAACTTTGACAGTGATGAATCTTTAGTAATGTGCATTTTCTGACTTACTAACATTCCTTACTTATAGCATGATGAGGCTCATTGCTCCAGTACTTCCCACAGGGAACGTACAACGTTCTGCTGTATATTTATTTATTGACATGGTATTTGAGGATTTTGTTCTGCGCAGTAACGCATATGATTAAGAGGGTGTTGTTTTTATTTTTGAAGCATACACTACCTCAGTCTTGGCTTTTCCCTGACAATGATGCTTTCCCGAAGTTGATGAGAACAAATTCTAAAACGATATTCTTGGCGTTGCAACCATCCTCTGAAGCCTTCAACATGTTTACTAAAGCCTATACAACTGGATAGTCTTTATAACGCGTCAGCCGTTGGCAGACTACGTCATGACATCCCTGTAGTTATTGGTGCCGCTCAGCAAGCATTCAAGCTTACATTTTGTAAAGTAATGAGGTCTTTTTTGCATCGTCTAAAATTAGTGGAAAATGAATGACGTCTGACATTCTTCTTTACCCTCCACAACCTTGCATGCTTCTATATCTAAGCACTCGTCACTCGTCAGAAGCATAGCTTTCCGCTACAGCCGATTGAACTGTGAAACATTAGCATTTTCGATTTTCAGTATTGCGATCTGAGTGTGCAAATCTGTACTTTGCATTCATTCTTCGCGATCCACCTTGTAACGTTTAGAGAACGTTTGGCGGCGCCACTGCAGCGTGCACTCCTTCCCTAGTGGCGAAATTCTGCGGCGCTTGCTTGGCGCTAGGCTGCCGTGGCGCTTGACTGACCGTGCAACGGGCTGCGCGCGCTATCTCTCTCCGCGTGCTCTTTGCGCCTTTAGCACTCGTATTCTCTCCACTGCGGTGGTAGCAAGTGCACACCTGACGGCACCCTGCACGCCAGTCATGTTCACCGGTGGGCAATTTGTGATGCTTGAAGCGGTGTGGCGGTTGCCTAAAAGCGGGGATGTGTCTTGCTTGCTTCCCGTGTGTCCTGCTTTGCTCAGGTGACGCATTCGCCTCCTGGCTTGGGAATTATGCGCTGAAAACCTAGGTAGGCGGAGAAACGTCAATGCAGTAGGTAGCGACTCTACGCGTGACTGGGACGTAATTGGAATGCTACGTCACCTATCGCAACAAGAAAGAGCAGTCCATCACTCACAGTTTGCACTTACTCGGCTGCTGTAAACAGGCAGCGCGTGCAATTTCAAAGGCGAAAATAGCACATACCAACTCATGTGCCACGTTTTGCCATACACATTGAGTAGCAACCAGCGCAGCTCCACAGTTTACGATCCTTGCACTTTATTGACTTCGGTTTGGCCGCGCGAAAGTGGTGCCGCATTAAGTCCACAAAAGCAATGTCCAGATAGTAGGTTTTGATACTAGCGACACAAGTAGGCTTTCAGCGGGCGGACAAAGCCGCTTCGGATGGCTCAGGATCAGTAGATATTTGTTAGAGCACTGCATATGTTAACCACGCTGACCACGGTCATAAATTAAGACAGCACCGGGAAAGAATACAGGACAACCAGGCGCTGAGTAAGGTTTCGGCTTCAGGCACTGGAACATAGAGTGGTGGCCGCTGAAGGAGGGACTGACCGGAATTTAGAGGTAACAGATTTATTAGTATGAAGCTGATAACGTTCGGTGTTTCTTTATAAATGTTCCCCTGGGCACCTGCCCGGTATGGAGAATTTGCCTTCTATATAATGTCCAAACAGTAATAAATTCGGATTAGTCATGTGCGTGGCCTTAACAAAACGCCCAACAGAGACCTCTACGGTGCATTCTCTCTTCTTCCGGCAATGCGCCAACCCGCAACGGCGATGAAGGGCTCGCAAATAAGTATGGCTATTGTTCAAGAGCTGTCACATAGCATCACTCTCATGACTTAATCGTAGCAGTGGGAAGCCGAAGAGAAGACGACGTGCCCTTTTAAATGCGCAAACTGTGGCGCCATTGCGTGCAATCTGAGAGACGCAGCTGTGCGCTGTCGTCGCTCAGTTAGCTAGTGCACCCAACTCAACGAAAAGAAAAAAAAAGGGTGAAACTGTTAATGATGCTCATTGATATGCGGCTTCATGACGCAGAGCCCTGGGTAGTGCATGCGGCGCGACCGCACTGGCGGTCAAATTCTTCAGTCAATCCGACCCGAACCTAGCCTTCAGAAAAACTGGGATTTTTTTCGTGGACGCCATTGAATTGCGACGCCGCGTTATAAGTTATTCCTGCAGCACAAATTCAAGCTGTCGCGTCGAATTTTCTCAGGTAAGGGGACGTACAAATAAGCACAGCTGTCTCCATATCGACAAACGGTGAGACGTCATTCCTCAAAGTCAACAACTTGTGTTCATTCACGTGCAATGGAATCACAAACTGCGTCTTCATAGTTTGTCCACGTCAAGCACCAAAGTCGATATGGACGTTCGAGGTAAGCCTTCAGCGCAAGTGAATACTTCCCCACGGAAGCAAAAAACCAAAACTTAAGGGACAGATGAAACCAGTCCATGAACACGGAGGAAACGAGCACAGCAAAGGGAGTAAATATGATGTGAAAAATCGAAACCACTGGTTCGTTTAGGGGAGTCGGCCTGCGCGGTAGGCTACGCGGAGCCGCTCGGTGATGGCGCTGTTCGCTAGCGCCCGCAGCTCCACGCTGCTTGAGTGTCTCCATCCGAGACATGAAATCGTCACACTGCACAAATGCATACGTGCTAAGCTTTGCAGACACCAGCCTATGTATATCTGCATAGAAGTGAAACTGCGTCGTAATCACCGTTCACTTAACAAATCTGCGCTTCGTTTCTTCCGTATAATCTTTCCGATGAAAATGTAGTGGGCGCGCAACATCTCCGAAGCTCGATTGCCCCTATTTGGCCGAGAGATGCTGCGTATAGCCGCGCATCCCGAAGGTTCCCTTCGGATGACAGTTCATGTTAACCAAGCTACAAATATGTCGTCCAGTATTTCAATGCCAACACGGCACACCACAGCTCTAGGCATTATCGAAATTAGGACGATGTGGAAGTAGAGGCAAATTACATAATCGTGGTGTATGAGCACGAGAGCTTACCCGGAACGTTCATTCGCTCGACGAACATTCATGACAATACAGCATGTCTTCGCAAGTGCGATACGAAGAAAAGGAAGTTTCCAGGACTTAGAATGAATGCGCTCCAAAACGTACTTATTTTTTGACAACGTTCACTGGCGCAGTGATGCTACAACGTGAATAATAAGCGAACGCAATGAAAATATTCCAGGGGCTCACTTACGTCTCCTGAGTTGCGGTGAAAAACAAAGTAAAAATATTCCAAGCGTAGGTCTACATACAAGCTACACCTCAGACGCCAGAAAACAAAGGCGAATATTAGTCTTTTGATTGAAGTACTCGTTTGCAATGGTGATGCCGCAGCATACAGGTGCGGTGTGAATCGACGCTGCTATTAACGTTGCATGCTCAGAAGCGAGGAAAACTTTCACCAAGTTTATGTGTGTCCGTCACCATTATGCGGGCATCTCCTGGAAACAGGTAGAGCCGGCAGTCAGCAGACGACAATAGGGCGGAAGGCACCCGAATTTGCAAGCGAAAGCTTCACTACGCCAGGTAAAGCCAGTCACCGCGTAGCGCGCAAGCCACAACTACGCACGCGCCCCGTGTTCTTCTTCCCTCCGTCTGTCTTCTTCGTGTCGTCTGTCGAATCTCCATTCCTCCCCTCTTCTTCTTCTCTCCTGTTCTTCTCCTTGGTGTCTTCTGAATCTTCTTGCTTCATTTGACTGGCTTAGTGTTTTTCATTTTAAGAGCTTTATCCGGTGTAACCGTTAGTAATGAAGCTTTCACTGACACACTAGGTTTGTTCAAGCTATTCAGCAATTTTTTCCGCTTACTACGCCGTCGAATCCACTAATACGGGTAGAAGTCACAACGACCGCAAATTGAAATTTATCACAACCCTCGTCATGGGTACCTAAATGACCAGTTAGTCAAACAACCTGTGGTAATCGAGGGAGCAGTGGGCTATTCAATCTGCAAAGAACTGTAATTATGCACTTAGGTGTAGAGTTTGTGGGGGTTCTCACGTTGCTCCGGCTCCGCTCTGAGACCGAGGCCGAGCTCTGACCACACCCGTTCTCTGACCAGCTACCCGAGAGAAAGAGAGGGTGTTCGCCGCATCGTGCGGGAGAGGGAAATGTTGCATTCCCGCAAGTTGAATGCACTATGTTGGGACGCACGTCTGCTGCATGAGTTCTTTTCATTGTACGCTCCTTGTGCCAAAGTGAATTAAACTATGAGAGACATCGTATTGGTACGCTGAAGAAAGCTCAGCAAACCGAGGCATTTACATGCACTTGCATTGCACAGCACTCAGGCTTCCTCGAAATTTACCAACACACTTCCGTGCCTCTCCAAACACAATAAAGGCAGCAAGGTACAGCGATTTATGGCTGCCATCGATTACTTCTCATGGTTATCTAAACCCTGCTTTGCAAGGAAGCACAACCGCCAGTGCCTCCACGTAAGATGGACGTGAAGCGTCCATTTTTAGTCGATGCAGTGATGCCGCCGTTACGGAAGAAAGCTCTATTCGGGCCTTTTAACTGGGACTTCTGGCTGAGAGATCCATTCAGAATACGTCACACAGGTGAAGCAACAGTGCCCATTTTCCGTGGGTGCTTTGATAGTGAATAGGTTTTGGGGCTTTCATCAGCGATTTCTTCTCCAGCCGAAAAATATCGGTAGTGTTCCCGAGGCATACTCTATATGTTTGCTTACATTGATAATTTTTATTGTGTCTCTTTATTCATCATCATCATCATCAGCCTGACTATACCCACTGCAGGGCGAAGGCCTCTCCCATATTTCTCCACTTAACCCGGTTCTGTGCTTGCTGCATCCACTTGACCCCTGCGAACTACTTAAGCTCATCCGCGCACCGAACTTTTTGCCGCCCCCTGCTACGCTTTCCTTCCCTTGGAATCCACTTTGTTATCCTAAGCGACCATCGGTTATCCTCTCTTCGCACTGCATGTCCTGCCCATGTCCATTTCTTCTTCTTAATTTTTACTAGAATGTCGGTAACTTGAGTTATTTCTCTGACCCATTCTGCACGCTTCCTATCTCTTAATGTTACCCCTACAATTTTTCGTTCCATAGCCCTCTGGGTTCTCTTCAACTGAAGTAGAGCCCTCTTGCTTAACCTCCACGTTTCAGCCCCATAGGTGAGTACAGGTAAGATGCAACTGTTGTATACTTTCCTCTTGAGCAATACCGGTAAGCTGCTAGTCATAATTTGTGAGTGCTTGCCAAATGCGCACCATTCCAATCTTATTCTTCTTGTTATTTCCCTTTCATGGTCCGGATCTGCAGTTACTACCTGTCCTAAGCAGACATATTCGCCTACTACTTCCAGTACTTCGCTACCTAATGAAAACTGCTGTTCTTTTACGAGGCTGTTGAACATTACCTTAGTCTTCTGCATATTGATTTTCAAGCCTACCTTTCTACTTTTCCTGTCTAGGTCATCAATCATTATTTGCAGTTCATCCCCCGAGTTACTTAGCAAGACAATGTCATCAGCAAATCGCAGATTACTGAGGTATTCTCCATCTACCCTTATCCCTAACTGCTTCCATTCGAAGTCTCTGAATACTTCCTCTAAACAAGCTATGAATAGTACTGGGGAAATTGTGTCTCCTTGCCTAACACCTTTCTCTATGGGAATTTTGTTACTTTCTTTATGCAGCACTATGGTTGCTGTGCAGCCTTTATATATATCTTCCAGCACTTTCACGTACGGCTCGTCTACTCCTTGATTTCGCAATGCCTGCATCACCGCCGAGGTTTCAACTGAGTCAAATGCTTTTTCGTAATCAATGAATGCTATGTATAAGGACTGATTATATTCTGAGCATTTTTCTATCACCTGATTGATGGTATGGATATGATCGATAGGAGAGGGCCGTTTCCGAAACCCTACTTGATCCTTTGCTTGATTTCAGTGTAAGGTTGTCCTGATTCTATTAGCGATTACCTTGGTAAATACCTTATACGTAACAGACAGTAAGCTGATTGGTCTGTAATTTTTAATGTCCTTAGAGTCCCCTTTCTTATGAATGAGGATAATGTTTGCATTCTTCCATGGTTCCATTCTCGTTTAGTGCTGAATATCTATTCTGTAGCGAGATCCTGAACTCTTCTGCCCTACCCCTCACCGCTAATTCGTTGATGGGTTTCTTTCTTACTAACTTGTTGCGTTCCTTCTTCAGATTTAGGCTAATTCGGGACCTCACCATCCTATGGTCACTGCATCGCACTTTCCCGATTACCTCTACATCTTGCATAATGGCGGGGGTTGAACACATTATGAAGTCGATTTCATTTTTAGTCTCCCCGTTAGGACTTTTTCATGTCCATTTCCGATTCTTCCGTTTGCTGAAGAAGGTATTCATGATTCTTAAGTTATTGCACTCTGCAAACTGAACTAGTAACTCCCCCCTGCTATTTCTAGAACCAATGCCATAGTCACCTACTGCCTGGTCTTCTGCCTGCTTTTCACCTACCTTGGCATTGAAGTCGCCCATTAGTACAGTATACTGGGTCTTTACTTTTCGCATTGCCGGTTCTACATCTTGTAGAAGCTTTCAACTGCCTGGTCATCATAACTACATGTAGGTGCATAGGCCTGTACAGTCTTCAGTTTATTCGCTTATTTATTCGTTATGTCGCTTATTAAGCCTAATAACGATGCCTGCAACCCTCTCATTAATACTAAAGAATTCATCTATATTACCCGCTATATACTTATTGACAAGGAAACCTACTCCTAGTTGTCGCCTCTCTTTTAAATCTCGATAACACAGTACATGCCAATCCTTCAGTACAGTATATGCCTCATTCGGCCTCCTAACATCAATAAGCCCTATGATATCCCATTGCATACCCTCAAGTTACTCTAACAGTACTGCTAAACTAGCTTCACTAGCTAGGGTTCTAGCATTAAACGTTGCCAGGGTCACTTTCCAATGGCGGCCTGTCCAGCGGACCCAGGCTTTCTTAGCACCCCCTGCTGCGTCGCAGGTCTCATCGCCGCCGTGGTCAGTTGTTCAGCAGCCGCTGGTGACTGAGGGCCGGGGTTTTTTATGGAGCTTTTCATAGGAGGATGCGGCCAATTACTGCACCAGGGTGGCCAACTCCTGTTCTGGCGAGGGAGTGTGTTCCCGGAGGTGTTCAACGGCATCAGGTCGCACCCCAAACCTGTTTATGCAATTCCATCGACACGCGGATTGTTTTCTTCTTTTTTTTTTAATTCCGGTGGAGAATTGCGCGGCACCAGGATTTGAGCCCCGGTCCTCTTGCATGCGAGGCGGATGTTCTACCGCTACGCCACCGCTGTAACCTTCTCTTTATTCACCGCCAGCAAAATCAATATGGACCGCTTCCTAGTAGGAAACCAAAGCATTATACCGTATCAAACACTGCCGCCAGGCCACAGGAATACTGGGAGCTAGGAGGAAGCATTCAAGAGAAAGTCATCTTCGGGTCGAACGATACTTTAAGGAAATCAGTTCTTAAACAAGCAAAAGTAATAAACTGCAAGTTCACCGAGTTTGCAAATTAGGCACTGACCGCGATACCCGAAATAAACCTGTGTACTGAACGTATATGATGCGTCTCGGACTAGCGTATTGGGCAGATTCAATAAGTTATGTTTTTTATTCCCATATTCTAAAAGCCCTTTTCGCGTGTCACAAGGCGGGATGGGGGGTGGAGTGCTCAGCCGGTTCCATAGCAAGCAAATGCCAGCAGGATGAATCATAATAAAATAGAGAAGAACAATATAATGGCCTGGTTAATAGTAGCAACCAAATACAAATTTCTTCCTTCCTAAGCACATGTGAGAAACCTTGAATCAGGGTTTACTTTAAGTAAGATTTTTTTTACTTAGCAAAGACGACATGGTTTATTGTTGGAATAATATTATCTGGTAACATCACATGACCACATCACACATCAAATCACCTCCTCTCCACGCTTCCCAAGCAATCAAACAAAAGCGCCTTTCAAAGTATTGTTTGCTTGTGAAGTTGATGACATGCGGAGCGGCTTTAAGATTAGTTAGGTTTTAAATATTCTGCGTATAAATAAGCTCGCTGATAAGGTATCCGCTGCAACTGCGTAGGGTTATGGAAATGCGGCCTATGTTGTAATATCAGAGTCTTATTTTGGCGTTATTTTTTGTGCACAGAAATTAGGCCCGCGCAGCTCGCGTAAGAACACGATATCAGCGATGTTCGCCGGAAATGCAGCTTGCGTGGAAAGTTCTATCGTTCTATGCACGGGCTTTCATTTAATTTTTTCAGCGCATTCTTCGCGCTCAAAGCTTCTGTTTTTTTTTTTTTTTTTTTTTGGAGAAAGCTGCGCAATGCTTTTCAGTAGCGCATTTCAGGCTGTCCGCGCCAGTCACTTCTGTACATGCGCCCCAACCACGAAAACGAGATGCGCTGAGTCGCAGGTGAGTCGCATGGGCAACGCTCTAAGCGGATGCACCGTGGCTGAGGACATAATCCGCTCGCTTTAGGAGAAGACGCAGCGGAAGATGAAAATGCGGCTGGTGGCCGCGTGCATAGTAAGCGGCATCTTGAGAGCCTACAAAAGGCGGCTTCTACCGACCGCGAAGTCACTGCCAGACGTCAGGCTGCCGGTCTACTGAAGAATGAAGCGAGAAGAGCTAAACGCTTGTCGGAGACGCCTGAGGTACGTAAAGAACGTCTCGCAAGCGTCAGCGTAAACGCCGAAACTAAATTTCCGAGTGGCTGGGGTAAAAAACATATCGCGGGTAGCTTTTACTATGCATATCGTGGACTTGCAAAGCTAAGCCACTGTGATTTTTTTTTTTTTGGAAAAGGCTTTGTTGAAAATATCATCAATATTAGATGTCAGCCGTGCATCATGTATATTGGACAATTTAGCAATGAGAAAACTGCCTCGATATTCATGTTCAAGCGCCACTGTGAGCACAAAAAGCGATACCGGAAAAGTCCTTACCTCCACGTAGTCGAGCATGTTCTCTAGGTTTTCGGCGTACTCTTGAAGCGTGACGTGCGACCCTACGGGGTCACGTGGGTCCGCGCTGTCGCTGGTGCCCAGCATGACGACCACGGCGGCCACGTAGGCGGCGTCTTCGGGTCTCAGAACCACGGGCAGCATGTGCCTCCACGCGCGTGTGTTGTATCCGCTGAAGCCGCGGGCCACAACGTCGCACCGCCTGTGGAGCGTCCGGTAGCGTGCACAAGAAAACATTGGCAGTGATTATCTCTGTCAAACCGATGTGCGAAAGCAAGGGAAGCTGCAGTTTAAGCTTGGAGGTGCCATCTGGAATTCTCCGCTTGAAATAGCAGAGGTTTTACTGTGACATCCGAGGCTAGTTCCGCTAAGGGGCGTACGTGACTGCGGAGGCAAATAGAGAGCCTATATGTTCCGCGGGCGCGATATGTATGGTACCGGAACGCCACGCATTCGTGGAGTCCTAGAAAAGCCGACTATAAAAAAATCTAATTAAACCCATGGTGGAATAATATAGCGATATGAGAATCCCTTCCATTCCATCGGCAAGGACGTCACAATAGCGTATGAGGTTAAGAGAACTTGAACGTCGCCATGGCGCCGATGCGTCACGTTTTACGACAACAGTGTATGCGATAGTAAAAGACACGCCTAAATATTTCTGCCTTCTGCCCTCCCTTTTTCCTGCTCCTCCTCCACGCCTAAACTTTAAGGCGACAGCTTTAAAGGCACAAGAATGCTGAATTGGGCGAGTTGGTGCGTTTGCATTTTACTAAACGTAGCGTAAAGAAGACAAGGACAAAATGAGGGATACACACACGAGCGTTCGTGTGTGTATCCGTTATTTTGTCCTTGTCTTCTTTGCACTACGTTTCCTAAAAAAGCTTTAACGGCCCCGCTCACCAGAAACTCCTGCGTCAGAGTTACGTCAAGGCTTTCCTTACGGATAGGACCGCGACTATAGGGATCGGAGACTTGCGATCGGACAAGATCAGAATGCCTAACTATGGTACGCCTCAAGGATCTGTAATCTCGCCCCTTCTCTTCAACATCGCTATGGTTGGTTTGGCGGAGAAGTTGAACGCCATAGACGGCATTCAGCACGCAATATACGCCGATGACGATTTAGACGACGGAGGGCTCACTAGGTCTCAAGGAGGAGAGGCTACAAACAGCCGCGGACTGTGTCGACGGCTACGCAAGGGCTAGGGGACTCACGTGTTCGCCCGAAAAATCTGAAATTCTCAGAGTAAATAGGCCCCGATACGACAGTAAAGTTGACCTCACCGTTATGCTAGCCGGGGCTCGCATAGCAGAAGTGCACATGCTGAGAGTGTTGGAAATGTGGATTCAAATCAATAAGAGGTTGGACCACACGACCAGATTGCTATCTGGATCTTCGGCCCAGATAACGAGAATGATTAGGCGAGTGACCTATTGAAAAAAAGGGGATGAAGGAGGAAGACACGCTCAAGTTAGTGCGGGCGCTTGTGGTAAGCAGAGCCACGTACAGTCTTCCCTACCAACACCTGAGCCAGATGGAGAAAGAGCAAGTGGAATCGATCCTCAGGAAGGCGTACAAGACGGTGCTGGGGCTGCCAGTAAGAACGGCAAACGAAAATGTAATGGCCCTTAGCTTAACAAACACATAGGAAGAGCACAGGGAAACGCAGCTTGTTTCTCGGAAGATAAGGCTACAACGCACTACAGCGGGATGAGCTCTCCTCTACCATGATCACACGCTAGAGATTGAACGAATGATAGACATATCGGACGCGATCCGGTCTACGTTTGTAGTAGCGCCAATTTCCAAGAACATGCATCCTGTCGTTCATCAGGGTAGGCGTCAGGACGGAAGCCTTCTCCAAGACCTATCAGAACAAGAACACAGTCTATGTAGACGCAGCGATGTATTCTAACGACAGAGATGCGGTGGTGACGGTTGTAGTTCCGTAGCGCCTCGCTATGGAACTGCACCGTGTCTGACGCCGAGGAGGCCGCTATTGCTCTAGTGGTCGCAGAGGGCAATAGGTCCGGGCTTTCGCTGGTAGCAATTACCGATTCGCAAGCCGCTTGCCGACGATTCACCATCGGCAGGATTGGCAAAAAGGCGGCCGCCATATTGAAGGCCGTCGGGATAAGCGACACAAAACAATTCGTACTTTGGGCTCCGGGGCACGGCGACATTCCCGGGAACATCCAGGCCGATCTCATAGCTCGAGGTTATGCAGACCGCGGGAGGTGAGAGACCGAAGAGACCGGGGCAGTGACTCGTACCTACGCACTCATTTTGGTGCACTACCGGGGGACCAGAAGACAGTATCGTCCGCCCCACAAGTTGTTAAACAGGGAGCAGTCAGTGTCGTGGCGGGAGCTACAAACAAATTTTTATCTATGCCTGTCTTTATACAGCAAGATACACCCGACCGTATACAGGGACACGTGTCCCTGGTGTGGACAGAAACCGACAATTTATCACATCACATGGGCCTGCCAGAAAATAGATGCAGTGCCTATATTCCAAAACACCACGCCGGAGCAGTGGGAGAGTCGCTGTCCAGTTCGGAGTCGAAAGACCAGCTTTGGCTCATTGAATGGGCCAGCAGGGCAGCAAAGGCCGTGGGAGTCCTGGACTGACGACCCAACCACGGGAGCTCTAGATTATTTCTCTTTTTTGCATTACATAAAGTTTTCTCTCTCTCTCTCTCCTGCGTCACAGTTTTCGGCGTTCTCAGCTTCACCGTCGCTGTGAGTGTGGTGAGCAAAAATCATAAGCATGGCGCTGCCAGCAGCTTACATGGCCGCCCAGACGCTGCTATTCGTGTCTCTACTTTCATACGAGAGGGTGACATCAGAATCAGTCTGCTGGGAGCCTTCCATTATGGTCCAGACAAGTTCCCCCTAGATCACGCACACATATTCGTATGGCTGGCCTAGATCTGGGCTTTATATATCAGGTGGTAGTCTGCGTGGGCGAGTCATAATCTTAAAAGCGAAGCTGATGTGTTCTTTAGAATTTTGTTACTTTGTTTTCTCTTGACAGAGTCCGTCACACATGTTCGTGTTTAAAAACAAATTGTAAAACGCTGCTAGAAATAAGACTTATAATATTAGACGTTGACTTTGAATAACGAAGCAAGAAATATAGATATCACATTATGGGCCAAAAGTGTTTCTAAACAGCCGTAGTCTTATTCACAGCCGAGATTAGCGCTTTCCGCATTTAATCTCCGTATTAGAATGTGATTGGTTGCGATTTATAGTTTTTAGGTTTCTTCTTCCGCGAATAATATTGCAAAACTGCCATGTTTCCTTGAGTTCATCATCGGTAGAAGAAGGCTAATGCGCGAAGCCAAGCCGTCGGGCATCGATGACCAAGATCCGCCCGTCATCGTCTCGTACCTGCAGCTAGGCATCACCGAAAAACGCCATCCTTTAGGCAGAGTCGTGCAAGTGAATAAAGACCGCATAAAAATGTACCATGCAACCACGGTGCAAGGGTATTCCAAGTATACGACAGAACCTCAACGCTGTGGAGATCTTGTACCAACAGATTGAGATAGTAATGAAGAGTAGATGAGAGTTTCCGTTGATACTTTCCGGCTGTGACGAAGGACGAGGTTAAGAAAGCACTAGAAGCTGAGGAAATGAGGAAAGCAGCTGCGGAGGGTCAGGTAACTTAACTACATATTTGTCGAACAACAGGGGCGAGGCCGGGTTGGGGGAGGGGGGAGTTGTGCTAGTGAAATACCAGAGCCGGTTTGCTTGCGTAGTAAAAAAACATTAGGAGTATGTGCACAGCACTGCTTGCCCATTCTGTACTTTTCAGTGTATTTTATAGTTTGTTATGCTTCTTTTTGCTTTGATATAAAACGTCTTCAAGCATATGAGTCCACTGTTTATATTTTTTTTTATTTTTGTTTACATTTTAGTGCAGTTGAACGAACACAGTTGAGGTTTGGTCTGGTTTGTAGGGTTTAACGACCCGAACCGACTCAGGCTTTGAAGACGCCGCAGTGGATTATTCTGCAAATTTCGACCACCTGGGGATCTTTAACTTCCATTGGCATAGCGCCACGGGCGCCTTGCTTTTCGCGTCAATCGAAAAGCGGCCGATCAACCGGGATTCGATCCTGCATCCTTGGGCGCAGAAGTTGAGCTCCCTAAGCACTGCACCACAGCGACGGGGTCGAACATAGTTTATTTTCATTTGGTTTTACCCTTCAGCGCAGAAAAACGAACACTGTTTTGTCAACTGTGCCGCAGTTCGATCTCAAACAGGTTCATTGGAAAGTCACATATATGTTACCATATACGTCGACACTTGAACCGCGCAGTAAGAGAAGGGAGGAAAGTTTGAGTGAAAGCGGAATGACGGGCCGTAGTGGACGGCTATGCAGTAATTTTGACCCCCTGGGGATCTTTAATGCGTACCGCCTCCATTGCATTTCGGATTCGAACCCGACCGCCGACTGCTGCGTTTCGCTGGAGGCGAAACGGAGGGGCGTCCATGTGGTGTGTTGTTATTGTTGTGGCTGTAGGAAGAAGGAAAAGAAAATGCACGGGCCTGCTACTTGCTCTGTAGCTGAGCCACCTCCGCTGCCTCGTGCAGGCAGGAGAGAATATAGGGAAGAAAGAAAAGCAAGAGGGAAAGAAAGACGCGCGCCGCAACAACAGCCGTCGGCCACCACCAGCGGTGGCGTGTGCTAAGACGGCCTACAACGGATAAAAATTCGGTGCCAGGCCAGCCCCCGCCGCCAGCAGCGGTGACCCACCTGCACCAGCCCCATCAGGGCAGAGCACTTATGTGGTGTGCGATGTCAGTTTCTTTTGCCGCTTTCACTCCCACCTTGCTCTCTTCCTTTAAAGCTCTGCTCAGGTGAACACGAAGTGTGACAGATACGAAGAGGCGTCCGTGTGCTGTGCGATGTCAGCGCACGTTAAAGATCCCCAGGTGGTCGAAATTACTCCGTAGCCCTCCACTACGGCTCCTCTTTCTGTCTTTCCACTTTCACTCCCACCTTCCTCCCTTGCCTTACGGCGCGGTTGCGGTGTCCACAGAAAACAAGTGAGACAGTCACCACGCCTTTTCCTTCCTGTAAATAAATCAGTTTTTTTTTTTCTTTTAAAGTGAGACAGATATTGGGCCTTTCCTTTTCTAGAGACGAATTTACAATTTTAGGTGCAATTCATGCGCTTTAGCTCAGAAGGAGCCGGAGCGGCTACAGATACACCCAGTGAGGGGGCGGGGGAGTGTCATGCGGGCGCCGTGGCCGTCACTGAGCAGTGTTGTACAAGTGCGTGTTACTTCGGACTGAGCAGTAGCGCGTCGCTTGCGCGCCTTCAGCTTCGTCGTAACCTTCTCTTTGTAGGCTTTAAGTTCACTGAGAGCCGGAGAAAGAGCGGCTTCGGCTGCAGCTGTGCGAGCGATCCCCCTCGCTATTCAACGTGACGGGTGTCGGCACCATCTCTTTCTCCATGTCAAGTTCTCGCAGAGACAGAGATAGCGAGTGAGCGGCTTCGGACAGCTATAGGCGAAATCTGTGATTGCGGGTAGTAGTGCTACGTAATAACACTAGCCATCATGTATACGCAATGCCTGGTGACATCGACGGTGCCGGAGTCATGGAAGAACATTACATTACGTACTTGGAAGAACCTTAACATTACCTTAAGTATGTTTCTCTGTGAGACGTCTGGGTGCAGTCGAGTGAGTGCGACGCATGGCGCCGAAGCGGCTTAGTGACTGTGCGGCAAGCGTTGTGGAGAAGTAGCGACGGATGCCTGATTCATCCAACATGAAACGTGAGAAGAAGAATCAGTTTGGTTGCCAACATTTTTGGTTCCGGCGTTTCCTTCAATTAGAATTCTCGAGGTCAGGGAGACACTTTCGATAATGACGCAAACTAGAAATACGGATCCAGAGGCAGTAAAGCAGGAATCAGAGGCGTTTCAAACAAACGCTTTCGCCTCATCGCACTTCAGGGGTCCAAAGTGATACACAAATTTTCTTCTAATTGCCAGTTCTCAACAAATTCAAAAGAACACACAGGAGAGCATTCACATGCAACCTATTCACAGCTTAGCGCAGGCTTTGTTACATTAACGATATTTAAGCGTTGACAATTTTTCCAGCCGTGGAACTCATTATGATGTACATGAGTGCATTTTCAGTTTCTCCAACAACCTGTGCACACACTTCGAAAAATACCCGCGCTCAGACGCATCGGGGTCGCAATAATAACCAGCCATTCTCTGACGCCATATACAATGGAGGCCCATCAGCATGATGTGCTTGAAAGGTGTTCCATTCTCGTATTCTGCGGGCAGATAGCTTATGCCATATATGATTCAATAGGTAAATCTTTTTTTAAAGTCTTTTGTAGGATATCCAACATAAACTGCCTCTCAACAATCAATAAATATGTGGTCTATGGTTCCAGGCAGCTTACAGATGAGACAGTGCAAACCGCACGAAAGTAGAAATATCTTTCCCTTAAAATGATTGACCAGCAAAGTTGTTGTGTGCAGCTCCCAGAAGAAGGTCTTTGCTGCAGGCTGTACTTTCATTCTTTTAACCCTGCTTAGAACATCATCTAAAGAGCATCCACCATACAAAGACCTGTGCAAAGAGACTGGAAAGACCACATCACAAAAATCTTATAAAACGCTACCTTCTTCACTTCATACAAGTACTCCTCGAGAACCATACAAAAAAAAATATAACACTGCCGTCAACCTCTTTTCAGAAACCGCATAATCTTCCGAGTATGCTTTCCTTTCCCACAACGAACTGATGCAACTTACGATACAGCCCTAACTGGCACACGGTGCGCAAAAAAGGATCGCTGACCTCGTGATGGTTGGTTGGTTGGTTCATAGGAAGGGAAAGGCGCAGTATCTGTCACACTTGCTCTGTGGACACCTGAACCGCGCCGTAAGGGAAGGGATGAAGGTGGGAGTGAAAGTGGATAGAGAGAAAGGGGGGCCGTAGTGGAGGGCTACGGAGTAATTTCGACCACCTGGGGATCTTTAACGTGCGCTGACATCGCACAGCACACGGACGCCACTTCGTTTCGCCTCCATCGAAACGCAGCCGCCGAGGCCGGGATTCGATAAGAAAGAAAAACCTGCCAACGAGCTGACGTAGAAATAGCTGCCCTAAACCACGTCGGCGACAGACCTGAACGAATTCGCGCGGCTACACCACTCCGAATTTGAAGACCATACAAACACAGCAAAGATGCAGTTAAAGTTTAGCACATTCATTCTCAAACAATGCATAACTTTCATCACATACCATAGATTGCTTATCTTGAACAAGTTGTAAACTGTTCCTCTAACGAACACAGACAAGCATGCCGCTTCCCATCTTTCGGTCTTTTCGCGAATTTTATGCGCTTTCCATTTCCAGTATAAGTTACTGTCGCGATGATAATCTAACGACACCCTAAATACTTCCCCGGGGTCGTTATCCAGGTAAAGTTTGCGCAATATTCAGGGCTGGAAGGCCGTTCTCAATACCGCTGCACCACCACAGCGGGGCATAATGCTTTATAGTGATACACGTTTCCGTGTTCCCCGAGCCTGCGAGAGAATGGAATGCCCTGTCGACCAATATTTGCCTCGCATTTCCGATTTACTTAGTTTCGTATATGAATGACGCTATAGTGTGGTATCTTGCGCTCATATTAGTGTGTAGTGATATATATCTGCAACATTTCGTGTGATCAAGCTCTAGCTTGCGCGGAATGTGCTAAGCAGACCTCTTTCCTCTGAACTTGTTGTACTGCAGCTCCCATCATTCGTTTGGGTTGTTTGATATTTTGTGTTTGATTTTAGAGCGTTAGATGTACTGCTCACTCGTGCCAAGGGTCGGTGCTACTCGCAAGGCAGCGAAACCTCCCAGATTTCGCCTGGACGTAGTATCGGTTGGCCTCCAGCACCCGCCTGGCACCTTTTTCCTCACCACCCAGACCTGCGAACTGCTTAAAACTATAAATGACGCTGCCAACCTCTCTGAATGCTCCAGTAACGGCCTCATCCTCGATTTCAAGCCAGTGCTGAAGCTCTTCTTTCTGGAAACACACAAACCTCATCGCCATGGAGGGCGGAAACAACTTAGGAGAGGCCCTTGCCATTCTTAATGCATTGGAGAAAGTGTGGCGGAAAGGATGTCAAAATTTAGGGTTAGCCAAGTCGGGCCATTAGCAACAGCATCGCTTTTGCTATGAAAACTCGGGCCACTAGCAACATCGTTACTAAGGGCCCGAGGTACGTGAGCGTCGCGGAAATAGAAAATGTGGAGGGTAAAAGAGGAGGAGAGAAATGGCAGCATCCGGTCGCGGCGCGGCCGCGCCGGCTTCAAAAAAGTCACGTCAGGGCCTCTCCTAAGTTCTTTCCTTCCTCCATGCCTCACCGCCAACCTTCTCTTGCATATAACCCACATCAACCTCTCCAGAAAGCTCGTAAAAGTGCTTCCCTACCCTGTCAAACCTTCTCTTTCCTGCCTCGGTGTAATTTATGGTGTCGAACATGGCAACTCCATCGCCGATCTCATGAAGGATGTAAAGACCTTCACAGCCGATATTATAACCGCGCGCATGATGGGGTCCAACAAAACAGTACCAATTGCATTTGCTGGTACTGTCACCTCCGCACTGTTTACTTTCCTCGAGCAGCATTTTGATGCCGCCCTCACCCCGCGTTCCTGAATGTACGCCCTGTCTCGAGATTGGCCACCACGCACATCAGTGCTCTAGTGCCACTGTTAGCTGCCCCAGGTGCACTTCACCCATCTCCCTGCCGCCCTCTGTCCAGGAGTGCACGCAGCCCTGCTGCCGGCACTGCCAGACAAATGAGCATGCTACTTTCTTCCCTATTTGCCCCTACTATAAGCAGAAAAAAAAAGGAGTGTGCCAAGAACGCCTAGCAACAACGTGTCAACCTTCGCCAGGCCACTCAGCCGGCCCCTCCGCAGCCCCTATAAACTATGGCTATCTTCAAAGCAGAAAGTTGGCTTGGAAGGATCGCCAGATTTGTCAGCGTGATCCCGCGAGTGCCATACGAGTATACTGCTCCTTTCCTTTTCGTCACTCTAAATATAAACGCCGGTAAACGTTTGGTGTATTCGGATGACGGCACTCGTAGAGCACTGTTGTAGTACCTGACAAACCAACACGCAACAGTCGCAACATTCGTTTGAGTGTAGTGGGGCCGTGCGGGGGCCCAGGGACCTGCGCGCCCCGAACTCCTCTGTTAAAATGAATGCTTTTACTACTACTACTACTGACAGCATGCGCCGGCGTCTCTAGCTAGCACTAGCTCTACATACCATTTATAGGAACGTAGGATAGCCTCCGAGACAGTTAAGGGTCTCGGAGGCTATGCAGGAGTGCACAGAAAGCTCCACGAGTGTTCTCAGTCAAAGGCATCATTTCATGTTTGGTTTGGTTTGTGGGGTTTAACGTCTCAAAGCAACTCGGGCTATGAGAGACGCCGTAGTGGAGGACTCCGGAAATTTCGACCACCTGGGGTTCTTTAATGTGCGCTAACATCGCACAGCACACGGACGCCACTTCGTTTCGCCTCCATCGAAACGCAGCCGCCGAATCTCGGGTACTCCGGCACAGTAGTCGGGTGTCTTACCACTGCACCACCCCGGCGGGGTGTTCGACGGAATTATAGTGCCTAGAATATATTGGCTAGTGTGCCGACCGAGGCCTCCCGGATGTCACCATGAGCGATGAATGCCAGCAGCCGACGCCAGGAGCGCTGCAAACAGGGTGGGTACGAGCCGCGCTGTCTGCTGCCTACCACGCTCTCACATCTTCGGCAAGAGGGCTGCTTGCACTGCATTTCAGCTCTCATTAAGTCGCAACAGACCTCAGCTATAACTTAAGCCGCTGACTACAAGTTTCAGGGTGCGTGTTTTGTCTTGGACTGGTAGCGGCGCACGTATTTAACGCTTCTTGCTTGCGAAGGCTTCTGCGAAGTTTGAGCATCTTAGTCCCGGACATCCCGTGCTCACAAAGGGAAACACGGAATTTCTATTCTAACACCAATTAAAGCATAGGCATTTATTGATATAAAATATATTTGTAATCTCTGGAACAAAGTGAAATGCTTCATTTTTATTGACATATAGTTCTTTCTGCGCACTGTACACTTGCTGACAAGTAAACACGTAAGCGCAGTTTTATTTATATATTGTATATGCGAACAACACAGGAAACAAAGTCACGCAACACTCCTCTTATGTATATGTAATAACAAATACAGGCACATGTGACAGAATTGCATGAACAGCAGAGCACAAACGAGGAACCTTTACTTACAGCGGCTAAGGTACATCGCGGCCTGTGATTGCACACAAGGTTTTGCCGAAGTCGCCATCTTTTGAATGAAGAAGCTGACGAAGTTTTTTTTTTTAGAGCGCAGCTCTTTGGCGCTCGTTCCTGGGTTTCGCGTCGGCGTCGGCCTCGTAACCAGCGCCTCCCCACTTTCATCCCCCCAGTTCGAGCCGGCGCTTGGCAACCGAAGCCTCGCAGGAAGCGCGGAGCAGCCGGAGAACACAAGGAAAGGAGAGGGTTTGGGGGGGGGGGGCGGAAGGGGTCGCCGGAGAAAGCGCTAGCAGCGACTGTCTGATGCCGCTGCCGTCGCTAGCGAGTCAAGACAACGTGACCGCGTAGATAATAATAATAATTGGTTCACAGGAAGGGAAAGGTGCTGTATCTGTCACACGAGTTTGTGGACACCTGAACCGCGCCGTAAGGGAAGGGAGGAAGGTGGGATTTAAAGTGTAAAGAGAGAAAGAGGAGCCGTAGTGGAGGGCTGCGGAGTAATTTCGACCACTTGGGGATCTTTAACGTGCGCTGACATCGCACAGCACACGGACGCCTCTTCGTTTCGCCTCCACCGAAACGCAGCCGCCGAGGTCGGGTTCGAACCCGGGTATTCCGGACAGTAGTCGTGCGTCTTACCCCTGTACCACCCCGGCGGGGCATGACCGCGTAGAAAAACTGATTTATTTTTTATAGGAAGGGAAATGCGTGGTAACTGTCTCATTTGTTTTCTGTGGACACCGCAACCAAGCCGTAAGGAAAGGGAGGAAGGCGAGAGTGAAAGTGGAAAGAGAGAAAGAGGAGTCGTAGCGGAGGGCTACGGAGTAATTTCGACCACCTGGGGATCTTTAACGTGCGCTGACATCGCACAGCACGCGGACGCCTCTTCGTATCCCGTTCCTCTCGCTCGTAACGCGTCCCACGGCTGTGACAACCTCGCGAGGCACTTGTATAGATCTCGTCTTTGAGAATCAAGCATTGGTGTACCAAGTCGAACATATATCAGTCTATTTCTCCGACCACAAAGCTTCCTTCATGACTGTCAAGAACTGTCAGTGGAGTCTTTGTTAAAGGAATACGTGTGAAAAATAGGGTTGGGTTGGGTTGGGTTTTTTGGCACATAGGCTACTATGGCCATCATGCGCCAAACACTAGGTTGCTGAGCTTCTTTATGAGTGAAAATGAAAAGTTTAGATAATTACAGCTGATTTAGAATCCCTAACTCTTTAAGAAAACTAAAAACAGATGAAATTTCAACAAGCGGGTTGTCTCCTAATAGTAAACAGGGGTGGAATGGGATGCGTTCATTATAGAATAGAGTAAAATATTTTTTCCTTAACTGTTCAAGTTCTGTGCACGAGATCAAAATGTGGTTCACGGTGAGCTCACCTCCACATTCTTTGCATAATGGTTTTTGCTCTTTTCTCAGTAAGAAATTGTGTGTCAAGTGTGTATGTCCGATTCGAAGACGGCACAAAATCACCTCACTGAAGCGTTTGTTCTGTGTACATGATTTCCATTCTCCTACTATGGGTTTTACTGTGTGTAGTTTATTTTGCTCTTCGTTATTCCATTTTTTCTGCCATTTATCTATCAGGCTTCTTTTTACTAACTTAATACAATCCTTGTAGGGAATTGGTATTTTCTTTATTTTCTTAGTTCGAGCTTGTGCAGCACATGAGTCGGCTACTTCGTTACCATCTATCCCAACATGGCTAGGAACCCAGCAAAAGATTATGGTTTGGCCTTGCGTTGTGATTTTTTCTATGCCGTGAATGATGTTCCCTACTATAGGCTCAACTGCATTTTTGGAATGTAATGCCGTAAGCACACTTAAAGAATCGGTATAGATTATGCTCTTTTCACAGTTCTGTTGCATAATTTTATTTACAGCTACATAGACAGCGTAACATTCTGCAGTAAATATTGAGGCACTGTTAGGTAGCCTTATGACTTTTTCTCTGTTGCCTTGCACGACAGCACATCCAACATAATTTGCTGTTTTTGATCCATCTGTGAAAAATTCTGTGAAGTTCATATACTTCTCTCGTAGTGCTAGGTATTCCTGTAATATGTGTTCGTGTGCTGTTTGATTTTTTCGGAAGGCTGTCAGTGTGAGGTCACATGTAGAGGGAAGGCTGTACCAGGGCGGAAATGGATACTGTCTCTGGGCTACAGTTGGAAGTGCATCCAGTATTCCTAAATCTTGGCATATTTCTTCAAAGCGGAGTAGTAAAGGCCTGATAGCATGGGGTTTGTTTATGAACAGTGTTCTGGAAGGGCACTTTGTAACTAAGGGGAAACAGAGATGTTTTGGTAAAGATCTTATCCTGAGTATGTATTCGCATGTAAGCATGCTCCTCCTGTCGGCTAGGGGTGGTTCATTTGCTTCTACATAGATGCTTTTAATGGGGGATGTTCTGTATGCACCGCTAGAAAGACGTAAGCCGAGGTTATGTATTGGGTCTAATCGCTTTAGATATGATGACCTCGCGGAGCCATACACAATACAACCGTAATCTAAACTGGAGCGTACAAGAGAGCGGTAAATGTGTAAAAGGCATGTTCGATCGGATCCCCAGTGCTTCTTTGAGAGAACTTTGAGTATGTTGAGGGACTTAGAAGCTTTCTTCTTAAGGTTAGTTATGTGAGGCAGGAATGTTAGTTTTTTATCAAAAGTTATACCTAAAAATTTGTGTTTATTTTTTACTGGCAGTTCAGCTTCATTTAGGTATAAAGTTGGATCTGTCTGTAGGCCTCTCTTCAGTGAAAAAAGAACAACTACTGTTTTTTGAGGGGAGAATTTAAACCCATTCCTGTCTGCCCATGTAGCTAACTTATTCAATGTTATCTGTATTTGCCTCTCACAGGATGATATGTTGGATGATGTACAGGCAATTTGCAAATCATCAACGTAGAGTGAATACATAACAGACTCTGGGATTGCTTTACTTATACTATTCATTTTTACAACAAACAATGTAGTACTTAAAATACATCCCTGTGGTACGCCATTCGCTTGGATAAATGTTTTTGACATAGTTGTGCCTAGACGAACATTAATTGAGCGGTTAGAGAGGAAATCACGCAAGATGTTTAGCATTCTCCCACGGATGCCCAAGTCTGCAAGGTCACGCAATATTCCGAACCTCCATGTTGTGTCGTATGCCTTTTCAAGATCGAAGAAGACCGCTAGACAGTGCTGTCTGTGTATGAATGCTTCTCGGACGGTATTTTCCAGACGGACAAGATGGTCAGTTGTACAACATGCCTTCTTAAAACCACACTGATGAATATCGAGAAGCTCTCGGGATTCTAGGATAAACATTAATCTAATATTAAGAATACTCTCAAATGATTTTGCCAGACAGCTAGGTAATGATATTGGCCTATAACTGCTGGCCGAAGTTGGTGGTTTGCCATGCTTCAAAAATGGTACAACAAGAGCTTTTTTCCACGCCTCCGGTATCTGTCCTACTACCCATATCTTGTTGAAAAACTTTAGAAGGGCTTCTACAGATGGCTCAGAGAGGTGGGACAACATTTCATAATGTATCTCGTCGGGGCCTGGGGCAGTCTTTTTGCCAGTAGATAGAACTCTATGAATTTCTTGCATTGTGATTAAACTGTTAATCAGTTCGTTGCTGCCACCGCTAGTTGGGAGTTTCTGTTTTTCAGCTGTGATTTTATATCTTAGGAATGATTCTGTGTAGTGGTTAGAGCTAGACACTCTGCAGAAATGCTCACCGAGTATATCTGCCTGCTCCTGCAAGCTAGTTTGCACACCTGGAGGGGTTAGGAGAGGGACTGTGTAGGGGGAGTAGGTACCATCTAGTTTGCGAACTTGTTCCCATACCTTTTTGGATGTGATGGAACTGTTTATAGATGAAACATAGTTTTTCCAAGATGTTTTCTCTGCGCTGCGACGAATATATCTCTTGCTTTCTTAAAGTTCATTAGGTTCTCGTGCGTTCGGTACCTGCGAAAGACACCCCAGGCGTTATTTTGTTGTTGTTTTTTTTTTGCTTCCTTACATTCCTGTGTGTACCACAGTTTATGATTTGGTTGTATTTTGCACGAGGACTGGGGGATAGCAAGGTGAGCAGCAGCAAGGATACGGGTCGTGAAAAGCTCATTTAATTGATCTGCACTGAGGCTGTCTGAAAAAATGTTTTCTAAATTGGCTTCTGATTTGAACAATGACCACTCGGCTAGGTGGAGCTTCCAGCGACGCGGTTTAGAAGGGATGATTGATGGAGAAGATAAAAGCTCAATAACAACAGGTAGATGATCACTTCCATACGGGTTGTCTATCACGTCCCATTTAAAATAATTAAAAATCGATGGCGAGCAGAGGGATAGATCTAAACAGCTCATTTTTCCAGACCTTGGTGAGCAGTATGTTTGCTTCCCGGTGTTCAGCAAACATATGTTGTTACATAATATAAAATCTTCTAATATGCGGCCTCTAGTATCTGTTAATTCACTGCCCCAAAAACATGAATGGGCATTAAAATCACCAACTACCAGATAAGGCTCTGGTAGCTGGTCTAAAAGCTCCTCTAAGTCATGGAGGTTTACTGGTGAATGAGGTTGAAGATATAAGCAGCATATCGTTATCGTTTTAAAAAGCAAAGTGGTAACAGCTACGGCTTCGTATTTAGTTTTGAGCTTGAATTGTCTGGTTGCAACACCACTCTGGATAACAATAGCGACACCTCCTGATAATCTACCAGACTGCTCCCGGTCACACCGAAAGACTTTATAATTTTTTAGAATGTTTTTATATTCAGGTCCTAGGTTTGTTTCTTGTAAACAGATGACGAATGGAGAGAACGTGTTTAAGAGATCTTTTACATCACTATAGTTGTTAATTAGACCTCGACAGTTCCAGTGAATGAGGAACGCCATATTGGGTGGATTTTGTTGAGAGTTAAAAATTTAGGTTTCGGGTCTCTCAGGGCCCGTTATTCGGGGTTTGTTCCTTTTTTTCTTTTCAAGGGAGTTGTGCCGGCGCAGAAGCGGCGGCGAACTAAGACTAGTGTCCATCGCTTCCTTGGAGGCGCTGGACGTCCGCTGGTCAGCTGCGGGTGCTTGTGTTTCAGGCTTCTTCTGAAGGGAAGCCTTTTGGGCTGACGGTTGTGAGACCGGTAGGCCCTGTTTTGCAGATGGCAAGGAAGCTTTCGCTGTCCCTGCCTGGGGCGGGGGTGGTCCTGTCTGAGGCATTGCCTGGACAGGAGCCAGATAGATTCAAGCGTGGCGTGTCGCCCCCACGCGCCACCTTGGAGTAGTCTGCCTTCGCTGTAAAAACGAATGGGTTTTTCTTCTTCAGTTTTTCGCGCGCTTCTTTGAAGCTGATGTTTTCTATTGTTTTTATGGCTATGATTTCCTTTTCATTTTTCCAAGTTTGGCATGATCTGGAGTAGGCTCCCCATCGCAGTTGGGGCAACGTGGCACAGCTGCACAGTTTTCAGAGGTGTGGTCATTTCCAGCACATCTTGCACATTTTGGACGGCCACGGCAGCTCTGTGAGCCATGACCGAAGCGTTGACAATTGAAACAGCATCTGGGGTTGGGGATATAATGTCGCACAGTCACTTTGATATATCCTTTTTTCAATAGATTCGGGGAGTGTGGAGGTGGCAAAAGTTAGGACAAGGTGCTTAGTGGGTATTTCTTTGTCATCTTTTCTTATTTTTATTCTGTGGACATTGGTTACATGCTGTTCTTTAAGCCCCTCAAGCATTTCTTCTTCTGTGAGGTTCAAGAAATCGCTCTCAGATATCACGCCACGGACAGTATTCAATGATGTGTGCATAGACACTACAATTGGGATGTCCCCAAACCACTCAAGCTTTGGAATGTTGTCATATTGAGTTTTGTCTTTGACTTCAAGCAGGAGGTCCCCACTGCCCAGCTTGGACACTTTGTATCCTGGACCCAGGGCTTGTGTGAGAGACTTGGACACGATGAAGGGAGACACCATGCGGGCTGGCTTTTCTGGTTTTTCACTGTGGATAACGTGGAACTTGGGGAATATTTCTAGTTTTTCATTAAAGAATTGAGAGGTTACTTCGGTCCGCCTTTTCTTTGTTTGGCGATCATTTTGTCTTGAAGAAGCCATAAAGTAAGTATGCTGTTCGGTCACAGTGCCAGCCACCCACCATCGAGCCCAACAAGGGGACGGGGCAGGAGTTAAATAAATAAGTCCTACCCTCGCCAGCTGTACACAGTAACTATAACCTAATATGGGTAACCCAGGGCAGTTACACCACACACGGTTAACCCTAGCCGCCCGGAAGAAGGAAGAATCCAAGAAGAGAGAAGAAGACAGGGGAGCTGTAGGATAGAAGATAGGAAAGTGAAAGATGGAGGGGAGGATAGGAAAAGGCGACTGCCGGTTCCCCCCTGGTGGGTCAGCCCGGAGGTGCCGTCTATGGGAAGCGTGGGCCAAAGTGGTGTGTTGCCTCCGCCGAGGGGCCTTAAAGGTCCAAACACTCGGCATCGGCTCAACCACCAGGATCCCCTTTTCCCCAGACACGGCGACGTGTGAAAAATTAAAAAAAATTATGTGATAGCGCATACATGTGTTGCTCGATTTCTTTGCCTCAATCTATCCAAAAGGTGAAACAGCTTATTTGCTGCGCTCAAATTTCGCATTAGGAAGTAACGTAATCGTCGGTAGTTTTCTTTTTTTTCTCAGATACACAATATGCACGAGACGCGGCCGGTTCATCGCGAGGAAGCTCGTTGGTAATGCCGCGCTTACGGTGAAACATGCGCGGCATTACCAACGAATATAGCTGCATCCATATGACATATGTGTAGCGCAAAAGGACAATCGAGGGACACAGAAAAGGTACACAACACAGGTGCTGTCTGTAGTTCCTGATTGTGTACACTCTTTTGCTACACACTGTCATGGAGCACCGTTACCGACTCCCCCAAGTTTCCATCCTAATTGTGAATATAACTGCATGGTCTAAAAATGTTTCTCGCCAACAAAAGCAGTTGCCGTTTACCTTCCGTCATTTCTATCGATGCTTCGTTCCCATTGTACAGAATGCGTACTTACGTAGCATCAGATAGCGCAGTAATACGTACGCTCCTTGTTCTAGCGGTAGCCCCGTTTGCCAAAAAAGAAAGTCTTCTCTGTGCACCACCGCTTTCTCTTTGGCATTTTTCTCTGCAGTTTAGTTAGAGGCACTGGAGAAACAACAATCGGGAACCGCGCTTCACCACTGGGACACAGTAAAAAAAGAAGGAATGCAGGCGAGCACAGAACGCGCGCACAAAACGCGAAAAAAAAAAACCGATGCAATCGTCGCCGAGCAGGTAGAAGTGCGGAACGACTCGCGGGAGCAAACACCTACACCGTAAATAAACTGCTGCGCCTTCGTGAAAGCAAAAGACGCGCAGAAGCAGGTTTAACACGCCGGCACAACACCAACAGATTGCCGTATTCTGAAGAGAGAAAACTGCGTCGTCGGCTCAGGTGGTACCCTCTCGACAAGCAGCGCCCTCTGCCGCTAACGATTGGCTTTCATTGCAAATAGCGCCATCCTCGCCCATAGGGAAGCGTGGGCGTTCGTCACACTAGCCAGTATATTCTAGGCACTGTAACGGAATGCTGGTTGTGTTCGACAAAGGGCGAGCGATGTACCGTATGCAGCAGCAACACTCCGGTTTTCGCGTTTCTCCCCTGCAGGTTCTGCAATACTCTGGCAACGTTTTTGACGAACCAGCCACACTGTGCAGAGAGCGGCCGCAAACCTTAGCACGCCGCCGCTATTTCCAGGAGCCATAAGCTATGAAAGCTCTTCATTCAGTCCCTTCTTCCTTCGTTTCTTCTTTCCTTCCCTTACGGCATTGTATATACTGCGCATTTGCGGAACATTTTGCAATTTTACTGCTAAGCATATAGCCGCGCAAGTTTATTACAATGATCACACAACTCTGTTCGTAATCGTTACATCGAGAAATAAATCAACAAAAGAACATTACAACCAGCCTTGTGTCTTATATCAAAAGTGATATCGCTCAATATTCGGTTCAGCAGCGTTTACCCTTGAATTGTTTCGTCAATTGCAACAGCACAGAGTGCTTATGAGCTTACCATAAATTTGTTTCATGCGCACAGAAGCTCTTGTTTTACAGATGCAACTTCTAAACGAGACTGTGACTACACTCCGTACTGTGGCCTAACGCCTGCCACAGCAACTTTATTGGCTAGTGAAGTGTGCCTTAACAAAACTATACTCAGCTTTAATTACAATGAACATAGCCAAGTGTTTGTGATCTCACGACACAGCTTAGCAAATCCGAGGGATAGCATAAAGTAAAAAAATATTTTGCCTGGCAGAATAGGTCGGAGGCGGTGAACGCATAATTGTTTTCACACTTTGCTTCAGATCAAACGAGGAAAGTAAGTATTATAGGTGGCAACACCAATTATTCGAGTGGCCCAGCTTTGTGGCCTTTAACACAGGCCTGCAAGAAAGTGTACATTGGCCGCCAGTACGGAAGTATCCGTAGCCATGGCTCCAGAGAAGAATCAGCCAGTACATGAATGCACTCCGAAGGGGGCTTTAGACACCCGCAGTGTGGTCTATGGTAGGCTATAGTGTGGCTCTACATGGGAATTGTGAAGGTCATACTGCGATCTCCCGCACGCTGTACACAATAAAAAGGTTTATCACCCACTGGATTGAGTACGCCCAGGTTGGTTCTCTCCGAAGGGGGCAGAAGGCGGACAGTGCCAGGGAAGGCGATTGCTTCCATTAAATATACCAGGCGGGGCGAGCTGCTCTGCCTTGAATGCAGTGAGCAACGTTGTTTTAGGAAACAATGTACTGAGTAGCGCACCAAATAGCTAGCTGCTAAAGGAGTCAAGCCAGGAAAAAGGTGAGGGGTGGAGCTGCAACAAAGGCGAATGGCAGTGCTCTCGCTTAAGCTATGAAGACAAACGTCACGCGATGATAAACGGGGATCCAGCGACGATTTTATTTTGTTTTGATTTTAGAGCGTTTAACGTTTCTGAGGGTTTCTCAATATGAGAGACGCCGTAGTGGACGGCTCCGGAAAGTTTGACCACCTGGAGTTGTTTAACATGCACTCACATTACGCAGCATACGGGCGCCTTGCTTTTCACCTGAATCAAAAAGCGGCCGCCATGGCCGGGATTCGATCGCGCGTCCTTGGGCGCAGTAGTCGAGCGCCCTAACCGCGGCACAACCATGGTGGGGCCCGGCGATTATTCGCCGCGACCCTGCGAAAGCCGGCCTAGCGAAAGCATGAAGGAATTCATTCGCTGTACGCGTGCCACCTATCCACCGAGAAAGTGTCAACTCGATGTATAAGTACCAGTTTAAGGGAGGTAATGATCTGCAGGATTTAGAATACGTAGGAGTTATTTCGCAGTTGCGACCGTCTTGTGCGTCATCTTATGCGCGTGCACGAGCTCTTATCCCAAACGATCATTCAAAAGCAGCTTTTGGCTCAACTCCTTTCAGTTCAGTTCAGTCGTTCAGTCGTGTCCGACTCTTCGTGACCCTATGGACCATGTCACGCCACGCTTTCCGGTCTCTCACTATCTACCTAACATCACATAACTTCATCTGCAGTGCCCCGAGGATGCCATCTTGCCATCGCGTTCGCTGTCGACCCCTTCTCCGGGGACCCTCAACCTTGCCAACAACAAATCTTTCTCCAGCGACTCCTCTCTTCTCATCATATAACCAAAGTAGCTGAGCTTTAACTTTAGAATTTGACCTTACAATGAGCAGTCAGGGTTTATGGTCGACAATATCGACTTATTTGATCTTCTGGCAGTCCAAGGAACTCTCAAGAGTCTTCGCCAGTACCACAATTCAAACGCGTCAATTCTTCGGCGGTCAGCCTTTTTCACAGTCGAACTCTCGCATCCATACATCACAACTCGAAAGACCATAGCACGAGTTATACGGATCTTGGTTGGCAGACTAATGTCTATGCTCTTTACTAGGCGGTCAAGGCTAACCATTGCTCTCTTTCCCAGAAGCAGGCGTCTCCTAATTTCAAGGCTGCAGTCTCCTTCCGAGGTAATCTTTGAGCCCAAGAACAGAAAATCTGTCACAACTTTCACTTCTTGTCCATTGATGCTCCAGGACTTGATAGGGCAAGACGCCATGATCTTTGTCTTTTTAATGTTCAGTTTAGGCCCAAACTTCTTGCTCTCTTCATGTACGCGCATCAGAGGTCTCTTGAGTTCCACTTCACCTTCTGCCATTAAAGTGGTATCATCCGCATATCTAAGGTTGTTAATACGTTTTCTAGCAATCTTCACTCCAGCTGAAGACTCGTCCAGACCGGCCTTCATCAAGATGCACTTTGCATATAGGTTAAATAGGCATGGCGACAGTATGCAGCCTTGCCTCACTCCTTTCTCGATCGGAAGCCAATAAGTAATACCATGCCCAGTTCTGACTGTCGCCTCTTGCCCTTTATGCAGGTTCCTGAGGAGACAGATGAGGTGAATTGGAACTCTCATTTCTTGGAGAGCTTGCCACAATCTGTTGTGATCTACGCAGTCAAACGCTTTCGCATAATCAATAAAGCAGAAGTAGATGGGTTTCTGGAACTCTCTTGCTTTTTCCATGATCCAGCGAAGGTTAGCAATTTGGTCTCTGTTTCTCTGCCCTTGCGAAACCCAGCTTGCACGTCCGGAAGCTCCCGATCCACATACTGCTGCAGCCTACCTTGGAGGATTTTCAATATCACCTTGCTAGCATGCGAAATAAGCGCGATCGTGCGGTAGTTGGAACAATCTTTGGCGCTGCCTTTCTTTGGAATGGGGATGTAAACTGACCTCTTCCAATCCTGTGGCCACTGCAGAGTTGTCCAAATCTTCTGACATAATGTGTACAGAATGCTAACAGCGTCATGGTTGAGGTTTTGAAGCAACTCAGCTGGAATGCCATCAATTCCGCTAGCTTTGTTCTTAGCAAGGCTGGCTAAGGCCCATTCAACTTCATTCTTCAGGATGCCCGGCTCGAGATCAGTAATCACAACCGTCTTATGTTGGGTTTGCACATTCGGGTCCTTCTTGTACAGTTCTTCTGTGTATTCCTGCCACCTGTTTATCTCCGAGGCTTCAGTCAGGTCCTTGTCTCGTTTGTCCTTTATCACGTCCAGCTTAGCACAGAAGCTTCCTTTGATATCTTTGATTGTCTTATACAGAGCTCTTGTGTTCCTTAATTGGATGTTGTCCTCAACTGCTTGGTACTGTATGTTCAGGAAGGCATTCTTATCTCTCCTTGCTATTTTCTGAAAATCCGCATTGAGAACCTTGTATCTTTCTCTTTCCCCCATAACTTTTGCCATCCTCTTTTCCTCAGCTATTTGCAAAGCCTCTTCAGATAACCAGTTTGCTTTCTTGCATTTCTTTTGCTTTGGAACTACCTTAGTAGCAACTTCTTGTATTATATCATGAACATCAGTCTACATCTCTTCGGGCTCTCTGTCTTCTAGACCTAATTCTTGAAATCGATTCCTCACTTCCACAGCATATTCTAATGGAATTTGATCCAGATCATACCTGAAAGGCCTTCTAGTTTTCTGCGTTTTCCTCAATCGAAACTTAATTTTGGCAACAAGAAGCTGATGATCGGTGCCAAAATCGGCCCCAGGCCTTGTTTTTACTGCTTTTATAGCGCTTCTCCATCTCTGCAGGCAAAGAATATAATCGATCTGATTCCTGTACAGACCGTCCGGTGTAGTACATGTGTACAGGCGCCTCTTGTGCTGTTGAAAATGAGTATTCGTTATGGTCAGGTTGTTTTCTTGACAAAACTCTACTAGCCTCTGCCCAGCTTCATTGTGCTCGCCAAGACCGAACTTGCCTATAATTCCAGATATTTCTTCAATCCTGACCTTAGCATTCCAGTCTCCTGTGAGAAAAACGACGTCTGATGATGGGGTGCGGTCTAAGAGGCATTGTAGGTCCGCATAAAATCTCTCAACGTCAGCTTCTTCAGCAGTAGTGGTCGGTGCATAGACTTGGATAACTGTTATGTTGAAAGGGTGACCTTGGATCCGAAGTGAAATCATTCGGTCGTTTTTGGGGTTGTACCCTAGCACTGCTTTGCCCATTCTTCTGTTTACTATGAGAGCGACCCCATTCCTTCTCTTGGATTCGTGCCCACAATAAAAGACAACTCCTTTACACACGATTAACATGCTGTGCACTTGCTGTTATACTGCTGGCTGTGCTACTGGCTGATCACTTGATGTCATAATTGCATTCGTTAGCTTCATGTACGTTCTATCATACGAAGGCAACTGGAGCTACACTCCTCTTATTACCTGGTTAGATTTTCCCCCAAATATCGCAAGTTCGGAGAAAATTGATTTTTAAATCGCAAAAAAAAAGAGAATACGCATCGAATGGGCATTAACTGTGCCTGTTATATTGTGTCAGAAAGATTGGAAGCAACTAACAGAAATTAAAATATGAACCGGCTTTCAGTGCCAACACGTTATGTTAAAACATGATCGTAACCTTACCTTGAATAACATTCCGCGATGATTTGTCCCCAACCACAGATTCTGAAAGCGTGCTGAAAAGAGAGCAAGAACACACATTTCTCATGGTTCATAACAATTTAAGAAACGAGAATGAACAAAAGGAGGGCCACGGGGCGGGCGGTAATAGAATGACTATTGCAACGCTAAACGAAAACCGCATTATGCTGATATTGTTTATATAACTATTACTGATGCTGGACTTCGGCACACAGACAGCGTACTACCAGCTAACGTATATATTATCGGTTTAGATGTTGCGCACTCGACTAAATTGATCATATCGAATTATCAATCCGCTTCGTCTTCAGCTTAGGCTACACTAACGAGGATACAACTAGTGCTGCAGACGACGCGGATTTAGAACTAATTCTGATCGAACTAGGCAAATATAAAAACTCCAAACAGACTTTAAAAGGTATAGGCAGTTGTATGAAATCTGCGTGCACAGGTTCAACGCAAATTAGCTAGCAAACTAACAAATAGAAGTGTTCGCCTTTAACATGCATTCCTTGTTATCTTGAGCTACACGTTGAAGCAAATATGAGAGAAATGAATGCGTTGACTTGAGAAGACAAAGGACCAATCACACACAAACTGATACTGACTGTTGCTTAAAATAACTTGAAAGCGGCCTAAATTTTCTTTTTCTTCCTGTCTGTTTCATCACGTAAGTTACGCTGTAATGAATATACCATCCAGCCCGCCTTCATAACCTTTTAAAATAGACGTTTGATAACAACCACGCTGAAGCAAGAGAGGAAGCACTTTATAGGAAGGCGTCCAACAGCGACAATTAGGCCTATAAAAAAAAACCTGTTGGTACACCGTGTCAGCCACATAATATCCAACTGAAACAATACCAAAGTAAGGATTAGGATAGGCTCATGCGGATCATCAATGCATCAGCTCCAAAAAATTACAGCTGTCATGCCTACGCCATACGTGTAGTCAGCAGACAATAATATGGAATCATTTCATAGCCTTTTGCGAAAACTAGTCAATAGGCACGACAGTGCGGCAGCCATTCCAAGCTAAATAAATAATCTATTTCACGCCCCGTTACCGGTCTAAAGCCTATAAAACAGCTATCGAATTAAGCACTTCCAACTGAGCTATTCTTGCAGTAATTATCTAAACACGCGTAAAAAATGTTTTTCGAGTTCATCAATTTTGGATATATCACAGTCAACGGCGGCCTATCGTGAATAGAGCGTGGTTGTAGGCCAGTTGCTAGAATAACGTAAGGAAAAAACCGCCGAGACAAGAAAAAGGAAGGCGAAAAATGGGGTGGTAGTAACCCGCGTTGTCGCCTTGCCACTCTCCGGTCATGTCTGCGGTTTTAATACGACATCGATAAAGGCCCTATTAACCAGAAAATCTGACGTCAACGACGGTGCTGGATGACTTTGTGAGCAAAAATCACGAGCATGGCGCTGACAAGCAATAGCCGGTAGAAGCCATTTACGCGCACTGACTGGGCGTACAGTTGTCTCACATTACCTTTAACAGGAACTGCCAACTTGGTCATCTCACTTCGTATGGGAAGGATATGTCACAACTAGCCGGCCAGGACTCTTGCATTCAGGTTCTTCCTTACAATGCCCCATCTTTCATGGCAGCGAAGATAGCTGATTTAATTGGCTCTGTCGGGTTTAAGGTCCCATAGCGACTCATTACGAGGGCGGCGGTTGTGGTGCACGCCGGAAATTTCGGTTATCTGGGGTTCTTCAACGTGCACTGGCAATGCATAGCACACGGTCATCTCGTGTTGTGCGTCCATCCAAAAGTGGACGCCGAGGTCGAAATGAGAGCTCGCGTTTCCCGCACGGAAACAGCAGCGGAGACTGCAATAGCGGCAGCCATTGCTCGCACTAAAACAAGGGACAGAGAAGAAAGCGACGGGACAAAGCGCAAAACTTCAAATGAAGTGTCCCCGTGCTTTGACCCGTCGCTTTGTTCTCTGTCCCTTCTATGTGTGCGCGGTTTCATGATGCATTCCAATACCAGCTACCATCTGGCCCTCCTCTCACTATTACAATCGCACTAAAGCTCGGTATATTCTTTCCAATTCAAAAGACGTAGTACTAAATTTCGCTGGAAGCAAGTTCCAAGAGATAGCCTACCGCAAGTGATAATTTTTCCTTAACCGTCCCGCCACGTGGAGCTGATCTGGGGGTCTGCGCACTCGCGATATTCGGGTTGAAGGGCGGCGTTGCTCACTTTCGAGGACTCATAAAGGTGGCGGTGGATTTGGGCCAGGACAACTTGAGAGAGCACGTGCAAATGTACAGCGAGCTGACGCAAGCCTATTGAGCCAAGTGGGCGCTTTGTACCTCCACTTTACTCATTCCTTACCTTCCACCCCCAAAGCCTTCTACACCGTCTGCACGCACGAACCCTCCCCACCGGCCACCTACTTTCCCGCATGCTCCCGGGTGCCTTCACACCAGTCTTTGTTATCCCATCCCACTGTTACCCTAACACATACACTCAAAGATCCTCTCCCACCGAGCTCGGAGCTCTGCAAGTAGCAGGAATGGAAGCTGCGCGCGACATGTCCAGCAGCGCCATGTACTTCATGGCATCTAGTGCAGTGTGACGATGCCTAGACCGAGATTATAGCACGTACTGGTGGACAATAAGGTTTTAAAATTTGCCGAATGGTGAAGGTGCCCGGTCACTGAACAGAGTACCCGGTGTGAGCCAGACCACCGCTACTGTTTCGATGGCGGAGAAACGTGGATGCAATTGTGTGCTGCGCAATTTTAGTACCCGGTAAATATCCCTCAGTTGTCGAAATTACGCCGAAGCCTTCCACTACGGCACCTCTTTCTCTCCTTCCGCTTTTACTCCCATCTTTCTCGCTTCACTTAGGGTGCAATTCAGGCATGACTATGGTAGAAGGGTGGCAGATACAGCGCCTTTGCATTCTTGTGAACTAGTTTACAAACATTTTACATTTTAGAGCTGTTATCACTCAACCACTACGGTTACACAAGTGAGCATAGCGGAAAGGTCGAATCCTAATGACGACAAAAGAAACGAAATTTAATTCATTATGTCCTGACAACGCAGCGTTTCTGTTGCTTGGTTACAGTTAAAATTCGTTGAGAAAATTGGCACATATTTTCAGCATTAGCGTGCACTTCTTGCTCAGACGAAGATGCATCACCTTGGCTGTAACCCAGAATTGAGAAGAGCGTTCCAGGAAAAATGGATAAAATATTACTGCTGCCTTAACATTTCCAAACAGGCGCTCTGTGTGACAGGCGGGAAGGCAATGCATAGGCAAACTGTGATTGTTGGTACCAAGCGCGGTAGAGGAGTGCCTAGTTAATGTGTTGTAGCGCGTATAACTTACGGGTGCTCAGGATTTCAACAGAGCGGAAGACAGAATAATATGTTTGAGAAAGTTAAAGGGACTATAAAACTTCTAAAATGAGGTAAAGCAAAGCAGACGAGGATAAGTATCCCTCGCTGATCACTGAAACTCAAGAATTTGTGCTAGCTCGATGAACACCTCAGATATCGGAGATTAAATATAGTGCTCCTTCGGTTCACCCTCACCTGAAGACGCTGGGATGCCAGAAAAGAAAAGAACAAAGACAAAAACTTGCAGACAGAACCCCACTCATGGAAACATCATCGGCTGACGTTCAGTGCGCGTATTCGTGCCATTTTCCCAAGCGTGTCTTTTTCCTATCCAACACCGCCCATTCATCGGTCTCTGCCTTTCCTTTCTCCTCTGTGCTTGCAAGATTTCAAACTTGTCTCGGTCTGCCTCGGACGCCGGCTTCTGCACGTTGTTAACCTATCGACATTGCGATCGCTTACAGCCCGATAGGGTGGTTTACGAGTGCATACTGGTGGATAGGCCGAGGGGGAGAAGCGTCCTCCTTCATAACCCTCTCCTATTGAGCGCTAATTAGTGTGCACTCCTGTCGAGCATGGCTTTCCAAATACCTATTTTTCTCTCACGCTCGCACTGCCCGTCAGTCTCCTGTACTATAATGTGTGGTTTAAGCAAAACCGACCGGTCTCCTCGCAGAGTTGGAACGATAGCGTGGACGCTGGCTGAGAAGCGTGCTAGATGCACGCGTTAGTAAACATCCTGTCGTCGTTTTTAGGCAGAACGAGCGCTTTCATGATGGCCGGCTAGAAGCATATCTTCTGGTGTATAACGAAGGCAATGTAGGTATCATCGACGTGAGCATTGATTTCATCATTTGAAGAGAACGCTACAAAATCTGGGTATGGAATTACTGGTGGGCACGAATTACCCATCAGTAATGTTGCCTATTAAACATTTTTCCCCACATAATGTTAAGTGCCAAGCTGTAACGTGCATGCAGAATTTATGCATCGTCCGAGGCAGAATAAACGGCGCAACCCATCAGCAAAGTAGCGTGGCACATGCAGCTCGGCAGTGCAGGCAGTGTGACAGATTTCTGCGGGTACACGCAAGAATCGGGCACGGAAGTAAAACGCAAGCGGTTGCGCTAGACAGGCAGCTGAGGAGCGTTCCCGAAATGCTTTTCCGGCCAACAAGGTATTCGCCAACTGTTCACGCAAAAGTTTGCGTAATGTAATGCCGGACAAAAGAGATGTGTTTCTTGTCGATACGGTATGACAAGGTCGCCAAAACTACGCGAAGATGCTGCTGATGGATAGAGTTGACTGCCTGCTTTCACAGTGAGCGATCACCGACAGAAAAGTTTAAGCTGCATTCGCAAGCATCGGAAAGTTATTTGCAACACATTACTGGGACAAAAATGACGCCAAATATGACCCTTTTGGGGACTGCTGAAGCATACTGATTTGCTGGTAGAAGTGACAGCTGCGATGCAGGCAAGTTAACATACGCATGTGGCATATGAGCGACGCCGGTGCGCCCGGCTCACCCTCTCAGCTAGAATATAGCCCCCCTGCTGTGGCGTTGCTTAACTAAATCATCTCTGAAGGCAGTTTCGTGTGTATCAGCTATTACGCTGGCCGGTTTAAAAACGCCGTCCGTTGTGCATTCGATGCCAAACAGAGGGACGACCAGGAAGCAGCGCTCGGCAAGGCTGCCATCGCTCGCAGCGCTAGAGGATGGCATCTCTGCGGTAACCTCGCGGCATCCAGGGCTGCATGTAACCAGTGGGAATTTGTGCACTTCTTGATTCAGCTGAGGGCAGTCGTTTTTGGACGCACGTTCTGTTTAATTGACAACACGCCACATGAATGATCGATGTTACGCACTCGGTCGATACTCGAAGGTTGATGCTGCCTATTTTCTATGATGCTAAAGCAAAAATGCAAAATGTCGAATCGGGCCAGCTCTTGCGCATTTCGGTCTTGTGCGCCGACGTGCACTTTCAGTTCACAGGCGTCGCCACATTATAGATTAACGATGCGAATCGAAGAGCCGTGCTGCAAATCTCAGTGGTTCACGCATGTAGCACACGAGCCGACGACTTTCGCTGCTACTGGAATTGTGTCTGTGACGTTGTGGTCATTGTGTCTGCAGCCAATGGCAGCCTGTCACTCTCCGTAGTTGTGACGCATGACCTCACAGAGAATTAGTGCCGAATCTCACCTCCATGCAAGGACCAATAAGCCCGTGAAAAAAAAAAAAAATTAACGTTAGTAATAAATCGCTGGCTTCATTTCAAGACATTATACTTAGGGCGTATGCTCAAAAGCATTCTCAGTACGCATTGAAAGTGTTTTAGTGGTCTTTCTGGCCATTTTATAGTCGCGTTAAATACTTTGCACACGATTTTTTTTTTCAAATTTCAAATTTCAAATGGCGTAATAAAAATTGATGCTAGAGGCTCTAGGGTCTACTTTTAAAGTGAAGGTAGGAAGGTTAATGTTTTATTTCCTTTTATGGAATACGCGCCACTGCTTCCAAATCTAAGCCTCTACTTTTAAGATGAAGCTAGGAAGGTTAATTTTTTATTTCTTTTTATGGGATACACGCCACTGCTTCCAAATCTAAGTTGCTTTCGCGAACCTGAGTATCTGTTTCCTGGCGATGCTACTTAAGTACTGACACTGCAGACATTTCTGTTGTGTTTGCTTCAAGAAATACGGTGGCCAAACGGAGCGCCTTCCTCTAGAAGTGAGCGCCTAAATATTATCGCCTCCAGTACAATGACCCTTCGCATTGTATCTGACTGTCCCATCTGTTTCGCTGCTTTGGTAACTCGATTAGCGCTTCGAGGGTTCTATTCTTCTATCTGCCAAAATTATAATATGTGCGCAGAAACGTTTTGCTATCCAGTACCAGGAATGAGAAAAGCACTGCGACAGGCGTACTGCCAGTTGAGCTTCTCAATCTGCGGTCGCAGTAGAGAGTGAAGAACGTATAAATTAAGGAAATTATCAAACCGTCAATCTTTCCTCGCTACTCTCTCCGCGGCGACTACCCACGAAACCAAGCAATGTCGCTGCCAAAGTACTCACTGTTGGACGAAAATCCAAGATTACTCAGGGCATGGAAAAGAACAAGCGCGGTAGAATGCACACGGTAGGCACAACTGCACGTACTTCGCTCCATGGGACCTTAACGCAGCGAACACATGCTGTTATTGTTGCTCCTGCGAGCTCTAATGCTTATCCGGCTTAGCGGTAAAAAAAGGCAAACCTGTTTCGTAAATATCGCGCATAGGGTTACGGCTAAAAGACGTGAGTAAAAAAGTCGCTCTGGAGGAATGTAGTGCTGGCGAGAATTTGCAAGGCCAGATTAGCTCAGCTGGTAAAGCACCGAACGCGCTACTAGTAGGAATTTGGGTCGAATCTCACGGCCAGCATGCTATTTTGGCTTCTAGTTTGTAATCAATTATCTTTCATCCACAAAAATAATTGTATTATTATTTCCGATTGATGAGCATCACAAATACCATATGCCTTCCTTGTTATACGCGGCTGTCAGCTCTTCTTTCTAAGCAACTTGTGGGTAATACGCATGTTATACCCGCCTAGCAATCATTTCAAAAGTCAGCATCATTTGTCTCAGAAAGAAATAGACGTAAGAGTTGTAGAGAATACTCTTCCCAGTACACCAGAAGAACGCTTGATAACACGCTAATGAAATGGTATATTTTCTTGTTGATGATTCAGCTTCGCAAAAAAAAAGAATCCTTTTTATTCCACTATTGACATTTTGTGATGACCTTTTTTTATGAAGGAAATTCTGCACCACTTTTTGTAGTCGGTGGCTTTCTTGCACATTCCTGTTTTAGCTACACAACAATCTGATGTTACGTTTTGTATTCAGAACAAGTTCACTGTCGGAAACCGCGCGAGTTGGGCTGTGACAACAGAAATGAAAAAAGTAAAAACTGCTGGAGAAACACGGGCCTGAAAATTACATACAAGTACAAAAAATGTGCAGTGTTTGTGCGTGTCTTTCAGCCCCGTCTTTGTCGTGCAGTTTTACTATTTCGTTTCAAATGCACCTGCTCGCATATCAGAGCATTTGACAACAGAAAATTTTCTGACTCGGTAGAGGCTGACACCAACTGTACAATTAGGTCATCCGACGAAACGTATGCTTGGACAGAAAGAAAAATGTGTACTAAACATCCCCACATGCCGCTCGTGCAAGAAGGTGAGGGGAAACGGTGCATAATACCTGTGTGAGAGTGTCGCCGAGTAGGTAGATACGGGGCCAGAGAACACGAAATGAAGCTTGTGCGGTCGACATGATCCACAGTCTGATTTCGCGCAACGAATGTGGCCAGCGTTACCCTCTGCTCGCGATGGTGACGAGTGCGGACGTTTGGAAACGTGGTGGCAATTTTTTGTTTTATCCACTCTCCTCTGCTTGTCGCACGTATTTCACCACGCTCTCACGTGAACAATGTCCCCTGCTTTCACCCTCACCTGGAGCATGAGTCACTTCACCACATGGCGACCGTTAACAAAGCAAACGCCGGACATATTCTCGTAATTTGCACCGCTTCTCTTTTTCTCTATTTGCTGCTAAGCATGCGCTCAATATTACCTTTAGGCGCCATAGCTGAAAATAATTGCTCCACGCTGTGGAAGATATTCAGCAGCACAACATGCCTGCTGCGAAATTCATTACTTTTATCTGCGCTGGCCGTAAGTAGGGATATCCTTTTGAACTTTACACCGTGCTGCGTACAAAAGAGAACAATAAAGGCTGGTATGTTCCTTGATATAAAGGGAAACGCACGATATTCGTCAGCACGAAGATTGCTACGGAGTTATCTAATCGCATCGAATGTTGGATTAACTCCAAAATCATCACTGCCGGCAAGCATTTCGTGCAGTTTTGAAAAAATGCTCCATATGTTTGTCACGCGATAAATAACTGTAGCATGAGCCAGGGATCCTCGCATGCGTGCTTTTGGATCAATTCTGTGAGTTCTGGTAGAAGAGAGTGAATTATTTGCAGCTGTGAGCATAGAACAAAGCTTAAACAACCATAACTGTTGTCAGGCTGTGCGATAACGGGTCGAACGAAAAAGACAATGGCAAAGTGGCCGGAATGCCACCCTATTCAACAACACGAGAATGGCTAATCCTATCAGACCGCGCTTCCTTTGCACGTATAATAATGGCATACCAACGGCTAGAGAAGCGGCAGCATCCGCGGGTGCTGTTCGTCACCGTCAACTCTAGTGGATGTGTTACCGTAACGTATGCACTGTTTCTTTGTTATGGCGATATTCAAACCAACCTCGGCGAACCCAACCTGCGCTCGTACAATTTAAGACGAATAATGAGACAGATACCGATCCCGAAATGGTTATGTTAGCTAGGCCTAAACGCTTCAACAACCAGACCTTGGCATTAGCTAAAAGCCAAATCAAGCTCGGCGCACACGTTGAAATTATCAAAGATAATGAAGCACCTCTGCAAAATAAAATATTAGCTGTATTTAATCGCCTCGAGGTTCTCGAATCGAAACCTAAGATTCTTAATCCTATTAAACTTGAGCTCATTTCAATTCAAGACGCCACTCAGCGCCCGGCATCGTAATATATGCCGAACTGCAGTCTCATTCGGATATTTTGGATGACAATTCCTGCGTAGCGTTTCTGATGCACGCGAGTCATGGAATGAAAATGAAGAGAAAACGCTTGCTGTTTTGCCAGACCTATTGGGCGGAGAATCCCTGCGAATAGGTATTGAACGGGATCATCGTTTTGGTACTTTTTCACCGCCAAATTTTCGCCATATTAGAATCAAATTTTGTTCTTCAAATATAAGATGACGGCATTGGTCCTCTGTTGAAGGCTAACAGACGTAAACCTTTCCGTGTCAAACAATTGTTCCCCAGCATCCGCCTAGCACGCAAGAAATTAACATAATTTAATGAAGGGTTGCCGCAGCTACCAAAGTACAGCTAAAGTACAAGTTGGTAGTTATTAAACACGCAACGTCTGCGATCCAGTCCGATAGCATTGAAGACCTGCAAGCCTAGTCCTTGTCGAAAGCACACGGAATTCCCTCTCCCTCAGGAAGACAAAAAAATGTTCCATCGAGCGAGGGGAGCCTATAGCATGACATGAGGGGAAAAGGCTACCTTTGTCACCTTCACTCGCAGCCATTTTGCTGGCAAATGTCAGAAGAATTCATAATAAACGCGAATCATTTACTTCTACTGTTGACTCCTGCGATGCTGATATCGTTGTAAACGAAACAATTGGCTTCATCCTAACGTTCATGACAACGAAATTTTTGACGATGTATTTCTGATCGCAGTTTACCCATGCGATCGCACCTGGCTACCAGGCGGTGATGTCATTCTGGCTATATCAAAAGCTATACCTTCCCATCACATATCAGTGGAAACCAACCTAGAATCTATTTGGGTGCCCGTGGAACTGAGCTATGAAAAATACCCGTTAGAGGTATATTATCAACCTGCTAATTACACGTTTTCTTTCACGTCTAAACTACGTGGCGCGCTTAACGTTGTTGTTACGCTACACCCCGCAGCTTCTGTATTTTATTGCGAAAGCAACACTACTCTAGGTTTCGAGCCTTCAGCATAGCGCGGTCGGTAGCCACGTCTTACCCACGTGATCCTGTGACGTCACACCCCACGTGAAACTCAAGCGGTCGGCAGGAGCTGCCAATTTGGGTATCTCGTTTCACATGGGACGGCTATATCAGAATCAGCATGCTTGGACCTTGGCATTCACGTTACTCCTATAGGCCACTAGGGCACGTTCATACAACTTGTTTAAAGCGGGGCTTTATATGTGGGCTGAGGAGGAAGAAAAAGAGAATAAGAAAAATGCTCACCCGCAGCTAATACTTTCGCTGCGTTGAGCCCATATATTTTTACTATTCAATTTGAAGTCCTTTGATCTCGAATGATCTTCTGGACTATATCCCCAAAGATTTCCTTCATAGAAAAGCAATGAGGTTTTGGATTTCTGGCCACTTTTTTCACTTTCTAAGATGATACCCCACCCAAACCAAATATCTCACTATTCTGCTAACAAACGGGATTAAGTATTACTATCCCATCCAGACGTTGTCTCAAACTTACCCTGCCTGCCCGGTCTAAGCAACCACATGTTAGTCTCTCTTAACCTCAACCGTCCAACAATGTAGAGTGGGATAAAGATCAAGTGAATTCGCAGTTGTACTAAAGTCAACTGTCAGGCCGTTAGTCAGAACTTTCATCAGTTCTGGAGATATTTCTAGCAGAATGTCATCGCTGAGCGTCGAAAACGAAATGGGGCACTTTCAATAAAAAAGTTAAAGAACTTACAATATATCTCTCTGCGCGCCATTACAACACATACAAAAGCATTGTGGTACAATGCATGCATAAAAAGGCTTTCTAAAACAAAAAAAAAAAGAACGTTTCTACAGCACTGTCAAAAATTCTGACTCTGTTTCAAAATGGGAAGCTTATTATGCAGCAAATAGCGATTATGTATTAAAGTTGAAATTTAGGCGAGCTGAATCTTGTTCATATTGAAGGTAGCGCAAAAAACGAGGACCAAGGAGTAGAAGTACAGAGCACGAGTGCTTTTTCGCAACTAAACCTTTTATTGAAAAGCACGGAATATATGCCCATCTCACGAAACTAAAAAAGAAGAAAACAAGCGTGGTAACATCAAATAAAGGAGAGTTGCAGGGCGCGATACAGATTATGCGGCTGCTTATTAACGAAGACAAGGTTCAAAAAAGAACCTCATAGTCACAAAAGCCAACAAGAGTTACCAAAAAAGAAGATGTAGGAAGCGACGGGAGAGATCAGTTCCATGTGTGGTCTCAATATGCCAGTTCTTTTTGTGTTGTAGTGTTGTAGTAGGTGCATTATGCATGTACTCCCTTGTCTTGTAATGTAAAAAGCCTCCGTGATTTCGCACTGAAGTAGTTTCTTATGGGTCGACAACATTTCTCCTTCCTCATAAAGGATCTTACAGTTTCTCTTGCACACAAGCTTACATTCCGGGTTACAGTCTTGACATCCCTGGAAATGGTCAACCAAATGTGAGGACTTGGACTCTGACAGTAATTCTTCGTGTTTGTTTAGCAGTGCATTTACACAACGTCCCGTAGAAATGTAGTACAATGATAAAGTTGAAAGTTGGGGGAGTCCAATCCTGATCATATTGAAGTTAGCGCAAAAAAGGAAGATAAAGGAGTAGAAGGACACAGCACGAGCACTTTTTCGCAGGTAAATATTTCATTGCAAAGCACGGAATAAATACCCATCTCACACAACGAAAACAGAAGAGAATAAAAATGATAGCATCAAGTGAAGGAAGAGTATTAGACGCGATACAACTGGTGGGGTGCTTATTAACTAAATTAACGTGCAAGAGCAAAGAACCTCATAGTCACAAAAGCAAACAATAGTTATCAAAAAAAGGAAAGGTAAGTGAAGAAATGAATATGAAGCGGAAGGAAGGAGAAGGGGAAGGAATATGAACAAGATTCAACTCGTCCAACTTTCAACCTTACTACTTTGCATTTCTTCTACAAAGTGCTCTGCTACGTGTTTTATCTCCCCCCTTCTAGTCCACCCTTGCTGGCCACGCTAATAGCTGTTTATGTGGTGAAAGTTAGGATTTCCTCATGGTACGCAAGATCGGGCTACTGCCTTCCGGAAATCATCAACCTGTGTGGATGTCTGCCGCCTTCAACCGGCCATGCTCGACGGATGAAGCGTATCTTAAGCTCGGAGTTTTGGATGCAGGTTAGGTACTACAAGGACCGGTTACATCTGGCGTGTCACTTTAATATGCCGCATAACCACCAAGAACGTATGTACATACAGGGAATGATGCGACACTGCGCGATGGACCACAGAGTTCATCTGGGCATCCATCCACCACCGATTGCCAGCAAAGAAGAAACGAGTGCTTCTACCTCAAGAAAAAGTCCTCGCTTTCGGGAACCATCTTCCGGGCCGACACCTTAAGACTTTACAACAGGGACCAAAGCTCGCCTACCAACCTTACTGGACATCAGTTGACAAACTACCCTTTAGTAGAGCCATCACCCACTGTGTGGCTGAACAGACCGGTCTAAGGGGCGTTGAGGAATGTGTCGACACGACTGCAAGGATTGACCCTAGGACACGACCTTATAAGTCTGATCCCAGCTGCAGCTCAGCGGACTTTCTTGTCAATTTCGGTTGGCGGTTACTCCTGTCGAATAACGAAGGATTCTTTGTTGTTGTTCCCGAGAGCATGTATGCGGTCAAAGGGCAGGCGGCCATTGAAAACAATTTCAACGCCATAGACGAGAAAGCGTCGAAAGTTAGAAAGCGGGCTACTTAAAGGCATGAGCTTGCATAGTCTTGCAACGGCAGTCTCGAATGCAAAAATCTTAATTTCGGCGAAAGCATAAAATTCGGAGATGCCTTTTCGTATTTTTGTTACAGAAAGGAACACTTGGTAAAATGTCATTTCGAGCTATCAAGTTACTACCGGGCTACATAATAATGACCCAATTTTAGTTCCAAATTTTGACAAACTGGTAGATGTGCTGATTAGGTTTAATCCTGGCAGCTGCAGAGTCTTTAATATTGATGTTACCGACCTGTTTTATTCTTTAACCCACTCAGCACTTATGTATAGTGAGAATGACTGTGTTTGTGAACCAAATGATGAGTTAAGTTTCAGAAATAAGGCAGGAATCCATGTGGAGTCTTTACTTGAATTACTTTCGTTCCACCTCAAGTCTACCCACGCTGCTGGGAAGGCAAGACATACATACATAAGTACGGTGTATGCATTGGTTCATGCGTGGTACCTGTTCTCGCCGACATATTTCTCAGTAGCGGGGACCGATGCCTTGAAGGTAGTCTAAATGGCACGTGTTCCCGTGTGTTTAGATACGTGGATAATTACCTGGTGTTTGTGGAAAGTGGGATAAGATTGGGATGGAGCGCATTTGGCAAGCACTCGCAGATTATGACTAGCAGCTTACCGGTATCGCTCAAGAGGAAAGTATACAACAGTTGCATCTTGCCTGTACTCACCTATGGGGCTGAAACGTGGAGGCTAACCAAGAGAGTTCTACTTAAGTTGAGGACAACCCAGAGGGCTATGGAACGAAAAATGGTAGGGGTAACATTAAGAGATAGAAAGCGTGCAGAGTGGGTCAGAGAAATAACTCAAGTTAACGACATTCTAGTGGAAATTAAGAAGAAGAAATGGACATGGGCAGGACATGTAGTGCGAAGAGAGGATAACCGATGGTCGCTGAGGGTAACAAACTGGATTCCAAGGGAAGGAAAGCGTAGCAGGGGGCGGCAGAAAGTTAGGTGGGCGGATGAGATTAAGAAGTTCGCAGGGGTCAAGTGGATGCAGCTAGCACAGAACCGGGTTAAGTGGAGAGATATGGGAGAGGCCTTCGCCCTGCAGTGGGTATAATCAGGCTGATGATGATGATGATGATGATGTGGAAAGTGCACGCCTCACAGACAACATTGCGAATATTTTAAAGGTCTTCCGAGAATGTGGGAAAGGTCTCTAATTTTTTAGTTGCCAGCCGGAGACAAATTACAGTTTCTATATGTGCTGTTATCTTTTAACCACACGCATGTTTGTTGGCGCTATCATCCGAGATCAATGAAACCCTTACTACATAGCGCCTCAGGCCCCATCGAAAGTTGTAAAAAATGGAATTGTTCTTTTATATCTACGTCAAGTCGTGGTAAAATATTGCACGCACGACATGAACAAAAGCTTTCATGAACAGGTAAATATAGTTAAGGCATCAGGTTATCCGGACAGCGTAATCAAGTTTGAATCGATAAACTTATCCTCTGGGTAAAACGTAACGCACCAAGGAAGCTATTTGATAATAAGGCAAAAAAGAAAAAGTAGTGATTCCATACAAGCACCGACGTTCGCACACTCAGCAACGTGGCCAAGTGCTATGGTGTACAGGTAATCTTTTCCACTGCAAAGAAGCTCAGGAAAGTATGTGGCTTAGTAAGCGAAATAATAGCGAATCGGAAGGGACAAAAAAAACAATAAAATATCTAAAAGATGCCATACTTCACGGTTCATTCCTTGCAAACGGGAGTGGTATACGAGCAGCCAGTTTCCTTTCGGAAGACCTACATATGTCAGACGGGACGTTGTGTAAATTTACGGCTAAAGGAACACGAAACATCGCTATCAGGGTCCTAGTCCTCACATTTGATTGACCATTGACAGGGATGTCAAGACTGTAAGCCAGAATGTAAGCTGGTGTGCAAGAGAACTGTAAGCCCCTTTATGAGGAAGCACAAATGTTGTCAACCCATAAGGAACGACTTCAGCGCGAAATCACGGAGGCTTTTTACATTTCAAGACAAGGCAGTACATGCATAAGGCGCCGTCGATTGCTCCAACACTACAACACAAAACGAATTTGCATATCTAGGCCGCACACGGAACTTATCTCTCCCGTCGCTTCCTTCCTCCTTTTTTGGTAACTATTGTTTTGCTAGTGTGACTACGATGTTCTTTGTTTTTGCACTTATCTTCGTTAATAAGCACCCCCACCAGTTGTATCGCGCCCTACACTTTTCCTTTTCTGCACACTACCATGTTTGATTTCTTCTGTTTTATTTTCGTGAGATGGGCATATATTCCGTGTTTTTCAATGGAAGGTTTAATTGCGAAAAAGCGCTCGTGCTGTGTCCTTCTACTCCTTGGTCCTCGTTTCTTGCGCTGCCTTCAATATCAGCGGTTATGTATTAGCAAAGAAAAATGCGAAAGCTCATTTCTTGCAGTACGCCTTGCCTAACACACTCGGAAATGAGCAAAAAGAATTTCCCGAGTGATTTATTTCGATAGAACTCATTCAATAAAACAGATTGATGTAAACGGTTCTGGTATTGGGGATACTGAGTGCCCTAAAATACTAAATGAATCATTCTTCACTAAGTTTCTTTTTCCTTCGAGCGTCATGTTGCCCCAGGCGAACATTGCCGCTTTCCAGTGTTAGACGCAGCCTACATCAAGCCCGAAGGTAATTAAATATTAATAAACGATTTGGAATTTTCTACCAGGCTTGTCGCTGATTTGTTTAGAGCTAAGTTAATAGAGAGCACTAAATTTGATTCTTCATTCGTACTCTCTAAAATATTTCAAAAATCGGCTGCACAAGTACGGTAGTATAAATGCCTTCTTAATTTCTATCCGATATCGCTAATTAGCATTCCATACAAACTTTTAGAGAATGCCTTGTATACATGTAGTGAATTTTCTAGAATCTAGCTCCTTCAATACCGTGCAACATGGCTTTCTCAAATCATTCTCATGCGAGACCGAACTGTTTGCTTTCAGGAAGAAACTTCATTCTCTTCTTGATCGTCCCTGTTGTGCAGAATGCAATATTTTAGACTTTTCTAGGGCTTTTGAGAAAGTTTGTCATAAGCTGCTCTTTTTAAACTTAGCAGGCAGAGCTTTCGTCCAAGTATATTAACTTGGCTCGAATATTTTCTTTACAACTCACACGAATTGTAGTGGCAAATAACCTTCATTCCCCTTTGTTGTTTGTTGTGGGGTTCATCAGCGGTCCATCTTAGGCCCTCTTTTGTTCCTCATATATATTAATGATCTTCATCTGTGTGTAATTTTTAAGGTTCATTTATTTGCAGATACTGCGTACTTTTTCATGAAATTACCGGCCCTATCGATGCTCTTTCAAAAAAAGTAATAATGGAATTTGCGGCTGGTGTGCACATGGTCACTATAATTAAACTTCACTATACGTACAGCATTACGTATCTCGCACGTTTCGACCCATCCCATTTCTTATTACCATGACGGCATGTCACTAGAACAGGTTACATCTTACGGTTATCTAGGAATCCCCATAACAAATGGTCTAATATGGTCTGTTCGAATCATGCGCAGATAGCCGCCTATCGGGCGGCGCTTCCTCGAGTCGCTTAGTCGAAAGTGTATTCATTGACGTCCGCGGGCAGCATGTGAAGCTAAAACATGCACAATGACAAGCCTTAGTGGAGCGGATATGTCCGTGCGTATTAAAAATTACACGCGTAGATGACGCGTAGATGATTAAAATTACACGCGTAGATGATGCGGGACATTGGTGACCCCTCGCGATGGCCAGGGAATAGATTAAGAATATATAAAGGGGTACCGGCGAAGTATGACCACAACGTTTACACGCGAGAAAAGTATAAAAAAGTGGGAAATAGTAAAGTTAGCTACATAAAGAGAAATATAATCATCCAAGCTAGGAGCTTATTTCTGGGGCGTGCTAAAAAGGACTATTAAAAAGAGTTGCCACTCACCTCGTATGGAATTAGATTTCTGCTTACAGAGAATGAAGATGGTTGTCCTTTCGATATAGTTATTCAAGTGAGCCTAAATTTTATATATCACTCCCGAATGGCCGGTTATCACTGTGATATGGATGCCCGGCCTGAACGCATGTACTTTCCTGAAATTATTCACAAGCTTATTGCGGTATTCAAATCCTAAACATGTGCCCCGGACTGGCTACCAAACTTTGAGCCCTAGGTTGAGCGTAGAGAATTTTAGACCGTCAAAGTCATACTCGTAGGAGTAATTGGTAGCTTTTATTTTTTTTTCTGTAATGTATTTCAATTTCTGTCAAAATCCGGCAACAAATAGAAAGTGCTCGTGATGTAGCAGTTATAGTGCTGAGCTTTGGTACGTGAGCACAGAAGTTAGCATCGCGGACTCTGCTTGGAATGTTCTTTCTTTTTTAGTGTTCCATTTATGAAACAAAAATGGCAGTTGTAACGTTAAGATATAGGAAGCTTGCAGTATGGGTCCGAGAAATAACTCGACAACGACATTCAAGTGGAAATCAAAAAGAAATGGGCATGGGCAGGGCATGTGGTGCGAAAAGAGCGCAAACGGAACGTAGACACAGAGAAGAAAACAACTGAATGGTTGTCCTGTTGTTTTCGTGTTTCCACATTCCATTTGCGCCCTCGAATTCATCATGAACCGCTTTCAACTATCCCAACTTTCCATTGTGCGAAGAGATGATAACAGATGGTCGCTTAGGGTAAGAAATAGGGTTCCAGGGAAAGGAAATCGTAGAAGGGGGCGGCAGGAAGTTAGGTGGGTGGGTGAGGTTAATAAGTTCGCAGGGGTATAGTAGATGCAGCTAACACAGGACAAGGCTGTTTGGAGTAATAGAGGAGATGCCTTCACCCTGCACTATAGTATAGTCCAGCTAATGATTATTCTTTTTGTTTTAATTTTTCAAATGTAGTCATGCTGAATTATACTTCTGCATGTTTTTTCCAGCCCGGCGCCGCACTTTTCTTCAAAAACGAGGGCATCCGACCTTACAGGAAATTCCGCCATCAGAGCTCTCCCCGGTTTTGTCTGTTCAGATTAAAGTGGCATACCGAATCCGGTTGCAATTGATACAGGATTTTTCACTACAGTCAACTAAGTAAAACTGGCATATTTCAATGTTGCAATGATGACAGGCTGCGAAATTTCAGCGTCGTCTCCGTATAAACGCCAGCAGAATCGGCGGGAAGCATAGTTCCGTAAACAACGTGCTGTCGGCCTGCCATTAGCAGCGCACACTAGTGGCTGCTATCTCCTCACAGTGCGGGCACACCGACGGAAGACTATTATTTCTTCTGCCGTGTCCTTGAAAGCGACGGTAGGCATCCTTTTATCTCGGCGCCCATGATCGGCCAGCGATACATAGAACACTATGCTGCACTATTATTTACACTGATAAACTGTTGTATTCTTTACTTGTTGCTTCAAACCGGCGCAGAAATGCACCCTTATTATATTTGAATGTGAAGCTCGAATGTCTAGGCAATGACTCGAGCTTTCTTCTATTTGGGAACGGCCAAAGACGCAGAGCACAGCAGTCCTATTTTCTTTGCAGCGAGAATAATTGCAACCACTCGTGTATAATTTCACCGAGTACCAGGTAGTACCCCTCTCATTTGGGAACTTTATCGACGTTTTTCTTCCCCGAGTTGAAACTGCCGAACGCACCAGGCATTCGTAGTTCGATGACTAGAGCGTACGTTTCTTGTTACTGCTGCCGCCGATTTCATTGTTTTTTTTTACGGGTTCAAGTCAGCACAATTGTAGTATGTCTGTGTGCTGTTTTGTGCCCATAGCACTGTCATTACTACGTGACATCTGTTGGAGTTGCTGAACCAAATCAACTTATCCATACATCAGAAGACGGAGCCAGCCTCTCGTTTTCGTGTATTCTCGTGAGCCCCACACCTTCCACGGTCACCTTGGCGAAGAGATGAAAAAATGACCTCTTCGACGCTAGGCAAGGTTCAGTGCGTGGAATGACGCTGCAAATATGCGGCAAGTCTACTTCGGACTTAATGATTTGCCCGAGTCTGGTTTGAAAATCAGGATACTTTCTGAAGCATTTCTAAATATTCAAGGCACAGCTTCTTATGGCCTTTAGAAATGTCGTCCGGAAAGAATAAGCAGAAACGCTTTTCCAACCCAAGGTCAAACTCCCAAATGAGTCTGTCCTAAACTAATGAAGCGTCAATTTCGCCGCGCAGAGCTTTAAATGACCGAAGGAAAGAAAGTGAATTTTTTTATGCGAGGCATCAAAGACTGCGCTTTTTCTGGCCTAGTGTCAAACATCACAAAGCCGTGACGGAATCCGACAGAGAAGCGTCGTTCATTTAACGGGCCCTATAGAAGCTCGGACTCGAGAGTACAACCACCCGCCATATGCCATTGAAGCTCCCCTAATCATGGCTACCACCAGGAATGACATGAATCGCTATATACGCGAAGTCGTCACAGAACTTCGTCGGCTGCTACCAGCATCCGAAGAGCGACACTCATCGACCGCGAAGAGATGCAGCACGCTCTTCGCCGACACCGACGTGCGTTTCTATAGAACTACGGGAAATCAGCTACGTCGCCATGCTACATAGCTCGCCTCCGAGACGTAAATCACCTAGCCCTTGTCGCTTCAAGCCTGTTTTGAAACCGACCCCCTCCTCCTTTACCCTCGTACTTTGACCTCCGCCCGCCAAGTCTACCACTAAACATGAACCCCATGGAAGTGTGATGTCTTGAGGACTGCGAATGACCGCCCACATGTTTCCACTGCACTGAGGTCGGGCATATTGTTCGTCACTGCCCAAGAAGACGAATTGTCCTGTTCGGTTTCTCCATGGATGCCCCGCGAGACCTTCTTGTAGGCGACCTTTGGAAATTGACGACTTCCTGAGCAGGGGTGAGTCCGCGTGGCCGAACCGCTTTTCCCGCTCCCCATCGCCTTTCATAGCACGCTTTAGAGGGATTATGAAACGGCTAAAAAGGACACTGATAAACATTTGAATGTGTAGAACGAACGCTTCCGAGCATTTCCCCAAAGTACAACTCCTTAAAAAACAGGCAGTGATTTATTATTAGCCTTTAAAAACTGCGTTTTTTTTTTAATTTCGCGGGCTGCTCGGTTCTAACGTTGGGGTGAGATTTGAAACTATTCTGCCGTGAGTTCCTACGTCACAACTGCCGAGCGTGACGGGCCGCGACAGCCTGCCTGTGGCGGCAGCCTCAACGGCCACTGCGTCACGGACACACTTCCGGTAGCAGCGAAAGTCGTCTTCTCGAGTGCTGCATGCACTTCATGCGTAAGCCCCTGAGCTTGGAGCTTCGCGGTTAGCGATGTTAACCGAAAAGGTGGTGGCGTCTAACTGAAAGTGCGCGTCGGAGCCGCAGTGCGAAAAGAGCACGAGCTGGTCCGATTCAACACCGTACCGATTGCACAGTTCTGCTTCAGGTCGTATTTCAGGAAGAGGACATAAAATAGAGAGCGTCAACCTTCGCGTACCGATCAACGGCGCAGCAACAGCGTACTGTAGTCCCGTCTCATATTTGCAGCTTCGACCATTTGTGCGGCGTGTTGATAATTAAATGAAACGTGAGTCAAAAAGGTCTGGCCTCAGCTGCATCGCGAAAGTGCACTAATTCGTACCGGTTAATGGCAGCACCAGATGCCGCCTTACCCCAGAGATGCCGTCCGCGAGCGAAGCAGCCGATGGCTCTTCGGTCCTGCGCAGCTCCCTTGTCGTCACTAGGGCTTGTTTTTTTGGCAACGAAGCTATGGCGGACGGTGTTTTGGAATCGGCCGTTTCGCTGCCTCTCTAGAGTAGCCGCTCGCGTGCTCCTATGCGCGATTCTTGCGTGTAGCTGCGGAAATCGACGGCAACCTGCGCTCCCGAACTGCATGTGCTGACCTGCTTTGCTGATGTTTTCTGCCGTCACTTCTGGCTCGGACGATGCATACACATAAGATAAATCACGCATGCTCGTTACACATTGGCACTTCCTAAACGATGTGCGAAAGAATTAAAAAAAGAAAGAAACACTACCCTTTTTGTTAATCTAAACACTTAAAATTCCCAGGCGAATAATTCGTGCTCACCTGTAATCAGATATGCAAATTTTTAGCGATCATCAGCTTGTGCTCTCGCCGATGATACGTGTACATCTCATTCGTTATGGACCACAAGAGGTGCCTCTCGCCGACCATCATGAAAGCGCTCCTATCTAAAAACGAGGACGACATGTTTGCACGCGTTCGACTCGCACGCTTGTCTGCCAGCATCCATGCAGAGTCGTTGCTATGGCGTCAACTCCGCGAGGAGACCGGCCGCCGTTGATCAAACCGAAGATGATAGTACCAAAGCTACCGACACTGGAGCCTGACCGGCAGTGCGTGAGAAGAAAGAGGTCTCGTAGAAAGCGCGTGCTCGGCAGGAGTGTACGCTAATTTGCGCTCAATGGGACAGGGATATGAGGGAAAGTGCTCCTCTGAGCAGCCTGCTCACCAGCAAGCATGCGCTCGGGAATGGCCCGGGTCTTTCGGGCAGTTGTCACACAATTTTGAGATGTCAAGAATTGAAGAAACCGGCAACCGAGGAAGACACGAGACAAGGTTGAAAGCTATGCAAACGCAGACGGGAAGAGCAGCTACCGATGTATGCGTGGGCGAGACTCGGGGAAACTAAGTTCCCTTTGGACTTTAGGGAAAACAGGCTCGATAACCGGAAGTGTGCAAACCGAGCGTCACCCGGGAGCCGTTTCTTGCACGAAGTTAGCCGATGGGCGGAAATTGACTAGTCTGACGTCACAGAAGCCATGCACATGCAAAAAGAAAAGAAAAACACTGTCGTGAACATTTAAATGCGTATATGTGTAGCGGCGAAAGGGTTTTTCAAACGTTTTTCACGTGGCAATTTAGTGATTTAAAACGAAAACCAACTAATACGTGCGCGCTTCCTCGCTCGCGCAGAAGCGGCCTGTCGCTTCATTTGTTCTTTTTTTCTTCGAAAATCCGCATGACCAAGCCACAGCGCGCTCGTTTGTCTTCTACGCGCATTAGAAATCTAAATTAACATTCTCCGCGGCTTTCACACGTGGCCATTTTGTGTATAAAAAATAAAAAAGAAACTAGCGGACTTGGGCGCTACGTCCTTGCTTACCCCTGCTGACCTTTCGTGATGACTCATCATTTAATTCAAGAGCGTAAATTGCAGGCCTAGGAACTCTTCACATCGCTTGCAAAATGTGGAACCTGCGAAGACTGACTTAAACGCTGGGTCATCACGTCTCTTGGGGCCAAGTTGCAGACTACTAGAGAGAGATCATGAATACAGACCAAGTTGATGTTATGTGCTGCTTGAGCAATGTGCCATTTGTTCAGCTTCGATGTACAAGGCCTGAACGACTTGTTACCTCAACTATCACATCCTTGCCTATGGATGGCCTATAGTGTTGTGTATAAAAGTGCAACCACCCATGCAAGTAGCTGGACAAGAAATTTCGATACTTCTTTCAATGCTTTCATTGCTTGACACGAATTCAGAAAGTGCTTGAAGCAGCTCAGCTTTTGACAAATTTGTGAATCACTGTCGTGAGGCACGTCACCTGGAGTGGTAACCTATCCATGACAAATTGAGTTTATCCGCAATATTGATCCAGTGATGCCTCCTTCACCCCCACTGTCATCACAACTATTACCTTGGCTTCAAAATGCAGTCAGTGATGACCAGCCACTTACTAGCATTTTGCACTCTCACCACCAAGTGTTATGGCCTTGCTCCTTTCCTTGACTGAAGAAACTGGGCGTACTTTTACGTTACGTCTGTGAATACGAAATGGTGTGTCCTCCATATAAGTTTACCAGAATACTTTGTTGGGCGATTTGGTACACATTCATTATTAATTTAAACAGCGCGAACAAGAAGACAAAGGACAAGATAAAAGGAAGCCACAGTACAAGCGCTGACTCACAACTATGCCTAAGCCTTTACTCCAAGGCCCAGATAAAAACAAATGTGACGAAAACGAAACAATCACGTGAAACAACCCCTGGGTTCACCTGCTTCCCAAAAGGTCACTCAAAAAAGACATCACTTTGCTTGAAAGAGCAAGAGAAGTCTTGCTGACACACATATTGTCCATTGAAATAAAATATGATTCAACCATCTCTCTCGTCATCTTTTCTTTGTGGCGATACAAAATCCAAACCTGGTCAAACATAGGAGTACACTTCTTCTTCTCCTTCATTTTTGTCACATGAATGGCAATGTGAGACCAGAAAAGTTTTATCTTTGCCACTTTCCAAGTTGTTCCGGTGTTCCAGTAGTCTTTTGTTAATACAGCGTCCTGTTTGTCCTATATAACAAGCTCCACAAAAGAGTGGAAGCCTGTACACAACACCATGTCTTGCATCCAACAAATGGGTCTCTGTGTTTCACCCCACATTCTTGCTTCTTCGATTCTCTTTCCCTTTGAATAGCCGGGCAAATCCTCTTCATCTTGAGCGGGGCGGTCAATGCGACGTTAACACCATACCTCTTGCCTACATTTTTGAGGTTATGTGAAATTTTGTGCACATATGGTACCTTCCTCCTCTTCTCACTCGCTGGGCAGGGATTTCTGTCTCTGCGTCCCTTTAAGGCTCTTCAGTACACGGCAACTGGCCTCATTAATAACCGACTCCCGATAACCAGGCTTTGCAATTCTTGTCAATTGTCTTTCAAAACTCTTGCCCATGCCGTGGTAGCCAGATTTCTTCAACTCATTTAACAAGCATATATATAGATATATATAGAGGGTGCACAGCAACCATAGTTCTGCATTAAGAAAGTAACGAAATTCCTATAAAGAAAGGTGCTAGGCAAGGAGAAAGGATCTGCCCAGTACTATTCAGTTTGCTTAGAAGTATTCAGAGGTTTGGAATGAGAGCAGTTAGGGATAAGAGTAGATGGAGACTACCTCTGTAATTTGCAATTTGCTGATGACATTGCCTTGAACGCAGAGGGCTATGGAAAGAAAAATGGTAGGGATAATGTTAAGAGATAAGAAACGTGCAGCGTGGGTCAGCGAAATAACTCAAGTCATTGACATTCTAATCGAAATCAAGAAGAAGAAATGGGCATGGGCAGGACATGTAGCGCGAAGAAAGGAAGGGCACAAAACTGTAGCTGGGTGCGGCAGAAAATTAGGTGGGCGGGTGAAGTTAAGATGTTCACATGGGTCAAGTCGATGCAACTTGCAAAGGACCGGGTTAATTGGAGGAGTAGGGAGAGGCCTTCGCCCTGCAGTAGGTATAACCAGGCTGAGGATGCTGATTACAATAGGGCAATAGAAGCGAAATGTTGGTAAAGCTCTTCAGCAAAAATGGGCATGGGTGTGCTCGTGACATTCAAAAAAACGGTAGACTTTCCATCAATCAGGAGAGAGGCACGGATTCTGGTTTTCGAGCTGGCAGCATATAGAATAATCACTAAACTCTTGCTTTTACCCAGTAAAACCTCTGCGTCAGCCCTGCCTGCCACATTCTGAACTTTCATAGGACAATCACACTACTTAAAAGGCGTCCAGGTCAACTTTTCTGCACCAACAACACTTATGCTTGTGCCCTTTGCAGAAAGAGTTGTTCACCAGGAGTGTAGTAGACCAAAAATGGTAGCAACTCAAGCGGAAAGGCTATGGTAGGCCTGCACTCGGCACTTGACTTATGCTTGTGCCTTTTGCAGAAAGAGTTGTTCACCAGAAGTGTAGTAGATCAAAAATGGTAGCAACTTAAGCGGCAAGGATATGGTAGGCCTGCACTCGGCACTTGCTAATATGGTCGACTAAAACTCATCGGGCCGACCTAGGCCACCCACATCGGCCCAAGGTCGGGGATTGACAATGGCCTAAGAACGGCCGATCATCAGCAATCGACCTCGGACCGATGAGTATGGCCGACTTGGCCAGCCTACTGCAGCGCTACGGTCATGCATGGGCCATGGCTTGCCGACATGGCGAGCCACTTCGGTGGTGCTCGCTGCGCTGTGGTTTATTCATGTATAATTAGTGATCTATTCATCCGTTGCTTATGGTTTACGCATTAAAACGTCTGCAGTTCGATTGCGCACGAAAATTACCGCTGCGGCAGTAGTTTTAGATGCGCATCTTCTCCTCCAAGCGGGCTCTAACTTTGTGGCATCAGCATCGGGTAGGTGCAAAGCGGCCCATACATATGTAGCCTAAAAAAGACTGCGCATCGACAGATATAGGTTTAAACAGCTCTTTTTATTGTTTTTTTAAATAATCGCAACAGGCTCAAGGCCCTCCTAATAAAAATGTGGCACTTACAGCTTACTAAGTTTATGAAGCTTCACGGCAATTTATTCGGCTTTCAGCTTCTAGGCTGAGTTTAAGATGTTACGTAGTCATACGATGATATCTGAAGTCAATTAAAATATGAGGTGCACCGTTTTTACACTCATACTGCTTGTCCAAGCAAATTTGAACTAAAGGCTACAAAAGACATATCAGAGGCAGGCGAAGGAAACCAGATATATATTGCTGGAAGCTACTTTGAGAGCCACAGAAAAATGTGTTCTTTGCAATCCTTAATTGATATTATTTATTTGAATTACTGATTCATGACTTACACAATAAATAGTGTTCGCTACTTTGAAGAGTATCGGAACTTACCACGTTCTATTATTTGCGATAAAGAACCCTTTGCGGCAATGTGTGGCAAAATGGCCACCGAGGATGTCCGGGAAATGGCAATGGGGACGTCCGGTACCTGTGCCCTACATGCACAACTTGTACCATCGCCTCAAAAAGGCTGCGGGAAAATGCGGCATTCGTGTCGCCTTAACAGCCCCACAAAAGCTGTTATTAGGTTGGAGGCTCACGTGGCTTAGCCCACCGCTGGCGCCAGCTATTAGGTTTGGGTGGCGCGCCTTAGTATCGCACCGCTGCTACCAGTTGTTACATGCGGCTCGATGCCCCTCGGTAGCGTTGGCCTGGCGGCTTTGTGGCTCGGCGGACGGCATCAACGGTCCCAGCAAAGACGAGGCGTCTTCTAACGAAACAACCTTTACTAAAACATCACGAAGGAACTGGCACAGAAGCTGATCCGGAGAGAATACAGACACGCTCACACAGTTGTTGTCTGACGTCGTCACAGCGACGCCTTCCAAAGTAGTCTCTGTCGCAGCGGAGTCTGCCGCTGCTTTTTATAGGCTTGCCAGTTTACAGGAAAAGGGAGAGAGCCCTGCATGTTCAGACAAGGCGATGACTCAATCGAAGGTGGCGCGACCACATCTCCTCCACCTGCTGCAGACGGGCGAGGGCGCCGCACTCTCCCTCAAGCTCCGGGCTTGGCCAGCGTTTGCACACACACGCACGCAAACACATTTGGCGCGTGGCAAGATCACGTCGAGACTTGACCGCGGGAGGAAGCATTGGGCGGCCGATGGACGGCGCCGAAATGGCCGTGCCGCTCGCCGTTCTGCGTGTTGCTATGCGGTGGCCGTGTCAGCTGTCACTCTCGTCGGTATCGAAACGTAACAGACTGCCCCGCCGGGGAAGGGAGATCCCGAAGGGCAGGGGACTCTGCATCGGCTGTCCGGGGGGATCGGGATGTTGCTGCTAGCGAGGTCGTCCGACTCTGTTTCTCTTGAGCCAGTCAGCCTTAAGAAGTCCTTGGCATGTCCGGGTTTCCAAGGCACTCTGCAACTTGTCTTCAGGAGAGATTTCTGACAAACCGCAACGTCACAACCACGCTAAAAACGCAACCGTTCAGCCAGCAAGCACTGCACAAACTTCACCAAGTTATGCCACACTGTTTCCCTCTTATGCTCCCATCTATAATAAAGGGCAGCTCAGCAGCACTTGGAACGCATTCACAAATTTGAAAATCGCATTTAAAAAAAAATGACATCCCTTTCAAACAAAGTTAATGAATTAAATGTTCGAAATCCTACGTCAGGAAGAAAAACACCAACAAGTGAAAACAGGCTTCTTCTCACGTTAGGGGCTCCGACTTAAGCCATCGGCGTTACCGTTGAGATCACTCTTTTCACTAAAGCTTTGGCTGTCCGTTTCACGGAACAACCTTACCTTCCTGTTTCTGTGCAACGAAACACATGAGCATGAATCACTCACTTTTCTAAACAACCTATCCCTCTTCTTAGGCTTGGCGCACCAGTCACGCGATTTCTTGGCACGGGCGCATTTGTGCCTTTGGGATAGTCGCTTTCTTTTTCGCGATAGCTTCCACTTGCTCCATTCTTTCTCGCACCTGCTTTTCCGCCTTTTTCTACGGCAGCAAGTGAACACAGGCTTTCTGCTTTCTTTTTGGAATCGTTTGAGTTTGCTCTCCTCACGATGATAGCATTCTTTCTCGCGTCTGCCTTTCCGCGTTTTTCGGTTGCAGCACTTGAATACTCTAGTCCTACATTCTTTCGGCGCGAGCTCTGGCAAGCTAGCGGTCAACGTTCTAGCGGTAACCGGAGCTAGTAGGACACCGGTGCCGTCAAAGTGGTCAAAGTGCGGCGCCGCGTCTGCATCGCGGCCAGCAGCGCAGGACTCACTTTCAGTCAATTCCAAACAACGGCTGACGTCAGTCGCGTCAGTCCCCTTTCGAGGCATTTGTTGTGGCGGCTCCCCACTTAGTGTGTCGCCTTGCTCAGAGCTAACCGGGGCATGATCAAGCTCCTTCGACAGCTGGGGCGCTTCGGATTGTGTGAGGGCCATGTGTGCCACGTCCGCGTTCGCACTGGGGTTGCTTTTCTCGTGAATACAACCTAGCGTGGTATCGGGGCACGAACGATGCTGACTCTGCTCTGGTCGCTCGCTGTCGCCTTCGCAAGTATCGCTCTCTACAGCGGACGCGCACTCCTCGTCGGTCTGTCCTGGCTGATCACAACTCGCGGGCTGCGCAGTTTCCCTGATCGGCACTTTGCTTTTCTGCGTGCCCTGCTCCACCATACAGTCGATTTCGGAAACCTCAATTTTCTCATCTCCTAGCTCGTTTCCATCTCCGTGGCGCTCTCACAAGCTTCTGCTTTCGACTCGGGAGGCGGTTCAGTTACTGATAGTTCCCAACACTCATTTGATGGAACTTATCTTCTACAGCTACTTGGGTCAGCGTGCAGTTCACCTCGCTTAACCGCGTCACTTCGGACTTCTCGCCATTGGAGCCGGCGCTAACCTTCTCAGCTAGCGGCTCGACCAAGGTAACACGATACTCTTCTGTTAGAGGCTCGGTCGGCTCGCTACTGCGGTCACGTTGCTCGACCGCTTCCCCAAGCTGTTTCTCACACTCCGGTGCAAGTTCGATTTGCTCCGGAACTTCCGCACTGTCTAGCCATTCGCTTACAGCGGCTTTTAACTGATATGCCAAATCAAAGTACGACTTGCCACACTGTTTCTCGCTCCCATACCTCTTCCGAAGATCATGAGGCGTTATCTGATATCGTATCAGCAATGACTCTTTTAGTTCATCGTAATTTTTCTAGCGGTCGCCAACCAAGCGCTTGATTTCTTCCGACGCTTCAGCGGAGAGAGGAGCTCCCAACTTCTGCGCCCAACTATCTCGCTCGAAGCGTTTACTTCTACAGACACACTCAAAGTCTGCCAAATACTCGGCCACATCCTCGGCGATGAGGAACGGTGGCGGACCGTCTCGCGGTATTGAACCGTTACACTGAATGGCATCGAAAGCTTTAATCGTTTCCACGCTCATTCTATGAGCTGATATCTCCAGCTGCATCAGTTACCTTACGTGGGCGTCCTCTTTCTTGTGACGTTCCCTACGTTCACGAATCTCTTTCTCGTGACGTTCTCTACGTTCACGTTCTTCTTTCTCGTGAGGTTCCTTACGTTCACGTTCCTCTTGACGCTTGTCAACGATCTCAAGGCATTCCAAAAGCTTGTCATCTTCAGCTTCCAACGCAAGAATAGCCTTTAACACTTCTGGTTTTCTGAGTTTGTCTGACAAATGCAGACCCAACTCCTTCGCAAGCTCCAGCAATTTCGGTTTGCGCAACGACTTCAAATCCAAATCCATGGCTGTTCCGAGTGCTGCCTTCTCTACTGCCTATTATTGCTTGCTGCAATTAACCCAGCAACAACGACAACACAATTACCAGCTCTGTTCTCTACTTAACAAAAGCCTGGCAAAACTCAGTAGAAGAAAGCCCCGCACTCACCGAACCTCGCAGCCAAGAATCCAACGCAGTCGTTCCCCTGCAGGCACCAGTATAACACAGGGCTCGTTGCACTGCTCCCGGCTTTCCGCTGAGCTGCTTGTTGCACGGGTCACGCCTGGGACATCTCCGCTCATCCCACCAGATGTTGCACCTCGGTCAGGCCTTGCTAATCTCACCGACCACGCTCATGGCTTGGTCGTCGTCGTTCCTCCGCTCATGACCAGTTGTTGGACGACGGTCTCACCTGGCTCGTCTGAGTCGTCCCACCGACCATGGTTACGGCTTGGTCATCGTCGTTCCACCGCTGCCTCCCAGTCATTACATTTGGGGCTCGCGTGCTCAGCCCACCGCTGACGCCAGTAGTTACGTTTGGCTTGCGGCCCCTCGGTAGCATTGGCCTAGCGGCTCCGTGGCTCGGCGGACGGCATCAACAGTCCCAGCAAAGACGAGGCGTCTTCTAACGAAACAACCTTTACTAAAACATCATGAAGGAACGGGCAGAAAAGCTGACCCGGAGTGAATACAGACACGCTCACACAGCTGGTGTCTAGCGTCGTCACAGCGACGCCTTCCAAAGTAGTCTCTGTCGCAGCGGAGTCTGCCGCTGCTTTTTATAGTCTTGCCAGTTCACAGGGAAAGGGAGAAAGCCCTGCATGTTCAGACAAGGCGAGATGTCTCAATCGCAGGTGGCGCGACCACATCTCCTCCACCTCCTGCAGACGGGCGAGGGCGACGCACTCTCCCTCGAGCTCCGGGCTTGGCCAGCGTTTGCACACACACGCACGCACACACATTTGGCGCGTGGCAAGATCACGTCGAGACTTGCCCGAGGGAGGAAGCGTTGGGCGGCCAATGGACGGCGCCGAAATGGCCATGCCGCTCGCCGTTCTGCCTGTTGCTATGCGGTGGCAGCGTCAGCTGTCACTCTTGTCGGTATCGAAACGTAATACTGTCTAGGATGTGCCGCATGGTCAACAATGCGTACCAGGCAAAAACCTGCGCAACGAAAAATGCTACGCGCTTTGTGAACTGCACCATTGGTGTGGTGTATTTAACCCCACTGACCTGTGGTAAGTGTTATATTGGGCAAACAGGCCAGTGCCTGAATGAAAGGCTGCGAAAACAACGGACTACAGTCGCAGTTCTGATGGTCGGTGGCCATTTAGCCGAACATTGCCGCAAATGCAGAATAAAAACAACAGGCAGTAAAGAAGAAAAATGTGTTCCGCTTTTTAGCCACACGACAGTACTGAGGCGGCTTCATAGCAGGGTTATAGGGAGATATTTGAGGCGTAGCGGTAGAACATCCGCCTCGCATGCAAGAGGACCGGGGTTCAAATCCCGGTGCCGCGCAATTCTCCACCGGATTAAAAAAAAAAGAATCCGCGTGTCGATGGAATTGCATAAACAGGTTTGGGGTGTGACCTGATGCCGGTGAACACCTCCGGCAACGCACTCCCTCACCAGAACAGGAGTTGGCCACCCTGGTGCAGTAATTGGCCGCAAACTCCTATGATAAGCTCCATAAAACCCCGGCCCTCAGTCACCAGTGAGGTTAGGAGGCCGAATGAGGCATATACTGTACTGAAGGATGGGCATGTACTGTGTTATCGAGGCTTACCAGAGAGGCGACAACTAGGAGTAGGTTTCCTTGTCGATAAGTATATAGCGGGTAATATAGATGAATTCTATAGTATTAATGAGAGCGTTGCAGGCATCGTAATTAGGCTTAATAAGCGGTATAAGCTGAAGGTTGTACAGGCCTATGCACCTACATGTAGTTATGATGACCAGGCAGTTGAAAGCTTCTACGAAGATGTAGAATCGGCAATGCGAAAAGTAAAGACGGAGTATACTGTACTAATGGGCGACTTCAATGCCAAGGTAGGGAAAAAACAGGCAGGAGATAAGGTAGTAGGTGACTATGGCATTGGTTCTAGGAATAGCAGGGGGGAGTTACTAGTTGAGTTTGCAGAGCGCAATAACTTACGAATCATGAATACCTTCTTCAGCAAACGGAAGAACCGGAAATGGACATGGAAAAGTCCTAACGGAGAGACTAAAATAAAATCGACTTCATAATGTGTTCAACCCCCGCCATTATGCAAGATTTAGAGGTAATCGAGAAAGTGCGATGCAGTGACCACAGGATGGTGAGGTCCCGAATTAGCCTAAATCTGAAGAAGGAACGCAACAGATTAGTAAGAAAGAAACCCATCAACGAATTAGCGGTGAGGGGGAGGGCAGAAGAGTTCAGGATCTCGCTACAGAATAGGTTTTCAGCTCTAACTGAGGATGGCGACATTACCCTAGAGGCAAGGAACAATAATTTCAGAGATATCATTACTGAGTGCGCGGTGGAAGTAGGCGGTAGGATAGTTAGAGAGGATACCGGTAAGCTGTCTAAGGAGACGAAATATTTGATTAAGAAACGCCAGAGTATGAAAGCTTCCAATACAAAAGACCAGATCGAATTGGCCGAAATATCAAAGCTAATCAATAAGCGCAAGGTGGCCGATATAAGGAAGTATAACATGGAGAAAATTGAGCATGCTGTAAAGAACGGGAAAAGCCTTAAAGCGGTAAAAAAGAAATTGGGCATAGGCAAAAACCAGATGTATGCGATAAGGGACAAGGCGGGCAACGTCATCACTAATATGGAAAAGATAGTCAAAGTAGCCGAGAAGTTCTATACAGATCTCTACAGTAGCCAAAGTAGCCAGGACCGTAATGAGATAAGCGGTAGGTAAAAACAGTCAGACGTTCCACCACTGACGAAGGACGAGGTCAAGAAAGCACTAGAAACTATAAAAAGGGGGAAATCAGCTGGAGAGGATCAGATAACTACAGGTTTGCTGAAGGACGGGGGGGATATCGTGCTAGAAAAACTGGCCACCCTGTATACGCAGTGCCTGGTGTCATCGACGGTACCGGAACCATGGAAGAATGCAAACATTATCCTCATTCACAAGAAAGTGGACACTAAGGACCTTAAAAAATACAGACCAATCAGCTTACTGTCTGTTACCTATAAGGTATTTACCGAGGTAATCTCTAATAGAATCAGGACAACCTTAGACTGCAATCAAGCAAAGGATCAAGCAGGGTTTCGGAAACGGTACTCTACTATCGATCACATTCATACCATCAATCAGGTGATAGAAAAATGCGCGGAATATAAGCAGCCCTTATACATAGCATTAATCGATTACGAAAAAGCATTTGACTCAGTTGAAATCTCGGCGGTGATGCAGGCATTGCGAAATCGGGGGTAGACGAGCCGTACGTGAAAGTGCTGGGAGATATATATAGTGGCTGCACAGCAACCATAGTTCTGCATAAAGAAAGTAACAAAATTCCCATAAAGAAAGGTGTTAGGCAAGGTGACCCAATCTCCCCAGTACTATTCACAGCTTGTTTAGAGGAAGTATTCAGAGACTTGGAATGGGAGCAGTTAAGGATAAGGGTAGATGGAGAATACCTCAGTAATCTGCGATTTGCTGATGACATTGCCTTGCTAAGCAACTCGGGGGATGAACTGCAAATAATGATTGATGACCTAGACAGAGAAAGTAGAAAGGTAGGCTTGAAAATCAATATGCAGAAGACTAAGGTAATGTTCAACAGCCTCGGGAAGGAACAGCAGTTTACATTAGGTAGCGAAATACTGGAAGTAGTAGGCGAGTATGTCTGCTTAGGACAGGTAGTAACCGTTGATCCGGACCATTAAAAGGAAATAAGAAGAATAAGATTGGGATGGAGCGCATTTGGCAAGCACTCGCAGTTTATGACTAGCAGCTTACCGGTATCGCTCAAGAGGAAAGTATACAACAGTTGCATCTTGCCTGTACTCACCTATGGGGCTGAAATGTGGAGGCTAACCAAGAGAGTTCTACTTAAGTTGAGGACAATCCAGAGGGCTATGGAACGAAAAATGGTAGGGGTAACATTAAGAGATAGAAAGCGTGCAGAGTGGGTCAGAGAAATAACTCATGTTACCGACATTCTAGTGGAAATTAAGAAGAAGAAATGGACATGGGCAGGATATGTAGTGAGAAGAGAGGATAACCGATGGTCGCTAAGGGTAACAAACTGGATTCCAAGGGAAGGGAAGCGTAGCAAGGGGCGGCAGAATGTTAGGTGGGCGGATGAGATTAAGAAGTTCGCAGGTGTCAAGTGGATGCAGCTAGCACAGAACCGGGTTAAGTGGAAAAATATGGGAGAGGCCTTCGCCCTGCAGGTGGTATAATCAGGCTGATGATGATGATGATGATTTGAGGCGTTTTGTATTGATAAGACAGGGGATATGTGCTTGAGCACACCCTCAATAGCCCTCACGAAAAAAGAGATAATCTATTTGTCACAGCACTTGCGCGTCAATATGGTTTAAACGTTTACTTTTTGTTATGGCAACATGCTTCTTGATAAAGGAAAGGGGGGCAGAAACAGTCTCCTGAGCATGCGCCTGATGCAAGTGTATAAATTGTGTTACGTGTGCATTTAACGTCAGTTGAAGTCTAGCGTGCTGTCCCGTCGGTACCTTTTGTCGCTGTCCTTCGTGTTTTTCCACGCTAGTTGCAGTGTCGCCGTCATTAACGAATACACACCAACCAGCCCAACTGTCTTCCATGGTTTATTGAACAAAGCCGATAGCAAGAGGTCTAGCGTCTATAAGAATAGTAAATAAAATTAAGGTACATTTACAGGTGCATGCAGCAATTACAGTGATGGATTGTTAGCTCTTTTTTCACTGCAGTGGTTGGTATAAACATTACAGCAATTGCTAGGCATCTCAGGTACTCCTTTGAAAACCACATCGAAGGTGCCCAGCAGCATTGGCGTGTTATTTGCAGCTGTTAACGGAAAGA